>NC_138771.1:100636246-101918746 GCF_965119305.1 Pelophylax lessonae | reverse complement strand
TATTATGCTGCACTGGTAAAATCTACCCGCTCTAAACTTTTAATCAGTGGTCAAGGAAAGGGGCCACAGATTTTTACAAATGATCTGAATCTCATAGACAGCAGGAATATTGTCCAATGGTGTCCATGTGATGATAATTGTAATTATAAGAAGGTTGTCAGGGTTTATTGCTCCAAAAAGGCAGATAGATTGCACTCATTATTTAACCAATGGGGATGCAAAGTACCAAATCGATATATCCACATTTTTTCCTTTTGAATGAGGATCCTATCAAAGTCCCCCCATCTAGCAGGTAAATTAAGGCTATAAATACCCTTGCCGTTTAATCCCCTGGGGTCACCTCCATGGTGTTTAAGAAAGTGCACTGCAAGTGGACGTTTTAGTCTTTTTTTCTAATACACTAGACATGTTCAGTAACCTGGACTTTCAACTACTTTTTTGTTTTGCCCACATAAGATTGACCACAAGGACAGGTAAGCATATAGATATAAGTATTATACCTACAGAGGGTATAGCCCTCGCGCCACTGGATATGAAGGCCTAACTGTAAATGTTAAGATTTGCAGCAGCTGACGAGTAAACTAGTAAATGGATAAAAATGGCCTCTAGTAGAGAAACCAGCCTCAGCGCTTGCTCAAGTATTAATAAACTAAAATAATTATAATTTAAATTGTGCCGTAAGTGCACATGTGTATCAAATCAATGGGTATGTGCAACAAATATCTATTGTGCAATAAATATTTAAATCATTAATAAATTATACAAATATACACACATGAGTATACAAAAAATATATAAATATATAAATATAAATAACAAGTGCAATAAGTGCACTATATTGTACCAAAAGTGCTCAGTGCACATAAAGTGAGTCAGCAAACAGTCTTTGCAAATGTCCAAAACCAATGTTTTAAAACACAGTCTTTATATTTAAAGTGCAGGTGCTTGAAAATAAGGTGCTCTTCCCCTTCAGCTTACAATTAAGCTGACTTCCTCCTGTGGTACGTATTCCACGCATGAAAAGATTAAATCACTCACCAGATGTGGTGGGTCATGACTGTCATATAAATATATATATATATAATAACGTGCAGCGCTAAGAGAATGATATGTGAAAAATCACTCCTATAAACAGAAAATGGTGAAACAAACTATATGAAAATAGAGTCCCAAGTGAAGAGCGTGAAGATAAAATTCCAGGGTGATGTGTGTAGTCCCAATGAACATCAGATCCCAACACCGACAGGAAGAAATATATATGCGCTCACCAGAAGGGGTGGACCCAAAATGCCACACGACAAAAGGGTCAGATGGGCTCATACAGTAACATGTGAATCTCCAAACAAATGCTGCAGTCCAGGATGTTCACGTTTGCGATCACAAGATGAATGAAGTGGTGTGAAGACTCTCATTCCCCAAGTGACATGGAAAGGATAATCCACCAAGACAAAGCAAACATAGTGTAACTCTGCTTAAGAAATGTTAGTAAAAATAATAAAGGGATACACTTACAAACATCCAGGAACATAAGCAGTATGTAAAAGACATACAGATCAGGCAGTCTTTGGCATGGTCCTGGCTATCTGAGGCAAAGTTCTGACGTGTTTCATCAAATATGACTTTATCAAAGGTAAATGCGGCATTTAACCATAGGCGCTTAAGTGGTATCCCCCACTGGGTAAAGGTGAAACGGGTCCAATCCAATAGATGTCTTTTCCCCCAATATGGGTCATGCAAGGAAGCAAAACTCCAGATAGTGTAGTATTTCAAATAATAAAAATGTATTTTCCACTTAGGGTATACATAAAATTGGTGGCATAAAATCCATAATATCTCATAAAACAATAAAGAAAGTGCGTGACCGTCACGGTAAAACGGGTGAGCTAGAGTGGGACACAGTACTGCAGCTATAAGCGTGTACCTTCTGGTTTGCATTCCACTCGTCTCCCAAGGGACGACGCTATGTGAGTTTCAGCTTACGCATTTCATCAGAACGATGATGTCTTAAGAGATGGGCGGCATGTAGTAGGTCGCTGCTTCTCTTTTCTATTCCCACCCCGAACTCCACCCCCTTCAATACATCCCAGAACCGTCATTCTCATGATCTCTGCCAACACTGGAGATCTAGTAAGTATATGCCTTCGTTGATTAAGGATTGATTTGACCTAATTCCATTGTAACCCATAATGGGTAATTATCCTAATTGGGATAATTCTTCATTGGTACCACGTTAGACTGTTTTTTGGGTTGTAAAAGATCCTGTTGTTTACTTTCAATTGCTCTTTTTTTAGCCTTTCTACTGCAGCTGTGGGAATAGCCCCCCTCTCTAAACCTACAGTGCATATCCTCTGCTTCATCATGGAAATCTTTCTACAATGTAAACATTTTATTCAAAGACATTGAATAATTTTTCAGAATTCTCTGAATAAGAGGAAAAGGGTGGTGAATGGTAGCCTGCAAAAGGGTATTAGCTGCTGTCTCTTTACGATAGGTAGGTTTTCGTGGAGAATAGATGTCTCAATCTGAAAGTCCAGGAAGGGTCATTTCTGATGGTGAAAAGAGTATGTTAGTTTAATGTTTCTATTATTAGCATTGAGCTTCTCCATAAAGAAGGACAGTTGAGTATCTGTACCTGTTAAGGTCTTACCTTGCCCTCCTCCTGTTGATGAGTTGCAGTCCTTGCCCTTGTGTTTGTGCTCCAAGGTGCATCTCTGCTAGCGGTCTTTTGTTCTCCGTGTTCCTCTATAGATGAGCTGGCTTGGCTGGCGACTCTCCTGGCTCTCGACCCAGCATCGGCAGACAACACTGCATTGGCAGACTACCCGCTTCTGGACTCGACCCTGGCTTGGATGACTACCCGCTTCTGGAATTGACCCCGGCTTGTTCCTGGTCTCGCTTCCTCACACTTGCTGTGCATTTATTGTTGTTTGCTTCAATAAACTGCTTTATTTCACCTCCATTCCTGTGTGGCCTGGTTTCCTGGCACCCTGACAGTATGCAAGAGCCATGAATTCTGACAATGCAGGTACTCCTACGCTCCCCATGCTGGTTACCAGGCTCGATCAACAAAATCACTTTTGGGTTAGTTCACTCAGGCGTTGCAGACATTGCTTGCATGCACAGTGCACCTTGCTCCTGGTGGTGCTAGGCCGGTGGTTCCTCCTGTGATTGCTCCTTCTGCTGCCCCTGTTGCCGCTCTTGCTCTTGCAGTTGGAGTCGCTGTTACCAGAGAGATGATTGGTTCAGTCCCCCTTCCGTAGTGCTATAGGGGTGAACCAAGTCAGTGTCGTGGGTTCCTAACACAAGTGGGCATTTATTATGAGATGGTTCCTCAGGTGTTTCCCTCTGGAAGGGTCCAGGGTGGGCTTCTTAATCTCGTTGCTCTCGGACAAGGCCTTGGCCTGGGCAAATCCCTTATGGGAGAATGATGATCCAATGATACTCAATTACCCGAGTTTTGTTGCCTCCTTTCGTAGGGTATCCGATGTGCCTGCTCACTCTGCCTCTGCTGAAAAGCAGCTCCTGTCAATTCAACAGAGTATACAAACCATTGCCCAGTATGCCATTGAATTTCATACTTTGGAAGCAGAGGTGGGCTGGAATAATGAGGCTCTGATGGCTGTCTTCTCTCATGGTCTCTCCAATGCTTTGAAGGATGAGATTGCAGCCAAGGATCTCCCTGGTGAGCTCAAGGCTCTCATTTCCTTCCTGATTTTGATCGATACCAGGCTCAGGGAGGACTATCATTTAAGGAGCACCTGCGGAGGCCTCCTACCAGATTGGCTTCTGCTTTTTCTTTCCCAGCCATCCCTCCCTCACCTCCCATGCATCCTGGAGATAATGCGTCTGGCTGCGAACCAATGCACCTGGGGTTTACTTACCTTTCCGAGGCTAAGCGGGCCTTTAGGAGGAGGGAGGGCCAGTGCCTGCATTGCCGTCTTGGTGGGCTTTTCCTGAAATCTTGTCTGACTCGTCCGGGAAACGCTCGCACCTAAGGTCCTGTCGGGGGCAGATCTTAGGTGGAATTTCCTCTTCGTCGGTTCACAGGTGTCCTCTCCTGGGCAGTGGGTTCAGTGGTTACTCAGGCATTGGTAGATTTCGGTGCTGGCAGTTATTTTATTGACAGTATGCTTACTGCTGCAAATTCCATACCCTTGCAGCCTCGTGTTGCTCCACTAGTTATCAAGGCGATTGATGGCAGACCCATGCAACCGGCACAGGTTACCCACGAGTTGATATAGCGATAGGGGCTGTTCACAGAGAGTCGACCTGTTTCCAGGTTATTTCATCCCCGCACTACTTCGTTATTTTGGGGTACCTTTGGCTTCAGAAACACAATCCGGCCTTTGATTGGCAGTCAGTTGAGATCCTCTCTTGGTCTCCACAGTGTGGCGCTGTTTGTATCCATGGGCTTGTTAAGGTACTTTGTACCTCCTCAGATTTAGTATTGCCTACTGAATATTGTGAGTATCAAGATGCATTTGACAAGGTGCGCATTGGTGCTCTTCCTCCTCATCGACCGTACAATTGTACTATAGACTTGCAACCTGGTGCCATTCCCCCTCGTGGCAGGGTTTATCCTCTTTCGGTTGTGGAGAATAAGGCTATGGAGGAGCATGTTGCGGATGCGCTTGCCCAGGGGCGCATTAACAAGTCCACTTCTCCAGTGGGTGCTGTTTTTTTTTACGTAAAGACAAAGGGGGGTTGAGTTGATCTTTTTTTTATCTTTTGAGTTGAGACCTTGCATTGATTATAGGGCCCTCAATCGCATCACGGTCAGGAATGCATACCCGATTCCGTTGATAACTGAATTGTTCGACCGCCTCAAAGGAGCAACGGTCAAGCTTGACCTAAGGGCCACGTATAACCTTGTAAGGATCAAGGAGGGCGACAAGTGGAAAACCGCATTTAATACCAGAACTGGTCATTATGAATCTCTGGTTATGCCCTTTGACTTGTGCAATGCGCCCGCTGTCATCCAGGAGTTCATCAATGATGTATTTTGTGATATAAACCTACTTGGGACAGAAATGAACTCGCTAGCGCTAACTGAAGTCACAATCACACTATCACAGAAATACAGAAAACCACTATATTACTTGTATATAGTGTGCAATGTGACAGGGGGAAGTGGTTAACTGGGGGTGATCAGGGAGGGATCAGGGGGTTAAATCTTTATTGGGGAGGTGGCAGGTATCCTAAGCCTAAAATAAAAGGTCGCAAGCGATAAACCAAGTCACAAGTCACCCTAATACAGAAATGTAGGCAAATGCTATATACTGTCTATAGTGTACAATGTGACAGGGGGTGTAGGGGTTAACTGGGGGTGATCAGGGTGTTAAATCTTTATTGAGGGTGGTAGCGGGTATCCTAAGCCTAAAAGTAAAGGTCGCAAGCTCTAAACAAAGTCACAAGTCACATTAATACAGAAATAAAGGAAACAACTATATACTGTATACAGTGTGCGATGTGACAGGGGGTGTAGGGGTTAACTGGGGGGGTGATCGGGGGTTAAATGTGCCTTTCTACTTGTGTGTGTGGGTGCTTGGTGCAGTACTCACAGTTTTGACCCTCTCGATGAATCCAAAAAGGATTTTGGGAGGAGAGAGCGGGTCATTTTTGTGCCTGTGTTTACATTACACAGGCACAGGTCAGTTTCTGATTGGGCAGGACCGATCAACGGGTCCAGGTTAAAAATCATTGGCCTGGACCTGATGACTGATCGGTTCTGAACCCAATCAGACCATCAGCGGGGCCGGGGGCATGCAGGAGCACACCCCAGAGCGGCAGGAGCGAGCGACATAGGGCTACGTCGCTTTGCCCAGCAGCGGCTGAGTGCCGCAGTAAATGTACGGTGGACGGGGCTTATTAAATATAAAAGAAATAAACTCACATTTAAGTAGAACAGTAATCGCTAAAAATCAGCCCTTCCTTCCGGGTTGCGTTGTGACGTCAGCACGCCAGTCTTCCTGGGGGTACCCTTAGAAAAGATGAGTAAATTCACTGATGCCCTTGTTAAGGAATTAGTGCGGGACTTACCCTCATTTGTGCAGGACACTAGAGATGTCATATTGGTTAGACTTTATTGAGGTCCCTGAAGGAGCCCTCCTAGTGGGAATCAACTTTAAATCACTTTATACGTTGATTCCTCACGAGTGGGGACTAGGAGGGGATGTGCATTTCCTAGATCAGAAGTTCCCACAATTGGATGCCCATAACTAGTTCATCATTGAAAACCTTGAATTAATGTTGAACCATTACTGCTTTCAATTTCTTGGTGTCAATTACCAGCAACTTAGGGGCACCTCGATGGGGGCCCCTTGGGCCCCATTATATGCATGTCTCCATCTGGGTCTTTGGGAAGAGGAGGTGGTCTACCTGTCCTCTCTGTACCTCAGCCATGATGATGTGCTGATGGTCTAGGAGGGTACAGATACTCAACTGTCCTCCTTTATGGAGGAGTTAAATTCTAATAATAGAAATATGAAACTAGCGTACTCTTTTCACCATCAGAAATGACACTTTCAGGACCTTCAGATTGAGACATCTGAGGGCAAAAGCTACTGTAATGAGACAGCAGCTAATACCCTTTTGCAGGCTACAAGTCACCACCCTCATTCTCTTATTCAGGGATTTTGGGTGGGACAATTTCTTAGAATAAAACGTAACTGCACATTGGAGAAAGATTTCCATGATGAAGCAGAGGATATGTACCGTAGGTTTACAGAGAGGGGCTATTAGCTGCATTATAAAGTCTAAAAAAAGAGCAATTGAAAGCAGATGACAGGATCTTTTACAACCAAAAAATAGTCTAATGTGGTTCCAATGAAGAATAATCCCACTAGGATAATTACCCATTATGGGTCACAATAGAATCAGGTCAAATCAATCCTACACCAGCATTGGCATATACTTACCAGATCTCCAGTGTTGGCAGAGATCGTGGGGACTCATCCTCTTGTGACAGCTCGCCACTCCAAAAATCTTGGGGACAGCCTTACTCACTCAGAATATCGTAGAAAAACAAAAAATACTTGGCTAACAGATCTCCCACCCCTATGGGGTATGTACCCCTGTGAAGGCTGTATGATTTGTAAGTATGTACAAAAGACTGACATGTTCACTAGCTTGTATGGGAATAACCGGTTTGGGATTCAACATTTTATTAACTGCTCCACCACTCGAGTTATCTATATGCTTGCCTGTCCTTGTGGTCAATCTTATGTGGGCAAAACAAAAAGGCAGTTGAAAGTCTGAATTAGTGACCATGTCCAGAGTATTAGAAAAAAGGACTAAAACGTCCACTTGCAGTGCATTTTCTTCAACACCATGGAGGTGACCCCAGGGGATTAAACGTCAAGGGTATCTATAGCCTTAATTTACCTGCTAGACGGGGGAAATTTGATAGGATCCTCTTTGAAAATGAAAAAATTTGGATATATCAAGTAGGTATTTTGTATCCCCCATGGGTTAAATACCCAGTGTAATCTATCTGCCTTTTTGGAACAATAAACCCTGCCATACTTCCTATAATTACAATTATCATCACATGGACCCCATCATACAATATTAATGTACATATTAGGCACTTTGTTAGTTTGCATTATTCACAGTGTTGATTGACTCCTGTGGTGGGGGTGTATGGGTTAGTTAGGGGTGAGAAGGAATGAATTAATGCCTCAGGTGTGCAGAGCTTACATAAGACACCTCTCAACTAACCTACTGGGAAGTGGTGAGATCATTGCAAACAGCTTTCAGCTGCACACCTACTTGTTTCTTACCCCACTATAGCGTCTCTTACATCTCCATACCTGCACACAGTCAATACCCACAATCCTCCAGGTTATCCCGTGTGCTGCTTGCGAAAAACTCGCATCACCCATACAGCACAGAACTCTATGCTATCTGTCTGAGGGTTTGAATTATCTCCATGCAGCCTGTAAGGGATTGGAGCACCTATTCACTCTGAACACCCATTTAATTTTACTACTAAATGTGTATGGTTTCAGTTTTATTAGATTGACTTTCCCCTGCCTTTTCAAGCAGATTTGCTGCTGTGGACTGTGAGATTACTGTCTGTTTCCAAACACCAAACGTACTTATTTGGTCAATTTAGATGTAAGTGTAGGGACGGAAGCTTGTCTGGGGCAGCAGTCCGTTTGTGGTGACAACGTTGTCATTTTTTACCTATGGTTTTGGTGGAGGTGGTTTTTCTTAATAATTGTAAATTTTAATAAAAATAATTTTGTATTTTCAAACCGTTTTTTTTCTCTGTTATGAAACTCTTGAGGACTCTTTCCTCTTTAACTGTATTACAGAAATCCTGCTGTGAGATTTGTAAATCCTGGATGAAAGACTTGATGCCCTGGAATAACAGTAAGTGGGTTCCATGACACTGTTCTTCATTCTACCCAGAAGAGAGCGACGAGTCTCCAGGACACAGGGATCAAAGTCAGGTTAGTATAGTATCCATTTATGCATGCCAGAAACTTGTGCAGATACAGGCACTGCCCCTTTTGTATCATCCATGAGGACACGTCTTTTCACGTTTTCTGGGAGTGCTCATTTGCACAGAGCCTGTTGAGTGCCTTGGAACCTGAACTTAGAGACTTTGTTCCCCAGACTGCCATCACACATTTCGCTGTGCTGAATGGACTTTTTCACGGAACATTTTCCCAGGAGGACATTGACAACGCCTGGCGGGTGTTGTGTTGCTTTCAGGACGCTTTATGGTGCGCCAGAAAGCGCCTTATCCACCAGTGGGAGAGGATGTCCATTGAGGACTGTCGCAGACTGGTTCACAGTCTGCTCAGAGACTATAACCTCTCATGGAGGAAGAGGAGGTCTGAAGATTTCCCCTTCCCCCACTCTCCCTTGTGTGTCTTTGTCCATTCAATAAAGCTTCGGGCCTGTGATTTCATTCCCCTCCCCTTACCCCACTCTCCCACCCCCCCATCACACCTGTTGCTTTTTTTAAATGTTATATTATATTGATACAGTTTGAGTAATGCAACGTATAGACAATGTTTTTAGTTTCATGCTTTAGGGGTATAGCGGCGTCATGCATGATGTGATGGCACGGGGTATCCTTACTCCGCACAACACATCAGGCATCATACCGCAGAATGAATGTATGTGATTGAATGTATTTATTAGTATGACCGGAAATGTATTGTAATGTAGTGTATTTATGCGCTGCGTCGCAGTACAGGGGAGAATGTACCCCGACAAAGTATTGTTTTTTTGTATATCTTTTATGCAAATAAAGATTACATTTTCAACCAAAAATCCATGGCTACTTTTTTTATTTGTACGAGAGTCCGGGGGTTGAATTGTTTCCTTTTTTGCTCAAGCTGGACTTTGGTTAATGTAAACCTGTCATACAAGTAATATGAATGCTGCCATTCTTACCTCCTCCTGAAAAAAGTTACCTGGCTGTCTTTGGCTTGATAGTTAGGCAGCTAACAAGAACTCAGCGGTAGCACTATGTTAAGTGGGGTACATACTATGAGAAATATGGAAGAAAAATTCCATACGAGGCACGATCATTTGATTTTCGTATAGTGTGTACACAATTTTTGCATCCAATTCAGAGTTTCCAAACGAAAATTTCCTAATGGACAAACTCCAAAATTGTTTTTGTATGTGAACAGAACTAACGATTTTCACTTTATGTGTACTGTTTTCGTACAAGAAAAATCGAAAAACAAAAGACTGCGCATGATCAGAAACAATATACAACAAAAAAACAGCCTTTGTTGTTTGAGAATTTTCATACAATTAGTATCATCCTTGGTTTCGACCTGCACATTGAGGAAAACCGGACGATCATTCGTCCGATTTTCTTGTAGTGTGTACTGGGCTTAACTCTCATGACAGGTTTTTTTTAAGGCTATAACTAACTGATATCACTCAGGTTTCCGGAATCCTCCAACATACAGCAGTATTCTGAAGATAAACAACCCCCTTAATATAATCTTTTTAGATAACCTCCAATTTACACTACACATAATGCTCAGAATACAAAGTAAGCCATGCAGTGCATTATCATCAGGCGCACAATTTGGCCTTGAGTTTCATGCTTGATTCTCCAAGGTCTACATAATTACACAACAAAGAAAACAATGTCACATCATATTACTCAATTAAATATGTGCTTTATAGTTGCTCCTGCTCTGCAAGTCTTGGAGTTTAATAATGCAGAGGTAGATTTATTTGGCAAAATTGTTATTAGTTTATGTCCCACAGTATTGCAGTTTTGTTCTCTTTCCAAATACGGATCTCTTTGTAATTTAAATCCTGTGGTATGTCTAGTATTGCTTTTTCCTGAGGCAGTGGCTGAAATAGCATCTTTTTCATAACTTTTTACTTTACAACCTTTAGCAACTGTGATCATTGTACATTAAAAAAGAATATAGTCTTTATTAGTAAATCAAATAAAAGGGCACAAATGTATTACATTACACACTTGTTTAACAAAAAAAAAATGGAAAAGATAGTTACAGACAGAAGAGTTCCACCTACACAGTGTGTGCTTGTGTGTGTGTATGGGGTGTAATGCAGGGGGGCAGAGGACATTATGGAGGTACAGAGGATACTACAGTGGGGGGGGGGGGGTGCAGAAGACAGAGGACACTGATTTGGGGGGGGCACAGGAAATTGCTATGAGGAAGGGGGGAAGAGGACAGAGAACACTGCTATGGGGGTACAGAGGACACTGTAATAGGGAGGGGACCCTTTTAGAGACCCCTTATCACCTGGGGACAGGGAACCTTTTCTCCCCTGGGGACAGGGACCCCTTCTCACTTGGGGGCAGGGACCCCATCTCCCCTGGGGACGGAAACTCCATCCCCCCTGGGATGGGACCACCATCTCCCCTAAGTGCAGATACCCCATTTTCACTAGGAACAGGAACCCCATCTTCAGACCATGCTGGCTGGCAGGGTGCCAGGATGGGGGGGGGGGGCAATAAGATCTGAATCCCCAGACAAATGCTCCCTGAACTGGATTTGTATTAGTGAAGCACCTTAAAGTGAGGTAAACCTGTACTTTTATTATTATCATGTTAGGATTATTATTATCTTCATTTATTAGCAGGTGAATGAGGCCCTCCATGCATTCACATACATTGAATCTGGCCCTTAAGTAGAAAAAGGTTGCTGACCCCGGATCTAAGCTGACTGACCTGGTAAACTGTACAGTAGGTGCTCTGCTCTCATACTGGGATGTGATACCTTACATAAATATAGCATGATGCTAAATGATAAGGATTTTAAAGATATGGATATCTAAACTGGCAAGCAGGTGGAAAAAGGAGAAACAAAAACTAAAGGGTAATAATGTAACTTTAGAAAAATGAGATCGCTAGCAAGACTGTTAATAGCTTTAAAAAGTAACAGTGTAAATTATTGTAACTAATTGTATGTAAACTGGCAACATGCTATTGCAATACATGCTTGCACATATTCATCTGTATCTTTTAGTAGCCCCAAAGAGCTCCTACGCTCTGAATGATTTATTTTGCACATATCAGCTTGGTTGATGTCAAGGCTGCTTCCAGACTCATCCACCTTACGTGTTTTTTTCCCTTTCTGCAAATCCCTCCATTGACATCACCCAACGAATAAAATTCTAAATACTAACAACAACTTTCAAAGCCATCCACAACCTGGCCCCCAGCTGCATCACCTACCTTGTCTTAAAATACCAACCAAATCACTTTGTTTGCTCCTCCTAAGACCTCCTGCTCTATAGCTTCCTTGTCACCTCCTCCAATGCTTACCTTCAGGGCTTCTCCAGAGCCTCTCCCAGCCCCTGGAACTCCCTACCCCAGTCTGTCCAACTATCTCCTACAGTCTGTACACTTTTAGGTAATCCCTGAAAACCTATCTCTTTCAAGAAGCCTGTCCTGCCGCTACTTATCAAACTGACCTTTTATTTTCTCCATCAGCTCACCCCCCACAGTTATTACCTTGTATATCACCGGACCCTCCCTTTTAGATTGTTAACTCTAATGAGCAGGGCCTTATGATTCCTCTTGTATTGAATTGTATTGTAACTGTACCACATGTTGTAAAGTGCTGCCCAAACTGTTGGTGCTAAATAAATCCTGCATAAAAAAATAATAATAATATTATTTCTTAACACAAAAAAGTTTGCGCTTGGCAAATATCAATTTACTTTCTGTCAGTGCAATATTAATTAATTAATGGACTTAATTAATGGACTGAAAGAGAGCTAGGGGAGGAATCAGGGCCAATGATCATCTTCATAAAAAAGAAAGTGTCCTCACTAAATCAGTGATACAAGTTTACATACGGTAATATGAGTATAGATTAAGTTTAAAGTGTTTTAAATATTATTTACAAGTTTGTAATGCAAAAGAAGTTTTAATAATACATATTACAAATATTTAAATGCTTTAGATTGGGTGCATATTTAAATGAATATAGTATGGGTGGAGAAATATTGTCAAACACACAGCTGCCTCCCTGCCTAATAACTGTAGTCATAACATGGGGAACTACCTTATCTAATTCTGGTGCCTCAATATGGCAATATAATAAGATTGAAAAGTATAGCAATGACTTCCCAAGGAGCTGCAGCATTGCTGTGTCCTCCTGCTTTTCCCGGTGGTGACCCAACCTAAATGGACTTGGCAACTCAGGGATACACCAGGACACACCAGGAACACACAAAATACTTTATTTAGGGTAGAATATGCCTTAGAAATAGACCACTGATTGAATGGACAAGATTATCACATTATTATATTATATACTGTATATTATTATTATATATATATTATATATTAAAATATTTATAATTGTCATATAAATGAAGTTTGTTCCCTTAGTCACTTTTGAAATGGCTCTGCGAGAAAGCACTAGACGAGTGAAAGAGAAGCAATGTAAGGTAATGCAGGTGTAGCACAGACCCCTGACTGGGCTGGCTGTTTTGTTGCAGGTTCCATTCTCTATAATGCAAATGACAGCCAGGCCAACTTAGTTGAACTTTGTTAGGGTGCGGGGTAAGTCTTGGGATACTCCACATTTACTGTAAAATATAATAAACGACACTCTCTGACTATGGCCTACTCTTTGGGGTGAAACACCTCTTGAGACTATTGATAGGTGAACTACACCTCAGTGGACTCCAATGCAAGAGCAAACCTGAACCAGCAATCTGGAACAGTCTCCTCAAGGGTTAACAAGGACAGTTTCTAGGATCTCTCTTAGGCCTGTACTCAGTGTGCCCTTTGCAATTGAATGTTTTCCTGTAAGATCAGTTAGCTTCTGAACTGTAAGCCTCCAGGCCAGATCCTCTGTAGATGTCAGGTAAGGCATGTCTGCAGTGCAGATGAAGGTTCCTGGCGCATACATATGCGGATGCGCAAACCAGCAACTGGTTGTGCAGATGTGCATAATTGTACGCAAAGATGCACGCCCAGGCTACAGTATGGGCTCATTGCTGTTTGGTCTGTAGCTTATGTGTGTTTGATTCCTGTGTTGACCTCTGATCCTAAACTGGCTTGCTTCTTACCTGCTACCCGCCCCGGCCTCGGCTTGTCTCTGGATTTTGATTCTGCCTCCTGCTTTTGCCTGATCTACCTCCCGTTGCTGACTTGGCTTGTGACCTGACTATCCTGCTGTCTGCCGTCTTTGCCTGATCTTCCCGACCAGCTTGTCTGACCCTGCACCCTGCTCATCCGGTCTGCTACAGCCCTTCAGCCCAGCAAGCTCTCATCTCGCTCCTGCTTCCAGCTGCTTGCCAAGCCAAGCTTACCCAGCCTTTTGCCAGCCAAGCCCCATGCCAGCTCATCTGCCACAAGTCTGTCCTGCTGCCACATCCACTTGCTGACTGCTGCCACACAGACTACTGGACTAATTACAGGCACTCTTATCTTGCCGTGCTCCTGTGGCCACTGTTTCACTACCAGTAGCCCATGAGCCAGGGCTGTACGAGAGGCCTTCCTCTGCACGTCAGGTTCACTGACTAGGTAAGTGACAGTAAACTCCCTCCAAACTGCTCCCAGCAACTTCAGACACAGGTCCCAATGGCCTCCTACAAACTTCAGCTAAGTGACCAAGAGGGCCACAGTCCTCAGGCTAGGTCTTCTCCCAAAGGACAAAGACCCTACTGTTCTAAACCCCAGCCTATTTATATACACCTCAGCCCCCTACTGGTCATTTTTCCTCTGAGGGATTGGCTGAGGCTGTATGAATATTCAAGTTAAGGCTCTGCCTCTTCCAACCCACTCATTTCTAGAACTCACTAGAAACCTACAGAGGAGCCGAAATCTAAATTTGCCTTAATTCTACTAGCAACCTAACCAAAACTAGATCTACCAAGGGGGGGGGGGGGCTTGAACTCACACAGGAATACTTGACCTTCAATTGAAGGTACTTATAATCAACAGGTAAAGAGAACTCCTACAGTCCCACAAAGTTCCAGGGAGTGATGTAATCCCACTAAACGAAGCTCCTGAAAATGGTAGTAAGTTTCCAGGGGCAACAGGCACTTTTAATACGCACAGAGGAGTGTCACCACAACAATGCTGAGTAGATTGCCTTACCTTGCCTTTCTGTTGGCAGCCATCTAGAACATGTGCAGACTGCTGTCTCTTATAAAATCCTGTTGCATCATCATTTGCCTGCTGCCTGGCTCAGTGATGATGTTGCACATCTGACTATGTATACCACCTAATGGGTTGCAGTCCTTACCCTTGTGTTTGTGCTCCAAGGTGCATCTCTGTTAGCAGTCTTCTGTTCTCCATGTTAGACCTGGCTTGGCTGACGACTCTCCTGGCTCTCGACCCCGCATTGGCAGACTACCCACTCCTGGACTCTACTCCGGCTTGAATGACTACCTGCTTCTGGATTTGACCCCAGCTTGTTCCTGCTCTCACTTCCTCACTCTTGCTGTCGTTTATTGTTGTTTTCTCCAATAAACTGATTTATTTTACCTGCATCCCAGTGTGGTCTGGTTTCCTGGCACGCTGATATAGATGTCCTCCTGACAACAATCAATCCTTGAACACTGTCTCAACAGGCTTGCTGAAGGCAGATGCAACAAAGGCTGCTCTGTTCCTAGGCACCTCTGCATCACTCACATGTTTTCCTGGAGGCTAAGCGAGAGATTGCACAGCACTCTGGGCCAGAGGCGTAACTAGAACCTTCAGGGCCCCGGTGCAAGAAACCATGAAGGGCCCCCCTTGCCGGGGCCCTTCCCTTCAAGCCTGGGGCTCTTCCCACTGATCCTGGGGCCCTTTACTCTCGTTGCAGGGCCCTTTATTACTGTCCCACAGCGGGACCCTTTCACAAGTTCAGCAGTGGGCCCCCTTCCTGCCATCTTGGGGCCTCCCCACAGTGGTGGAATGCCAGGGCCCCGGTCGCAAGTGTGACCTTTGTGATCCTGGAAGTTCACCCACTGGTGTCAGTAGTTTTTATTTTTTGGCATTTTAATTGTATTATTTTTTATCATTTTATTTTATTTTTTTACAATGTCACTGACTATGACTCTGTCCATTCAGAAAAGGAAGGAGCTGGTAAATTACATATTTACCGACCCCTTCCTGGTTCTCTATTGTGACACATCCCCTGCAGCAGCCGGCAGGAGGGGGGAGGGAGCACAGTGGGAGGGGGACCAGAACCAGGGAGCAAACAGGGGCCCAGAGACAGCAGAACACAAGTGAACTGGATAGGAGGAGTGGCGGGGGAAGCATACAGAGGAACCAATCTCCTCCATTTCCTCCTGCAGCTACAGGAGGAAAAAGGAGGACAATGATTTCTCTACATGCTGCCCCTCCCCCATCCTATCCAGGTGTACAGGGGAGCCGCACAGGCCCCCCTGGAGCATGGGGCCCGGTTGCAATTGCAACCCCTGTAGTTACGCCCCTGCTCTGGGCTCCCCTCTCAGGCCTGCACCTATATCTTGTGCCCACTTGGGTTCTCTCTTCTGTTGCCACACTGCATCCTACAGATTTCACAGTCCATGTCCCCATCAGGTCTGCACAATCTTTTGCCCTTGTGGATCTCTCTCTCTCTACACAGCAACTCTTCCTCCAGGCTCTGACTGATTTCTCCCTGCCACATTGTCTTATGCAAGCAATAGTGAGGTTTCTGCACAGTGTTTTATTTCCTATCCTCCCATGAGGGCATAACAAAGGTGTCACTGTCTGCTGAAATACCCAATAGGTGATTCCTTTTACACTATGTAAAAGCTATTAAGGAGTAAAATGATTACAGATTGATTCATAATGACCACAACATTTGAGCAAATTGGGGGATATCTCACCACTAGAGTCCCTCAGAAGCATATATGAAGCCAGAAAATGCCATACCAGTGCAAATCTGAAGTTGGGAAAATGCTTACCTGCACACACACACACACACACACACACAAATGTACGTAGAAAAGCATTACCAACCAAGGATGTTGCCGAGTCAGATAGGGTACTATGCAGATGACCATTTTTTTATACGCTGCTTGTCTTTTCCTCTCCTGCTCATTGCATTCCTCTGTTAATTTGCCAGCATAACAATGCAGGTTTTGCTTCCAGCGGGATAATCATTAGGTTGTTTGCCTGCAATATCAGATTTGACCACAAGATGGAGCCAGTGGTAAATTTACCCTTTTTTTTTTTTTGTAAATTTACTCTTTTTGCAGAAACTAGAAACTGTTCACCTTTAACAAAATTTCCCATCATTCTTTAGTCTAAGGAAAAGAAACGGGTGCATCCTGGGAGCTTAGAATCCATCTTAGAGACTGAAAGAAGGAGCCAGTTTTGGGAGCACATGTTGGACTAAAACTTGCTTGCATCCCCTAAATGCAGCATCGCTGGTGAGAATTACTTAATGCCATTTACAGTCTAGCATATTCATTGTATTTCTGTATACTTCATATACTGATTATATGTATCAGTATTTGTTTTTTTTTCAAAAGTTTCACCCGCCCTGTTTTGTTAATAAAGCTTCAAAAGGACACTCAGTCTGGCTTATTGCAGAATAGGAGGGTTTAGCTGCATGTCAAGTTACACACAGGGAATTGTGTAGTAGGGACAGAACAATGCATGTCTATAAAGTTTTCCTTTGTTTCGATAAAAGCTTTTCTTTCCATTATAAAAAAAACAGTGAGACTAGAGACTAGTGGAAATGGCAAAAAAAAAATACATTTGTACTCATAGTGGGCCTGCTGTGAAAGAAATCAGCTGTTTGAAAATGTAAAGTGATTGTTAAGGCAGAAGGTTTTTTTTTACCTTAATGCATTCTATACATTAAGGGAAAAAAAAAACTTCTGTGTCACAGGATCCCCCAGCCCCCTCTAATACTTTCTTGAGCCTAATCTTCATCCAGTACTGTGAACTTAAGCAGCGTCAGGTTGGCTCTGGTGCGAGCCGGCAGAAGTGCCCCCATAGACAGCAGCTTTATATGGAGGAATTCCCCCGAAGAGGGGGAGCCAGGAGTGCTGACGGTGGACCCAAGAAGAATAGGATCGGGGCTTCTCTGTGAAAAACTTTTGTATAGAGCAGGTAGGTTTAACATTTTATGTTTGATATTTTAACCACTTTATGACCATCCACAGCACATATACTGGGCGGCTGCTCTGCGCCGGATCACGTACCTAGTATGTGATCTGCATGCCTAGGCAGGGAGATGTGCAGCGATTGGCTGCAGCATAAATCAATCAGCGGGTGTCGGCCGCTGATTGGTAGCTGGCACCCTACAATCGGCTCCAGTAATCACTGAAGAGAGGCCTGTGTATGTAAACAAACACAGCGGTCTCTTCTGACAGCACCAATGTGCTGTTTTTTCTCCCTGCAAAGCAGGAAATAGAAAACAGCACATTGCTTAGTAAAAACAGCACACACATTTACACATGTTGGGCACACATTTACCCTTGATCGCCCTATATGTTAACCCCTTCCCTGCCAGTGTCATTAGTACAGTAACAGTGCATATTTTTTTAGCAATGATCACTGTATTAGTCAGGTAGTGTCTGCAATATCACAGTCCCGCTATAAGTCGCTGATTGCCGCCATTACTAGCAAAAAAAATAAATAAATAAATGAAAATATCCCATAGATTGTACATGTTATAAATTTTGTACAAACCAATCAATATACGCCTGTAGGGACTTTTTTTTTACAAAAAATATGTAGCAGAATACTTATTGGCCTAAAGAAAGAAATTAGATTGTTTACATTTTTTTATTGCTTGTGTTTTATAGCAGAAAGTAAAAAAGTTGCTTTTTTTTCAAAATTGTCTGTCTTTTTTTGTTTATAGCGCAAAAACTAAAAAATGCAGAGGTAACAAAAACCACCAAAAGAAAGCTCAATTTGAGGGGAAAAAAGAACATACATTTTATTTGGGTACGCAAATGTCAGTTAAATTAACGCTGTGCCATATCGCAAATAAATGGCCAGATCCTGAAGGGGGGTAAATCTTCCGGAGCTGAAGTGGTTAATAAAAAAAAAAAAATAGGTTTATTATCACTTTACGACAAATTTGCAAACTATAGCATACTCTTGTAGCTGTTGTTGTAGTCTTTTAACTGTGACACTGGAATGTCATTTTTTCAGTTCTGTCATAGCCACTGTCTCTCCATTTTTCTGATTAACCTTCTTAGCGGTATTCCCGAGCGTGGCTCGGGGTTAAATTTCAGAGCCAAAAATGGTAACCCCGAGCCACACTCGGGGTACCGCCAGAAGCATCGCTGGTTCCTGAAAGATGGGTTACTTACCTTGTCACCGGGATCCAGCGATGTATCCCAGCGGTGTCTAGCGGCGGATCTTCCTCCCGATCCTCTCCGTGCCCCAGCTTCCGTCTCCTGCGACGTGACGTTCGCAGGGGGGTGGAACCGACGGCAAATTCAAATGTAAAACACACCAAACACACTGGTACAATTCAAAATAAAATAAATAATAAATATATATATATATATATATATATATATATATACAGTGGGTACGGAAACTATTCAGACCCCCTTAAATTTTTCACTCTTTGTTATATTGCAGCCATTTGCTAAAATAATTTAAATTCATTCTTCTTCCTCATGAATGTACACACAGCTCCCCATACTGACAGAAAAACACAGAATTGTTGACATTGTTGCAGATTTATTAAAAAAGAAAAACTGAAATATCACATGGTCCTAAGTATTCAGACCCTTTGCTGTGACACTCATATATTTAACTCAGGTGCTTTCCATTTCTTCTGATCATCCTTGAGATGGTTCTACACCTTCATTTGAGTCCAGCTGTGTTTGATTATACTGATTGGACTTGATTAGGAAAGCCACACACCTGTCTATATAAGACCTTCCAGATCACAATGCATGTCAGAGCAAATGAGAATCATAAGGTCAAAGGAACTGCCTGAAGAGCTCAGAGACAGAATTGTGGCAAGGCACAGATCTGGCCAAGGTTACAAAAAGATTTCTGCTGCACTTAAGGTTCCTAAGAGCACAGTGGCCTCCTTAATCCTCAAATGGAAGACGTTTGGGACGACCAGAACCCTTCCTAGAGCTGGCCGTCCGGCCAAACTGAGCTATCGGGGGAGAAGAGCCTTGGTGAGAGAGGTAAAGAAGAACCCAAAGATCACTGTGGCTGAGCTCCAGAGAGGCAGTCAGGAGATGGGAGAAAGTTGTAGAAAGTCAACCATCACTGCAGCCCTCCACCAGTCGGGGCTTTATGGCAGAGTGGCCCGACGGAAGCCTCTCCTCAGTGTAAGACACATGAAAGCCCGCATGGAGTTTGCTAAAAAACACCTGAAGGACTCCAAGATGGTGAGAAATAAGATTCTCTCGTCTGATGAGACCAAAATAGAACTTTTTGGCCTTAATTCTAAGCGGTATGTGTGGAGAAAACCAGGCACTGCTCATCACCTGTCCAATACAGTCCCAACAGTGAAGCATGGTGGTGGCAGCATCATGCTGTGGGGGTGTTTTTCAGCTGCAGGGACAGGACGACTGGTTGAAATCGAGGGAAAGATGAATGCGGCCAAGTACAGGGATATCCTTGCCAAAAACCTTTTACAGAGTGCTCTGGACCTCAGACTGGGCCGAAGGTTTACCTTCCAACAAGACAATGACCCTAAGCACACAGCTAAAATAACGAAGGAGTGGCTTCACAACAACTCCGTGACTGTTCTTGAATGGCCCAGCCAGAGCCCTGACTTAAACCCAATTGAGTATCTCTGGAGAGACCTAAAAATGGCTGTCCACCAACGTTTACCATCCAACCTGACAGAACTGGAGAGGATCTGCAAGGAGGAATGGCAGAGGATCCCCAAATCCAGGTGTGAAAGACTTGTTGCATCTTTCCCAAAAAGACTCCTGGCTGTATTAGATCAAAAGGGGGCTTCTACTAAATACTGAGCAAAGGGTCTGAATACTTAGGACCATGTGATATTTCAGTTTTTCTTTTTTAATAAATCTGCAACAATGTCAACAATTCTGTGTTTTTCTGTCAGTATGGGGTGCTATGTGTACATTCATGAGGAAGAAGAATGAACTTAAATGATTTTAGCAAATGGCTGCAATATAACAAAGAGTGAAAAAGGGGGTCTGAATACTTTCCGTACCCACTGTATATATATATATATATATATATATATATATATATATATATATATATATATATATATATATATATATATAATGTATGTATATATGTATGTATGTATTTATGTATATCTATAAAATATGTGTATATATATATATGTATATATGTATATATACAGTATATATATATATGTATGCATACATACATACTTTAACTTATTTATAGTTTTTTATTATATTATAATTTATGATTTTGTGTTTCAAACTTTATCATACCCAAGATGTTATAAAGAAGAACGCATAGTAAAAAAAAAATCATATGTAAATAGTTGGTTTGGGCTGCTCATTCTTAAGAATTACATGCAAAATAATGGTACCGCTTTCAGCACCTAAAATCCGAAAGAATCAAACCGCCAGGGAGGTTAAGAAAAAATCCTCCCATGATTACCTAAACACATCGCAAGGGATTTAGCAAATGTAATTGCAGGGTCTTACCTGCTGCTCTTTGTATTGTAAGGTAATAACAGATTTCACAAGGTGTTGCCTAATTAATAAAGCAATAGAGAAAAGTCATTGTTCAAAGTGAATTGTCTCTTTGCAGTTTTCATTTCAGTTTAGTGAATGCGGTAACAATTTACTTTGAAACAATAACCAATCATGAGAATGAAAATAACAGGATTTTTTTTTTTTTTTGCATATCGTTGGAAAATAAAAAATGTACAGATTAATTTTGTTTACTGAGCTAAGCAAAATTCCCCCTACAATGTAAAAATGCAGTTTGCAAAGTGAATAAGCTTTACTTCTTTAGTGAATTAGCCACCATTTCTACTTGCTGTAAAGAATAACCCCAAACAAGAAAGTCAGCTCCCCCAAACAAAATTTGGGGGAGCTGACTCAGTTTTAGAAACTTTAGCTAATTGCAGATTGAGATAGAAAGCTAATCTTTACTAATACTAAACTAAATATAGTAAATTTAATTATTGCATCTTTTTTTACCAAAAGTGGGGATTCCCTTGAAATGGCAGGGAACTCCACTCACAAAGCATGTATATTAATACAAAGCATGTATATTAATAATAGGAGATTGCTTATACCAGGTTAAAGAGGTTGTAAACCCCCTTAATGACTTGTGCCTATAGGTAAGCCTATAATAAGGCTTACCTATAGGTACTGTAAATATCTCCTAAACTTGCACCATTTAGAAGATATTTACATTGCATGCAGCCGATGATGTCATCGGCGCATGGGCTCTGAAGGAACGGCCACCCGTGCCGTTCCTTCAGAACCCTGTGCCTTGAATGGCGGCTCCCCCGCGTATGCACTGGGGTGATGTCATCATGCCTCCAGCCAATCAGATGGCCGGAAGTTGCGAACCAGGAAATAGGACGGCCGAAAATGTCTGCAGCATTACAGGTGAGCGGGCGGCACTGCGGGGGCTTCATTTTAACGTAAGTATTTCATAATGAGCTAGTATGCGATGAATACTAGCTCATTATGCTTTTGTCTTAGGTCTTTGTCTTTTTCTTAGGTTTACAACCTCTTTAAGGTATAAATAGTATGGAGCTATAAATAACAGTTTTTGAGTAGATTATTCAAAGCATCTATATTATTAGTTAAGGAAGAAGGGTGCGCTGATATGTGAATAGCTGCTACTTGATTGATGTGAAAGTGTTATGTGAAAATAAATAGTGCGCTTATTCAATATGTGAGTGAAGGATCACTAAAAAGTGATATAGTGAATTAACCTTTAACAGATTAAATAATATTGACCACATTAAAATATGCTACAGTTTCAAATTCAAAAGAATCATATCCAAAAACAATATATGGTGAAAAATAAATGTTCATACAAATGGTGAAATAAATATAAATCCAATGATTCTATAAATGAAGAAAAGAAACTCCTCCAATGGTGTTGAAAAGTGAATGTAGGTGATAAACAACAGGTGATGTGAAAAGTCCAAAAGAATTCAATAAAAGTGAACGTAATGGAATATCCCTCCACCTGGTGAAATTCCTCTTTACCCGGCGGAAAAAGGTAAGGGCATTGAGTATAATCCTGCTGTTACAACAAGTATGTATCCTGATATAGAACACCTCCAACCGTGCACAGACCACCGGTGCAGAATAAGCAAACCAAGCCTCTTACCAGATCTAGAAGGAAAATTGGCTCAACAATCGCTGATATAAAGCTAAAGCCTTACTCCCTCCTCCTTCAGTCAGGATAGATGGCTTTCTGCTCCCATGGTGTGTATGTTACAGGATAATTACAGATGATGCATAGGACTCAAGCAGAGAGAATTTCTGATAAGGCTCGCGTCCAGCTGCAGCCCGGACCGTGAGTGACGTAATGACGGCACGCCTCCCCTGCTGACGCGTTTCCTCCAATAGGACTTTGACTGAGAATGGGAGATGAGCGCGCGCCGTCACGTCCGCCAATTTATATAGGAAGGAAGGTATTCACCTTCCGGTGTCCGCAAAGGAAGACCCGAGAACCGGAAATGATGCTCCTTTATAACGAATCACATATATTTAAAACCCTTACTTAAAAAATGTCATATACATAATTAAAACTACCAAAGGTAATTGTGATTAGTTAAAACCCGGGATATATACACATCTTAAAATGTATGGGGTCATATGACACCGGAAGTGAAATTCATACATTCCTTCCTGTACTGAATGCTATGAAAAGCACTATGTTTATAAAGTGCATCTAAAATTAGTATTTAATATTTAAAACATAGCTAGTTAGACGCCTTTATAACAAATATAACAAAAATATGTTTAACATATACATACATAAAATGCATTTTATTAAAATCTCTAAAATGTAGCTAAAATTTATTGATTAAAATTTCTAAAATTTGCTAAAATGTATAAAAACAAAGAAATATAAAAATGTATGTATGTATGAAAAGGGGAAAATTAGCTGTTATTAATATGGGAATTAATATCCCATTCTATGTTATGTCCTCGAGGCCGGGAACATTTTAGTTCAAAAATCCAGAAAGTTTCCCTTCTGGATATCGATCTTTTTAGGTTGCTCCCTCTCTACAGTAGTGTGGGGTGAATTTTTCATTTTTTTGGGATTTTTTTGGTGGCATTTTGCATAGTGGTGTGATACACTATGTCCTGGGAAACCTTTATAGACATTTGTTAAATGTTCCCCTACACGTATACGAATGGTACGAATGGTTCTTCCCACGTATTGTTTGTTACATTCGCACTGTAACAAATAAATTACTCCATTTGTATGACACGAAATGAATTCTTTGATGGGGTATTCTTTCCCTGTAATACTGGATGAGAATTTGTTGGTTCTTATGGTGTGAGCTTCTTTACAAATTCTACAATTTCCACACGGAAAGAATCCTTTCATGTCTGGACTTATGGGAGATTGCATATGTTAGGTTGAGATAAAAATAGGATAGAGCTAAAAATAACAGTTTTCATTAGATTTTTAAAAGATTTTTTTAACCCAATAGACAAGTGTGCCTTTGAAAATGTTCATTGTGGAGCAAAATGTGTGGTGATGTAGAAGGCTTTCCAAAAAAAAAAGAAAAAAACAACAACATCTGGATAGTAATTGGAGGATTTACGTGCCTTAGACAATTTATGAAAAATATGCTCTAAAACAATAGCATAGAGCAGAAAAACGACAACTATTACAAACTAGACAGTAAATACAAAGCACAGAAATTTATTTTGTCAAATACAGGCACATCATGAATTCTTTTCATGGCTGCCAAAAATGAGATTGTATTGTTTAATGGTTCCTTGCTTTTTTTTTTTTGTAACCTGTACACATTGAAGTGTGCTTTGTTTTGCATTTATTTTTCTCAGCGCAGGAAAAGCACTTTATTAAATGGTAATTCTTTAACTACATGTTGTTGTTTATTAATTGCAATGAAAAAATGCCACAAAAAGATATTTTGTTTGCTCTGGATTATGTAACATATATAGTTGCTTTTACCAATATTTTTTTTCTTCTTAAGTGCCGGTTCACATATATGCGAAGCGGGAACCCTGCAAATCCACTGCGGGTCCCCGAATTGCATTCAAATCGCAGGCAGTTCACACTGTCATATGCAAATTGCTGGGGGTGTCAATACAAAGTTAATGACACCCCAGGATCAGTTCGCATATCGCAGCGTGAACTGTCAGTTCGGACATGAATCGGATCGCATAGGTGTGAACCACTATGCTATCCGATTCTGCTGCGGAGCCAAAAAAGGGTCCTGAGCCGTGCGCGTCATGTCCGAATCCAATGCAAATTCAGCCATACAATCTGTATGGCTGAATTCGCATCGCACAGACATCACATGTAATTTTCAGATCAGTGCACTGCGAATCTCATGCGATGTCTGTCATCGCACTGATGTGAACCAGGCCTTAAACTTTTTTGGGGAGAAGTCTTGCACTAGTTGATGACAATTTAATTTAACTCAAAGATGCTGCATTAAAAATTAAAAAAAAAATAATAATTATACTATGGCACAATTTGTGAAATAAAAAATAAATGAAACCCTGACTAAAAATTCAAAAAATTTTTTTACAAGAAAAACAAAACCTGTTTTGCGGCATCAACATTTGATTATAAGGAAAGAGTTAAAAAATTCTGTAAAGGCAGCCATAGATGGAGCGATTTTCGATAGAAAATCGATAGATCCCCCCATCAACACTGTCAGTGTTGATAGAGGAATCCCTCCCGCAGAGCCATTGTGTTCTACTGGCAGGGGAACCATCCCAGCTGGGAGAACACACAATGATTATTGCCAGTGGCTATAGAGCAATAAACCATTGACAAATTTGACAGGCTGGTTGTACACAGGTTGATGGATTGATCAACTTGGGTACATTTAGCCTGCTTATACATCTTTCAAATCTGGACTGATCCCTGCTGAATCAGCCAAGATTCAAACCATCTATGGTCGGCTTTAGGATCCAATTGGTTTTTTGGGCCCCCTTAGGTATATTTACCCTCACTTCTTGTTCCAGTGACAACACTCTATCCCACTCTATCCAAAACTAAATAAATAAGATTTAACTTGGGTTACAGATGAACTAGTTTTACATTTATCTAAAAATTCCCTAAAAGAATTGTTGAGAACCTTCCACCCTCACATCTTCCCCATCCCTACCCAATAATCGTTTTATCCGTTTCTCAATATGCTGAACCTCAGCACCTGGGAGGAAACACACAATGTGCATTTACAGTACAGTAATGTTACTATTACCCAAATGTGTATACTTATTAGTTGAGTTGAACCAGCCCAGGATTGAGCTCCCTCATCCATATTCAACCACACTTGGCCCTAGTTTGTGAGCAACAAAGTGATATTCAACCCAAAACCTAGAATGTAGCTTTCACCCTAAACCATTGGTGCAAAGCATACCATATTCGCAGTACTTGCGATTGCGGCGAATATGCTCCAATGAAGAACATTTTTACAGGGAAGCGAGTCAACTTCGTACCCGATTGCTTGCTAGAGGGTACACAACAACAACGCTATGCAAAGCATATAATAGGGCCTGCCAAAAAAACAGGGAGGAGACCCTTTTCCATAAGAAAGAGAAAAATCAGGATGAAAGTGTTCGCATTATCACCCCCTACCATCGACAACATCACACTATTTGCAACATTTTACAACAACACTGGTACCTGCTCAAAAATGACAATATCCTAACTAAATATGTAAAAGATTTTCCAGAAATAACTTTTAAAAAAGCTAAATCAATTAGAGATAGAGTCATCAGAAGTCACTTTGATGATAAGAGGAGAATGAAGATATAGCAGGTACCTGGCGTTGCGGTAGTTGTAAATTCTGCGATTGGATTTATGTGAACCAGTCACTATATCTACCGAATTGACAATTGCACTCAATAAAACATTATGTAGACTGCCAAACAATAGGCATCGTATACATTATGTTTTGTGAGTGCGGGGCCTTTTATATAGGCAAGACTAAGCGACAATTCTGGCGCCGCATAAAATATCATATAGGCTATGGGAAGAACAATTTATTGTCCACGCCAATTGGGAGACATTTGGGTTTGTATCATAAAAACGACACAAAGTAGTCAAGTTTGCGGCATTAGAACACATTCTAGAGGACTCTAGAGGTGGCGAGTTTGATAAGATCATATTACAGCGTGAAGCACGCTGGATTTATACGCTTCGGGCCACCTCAAGCCCAGGCTTGAACGAAGCATTAAGTTTCAAACCCTTTCTCTGAGTAAATTGGTATAATCAAACATTTTGTGGCTTGGACTTTGTTCTCCCTAAATGCACGGAAAGCAAATGTCCCCTCTTTTCCTTAAATATAACTCTTTGAATGGATATCTATAGGATAGTCTACACATGCAAATCTAACGCCTTGGGGTGCACCATCTAGGCAACCCCTGGTGCTTGTCTGAGCAAACAGGTCCTGTAATCCGAAGTACAACTCCTCTAATATACAATCGTTGAAAAAATTGAGTATTATATATTCAGATAAATAGTTTTATATACACCTGTCTCCCTCTTTCGTTCTCCTGCTGCTCCTCCTCCTTTCCTTTTTGCATAAAACTGATACTGATTCCTAGGTGAAGACGTCCGCCTAAAAACACTAAAAAATTTGGATGTTTAATTATATAGGCTTTTACTGTTAAACAATGCAGAATGATCGTCATACTAAATGTTTAAGCAAGATGTACAATTGATATATTGGTAATTGCCATCTAAGATATGATGGCAGAGGATGTAAAGGTTCCTCTGTATCTACATATATGCTATTGTCGGCGAGGGTGCCGGAACCTCCTCCTGTTTTGCATATACTGTGTATTTCCTTGGCTACAGCATATTATCCAATGGCCACTATTGGAGTGACAGCCTGCGGGAGTGACAGGGCGGCGATGACCCACCCCTGATGGGTTGTTGGTGAGCGAACGTCACTTCTGCTTGATCTCTCCTCTTCCGGCGGAGATGCGTTCCAATGAACGTTATCTCCAGAAGTAAGTATATGACGCACTTCCGGTGCGCCGCAATCATCACCAAAAACACCTGCACCGATTAGCGGCCGGTGTGTGTGGGGTATTTAGGTCATGATACCATTACCGAATAGGACAGGACGGTGGAATGCAGGCGGAGACACACTCTGAAGTAAGTGGATTGACATTTGATATGGGCGCTGCTGAATTGAATGGGCCACAATTTGATGGCGATTCCTTCTAAATTCTACATATCCATTTTACCTTTTTTCTAGTGGCAAGAGTCCCTTTGAAGCTAATATGGGATGTGGATTTACCCTCCCCCTTCCCTGCTTCTTAGGACAGATGTACTCCTTGAATACCGCTGCTTCATACTACTATGCTTAAAGCTATAGGCTCTCCCTATATACACATATAGCTTGTAAGTATACAAATATTTGACCTTACGGTGAGGAACATATATCTAGATGTTTCTTTTATATATTAATCCACTTTTGTCTTGCTTTTACTATAGATTATATAAGAAAACCAGTGGATTTTTCTATCCTAAAATATCGGGAGTGTACACCTTTTATTGCATTAGAGAAATAGAACAATCTTTTGAGCCCATAAGGTAAATGCAAATACGAAAAAACTATTTGAAACTCAGTTTAGTGTCCTGTCCAGCTATATGATCTAAATGGCTATATACTTTTCTCAGCCAGGCGGAAAACTTTTGTCCAATTGTGTCATCCACTGCGCTGCCGTCCTTCATTCAAGACTAATTTGGAACCATAGGTAACTATGTGATACATTTTCAACTGGGATATCAGTCCGAGAAAATATTTCTTGAGAGGATATATACTCTTTACTGTTTTATAATATAGGTGGGTTGCCCCTCGCCGTCCTCATTGCTCCTATTGGTCGCTAATTTGCCACGGACTATACAGTGTCTTGCATCACAGGAGGTTGGTGAATGCATTTAATCCTTTGAAGCCGTCACATGAACAAATGTAAAAATATAAATATCTGATGAATGTATACTGGTTACTAATTGTATATTTTGTTTATTTTGCTAAGAGAGTATTTAAACGTCTGAGGTCCAGAAGAAGCGCAAAGTGAAACGCGTCGACCTTCCCAGACTAATATAACAATACTTACCTTTTGCAACGAACTACGCATAATGTCTGTATATCCAATTTAAATTTATATGGAGGTCTCCTCTTCATGTACAGTTTGGATTTTAATATGCTGAATATGTACATACATTTTCTCTTTTCTTTTGATCAATTTTAAATATGTTTTCAATAAAATATACATGTTTTTAACTTAATGATTTTGCCTGTCCAGTATGTGCCTCTAAAGTCCGCCAAATATTTGCTGTGCAACTAAGGTTGTATTAGCGGTTTCTTCTTTTGTTGTAAAATATTGCAGCTTACCAGTTCTTACAGTAGATGTAGTGGCTGCATTTGTTTTTTTTTTTTCTTTTTCCCTCTGTTTTCATCTGGTGATCGGGCCAGTAACACACCTCCTGTATTAGAGTGCCCCCACTCTTGGTGAATAAGCACTGGGGGCACATTTGGACAGCAGTCTGGGGCAGATGACAGTGCTAAATGTACTAGAAGATATAAATACACTGACAGGTATTCCCATCTTACAAAACTGTCATGGGAACAGGTGTCCCCATTGGATGATTTACCCTAGCTTCTTGTGATAAATCTTTGAAGTTTGCCCTCAGTGTCTGTGCCTGGAGACAATGGTCACCAGAACAAACAGAGGATAAATCTCCCTAGCGGGGACAAAGACAGCAGTACAATATTGCCAGAGGGGTCAAATACTTCCTCATTCTATAAAAAATAAGGTTTTTCCTTTACATACACTTTAGTGCTTACCAGTGTTGAGGTTGCCTATTTTAGAACCAAGGCCAGGGCTACTAAATGACATCTAGCACAAGAATATTCCCCATATGATGGCTGCTTCGCACATAATATAATCTGGACAGCAGCAAAAATCATGAATTACATAATATAAGCTATCCATATGGAATTTCTTGCACTAAGGAAATACAATATATTTCCAAAAGTATTGAGACGCCTGCCTTCACACGCACATGAACTTTAATGGCATCCCAGTTTTAGTCTGTAGGGTTCAATATTGAGTTAGCTCACCCTTTGCAGCTATAACAGCTTCAACTCTTCTGGGAAGGCTGTCCACAAGGTTTAGGAGTGTGTCTATGGAAATGTTTGACCATTCTTCCAGAAGTGCATTTGTGAGGTCAGACAGGCACTGATGTGGATGAAGGTCTGGCTCAAAGTCTCCACTTTAAATCACCACAAAGGTGTTCTATCAGGTTGAGGTCAGAACTCTGTGCAGGCCAGTCAAGTTCTTCCCCCCCCAAACTCGCTCATCCATGTCTTTATGGACCTTTCTTTGTGCACTGGTCCAAATCCTTTGGTGGAGGGGGTAATACTGTGTGGGGTTGTTTTTCAGGGGTTGGGCTTGGCCCCTTAGTTCCAGTGAAAGGAACTCTTAACCACTTGCCGTCGCTGCACTGCCTATTTACATCAGCAGTGTGGCAGCTACAGGCAAAATCACGTGAATAGGCGTCACTAGCTTCCCGGGTCCGTGGGGCGCGCTGACTTCAGTTAGCACTAGCGAGTAAGTTTCTGTCCCAAGTAGGTTTAGGGTACCAGCCACCCCCCAATAAAGATTTAACCCCCAGTTAACCCCTACACCCCCTGTCAAGTTGCACACTATAGACAGTATATAGCATTTGTCTATATTTATGTAATAGTGTGACTTGTGACGTGGTTTAGCGCTTGTGACCGTTACTTTTAGGCTTAGGATACCCGCCACCCCCCAATAGAGAATTAACCCCCTGATCCCCCCCTGATCAACCCCAGTTAACCCCTTCACCCCCTGTCACATTGCACACTATATAGAGGTATATAGCGTTTTTCTGTATTTCTGTAGTAGTGTGATTGTGACTTCAGTTAGTGCTAGCGAGTTAGTTTCTGTCCCAAGTAGTTTTAGGATACCCCCCCCATAAAGATTTAACCCCCTGATCACCCCCAGTTAACCCCTTCATTGTCCTGTCACAGTGTCACTTTTACAGTGTACAGTTTTTTTTCTGATCACTATTATTAGTGTCACAGGTGACATTAGTTAGTGTTAGCGTCAGTCTAGGACAGCGCAGATCCCCGCCGCATAGTTAGAAATATTAATTTTAGAAATATTAATTTTAATTCCCTTGACTTTTACAAGCTGTTTTTCACAGAAGATCTTTACAGATCTATTGTGGACCAAAGCAATTTATATGCTGGTCAATTCATCGCCGCCAACCCAAATTCGCCCCTTGCCAGAGAATTCGGCTGGAAACCTATAACGGTTTCCGAGTTTAAAACTTTTCTGGGCCTTTTCCTCAACATGGGCATAACTAAAAGGAGTGAACTGGGGTCATATTGGTCCACTGACCCAGTCCTCCATATGCGTGTGTTCACTGCATGCATGACCAGGACGAGATATGAGCAAATTCTGCGGCTCTTGCACTTCAGTGACAATGAACTCTGTCGTCTTCGGGGAGACCCTGGATATGACCGGCTCCACAAATTCAGCCCCTCGTAAATCACTTCAATCAGCGGTTTGCAGTCTTGTGTACCCCCAACAAGTTGCCTGTGTTGATGAGTACCTGATAAGTTTACTGGCTGCCTTGCTTTCAAGCAGTTTATCCCCAGCAAGCGTGCCAGATACGGAGTCAAGCTGTATAAGCTGTGTGACAGGGTCACAGGCTATACAGTTCATTTTCTTGTTTACGAGGGTAAAGATAGCACTGTGGATACCCCCAACTGCCCAGACTCCATAGGGAGCAGCGGCAAGATAGTTTGGGACTTGGTTTCACCCTAATTCGGAAACGGGTATCATTTGTACGTGGACAATTTTTATTCAAGCATGCCACTTTTTAGTCACCTGCTTGAATTTCAAATTGGCACATGTGGCACCGTGCGACCAAATCGCCGGGACTTCCCCCAACGGCTTGTAGATTCCCAACTTAGTCAGGGGGAGAGAGCCTGCTTGAAAACTGACAAATTGCTTGCAGTGAAGCGGAGGGATACACGGAATGTTTTCGTTCTGTCCTCCCTTCATGCAGACACGACGGTCCAAATTACTACGGCAACTGGTGTTTTGGAGAAACCCCTCTGTGTCCACGACTATAACCTTAATATGGGAGGGGTGGACAACCAGCATTTAGCGCCATACTTAGTTGCCCATAAGGCCAGACGCTGGTACAAAAAAGTTTCTGTTTATTTATTCCAATTGGCTTTGCTGAACGCTTTTGTGCTATACAAAGCGTCAGGACGAACTGGATCCTTCCTACAATTCCAGGTTGAGATCATCAGGGCCTACCTGTATCCAGATGCAGTGAGCCGGCTGCATGAGAGGCATTTTCCAGATGCCATCCCGAGTAACCCTACCCAAAGATACCCCCAAAAAAGATGCTGTGTCTGTAGTAAGCACGGATTTAGGCGTGACACCTGTTTTTGTTGACTCATCCGTCCTGGCCAACCTGGTCTCTGCATCGGGGACTTTTTCCGTTGCTACCACACACTAGTGGAGTATTAGCATAGGGTACAGCATGGCACAGTCTAGGGCACACTAACACAGGGTCTCGAAAGATGTTCGATGGCTATCGTCATTTTGAGAGACCCTAACCTGGAATGTTGCAGTTGAAAAAAAAAGTGTAAAAAAAAAGTTCCAAAAAAAATTACAAACAAATTACAAAAAAAAATATAAAATAAAAAAGACAAAAATAGTTGTCGTTTGAGTTATTTTTCTGTTCTTACTATGCTCTTTTACTTGTACTCTTCCTACTTTTACTGTACTTTGTTACTGTTTTTCATTGGTAACCATTTTTTATTTTCAGGTACCAATGTAATCTTTTATTTCTATTCTATTGTTAAAGGGGAGAAAGAAAATTCCTGCGCTAAGTTAAATAAATGACAGTGTATTCGATATGAATTATGTGAGCAGCTAGCACCAAAATCAACTAACAGTGATCAATAACCAAAATCTTTACAAAAAGTGCAGCGCAATGAGGATGAGCCCCCAAAAAGGGAATTGTTTGTTGGTTAGTGCAAAGCTAAGAGATATAGTTTTATGAACATTGTCCGGCATTCTATGCAAGTTTTTAGTTAAAGTAATTTGAATAATAATGTGGCAAGTGGAAAACCACACAAAAAACATATACAATATAAGCTAAATAGTGTCCAAAATACTGAATAAAGTCCCAAAACAGAAATGCAAATGAAAATGAATCCGCATGCAAGGTGTTGAGGAGAACAATCCTTTTCAGTGACACCCAGGGAAAAGTGAAAGATGGGGACACCTCTGTGCCCAAGTATCACAAGCAGCTTACCAGAACTCCTTGGCTACTCAATTTAATGAGACAGCCTCTCCCAGCAAGATGTTATACCAATGTCACCAGCGGTTGTCAAGCTCCAATGCTTCATAATCACTCCATCATATATGCATGAGTATATAAAAAGAATAAAAGCCCATAGCGTAATTCCGTAACATATAAAATCCAATTTATGAAAAGAATACTACTCACAATGAGAAGGTAAAAAACAGGTACATAGAACAGTGCGGCGTCCCGCAATTGTCCAAAGCAGCATCAAGCAATGTAAAGCAGCCGGCTCCGTAAGGGGGCGTGTGGACTTTGCGTATTCTATTGTTAACCAGTTTGCCTTTCAGGTACACTCATCAGTTGCCACACTGATTTTATATATTCTGACACAAACAGCGTTTGTGCTCAGCATATATGGAAATCTCTGATGGCAGCGCTGAAGGAGGTGATTTCACCACTGCAGTTAAAAAAAAAATGGGTATACATGAAATTTGTCATGTATACCCAGCATTAGAAAGTGGGTTTGGATGTTTTGGGTGGCTAATGATGGGTGTAATACACAATTTTCTTGCAGCTATTTCTGTTGGGTTCTATTTTTTTCGTTCAGCCCACAGGCTGCATAAAAAAAAAAAAAACCTACAATATATGCCAAACAAGGACCAGCAATGTACTGGTATAGTATAGAGTGGCTATACCAGGATGATGCCTGCAGATTTAGGCATCATCTTGGTATCGTTTTTTACAGACAGCAGTTGGCTTACATGTAAAAGCGATCCTAGTGGATAATTGGTCGCTAGACTGCTTTTACAAGCAGTGGGAGGGACTCCCCAACTCCTGCCGCCTTCTGCGGTTTTTCTCGGGCTCCCCTGTCCCACTGGTTAACCCGAGAGTGCAGCCTGTGGTTCCATTATCTGACCATAAAGCTGATTGAAGATGAGAATGGCTCCAATCATCTCTATGGCCTAAGATACCGGAAGCTATGAGCATTTAATGACTTCTGTTTCGCTAGAAATAAACAGCGCCATTGGGAAATTACAAAAGCATCTTATCACACCAATCTTGGTGTGGTCAGATGCTTTAAGGTCAAAGGAGAGATCTAGAGTCTAAAAGACCCCAATTTTTTTTAAAAAGAGTACCTGTCACTACAGATTGCTATCATAGGGGATATTTAAATTCACTGTGATAACAATAAAAATGATTTAAAAAAAAATGAAAGGAAAAGGGTAAAAAAAAAAACATAAAAAAGCACAATAAATAAAAAAAACAAAAAAAATCAAGCCCCCCTGTCCCCCCGTGCTTGTGCGCAAAGGCGCACACAAGCATTGGTCTAGTGTCATATGTAAACCGCAATTGCAGCATGCATGTGAGATATCGCCACGGACACCAGGTCGAGGGCAGTAATTCTTGCAGTAGACCTCCTCTGTAAGTCCAAAGTGGTAACCTGTAATGTCTTTTAAAGGCTTTTAGAAATGTACGTAGTTTGCTGCCGCTGCACGAGCGTGTGCAATTTTAAAGCATGTCATGTTTGGTATCTATGTACTCAGCATAAGATCATCTTTTAAATTTTACCAAACAATTAGGAAATATATAGTGTATTTGTGCATTCAATTTAAAAAAAATGTATTTTTTTCGCAGAAATTGTATTTGGAAAATCTGTAGCAAATACTGTGTGACAAAAACATTTGCAACATCAACCATTTTGTTCTGTAGGGCCTCTCCTTTAAAAAAATATATAATGTTTGGGGGTTAAAAGTAATTTTCTAGTAAAAAAAATATATTTTTTCATGTAAACGAAAAGTCACAGAAAAGGCTTGGTTTTCAATTGGTTAGAAGAGTTAGTGATGTGTGGCTAAGATTGAACATAAAATGCCAGGACAGTTCAAACACCCCACAAATTACTCCTTTTTAGAAAGTAGACACCCAAAGCTATTTGCTGAGAGGCATATTGAGTCCATGGAGTATTTTATATTTTTCCCTAAGCTTCGGGAAGGTGACAATTTTTTTTTTGTTTTTCCACACAAAGTTGTCACTAAATGATATATTGCTCACGCATGCCATGGGTATATGTGAAATGACACCCCAAAATACATACTGCTGCTTCTCCTGAGTACAGGGATACCACCTGTGTGAGACTTTTTGGGAGCCTAGTTGTGTACGGGACCCCGAAAACCAATCACCACCTTCAGGTTGTCTAATGGCGTAAATTGCTTATTTTACTTCCGCACTACCTGTCACAGTTTCAGAGGCCCTGACATTTCAAGATAGCACAAAACTCCCCCAAATGACACCATTTTGCAAAGTAGACACTCCAAACTATTTGCAGAGAGGCATGGTGAGTCCATGGAATATTTTATATTTTGCCACAAGTTTTGGGAAAATTAGATTTTTTTTTTTTTTTTTTTTTTTAACACAAAGTTGTCACTAAAAGATATATTTCTCACACATGACATTATTATGTGGAATGACACCCCAAAATACATTCTGCTGCTTCTCCTGAGTACAGGGAAACCACATGTGTGAGACTTTTTGGGAGCCTAGTTGTGTACAGGACCCCGAAAACCAATCACCACCTTCAGGATTTCTAATGGCGTAAATTGTGCATTTTACTTCCGCACTACCTGTCAGTTTCAGAGGCCCTGAAATTTCAAGATAGCACAAACCCCACCCCCCCCCCTAAAATGATCCCATTTTGCAAAGTAGACACTCCAAGCTATTTGCTGAGAGGCATGGTGAGTCCATGGAATATTTTGGGGTGTAATTACACATATACCCATGGCATGCGTGAGCAATATATAATTTCAATGACAACTTTTTTCAAACACCTGTGACAAAAAAATCCTGTCTCTCAGGACATTCCTTAGGATGTCTACTTTCCAAAAAGTGGTAATTTGGAGGGAGTTTGTACTGCCCTGCCATTTCAGCACTTCATGAAATGAGCTAGGCAGTCAGAAAGTAAAAGCTGCATAAATTCCAGTATTTACACCATAGTTTGTAGACGCTATAACTTTTGCGCAAACCAATAAAAATATGTTTGTTGAGATTTTTTTTGGTCAAAGACATGTAGCTAAATATGCCAAAAATTAAGTATATTGGATATTTTTTAAAAGACAAAGTAGAAAATGTCATTTTTTCTCAAAATTTTCACTCTTTTTTTTATTAATATCGCAAAAAATAAAAAGTGCAGAGGTGATAAAATACCACCAAAAGAAAGCTCTATTTGTGGGAAAAAATGGAACAAATTTTTTTTGGGTACAGCATTGCATGACCGTGCAATTGTCAGTTAAAATCATGCAGTGCCAAGTTGAAAAAAGTGGCCTGGTCATTGAGCAGCAAAATACTGCGGTCCAGAAATGGTTAAAGTGATTGTAAAGTCTTGTTTTTTTTTTTTTTTAAACAAACATGTTATACTTACCTGCACTGTGCAGTTGGCTTGGCACAGAGTGGCCAGGATCCTCCTCTTCCTAGGTCCCTCTTCTGTGCTCCTGGCCCCTCCCTCCCGTTGAGTGCCCCCACAGCAAGCAGCTTGCTGTGGGGGCACCCGAGCCGAGTCACAGCTCCCTGTGTCCATTCTGACATGGAGCCCTGACCCGGCCTCGCTGCCTCTCTCTTCTCATTGGCTGACTGACAGCAGTGGGAGCCAATCGCGCTGCTCTCTAAGCCAATGAGGAGGGGAGTCCCGGGCAGCTGAGAAACTCCAGCAACATCACAGGATAAAGATGGGCTCAGGTAAGTAATAGAGGGACTGCTGCATACAGAAGGTTTTTTTTTATCTAAATGCATAGAGTGCATTAGGATAAAAAAACATTCTGCCTTTACAATCCCTTTAACCACTTCAGCCCCAGAAGATTTTGCCCCCTTAATAACCAGGCCATTTTTTGCAACGGACATTTGCATGGCTGTGTAACATTGTACCCAAATAAAATTGATGTCCTTTTTTCCCCACGAATAGAGCTTTCTTTTGGTGGTATTTGATCATCTTTGTGATTTTTATTTTTTGCGCTATAAACAAAAACTGAAAAATTCTGAAAAAAAAAAAACAATATTTTTCACTTTCTGCTATATAACATTCCCAATAAAAAAAATGTAAAAATCAAAATTTTTCATCATTTTCGGCCAATTTGTATTCTGCTACATATTTTTGGTAAAACAAAATCCCAATAAGCAAATTTTGATTGGTTTGCACAAAAGTTATCGCGTCTACAAACTAGGGGAAAGATTTATGTCATTTTTATTTTATTTTATTTTATTTTTTTTTACAAGTAATGGTGGTGATCAGTTATTTTTAGCGGGACTGCGACATTGCGACAGATCAGACACCTAACTGACATTTTTGGGGGGACCAGTGACACTACAGTAATCAGTGCTACAAATATGCACTGTAACTGTAATAATGACACTGGCAGGGAAGTGGTTAACTCAGGGGCGATCAAAAGGTTGAGTGTATGCCTACGGGGTGTTTTCTAACTGTGAGGGGGATGAGCTTGTGGAATCAACACAGAGACCTGTGATCCTAAATAGGAGTCTCTGTGCTTAATCCTGAGAGAACAACGGTCTGCCGTGTTTACAACAGCTCCACAGGGAGCGATCGCAGGTGCCCAGTGGCAATCGTGGCCACTGGCCCCGTGAGTAAGCATATGGGGGTGTCAGCATTGATCCAGGTCCAATGTCACTTGGGAGAGCCAGAAACATGACACGGATGATCTTTATTGCTGGCTATAAGGATGGCATTCTGACCAACACTGTGGTGGGTAGGCATTCTTCCCACTGACCACCAACGTAAGTGGCATTTTCCCAATAATCCCTTGAAAGACTAATCTTAGCAAAGTTTCCCTGAGGCTCAGAAGTGATTTCAAGGGTTCCTCTGGGTTAAAAAGATTGAGAAAGATGCCATAGACAGTGGGGTGGGAAATCCTGTGTCAAAATGTTATAAATTCTTGGCAATTACAATTCAATTTATGGATAAAGTAACTTAGAATAAACTTTATAAATTTATTGTACTCTGAAAAATAAATGCATCAAAATAGGTTAGCTTTACTTTGCTCATTTGCCCCCTTAAAATGTCTGTTCAGAGTGTGAAAGCAGAGCTTTTGGTTGGTTTTTACATCTGCAAAGAAACTGCTTGGTTATAAAATAATAGAATAAAAAGATGATAAATAAAAAGTCTCATTCCGATCTCTGATGTATGCTACAATGATGTACACCACAGGGTGGCACTGCTGCAGCATGATTAACATGCGCTGCTCTGCCAAAAGCCTTAAACACCATTTCATTTGAAGAATGCAGCATTTTTACTTTTTTTTGTCTAATTTTTAATAAATATTCTAGTAGCGATGACTGAACTGATATGCCCAAAGCAGGATTTACAGAATATTTGGCCAGTTTGCTAGAGGCAAAAGTTTGCTTAATTGATTTACTAAAAAGAAATGCGCAAGAGCAGGGAAAAATTGTTATGGAGATAAATGTTATGCTTGCAGAGCGGGTTTGCATAAGTGTGCAGATGGATGTGCAACAATCGCTAATGTGTACACTTGTGTTTCAATGCATACATCGCAGCCCCAGTTTGTAGTAAGCATTGAACATGCAGATGATAGTTTTACTGCATTATATTATGCTAGAGTGTACAAAGAAATTAACAGGTTATAATGCTTCATCATAAGAAGCAGGTATGCTTGCTAAGGTATGAAATGCCCATGTGCCAAACAAAGACTGCTGCGCAATCTGAGCAAATATGGCAGGGTAAAGCTGAAATATTTGCTGATCCGGTTAAGCATATATTATCTTAAGAGTCATATGTATTCCTACTGGAATCTTGGCGTGCTTTGAGTATTTCTTCCAAATCTCTATGTAGGCAGGTGCAGTTTAGCCTCCCTACACAGGTGGTGCTATTTCGGCACAATCAAAAAATTGGTGCAAAGCACCTGTCTCCTGCGCTCTGAGAGGTAATTTTCTAACCACATCCAGCCACACCCCTGCGGCTACCGAAGACCTTCTATTTGGTTGCTCTTGGATGCTTTGACCTTGCAGCCCCTACAAGAAAAGTAGTCTGAGACCACTAGAATTGAAAAAGGAACACAAGAGCGCACCAGTCTAGTGCATTATCCTCCACAAAGGTTTTATTTGATAAAAGGTATAAAGATACTCACAAACAAATTCTTGGTACAAGCATATCAAATAGATGTATAGCCCTCAGCATCAGAACCAAAGGGTGTGTCGTCCTCCGGAGCTTGAAGGCTTACGCGTTTCGACGCCTAGCCTCTTCCTCAGAGCCTCTGCTGTTTCGGCAGCCACTATGCAGAGGGAAGGGAGGCTAAAGAGAGCTCTTGCTCCTCTGGGTCCTCTGTAGGTGTCATCAGGGGAGCAGCTGTCTGATTGGATGCTGCTTCACTGAATGACCTCTGTGGCCATCATTAGGGAGGGCAGTGCTAATAAATACCAGGAACAGTGCAGTTGATTTACTAAAAATGGAGAGTGCAAAATCTGGTGCAGCTGTGCATGGTAGCCAATGAGCTACTAACTCAGCTCGCTCAATTAAAATTTGATTAAAAAAAAAACAAAAAAAAACTGGAAGCTGATTGGTTGCTATGCAGAACTGCACCAGATTTTGTGATCTCCAGTTTTAGTAAATATACCCGATCGTGTCAAGAGCAGGGAAAGGTTCTGGTGAAGGAGGGAGAGAGCAGGGACCTCATGTTGGATTCTGACCAGTATACTTTGTGGAGTTGGGGATCGAAACTACCTTCTGCCCCTCGAGTGCGCTTACTATCACAACATTAGCCACCTCCTTCATCAGATGCTGCCTGGGATTGTAAGCTTGCTCTTGTGTCTTCTACTGTGTGGAGATTGTGCTTTAATTGCTTGCCGACCGCCCACAGTAATATTACTGCGGCAGAGCGGCTCCCCTGAGACCAGTCACGTAGTACTAGGTGACTGGAGTGCATGTGATTCCGGCAGTGTGTGTGCGCGCCGCCGGAGCCGTGCTCCCGCTGTGTCTAAACACAGCGGGAGGCGGGCCACAAGAGGAGGGGCGGCAATTGCCGCCTTCCTTCCACGATCATCCGGGAAACGGAGCGAAGACCCCCCCTGCTTATGTATACAAAGCAGGCGGATCTTCTGGGAGACAGGCAGGGACAGATCTGAACTGCAACTGCGATCTGTCTGTGCCTGTCACAGAACCCCCCCCCCCACACACACACACACAGTTAGTAAGTGTATAGGCATACATTAACCCCTTTGATCACCCACAGGGTTAACCCCTTCCCTGCCAATGGCATTATTACAGTAACAAAGGGGTCCAATCTGTCCACCGCAATTTCGCAGTCCCGCAAAAAATCGCAGATCGCCGCCATTGCTAGTAAAAAAAATAAAATTACATAAATCTTTCCCCTAGTTAGAAGACGTTTGCGCAAACCAATCAAAATACGCTTATTGCAATTTTTTTTACCAAAAATATGTAGCAGAAAACAAATTGGCCTAAAATGTTTTGATTTTTACATTTTTTGGGGGGGAATGTCCTATAGCAGAATGTGAAAAATATTGTTATTTTTTCAAAATTTGTTTATAGCGCAAAAAATAAAAATCGCACAGGTGATCAAATACCACCAAAAGAAATCTCTATTTGTGGGGAAAAAAAGGACGTAAATTTTGTTTGGGTACAGCCTTGCACGACCGCGCAATTGTCCGTTTAAAAAACGCAGTGCCGAATCACAAAATAGGGCATGGTCAGGAAGGGGGTAAATCCTTCCGGGGCTGAAGTGGTTAACAATCCTACTGTGAGGAAGCATTATGCTGAATTGGCTGTGATATTTAGGCCCTCGCCACCTTGTTGGAACTGGAAGAGATCATAGGGCTATTACCAAGTGTCATTTATTGTACTAATACAATGTGGCCCATTCCTTGGTCTCTGTGTGTAGTTATTCCACGTTGGATACCAACTACATGTACAGTAATCCAGTGTGAACCTTTGCCTCTGTGCAGGAGCCTCCTGTAATAAAGACTGGTCACTGCTGCTTTATCTCCTTATGTGCAGAGATTGGTCTTGTCTCCGCCCCCTCCTGTAGTTTCTTGCAGGCAGCCTGTAGTGTGTGGAGCCAGCTGGGCCCCTCCCACAGCTCTGCCCCCCTCACAGGCTATGTACAGCATCTTGATGATGTCATCGCTACTTTTATATAGTAATAAATGGGTTTGCAAAGATATTTGGTGCACAAAGAATGAATTTATATTCTTTGTGACTATTGAAATGAAAGTGTTAGTGATTGGAATTTAGCATTTGTAGCTAACAGATGTTACACAGGCCCAAAACATTAGAAAGAAAAAAAAAATAGTTTTTATACAATGTATGCCATCATTAAGCAGATGTATGTTCAGATGCTGGAGAATACTCTTCTTGGCTACGTTAGGTGCTGTATGCTGTGACTGGTGATCATGTATCGCCTTGCCTCAGAGAGATACAGTGAATACTATCATAAGGTGACCACATTTTCAAAATTAAATCCAGGAACACCTTACAGACCATGCCCACTTTTATTGTGGGTGGGGCAGGGATGAACCAAGGGGTGGGGATAATAGCATTATGTGAAGCACACCACACAAAATAATGGGTGTGGCCAAAATCTGCTTCCAGTGGGAGGTAAGGGTATGGGGGTAGGGGTATGGTTTAATAACACCTAAACTTACTTTGCTTTGGAACAAGAGTGCAGGCCCAGATGTGCACTGCAGGCCCACCATCACCTCGAGCAATGAAGCCTGCACAAGCCGAGAGGGAAGTAACTGGAAAGACTTTCCTATGTTTCTATGCATGATTCTATGCATTAAGCTAAAAAATGCCACATTACCCGTTTCCCCCTTTCCTAAACACTTACCGGACTCCTCTCAGTGATTCAGCGATGTCCTGGCTGCAGCTCCATTCCCCTGGTCTCACAGGAGACACATAGTTGCTGTCAGTCAAACTCCTGTGAGGAGGGAGCAGGGGCATGGTTTACCAGCTCTGTGTGTCTATGGACACACACAACCCAGCTCGAAAGCACACCCGCATGGGTGCTCCCTCAGCATACAGCTTTCTAGGGGGGGGGGGGGCACTCGCAGGAAAGAGAAACCAGATAGCTCTGGCAGAGGACTCCAGAAAATGAAGGTAAGGTAAGTATAACATCTTTTTTTTTTAAATTAAAACAATGTCTTTACAATCACTTTCATGTTTCCCTTATAGTTGTTATGAAAGCCTCTTCCATGAGTTATTGGTCAGATGAGAGTGTGAAGGAAGGGGAGAGTTAGGATGCTCTCCTTGCTGATGTCTCCTTGCCCTGAAGATCCAACTGTGAGGACAGCATCAGTGGTTTCCTTGCCACCGCTGCCCCCCTATTGAATATTCAAACGTTGAGGAGCCTGTTAATAAGCTTGACAGCTCTGTACTACCCCAAGGTGCTGAGTGCCTTAGGTATCCAAGCAAGTTGCTGGGTTCCCTGCTGGGAAATCCCTGGACTCCTGCATTCTGCCTGGGTTTGGACACCCAAGAACCCTACCTTGGCCTGACTACAGGGGGTAGTGATCCAAAAGGTGGCACAAGAATGTGGACTCCTATACCCCTGCCTGGGAAAAAATGTAAGAGATAGAGAAGAAGAATACAAACTGATATGACTCACAGATCTCATAGGTTATTAGGATATGGGTCAAGTACAATCTCTTTTATGGCTGTCACATCTATGTCAATCATTTACTAACTGGAAGGCACTGAGCTCAAACATTGCATCCCATTCACAGGCAGGCATGACAGGCCAGTTCAACTATCAGACCCCCAATATTACTGGAATCTGTACAAGGAGCTTTTGTTTCAAATATTTTACAGTGTCCTTCTTTCAGAAATGAGGCTGCTTCCCAGAAGTGGTTATTTGTGTTGTTCTCTACTTTTACTTTTGGGGATGGGGGGAGATCTACACTCAAGACAATGTGTTATGCTATAGGCTGTGGGGGGGGGGGGGGTTACTTATAAAGGAGCTGCAATAGCAGTGATCTTGAGCAGTCAGTTGTAATATGTCTCCAGTCTCTGAGAGTCTCCTGCACCACATCTCTAGAAAGCCCCATGACAGTCTCTGACCATCTACTGTAGTATGTCTCATCTCTAACAGTTTTCTGTAGCATAATAAACACCGAACACTATGTGTGGCCCTTTGGTTATGTAAGGGGGCAACACTTAAGGGCCACTATTAGACATGTGCAGTTTGTTTCTCTCCAAATGGAAATTGGGACAAATTTTCAGTTTTCCGAAATTCAGATGAATCCAAATTTTCGGATTACAATAGTACTGAATTTAAGCGAATCCGAGAAATAATGAAAAAAAAAAACATTCAAATGAAATTTGAATTTGAATTGATTCAAATAGTTTTAAAAACAATTTTGAATAGTTTTCTAATTCGAATTTTAAAAAACTATTAAAATAATTTGAAAACTATACAAATTCAGAAAATTCTAATAGATTTGAGTACGAATAAACTAAACTAATTCTGAAAACAAATTAAAAGGATGAAACACATTTATTTAAAAAATGTATACAAATTTCGAAAGAAACAGTTGGCCCACCCTTTGCAGCTGTAACAGCTTCAACTCTTCTGGGAAGGCTGTCCACAAGGTTTAGGAGTGTGTCTATGGGAATGTTTGACCGTTCTTCCAGAAACGCATTTGTGAGTTCAAGCACTGATGTTAAACAGGAATGCCTGGCTCACAGTCTTCACTCTAATACATCCCAAAGGTGCTCTATCAGGTTGAGGTAAGGATTCTGTGCAGGCCAGTCAGGTTTCTCCACCCAAAACTCTCTCATCCATGTCTTTTTGGACCTTGCTTTGTGCAATGGTCCAATTCATTTGGGGGGATTATGGTGTGGGGTTGTTTTTCAGAGGTTGGGCTTGGCCTCTTTGTTCCAGTGAAGGGTACTCTTAGGGCGTCAGCATACCAAGACATTTTGGGCAATTTCATGCTCCCAACTTTGTGGTAACAGTTTGGGGATGGCCCCTTCCTGTTCCAACCTGACTGTGCACCAGAGCACAAAGCAAGGTCCACAAATGGATGGGCAAGTTTGCAGTGGAGGAAACTTGACTGGCCTGCACAGAGTCCTGACCTCAACCCAACAGAACATATTTCGGATGAATTAGAGTTGAGACTGAGAGCCAGGCCTTCTCGTCCACATCAGTGCCTGACAAATGCGCTTCTGGAAGAATGGTCAAACATTCCCATAGACACACTCCTAAACCTTGTGGACAGCCTTCCCAGAAGATTTGAAGCTGTAACAGCTGCAAAGGGTGGGCCAACTCAATATTAAGCCCTACAGATTAGGACTGGGATGCCTTTAAAGTTCATGTGCGTGCAAAAGCAGGTGTCCCAATACTTTTGATGATACATTGTATTTGTTTGAGAGGTTGTTGCCATTTCCATTTCAATCGTTGTTGCATATACTGTATACACCCTGTATATATAGTCACAATAAATATCCCTGTAAATATAGCCTGTGTGGGTTACAGAGTCATAGGCTCTGGGAACAGGACACCCGAGAAAAAAGTGGTGGCTATGGGGATAAAAGCTATATACTGTATGTACTCTATAACTGATAATCCTATAAAGCTTGATGAGATCTGAAGGGATCTCTGCATGAAGGTAAAAAACCTTTACTGTGCAGCAACCCCCAGCCCCCTAATACTTACACGAGCTCCATCTTGATCCAGTGATGTGTAAGAGAGCAGCAGCAGGTCTATTCCTTCTCATTTGCTGAGACAGCAGCAGGTGCCATTGGCTCCCGCTTCTGTCATTCACAGCCAGTGAGCCAATATGGAGAACGGGGGCAAGGCCAAGCCACACTCAGTGTGTAAATGAACACATAGAACAGCGGTTCGGGAGCGAGGCTGCTTGGGTGCCCCCATTGCAAGCTGCTTGCTATGAGGGCACTCAGCGGGAGGGAGGGGCCAGGGGCACCAGCGGGGGACCCGAGAAGAGGAGGATCAGGAATGCTTTGTGCAAAACCACTGCACAGAGAAGGTAAGTATAACATGTTTGTTATTTTTTTATTAAAAAATTGCCGTTAATATTACTTTATTAACTTAAGTTAGTCAATAAACCAGGGATCGGCAACCTATCGATCACGATCTACTGGTTGACCACAGACACTAGTCTGAGCTATCTTGCTGGAAAGCTGACAAAGCCAACACAGGTGGTGGATGCAGTTTTTTCTTTGATTGGCTGTTGACTTTGAAAGCCTGCCTTGTGTGCCTGCTATGCCCTAGTGGCTGGGCACTGTTTTAGCCAAGCTGCAGTTTGAATTTCCCAGCACTGCTTCTTCCCTCACAGCAATTCTACCAAAGACAAGAGAGTGGTGCTTGAGGGATGGCACATAGCGAGGCAGAATTGTGAAAAATCAGCTATGAAGCATTGTAGTGAAATAGCTGGTAGACAGTTTTTCTTTTTCTATGCAATGGTTTTTCTTCTCTGCTGATAGCCTGCACTCAGAGACACAGTGTGTATCAGCAAACACAACTTTGGATATTGTCCTCTACCAGCAGTGACAGTGGTCACACAGCCATACTTTCCCAGAAGGTCCTTAAGTATTCCTGGGAAAGCAATCATTCTATAGCTGCAGTTGACCCACCAACTAAGAACCCTTTATCCAGGTTTAAGTCTGGTGAAGGCTTGTGTCCAACCCCCCCATGTTATTTTGCTGCCTTGGTGAAAATAGGTGGGAACATTGGTATACCTTCAACAACTTACAGGGTGGCACATGGAAGCCACATGCTTAAAGTATACTGCACTGATCTTTGCTGGCCATTCCCTCCTGTCCATCCCAGGAGCTTTTATGTGACATCATATGGAATGAATGGGATGGGAGGGGAGCACCAAAGGAATGTGTTACTGCCAAATACCTGCTTTGCGTATGATTAAAATCACTGCCCTGCTGACCTCTGCCCTCCACCCTGCTGATCCCTGTACAATGACTTACCTGACCCCTGACCACCACCCTGCTGACCCCTGTACCTTTGCCCTGCTGAGCCCTGTACACTGCCTTGCTGATCTCTGTCCTTCTCCCTGGTAACCCTTGTACATTGCTCTGCCCTAGACCCTGCCTTCTGCCCATCTGACCCCTATAATTCCTACAAATTTCTGCCATCTGTACACTGCCCTGCATACTCATAACCCTTGTACTCGACCCTAGAAACTAGAGATCGACTAGTTATCGGCAACACCGATATATCGGGAGCCGATATGCACTTTCCCTGATATATCGGAATCGGCCTTTTAACCGATATTGCCAATATTTTCGTGACGTCATCGAGTATGTTGCGCCACGCACCTCCGCACACTGGACAGCTCTTAGGCCACCTCCCTCTGCCTCCTACAGTTTCTTACCCACTGCTGCCACACTGTAGTCTGCATGCGGCACAGGCAGTCAGTCTTGAGAGTTGGGGCAAGAAGAATTCTGCTACATCTAGTGAGTGCAGTGACAAACAGTGTGACAAACGTTCTGTATTCTATCTGTTCTGTGATAAATGATAACAGTGACCAACAAATACTCTGACAAATGTTCTGTATCTCTCTGTTCTGTTCTGTAACACAGCTGCCACGGCCACCCACCCACAGCTGCCCAGTGCCAGCCAGCAACCCAGTCCAACACAGTCCAACCAGCCAGCCAGCCACAGGCCCTGCCTGAGTCCTCCTCTGTCCTGACTGTACCAGCTCTCCAGTCACAGGCCCTGGGCCTGTACGTGCCAGGCCAGCCACCACACAGGGTGCCAGCCAGACAGCCACTACAGGGTGCCAGCCAGACAACCACCCACCACAGGGTGAAAGCAAGCCACCCACCCACCACACGGTGCCTGCCAGCCAGACAGCCACCCACAACAGGGTGCCAGCCACCACAGAGTGCCAGGCAGACAGCCACCCACCCACCACACGGTGCCTGCCAGCCAGGAAGCCACCGAAAACAGGGTGTCAGCCACCACAGGGTGCCAGCCAGCCACCCACCGACCACACGGTGCCTGTCAGCCAGACAGCCACCGACAATAGAGTACCAGCCACCACAGGGTGCCAGCCAGCCACCCACCCACCACACGGTGCCTGCCAGCCAGACAGCCACCCACAACATGGTGCCAGCCACCACAGGGTGCCAGCCAGCCACCCACCCACCACACGGTGCCTGCCAGCAAGACAGAAAACCACAACAGGGTGCCAGCCACCACAGGGTGACAGCCAGCCATTTTGTGTAAGCCTAAATTAGTGTCTGACTCCGACTGACTCTTTCCTGTTTCAATGGAGATAGATGGAGATAGAAAAAATTAAAGTGTGGTCTGGGAGTATTTCTCTTCTCCATTGCCAGGAAAATCAGTAGCACTGTGCAAAACATGCAAAAACAATGTGAGAATGGGATCAATAACTGCAAAAACCAAAAATACATATAATCTTTGGGCCCATCTAAGAGTTCATCATCTTGAATTGTATCATGCAGGACAGAAAAAACAAAATGAATCACAAGGTGAATCATCCCTATCCCAGGCAACAATAACAGATATGTTTCAGAAAAAAAAACAGGTGGCAAAAATCTGATGGAAGATCACAACTGCTGGACCAGTGTTGCCAACCCCCGAGAGGGAAATTTACTGGCAGAACGTCCAAAATTTATGGACGGCACCAATTTTTTACTGGCATTGCAAAAATGTACATAAACAGGCTGTTTTCAGTGCTAAACCGTGCACATATCAATACTTAAACTATAAACATGTAGATAGAGCTATTAGCAATGTGTTTAGGTTAAACAAAAGTCAAAAACCATATTTCTCCATTAACATGAAGATCAGATTAATATAACCCAACCAGCACAGCGTTCCCCCATATATCAGAGTCCACTGCATTCCCCTTTACATCAGAGTTCCCTTTTACATCAGGGTCCGCAGAGTTCCCCCTTCGCACTGTAAGGGGAGAATCCTGCAGACTCTGATGTAAAGGGGAACGCCAGGAACTCTGATGTGGGGGGGCAATCTGGTGACCAGAGACCACCTTACACAGAGTGAATACATTAAGATATGGGGGGGAGGTTACTAATATAGAGGGATCTTTATATCAGTGCCCCCTTACATCAGTGACCCCCCCATCAGACTGGTCTGGCGGCTCTGTCACTGACCTCCTCTCAGGTGCACTGTGCAGGGCTCAGTCAGATGGCCCCTGTCTCCACTCCGCAGGCCCCGCACATCTGACTTCTCCCGTGACCCCCCATCCCGGCAGCGCTCTCACTCTTGACTCCTCTCCAGAGTCCAGACTCCCCTGCAGACATGATAAAAGACAAGAGATCGTCAAAGACTGCGGACATGGTACAGGAGGTGGTCAGAGACTGCGGACATGGTACAGGAGGTGGTCAGAGACTGCGGACATGGTACAGGAGGTGGTCAGAGACTGCGGACATGGTACAGGAGGTGGTCAGAGACTGCGGACATGGTACAGGAGGTGGTCAGAGACTGCGGACATGGTACAGGAGGTGGTCAGGGACTGCGGACATGGTACAGAGGGGTGGTCAGGGACTGTGGACATGGTACAGAGGGGTGGTCAGGTACTGCGGACATGGTACAGAGGGGTGGTCAGGGACTCCGGACATGGTACAGAGGGGTGGTCAGGGACTGCGGACATGGTACAGAGGGGTGGTCAGGGACTGCGCACATGGTACAGAGGGGTGGTCAGGGACTGCGGACATGGTACAGAGGGGTGGTCAGGGACTGCGGACATGGTACAGAGGGGTGGTCAGGGACTGCGGACATGGTACAGAGGGGTGGTCAGGGACTGCGGACATGGTACAGAGGGGTGGTCAGGGACTGCGGACATGGTACAGTGGGTGGTCAGGGACTGCGGACATGGTACAGAGGGGTGGTCAGGGACTGCGGACATGGTACAGAGGGGTGGTCAGGGACTGTGTACATGGTACAGGAGATGGTCAGAGCTCTCCACATGAGTGTCCTCCTCCTAAGTCCCCTTCACCTCTCCACAGCCACAAACATCAGTGACATTACTAGTGCAGAGTGAGTGAAGCTGTGACACTGCCTGTGGAGAGGTGAAGGGGGCACAGGAGAAGGACACTGATGTCCTCTGCCCCCTGACTCATCTCTCTACTCCAGTCTGCTCCTGCTAGCTGTCGGAGGCTCGGAGCCCCAGCACTTACCAGTCCTCTGCCTCAGCTGTCACAGTCTGCGACTGCTCTGTCCACTCCACCATCCATCCAGCATCTTCTAGTTCACTCCACTCCAGTCCACAGACAGAGTTAGTGACTCGGCCAGCAGCACTTACCAGTCCTCTGCCTCGGCTGTCAGTCTGCGACTGCTCTGTCCACTCCACCAGGCATCCATCTAGCGGCAGCATCTCCTAGTCCACTCCAGATAGACAGAGTGAGTGACTCTGCATTGTCGCTGGCGGCCGGCTGCGGCGGCGGCGGGAAAACTTAAATTATGGCGGGGGCGGAGGCAGGGGCGGGCGCAGGCGGGCAGTGCAGTGGCACTCGTCCAACGAATAGTGCGAGTCTGGCAGTCTGCATCGCTGCGAGTGCGAGAGTCGAGAGAAGAACTCGGGGATCTCCGGAACTGCGCGCTGCGCATGCGCAGTTCTGACAGTGCCGCCGCCGCAGTAGATTTACGGGCACTTTTCTCCTGCTACGGGCATTTACGGGCAGGAGAAAAGTGCCCTTTTTTTACGGGCTGTCCGTAATGGCAACACTGTGCTGGACAGAGTAATCACTGAGATGATGGTCACTGATAACCAGCCATTTACAATAGTGTCTGACTCTGGATTTAAGCGGTTGATGTCCATAGTTGAGCCAAGATACACACTGAAGAGTGACAAGTTTTATCAAACTGAAATGCTGCAAAAGATTCACCAAAAGGTCGTTGACAAAGTTAAGACTATGCTGCAACCAGGGAATGCTGGCAACTCACTCTCATACACAATGGACTGCTGGTCAGGACAAACAGAATCACTAATGAGTCTTACATGCCACTACATTGACAGCGGATGGACAAGAAGGCATTTGGTGTTGAATACAAAAGTGATGCAAGGATCCCACACTGGGGAGTACATTAAAGAAAAGTTTCTAGGCATGCTAGAAGAATGGGGAATCAGCAAAGACCGAGTGATGCTTGTGCTGCGAGACAGTGGAGCGAACATGGTTAAAGGTATGAGACTTGCTGAAGTGTCAGACCTCAGTTGCATGGCACACACCCTCCAACTGGTGGTAAATGATGGTCTGTCACACCAGAAAACTTTGCTGGACATTATTACCATGCTGAAGAAGTGCGCAGGCCATTTCCACCATTCTGTTCTTGCCAAGCAGCGACTGAGGTGCATTCAGGAAGACCTTGGCCTACCCAAAAACAACCTGATACAGGCTGTTCCAACACAATGGAACTCAACACTACACATGTTACAGAGGGTGCTGGAGCAGAAGCGAGCTCTCACTATATATTCTGGTGAATATGGACTTGGAGGACCTTCTTTGCCCTACTGCAGATCAGTGGGACATAGTAGGCAACATTATAGAGACGCTCGTACCCATTGAGGAAGTAACACTGGAGGTGAGTCATTACGACTCATCTGTTTCCTCTGTGATACCATGTGTGAGAGTCATGAAGATGCTTCTTCAACAGAATGAAGGACCTAACACACACGTGGCATCAAAGTATGTAGGCAGGCCATGAGGGACAGCCTCGCCAAAAGGTTTGAGAAGCATGAGGAGAATAAAACTGTTGTGCTTGCATGTCTTTGGATCCTCGATACAAGAACCATCCTTTCCCTCTGATGATGTATTGGCCCAGGCAAAGCAATGGCTGACAGAAGATATTCAACAGAAGGTGCAGGAGGTTCCTCCTGATGAAAAGAAAAGTCAAGGACAAGAAGAGAAGGTTTCTGATGTGGAAGAGCAGGATGCAGGAGAAAAATGTCCCAAAAGACAACGGACAGAAGAGAAAATTAATCTTGGTCAAAGAGATGCAATCTTCAGCGTTTTATTGGGGCCTCATGCAGAGGATTCATCAGAATCTGCAATAATGAGCCTGGATGATGAACTTCATCTCTATTTGAAGGAACCAGTAGTTAACAGAAGAAGTGATCCTCTTCAGTGGTGGAAAGAAAATGAGGCACGCTACAAAAGACTTGCTTCTCATGCTAGAAGATCCCTTTCTGCTCCTCCTTTCTCAGTACCAAGTGATCGTGTTTTTAGTGAAGTGGCAGCAATTTATGAAAATAAAAGAAGTCGTTTAACTGGTAAACATGCTGAAATGTTACGCTTTCTGCACTATAATATTGTTCTACTTAACTGGGAGTATTGATTTGAAAGTATAGCTAGTCTATATAGTGTAGTGTCTGTCCACTAGTCCACTGAGTCCAATCCACTGTCTAGCTTGTGTCTATCTATTTTTTTCTAACAGCAGCGCAGCGCAGTCAGTGCAAAAGTGATAGAAAAAAAATAGACATAGACAGTGGATTGGAGTCAGTGCCAGTGGACTACTGCTGCAGTAGAACGCCACTCACTGCTGCAATAATTTTAAATCACTACTGCAGTGAGTGCCCTACTGCAGCGGTAGTACACACAGTCCAATCCACTGTGTAGCTGTTGCCTTGCTTTTCCTCTAGCAGTATTGCACTGACTGCAGTAGTTGCAGTGAGTGCCATACTGCAGTGCAGGATAGTCCTCTACTGACTCCAGTCCAATCCACTGTGACATGTGTAGCTGTTGCCTACTTCCCTTGCTTTATTTCTAGCAGTATTGCACCGACTGCAGTAGTTGCAGTGAGTGCCATTCTGCAGTGCAGATAGTCTTCCACTGACTCAGAGTCCAGTCCAGTCCAATCCAATCCACTGTGACATATTTAGCTGTTGCCTACTTGCCTTGCTTTTCTTCTAGCAGAATTGCACTGACTGCACACTGCAGTAGTTGCAGTGAGTGCCATACTGCAGTGCAGATAGTCCTCCACTGACTCCAGTCCAATCCACTGTGACATGTGTAGCTGTTGCCTACTTGCCTTGCTTTTCTTCTAGCAGTATTGCACTGACTGCAGTAGTTGCAGTGAGTGCCATACTCCAGTGCAGATAGTCCTCCACTGACTCAGAGTCCAGTCCAATCCACTGTGACATGTGTAGCTGTTGCCTTGCTCTTTTTATAGCAGTTGTGCAGTGTGTAATGTGTATTTTATTGTGTAGCTGTTGCCTTGCTCTTTTTATAGCAGTTGTGCAGTGTGTATGTGTATTTTATTGTGTAGCTGTTGTTGTTGCCTAGTTTTTTTTCCTAGCAGTTTTGCGCTGACTGCACTGCAGTAGTGAATTAAAATTTTTATATTGCAGCAAGTGGGTCCACTACTGCAGCACTTTATTATACATAATGCACAATCAGATGATGTGAACTGCTAATGTCCAACTCCTTGCAATTGAAGTTTTCCTATCAGTTTTTATGCAGTTAAGGAGTGAAGAACGAGCACTTAATGTTAAAAATATTAATAAATAGTGTTGAGCGAACACGGACTGTATTATTCGTGTTCGTACCGAATAATTGGATTTTTTGTACCCGAACACGGACACGGACACTTTACTGTATGTTCGGGTAAAAATCCGTGTTCGGTCGTTTTATTTCCGGGTTTTGCATGCTTTGGCGCTCTTTTCATGGCGGGCTTTCAACAGCCAATCAACAATCGTTTAACTGGTGTGCCTTAAGCCATCCCAGCCATGCCTGCAAATGTCTCAGTAGCTGTGATTGGCCGTCTGAAGCATGTGACCAAGTCTTTATAAGTTCGAGGCAGCCGCAGCGGCGTCATTATGCTGCTTAGATTCAGGGACAGAGCACACATCAACGTGCTGGCTGCTGATTAGGGAAAGATAGGCAGGAAAAAACCATTTGTGTCCGGATAGAATTGAGGGACAGGTCGGAGTGTTTAGGCAGGGCGAGTTGTAGGCATTTTAGGGATAGAGTCTGCTGAATTATATAGGGTCAGTGTCTTCTACAAACTACAATCGATATTGCTGTGTGGGGGGTGGGGTCTGCACTCAATCCTGATCTACGATCTCTTCTCAATCCTGTTAGGGACAGAGTCTGCTGAATTTTAGGGAAACTGTGTTCTACAAACTACAATCGATATTGCTGTGTGGTGTGGGATTGGAGATAGGCAGGTGTCAGTGATCCACATCCATTTTTCTGTGTGTGAGCTGCAGTGAACACAATCTTTTTGGGCTGCAGTGAACACAATCTTTTTGGGCTGCAGTGAACACAATCTTTTTGGGCTTCAGTGAACACAATCTTTTTGGGCTGCAGTGAACACAATCTTTTTGGGCTGCAGTGAACACAATCTTTTTGGGGTGCAGTGAACAAAATCTTTTTGGGGTGCAGTGAACACAATCCTTTTTGGTGTGCAGTGAACACAATCTTTGTGGGGTGCAGTGAACAAAATCCTTTGTGGGGTGCAGTGAACACAATCTTTTTGGGGTGCAGTGAACAAAATCCTTTTTGGGGTGCAGTGAACAACATCCTTTTTGGGGTGCAGTGAACACAATCTTTTTGGGGTGCAGTGAACAAAATCCTTTGTGGGGTGCAGTGAACACAATCTTTTTGGGGTGCAGTGAACACAATCTTTTTGGGGTGGAGTGAACAACATCCTTTTTGGGGTGCAGTGAACAAAATCCTTTTTGGGGTGCAGTGAACAAAATCATTTTTGGGGTGCAGTGAACACAATCTTTTTGGGGTGCAGTGAACACAATCTTTTTGGGGTGCAGTGAACACAATCTTTGTGGGGTGCAGTGAACACAATCTTTTTGGGGTGGAGTGAACAACATCCTTTTTGGGGTGCAGTGAACAACATCCTTTTTGGGGTGCAGTGAACACAATCTTTTTGGGGTGCAGTGAACACAATCTTTGTGGGGTACAGTGAACAGAATCTTTGTGGGGTGCAGTGAACACAATCTTTGGGGGGTACAGTGAACACAATCTTTGTGAGGTGCAGTGAACACAATCTTTGTGGGGTGCAGTGAACACAATCTTTGTGGGGTACAGTGAACACAATCTCATACTGAAGGTTTGAGGGTGCTGCCTGTTCCATACTCCCCCTACTCCTCATCTAGCCTTTTAGGGGTACAAACAATAGTAATTGGGGCCTAGTGTGGTTGTGTACGTGTGATATACATACACTTTTTTGGGATCATATTTTCTATTCCGCTATTTAATCAAAAACCTTTGGGGATCAGTTAAATTGGGGGATAGTCTGTGTTGGTACGTGTGAGAGAGATCCACCTTTCCAAGTTGTTGGGGTTCATCTCATACTTCTGAAGGTTTGAGGGTGCTGCCTGTTCCATACTCCCCCTACTCCTAGCCTTTTAGGGGTACAAACAATAGTAATTGGGGCCTAGTGTGGTTGTGTACGTGTGATATACATACACTTTTTTGGGATCATATTTTCTATTCCGCTATTTAATCAAAAACCTTTGGGGATCAGTTAAATTGGGGGATAGTCTGTGTTGGTACGTGTGAGAGAGATCCACCTTTCCAAGTTGTTGGGGTTCATCTCATACTTCTGAAGGTTTGAGGGTGCTGCCTGTTCCATACTCCCCCTACTCCTAGCCTTTTAGGGGTACAAACAATAGTAATTGGGGCCTAGTGTGGTTGTGTACGTGTGATATACATACACTTTTTTGGGATCATATTTTCTATTCCGCTATTTAATCAAAAACCTTTGGGGATCAGTTAAATTGGGGGATAGTCTGTGTTGGTACGTGTGAGAGAGATCCACCTTTCCAAGTTGTTGGGGTTCATCTCATACTTCTGAAGGTTTGAGGGTGCTGCCTGTTCCATACTCCCCCTACTCCTAGCCTTTTAGGGGTACAAACAATAGTAATTGGGGCCTAGTGTGGTTGTGTACGTGTGATATACATACACTTTTTTGGGATCATATTTTCTATTCCGCTATTTAATCAAAAACCTTTGGGGATCAGTTAAATTGGGGGATAGTCTGTGTTGGTACGTGTGAGAGAGATCCACCTTTCCAAGTTGTTGGGGTTCATCTCATACTTCTGAAGGTTTGAGGGTGCTGCCTGTTCCATACTCCCCCTACTCCTAGCCTTTTAGGGGTACAAACAATAGTAATTGGGGCCTAGTGTGGTTGTGTACGTGTGATATACATACACTTTTTTGGGATCATATTTTCTATTCCGCTATTTAATCAAAAACCTTTGGGGATCAGTTAAATTGGGGGATAGTCTGTGTTGGTACGTGTGAGAGAGATCCACCTTTCCAAGTTGTTGAGGTTCATCTCATACTTCTGAAGGTTTGAGGGTGCTGCCTGTTCCATACTCCCCCTACTCCTAGCCTTTTAGGGGTACAAACAATAGTAATTGGGGCCTAGTGTGGTTGTGTACGTGTGATATACATACACTTTTTTGGGATCATATTTTCTATTCCGCTATTTAATCAAAAACCTTTGGGGATCAGTTAAATTGGGGGATAGTCTGTGTTGGTACGTGTGAGAGAGATCCACCTTTCCAAGTTGTTGGGGTTCATCTCATACTTCTGAAGGTTTGAGGGTGCTGCCTGTTCCATACTCCCCCTACTCCTAGCCTTTTAGGGGTACAAACAATAGTAATTGGGGCCTAGTGTGGTTGTGTACGTGTGATATACATACACTTTTTTGGGATCATATTTTCTATTCCGCTATTTAATCAAAAACCTTTGGGGATCAGTTAAATTGGGGGATAGTCTGTGTTGGTACGTGTGAGAGAGATCCACCTTTCCAAGTTGTTGGGGTTCATCTCATACTTCTGAAGGTTTGAGGGTGCTGCCTGTTCCATACCCCCCCTACTCCTCATCTAGCCTTTTAGGGGTACAAACAATAGTAATTGGGGCCTAGTGTGGTTGTGTACGTGCGAGATACATACACTTTTTTTGATCATATTTCCTATTCCGCTATTCAATAAAAACCTTTGAGGATCAATTGAATTGCGGGATAGTCTGTGTCGGTACGTGTGAGAGAGATCCACCTTTCCAAGTTGTTGGGGTTCATCTCATACTTCTGAAGGTTTGAGGGTGCTGCCTGTTCCATACCCCCCCTACTCCTCATCTAGCCTTTTAGGGGTACAAACAATAGTAATTGGGGCCTAGTGTGGTTGTGTACGTGCGAGATACATACACTTTTTTTGATCATATTTCCTATTCCGCTATTCAATAAAAACCTTTGAGGATCAATTGAATTGCGGGATAGTCTGTGTCGGTACGTGTGAGAGAGATCCACCTTTCCAAGTTGTTGGGGTTCATCTCATACTTCTGAAGGTTTGAGGGTGCTGCCTGTTCCATACTCCCCCTACTCCTAGCCTTTTAGGGGTACAAACAATAGTAATTGGGGCCTAGTGTGGTTGTGTACGTGTGATATACATACACTTTTTTGGGATCATATTTTCTATTCCGCTATTTAATCAAAAACCTTTGGGGATCAGTTAAATTGGGGGATAGTCTGTGTTGGTACGTGTGAGAGAGATCCACCTTTCCAAGTTGTTGGGGTTCATCTCATACTTCTGAAGGTTTGAGGGTGCTGCCTGTTCCATACCCCCCCTACTCCTCATCTAGCCTTTTAGGGGTACAAACAATAGTAATTGGGGCCTAGTGTGGTTGTGTACGTGCGAGATACATACACTTTTTTTGATCATATTTCCTATTCCGCTATTCAATAAAAACCTTTGAGGATCAATTGAATTGCGGGATAGTCTGTGTCGGTACGTGTGAGAGAGATCCACCTTTCCAAGTTGTTGGGGTTCATCTCATACTTCTGAAGGTTTGAGGGTGCTGCCTGTTCCATACCCCCCCTACTCCTCATCTAGCCTTTTAGGGGTACAAACAATAGTAATTGGGGCCTAGTGTGGTTGTGTACGTGCGAGATACATACACTTTTTTTGATCATATTTCCTATTCCGCTATTCAATAAAAACCTTTGAGGATCAATTGAATTGCGGGATAGTCTGTGTCGGTACGTGTGAGAGAGATCCACCTTTCCAAGTTGTTGGGGTTCATCTCATACTTCTGAAGGTTTGAGGGTGCTGCCTGTTCCATACCCCCCCTACTCCTCATCTAGCCTTTTAGGGGTACAAACAATAGTAATTGGGGCCTAGTGTGGTTGTGTACGTGCGAGATACATACACTTTTTTTGATCATATTTCCTATTCCGCTATTCAATAAAAACCTTTGAGGATCAATTGAATTGCGGGATAGTCTGTGTCGGTACGTGTGAGAGAGATCCACCTTTCCAAGTTGTTGGGGTTCATCTCATACTTCTGAAGGTTTGAGGGTGCTGCCTGTTCCATACCCCCCCTACTCCTCATCTAGCCTTTTAGGGGTACAAACAATAGTAATTGGGGCCTAGTGTGGTTGTGTACGTGCGAGATACATACACTTTTTTTGATCATATTTCCTATTCCGCTATTCAATAAAAACCTTTGAGGATCAATTGAATTGCGGGATAGTCTGTGTCGGTACGTGTGAGAGAGATCCACCTTTCCAAGTTGTTGGGGTTCATCTCATACTTCTGAAGGTTTGAGGGTGCTGCCTGTTCCATACCCCCCCTACTCCTCATCTAGCCTTTTAGGGGTACAAACAATAGTAATTGGGGCCTAGTGTGGTTGTGTACGTGCGAGATACATACACTTTTTTTGATCATATTTCCTATTCCGCTATTCAATAAAAACCTTTGAGGATCAATTGAATTGCGGGATAGTCTGTGTCGGTACGTGTGAGAGAGATCCACCTTTCCAAGTTGTTGGGGTTCATCTCATACTTCTGAAGGTTTGAGGGTGCTGCCTGTTCCATACCCCCCCTACTCCTCATCTAGCCTTTTAGGGGTACAAACAATAGTAATTGGGGCCTAGTGTGGTTGTGTACGTGCGAGATACATACACTTTTTTTGATCATATTTCCTATTCCGCTATTCAATAAAAACCTTTGAGGATCAATTGAATTGCGGGATAGTCTGTGTCGGTACGTGTGAGAGAGATCCACCTTTCCAAGTTGTTGGGGTTCATCTCATACTTCTGAAGGTTTGAGGGTGCTGCCTGTTCCATACCCCCCCTACTCCTCATCTAGCCTTTTAGGGGTACAAACAATAGTAATTGGGGCCTAGTGTGGTTGTGTACGTGCGAGATACATACACTTTTTTTGATCATATTTCCTATTCCGCTATTCAATAAAAACCTTTGAGGATCAATTGAATTGCGGGATAGTCTGTGTCGGTACGTGTGAGAGAGATCCACCTTTCCAAGTTGTTGGGGTTCATCTCATACTTCTGAAGGTTTGAGGGTGCTGCCTGTTCCATACTCCCCCTACTCCTCATCTAGCCTTTTAGGGGTACAAACAATAGTAATTGGGGCCTAGTGTGGTTGTGTACGTGTGATATACATACACTTTTTTTGGATCATATTTTCTATTCCGCTATTCAATAAAAACCTTTCTAGGGCAAGATCTTAAATTACAGAAATATGAGGAGACCGTCAAATAAGGGCCGTGGCCTGGGTCGTGGTGCTGCTGGTAGAGCTCCTGTTGCAAGGAGAGGACATGGTCGATCTGTGCCAGCTACACGCACAAGTGAAACACCTTCCTCAAGTGTGAGTAGGCGACAGAACCTGCATCAGTATTTGGTAGGGCATCAAACGCCCCTAGAAGTGATGAGGCCAGAACAAGTTGAGGCGATAGTAGATTGGTTTGCTGATGACAGTGCCTCCAGTTCCTTCACATTGTCTCCCACCCAGTCTACTGCAGAAAGGTCAGAGTTGGCACCTGCAGCCAATGTCCAACCGTCTTTCACCTCACCCCCTTGCAAATCAGGCCAGCAGTCTGAGCCCCAAGCCATACAGCAGTCTCTTATTCTTTTTGAGGACTCTGTCAGCAGGGTTTCCCAGGGCCATCCACCTAGCCCTGCCCCAGAAGTGGAAGAGATTGAGTGCAGCGATGCCCAACCACTTATTTCTCAAGATGAGTACATGCAAGGATCATCGCAGCACGTCTCCGATGATGACGAAACGCAGGTGCCAACTGCTGCGGCGTTCAGCATTGTGGAGACCGACAAGGAGGGCAGGGGTGAAGACTGGGTGGAAGATGATGTGGAGGACGATGAGGTCCTCGACCCCACATGGAATGAACGTCATGCAGGTGAACTGAGTAGTTTGGAGGAAGAGGCGGTGGTCGCACAGAGCCACCAGCACAGCAGAAGAGGGAGCAGGGTGCAGAAGCGGAGCGGCCGTGCCCTAGACACTACGCCCGCTACTGCCCAACGCAGCAAGGGAACGAGCGCACCAAAGTCAGCTCAAAGGAGTTCTCTAGCGTGGAAGTTCTTTAGAAAATGTGCTGATGACAGGACACGAGTGGTTTGCACCCTGTGCAATCAGAGCTTGAAGCGAGGCATGAACCTTCTCAACCTGAGCACAACCTGCATGATCAGGCATCTAAGTGCAAAGCACGAGCTGCAGTGGAGTACACACCTTCAAAACCAAGAAACGTCTCTGGCTCATCCTGCTTCCTCTTCTGCTGCAGTCTCGGCCGCTCCAGCCACATCTGTAGTGATACCGGCACCTGCCACCCCGCAAACAGACGATCTGTCAGCAACACCACCACCTGGGTCACCAACAACCATCTCCACAATGTCCCGTGGAAGCGTTCAGCTTTCCATCTCCCAAACACTTGAGAGGAAGAGGAAGTACCCCCCTACCCACCCGCGATCCCTGGCCCTGAATGCCAGCATTTCAAAATTATTGGCCTTTGAAATGCTGTCATTCCGTCTGGTGGAGACGCACAGTTTTAAAAACCTTATGTCGGTGGCTGTCCCACAGTACGTCGTGCCCAGCCGCCACTACTTTTCCAGGCAAGCCATCCCTTCCCTGCACAACCAAGTGGGGGAAAAAATCAGGTGTGCACTGCGCAACGCCATCTGTGCCAAGGTCCACCTAACTACGGATACGTGGACCAGTAAGCACGGTCAGGGGCGTTATATCTCCCTAACGGCACACTGGGTAAATGCAGTGGCGGATGGGCCTGAGGCGGATAGCAATTTGGCGCATGTCCTTCCACCACCGAGGATTGCAGGGCGCTTCAGTTTGCCTCCTGTTCCTAACTCCTCCTACTCCGCTTCCTCATCCTCTACCGCCTCCTCATCCGGACAGCGTAACACCTTCACCACCAACTTCAGCACGGCCAGGGGTAAACGACAGCAGGCAGTTTTACAACTTGCCTGTTTGGGGGACAAACCACACACCGCGCAGGAGTTGTGGAGGAGCATGGAACAGCAGACAAATGAGTGGTTGCTGCCAGCGAGCCTCAAGCCCGGCCTGGTGGTGTGCGATAACGGGCGAAATCTCATAGCAGCTCTGGGCCTAGCCGGTTTGACGCACATCCCTTGCCTGGCGCATGTGCTGAATTTGGTGGTGCAGAGGTTCCTTAAAAACTACCCCGATATGTCAGAGCTGCTGCAGAAAGTGCGGGCCGTTTGTGCGCACTTTCGGCGTTCTCACCCTGCTGCTGCTCGCCTGGCAGCGCTGCAGCGTAACTTCGGCCTTCCCGCTCACCGCCTCATATGTGACGTGCCCACAAGGTGGAACTCCACCTTGCACATGCTGGAAAGACTGTGCGAGCAGCAGCAGGCCATAGTGGAGTTTCAGCTGCAGCACGCACGCGTGAGTCGCTCTGCGGAACAGCACCACTTCACCACCAATAACTGGGCCTCCATGCGAGACCTGTGTGCCTTGTTGCGCTGTTTTGAGTACTCCACCAACATGGCCAGTGGCAATGACGCCGTTCTCAGCTTAACTATCCCACTTCTATGCCTCCTTGAAAAAACAATTCGGGCGATGATGGAAGAGGATGTGGCACAGGATGAGGAGGAGGAGGAGGATGAAGAGGTAACATTTCCAAGGCTTTCAGGGCAGTCATTCGCAAGGGGCTCCGAGGGTGGGTTCCTGCACACGCAAACGCCAGGGACGCAATTGTCCAGCAGGGGCACAGTTCTGGAGGATGAGGAGGATGAGGAGGAGGAGGAGCTGGAGGAGGAGATGGAACCATGTTCACAGCAGGGTGGCACCCAGGCCAGCTCATGGCCATCACTGGTGCGTGGCTGGGGGGATACAGAGGACACGGACCATACACCTCCCACAGAGGACAGCCTTTCGTTGCCTCTGGGCAGCCTGGCACACATGAGCGATTACATGCTGCAGTGTCTCCACAACGACCGCCGAGTTGCCCACATTCTAACTTGTGCTGATTACTGGGTGGCCACGCTGCTGGATCCCCGTTACAAGGACAACGTACCGTCCTTAATTCACTCACTGGAGCGCGATCGCAAGATGCGCGAGTACAAGCGCACGCTGGTAGACGCCATGCTGCTGGCATTCCCATCTGACAGCGGGGCCACAGTGGAAGCACAAGGCAGAGGAGGAGGAGGAGGAGGTCGCCAACGCAACCAGGGCACCGCCAGCACCTCAGAAGGCAGGGTTAGCATGGCCGAAATGTGGAAAAGCTTTGTCAGCACGCCACAACAAACAGCAGCACCAGCAGCTCAGATGGAACGTCTTAGCAGGAGGCAGCATTTTACCAACATGGTGGAGCAGTATGTGTGCACACGCCTACATGTAGTGAATGACGGGTCTGCCCCCTTCAACTTCTGGGTCTCCAAATTGGGCACATGGCCTGAGCTTGCCCTTTACGCCTTGGAGGTGCTGGCGTGCCCTGCAGCCAGTGTATTATCTGAACGGGTATTTAGCACGGCTGGGGGCGTTATAACAGACAAGCGCAGCCGCCTGTCCAGAGACAATGTGGACAAGCTCACGTTCATTAAAATGAACCAGGCATGGATCCCACGGGACTTTTCCGTACCTTATGCAGAATAGCAATGGATACCGACCTTACCCACCCATTGTTCCATTTTTGCTCTTTCTCACTCTTTTGGGGTGTACCCTCATTTAAAATTTGTGAAAAGAAGCAGTGTTGGCTACCTCGTCCTCCTCCTCAGGGCCAGATTAATGTAGGGGCTATTGGAGCTGCAGCTCCAGGCCCCTACCTTTTATATAGGCCCCGGGTTGGCCATATTCACTGTTACCGCTCTTCTGTCACTTGTAAACACAGAAGTCTGGCTTCTATGCTCGCTTCCCCAGGCAGCACCCTCAGAACCTCCCCACACAGCGTGAAGGCCGGACAAGGAGGGACAGTTGGCGATGCATGGATGTGTTTATGGGCTTCAGAGACAGCATCCCATGTTGAATTAGGCATGCATGGCTGCACCCTTCCTCCTCTGGGTGCATGGCAAGGCACGGCCCTAAGGCCCTTCAAAATCCTCAGCACCAAGCCCATGATGCTGTTAATCCGGCCCTGGTCCTCCTCCACCGCCGCTTCCACCTACACCGCCCATAGGTGTGCGCAGCCTATTGCATTAAGGTGTGCACCCCAAAGTTGAAATACACATGCATGTGTTTGCCAGCAGGGAGAGTAATGTATCGGGGCCATGTACCTGTAGGCAAGGAGAAATAGAGCAGAGCAGGTCCCAGGGAGATCTTTCCCATCTCCTCACTGGCAATGCTATGTGCCCTAGGTGATTAGGGTGTGCCCAGGCACACCCAGCACACCCTGTGCGCACGCCTATGTCACCGCCACATCCACCACCACCTCAACCTCCCTCCTACTCCATATGGGCCTCGTCCTTCAGAGATGAAGAAGAACATTGTTTTATTTTTCTGTTTTTTTTTGTTGTTTTAAGTTATTTCCCTATCCACATTTGTTTGCAGAGCACTTGCCATGCTCTTAATTACGTTTTGCTGCCATTTGCAGCACTCTAGCCCTTTCCTTTGGTGTTTTAGAGCCATTTTAGTGCCTTAAAGTTCGGGTCCCCATTGACTTCAATGGGGTTCGGTGTCCGGGAAAAGTTCGGTAAAAGTCCGGGACACGGACCCGGACTTTTTTTTAAAGTTCGGCCGAACCCGTCGAACACGGACATCTAGGTGTCCGCTCAACCCTATTAATAAATAAATATTAACATGTTTGTTAAGAGATTTGTTTTGAAATTTGTGTTTTTTTGGGTAATTTTTACATGTGTTAAAATATCAGCCAATATCGTCCGATATCGGTATCGGCAACGAAAAAACAATATCAGTCGATCACTACTAGAAGCTACTGACCCTTAAACACTGCCCTACATACTTATGACCCCTCATACTCGGCCCTAGAAACTACTGACTTTTGTACACCGGCCTACAAGCTAGAAACCATGAACATTGCCCTACAAACTACTGACCCCTGTACACTGTAAAAATGTGCAATTTATTTCAAACCAAATGAAAATTCGGATACATTTTTGGTTATTCAGAGATTCGGATGTATCCGAATCTCTGAATGAAATAGCAACAAATTTTGTTAAAATTCATTTAATTTAATTTAGTTTATTTATTTTCTAATTAATTCCAAATGTTCGAACGATTCAATTTTGAATCTGTCAAAAAATAATCAGCCAATTTAAATTATGTGTGAAAAATAGCTATTTGTTAAGGAGTGGACCCAGAAGCCAGCCACCACGTCCTTAACAACCAATGTTACCAATGCTGTTTTTTTCTGCATTTTCTATTGCTGGAATTCTTTTGTTTACATTTCAGCTCTTGGCAGGGAAGCCCACTAGCAGCTGATGCGTCATCAGTTGTTAAGGACACAGTGGCCTACTCCTTAACAACCAGCTATTCTTCACACAATATCATTTTCCGACAGGTCTGAATTGGACTCGTTATGAAAATTTGAATTTTGTTCGAAAATAAATAAACAAAGCAAAATTAAACAAAATTAAACCAATTCCAAAATGAATCAATTAAACAAAATGAGTAACACAACAAACCTATCTGAACTAAACTAAATAAAATGGTCCATTCTGCACATGTCTAGTACACTGCCCTGCTGCTCTGTGTCCTCTTCCTTGCTAACCCTTTTACACTGCCCTGCTGACCTCTGTCCTTCTCTCTACTAACCCTTGTACAGTGTCTTGCTGAGCCCCTGTCATCTGCCCTGCTGACCCTTATACACTTCTCTGCTGACCTCTGTCCTCTGCCCAAGGACACTGAATTTCAAAAGAGTCAACTCCCCTAAACTACACTCTTTGCTAGACAATATAAAATGTGATAAAACCCTAGGAACAAAGAACACGGAGGAAAAATGGGAGTGCTTCAAGAACATACTAAATAAAGGAATTGGCCAGTGCATTCCAAAAGGGAATAAGTTTAAAAGAGCTAAAATAAACCCTGGGTGGCTAAACTCCAACATAAAAAGGCATATTAAAACTAAAGAAAAGGCTTTCAAAAAATACAAGACTGAGGGGACATTGGCAGCATTCCAACACTACAAGGAGTGCAATAAGAAATGTAAAGGCACAATCAAGGCAGCTAAAATAGAACACGAAAGGCACATAGCGAAAGAGAGTAATAAAAAAAAGAAAGCAAGAAATTCTTTAAGTATATAAATAGTAAAAAAGTGAGATGAGAACACATTGGCCTCATAAAAGATGACAAGGGTAATCTGGCTACAAAGGACAGAGAGAAGGCAAAAGTGCAAAATAAATTCTTCTCTTTAGTCTTCACAAGAGAATTGGGGGGGCTACACTAACCCAGCTTGTAATGGTAACATGAATTATACACCACAGGAAGCACCCTCATGGTTAAAAGAAGACAAACTCAGAACTAAAATTGAAAAACGTAACATAAATAAGTCACCGGAACAGATGGCTTACACCCAAGGGTCCTTAAAGAACTCGGCCAGGTGATAACCAGACCATTGTTCTTAATTTTTATGGATAGTCTACTAACAGGAATGGTGCCAGATGATTGGAAAAAAGCCAATGTGGTACCAATATTTAAAAAAGGGCTTAAAAATATTAAAAAAAACTATAGGTCAGCTAGCCTACCATGAATAGTTTGTAAGATATTGGAGGGGATAATAAGGGACTATATGCAAGACTTTAGTAATGAAAACGGTATTATTAGTAGTAATCAGCATGGATTCATGAAGAATCGTTCTTGCCAGACCAATCTATTAACGTTCTATGAAGAAGTGAGTTGCCATCTAGATAAAGGAAGGCCTATGGATGTGGTGTATATGGATTTTGCAAAGGCATTTGATACAATTCCCCACAAACGCTTACTGTACAAACTAAGGTACGTATGTATAGTACCTGTATTGAAAAACTGGCTCCAGGGGTGAGTCCAGAGGGTGATGAGTGGAGTACTCAGATTGGTCGGGTGTGGAAAGTGGGATCCAGCATGGATCTGTCCTGGGACTAATCCTGTTTAATTTATTCATAAACGACCTAGAGGGTCGGATATCCAACACAATCTAGGTATTTGCGGACGATACTAAGTTAAGCTGGCCAATATCTTCTATGCAGGACGTGGAAACCTTACAAGCAGACCTGAACAAAATAATGGGGTGGGCAACTGCATGGCAGATGAGGTTTAATGTTAAAAAATGTAAGGTAATGCACCTGGGTGTCAGAAATACGAGCGCAAGTTACTCGCTAGGCGGTGAACTCTGGGTGAATCTATGATAGAATAGGACCTGGGGGTCCTAGTAGACAACAGGCTTAGCAATGACATACAATGCCAAGCTGCTGCCAGCAAAGCCAACAGAATACTGGCATGTATAAATAATGGGATTCACTCCAGAGATAAAGCGATTATTCTCCCACTCTACAAGACTCTGGTCCGGCCAAATCTTGAATATGTCCTCCAGTTCTGGGCACTTATCCTCAGAAAGGATGTGCTGGAACTGGAGAGAGTCCAGAAAAGGACAACAAAGATAATTAGGGGAATGGAGGACATGAGCTATGAGGAAAGACACTTATTCTCTCTGGAGAAGAGACACTTGAGAGGGGATATGATATCAATGTACAAATACCATACTGTGACCTTGGCATAGGGAATTCAATAAGACACGGGCCACTCACTAAAACTAGAAGAAAAGGGGTTTATCCTTAAACTGCGTAAGGGGTTCTTTACTGTCAGAGCGGTAAGGATCTGGAATTCTCTTCCACAAGCAGTGGTATCAGCAGGGAGCATTGATAGTTTCAAAAAACTATTAGATGGTCACCTTAAAGACCACAACATACAGGGGCAATGTATGGTTGACAGCAAACACACACATATCAAAGGTTGAACTGGATGGACTGGTGTCTTTTTTCAACCTCAATAACTATGTAACTAAGTCAGCCTGCAGTACCAGTTGTCCTGATATCATGATAGACTCCTCCATTAGACTTGTGGGGGAGACCAATTAATCTCCAGACATAAAACAACATGGACGCCACACAATAAGGCAGAATTGGGAAAAAACAGCTGTGAAGCATTGTGGAGAGATGGCAAGCAGAATGTTTTCCTTCTCCGCTGAAAGCCTGGACTCAGAGACACAGCAAGTGCACTGCCCTACAAGCCACTGACCCCTGTGCATTGCCCCATATACTAATGACTCTTGCACACTACCATACATACTTCTGATCCCTGGACACTGCCAGAACTCAACCCAGTCAGTCAGACCAAAACTAAGAGCAGACAGCCAGGCCAGCCAGGCCTGAAACTAGTCAAGCAAGTCAGCCTGCAATACCAGTTGTCCTGACATCATGATAGACTCCTCCAGCAGACTTGTGAGGGTGACCGATTACTCTCCAAACATGAAACAAATTGTGAATAAAATTGAATGGCAAGTGTCCCATTGAAGCTAACTTTTAAGATAGGCATTTGTTTTATCATGTTTTTCTACATTTTTTTCCATACCATCCTTACTTTTTACTTGTTTAAATAAAGGGTGCCACACCCTTCCATGTTGTCCACGCAGATTTCCAACTCTTAAGCTGGATTTACCTTCAACTATGTAGTGCAAGGACCTGCCTGATTGCATACAAATTGAAAGTGTTTCGATTTGACCTCATATTATATGGTTTTGGTAAATCTAAAGGAAAAAATCTAAAGACAATTGCATAGTGCGTATCCAGCTTTAGAGGTTGCCTACCCCTGCCATAAAGGGTATCACTTAAACTCCAAACTTTCTGCATAACTGGTTAAGAAAATGCTGCCATTGTTAAGTTCAGCTGCCGCCTGCCGGCATCCAATGGCTGTTTTTATCTACCATATACTGTATTTATATATATATATATATATATATATATATATATATATATAGTATATATATCTATATATACAGTATATACATCTATATATGTATATATATATTGTAAGGGATTAGCTCGGTGGTAGGCGTGGATGACCCCTTTGGGGGTGCGTTTTCACAGAGAGATAGCCGAGCAGAGGTTGAAAACAAGACTGATTTATTCATGCAATTTACTTCACACAATTGCAAGCGTCAAAACAGCCAAAATAAAATAAAAGACAAAATAAATCCTTGCCTCTGTGGGCGGCTACCTTCTCACGCTGGAACCTACCTAAGAAGTCTTTCCAACCTACTGTTGGGCCGACACTGCTGATCCTACAGCAGACACTCAAATGTCCATTTGTTTGCTTTTCACACAGCACAAACATTGTCCATTGAACATGTCCCTTTGTTTTCTTTCACACAGCACATGTTCATTTATAACAGGATCCTTTACTCTTCAGATTCTTCACATTGAACACAGTTCATTTAACAGGTCCCTTTACTCTTCACACTCTTCACATGGAACACTTTGTCTTCTCACCTTTGAGACGTCTTCACTCGTGGTTACCCTCCTTAGCTTCACATCGCTGTAGGGGGTCTTCTCCCATGCTCACCAGCTTGTCGGGAGGCACACATCCGACTGTCCCCCTCTCCCAGCCCACACGGCGACAGGCGGCAGCAGTCCTTCTCCCATGCCCACACGGCGTCGGGAGGTACACGTATGTCTGTCCTCCTCTTCCCAGCTCACACAGCGACAGGAGGCAGCACTCAATAGATTTTCTCTGGACAAATTATAGAGGCCTTGATCTCCTCATTCTGAACAGCTGAATGGTTTTCAACTTCCTGCTGGCTCTTTTTGCAGCCAACACCCTATAGTATCAGTGAACTTTTCAAAGCAGGTGGGAATGTGTCTCCTCTCAGTGACTACATTCCCAGATTTACCTGACTTCCTGTCACATACCCCCCCCTCTTGTTTCAACCCTAGGGTTGGGACACATATTTCCAGGCACGCATGTGTCAGGCACTGCTGACTCACTGATAAGCCTCCTATTATCCTCAAGCTTCCGGATGAAACTGTTTCTGTCATCTTCACTGACAGATTTCTCATAAATGCCACACAGTTTGTCTCTCATCTCATATACACATTCTTCAACTGCATTTTTGGCATAATTTTGCTCCTTCTCGTTTTTGTCATCTTCATTGACAGCTTTCTCATAAATGTCAGACGGCTTGTCCCTCATAACCGTCTGTCCAATCCACCATGGAGGACCGTGATCCATAGGCAACTCAATTGGGCTAGTCTTAATGTCTTCAACATTCTTAAGACGCCTCTCTCTGCAATCCATAAATGTTTTCCACAAAACTTTGAGAACCTTTGCTTCACTAAGGTTTGTTCCAAGTAGGGACTCTTGACATCCCTCTGTGACTTGAGTTGCCTCTCCATACAGCTGTACACAATCATTGACTTTTTGTTGTAAAAGGGAATGATCTTCCTTCTTGAGCTTTGCTTGCTCTAAGATGCTGTGCAGAGGATTTTCCAATTGAGACAACAGGCTGTCACACATTTCTTCAAAGTGACCCCTGTTCCTTTTCCCAGAGATATCAATATCATTCACCAAACATTTCATATTCATAGGCAGATCTGAAGCATTTGCACTCATCAACTTCTTAAACTTTTCGCCCTCCTGAGCGAGTCGCAGTAAAGGCCTACTATTTGATTTGATATTCAGTTTATATTTCTTGCCAAACTCTTCACAGAAGAAGCCAACCAGAACATCATCAACTTTCCTTCCACCAACATAGGGGTCAAAGGCAACAACACAGTTGAACCCAGCGATCTGGGTGGTATCCATTATAGACCTCCTCTCTGCATCAGTGAAGAAGCATGGAACTGCAACACATTCTTTTACAGGTTTCTTCAATGCACTTTCTGCTGAACTATTTGACCGCTCAAGGTCACCTAGTTCTTTTTCTCTATCTGAATTCCACATGGAATGCATCTCAAGATCACGATCAAACTTCTGCCACCCGTCTTTCACCAGTTCCATTTTGGAAACACTCCCTGAAAGGCACTTATTCATTTGCTTCACGTTTTCACCAACAGCCTTAGTTTTCTCCACTAGGTTTTCAGCCTGAACTGAGAAATCACCACATTTCTTACTCAGCTCCTTTGTTTGCTGAAGTTCTAATGATACATTTTCCAATGCTTGAAGTTTTTGAAGGAACGGTTTATTCCAAAGGGGTGATTCAAGCCACATGTCATCACATTTCTGAGGCTCACTCAGGACAGACCCCAAAACACTGATCCTTTTAAAAACTGCATCAGGCACACTATCCCCTCTTTGGGACAGATCCTCTGTTGCCTGGAATTCCTCTTCCAGTTCCTGCAACGGAATCTTCATCTCTTCTACTTGCTGTTCTAAGGCTCGCTTAGACTTTTCTAGCTCCTGAACGCTTTTCACAACATCATCCTTGGAGCTGACCAATTCTTCCATTTCTGTACGCAGCTGTTTAACACTTTCTAGTTCAGCCTTACACTCTAGAGCTTCCTCCAAAGAGCGAGCCAAGAACAGGGCTTTGCTCTCGTTATCACGCACCTCCGTTTCTGCACGTGCGCGTTCTTCTGCATATTTTGCAGACACAGTCTTCTCTTCACCAAGCATCTGATCAAACTTCTTTTTCACATCTTCAACACACTGTAATGAACCAACGCTTTCTTCCATGCGTTTTTTCATATCCGCTATCTGAGCTTGCAATGTTGCGACTTGCTCTGATAGGTTTTTCTTTGCTTCCGCCTCCTCTTTTAATTGTTCCAGGAAGCCATTTTTCTCATCTTCCATTTGTTTGAGCTTTGTGCTAAAACTCAGCCTTTGACACCTCTCTTCCTGTAAGAGTTCCTGCGTGTCTTGCAGCTGCGATTCCAAGATAGAAAAATCTTCCGCAATTTCTCTAGATTTGCTGTCTGCTTGAGAAAGCTGATTTGTAACATTGTCCAACTCAACCTGCAATCGGGTTGCCTTCTCTGACAGCTTAGCACACACTCGGTCACCTTCTGACACCTTGACTTGCGATTCCTGCAGCTGTGCCTCTACTTTTTTTCTCTTGTGTTCAGAATCTCCTTTTCCCTGCATAAGAGCTTTCACCTCACTGGCTAGCATCTGGGAATAAGAATGTAATTCTGCCACACAGGCTTCTTTCTCCTTTAACTGCTGCTGGACACGTTGGGCTTCATCTTTCCAACTTTCACAGTCCGCACGCCATTCATCTACCACATTGCTCAAAGTAGTGAGCTCATACACAGTACTCAGTAATTTAGCCTCTCTTTCACTTTTCTCTTTGTCGCTGAGAGACAATGTCGCTTTCAGAGCGACATTCTGTTCCTGCGACTCCTGCAGGTCTATTTTTGTAACTTCCAAACACTGAAGACTTTTTTCCAGCTGATTACGCAACTCCAACATATCAGCCATACTTTGCTTCTGCAAAGTCTGAATTTCACTTTCCTTTTCCATGAGGATGGTATCTTTCTCCATTATAGTCTCTCTGCGTTTTTGCAACTCGACCAAAAGAAGAGCAGTGGATTCTTCCCACTGTAACACATGAGACTTGAGTAGTTCATTCATTTCCTGCAAGTTTCTATGCTCCATTTTAAGCAATTCCAAGGCTTGTTCCTTTTCTTCCATTTTCCGTTGCAAGGCATCCAACTCAGCCCTGCACACATACTCGGTTTCCTCCAAACCGATGGCCTCCATTGGCTGCTGACGTCTCTGTTTCCAGCCTGCCATGCTCTCTTGATGAGCCTTTTGTTGAGCTGCAAAGCTCTGCTGAAAATCCGCATTTGCCTGCTGTTGAGCTGCATTTGCTTGCTGTTGAGCTGCATTTGATATAATCAGATGTTTCAACATCTCCTCCATTTTGAGCTTACTTTTCATCTGAGTACACTGCGTCTCCATAGCAGTTTCATCAGTGTTGCTAGGGACAACAACCTTCCTCTTTAGTAGACTCTCTTTAGGCATGGATGGGGCTGGTTCAGACGGCAACATCCCCTCCATCCATAGAATCCGGTCTCTCATTTCATCTATCTTTGCATTCTTCAGGCGTTTTGAACGCCCCATCTTCAATAACTCCACAAACAAATTTTTCACAGTCCAGCAAAAAATTTTCAGACCACTGTCTCTTTAACACATGTTTTTCTCTCTCTTGCAAGATCTCTTTTCCTGCACACACAGTTTGTGCAGTCACTTGCACCAGACACAACAAAGTTCATCAAAAAATTTTGAGACCCCTGTCTCTTTAAAACACTTTTTTTTTTTTTTTTTTTTTTTCTGTCAGGATCTTCTCTCCTGCACACATAGATTGTGCAATCTCATGCACCAGACAAAGTTCATCAAACATTTGCACTTCCTTGCAGGGATCTTGCTGCTTCTGCCCACTGCATACCTCCACCATATGTGAGGGATTAGCTCGGTGGTAGGCGTGGATGACCCCTTTGGGGGTGCGTTTTCACAGAGAGATAGCCGAGCAGAGGTTGAAAACAAGACTGATTTATTCATGCAATTTACTTCACACAATTGCAAGCGTCAAAACAGCCAAAATAAAATAAAAGACAAAATAAATCCTTGCCTCTGTGGGCGGCTACCTTCTCACGCTGGAACCTACCTAAGAAGTCTTTCCAACCTACTGTTGGGCCGACACTGCTGATCCTACAGCAGACACTCAAATGTCCATTTGTTTGCTTTTCACACAGCACAAACATTGTCCATTGAACATGTCCCTTTGTTTTCTTTCACACAGCACATGTTCATTTATAACAGGATCCTTTACTCTTCAGATTCTTCACATTGAACACAGTTCATTTAACAGGTCCCTTTACTCTTCACACTCTTCACATGGAACACTTTGTCTTCTCACCTTTGAGACGTCTTCACTCGTGGTTACCCTCCTTAGCTTCACATCGCTGTAGGGGGTCTTCTCCCATGCTCACCAGCTTGTCGGGAGGCACACATCCGACTGTCCCCCTCTCCCAGCCCACACGGCGACAGGCGGCAGCAGTCCTTCTCCCATGCCCACACGGCGTCGGGAGGTACACGTATGTCTGTCCTCCTCTTCCCAGCTCACACAGCGACAGGAGGCAGCACTCAATAGATTTTCTCTGGACAAATTATAGAGGCCTTGATCTCCTCATTCTGAACAGCTGAATGGTTTTCAACTTCCTGCTGGCTCTTTTTGCAGCCAACACCCTATAGTATCAGTGAACTTTTCAAAGCAGGTGGGAATGTGTCTCCTCTCAGTGACTACATTCCCAGATTTACCTGACTTCCTGTCACAATATATATATATATATATATATATATATATATATATATAAACATTGGTTGTAGATTTACTAAACATTTAGAAAATACATTATTTACATTTAAATATTGTTTTATGGTTGTTTTCCGTCCAATGGCTCTGTTGCTTGTGAACAAATAAACACACTTGGATTTATTATCATTTATAATTCATATATTTACTTGCAATCAGCATATTACAGCAAAAACAAAGAACATGTATATTCATTTTAGAAATAGTATATAAAACATTTATGGCTGTTGTTTAGCAATTCATTAGTATGTTTGATTGCTTTTTTCTTCATTTCAGTAAACAGCAATAAAAAAATAGCTTTATTCATAAATATTACTGTATGTTCAAGTAAAGAAATGTAAATAAATTTAAACTCTCAAACATTTTTTCACTAATTAATCCAGAGCAAACAAATATACCATACATTGCCCAGCAAAGTATTTCTTAACATTTTTGCCCAAGCAACTACAGTCATCATGTTTCCAAGAAGCTGGCTCCAACTCTCTCAGCTTCACTTTCCTGAACTTCCTTTTGAGTACAAAATCACAAGAGAGTGCAATCTCCAGCAGCTATCCATCTACTAGCTTGGAGAAAGGAGAAGCGGGGGAGTCACTTGCCTGCTGTACCTGTGTGTTTTTGAACCTTACTTGTGCATATGCAAGAGTGGCTCCATAGGAACCTTGCAAGGTAAGGGAGCCACCCTAAAACAGGATATTAGGTCCAGTGCTCAGAGGACTAACTGATTCTGCAGAAAAGTAAACATTTTAAACATCAAGGAGCAGCATTCAATGTAAGTAATCTAATCATTCATTTAAAAAGCTAAAAACATTATTAGTACATAGAATGCAATCAGATATTTCCTTTTGTCAGGACATGCAGCATTGGCTCTGTCAGTATCTAAAGCAGGGGTGTCTAACATTTTAACCTTAGTTTACAATCACTGATAAAGATAATGTATCTATCTGAATATTAAAGCTTAATTTTTTGGGATATATTTATTATATAAAAAAAGAGATTGACATAAAACTAGTGTGACATTTTGATAAACCAACCAATATCTGGTTTGATGGATGTAGTAGCAATTTTTAATGAATTCTCAATATGCTCATCAGATATTTTGGTTCCGATTGTGCCCCTCATCCATGAGAATAGTTGCTCACAAATATAGGTGTTGCCGAATACCGATGACATAAATAAAGTGTGATTGTGAAGAGTGGGATATTTTTCTTTGGGAAGATACAACCTATAAAAGTCCAGTAAGGAGACATTGTCACATTTTTCTTTGGCTGCATGTGTTTGCTAAATGTAAACTCATTTTTACAAAGAATTTCCCCCAAAAATCCATTTTTTTTTTTAGTAGGTTTATGTTTTTGTGTTGGGCCGCATTCATAGCCATGGGCCACAGGTTGGACACCCCTGATTATGCATTCATAGCCATGGGCCACAGGTTGGACACCCCTGATTATGCATTCATAGCCATGGGCCACAGGTTGGACACCCCTGATTATGCATTCATAGCCATGGGCCACAGGTTGGACACCCCTGATTATGCATTCATAGCCATGGGCCATAGGTTGGACACCCCTGATTTTAAGCATCCTTTATCAATGTTTTTACCCCTGAGTAACCCATGAAATAATTTTCAGGTGCTCAGGGAACCCCCCCCCCCCTGCTAAAAAAAGGATTATAACTCCAGCCATTAGTGTGCTTAGTACATAATAATATTATTATTATTATCATTATTATTATTATTAATAACAGTGTGCTTAATCCTGTACATCAGTGTGCTTAATAAGATGAAAAACATTTTAAATTAAAGAATACGTATTGTGACATACCAAGCATAAACCCAGAGCAGACAATTTTGTTACCCAGACCCTACAAAATTATTTTCAGCAGTATTCATGATAAATAGAAATAATAAAAATAAATGATACATGCATATAAGAAAGTCAGACAATAAAAATTGTGGTGTCCTCTAACATTAGTGGTCAGTGTAGAAGTGATCCTTTACATTGATGGTTAGTGGAAAAATTGCCCACTGACATTGGTGTAATTGAGAGAACATTCTACTCAACCTAAGCAGGAACCCCAAGAGTTCTACTAGATACTGGATGAGAAACACTGCTCTAAAGGGTAGGGTTACCTACAGAGTTTTCAGATACTGAAAAGGTAAAGTGATTGATGCCTAAATATAATAATGAATGTAAATCTAATGGTAAAGAAATACAGCTTCCCACAACAATTGTTGTTGCTGCTACAGGAGTTCAAAGTAAATAAGGTAATCTGTAATGTAACTGCACATGGAACCTTCTTATCAGATGAGAGTTATATTTATACACCTATGCAAGCTCATATCTGCCAGCATGGAAAAATGTAATGTGCAGTTGCTCATAGCATGACATAAATTTGATCCTTTGGCTAAGGTCACTTCAGAGCTCACTCTGAATTTAATGAGGTTTGCTAGTCAGAATACAGACACCAGATTGCTAGCATTAGGTCAGCTGGTAAAGAAATCCATAAGGTCCCTTAGCAATGATCTTCCCTATCCCATACTATTGCTTTCTTGACCAGTGGTGTGAATGAGTGTAGGACACCTGCTAATCTTCACTAATTAACTTCAATTTAGCGCTCACCCCAACCACAATATGCCCTCAGTCTGATGGTCGGCATCAATAAACCCACTTCTTCTGATCAGCCTTTGACTGGACAGTGAAAGCAGAAGAAGCACAGTGATGAGCTCAACTTAGTGTCACTCTGATTTTTCCTCCTTGTCCACACATGAGCTGATTGGCTCCTTCTGCTCTTCTTCTCACACTCCATCTTTGCTGTACAGGGATTGCAAGAGCTCGATTCAGGTATTTTTCACTGTTTTTATTAAAGGATAAGTCCACCCTAACACTAAAATCCCTGCATCTATAGATCTGCATGATCTAACATTAACCTATCTAGCCCTGTAAAGAAGAAATCAGGATACATACCTTTTTTGAAGCCAATCCGACCCGATCCCACGCTGAGCTGTCAGCCGCGACTTCGCTGGGGAGGCGGGTGCAGAGGACACATCCGACAATGGAAGCCCCATTGTAAGTCTATGGGTGACGTCACTTCCCATTCATTTTACAGCTGTTGTCGGCCGTGTCCTCTACAGAGCTTCCGCCACTGGAGAGCGGGTCGGAATTGGCTTAAAAAAAAGGTATGTATAGCGATTTCTTCTTTACAGGGTTGGATAGGTTTGTGTTAGATTGAGGAGATCTATAGATGAAGGGATTTTAGTTTTAGGGTAGACTTACCTTTTAAAGTAGAACTAAAGGCATTTTATTTTCCTTTTGAATAGATTAAGGGAGATTTACCTTCACCTCTTATCCCATAGCCAAAACGGGAAAAGAAAGGAAATCCCTGCAAATTAAGGGAATTGCTTAGGACCTCCCAGGTCACCAGAACTAGTGTCCCCAGTGTAAGGTTTCTCAGCCATTACTTTTCACTTTCAATGATAATGGTAAACAGGAAAATAAAAGAGGGTGAATCGTGCTAATGGTGGGAACAGACAGCCTTCAAAACCAATAGTTGTTCTAATCCCTTTACCCTATATCCAAAACTAAAAAATAAAATTTGCCTTTAGTTATACTTTAAAAATCCCATTCAATGGTGTATTAATGATTACAGAACTGCATGAACTGCATAGACTGATGACCTGGGCAGGAAGACTGTGTCCCCTGTATGCATTTTAGAGTTGACTGAAGTCTGTAACAAATAATGCACCGTATCTTATCCAGATGTATATTACAAGGCCTAGGCTTCCTAGGTCTGGATTCATAAACTGTTGGCTGAAAGCATTAGCATTAACAACACCAAAAAAAAAAAAAAAAAGAGCTAGACATAACAAAAAATAGGTTGCATCAATGCAAAAGCTGTTCCACGGCCTCGTAGCTTCCAATAACCCTGAAATACTGAATGTTTATAGCTTCACAAATTGACCTCTCTAGCAGAAGAATTGATGGCAGTGTATCATACATCTTCTTCTAAATGGCAGACAGCATCCTACTGCAGGGAAGATATTGGCTTCTGACAGTAAAATCATTTTAACACACAGTGAATTTTAATGGTATTGATGCTTAATCATAGTTATTACACATTAATGCATGACAAGACTAATTACCTGCATATACCTTTGTGACCCAGTCTATGGTCCATTAGTGCTTCATTAACAAGGAGGATTTATGTCTGACCAATTAAGGGCATTATGATTATCCCCTAATACTTTTATATAAGAGATTGAAGGTTAGGAATAAATACTAATGATTGTCTTAAAAAATATTTCGTTTTTTTATTTCAAGTTTTAATGCAAGTAATTAGCTCCACCGCATATCAGTCACAGTATGCCCAATTTAAAATGAGAGAAGATAGGCTTCTTATTTACTAAACCAATTGATATAACTCTTAAACATTTTTATCCAGTCCTTTAAAGATAACCTCAAACCATTTACATCAGTCCCTGCCCCACCAAGAGCTTACAGCATAGGGTTCCTACTAGGTTCGCACAAATCCACATACAAAGCATGACCAATCTGGTTGGAAGACATTTTCTATGCCAGTATGTTTTGGAATTGTGTCAGAAAATGAATGCACCAGGAGGAGAGGATGCAAATATGTACAAACAGCATACAGAAACTGTCTTTGAATGGAATTGAGCCAATTTTGGTTTGTGCTGCTTGCCATTTGTAATCCCACAATTCCCTGAGCTCAGTTCAAACAATAATAGTCGATTATGCCATATTGGCAAGTTCATGCTTTTCATAGTGATCAGTGTTAACATTGTTATTTATACTATCTTGTCCATTGTGGTGATGAGCTTCAATGCAGAGGATGTATATGTAAGCTCCAAGTGCTCCACCAGCCATTGGTCCAACCACAGGAATCCACCAAAAGTTATTTCCAGCTCTGCATTTAAAGAAAAAAATATTTTAGAATGGTCATTGTTAACGTTGAAGTTTAGGTATTGTTTTTGTTTGCATAGCTACATTGCTCCAGCCTAGGCCAATGTAGGTATGCATGCGTTATAACTGATCAGTCCCTATGGAAACAGGAAATCACTGCAATAGACACCCCTACTACAGTGATTTCTGCAAGCTTCCACGTTCCAAGTGGCTGCCCCCCTGCTTAATGAAAACTCATGAATGCAAAATATAGGACAAGGTGATTGTGACAATGCGGTCCCACCTTTCCAACTCATCTAAGCAGAGAATGCTTTGCATTCATTGAGAGAATGCAAAATGGCATTCCTGCTGAGTAAGTAACCCCTGTTTTCAATAGGCAGCAGGGCAGCCACTTAGCATGGGGCTCAGAAGCTAGTGATTCAAGTAAAAATAGTGCCTACTACAGAGATTTTCGACTTTTACAGCAATCTGCCAGGAATGGCATATGCATGCTTTTATTGGTCCAAACGAAATCAATGTAACAATGCAAAAAAACCATGCCTAAATTTTAGCTTTAGGGAAGACTACCAGACAGTACCAGCATAGGTCTGTATAAAGGTAAGACTGCAAGCTAAGTAGACTACAGTACATAATCTTCATTGCCATGACTGATACTAATGCATATAATGTATATGTGTTCATATATTCATTATAGAAACCATAACTACCATAAAAACTGGAATTCTTCAAATAAACAAAAACTGTGCTAGACAAGACTTATTTGAAACAATTTGACTTCCACTTGCCTGTCAATACCATCTCTTTGTTTACAACACTCAATTTTATCTCTCTACTGCTTAGTTTGCTCCTTCAGTCTCTTTGTTCATCACTAATTTACTAGTTGACATATCAGTACGGATGTCACACAACACTCCAAAACTCAATATTTAGAAAACTGAGCTTATAATACTTCCTCCCCCCTGTGTCCCCTTCCTTGACTTCTCTATCGAGATCAATAATAGCACACCTATCAGTCCCCCCCCATGTGCCTGGCTACTAGGCATAATCCTGGACTCTGACCTCTGCTTTCTTTCTTTAAAATCAGATTGTATTTATTAGAAACATATTATTTTGTACAAATTAAAGACATATATACAAATCACAACAGAAAAAGATAACCTAAATAATAAATAAAAAAAAACACGCTACCCCAATCCCATCACAGCACAGATCCATAAAAATTAAGCACAAACTACAAGTAGTACATATCAAGTACAGGATTTCTAAATGAAAAATAAACCTAACCAGCATTTCCATATATGATCAAATTTAAACATGCCATGGCGTAGAAATTATATTTGCTTCTCATATGCCATACTCTTATTCAAATCTTGGACCCAATCAGATATGGTAGGGAGAGAAAACGAAACCTATTTAATGATAATCAATCTTCTGGCAATAAAAAGTACTCTGGAAACCCCCAGGAGTTTATACTCATCCAAAAAAGAAGAATCAAGATGCCCCAAAATACATGCCAGTAGATCTGTACAAAGAGAAAGACCTGTTACATTAATAATAATCTTGGATAACTTCTGTCCAGTACCATTTAAGCTTAGGACAGCGTCACGGTAGGTGAATCAGGTCTCCCTGGGGTTGACCACATCTGTTACAGCAATAATTTTGCCGTAGACCTTTACTACAAAGAAAATGCGGAGTCCAATATACCCGATGGATAATAAACAGTTGCGTTAGCTGATGCGAGAGGGAAGGAGAAACAAAAGGATACTTTGCAGAACCTGGCTCCAGACATCATCAGCAATAGGACCTAACTTTTGTTCCCATTTCTGTTTACATAGAGCTTGATGTCACAACAAAAATTTAGATATAAGTTGCATGTAAATCTCTGAAATAATGCCCTTTGAATCACAGATCTCGAATCACGGGAAATCCGGGGATTCGTCCTGCCATTTGCCATGATTCGGGATAGCAGTGATTCTGTCCGCGATCCGGGTATCCAATATGGGAACGGAGCCTTATAGACAAGTCTTTACCACTATCACACACTACCATAAAATGACTGTTGGATACCTACACCTTTATAGGAATCTCCATCCGTTTTTATCTTGCAGAGCCTCATTGCTTACATGCATTTGGTCTACTTCAAAATGGCCACTGTTGTCTAAAATTATGGACATTCCAAGGCCCTGTTTTAGGACAAATCCTGCCCTCCTAAGCATCCCTAGTAATAATATAAAACAGTGAAGACAAAAAACACACACACAATAAAATAAAAATATATAGTGGCTCCATAATTATTATGGGTTCCACTCATTGGCAAAGAGTATTCTAAGATGTTTTCTCTTTGCTGCTGTGCAGTAATTATACAGCTAATTACCATTAGCAGGTATTATAAAATACATTAGTTGATGACAACAATAATAAGCAATAATATGGATGACAACTTTAAAACATTCCATCTTTAAAGAGTTTGTTCGCGTTTCCAGTACAAGTTCCAATGCATTTAAGCATCCTTCCTAATAAAGGAAAAGGAATTGGCAGCACTCCAGGTTGAGTCAAAATCCAGATTTATTGACTGGACATCCAAATATGACAATCGTGACAAGGTAGACGCGTTTCACACACTGACTGTGTGCTTAATCATTACCACTGACTGTGTGCTTAATCATTACCACTGACTGTGTGCTTGATCATTACCACTGACTGTGTGCTTAATCATTACCACATATGGTAATGATTAAGCACACATTCAGTGTGTGAAACGCGTCTACCTTGTCACGATTGTCATATTTGGATGTCCAGTCAATAAATCTGGATTTTGACTCAACCTGGAGTGCTGCCAATTCCTTTTCCTTTATCAAGTTTCTACGGAGGCGAGCCGGGGCATGCACCGGTGTGAGTCATCAGGCAATTACACCACCTTGAGCAGTGAGTCCTTGTCTCTTTAAGCATCCTTCCTAGATTAGAAAAACACTGTTCAGCTTTGAAAAAAAAAAAGGAATGAAATGGTTCTAAAAGCAATACATGTTTTACCTTAATGCATTCCCTGCAACAGGGTAAAACAATATCTCAGTAGTAGTATCACCCCCTTACTCCCCTATATGCTTACCTGAGTCTCATCTCGATCCAACCCTATGCCTGTCTGCAGCAACGCTGATCTCTGTTCCTCCCACAGAGGCAGTAGTGGGAGTTTTTAGCTCCTGGTGCTGTCAATCAAATCCTGTGAGGAGGGGGCGGGATGGGGCTGGGCCATGGTGTGTGTATCTATGGATGCACACAACCCGGCTCAGGAGTAAACCTGGACATTTGTCACTATAGCAAGCGGTTTGGTTTGGAGGCACACACAGAAGAGGAGGAGCTGACAGTGATGGCGTAAGACCCCAGAAGAGGAGGTTTGGGACACTCTCTGCATTATCATTACACAGAGCTGGTAAGTACAACATGTTTATTGTTTTATATAATAAATATTCCTTTACAATATCTTTAAATGTCATACCAGGTTGTTTTTTTAGTTCATTATTTTACCTGGATGGATTACATGTAAATAACATTTTTTTTTATTTTTAGATTGTATCAACTTGATAATGCATGAAGACAAGCAATCTACCAAAACCCACAAGAAATGAGACCTAGAAGTGCAGATAGGTCACAGAGCCCAAACCCTAAATATGGGGAGATGCATTCAAAAATCCTGCATAACAAAAAACACCACAAAGGATAAAGTATCTAACAAGGCTACTGCATACCTTTAATTGAAAATGAGACATATACTCATACATAAAAACTTGCTGGAGATAATATCCCCAAAACCCATAGGTCACCTCAACATTTCCATTACACCTCCCGTCCTGTCGTTCCCCCCCCCCCCCCGAACCAACATCTGCCACGACTCTTCCCCAAATACCCAACCATTACACAACTCCTAGCCCTTTAACCCCACCCCTCCCCTCTCCTAAACCCTAAGCCCCCTCCCCCTCTAAGGGGTAATGGCTGGAGTCCTGTTAGAGCCCTCTGGGTAAAAGCCTTGGAAAATTTCTGCCTATGGATGTCTCAAGCTGTGCTGCACAAGTCCATCTGTAACAGTGTGTAACTCCTGTCATGTGAATTAGGTGCAGCCGGCTATAGTAGAAATAACTAGATAATGCAATGACTGTTCAACCTCAAGTATATAGCAAGGTATCACCGAAGGATGGAAATATTAGGCACAGACAAGTATGCATGCGTCAGGTGACCATAGATCTGGATATCTGTTATTTCAGGCTAAAGGAAAACCTTCCCCTAATGAGTGAACCTGGTCCGGTCTTAGACTGAATCACCAGACCTCTGTTATTTAGTAACACTAGCAGAGATTCCCTACAAAGTATATCAAACTATGCTGTGTACATGCGTATATATTAGGATTGCCACCTCGTCCCTTTAAAACCGAGCACACATAATTTACACAGGTTCTGTGGCTGATTAAGGTGGTAATTAAATTCACTCAGTGCCTTATCTGCATTAATCACTTGGCGACCGCATACTGTATATATATGGTGGCATAGTGGCTCTCCCAGGCAAAACCATGTATGGATACGTCATTTTGCTAGGAGGAGCTAGGGGCGAGCGTCGATCATCAGTAGGGAAGCCGATGCGTGTGTCAGGTGGCTCCGATTGCCTCCTGACACTCTCGATCGCTCCCGCAGAGAGAGAAGGACGGTCGGCTGTTGTAAACACAGCTGACCGTTCTTCTCCCTGGGATGATCATAGAGCGCATGTGATCCTGCTATAAAGGATCACATGTCTCTATGGTAATTTCAGAAGCCCAACCCCCATACAGTTAGAATCACTCCGCTAGGGTCACATTTACCCCTTGATAACCTATACTTTTAACCCCTTCCCTGCCAGTGTCATTATTACAGTAACAGTGCATATTTTTAGCACTGATTACTGTAGTAATGTCACTGGTTCCCCCAAAAGTGTCAAAAATGTCAGTTAGGGGTCCGATCTGTCGCAGTCCCGCAAAAAAATCGCAGATCGCCGCCATTACTAGTAAAAAAAAACATTAAAAATGACATAAATCTTTCCCGTAATTATTAGATGCGATAATTTTTGCGCAAACCAATCAAAATACACTTTTTGCGTTTTTTTTTTTACCAAAAATATGTAGCAGAAAACAAATTGGCCTAAAATGTAAAAAAATTTTGATTTTTAAATTTTTTTTTTTTATAATGTCATATAGCAGAAATTGTCGCTTATTTGTTTGTTTATAACGCAAAAAATAAAAATCACACAGGTGATCAAATACCACCAAAAGAAAGCTCTATTTGTGGGACAAAAAGGACGTAAATTATTTGCATGACTGCGCAATTGTCTGTTAAAGTAACGCAGTGCCGAATCGCAAAATAGGGCCTGGTCATTAAGGGGAAAAATCCTTCCGGTCTTAAAGTGGTTAAATTAGCCTCAGAACCTGTGTAATTAATATGTGTTTGGTTTTAAAGGGACGAGGAGGCAATCCTAGTATATATAGCAACAACCACTGAGATATTCCGGTAATAAAGTATTTCAGACCATAAGTCTTGTCAGTATTCAGCAGTGGAAGAGGAAAAAATTCATAACAGACTATCACAAATCATAGTTGCATGTGTAATTGGGGTGAGCAGTCTTGTAAAAGCTGCAATGCAGTACACAGCTGAGCAGGATGCATAAAGACACTTGGGGGTAATAAAGTTGGTCTTTCCGCCGCTTGTCATATGTTCTCTCTGTGTCATCCTTCCTGCTGCCATCCGAGCAGGACTGTGTCTTAGACTGTAACATCCATGTTGTAATCCACAGCATATAGAACAAGGGCAGAGTATGGCTGAGTATCCCAGCCCAGATAGGGACGTGACCCTATCTGCCTACATGTTTCGCCTCTCCCATAGACTGGGGCTTCCTCAGGGTGTAGCTATGCCTTTTTTTGTTTTTGGTTTTTGTAATGCATAAGGACAGCCTACAATTAAAAAGTGAATTTTCTGTACTTCACTTCTGAACCCTATAGCTTGGTACTGATTAAAAATCTTCACAACTGTCAGCAAAAAGTGTACATTTGTTTGCAACATTTATGAACGTGATCAACATATTTATGTTTATATACGACATCCTAGGTAAGCATGCACACATCTATAGGAAATATGGTTCAGTCCTTCCAGATTACTTACGTGAAAACTTCATAACCCCAGCCAGCCGCCGCTGTGAAAACACGAGGACCTAAGTCTCTAGCTGGGTTCATAGCACCTCCACAATTCATTCCCAGAGATAGCCCTAGAAGCAGAATGAGAAGGCCAACTGCAACTGGCTCTAGTCCCTTAGGGGCTGCAAGATTTTTCTTGTCAAATATGGCAAATACCACTATAAGTAGAAGAGCAGTAGACAGTATCTGTACAAAAATATAAGATACAAAATATGTCAGTTAATATGCTTTCCAACTAGTTAAAAAAAAAATGATAGGTGCCCAAAGTTCCAAAGCTCACATCACCAAGTAGCTAGGCTACCATCTCACTCAGAGCTGCTTGACCTTCGTATCAAAGAAGAAAATTCACTAAAGACATCCTGTTATCAAGTTTAAAAAATGCAGGTAATAACACAGAAAAAAAATCAAATACAGTATAATGTCCACTTGCACTGTTTTCCTTAGATAAACATTTTGTTACTCAATTGCGATGTGAATTTGAAGTTGCTGGAACATGTGACTACTCCAGGAGAGTAAATTTCCTAGCACAGCCCTCTCTCCTTGCATGTCATGACCCTCTCCTGTTTTGGGAGTGTCTAATTATTTTCTGTGCTGGTCCAGCTCCTCTGACCCTCACCTCTCTATTAGTGATGTCGCGAACATAAAATTCGCTGTTCGCGAACGGCGAACGCGAACATCGGCGAATGTTCGCGAACCGGCGAACATTGCGAACCGCCATAGACTTTAATAGGCAGGCGAATTTTAAAACCCACAGGGACTCTTTCTGGCCACAATAGTAATGGAAAAGTTGTTTCAAGGGGACAAACACCTGGACTGTGGCATGCCGGAGAGGGATCACACAAAAAAAAGTTCTTAAAAATTGTAATTTTTTGATAGAGAGCCAATGATTGGAAAAATTAAAAAAAAAAAAAAATTCTTTGGATTTAGCATCTGGTGTGTCTAAAAAGTGTACCTGTGAAGTTTCAGCTCTGTAGCATGTCCGGAACAGAAAAAAATATGAATTAGGGTTAGGGCTAGGGTTGGGGTTAGGGCTAGGGTTAGGGTTAGGGTTAGGGCTAGGGTTAGGGCTAGGGCTAGGGCTAGGGTTAAGGTTAGGGTTAGGGTTATTTTTATGGCTAGGCTTAGAGGGTTAGGGTTAAGGTTAGAGGGTTAGGGTTATGGTTAGAGGGTTAGGGTTAGGTTTAGTGTTAGGGGCTAGGGTTAGGGTTACAGTGATACTTAGGGTTAGAGTTACTAGCCCTACCCCTACCCCTCTAACTCTAACCCTAAGCACTAAAAATAACCCTAACCTTAGCCCTGACCCTAACCCTAACCCTAGCCCTAACCCTGATTCTATTTTTTTTCTGGTTCTGGACATGCTACAGAGCTGAAACTTCACAGGTACACTTTTTAGACCCCCCAGACAATAAATCCAAAGAATTTTTTTTTGTTAAGTTTTTTTTTTTTTTCCAATAATTGGCTCTCTATCAAAAATGACAATTTTTAAGAACTTTTTTTGTGTGATATAGTGTCTAGGGGGTCTAAAAAGTGTACCTGTGAAGTTTCAGCTCTGTAGCATGTCCAGAACCAGAAAAAAAGATAATTTTTCAGTAGAGCAGGGATGGTGGGAACCCCTTTTACACCTATATGATCTTTTTTTCCCTGGTTCTGGACATGCTGCAGAGCTGAAACTTCACAGGTACACTTTTTAGACCCCCCAGACAATAAATCCAAAGAAATTTTTTTTTGTTAAGTTTTTTTTTTTTCAATAATTGGCTCTCTATCAAAAATGACAATTTTTAAGAACTTTTTTTGTGTGATATAGTGTCTAGGGGGTCTAAAAAGTGTACCTGTGAAGTTTCAGCTCTGTAGCATGTCCAGAACCAGAAAAAAAAGATAATTTTTCAGTAGAGCAGGGATGATGGGAACCCCTTTTACACCTATATGATCTTTTTTTTCTGGTTCTGGACATGCTACATATATATATATATATATATATATATTAAAAAAATACTCAAATACCAGCCCTCAAAGGGGCTTTTGGGGACAATATACATATATATATATATATATATATATATATATATATATATATATATATATATATAAACAAATAATCAGCCAAGCGCTCACTCCGAAGGGGAAGACTGGCGTGCTGCTCTCCTCAGGCAGGGAACTCCAAACGGATGCATAAAAGAAAAGAAAAGGAGGCGCAAACACCTAGTGCATTACCCGTGGTACTGTTAAAATTGGTTTAATAAAAATGCTGAATGCATACTCACAAACATGAAGAAGCTCTGAGGAAGGGAGCTTGACTCCCGAAACGCGTTAGCGGTCGCAATTTCCAGGACATGGTCCAACACATGGGTGACGGGAATTTGCAATACGATTTTTATTCTTCATGTTTGTGAGTATGCATTCAGCATTTTTATTAAACCAATTTTAACAGTACCACGGGTAATGCACTAGGTGTTTGCGCCTCCTTTTCTTTTCTTTTATATATATATATATATATATATATATATATATATATATATATATATATCACAGAACAAAAAAAATTACACAAATACCAGCCCTCAAAAGGGCTTTTGGGGACAATAGATATATATATATATATATATCCAAAAAAACCTCAAATACCAGCCCTAGGAAGGGCTTTTTGGGGTGCTGTCCTTACAGCAGGAGTGTACCAAGAACACTGGCTAACAAGACCGGGAACTGTCCCCAGCTATAACAGCAGCAGCAGCACTTTCCCTGCTCTCAGTAACACAGAAATGATCTAAAATGGATGCTGCCCTTGCTTATTTATAGGAGGTGGGAGGGAGGTATGCTGATTGGCCTGGAATGTGTCTGCTGACTGTGATGTTCAGGGTCAAAGTTTGCCTCAATGATGATGTATAGGAGGCGGACCGAACATCGCATATGTTCGCCCGCAGCGGCGAACGCGAACGTTCGAAGTTCGCCGTGAACCGTTCGCCGGCGAACCGTTCGGTACATCTCTACTCTCTATATAACCTTTTATGTAGCTGGTGGGGAACAAGCAAAAGTAAGTACTGTATAGTGTCACATGAGTGACAGTTCTGAGTCTGCTGGGGTTTCAGACATTACAGTATATCTAAGATATCAACCCCCAGGGAGGCTTTTACAGGTTTAAAAAAATTGCACAAAATATTCTAAATTCACATATAATTAACTGGGAGGATTTTTGTTGAAATTATTTGTCTGACAACAGGGTTTTTTTTAGGCTTTCTTTATGTTAACTGATACCAATTTTTATTTTTTCTGCTGACATTTAAACATAATTTTTTTCAGCCAAGAATATTTTATAAGAGATACTATGGTAAAATTTGAAAGCAGAAATATTTATAATGGGTAAAATGGCTTGTGAATAGCAATATGCTAATAGGAGCTTAGTCACCTCTTTTGGCTGTAGGGCCACGCTAATAAGGATGTGGTTAAAGTTAATGTTCCCCCAAAATTCATATCACATGTATGTGTCTATTTAACTACATTGTGGTGGGTAAATAAATCCTATTCTTTACTGGGAGCCTTATTTCCTTTTTAATAACTGTGATCCTGTCAGTTACCCCCTTGTCTGTTTTATTCAGACCACACCAAGCATGGAAGGGTATCTGTACTGGCATGGTCAGCTTGCGTATCCTTTCTTCCTAAACAGAGATACAAGACGCAGGGCTCAGGCACTGCGTGCCTGTATCTCCCAAATAAAGTTTGCATGCCACACGCCCCCATCTGGCTCTGCTGTGTTGATTGACAGTTGCTGCAGCACATGTAGATGGGAAATGTGCTTCCCCACTGTGTTTGAGGTTATCCTGTACCTGCCCACTATATGGACATGACCCCTGCTATGAAGCAGTAGAGGGGGAAGGAGCCGCTCAGGTGTGTGTTCCAGGACCTGGTGCAGGTCAGATCCGTAATCCAGGAGCTGTAGAAATCCAAAGTGTGAGACCGCACTCGAGGAATATGTTGAAATCAAAAGATATCCTTTATTCTTCATAAATGAAATGGACAGACAGTGTACAGACAGACGTGCAAGGTTAACGCGTTTCACGACACTGTAGGTCGCTTACTCATAACCACATGAGTAAGCGACCTACAGTGTCGTGAAACGCGTTAACCTTGCACGTCTGTCTGTACACTGTCTGTCCATTTAATTTATGAAGAATAAAGGATATCTTTTGATTTCAACATATTCCTCGAGTGCGGTCTCACACTTTGGATTTCTATGACCCCTGCTATGGCAATAAAATAGGCAAAGGAGGCTGTGTGGGCATGTAAGGGGGTAAGGTAACGGGGCAGTTGTCATGTCCTTCATATTTCCCTCCTCAATGTGTGCCAAGCAAGGGTCATATGAGAGGCCTACCCCAGGTGGGTTCTTCTGGGCTACGCTAGGCACTTTGTGCAGAACCACTTCCATACACATGGGGTACCTTTACTTGAGTCAAGCTCATGACCTGGTGGATGACAAACATGAACGAACTCTAGTAAACACTCTTGATATCACATATACCAACAAGATCAATTGAGTATTTAGGAGGGACATGCAAAGGCAATGCCCTCTCCACCTGTCCAGTGTTTTACCTCTACCTCACTCCTAGTAATGGTATTGGGTCCTGCCTTGCACCTAGCGCAGACTGCATGCGTGCACTTCACTTTTTTAACTCTTACTCTTCCATACCTGCATTGTGCCTTCACACTGTATTAACTCTTTATTGTGATGTCTTCATACCCCAATGTGTTTAGTGACCCGAGCTGTAGACTACATGTGCTGGTTATATACATTGCACCCCTCTAGTAACTTCAGGCCAGGAAAAGGCAATGTTTCAAAAGTTTTTTTTGAAGAATGAATTGACATGTTGACAACGACAGTGCATAGTCCAAGATAGAGTGCAGACATGCCCTATCATTCTATAGTCCCTAAGTACAGGCTTGTTGCTGACCTAGCATACATCTTTCAGCAAAGTCCAAAGTTGATTGTGTCCATGTCTGGAATTTAACTCCAGTTTTGGTGAGATATAGGCCATCCAGACCCCAGCAACAGAACCAGGCAGAGCATCCTTATATATATGTGTGTGTGTGTGTGTGGATTCCCCTCCAGGGGGCTCTCAGAATCCGGGCCTTTGTCCTTTTTATAGGACTCGGAACTGGAGGGTCGTTCCCAAGAAAAAACAGCCAAGAAAAACTCAGGACTACAGTTAACCCTTAACTTCCCACTGGGGCAGAAGTACCCACTATCTGCCTACAGACACATGATTATCAAGGGAAAAAAAAGGGACAAGATTTTTAAGTTTCAAATATTATAATCTGACTATAGTAGACAACTAACATTTATTTTCTTGCAATTTCCTTTTGATGTATTCTGTTTAAATATACTTTAACTCTTCAAAGGGTATATAAAGGGAAAGCTGCCAAAGAGTAGTTCCTTGTATAAGTCTGTGCAGTCTACTGCTAACACTGAGTCTACTTATAAAGAACTCCTTAAGATTGCCCCAGATATAAAACAGTAGTTAAACATAAATAGTTTGGTAGCTTATGCATTTCTGTCACACATGGCGGACACATAGGCATGTCCACCAGTATCATATCAGCATAATCTGTGGAATTCCCTAGCTTTGCCTCAGGAGAACAACAGTGTTGGAAAATCCATCATGACCAGTTGGCCTTTTCTACGGAATCTAATGGTATTGGCCTTTCGATGTTCTTCCACCCACAAGCATTATACTTCTCATTGAGACCTTCCAAAATTGTGAGGCAATATCTATGAGCACCTTCACTTATACCACAATATTATAAAGGTCTTACTTGATCTGCAAGTCCATTTATTGTTGACAGATATGGAGCAGGATAGGTTGCAAAAATATGAGCTGTGGCATTTGGACCATCTACTGTAAAAACTCCACCGGTGTACATGATTAATGCATCTGCAAAAAAAGCAGGAACATTGCCATTAGTTTTCTTCATGTCCGGATCTTTAATGATTTTGAATTTGTAGTTGATATAAAAATCTTTTAATAGGCTTGATTACCTTCCACCCCCTACCCAACAGGCACAGACACTACAGATATACATACACATATACAGGTATACCCACCTACATATACATTTACTTCATTGGTATGGTGTTTGTCATCGCTGCATTTAATTATCCAACTAGAACAGCAAATAATGATAGATTGTATGTCAACATATTATGTCTTAAAACCCCTAAGACAGGGATGGTATTGCCACAAATCTTTCCACATGCTATCCATTTTTTGTATAGTAAACAAACACCTAAGGTCATAAAAAGCTTGGATACAGCACTAACTGCACACAGGCATAAGGACACAAAGGAGGCCAAAAGGCTGGCAATTGAAAGCCGCAGCAGAGTAGGTAGCACAAAATCAATGGGAGAATGTGCAAGATTTCCCCTCACTTTCTGTTCCAATGACAACAGTAACATTTTGGTCTCACAATAGATAAACATTACAATAGAGTTTACAAGGCTTCATACACAAAATACACTTACCATAATAAACACCAAAAACTAAAGCAGATCCAGTGATGGCACCCAAAAACTGTGCACTCACATAAAAAGGGAGCTTGACCCAATCTAGTCTTCCAGTTAAACACATAGCGAATGAAACTGCAGGATTAATGTGCCCACCTAAAATGATAAAAAAAATAAGATTAATTCTATACTATTACACAAAATTTTAATATACCCATTTTTATCTATTAGAAAATACACGCATTTGCTTTCTGGCTTTACAGTATAGTTCCATTCTCAAAACCTTGTATAACCAGTTTTACCTCCAGCTGCAAGGCGATAAAATGAACACTGTACTAATCAGTTACCAAATTATACAGATGTAAACTGTTGCCAATTAAGTTCTGATATTGGTCTGTAGATTGTTCCTAATGTAGCTGAGTGAGTTACTGGAAGAATAATTAAGCACTTGCCTCTGGGTGTTTGGTGGCAGCCTTGGTATTTAAAATGCAGTAAATCTAGCCTGTAAGTAGCAATCATTATTTTGGAACAAATAAATGTGTGATTACTTGTAAGTTACATACCATTGTGTAGAGAAATAAGGAAGATACCAGTTAATTCATACTGTTTTTTGGAAAATCGATATATTGGTAACTTCACTAAATTCAGTTCAATAAACCTTGCTGCAACCACATACGTTTGCAGCGTGGTATTCTGGCATTATAGGGTTAAATTGGACTGTAAGGAGCCAAAATAACACCTCCTCACTGCCTGCTAAATGCTGTCTAAAAAGCACTGTGACTGGAAGTAGAGAGCCTGAGATCGGTACAGCGGGGATTTCTGTAGATTCTGACCTGGAGTGAAGCATCAGGACATCTCCTAGGCAATGCTCTCCAACCTGAACCTAGCCTTACCGCTGTACGGATCAGCTCCTGATGCTCTCTCCTTCCAGTTCTTGCAGCTCTCCACATGGACATCTGTCTGCGTGCCTCTCTGTGTTTCTCAGCTTCCTGACAGTGTAGGCATCAAGGGCTGAATATGGCACTATGGCCACCATTTGCCCAGGTCTGCTATAAGGGTTTCCATTGCTGATGCTAAGCTGCTTCTTAAATGCTAGTTCTCTAGTTTTCAAGTTGATCCTTTGGCTTTCTAATCTTTGACCTGGTACAATCATGCAAACCAGGAGTTTACATTGACTTCACTTGCTGCATAATTGTTCTAAGTATCAAAGTCAGACACAGCAGGGCAGCTAGCATCTTAAGCAGGAGATCAACAATAAAAGAGGTTCTTTCATCTTGTTATTCAATAAAAAGTGTGAGTAGAAACTGTCAGTAACCTAAACAACCAATGAAAAATCACTTTACCTTAATATGACCACTGTAAAATGGCATGCATTTGATTGCTAGTGGTACTCTTTTTGCACTTTGTGCATTGCCCCTTGCAGTGCTTTATTGAACAAGCACGCAGGGGAGTATATCGGTATAATGCAGCACATAAATTTGTCCTTGGGTTATTGTGAATCCACTCTCAAAGTATTAATTTGTCAGTCAGAAAATGTTTTCATGAAAGTTGCTGTTCTCTGACCCCCAACCACATATTAGTTCCAAGGCAATGAAACACATCTTTAGCCTTGCAGCTTATTGTCATGAAAGTAGAATGCGGCTACTCAGTCAATATAGGTCAGTGATAACATTAAAATAATTAGTACATTTGTTTTGTACACATGATTTATTATACAAAAGACTATTTGTAACTTTGCTAACAATACATTTTTTAATAACAATAAAACATTCTGTGCAAACTTTAAAATTAGCTATGTAGACTTGTTACATATAAATGATGAGTCATTTATGCAAGACAACAAGGGGGTAACTACAGAAACATTGGTTCATGTGACTTCTGTGAGGCCAATGGTACAGCGGGCCAAGTATACTGAGAAAAAACATTTCCCTTAAGGCTCCTTTGTCTGACTGGTCTGACTGCATAATACTCAATCTAGACAACACTAGTACTTGGCAAACAGACATTATAACATGAAAGAGTGGTAGGACAGCCTATTTCTTAACACAGAGAGTAGAGGCTCTGAAGGCTCTAAAACTACCTGGCTTAATTACTTATAGTGAAACCTCAGATATGCATTCACATTTTTATGTGATACACCAACTGCTGTCATCACCCTTCTTTTGATGATTTCTTTATGAGACATTTGGAAAACTTTGGAAATTTGAAATATGGAAAAATTGGAGAACTGAGCAGGGCTACGTATAGGGGTTGATTTACTAAACCTGGAGAGTGCAAAATTTGGTGCAGTTGTTCATGGTAGCCAATCGGCTTCTAACTTCAGCTTGTTCAATAAAAGGAGAAGTACAGTTCCAGGCTTGGGCAAGATCGGGACAATGATGTCAGGATCTGCCCACATGCCTGGACCGGCACCCGGCACCAGGCTTGGTCTCTCAGCGAGCCGCTTAGAGCCTGAGCCAGCTGCTCCCACCCCCTCCACAGCCTGGCTCTCCTGTGAGCCCAGGGGGCAGAGTAGAGAGCTGTGAGAACAGAGTGAACTGCGCTGTTCATTCGCTCAGTGCTCAGTGTTAGAGGTGCCGGGAGACAGATGCAGCTTTGGACCAATGTTGCATCCACCTAGGTAAGTATGATTCTTAAAAAAAAAAAAACATATATCTTATAAGCTTTGACAATAAAACCTGGAAGCTGATTACTTTCCATGCAGAACTGCACCAGATTCTGCACTTTAGTTTTAGTAAATCCACCCCAAAGTGTCTTAATTAAGTGTTCATGGCCTACAAAAAATAATGTTATGGTGCCCACTGTTTGGGGAGAGCTCGGAACCTTTGGCTTGGGGGGCAAACACAACCAACTAGACCATAGGTGTCCAACCTTTTGGCTTCTCTGGGCCACATTGAGTGCAGAGAAATTTTCTCGGGCTGCATATAAAATATATACTACAGTTAAGATATGTAATAAAATGCGGCTGTGCCCTTCCTGCGCCGTCGCGCCCCCCGCACTAATTTAACACAACTAGGGGATGATCAAATGAAATAGAATCAGTATACAGAGGTTTACTTCTTCTGAGAGATAATAAAGGAACACTCTAACCACCATGACCATGTCAGTGATTTGAAGTGGTCATGGTGGTAGGTGTCAGAAACACTGCACATGCTAGCCCCCCCCCCCCTCCCTCCCCTCCGAGGCAGCCTCTGCCTACCATTAGTTGGAAGCTGCTGTGGCCGTGCCCCCGGCTCAACTTCCTTCCTCCCCAGCAAAAAAAATTGTCAGGGGGCAGTGGGCCGCATTACCTGTGGCTCTGGGCCGCAGGTTGGACATGCCTGAACTAAACTATTCCTGGTTGGAAAAGATTTGTGTGGGATAAAGAAAGTGTAGCATGCAAAGTAAGGTTACTGCACTGATTAAATGGTAAGATCCCATACTTAAAGATAAGGAAACTCACTATAAATGAATCCTGGAGAGAAACTCACTTCAAACTAATTCATAAAGCTTACATCCCGGCACTTTTCTCTAGGTCGAACTCTAACAAGGCTATCTGCCTGCACTGTAACCAACAGAGGCCATCTTTAGCACACAGATTTTGGTATTGCCCCCACATCTCTCGCTTTTGGGATCAAGTCAGCGACTTCATTAATGCCGTCACTGGATTGCCCATACAAAAGTCGCCTTGCCTTATGTTATTTGCTAACCCCTCTTCGCAAATCTACGGTCTGCACCAAACGCAAAGATACAATACCTCAATGGGTTCACCTTTGTTTATTAGCCAAAAAGTGAGCTATCTTGAAGAATTGGACACTTCCAACTCCCCCGCAAATCTCGGCAGTGAGCAGAGAATTGAGAATTCTTCTTTACAAAGAAAAATGGGACATGGAAATCCGGAATCTCACTACCACAAAACAATTCTTTGGCAGATGGCGGAAGTTTATAGAACATTCCTTCTCTACTACCGAAAGACATACATTCATGTCTACTTTTCAGTACACGGAATGGTACCTCCAAGCTTTAATATCAAATACCCTTGGCAAGCTGAAAATCAAGGACGTACCAGTAACCACTACCATTTCGCCAACTGCAAGCTTTTCCACGTAAAGTAATGTTATAGGCGATCAACTCCTTCTTTCCCCCCCCCCCCCTTTTCTTGGGACTGACCACTTCATCCACCCCCACCACGAGCTCTGCTATTTTTTTTTTTTTCTGCTCCACACAGAAGATCGAGATTACTTAAAATGCATGAAGACAGTATTATTTAACAATTTTAAAATTTTATAGTTTGGTATTGCCCAGTACAGAGTGAAGAGTCATCCAGTTTAGGTTGATGTTCTCCCCAAGTACCATGCGAGGCTATCAACCTCTTATAGCTTCCTTACTTCCCTTCCCTTCCTCTCCTATACTACCCTAGGTTTATATGTTTACGACGGTTATCAATGTTCTACAATTTTCAGTGCATGCGTTTACTAATATTATTATGCTTTAAAATACGCTGTATGTTATCACAATGTATGTTTTCAAAAGTTTCCAATTAAAATATATTTAAAAAAAATAAAAATGGTAAGATCCCTGCGCTGTCTGTGTTCAATGTATGTTTTTTTGCCACCAACTATTTGGCAACAATAGAACAACCAATAATGTGCAATGTCATTGAAAACTGTAATGCAAAAAAAACATTTTTACCATAAAAAATATATAAAAATGTTAACATATAAATCAAATAATTAAAAATTCATAAGTCCATAATGTTCTGGGAATCTTCTGTGCAGTAATTGTTTCTTTATAGGTACAATCCGTGCAAAAATATAACAAGGTGATGAAAGTGCTGTGCCCCCTTTCCTCTCATGCCCTCACTCAACAGCTTTCCATGAAAATATTGTCTGTAGTACAAGATCCTGGGTGTCTTTATATATAATTCCTTGGCTTTTCCTCTTATTTCCGTCAGTAAATTACATTATTTACTGCACTGATTGGTTGATATAGTGACACAGATCTTCCAACATCAGCTCACTTTGCAGCTCTAAGCATTTGGTCACATGACATCTCAAAGCTACAATGCATGTTGGTGCTGGAAGACTGATCATAGGTCTGAAGAGGGAGCAGGTACGTAGTAATCAGCATGTGCCAATAATTGTGAGTCTGATTAGTATCCCAGAATGTGACCTACCATATCTTACTACTAGCACTGGCCCAGCCCAATTCTTTCCTGCTCACTGTAGAGCAAAGGATCTATTTGTAGTTTCAGTCAGTGGGATAGTGTGAAGCTGGCCATACACTACAATAGGATAATCTGTTCACATTTTTTTATTTTTAAAAAGGTTCACTAAACCTATATAAATCGGAGCTGCCCCTAGAAGAACAATAAGGTATGGTTACCCTGGATATCGCGGTAGGGGTGTGTGTGTTTGCGACCTCACCTAATTTGAGGGTATGACGATTAGAGGTAGAGTGTTGGGTTTGTATCCCCTCCTCCCTTTTCCTAACCCTTCTTGACAACCCCTGTCTGTTCCCCTCACCCGCTGCTTGCTATGGATAGCATGGGACTTTTCTGTGCTTGGTACAATCCTGGCAAGCTTTATTGTGATCTATAGCACCTTGGTATGCTGATGTTGCTTTGTCTTTTTGGACCTTATTACTCTCTGATGTAATTACCCTTTGGATTTGTATGGCATTTGACCATGTCAAATTGTCATAATGAAAAATCAAAATTATGCCCGCGCTACACAACGTGTGATTAATCTGTGAAAAAATATGTATATAGGTGTAGTAATGTGCAGCTGCTGCAAACACTAAGAAAATCTTAGGGAATATGGCCATCTTTTCATTTAATGGTGGAAGCGGAAGCGGACCCATTTAACCTCGAAGGCTACATAGGAGAAGTTTTGGTCTCAAAAGATCCCGGGCAGTGTGCAATAATTTCCAAGGTCTTTTTATATCGGCAATCTGGTGAGTGGGGAACCTTGAGGGGCACCTTATCACTTTGCAAGCACTTGAATTACTTGGCACTTTGGCACCTTATTTGGATCACAATAAGGACTTTTTTTCTCAAGCACTGAATACTCACTTGGACTTATTTATAATCACCTATGTGGATTTATAGACTTTATAATTTATTGGTCATTGCATATATGTTATTTTAGCACTTAGCACTTTATGTTTATGATAATTTAATATATAGCTAAATAGTATTGGAGCTAGCGCTGCATAAATTAGTTCATATCAAATTGTCATAATGTTTTATATTCATGATTTCAATGAAGAATTCCTGTTTTGTAAAAAAAAAAAAGAAAATGTTCATTTAATTTTCTAACCATTAGTCGGGTCAAATTAGCGTTCATTTTTGACTGGAGTGATGAGAAAACAGGATGCAGGATGGAAAAATGTTCCTAAATAAACACATTTTGTTTGGTAAAATCCATTCACTCCAAAATTGAATGTTAAAGGAAAAAGAAATGTCAAAGTTCTTTTGAACGACATAACAGCCAAAACAGTAAAAATAAATAAATACATAGTAATAATAATAATAAATTATTATATTATTTGATTTTTTTTTTAACACAGCTTGTAAAACCATACATTTCAGTTGTGAAAGAGTGCGGCCGTCCAGATATCACTTTTGTTTCTACACGTCATACATTTCAGTTCTAGAGGTTTTGTAACTCTCGAGTTGTTATTTAGATGTGGCCTTGATGAGCTCATTTTTTGTTTGCTTGCTCTTAAGGTCATATTTCCTTTCAGCAAATAAACACAGATAATTTAAAGCCCACCCTTTCTGCTTAATATAGCCTGGCCAGATGTAATTATTAAAATGTGTTTACTAGATAAGAGCGATCTTGTAAAAATCAACTTCTGGCGTTTCCTTGGTTTCATTTCTGCAATCTGTGCCCAATTGCTGATTGCTGATTGTCTATTGATTTGTTTTTCTTTTTGTGCTTGTTTTAAAAGGAGCCCCCACAAACAATAGCAATCTAAGAAATTATATATAGGAACAAATATCCCAATGCCTAGTAGATCAATAAATATGCAGACCGCTTTTATTAGCAGATTAATGCTGCAAGAGGGAGCCCATATAAAACACTAACTAGATAATTGAAGACACCACTAGTTGTGAATCACCCTAGTCCACCATGAACCTTGAATAACCCAGATAGGTTCAGTCATCTTTAGGCCTAAGTCATTCGTTCGTCAGCAATCGGTTAAACATTGTATCTTATGGTGGACATAAACATAACAATCTGAGCTAACACCTGGTTTTTAGGGTTCGGCGGGTTCTACCGAACTTGAAAAAAAAGTTCGGGTTCATGACCCGGACTTAACCCGAAATTTGTCCCGATCCCAAACCCCATTGAAGTCAATGGAGACCCGAACTTTTGAGCACTAAAATGCCTCTAAAACAAACATGGAAAGGGCTAGAGGGCTGCAAATGGCAGAAAAATAATCTTAAGAGCATGGCAAGTGCTTTGCAAGCAAATGTGGTTAGGGAAATAACTTAAAATAACATAAAAAATAGAAAAATAAAAAATAATCATCTTGAATGATGTAGGAGGAGGATGAGGCCCATATGGAATAGGATGTTGAGGTGGCGGTGGATATGGCGGTGGATATGGCGGTGTAGGTGGAAGCGGCGGCGGCAGTGGAGGAGGAGGACGAGGTAGCCAACACTGGTTTTGGTTTTTAATTAAAAAAATGTTTAAATTTGGGTACACCCCAAAAGAGTAAGGAAGATCAAATCCAACAATGGCTGGGTAAGGCCGGTATACATGTCTATTCTGCGCAAGGTATGGACAAGTCCTGTGGGATCCATGCCTGGTTCATTTTAATGAACGTAAGCTTGTCCACATTGGCTCTGGACAGGCGGCTGCGCTTGTCTGTGATAACTCCCCCAGCCATGTTAAATACACGTTCAGATAATACACTGGCTGCAGGGCAGGCCAGCAACTCCAAGGCATAAAGGGCAAGCTCAGGCCATGTGCCCAATTTGGAGACCCAGAAGTTGAAGGGGTCAGACCCGTCATTCAGTACGTCTAGGGGTGTGCACACATACTGCTCCACCATGTTAGTGCTGGGTGGTGGTGCTGCTGGTGGAGCTCCTGTTGCAAGGAGAGGATGTGGTCGATCTGTGACAGCTACACGCACAAGTGAAACACCTTTCTCAGCTGCGAGTAGGCGATAGAACCTTACAGCAGTATTTGGCAAGGCCTAATGCGCCTCTACAAATGTTGAGGCCAGAACAAGTACAGGCGATAGTAGATTGGGTTGCTGACAGTGCCTCCAGTTCCTTCTCATTGTCTCCCACCCAGTCTTCTGCTGAAAGGTCAGAGTTGTCACCTGCAGCCGATGCCCATCAATCTTTCACCTCACCCCCTTGCAAATCAGCCAAGCAGTCTGAGCCCCAAGTCATGCAGCAGTCTCTTCTTCTTTTTGATGACTCTGTTAGCATGGTTTCCCAGGGCCATCCACCTAGCCCTGCCCCAGAAGTAGAAGATATTGAGTGCACCGATGGCCAACCACTTATGTCTCAAGATGAGTACATGGGAGGAATATCGCAGCACGTCTCAGATAATGACGAAACACAGGAGCCAACTGCTGTGGAATTCCGAATTGTGGAGATCGACAAGGGTTGCAGGGGTGAAGACTGCGTGGAAGATGATGTGGAGGATGATGAGGTCCTCGACCCCACATGGAATGAACGTCATGCAGGTGACCTGAGTAGTTTGGAGGAAGAGGCGGTGGTCGCACAGAGCCACCAGCACAGCAGAAGAGGGAGCAGGGTGCAAAAGCTGAGCGGCCGTGCCCTAGACACTACGCCTGCTACTGCCCAACTCAGCAAGGGACCGAGCACACCAAAGCCAGCTGAAAGGAGTTCCCTAGCGTGGAAGTTCTTCAGACAATGTGCTGATGACAGGACACAAGTGGTTTGCACGCTGTGCAATCAGAGCCTGAAGCGAGGCATAAACCTTCTCAACCTGAGCACAACCTGCATGACCAGGCATCTAAGTGCAAAGCACGAGCTGCAGTGGAGTAGACACCTCAAAAACCAAGAAAGGCCTCTGGCTCCTCCTTCTTCCTCTTCTGCTGCTGCAGTCTTGGCCTCTTCATCCACCTCTGTAGTGAGACCGGCACCTGCCACCCCACAAACAGAGGATCTGCCAGCAACACCACCACCTGGATCACCAATAACCATCTCCACAATGTCCCATGGAAGCGTTCAGCTTTCTATCTCCCAAGCACTGGAGCGGAAGAGGAAGTACCCCCCTACCCACCTGCGATCCCTGGCCCTAAATGCCAGCATTTCAAAATTCCTGGCCTTTGAATTGCTGTCATTCCGTCTGCTGGAGACGCAGAGTTTTAAAAGCCTTATGGCGGTGGCTGTCCCACAGTACGTCGTGCCCAGCGCCACTACTTTTCCAGGCAAGCCATCCCTTCCCTGCACAACCAAGTGGGTGACAAAATCAGGTGTGCACTGCGCAACGCCATCTGTGGCAAGGTCCACCTAACTACGGATACGTGGACCAGTAAGCACGGTCAGGGAAGTTATATCTCCCTAACAGCACACTAGGTAAATGCAGTGGCGGCTGGGCCTGAGGCGGATAGCAGTTTGGCGCATGTCCTTCCACCACCGAGGATTGCAGTCCTGTTCCTAACTCCTCCTACTCCGCTTCCTCATCCACTACCGCCTCCTCATCCGGTCAGCGTAACCTTCACCACCAACTTCAGCACAGCCAGGGGAAAACGACAGCAGGCAGTTTTAAAACTTGCCTGTTTGGGGGAAAAAACCACACACCGCGCAGGAGTTGTGGAGGGGCATTGAACAGCAGACCGATGAGTGGTTGGTGCCAGTGAGCCTCAAGCCCGGCCTGGTGGTGTGCTATAGTGGGCGAAATCTCGTAGCAGCTCTGGGCCTAGCCGGTTTGACACACATCCCTTGCCTGGCACATTTACTGAATTTGGTGGTGCAGAGGTTCCTTAGAAATTACCCCGATATGTCAGAGCTGCTGCAGAAAGTGCGGGCCATCTGTGTGCACTTTCGGTGTTCTGACCCTGCTGCTGCTCACCTTCAGCGCTGCAGCGTAACTTAGGCCTTCCCGCTCCCCGCCTCATATGTGACGTGCCCACAAGGTTTAAATTCACCTTGCACATGCTGGCCAGGTTGCAGGAAATGGCCGCTACACACCGCATGCCTAACAGGTTGGATACTGTTGTTGTTCTAATCCGCTATTGAATTTAAGAAAAAACTCATTTAAATGAAAAGCTGAAAAATCATTTTTTTACCCTAAACTGTAAAATAATTATTTTTCCCTCACATTGGTGCTTTTTGAAGAGCAGATTAGAAAAGCAATGTCTGTCTGACATACAGTCTTTAAAGTTAAATATGAAGGAAACATTTTTTTTTCTTTTTTAAATGCAGATTAAGCAGACACATATGCACTGATGTTGCATGAAATGTGCAGCACCGCACGCCTAACAGGTTGGATACTATTGTTGTTCTATTCCGCTATTGAATAAAAAAAAAAAAAAAACATTTGAATGAAAAACTGAAAAACATTTTTTTTCCCCTAAATACTGAAAAATAATTATTTTCCCCTCACATTGGTGCTTTTTGAAGAGCAGGTTAGAAAAGCAATGTCTGTCTAAAGACTGTATGTCAAAGTTAAATATGAAGTAACATTTTTTTTTTCTTTTTTAAATGCAGATTAAGCAGACACATATGCACTGAGCTTGCATGAAATGTGCAGCACGGCACGCCTAACAGACTGATAACATTTTTTTGTTTCTCCTTTCTCCTCCTCACTTGGCTCATGTCAGGGCATAAAGATTGTTCACTGCACCCCCACACAATACAATCAATGTAGATCGCTGTCTGATTAAAGCAGATTGTTCCTATCCTATGCTTTCCCTACAAGCAATCTCTCCAGCCTGGCCCTACAGTAAACTCCTATCTCTCCCTCCAGGCAAAAAGATTGTGCACTGCACCCCACACAATCAAATCAATGTAGATCGCTGTATGATAAAGCAGATTGTTCCTATGCTTTCCCTACAAGCAATCTCTCCAGCCTCACCCTACCGTAAACTCCTACCTCTCCCTACAGTATTTATAGCAGAGTGACGCGCAGCGCTGTGTGACTCCAGCTTATATAGAGTCTGGGTCACATGCTGCACTGGCCAATCACAGCCATGCAATTAGTAGACATGGCTGTGATGGCTTCTAGGGCACACTAACTAGGCCACGCACACTAGTTAAACGCTTGCTGATTGGCTGCCTTACACCTGTTGAAAGCGCGCCATTAAAACCGAATACCCAAACGTTCGGTACGAACATAAACAATACAGTCCGGGTTCGCTCAACCCTAGTCCGCACTACTGAAGTGCTTGGTTTCTAAATGTATTATTTTTCTAAAATAAATGGATGTGGGATTCATTCAGAGAGCACTGGATATCTCTATTCTCTCTTTGCATCTATGCCGATTTGAACTTCGAGTGATTTACTGCTAATTCCGGGATTAGCTGTCAGCTCAAGGTCTCCATTCATCCATCTGCCCTTTATCCCTGAGGGGAATGGCTCATACTGACCCACTGGTGACACAAGGGTCAGATAGGAAGGTGAGAGGCTTGTATGTATGGTGGCGGTGGAACACTGACTTCTGATCTGATCTGATCATCACGGAGTTGAACACTGCTGGAGTGCATTGCTATCACTCACAGATTATATTGACACTTGGAATTTTCTCACTGATATATTTATTTATTGAAGTCACATGAATTCATTGATTATTACCCTATGATATTGAAGCACATATTTATTTTGCACATGTGTAGCATTTATTAATACATACTATTTATTAAGGTTTTTGTACACCATATCTATTTATATCTATTTAATGATCGGCTTATCATTTATTGCTCTATTTATTTATTTATTTATTTATTCACCTTTCTGGACACAGGAGTCCTTTTGATTTTTTTATCTGGTGCAGCATTGTTTTGATTATCAATAGGACTGAATCTGTGATCAAAAAGTCACATACTTTGTCATAGATCAGTTTTGAACAAAATCAATTGATTTAATCAAATAAATTCTAATTGGTCTGGATGGAAAATTTGATCATAGGTAGGAAGGTAGATAGATCAAAATGATAGTTGAATGTATGGTGCTTTGAACAATATTGATTTTTTGAACAGTAAGTTGATCAACAATACAATTGTATACAAATTTGTTCCTTGTATACACACCAGGAGAAAGTGTATGTAGATTAATGTGCAGTGAAAGTGCAGATTGGTAATTTCTTCCCTCCAGTCCTGAGATTCACACAGCACAGTCACATGTGATACTTACACCTAAAGTGGTTCTAAACGTAAAATGTTTTTTTACCTTAATGCATTCAAAACTTCTTCTGTGTACAGCTCCCCTCCCCCCATGCCCCCTTTATACTTACCTGAGCCCGAGCATGATCCAGCGATGTGCCCAAGAGCAGCGGTTCTCTTGACTTGACTATCTCTCTCCTCATTGGAGATTAAGGCAGCAGTGTGAGACGTTGGTTCTTGCTGATGTCAATCACAACCAGTAAGAAGGGAGCTGGGGACAGGGCTGACCCACGCTGTGCAGCTCGGGAGCAAGCCTGCACGAGTGCTTCCATGGCAGGTGGCTCGCTATGCGGGCACTCAGAGGGAGGATGAGCCAGGAGCAGCGGCAGTGGACCACAGAAGAGGAGGATCAGGCTGCTCTGGGTAAAATCATTGCTCAGAGCAGGTAAGTATGACATGTTTATTATTTTAAAAAAGTTTCTTTAAAATCACTTTGAGGAGTACAGTGGTATACTCTCTCGATGCCATGCCTCCTTGCAATGCTTAACAGTTAAACAGCAGAAGCAGACTAACAAGATCATCCCTCTTCCCACTCTGACTTCTCCTCCTATCACTATATTCCATGTCAACATATTTGGATACAGTACACTTGATTGGCTCCTAGTCCTGCCCCTTCTTTCTCAATATGGATGCTATTATATAGGGGACGGCAAGAGGATGATTTCATGTCAGATTCAGATATTTAAATGAACCGAGGAACAAATATTTCCATGAACATGTCTGTATACTTCTTTTAGGAAACCAAGGACCCAGGTCTTTCTATTGTGCAAGATTAAAATCATCAAGAACGTTAGCACTTCTGCGCCTTTCTCTCCCCCAGATTATATTAATAATCAGGCCATAGGTGGATCAAAATTTGGCCAGTTCTGCAGTGACCAAACAAATACTGACTTCTGTTGAATGGGAATGTTGGAAACCTTTTGTAATTCAGTGGCTGCAGTGCTGATCACTGTATTTTGATAGTGGAGGAGTCTAGCTGTCAGAATACTTTGCTTGTATGGAAGGATGAATCCATTTATTTTTTACAATCAATCCACTGGCTGATCCAAAAAATCTGATCCATGTATGGCCATCCTTAGTCACTCATCACATTGTTGGACCAGGTTTACTCAAAATGCCAAAAAACTAAAAACAAATGTCTTGTGGCCTCTCTATTCTGTGATCAAATGTATTTGCAGTCTATATAGCAGTATGTTCAACGCATTGGGTTTAATTTACTGAAGGCAAATGGGCTGGTCACTTTGCAAGGGAAGTTACATTGTGCAAGGGAATTTTCCTCAGAACCTAATGAGGTGAAATTTAACTTTGCAAAAATACCCAGTCATGAGCAAGGAACAAAAAAAAAAAAAAAGAACTGTGTTTTTGCTTGCACATGATTAGATGATGGAAGTCAGAAGAGCTTCACCTCATTCACTAAGCTCTGGGAAAAGTCCCTTGGAAAGTGCAATTTCCCCTGCAAGATGAACAGTCTATTTGCCTTTAGTTTAGAGTTTAATGGCAAACCTAGACAACATTATAAAAAGCAAAAACATCACCCTGCTGACAAAGTGCCATATAGTCAATGTTGTGATATTCCCAGTAGTAGCCTATGGTTGTGAAAGTTGGGCCAAAAGGATGGATGAACGTCAAAGAATTGATGCTTTCGAACTATGGTGTTGGAGAAGACTCTTAAAATTCCCTTGGACAGAAAGAAGGTCAAGCCAGTCAATCTTGAAGGAAATCAACCCTAAATATTTACTGGAAGGACAGATCCTGGAGCTGAAACTCAAATACTTTGGCCACCAAATGCGAAGAGAGAACTCATTGGAAAAGACCCTGATGCTGGGAAACATGGAAGGAAAAAGGAGAAGAGTACGACAGAAAACAAGATGGATAGAAAGCATAATTGAAACAATGAACATGGAATTAAGCAAGCTCCGGGAGGCAGCGAAGGGCAGAAAAGCCAGGCGTGGTACGGTCCATGAGGTCACCAAGAGTCGGACATCTGGCTCAACCAATGAAAAAACAAAAAAAAAAACAGTAAATGAAAACCCAACCATACAATCCCATATACACAATCCTATACCCGCAGTTGATCCAGAGGAAGGCGAAAAAACCCCAGCAAAGCATGATCCAATTTGCTACAGCAGGGGAAAAAAATTCCTTCCTGATCCCCTGAGAGGCAAACGGATATTCCCTGGATCATTTTTACCTATAAATATTAGTACCCATTTATATAATGTACACCCAGGAAAGAATCCAGGCCTTTTTTAAAGCAATCTAGTGAGCTAGCCAGAACCACCTTTGGAGGGAGTCTATTCCACATTTTCACAGCTCTTACGGTGAAGAAACCTTTCCGTATTTGGAGACGAAATCTGTTTTCCTCTAGACGTAAAGAGTGCCCCCTTGTCCTCTGTGTTGACCTTACAGTGAATAACTCAACACCAAGTTCACTATTTGGACCCCTTATGTATTTATACATGTTGATCATATCCCCCCTTAACCTTCCTAGCGGTATTCCCGAGTGTGGCTCGGGGTTAAATTTCAGTGCCAAAAGCGGTAACCCTGAGCCACACTCAGGGTACCGCTAGGAAGACCGCTGGATCCTGGAAGAGAGGGTACTCCCCTTGTTCCCGGGATCCAGCGATGTGACCCGGCGGTGTGCGGTGGCCGGATCTTCCACCCGATGCTCTGTGCCCCGGCTTCCGTCTCCTGCGACGTGACGCTCACAGGGGGGTGGAAACGGCGGCAAATTCAAACAGTAAAACACACCAAACACACTGATACATTACAAAATAAAATAAATTCACATTAGTTGGCCCCCCAGTGCCCTTTCCTGCAGTTTTACTCTACTTCTTATGTGTATATATATATATCACATCTATATATAGATATACACGTATATCTATATATATATATATATATATATATATATATATATAGATATACACGTATATCTATATATATATATATATATATATATATATATGTGTATACACACAGTGCTTTGCTAAAGTATTCGCCCCCCTTGAACTTTTCGACCTTTTGCCACATTTCAGGCTTCAAACATAGAGATATTAAACTGTAAATTTTTGTGAAGAATCAACAAATGGGACACAATCATGAAGTGGAATGAAATTTATTCAGCCCCCTTAAGTTAATACTTTGTAGCACCACCTTTTTCTGCAATTACAGCTGTAAGTCACTTGGGGTATGTCTCTTTCAGTTTTGCACATCGAGAGACTGAAATTTTTGCCCATTCCTCCTTGCAAAGCTCGAGCTCAGTGAGGTTGGATGGAGAGCGTTTGTAAACAGCAGTTTTCAGTTCTTTCCACAGATTCTCGATTGGATTCAGGTCTGGACTTGGCCATTCTAACACCTGGATATGTTTATTTGTGAACCATTCCATTGTAGATTTTGCTTTATGTTTTGGATCATCGTCTTGTTGGAAGACAAATCTCCGTCCCGGTCTCAGGTCTTTTGCAGACTCCATCAGGTTTTCTTACAGAATGGTCCTGTATTTGGCTCCATCCATCTTCACATCAATTTTAACCATCTTTCCTGTCCCTGCTGAAGAAAAGCAGGCCCAAACCATGATGCTGCCACCACCATGTTTGACAGTGGGGATGGTGTGTTCAGGGGGATGAGCTGTGTTGCTTTTACGCCAAACATAATGTTTTGCATTGTTGCCAAAAAAGTTTGATTTTGGTTTCATCTGACCAGAGCACCTTCTTCCATATGTTTGGTGTGTCTCCCAGGTGGCTTGTGGCAAACTTTAAACAAAACTTTTTATCGATATCTTTAAGAAATGGCTTTCTTCTTGCCACTCTTCCATAAAGGCCAGATTTGTGCAGTATACGACTGATTGTTGTCCTATGGACAGAGTCTCCCATCTCAGCTGTAGATCTCTGCAGTTCATCCAGAGTGATCATGGGCCTCTTGGCTGCATCTCTGATCAGTCTTCTCCCTGTATGAGCTGAAAGTTTAGAGGGACGGCCAGGTCTTCGTAGATTTGCAGTGGTCTGATACTTCTTCCATTTCAATATTATCGCTTGCACAGTGCTCCTTGGGATGTTTAAAGCTTGGGAAATCTTTTTGTATCCAAATCCGGTTTTAAACAACTCCACAACAGTATATCGGACCTGCCTGGTGTGTTCCTTATTCTTCATGATGCTCTCTGTGCTTTAAACGGACCTCTGAGGCTATCACAGTGCAGGTGCATTTATACGGAGACATGATTACACACAGGTGGATTCTATTGATCATCATTAGTCATTTAGGTCAACATTGGATCATTCAGAGATCCTCACTGAACTTCTGGAGAGAGTTTGCTGCACTGAAAGTAAAGGGGCTGAATAATTTTGCACGCCCAATTTTTCAGTTTTTTATTTGTTAACAAAGTTTGAAATATCCAATAAATTCCGTTCCACTTCATGATTGTGTCCCACTTGCTGTTGATTCTTTACAAAAATTTACAGTTTTATATCTTTATGTTTGAAGCCTGAAATGTGGCAAAAGGTCGCAAAGTTCAAGAGGGCCGAATACTTTCGCAAGGCACTGCATATATCTATATATGTATACGTGTGTGTGTGTGTATATATATATATATATATAGCATATATATATATGTGTATATATATATATATATATATATATATATATATATATATACATACTTTAACTTATTTATAGCTATTTATTATACTATAATTTATGATTTTGTGTTTCAAACTTTATCATAACCGAGATGTTATAAAGAAGAACGCACAGTAAAAAAAATCATATGTAAACAGTTGGTTTGGGCTGCTCATTCTTTAGAATTACATGCAAAATAATGGTACTGCTTTCAGCACCTAAAATCGGAAAGAATAATACCGCCAGGGAGTTTAATCTCCTCTTCTCAAGAGAGAATAAATTCAGTTCCTCTAATCTTTTCTCATAGATGAGCTCTTCCGTGCCTATTATCAGTTTGGTTGCCCTTCTCTGCACTTTCTCCAGTTCCCTGATATCCTTTTTAAGAACTGGTGCCCAACACTGAACTGCATATTCCAGATGAGGTCTTATTCATGATTTGTACAGGGGCAAAATTATATCTCTCTCTCTGGAGTCCATGCCTCTGTTAATACAAGAAAGAACTTTGCTTGCTTTGGAAACCGCAGCTTGACATTGCATACTATTATTAAGCTTAGGATCTATCAGAACACCCAGATCCTTCTCCGCTATGGATTCCCCCAGTTCTACTCCCCCTAGTATGTATGCTGCATGCATATTCTTAGCCCCCAAGTGCATAACGTTACATTTATCAACATTAAACCTCATTTGCCTTATAGTTGCCCAATGAAACAGTGCATTGAGTTCAGCTTGTAAGATGGAGACATCCTGTAAGGAAGTTATTCCACTGCATAGATGGTGTCATCTGCAAAGACTGAAATGAAATTAAATCCCAGGCCCTATATAATTTATAAAGATATTAAAAAGTAAGGGTCCCAATGGTGAACCTTGGGGTACACCACTGATAACCTTAGACCATTCAGAGTAAGAATCATTAACCACTACTCTCTGAATTCTATCTTTTAGCCAATTTTCTATCCATTTACAAACTGATCTTTCCAAGTCTGTAGACTTCACCTTACACATTAGCCGTGTGTGGGGACCTGTGTCAAATGCTTTTGCAAAATCCAAGTATACTATGTCCACAGCCACCCGTCTGTCCAAGGTTTTACTTACCTCCTCATAAAAAGAAATCAGGTTTGCTTGACAACTTCTGTCTTTCATAAATTCATGCTGTCTGTTGCTTAAAATATTTTTTTCCAGCAAGAACTCATCTATGTAGTCTTTTATTAAACAGTCTCCAGTATCTTCCCGACTATAGAAGTTAAACTAACAAATCTATAGTTACTTGGCAAAGACTTTGATCCCTTTTTAAATATAGGCAACACATTGGCCCTACGCCAATCCAGTGGTACTATCCCAGTCCTTAACGAGTCCCTAAAAATTAGAAACAAAGGCTTTGAAATTACAGCACTTAATTCTTTTAGGATGCGTGGGTGGATGCCATCTGGTCCAGGCATTTTATCCACCCTTATTCTAAATATATCTGGACCACATGGACAAAGTCAACCCAAACATTAATAACTCTCATATTGCAAGCAGAACTTGCATTTAAAGTAAGCCAAAATATGTCGCAAATCATTTTTCTGTTAAACACTGCGAACAAAAGCCAAATTCAGACTCAGTGGTTTCTGAATTGTTATTTAATTTTTTTTTATTTTTTTACAGTTCTTAAAAAAAATTGGAACAGGCAGTTGATAATAGTGAATTGCACCTCTAAGTCAAGCAATTTTTATTTATCAAACTTCAATAGAGAAAAGGAGTAAAGGAATATATTTGGACAGCAATCTTGTGTGTGCACATCTTGAAGATAAGTATTGTTGCCATAGTTGCCAGTTCAGGGCTCTCTAATACAGATCACTGAGCTTGAGAGATCAGGAATGGTCCTCTCTATAGGAACCTGAAAGATCTATTACCTTCACTTTATTGTAAGCTTGTCTTTCAAAGTGTGAATTACTACTCCTTAACTGCCTGTTATATAACCAAGTGCTTTCACATTATTGCAAATCCAATTTATATGCATCTAAGTGATACACAGGCTTTAAAACATTGCCCCTTCCATTCATAAATAGAATTAGATTTTTGGCTGCCATTGATCTCTGAACTCTGGTATTGAACAGCAGCTGGAGAGGTTATAAGATTCTTGACATAGATTATTCTGTCACTTATAAGATACCTGGCTTATTTTATGAAAATTCACATTCTGTTATGGCACAAATGTTTCCACTTAAAAGCTCCGACCAATTCTTATCCATTCCAAATGACCACTCATTTAACTTTAATAACGGTCACTATAACACTGGTTAAGGAATGACTCACATTGCCAAATACATCACTTGTAAGAAAGGCAATTATGATATCATCTTCCATTATTTAATAACAGCAAGTGGAACCCTTTTAACTAGAATATAGAATTTAACTAGGTATAGGTTTTTTTAAGGGAAATCATAGGTAATATTTTCTTTGGATGTTCCTAAATTATAAATATTACTGAAAGATATATTTCAATGTTGCTAATACAATATGGGCCTGCTGGTTCATCTTTAGGACTACCTCCTACTATCTTGACTCAATAAGGGAGATTTACTAAATCTGGTACAGCTGTGCATAGTAGCCAATCAGCTTCTAGGTTTTAGCCTCATGCACAATGGACGTTATAAAAAAGCCAGTAGATTTAGCTGTAGAAAGTTGTAGCTGTAGAATTTGTTTTTCAGCGTTTTTGCAGTAATGTTTTTCAACGTTTTTTAGCTGTCGCATTTTTTAGCTTTTTTTTTAACAAAATTATTCTCCCACAAAAGCTCAAAAACACTGATAAATGCCTAATAGCCACGTTTTTCAGTGGTTTTTGGCTTTTTTCAGCTTTTATCAGAGTTGGAGTGTTTTTACAGGTGAAAAACTCCTCACAAAACTCACTAGTACTGGGGGGTTTTTTCCAGCCAGAAAATGCTCCTGACAAAAAACTGCTGATAACAGCCTATGTGTGCATGGCAATGTAGGATAACATGCTGGGGAGTTAATTGGCCACAGAAAAAAATGCTTCAAGACAAAAATAGCAGCTGTAAAAACAGGGAAACAGAAAGGCCAATGTGCTGCTTCAGGTGAGAGGTGTAATCCTGAGGACAGGTGGGACTGAGTGCTAGCTCCGGCTCATACCTGTGTTTACAGCTTGGGAAAGAAATTGGCTGCACACCTCTGCTGATCCAATAGATTTATTGAAACATGTATAAAACTGCTACCAGGACAAGGATACAGACCATGGAAATTATGACGCGTTTCACACTGAGCTTCTTTAAAACCTAGGGGAATATTGAATCAACACTTCTTAAATAGGAGCCACCCCCCACTTATCACAGGTGCTAGGGGATGTGATCAGTCCCCCATGTGTCTTGATAAGTAAATAAAAACATTTCACATACCTGAGTAAATCACCTGCGAACATAACCCCTTAAGGACCAGGCTAATTTCTGACATTTGTTGTTTGCAAGTTAAAATCAGTATTTTTTGCTAGAAAATGGCTTAGAACCCCCAACATTATATATATATATTTAGCAGAGAACCTAGAGAACAAATAAAGTTTGTTGCAATACTTTATGTCAGACAGTATTTGCGCAGCAGTCCTACAAACACAATTTTTTGGGGAAAAAATACATTTTTTAATTAAAAAATAGGATAACAGTAAAATTAGTCAAATTTTCTATAATGTTTATGAAAGATAATGTTGCGCCGAGTAAATTGATACCTAACATGTCATGCTTCAAAATTGCGCATGCTCGTGGAATGGCAACAAACATTGGTACTCAAAACTCTCCATAGGCGACTCGTTAAAAATTTCTACAGGTTACCAGTTTAGAGTTACAGAGGAGGTCTAGGGCTAGAATTATTGCTCTTGCTCTTGCTCTAACAATCGCGGCAATACCTCACATGTGTGGTCGTTACATATGTGGGCGTGACTTGTGTATGCGTTCACTTCTCTGCATGAGCTCGGGGGGTCAGGGTGCTTTAAATTTTTTTTTTAAATTTATTTTACTTTTTATTTTTACACTGCCCCTTAAAAAAAAAAAATGTGATCGCTTTTTTTCGTATTACAAGGAATGTAACCCTCCCTTTTAATAGAAATAAGCATGACAGACCTCAGATCTCACATTTACCCTTAAAAGCAATAAAAAAGTCTTTTTTTGATCATAAAAAAAAAATTGGCCCTTTAAAGCCTTTGAGGCGGAAGTGATGTTTGACATTGCTCTGGGCATAGAGTCGAGTGGGGGCCATCTTGCCCTCACTTGACTTCCTACCCAGCAACACAGGGGATTGGATCGTTTTCCATGCTACCGACGGCTCGGTAAGTGGGGGTAAAGGACCGGGAAGCAGCGGGAGGGGGTGGGCACCTCCACCACCACCATTAAAAGCGATCCCGTGGTGAACCTGCTGCTGGGACCACTTTTATGTGAAAGAGGATCTGCTGCCATAACTCCGGTATTTAACATCAAATTAGTGACGTAAATACACTATGGGCGGTCCGGAAGTAGATAAATAAATGCAAATACAAATATTTATGATATAGAATGCCAATGAAAAATTAAACAAACCACATATAATGCAAGTGATAAAGCAGGAGAAAAAAAATTATTTTTTTTTTTCTCCTGCTTTATCACTCGCATTATACAGTATGTGGTTTGTTTCATTTTTTCCTTCTTATTCCATATCATAAACATTTGTATTTGTGTTAATATATGTTCTCAGGTGATTCACTCTTAGGGTCCTTTCACACGGGCTTTCCGCCCGGCGGACCCTGTTTTGCTCAGCGGGGATTGATCTGTTGATCTCCACTGGGCAGGCGGCTGACAGGTCCCTCTCTGCTCTTTGTGCTGAAACCGAGCTGTCAAATCCCCGCTCTCATCTATGGGAGATCGGATGAAAACGGACCGCCTCTCCATTTTCATCCGATCCTTTCAGATCCGATCCTCCAGACCGATGGAAAATAGGGTTTCCATTTGTCTGGATTTCACAGACAGGATTGGATCAGATAGCCTCGGGTGCCAGTGGACATGTCACCGCTGACATCCACTGCTCCATAGGGGTGCATGGAACATCCGATCAGGTCCATCTGAAAAACTGACTGGTGGACCTGATCGGAAAGCCCGTGTGAAAGGGGCCTTATATTTGGAATGTTTTTATTTGCTTATCAAGACACATGGGGAACTGATCTCATCACCTAGCACCTGTGATAGGTGGTGGTGGCTCCTATTATACCCCTTTCACACATACAGTATGGTCCGTTCAGTTCATCAGTTCAGTCACGTCAAATGTATCAGTTTTCCATCCGTTTTTCATCCATTTTTCATCCGTTTTTCGTCAGTTGTCATCCGTTTTTCATCAGTTGTTATCCGTTTTTCATCAGTTTTTCATCAGTTGTTATCTGTTCTTCATCCGTTGTCATCCGTTTTTCATCCGTTGTCGTCCGTTTTTCATCAGTTGTTATCCGTTTTTCATCCGTTGTCGTCCGTTTTCATCCGTTGACATCCGTTTTTCATCCGTTGTCATCCGTTTTTCGTCCGATCCGTTTTTTTGACAGATGAAAAATAGGGCATTCATCTGTTCAAAAAAACGGACCTTGACGGAAGCGGATGAAAACGGATGTTAACTGATGATCATCCGTTGTCGTCCGTTTTTACATAGAGATACACTGATGTCCGTTTTTCATCCGTCAACGAATGGATGAAAAACGGACAAACGGACAGCATGTGTGAAAGGGGCCTTAAAGAAGTGTGGATTCAGTATTCACGTAGGTTTTGAAGAAGCATGTTGACTTGTCTTGGTGGCAGAATTTACATGTTTCAATAAATCTATTGAACCGGCAGAGGTGTGCAGCCAATTTCTTTCCCAAGCTCTAAAAATGTCCAGTGTGCATGAGGCATTATTGTCAAAGCTTAATTGAACAAGCTGAAGTTAGAAGCTAATTGGGTACTATGCACAGTTGCACCAGATTCTGTGTGCTCAGGTTTTACTAAATCTCCCCCAATGACTTAAAGTGGATGTAAGCCCTCACATATACCCAGTGAAGTGCCCAGCCTCAGATGATACACAGGAATGAAACAAATCCTCCTACAAAGGTTTTACTTATCTTTATCTGCAGCCATCACTTCCCTACTCCCTTCAAAAGGGCAGAAAAGTGTTCTCTCAGTCTTCTTCTCTTTTGTCAGGAGCACAGAGGAGAGGGTGCAGTTACACTGTGTGAAAACTGATTGGAGGAAAGGCACACACCCTCCTCCACACAGCAGAAGAATTGTGTTGTGAATAAACAAGCTCTATTCTGAGCTCTATCTCCCAACACAAAATGTATCTCATGTGTCTGGAAAACTTTTTTAGAAGTGACTCATGCTAATAACAGAAGAAGGAAGCACCAGAGAGAAACGACACTTCGAGCTTTGGAGAGAGATAAGTAAACACTACAGATATAAAATATGTGCTTTGCTCAGATTTCATGACTGAGGTTTACAACCACTTTAATGTAGCACTATTTGGTACATAGTGTGCATCTGTATATGTGGGTGTTCATACTACATTGTATTTAGAGCTAAACTAAATCAGTTTGCAGTCGAGGCCATCTTTCTCATCCCTCTTTTCCCCTTCTCTATTTCTGTTTCCTTCAACTTTACCCCTTCTATCTTCCTGTAGTGCTTTTTACTGTACTTACATTTTGTGGCTTTACCTTATAATACATTGAGCTTGACCACCATAGGATCTGTAGTGCTTACATGTTTCAGATAATATTAGGCCACCACAAATTTATATCTTTCCTATTACTTATCTTGTAACTTGATTCATGTCTTTTGTATTTATGATATATGGCCAATGATATCATACCATCTTATATCAAGTTCACATGTCTCTATGTGTCTTTAAACAATTTTATATGTATGAAAAACCTTCTAATAAACATGGAGCAGCCCCAGCCTTTGGTTTTGCATCAATAGAAAAGCATTAAAGCCCAACTGCTGGTAAAATTACTTTTTTTATTTTATTTTGGATAACGTTAGGAATGGACAGGAAATGAGGCTTGACATTTCCACATTTCCTCCACAGAGACACAGACAGTTCCAAAATCTGATAGAAGTTTTAACCCTTCTGCAATATTTTTATATGCTGTTTATGCTTCTATTTTTTCTGAAAAAAGAAATGAGTAAAGATTTCTCAAATAGAGACATTGACATCATTAGTGGTCTGGGGAAGGGTTAGGATCTCTGTCAGATTTTAATGCTTTCTGCTTTCCATGTTTTTGGACAATTATAGTTTTGCCAGGACAGAAAGTGAGGGTAAATCCCCCCAGTGACATGTGTCAGTAAAAACCTGACAGACAAAGGAGACTCTACTTCTATTTTAGGATTATCCTTCCACCCCTTTCCTCCCCTCCTTTCATCCCCTGTATTCCTATTTTATATTAAGAATTCTGATGGGCAAGGCTACAAGGGATCACAATGAAATATAGTTATATTGCCTTCCAAGATGTGCTTTATTTGAATATAGATATGCAACCATATATTACATGGTACGGAACGTTCCTTTGTATTGCAGTATTTATTGTATGATATTGAACTTGTGTGCATTTATCTGAAGTCTTAAATAAATAAAAAAGCTTTATCTCTTCCTTAATCTGTCCAAAACTAGAAACAAAAAGCTGCATCTTGTTTTGTCTCCCTAATAGATGTTTTTCACAGATTTTACCTACACTATATTCAAAGGTATTGGGATGTCTGCCTTTACACATACATGAACTTTAATGGCAACCCAATCTTCAAAATGGAGTTGGCCCACCCTATAACAGCTTCAACTCTTCTGGGAAGGCTGTTCACAAGGTTTACAAGTGTGTCTATGGGAATGTTTGACCATTCTTCCAGTAGCTTATTTGTGAGATCAGGCATTGATGTTGGACAAGAAGGCCTCGCTCACAGTCTCCGCTCTAATTCATCCCAAAGGTGTTATATTAGGATGAGATCAAGACTCTGTGCAGGCCAGTCAAGTGTCTCCACCCCAAACTCGCTCATCCATGTCTTTAGAGACCTTGCTTTGTGCACTTGTGCGCAGTCATGTTGGAACAGGAAGGGGCCATGCCCAAAGTTGGAATCATTTAATTGTCCACAATGTCTTGGTATGCTGTCACCTTACGAGTTCCCTTCACTGGGGCCAAGCCCAACCCTAAAAAAACAGCCCCACACCATAATCCCCACTCCACCAAATGATTTGGACCAGTGGACAAAGCAAGGTCCATAAAGACATGGATGAGCAAGATTAGGGTGGAGGAACTTGACTGGCCTGCACAGAGTCCTGAGCTAAACCCTATAGAACACCTTTGGGATGAATTAGAGCAGAGACTGCGAGCCAGGCCTTCTTGTCCAACATCAGTGCCCGAAGTCAGCTAAATACATTTCAGGGGTAAAAAAAATGGTATTTAAAGTTTAACAGCAGTCAAAGCCTGAATAGAAAAGCATATCCACTGCCAGCATGCTGCAGAAAAGGACCCTTGTTCTCTGTGTGGAAGCAGTGGTCTCACTTCAAAAGTCTGACATGCCCCCAGGCTGAGTAGTTTAGGAAAAAGACCAATCAAGTTCCACCACCCCAAACTCGCTTATCCATGTCTTCATGGACCTTGTTTGGGGACTGGTGAGCAGTGATGTTAGAACAAGAAGGTGCCATCCCAAACTGTTCACACAAAGTTGGAAGCATGAAATTGTCCAATATGTCTTGCTATGCTGACACCTTAAGGCCCCTTTCATACAGGCGGACCGTTCAGATCCGCCTGTCCGTTTTTTTGGCGGATCTGAACGGTCCCCCCATGCATTCCTATGGGGCATCGGATGTCAGCGGAGACATGTCCGCTGACATCCGACCCGATCCGATCCGTCAAATCTGGACGGATGGAAACCCTATTTTCCATCCGCCCAGCGGATCGGATGGGATCGGGTGAGAACGGACTGACGGTCCGTTGACATACGATTTCCCCCATAGAGATGCATGGGGAACTGTCAGCTGTGTCTCCGCACACAGCGCGGAGACACAGCTGTCCTCCTGCTGCTCAGCGGGGGATCGGCGGCTCGATCCCCGCTGAGAAAAACGGACTCCGTCCAACGGACGGAGTGTGTGAAAGGAGCCTAAGAGTTCCCCTCACTGGAACTAAGGGGCCAAGCCCAACCCTTGAAAAGCAACCCCACACTGTAATACTCCCTCCACCAAATGATTTGGACCAGTGCATAAAGCAAGGTCCATCAAGACATGGATGAGTAGTTTAAGAAATAAATATGTTGCGCCACCAATTAAATATACATATGATAAACAAACAAATCTAAAATGAATGCTCTCCCTGTGCTCACAATATGTCATGCAATTTGCACATAAACGTGCCCAATAATAACTTCAGTGTTACGAAAAAATTCCCAATCAGAATGTTCCAAATAAACAAAGTGAATATGCAATTCTGTGGATTCTTCACACCATGCTCAAATATATCCTCCACAAGGTGTTCGATGAATCCTGCCACCTTTTGAGCCTACATGCTCACCTCTACAGATGGACCTGTATAAATTCAGGTGCCTTTCCCGTTAGGGATCATTCCTGCTCACTCTCCGCCACTGATGTCAATAATACTCATCCTCATATGCTTAGAGATCATAGGACTTGGTATAAATATCCTTGCACAGCATAAGGGTGTGTGGCCCTTTAGAAGTAGTGATGAGCTGAACACACCTGGGGTCAGTTTTTGATAGGTTGATAGGCAAAAGTGATTCAAGTTTGGGTGTCCAATCCCAAACCTACTTAAATCAATGGGTCCCAATTGTCATAAATCAGGCCATTTCTAGCAGCTCTTCAGCTGGTTGGTTGGCTGAGCAGTGGTGATGTCTCTCCCCCACATGTGCATGGGAGTAACATTGTCATGGCACAGAGCTGTGCCATAAATGTAAGCTAAGCTGCACAAAAACGGCTAAGTGTACAAAAATGCTGACAGGTAGGGATAAGGCTTTATGTCAGAAGAGACCAATAGGGCCTCTGCTGGCACAGATATCCTACCTGTCAGGTTTTTTGTTTAATTCCACATCAAGTTAGGGCCTGTGTTAATGAGCTTTCGTTTATGTCAGAGTCGCTTTTCTCAAGTCAAGAGGAATGCAAAAGCTGCTCGATTCATGATACAACTTAGAGAGAAGTAATTTGTAGGCCAAATGTGCCTGTCCATGGATTGTGAATGATTTCAAAAGTATTTCAAACTGATCTTAAAGCGGAGTTCCGGCCACAAAATCGACATAATCGATTTTGTGGCCATCCGCTTGCTTTTTTTCACCTAAAAAAAGGAAATGGATAGTTAGGATTTTTTTTTTTTTTTACTTACCTTGTTATTGTAGAAAGAAATACTCACCTTTCTTCCACTTCCTCCCTCGGCGGCTGCGGCCCGCGCCGTCACTTCCGGTTTGCAATGATTCCTGGGAGCTGAACATCATCGATCCCAGGAATCAATGCGCCTGCACCGGCCCCCCTCGTCACTTCCGGTGCAACGACGCATTCCCTGCTAAACAGCTTCTGGGCATGCCCAGAAGCTGTGGAGGAATGCGGCGCCGCACCTGAAGTGACGAGAGGGGCCGGTGCAGGCGCATTTTTACGTTTAGATAGAGTGGAGATGGATTAGAACACCTGACAGGTTTTAGTGCGATCTGTGCCTCCGTTAAGGAGATTCTCCCTCCCTATATGTCCTCTTTACCATTATAAGAGATGACCTTGCGGTTCGCCCGGCCGTCAGTTCGCGGCGAACTTTGCTCGTTCGCTGTCCGCCGATCATGCGAACATATGGCGATGTTCGCGGCCACCATATTCTTTTACATTGTGAAGAACTTTGACCCATGACACATCCATCAGGTGGTACAGGACAGCCAACTGAGATATTTCAGCACATGGACATACCCTCTATCTTATAAATAGACCTGAGCTGGCTGCCATTTTACATTCTGCCTTTTGTCAGTGTAGTGAGAGGTTTGCTGTGTGGAGCAGGGACAGACTGTCAGTGACACAGATCGCTCGGTAATAGGTCCACAAATGTCCTTTTAAGGACTGGTATAGGTGTACTGTCTATATTCTGTCTTTTGTCAGTGTAGGGAGAGGTTTGCTGTGGGGAGCAGGGACAGACTGTCAGTGCCGGTTCACACTGATGCGATGCGGGAACACTGCGAATATATCTGCGTGTTCCCGCATTGCAGCACAGGCAGTTCACACTGCCATATGTGATACGCTGGGGGTGTCAATTCAGAGTTAACGACACCCCCAGCTCAGATCGCATATCACAGTGCGATCTGACAGTTTGCACAGAATCCGATCGCACTGGTGTGAACCACCATGCGATCCGATTCTGCAGCGGACCAAAAAAAGGGTCCTGTGCGTGTTCACTGCGATTGCGGTGCAAATTCAGCCATACAAACTGTTTTGCTGAATTTGCACCGCACAGACATCACATGTAATTTTAGAAGCAGTGCGCTCCAAATTACATGCGATCTCTGTGACCACACTTAGTGCCGGTTCACACTGATGCGATCACAGAGATCGCATGTAATTCGGAGCGCACTGCTCCTAAAATTACATGCGTTGTCTGTGCGGTGCAAATTCAACCATAACGGCCCCCCAAAACGACAGATTGAAGCTGGGTGTTATATACCTTCTTCCACATATACTGCGCTTCTCTAGAGACTTTTGTCACAGGGTCATTTAAAAAAATGACAGGCAGAGGAAGAGGCAGGCCCTTCCGCAGGGGTGGTAGAGGTAGGGCAGGAACACCAGGCCGGAGCCAAAGTGGGAAGTGGCAGAAGGTGCGTTCAATTACGTCAAAGGACGCACCAGACTTGGTTGAGTGGCTCACTCAGCCTTCCTCTTCTGCACCCTCCTCATCCTCACTATCTGCATCCTCCTCACTCTCTGTTGTGTGCACCCCCAAAGACACCACCACCAACACCACCATATACCCTCCGCTTGAGTCACAGGAATTATTTTCCGATCAAACACAAGACATTTACGATTCGCAGCCATTCCTGGCATCGGATCAGGAGGAGGTAACAGCCGCCACTCAGCACTCTGACGACAATACCCAGATCAGCTGAAGGAGGTTGGTCCCCGCTGTTGCTGCCAACTCCGAGATCTCTAAAGTTAGTGGTGGGGAAGGTGATGTAGATGATTTCTGCAGTAACCAAATACACTATTGTGAAAGTATATTGTTATGTAACACACCTGCTTTAATCTGTCGTTTTTGGGGGGCCATTGGTCTATCACACCAGTTATAATACTTTTTTCTAATTGCGTTTGTCACTCTTTGCAGTTGTAGTAGCGCTGCAGAACCGCTCACCAGTCACAATGCTGCACAATACAAATCTACTATAATATGCTTTCTATATTCATCCAGCATTGCGACTTCCTAATCTTCCTGCTCCTCGATGGCTTGATCAATAACAGGACGCAATGCATGCTCCAGAAAGAAGGCGTAAGGTACGAAGTCACTGATGGCGCCCTGGCTGCGACTGACCAGTTTGGTGATCTCATCAAATGGCCGCAGAAGTCTGCATGCGTCGCGCATGAGCAGCCACTGGTGCGGTGAAAAAAAACCAAGCTCCCCAGAACCTGTCCTGCCGCAGAGTTCATACAGGTAGTCGTTAACTGCACGTTTCTGCTGGAGCAGCCTGTCAAGCATATACAAGGTTGAGTTCCATTGCGTGGTGCAGTCACAAATAAGACGTCTGACTGGCAGGTTGTGTCGCCGCTGAATGTCAGCAAGGCGAGCCATGGTTGTGTAAGATCTTCTGAAATGGCCCGAGATTTTCCTGGCCTGCCACAAGACGTCCTGGACCCCAGGGCATTTGACAATGAATCGCTGCACGACCAACTTCAGGACGTGTGCCATGCATGGCACATGTGTAATTTTGCCCTGTTTCAGCATGCTCAGCAGATTGGCACCGTTGTCGCACACCACTTTACCAACTGTCAAATTGAGCTGTGTTAGCCACCGATCTGCCTGTGAACGCAAAGCTGAAAGGAGTGCAGGACCAGTGTGGCTCTTGGCTTCCAGGCACAACAGATGCAGCACAGCATGGCAACGTCTCACCTGGCATGCAGAATAGGTTCTGGGGATCTTGGGTGGCGCAGCGGAAGAGACGGTAGCAGCAGAGAAGGAGGAGTCAGCCAAGGAGGAGAGGGAGGATGCAATCCATGGCAGTAAAACCAAATCTACACGGGTGCCACGGGTTACATGCTTGACGGCCGTCAGAAGGTTCACCCAGTGGGCAGTAAAAGTTATATACCTTCCCTGACCGTGTTTGCTAGACCACGTGTCTGTGGTCAGATGTATCTTGGCACCGACACTGTGTGCCAGAGATACATTCACTTGCCGCTGAACATGGCCATATAGCTCTGGGATGCTCTTCTGCGAGAAATATTTCCTTCCATAGTGGTGTTCCAATGGCCACAAATTTTTGAAAGGCCTCCGAGTCCACCAGTTTATATGGCAGAAGTTGGCGGGCTTTCAGCTCCGACAAGCCAGCTGTCAACCGTTGGGCAAGAGGGTTATCCGGCGTCATCATTTTTTTTACTCTCGAACATTTGGGCCACGGCAGCCTGCCTTTTTCTAGAAAAACGTGAGGACAGCATGATGGAAGGTGGAGTGGAGGACACCTGTGAGGAGTGAGGAGAATAGGCTGGAGAGTGAGAGCCTGGAGTGTGGCTTTGTGGGTTCTGACGGCGTTGCTCCCACTGGGCTCGGTGTTGGGAGTCCAGGTGCCTTCTTAGGCCTCTTTCATACAGGCGGACCGTTCAGATCCGCCTGTTTGTTTTTTTCTAAACGGTCCCCCCATGCATGTCTATAGGGCATCAGATGTCTGCTGACATCCAATATGTCAAATCTGGACAGATGGAAACCCTATTTTCCATCTGTCCAGCGGATCGTCCCTAGGTGAGTGTTGGGCTTACTGCGACGCGGTGACTGCAAAGGCTTCAGCATCAGGAAACGCATAGACCGACAGGTGTCTGACTACATCAGGTTAACGGCAGATGTGGACGCTCTGAGAAGTGATGAACCCCTGGACTACTGGGTGGGCAGGCTTGACCTCTGGCCAGAGCTTGCACAATTTGCAATGGAACTGTTGGCTTGACCCTCGTCCAGTGTCCTGTCCGAAAAGGACGTTCAGCGCAGCAGGGGGGATTATGACCGATAAGCTTACTTGCCTAGCTCACGACAGTGTTGACTACCTCACGTTTCTAAAAACGAATGAGGCATGGATCTCGGAGGAAGTCAACACATATGACCAGTAGACCATGTTTGATTCAAATTCCTCATGACAGGCCACAAATATCTGCCACCACCCATAACAATTGATGGTCCCTGTCTTAGGTAAATACAGTGGCATAAAAGGCCTTTTATGCCTGTTGAATGCCTAATTGCTACAGTCTGTCCCAGCTCCACACAGCAACCTCTCCCTACACTGACAAAAGACTTTTGTGGACCTATTAGCTAGCGACTTATGTCACTATACTTCTGTCCCTGCTCCACACAGCAACCTCCAGCCACAGAATACAAAGTTCTTTGCTGTCAGGTGAACGCCTGTGGGCTAATTTTTGGGGCCTGTACTGGCTGACACTTACTTCTGTATCCTGTGTTTGCCTAATGTACCTCCAGCCACAGAATACAAAGTTCTTTGCTGTCAGGTGACGCCTGTTGGCTAATTTTAGGGGCCTGTACTTGCCGACACTTACTTCTTTATCCTGTGAATGCCTAATTTTTCAGACTGGCATTGAAAATCAATGGGTCTGTAAATGTTCCGCTAAATTGTGGAACGGATGCTGACCCATTTTACAGACGTGTGAATGGACCCTATATGTATTTAACATGTATTTACTGGCTGCTGTCAGTTCTGGCTGATTTAGAAAAAAAAACAATTTTTGGCTGAAAAAAATAAAAATAAAAATGTTATGGCAACTTTTCCAATAGCAATACTTCTGGTATGTCAGTGTCCATGTTGTGGGACTATGTGTGCACAGCTAGCAAGTATCTTGTGCCTGCAAATATGACCTGGAGGTTTTTAATGTTCGCCTGCCATTACAGTGAATGGGGCTTGCGGTTCATTTGAGAAAGTTTGCGGATCGCGTTCGCGAAACCGCCCCGTCCGATGTTCGTCCATCACTATTGAGCTATTTATCCCATACTCTAAATCGTTTGTGAATAAATTAAACAGCATTGGCCCCAGGACAGATCCTTGGGGGACCCCACCTACAGCACTGGACCATTCCGAGTACTTGCTATTTATCACCATCCTTTGGACCCGCCCCTGTAACCAGTTTTCCATCGAGGTCCTTACCCTATGGTTCATGCCAATTGACCTCAGTTTGTAAAATAAACATTTGTGGGGAACATGTTTGTTATTTTTTTTTTTTATTTCCTTTAGTATCACTTTAACAATATTACATCTAACAAATACTTATCTCTACCTACGATCTTATTCCTATGCACTAGTCCTACAATTCACTAATATATTTAATTTTAGAAAACTAAGCAAGTGGCTGTTCTGTCAACAGATACCACATCTAAAATGTGAATGATGTTCCCAGCCCACTTAGGGAAGCTTATATCTATATAGACCCAAGAATCTAAATTTAAGTACAATACAATTTCAGTACTACATATGTTTGTTTATTTAAAGCTCTTATACCTATTGAAATTACAGTTAGATGTTATTTATCTGATCGTCAAAGCAGCCTTCTGTTCACTCACACACAAATACTGGAATCCTATAATCACAGAAAAAGACTGTGAACTGCACCAGCTGACTGGAGAACAGTGGTTGACTGTTTGTGCACCAAGTATTGACGGATTATGGGCTATGTTAAAATTACTTGGGTAGAACACTGTAAAGTAATGTGTGTAAATAGTTTTAATATGCCCATAAATATTCTAGACAATAGCCAAATTAGTGTGTTACAGATCAAAGCTTCCCATAATAAAGCTGTATATGGTGCACAGATGATTCCAGCAGCTGATCAATACCTATTGGGATACTGAATGACTGGGAAGGGGGATGTAGTCGTATTTAGGTTAAACAAAATTTGTTTATGCAGTCTTCTTACAACCTGGAATGTCTTGGGACCCTTATTGTGTTGATCTGTCAAATATGTCCAAGCCTTTAAAAAAAAATCCTCCATTTTCCATTACAGATAAGTCAACAAGAGTAAGACTTCAAGGCTCATTTACTAAAGAAGTTGAGAATTGTTACTGAAAAAAATGTTGTGGGTATTCACTTCAATTATGTTAAGAGCATCTGAACATAATATTTAAAGTTATCAGGAAGTTGCTTTTCACATGATTGGAAAAATTAAGCAAATTTTCAAACACTGTTGTGAGTGAAGATTTCAACTTTTTTAATAAATTGGCTTCCCTATATCAGAGGATGGGAGGCACAGCTGGGATCCTTTGACATTGGGATCATTTACTAAAGCTTAAACAGTTCACTTGCAATGTAAAGGCTCCCTTAGGCTGACCATAGACGGTACAAATTTCAGTCGATTCCACTGAATTTGCCAAGATTAGAGCCCTGGGTGGCCATGCAAGCACCACTGGTCCAGCAAGAGTTGATTTAAAAATCATCTGAGCCAGAGTCTGCATCTAATCAAATGCCGTTGCTGTTTGGGCATTCAGGCAGTGACAGAGGCCATTGCTGTTTTAATACAATGGATAGCAGTAGAGATTCCTTGGGGAGCCAATTGATTCTCTCTTTTTCAGTCCGCAGTCTGAACAAGAGAAAAAGGAGCTGTGTATGGCTAACTTTAGCTTGGTAAATCAGATGAAACTATGTAATCTTTGGTTATTAAGCTGTGTGCAAAAGAAACAAAAAAAACGGGGTTATTGCTAGCACATAATTGGTCGATTGAAGTGAACACAGCTTCATCTTAAGATATGGAATGTTCTGTTTGCCAATTGATCTAAGACTTTATGTCTATCTCAGATAGAAGATAATGTATTAGTTTAATTTTTGTGTATTCAATTGCATTCAATAACAAACATTCTTGAACCATACCTTAGGGTCCTTTCACACGGGTGGTGCGCCCGACAGACTCCAATTTGCTCAACAGGGATCGATCCGCCGATCTCTACTGAGCAGGCGGATGACAGCTCCATCTCCGCTTACTTTGCAAAGATGGAGCTGTCAGAGCCCTGCTCTCCTCTATAGGAGATTGGATGATAACGGACCGCTTGTCTGTTTCCATCTGATCTTATCTGATCCGATCCTCCAGACGGATGGAAAATAGAGTTTCCATCCATCAGGATTTTACTGACAGGATCGGATTGGATTGCGGTGGGAGTCAGCGGTGATGTCTCTGCTGACATCCATTGCTCCATAGGGCTGCATGGAGCATCCGATCAGGTCCACCTGAAAAACTGACAGGCGGGACCGGCTCGGAAAGCCCGTGTGAAAGGGGCATTATTCAAATGTTATATCTAAACTAAACTTTATTTTTAATTTGGTCCATTTTTTTTTTTGTTGCTGTCTATATCATCTTGGAGTGATTTGCTTGTACTTCTTGCCCCAGAAAGATAAAACAAAGTAAGATACAATCTCTACTAAGTCTCTCTTACTTGTTCCTAGAACAGGTATACCTGTTAGATATCCCCATACATCTTGTTCTGGTGACAACAGCACATTTTTGGATTTTTCAGCACTTTTTGTCCCAGTGCCAATAGCCACGAGTAGAATTTAGAAGATGAATCTCCCAAGTAGGGACACAGATAGCAATAAAAACTTACCAGCGATTATAATGGTTCCCTAATTGATCCAAAAAAAAGTTTTCGCTTTAGATATTCTTTATGTATAACATCAATCTGTCAACTAGAAAAGTTCTTTGTGCTTGAAGCCTACAGGCTGGAATCTAATAACAACTTTTTTATAACTAGTGTTTGCTCATTAAAGGTCATGCTGTGGAAACATTTGCTACTTGTTCTAACCTAAGTAGTGTGTTGCACAAACTAAGCATTCCTTTCTAACATGCAGGGGGGTAGTGAGGTTTGTTGGGCTAAAATATATTAATCGTTGAATGTTAACGGAATATGTTACTTTGAAGTAACAGTTTTTGAACAAGTTAAGGCCAGTGTTAACAGATTTTGCACTGCCAATGTAAGTATGCTTTTGACATCAGTTTGAAACGCTTCTTAGATAAATCACAATTCACTGCATGTGCATTAGGCCTGCAGTTAACCTCCTTCATAACCGCATTTGACCTGCTTTTAAGTATAACCTTTTTTTCGTTTTGGAAAGAGTAGAGAGGGATTAGAACTAGGGATGCACTGATATGAAAATTCTGGGCTGGAACAGAAACCAAAAATTCAGGATGCCCTTGGCCGAAAACCAAAACGGAAAATTACTTTTTTCCCCCAAATGAATTTAAAATATTTTTTTCTATAGTTTTCTATAGTTTCTATAGTTTTCTATAGTTTTTCATCTTCACTTCCACATCACAGCTCCGCTTGGGACCCGGACTATCACAGTAGACAGCCGGCACCTCTCCTCCTGTGACAGACGGCTTACTTCAGTCTTGTCTTTACCACCTAGAGGAGTCTTGCTCAATCATTGATACAACAGCCTTTTCATGCCGTGGCTTCTTGTGAGTTGCTACATTTGCTTTAACACACTTAAAAAAAATCTGTCTGCACTTAGAGCGCTGTTCTGTGCTTTTTGTATTAATTTTCAGCATATATGACCTGTTTTTGGCCGAAATGGGATAGGCCCAATTTCGCCGAAAATTTTGGTTGCACCACTAATTAGAACAACTGTCAGGTTTTCATTGGCATCTGTGCCCCTGTTAGGGAGGTTCACTCTCTATATTTGTCCTGTTTACCATTATCATTGAAAGTGAAAGTAAAAATAGAACAAAGAAAAAAAACGAAAAAAAAAAAATCGGTTTGTCTCCAAAACAGAAAATTGAGGGGAAATCTTCAGATGGGGAAACTAGTTCTGATAACCTTGGTGAAAACTAGGGATTTCCCTCATTTTGGAGGGATTTCCTCTGATTTGGCTTATAGGACAGAAAGTGAAGGGAAATCCTCATAATGGGACTTGGTGTGCAAAGAAAAATTGACAGGGGTTATAACCTTCCATCTCTATCCAAAATTAAAAAAATAAAGTTTGCCTATAATTCTACTTTAAGGTATTCGCATTTCTATAGACCTGTATGGGGAGAACAGCAGTTCTGATGGACTTGGACAAAAACTTGAAAACACAGGCCCTTACAAGAGTAAAACTCCACTTCTATAGAAAAATAGCTTGAAAGTTATAACATACAGCTATACATGAAATAGACATAATGCAAAATGAATTTCTGCAGTAATAGCACAAAGGACTGTGACTGTGTATACTATACATGGCTTAGGGCTCTTTCACACGGACGTTGCATATGTCCATATATCACCCCATCCGTTTGCTGGTGATATACGGACATAATGCTAGTCAATGGGATTGCGGATGTCAGCGGATGACCATCCGCTGACATCCAATTTGTGTCCTTTCAGTTCTGTTCCGTTTTTTTGGAACGGAACAGAACCCTATTTTTCCTCCGTTAAAAAAACGGAACTGATGCAAAATCGGATGTCAGCGGTGTCATCCGCTGACATCCGCAATCCCTATTGACTAACATTATGTCCGTATATCATCCGCAAACGGATGGGATGATATGCGGACATACGGACCGGATGACACAAGTGTTATCCGTGTCCGTAAAAAAAAAAAAAGTGCCGCAGCGGACAAAGAAAACGGAGCGGCCATGTGAAAGAGGCCTTACAGTGTATTTTGAGATAAACATTCTTTTTAATTTTTTGGCTATACACTTTAATACAGTGCACTTCTAACAGCAAAAAAAAATAAATAAATTTGCCTACCAGACACTCCTCCAGCAGCGTAGATTGCCATAGTGACTGCCATTGCAAACCCAAGATTATTAGTCAAATGTCCTCCAGCCTTTCCATCACTGAGAACAGAAGATGCTACACACGAACAGCCTAAAGTCTGGGTAAAGACAGAAATAATGTTGTAAATTAGGTTCTAATTGGCGTTAATATGTAAATACACATTATTCATTTATCTTTTTCATCTTTCTAAATATTTACCATGTTAAAAATAACATTAATATGAAATGTTTGCCTAGCATCCATTACAGAGCCATTTTTTACCGTCTTTGTGATATAATCTTTGTCTGCTTTTAAAAGAATGACACTAATGCTATTTATTTTATATTCTACTCATAGCGGACTAGTCAGGCATGTTTTTTTTTTTTAAAACATTACATCACCTGTGCCCAGATCATACACAATAAAGTGTTTACATATTCTAAACAAGCAGGAAAAACACTTTAAAAAAAATCCCCTTTTTACCTCTGTATCTATAAGCATTTTGGATAAATCCATCTTCAAATTTCTTTCTATGAGGAAGTAAGCAAAAACTTAGACAAAGATTGCCTGTGGACGTAGTTAGTATTCTTGGGTTTTGCAAAAGTGTTTGACGCAGTTTCCCACACACAGCTAATGTGTAAGGTAAAGCAATAATCACAAACCAGGCACTCCCTGGATGCATGTAGGGTGGAGGGATAGAAGTAAGCCTGTGAGGCTCCCCAGCGGTTGTTCTGCTGTTAGCCAACTAATGGCACAGTAAAGAGATTAGCACCCAGGGCAGCCATAGTAAAAAATCCAGTCCAGAAGTCAAAGCAATAATCACAAATCTGGCGCTCCTAGGGTGCCTTTAGGGTGGAGGGATAGAAATAAGCCTGTGAGGCTCCCCAGCGGTTTTTCTGCTGCTAGCCAATGATTATAGGAAGGGTGCTGATACAGACAAAAGTGCATGAGGAGTATGAGTGCGAGGAGGTCAGTCTCCCAGGACTGCTGAGCAGTGTGTGCACAAAGCCTGAAACCAGCCGGCGCTAGGATGAAAGGACTCTGCTGTAGTTCCGTAGCGGTGACATCAGCCGGACAGGCGCCACTTGCGGGGAAATACCAGGAACCAGGGTTGAACACAACATATGGTTGCCATGACCTCCTCGCACTCGTGTTGCTTGCTGCCAGGTGCCCTTGTCCATTCCAGCCCAGGGGGATGTAAGAATTTTATGTACTTTGTTTTTCGGTTATCAATACCAATAAACTGTTAACCCTTTCTATACTGGATGTTCACCTGACTTACATATCCATTGCATCCTGGTGTTTCTTTTGTATTTATTTGTGATTAATGATAAATATATTTTCTTGTAGTGTTTCTATGTGCAGTCCATAATTAACCACTTCAGCCCCGGAAGGTTTTACCTCCCTTAATGACCAGGCCATTTTTTTGAAATTCGGCACTGCGTTGCTTTAACCACTTTGGGACCGGAGGATTTCCTGCTTAATGTCCAGGCCACTTTTTGCAACTTGGCACTGCGTGACTTTAACTGACAATTGCGCGGTCATGCAACGCCGTACCCAAACTAAATTTACGTCCTTTTTTTCCCACAAACAGAGATTTCATTTGGTGGTATTTGATCACCTCTGTGCTTTTCATTTTTTGCGATATTAATAAAAAAAATGCGAAAATTTTATGAAAAAATTGACATTTTCTACTTTGACAGTTAAAAAATATCCAATATATTCAATTTTTGTCATATATTTAGGCCAAAATGTATTTAGCTACATGTCTTTGACAAATTTCTCAATGAGCGTATTTTTAACCACTTTAAGACCGGAAGATTTTTCCCCATTCCTGACCAGGCTATATTTTGTGATTCAGCACTGCGTTATTTTAACATACAATTGCACAGTCGTGCCACGCTGTACCCAAATTAAATGTATGTCTTTTTTTTCCCCACAAATAGAGCTTTCTTTTGGTGGTATTTGATCACCTGTGTGATTTTTAATTTTTGAAAAAAAGAGCGACAATTTTGAAAAAAAAACAATATTTTTCACATACTGCTATATAACATCCCCCCTAAAAAATGTATAAATCAAAATGTTTTAACATTTTAGGCCAATTTTTTTCTGCTACATATTTTTGGTAAAAATAAATCACAATAAGCGCATTTTGATTGGTTTGCGCAAAAGTTATTGCGTTTACTAACTACGGGAAAGATTTGTCATTTTTATTGTTAATTTTTCTTTACTAGTAATGGCGGCGATCTGCATTTTTTTTGCGGGAGTGCGACATTGCGGCGGTCAGATCGGGCCCCTGACTGACATTTTTGACACTTTTGGGGGTACCGGTGACATTACTACAGTAATCAGTGCTATAAATATGCACTGTTACTGTAATAATGACACTTGCAGGGAAGGGGTTAACCCTGTTGGTGATCAAGGGCTTAAATGTATGCCTCATGCTTACTGACGTGTGTGGGGGGGAGGGGGTTGTGTGACAGAGACACAGATCGCAGGTTCAGATATGCTGAATCCTGTAATCTGTCACTGTCTGTCACATAGGAGAAACAATTGTTGTAAACAAAGCGCGCGGATTTCCTCACTCTGTCCCCGACGAGTGTCCTCCCCTGGCCCGACTCCCGCTGTGTCTGAATACAGCGGGAGCGAGCCTCCGGCGGCGCGCACGCGCTGCCAAGAGGGAGCTGGATCCAGCGACGTAGGTCTACGTCACTGGTCCCAGGAGAGCCACTTTACACCCGGTACTGTCAATGTGAGCAGTCGGCAAGTGGTTAACTGACAATTGCGCGGTCTGTACCCAAATACAATTAATGTCCTTTTTTTCCCACAAATATAGCTTTTTTTTGTGGTATTTTATCACCTTTGTGATTTTTATATTTTGTGCTATCAACAAAAAAAGAGCGACAGCTTTGAAAAAAAAACAAAAAACAATATTTTTTACTTTCTGCTATATGTTTATATATTTTGTACTAATAAAATAATTTTTAATGTTATATTGAATCTTTCTTTTTGTGTACTGGCACCTTAAAAACCCCATTTATCCCCAATTGCCTATTGTATACAATTTCTAAGGGGTGCGGTGCCAATGGCTATTGGGTCCTCAGCAATGTGTTCCAATACAAAGAATGAATGGTTCATCAGAAACAAGGTACAAGGCAAGATTGTTCAAGGGATGAATCAGGGAGTTGTTCAGCACCTCAAGTAGGACAGCGAGAAGAATCACAACCAGACATTGCAGGGGTCTACATTCAAATCCAGGCCCTAACACTCCCTGTCAGAAAAGTCAGGTCCATAGGGTAGATGGAGTTCCACAGCACGCACCTATGCGCATACGCAGACCAGCAGCTGGCCAGGCAGATGTTCATGCTCGTGGGTTAGGGAGCCCACACGCATGCGCACTCGTACATGAATGCTCGCACCCGTCACTAATGCTTACGCCAGGTGGGTTATTTAAACAGGCCTTCTGTATGGACTCATTGCTGTTTGGTCTGCAGTTTCTGTGTGTTGTCCCTAATTCCGTGTGACCTCTGATCTTGATCTGGCTTATCCCTAACCTGTGATTGTCTGCTTCATACCCTTACCCCGGCTTGTCTACTGTATTTCGATTCTGCTTAATTGTTCTCCTGATACCGACTTGGCTTGTGATCCGACCATCCTGCTGTCTGCCATATATGTCTAATCTGCCCGACCATTACCAACCCCGCTTGTCGGATCCTGTATTCTGCTCATCCGGCCTGCTACAACTGTCAGTCCAGCAAATCCTGCTTCCAGCTGCCTTCTACAGTCTGCTAAGGTCCATGCCAGCCCTTCTACTACCAGCCTGCTCGCTGCCACATCTACCTGCGGACTGTTGCCCTGCAGACCACTGGACTGAATACAGGCACTCCTATGTCACCGTGCTCCTGTGGCTGCTGTCTCACTATCAGTGGTCCTCGAGCCGGAGCTGTGCGAGAGGCCCTCCTCTACACGTCAGGCTCACCGATCAGGTACGTGACACTCATTCATTCCTATAGATTTTCGAAGAACCAGCTAATCTTGAAAGTCTATAGGAATGAAAGGAAGTAGAGAATGCATTTTAACAAGTGGCTCTACTATCTTGTTGGCAGGTAATGGGCTGCCTTGTACATGGCCATAGCGAGCAGCCGAGCCAACCTCCCAATGTAAACTGAATTACAGGTCAATATGATAACTTTGCACATGACTCTCCCTAATGTGTGTGTGGCTGGAAGAGGCTGAAACCTTTCCATTCCACTGGCTGTATGGCTTCACTCCATCACACCCAGGGACTTCAGACGCCGGCCTATCTGCTTAGGCCCAACAGCAAGGGGGCTCCAGTAGAACTCTCCCTTCAGAGCAGCAAAGGCACAAAAATGGCTGGATGTGGTTAATGTTCTTTATTTGAAAGCCTCAATTAATAGCATGACTCCAATGTGTCTCAGACCCCAACACAGTTCCAAAAGCAATATGGATCTTTGGTCCCAGGCCCTGGTGAGGACTGCTTGTGTCCCTGCAGAAAGGCACTCAATCCCTGTAGGCCTGCTATTCTCCCAGGGCTATTGAGTGGAGGGACCGAGAGGTAGACCAACTCCCAAAGTCTTTCTCTGGGCAGGCACTGACCTGCTGTAGCTGTTTCTCCTTCTCTCTTGGGGCTAGTATGGTGACCCCTAGGGCACCCTGCCCTTCCCTCCACTCTGGATGAAGGTGCACAGGGGGGACCTTTGGACAGCAGCATTGTCAGTCTGGGAGGAGGGGGGTGTTAGATGGACTAGCAGATTTAGATACACTAGCAAATTGAAGCCAAACTCCAGCTAACACTTAATAATAGCATTTTTTTTTCCTTTTGGTATAAAGCTTTTACATACATAAATAAAAGCTGATCATTGCAATCACCCCTACCAGTTTGCTTTTAGGTTTATTATCACTTTAATTCTGTTTAAAAATACACACAAGGGGAAGAATAACACATAGGCAAAGTATATAGGAAACAACAATTACTCCAATAAGTAAACATACTTAAATGTGTGAGGGTCTGTAGTTAGCGTTTTTTAAACCACCCAGCATTCAGGGCTAGATGGGGTCAAAAGTTGTAGGCATGTGTAAGCACCTCTAAGTATAACTAAAAAAAAAAATCCCAATTTTTGTGTTGTCACCAGCACAGAAATAGAAGGAAAATCTTCCAATGGGGACTGCCAGGGATTCCCTCAATTTGGAAGGATTTCCTCTCACTTCCTCCCTTCCTGTTTTGGCTAAGGGACAGGAAGTGAAGGAAAATCTCCCCAAAGGGACACGGAAGGCAAAAGAAAAAACAGACAGGGGTTATACCCCCTCTATCTATTAAAAATTAAAAGAGGTCATGCCTTTAGCACTACTTTACTAAGTTTTATTTTTAAAGTGTTATAGGTGTACATTTTACAGCAAACTAGCACTGTATTGTATTACTCTATTGAGCCATTCATGTCAGTCTTTGTGCACACATCAAGAACAGTTTTGAAATAAAGTCATTAAATATTCCTAGAGTGTTTTATCGAATGTGGGATGAAAGTTATCTAAACAGAGGGAGAACATACAGACTGCATGCAGACAGTGTTGCAAAATATACTCCAACCCTGAACTGTGCTGCAAGTCATGCGATTTAACAGAATTAACACAAATCATGGCCAGCCTGGCATCCAGACTTTGCTGCAATTAGGTCATTTGGTCATCTCTTTGTCCCCAACCTATCACCTCACTGAAGTAACACTAATAGACCAATGAGATTATCTGTATCTGTTCTATCAGCATCTCCCTTTTAGGACATATGAAAACAGCACAACCGAGTGCCCACAAGTGCTCCTTCCTCTCTCAGTGCTGCTGTATAGGGGGTTTACAAGAGTCTTAAAGTGATACTACACAATATCCTTCTTTTCTAAAAATAAAATAACGGCCCTGTAATCTATTTTTAATGAAATCTTTTCTTCCTGTGTTTTTCTGCCTCTTTGTAACATCTTCTAAAATTTCCCAAATGTTTCCTTTACTGCCTCACTTCCATTTGTTTGGAATGATCAGTGCACATTAGTTGCAGTCATGTGCACTGCTCTATGCACACTACAAATCCTATAGTCCATAGTCCATCTCAGAAAGAGCGCTACATTCCTATATACAGTGGGACCATGGAGAACGAACGTAGCCATTTACAGTGGAATCTGACAAAAGTGCAGCCTCCCAATGCTGGGAAGGGGATTTAAAAAAGGGACCCCTACAATCTGCTCCACATGAAGTGCAAATAATAAAAAGGTGAAAAAAACACAATTTTGTTCCTTTTATATATAAAACCAGTATTCCATTAAAGAAAAACTAAACCCAAGAACAATAATGTAATACACTGCCCAGCCAAATAAAAAAGTGCCACCAAAAAAAAAAAGGTCACACACTCTAACATTTTGTTGGACCGCCTTTAGCTTTGATTACGGCATGATTTGGTGTGGCATTGTTTCGATAAGCTTCTGCAATGTCACAAGATTTATTTCTGTCCAGTGTTGCATTCATTTTTCACCAAGATCTTGTATTGATGATGGGAGAGTCGGACCACTGAGAAAAGCCTTCTCCAGCACATCCCATAGATTCTCAATGGGGTTAGGTTCTGGACTCTTTTTCTGGAGCCCCTCTCTTTCTGCTATGGCTCACGACCATAGCTAGATATCATATAATTAACCACTTAATGCATCCACAATAATCGGCCTTATTGTTTATAGGTTATTCACCGCTGCTCTCCCGGGATCTCTAGGTCTGAACTATGATGCCCTCTATGACCACATAAAATGTGCCTGCCCTTGTCCGCTTGAGGCTATCCCTATACCATAATAGGTGGGTGCCAGTACTCCAGCTCCAGTCTTTTATTTGGCCTTTATTGTTATGTATCCATCCCCTATGTGTGTAATTTCCACTCTGGTTAACCACCGTTTCTCTACCCTATGGTATCTTTTGAATTGACCATTTTCCCTCCATCTAAAGGGCTTAATTTTAGCTGATATCATTTATTTTATATCTATAGATTTTGTATACCCAATGCTGAGTATCCACAATTTGGAATATATCAGGGAGAGGGTACGGGTAGTCGTTGATTCCGAGGTAACTACCACCAGTGGAGATTATAAGGTGGGTTAACTACCACACATATTACAAATATATTAGGGGACATGTAATAGATATAAATACATACCTATATGATGCTCTTCTTCACAGCCTTCCCCTTATGGTATACGAGGGTCCAAACTTTTGAATCCAGCACAAATAGAATGTATATGTACGCCAACATGGAGCTTACATCTTAAATACGGAAGCAGTAATCCCTATTCAGTATCTGTGTCGTCACAACCCTGTCATCTACTCTGAGTCATTATCAACAAGGGTCAGTAAAAAACCAGAACCATTTGCAACAATATATGATAATAGTATTGATGACTTGTTAACAGATGTACAATTGAATAATACTCATTTGGTTATGCTTTATGTTATCTATAGAAATACCGGTCTGTCATGGTCTCTCAGGCCCTGAGGAAGCCTTGAGCGAAACGCGTCGGCTTGCTGGGGACCTACATTGACCGATTCCATCGTGAGACCTACTCTCCATCCTACACAGGCTCTTTGATTTTGTTCCCCTTATGGGATGTATTTCTATGTTGTTAATGACCCATTCTGCCTGATTTTATTTATTTGTATGTTAGTCTAATTGCACCCAATATGCATGGCGGTCCATGCTTTTTATCTTATATACTAATAAAATGTTATTTGGTTTTATAAACTGGTTTTGTGTCTGATCCTTCTACTCCCACTGGCCTGCAAAGCCCCATCTTTTTCTTTCTAACATTTTTTGGTCTCCTCATAGGGGTAAGGGCCGAAACCACACGGCAATTTTTGTATGCAGGTTCTGGACTCTGTGGTGGCCAATCCATGTGTGAAAATTATGTCTCATGCTCCCTGAACCACTCTTTCACAATTTGAGCCCGATGAATCCTGGCATTGTCATCTTGGAATATGCCCGTGCCATCAGGGAAGAAAAAATCCATTGATGGAATAACCTGGTCATTCAATATATTCAGGTAGTTAGCTGTCCTCATTCTTTGGGAACATGCAGTAACTATCCAATGGGATAGGTACTGCATGCTTAGTTTAGTTATTTGCTTAGTTAATTCCAGGTGGCTACTTTTCTTTTGGCCTGGCAGTGTATATTGCAGCTTACCAGTCCTTAGATGTGGTGACTGCATAAGTACCCTTTTCACGCTAAAAACATTTTCAGCAAGTACAGAAAATACATGGTGATCTTGCTGCAAATGGCATGTCCTTGTCACTTCTTATGAATTGGAAGGAGAAAGCAGCCTCATCTTCCTTCTGATCAGCAGGTGAAAATAAAGGCCAAAACACCTGAAAAAGACAAAACTAAAGCTGCCCATACACAGAGCAAATTGCACTCTATGAAGGACCCTGTGAGCACCCTTCTGCATGGCATCCTTTAACTGAAAATGGAAAAAGTCATGCAGAAAATGATCCGCTAAACAGCGTACCTGCATCCAATCAGATGAAAGACTGTTTTGTTTTTTTTTGTGGGGTGGGGTATCAGAATACATTAGCTACAGGGGGATATTTGTCAATATATGCTGTTTAGTGTGTATCTGTGAATCTGTTCAATATTGTTTTTTGTTATACAACAGAAACTTTTGTTTTTTGCTCAGCCTGAAAAAAATCTATGTGTGAATAGCCAGCCTAATATAGCCACCACATCTATGGACTTGTAGGCTGCAACATATTGCATTTTTGGGATTAGATTGGAGATAGCTACACATGGGCAGTTATCCCATCAAAAAGAAAAGGTCGTAGGATACCTGCCTATCCTTTGTCAGCATTGCCCACAAGGCCCACTGACATGTTTTTCCTAACTTGGCCAAGGGGTAGATCTACGACAGTTTTACATTTTTTTTCCTTCATAGCCTACTGGCACAGAGATTCTCCAATAAGAAAACCCCTAGTGGACCCCCACATGTCAAGATTAGCAATAACTGAGCCACCATTAGACACCTGTCATGCAGAAATGCATGAAAGATATAGCAATTTTTACATAGTTACAAGGTCCAGCTTGAATCAATGTAAGTATATATGTGCCATACCTATGAGATCCCTGTGGAATCTGGAGATCACTGTAGTAGACCCTCCTTATACAAGGATCTCTACTAGCTTCTAGGTCTAATCCAATTCCTCTGCTGCATTTTGCACACAGGAAGCCACTCGCTCGGCACAGGCATCATTCAAGGAACACTTTACATTTTCTCAATTAATGCAATGTGTTTACTGGTTGGACTTAGTCCACTGTTTGTATTCATTGAGAAAATGGTAAGTGATCTCTGAATGGCACCTATGCTGAGTGGACAACCTCCTGTGTTTACTAACCACTTTACCACCGGAGGATTTTGCTGTCTTACGTCTGGGCCACTTTTTGCGATTCGGCGCTGTGCAACTTTAACTGACAATTGCGCTGTCGTGCGATGCTGTACCCAAATGAAATTTACATCTTTTTTTTCCCCCACAAACAGAGCTTTCTTTTGGTGGTATTTGATCACCTGTGCGAGTTTTACTTTTTGCGCTATAAACAAAAAAAGAGTGTTTATTTTGAAAAAAATAACAATATTTTTAACATTTTTTTATATGAAATTCCCCCCCAAAAAAATGTAAAAATCAAAATTTTTTTACATTTTTGGCCAATTTGTTTTCTGCTACCTATTTTTGGTAAAAAAAATCACAATAAGAGTATTTGGATTGGTTTGCGCAAAAGTTATTGCGTTTACTAACTGAGGGAAAGATTTCTGTCATTTTTGTTTTTTTTTTTAACGCGTAATGGCGGCGATCTGCAATTTTTTTTTGCGGGACTGCGACATTGCGGCGGACAGATCGGACCCCTGACTGACATTTTTGACACTTTTGGGGGTACCAGTGACATTTCTACAGTAATCAGTGCTATACATATGCACTGTTACTGTAAAAATGACACTGGCAAGGAAGGGGTTAACTTTATTGGAGAGGGAGGGGTTAATGTATGCCTGGTGCTTACTAACGTGTGTGGGGGGAGGTGACTGAGTGACACAAGGACAGATTGCATGTTCAGCTATGCTGAACACTGCAATCTGTCACTCCTTGTCACTTAGGAGATCTGCCCATTCTGTTTACACAAGCGGGCGGATCTCCAAACTCGAATCCCCGACGATCGGGGAAGAGCAGCGGCGATCGCCGCCGCTCCTCCCCTGGCCCGACTCCCGCTGTGACTGAAAACAGCATGAGCGCGCCTCTGGTGGCGCGCGAGCGCCGCCTACAGGGGGAGGAGTCCAGCGACGTAGGTCTACGTCGCTGGACGGAATCGAGCCACTTTGCCGCAGTACAGTCCCAGTGACTGGTCGGCAAGTGGTTAAGCAGCAGGGCAGCTGCTTAGAACGGGACTTGTAGAAGCAGTGTCTACTACAGTGATTTCCAGCTTCCACCGGGATCCCACAGGTATGTTACATATATATTTACATTGATCCAAGCTGCAGCAATGTAACTATGTAAAGATTGCCATAACTAAACTTCAGCTTTAAACAAATTATACCTTCAGTACAAAAAAATTAAGTTGGCAGAACTTTGATTTCTCTTCTTACCAAGGCACTCCTGCCCATTTAAACACACTTTAGCTGAAACTTAATTTACACAGCATTAAAGCTAAAGTAATTTGACATTTTTTTTTAAATTAATCTTAATAGTTACATATTTACATTTGTGGTGGCTTGCTTATTCACATATATGTGTACTAATGGCACATTTTTAAACATGGATGTATTTACATCAGTATTACAGAGTAAGAAATGCTGATGGCTAACAGTCCATTATCCTCTGTTACACTATTGAGTAAGAAGAGCTTATCCAGCAGAAATACGTCTGTACAAAATAAAGGAAGTTGCAAAACGGGATATTCATGTGACTAAAGAAAAAAAAAAAAGATGCAGTGTTTTAACCCGCGAGTCAATACTATTGATTCAAAAAATAAGTCAAAGCAAACAGTTGGGCTTTGTGAGGGAACATAAATCTATATTTGTTAATGATTAAGGCCAACAACACTAGAGTTCAGAGTTGACTTAAAACATTTACACCATGGGTTTCATTTATTTTCAATGATAGATACATGAATGTATATATATATATATATATATATATATATATATATATATATATATATATATACTGTATATTGTGCATCCAGAAAGTATTTACAGCGCTTCGCTTTTTCCACATTTTGTTATGTTACAGCCTTATTCCAAAATGGATTAAATTCATTATTTTCCTCAAAATACAACAAACAATACCCCATGACAACAACATGAAAGAAGTTTGTTTGCAATCTTTGCAAATGTATTAAAAATAAAAAAAACTAAAAGACCACATGTAAGTATTCACAGCATTTGCCATAACACTCAAAATTGAGCTCAGGTGCATCCTGTTTCCACTGATCATTCTTGAGATGTTTCTACAACTTGATTGGAGTCCACCTGTGCTAAATTCAGTTGATTGGACATGATTTGGAAAGGCAAACACCTGTCTACCTGTCTATATAGGGTCTATATAGGGTCCGACAGTTAATAGTGCATGTCAGAGCATAAACCAAGCCATAAAGTCCAAGGAGTTGTCTGTAGACCTCCGAAACAGGATTGTATCGGGACACAGATCTGGTGAAGGGTACAGAAAAAGTTCTGCAGCATTGAAGGTCCCAACAATTGGCCTCTACCATCTGTAAATGGAAGAAGTTTTGAACCACCAGGACTCTTCCTAGAGCGGGCCGCCCAGCCAAATGGTGATTGGGGGAGAAGGGTTTTAGTCAGGGAGGTGATCAAGAACCCAATGGTCGATCTGACAGAGCTCCAGCGTTTCTTTGTGGAGAGAGGAAAACATTCCAGAAGAACAACTATCTCTGCAGCACTCTACAAATCAGGCCTGTATGGTAGAGTGGCAAGACAGAAGCCACTCTTCAGTAAAAGGCACATGACAGCTTGCCTGGAGTTTGCCAAAAGACAGCTGAAGGACTCTCAGACCATGAGAAACAAAATACTCTGGTCTGATGAAACAAAGATTGAACTCTTTGGCCTGAATAGCAAGCGTCATGTCTGGAGGAAACCAGGCACCGCTCATTACCTGGTCAATACCAGAACGGTGGTAGCAGCATCATGCTGTGGGAAGTTTTTTTAGTGGCAGGAACTGGGAGACTAGTAAGGATTGAGGGAAAGATGAATGCAGAAATGTACAGACACATCCTTGATGAAAACCTGCTCCACAGCGCTCTGGTTAATCTTCCAACAGGACAATGACCTAAGCAAACAGCCAAGATAACAAAGAAATGGCTACAGAACAACTCTGTGAATGTCCTTAAGTGGCCCAGCCAGAGCCCAGACTCTAAAAATGGCTGTGCACCGACGCTCCTCATTCAACCTGATGGAGCTTGAGAAGTCCTGCAAAGAAGAATGGGAGAAACTGCCCAAACATAGGCAAAAATGTGTGCCCAGCTTGTAGCATCATACTCAAAAAGACTTGAGGCTGTAATTGATGCCAAAGGTGCTTCAACAAAGTACTGAGCAAAGGCTTTAAATACTTATGTACATGTGATTTTTTTTGTTTTTTATTTTTAATAAATTTGCAAAGATTTCAAACAAACTTCTTTCCCGTTGTCATTATGGGGTATTTCTTTGTAGAAATTTGATGAAAATAATGACTATAATCCATTTTGAAACAAGCTGGAACATAACAAAATGTGTAAAAAGCTGTTAATACTTTCCAGATGCACTGTATATAAACGTTATTGTGTAAATAATGTAGTATCTCCACCATGAAATGTATCATACATCTGAATAATGCTTACCATAACTAATAAGCATCAATGCACTTTTTTGTACTGTAGTATTTCACTATGTATTTGCTATATGGGTTTTATTATTTTGAATAATAATTACATGGTAAGGATTATATATTTTAACATCATTGTACAATGTATAATTAATGTAATAACATTCTGTGCTATTTTTTAGCAAAACGTATTAGGCTCCTTTCACACGGCCGCTCCGTGTGAAAGGTCCGCTGCGGGACTTTTTTTTTTTTTTTCCACGGAGTGGATGACATTTCTGTCATCCGCTCCGTTTGCCCGCATATCATCCTATCCGTTTGCGGATGATATGCGGACATAATGTAAGTATATGGCACTGCGGATGTCAGCGGATGACACCGCTGACATCCGATTTTCCTTCCTTTCCGTTTTTTACACGGAAGGAAAAATGGGGTTCTGTTCCGTTCGTAAAAACGGAACAGAACTGACAGGAGGAAAATCGGTGTCAGCGGATGGTATTCCGCTGACATCCGCAGTGCCATTCACTTACATTATGTCCGCAAATCATCCGCAAACGGATTGGATGATTTGCGGACACACGGAGCGGCCGTGTGAAAGGAGCCTTATATGTTTGAATACTGCTTACTGTTAGCTGTTAGTAAACCAATAAGTGATATTTTAAATTATAAGTAGAGCACAGTGGACTGAATCAGCCCAACTCTTTGATATCTTGGATTGGGGAACAACAGAAACAAAGCTGCGCAAAATAAAAAGAAAGCCCTCCTCTTGGATGTCTTGGCTAAGGGAACAGTGAGAATTCCATGCTATAGTTCCTAAATTCCTAAGTGAATTATAACACTGCAAAAGGTTAAAGCAAACCGCAAAGATCTATGGGGGGTGCCAATCTGAAATATTAGTCCTTTGGCTAATATGCAAAACCATTGGTATTAGTTCTTTCTCAGTTTCCTAGCTGCGAACAGGTCAGGATAGTTGGGGAATAGTCAGATGTCCTTATCTATATACTTGAAAAAAAGAAACAAAAAAAAAAAAAACACTGCTCTATCTAGGGTAAAAGTAAATGGAAATGGAAATATGTATACAAAATGCAAAGCTGTAAAGTAGCTCTGTTTTTAAAGTAAACACAATGTACCTTAAATCCCCCTTAGACAGCACTTCTAGTCTGAAATTTGAGGTCATCTGAGTTTTGTTCACTTAGTTTAAACAAAAAAATGAACCACTTTTTTTTCCATGCATGTGATATGGTATTAAAAGTGAGCATAACCATTGTATTAACAGAGATGTATAGTAACTAAGTAGAACTACTTCACTACTGTACTTTCGTACCGAAAGGCGGTATCTGTACTTTCCTAGAGTAGAATTTTTTTCTCCTACTTCCACTTTTACTTCACTACATTTTTTCGATGATTTCAATACTTCTACTCCGATATTTTTTTTTTGTGCTGCATAGTTACTCGTTACAATTATAAAAATTAACCACTGCCAGAACAGTAGATGGCAGATTTCATGAAGCTCAAAAAAATGTGTATAACGTCATGTGTACTTTTGACTTTTGACTTCTTTCTTTAATAACTACATAACACAGTACTTGTACTTTTACTTTCAGTACTTGAGTAGCAAATTATTTTTAAAAACTACTGGTACTTTTACTTTCAGTACTTGAGTAGCAAAATTTTTTAAAAAACTACTTGCAATACTTAAGTACAAAAAATGTTGAATACTTTAGTACTTCTACTCAAGTCACTTTTTGATCGAGCACTTGTACTTTTACTCAAGTATGGGTTTCGAGTACTTTATACAACTCTGGTATTAACTAAGCTAAGTGAACATTTACTATGGAGAGTGTTTAGTTGCTGCTCCTTTAGTAAATCCCTCACAGCAACTCAAAACTAAGGCATAGCATGGTTTCCGTTATGTAAAATAAGGTTAGGCTGGCCATACATTATACAATTCTCTTGTACAAATTTCCTTTGCAAAACCATATAATATGAGGTTAATCCCAAACACTTTCAATATGTATGCAATCAGGCAGGCCCTTGTACTACATAAATGAAGGTAAATCTAAAGGAAATTGAACAAGATTATTGAATAATATATGGCCATCTTTAGGCATAGTAGAACCTTCTTAAAACAGAAGGTATCGACATGCTTCACTTTCATCTGAAATCCAAAATATAAAGGGTTTGTTCCTCATTACAGAATAATAATGGGCGGAAACATGCAAATCATGTAATTATGCCCCTTGGCCACCTATACATCCAGAACCAAAAACGATGACCTTTAATGGGTCCAAAACCACTGGGCCTTTATTGGGTACTGTATTGTATAATGCCATTTAACTTTATACTCATATTGTTTTGAGTATTTAGCTTAATGACATTATAAAATACCCTTTAAAATCTTTGTGGTTTTGGACCCATTATGATTTGTCCTTTTTGGTATTGTAGGTGAATATATGGTATGTGGGTACTGTTTATGTATATAGATATCTTTTCTCTCTATTATTTTGTATTTTTATCTAATATACATCTAGAAATATGGGTTTAAAGCACAGGTCCCAACTAATATTATAGAATCCTTTACTTCAAACTGCTAAGAGATGTTTTAGGCTTGTTGGTTATCATCAGTACAAAAAAATGTTTAGTGGTCATTTTTCATTTTCTATTAAGAGGGAAGAAATAGGAGATTTATAACAAGCTGAATTCTGATTTTATAGACACCAGAGTACCAAGAGAAAAAGCACAGCATGCTGTTCTTTTCTGTTGTCTGTTAAGTAAGGCTCAATGCCCCAAAGGCTCAACGGGGACAACAGACATGTCTTGAATTTTTAACTAGAGTACAGTTCAAATCAGTCCTGAACTACTTTGTGTTAGTCTTGTGTCCCCCTGTCTAGTTTAAAAGGAAATATGGCAAAGCCTATCATAAACTACTACTGAGAGCTAGTTCGTCTTCTAATCTAACATACCTATTACTGGCTTGTGCAGTATCTATGCTGCAAGTAAAAGCAAGTAAGACATTAATGGATGTTTTCTTTTTCTACGCTCTTACCAAAAAAATGAAAACAGCTGCCTTACACATAAGTACTTAGTAATATGCACACATCAGCACAGTCACTTATAAAGAAACAGGAAAGCCGCTGCCACTTACAATCAACAAACATGTGCCAAAAAACTCAGACAGGGTTTCCTTCGCCAGGCTGTTCCTTAGTTTCAGCTTGCCCAAACAGCTTCTGTCTTCCTGCATGGCTATCGTACTGTACTTGCTGCTTCTCCTGCTGTCCTTGGAGTTGTCAGTTTCAGGCATTTTTTTCTGCAGGCTTTGGATCCCCATATAAAGTTTAACCCACGTATGAAATAGTGAGCTCTGTACATCAACTCCTGTGAAAGAACCGATTCATATATTGCCAAGAAAACCCTGTTCCTGTGCTGCTATTGGCTGGACACAACTACGCAGAAAAACAGCTCATCCAAAAAAATGTTCAATTTTTTTTTAAATGTGTATCTATGTGTAAAATAAAAGGGTGGAGAGCATGCAGTGTTCTAAACAAAAGGTATAATAGAAGACATATTATTATTTAATCTGTTTTTTTTTTTCTAGCTCCAGTAATAACAGGCTTTTTATAAGTCGTGGCTTTGGTGATTTATGAATGTGAATATGTGCAGTATGTGTAGAGAAGTGGGGATGGTTTAGTGTATATGAAACTTCTCACTCTGGATTGTGTTAATCATTACCTAGGAAAATGTCATCAGACTAAACATACACAGAACAGCAGATTATTGGAAAATGTTTACATCATCGTATGTTTTTTTTTAAATTATGCTTTTTAATTACTGACTGCTAAAAAAAAAAACACTAATAAATCCTAATTACATGTAATGGGCTGCCAATATACCAAAGCAGACAGAAAAAGTTACATTCAATGCATGGTAGCACATGATTGTGCATTTCAGTATGCATGTGCTTTGGGGTGGTGTTGAAAATGAATAGCGCTGTAACTTACTAAAGTGTATAATTTGTGTTACTACAGTCCAGTAGTGTGAATCCATCTTAAAGGAAGAATTCCCCTTTAACCACCTCAATACTGGGCACTTAAACCCCCTTCCTTCCCAGACCAATTTTCAGCTTGGCGATACCACATGTGTTACACTTTTCCACAGCCTGGCCACATACAGAGGCCCAACATCCAAGTAGCACAGTCAGGCTTCTAACACATAGCATGTACAGATCAAGAATTACAACCCAAAATACATTCTGCTGAGCAAAGGGTAAAAAAAAATGACTACCTGTGGTTTTAGCAGGCATGAATATGGTCCCAGCACAGGAAAAGCATTGGTCCAGGCAGCCAATGGAGATGTTCAGGAATTTTCCAGGCAGCAGGCAGGGATATGCCAAAGTATTGGTCCTGGCAGTAGTTCAGTTAGCAGGCATAGACATGGCCAGTTCAGGTGGCAGGCATAGGCATGGCCAGTTCAGGTGGCAGCAGGCAGCACTATAAGGCTTGGGGGCCTTGGTCAGGTAAGACCTGAGGACAGGGGTAGAGGCTTCTCCCACTCAAATCTCTTTGAAGCCTCCGAGATCCAGACCCTAATCCGAGAAAACAAAAACCTGGAGAAAAAAAAGTTTTCTCCACTCGGAAATTCTATTCTGGAGCCCCTCACCTGTGTGAGACCCCTGTGTTGAATAGTACAGTGGCAGAGAAAATAATCAGTTCCAGGAGGCAGGCAAAAAGAATGGTCATTCAACAGTCAGGGTCATACACAGAAATAGCAGAAACTGGAAAAATATCTTCACATCATAGTCGATAAACAGTCCGGGTCATACACAGAAATAGCAGATAGTGGAAACTGGGAAAATGTCTTTACTAATAGTGTACTGAAGTGTGATAAACACGATAGCACCCTACAATACAGAGGTCTGGCTGGGAGGGACATTGGGGACAGTAGTATCTGGTGTCGCGGCGAATTCCTCTACGTGAACATACACGACATTTTTTTTGGTGTCTGCGGCCTGTGTGGGTAGGAGGGAGGATATCCGGGAAGTGCCTTTCATGAAGTCTGGCTAATGCATCAGAGCGAATTTGTTCGGGGGGGGGGGGGTGGCCATGGGGATAGAGAAGGGCCATGATAACGTCCTCTTGAAATCTTAAATAGGTTAGGGATCCTTGGGTACACTTGGAAAAAACGACATAGGAATTGAACAGGGCTAGCTGAATTATATAAATGGCGACTTTTTTATACCAGAACAGTGATCTCCTGGTGGCCAAGTAGGGCTGCATCAGCTGGTCACTCATATCCCCCCCCCCCCATGAATAGGTTATATTCATGGATGCATTTTGGCTTCTGGATGGGACCTCGTCTTGTCTGAAGTTCCACCAGGGTGTCCTCATGTATTGTGGAAAGGATGTAGACGTCCCTTTTATCTTTCCACTTCAGAGCTAGTACCTCTTCATTGCGCATACTGGCTTTTTCCCCCCGATTTAATCTTTGGCTGATCAATCTCTGTGGGAAGCCCTTGCGGTTGGACCGTGCTGTCCCGCAGGCCACAGTCTTTTTTAGGTATAGATGGCGGAAAAGTGGGAGACTTGTATAAAAATTGTCTACATATAGGTGGTAACCCTTCCCAAACAGTGGTTCTATCAGCTGCCAGACGATTTTTCCACTTGTCCCGATATAGGTAGGGCACCCAGGGGGGTTTATCTGACTGTCCTTTCCCTCATAAATTTTGAAATCGAAAATGTAGCCCGTGGCCCTGTCGCATACTTTGTAAAACTTTACCCCATATCTGGCACGTTTACTTGAGAGGTATTGTTTTATTCCAAGCCTTCTGGTGAAGTGGACTAGGAATTCATCCACACAAATGTTTTTATCAGGGGTAAACATTTGCTTGAAGCTGGAGCAAAGAAAATTGATTAGGGGCCGAATTTTGAATAATTTATCATAATTTGGATGATTTCGGGGGAGGCACTGGGCATTGTCGTTGAAATGTAAAAATCACATTATCATTTCATAACGGGTTCTGGGCATCAAAGAGGAGTAGACTGGCATATGATGGCAAGGTACGGTAGACCAGTAGGAATGGAGTTCATTTTTTTTTGTCAGACCCATGTTGAGGGTCAGTCCAAGGAAAAGTTTAAATTCTTCCACGGTGAGGGGTTTCCAAACAAAGGGGCGGGCATAGGATGAATCGGGATTGCTGGCAATATGTTGGCTGGCGTACAGATTACACCGCTCCACGATGTAGTTCAGCAGATCATTCGTTAAAAACAAATTAAAATAATAAAGTGGGGTTACATTATCCGATTGGATTTGAGGGCCTGGCTGTGCTGTAAAAGGGGGAATTACAGGTTCTGCTGAAGTATCGGGCAGCCATGTCGGATATAACAGAACATCCGGAAGGCTAGTATGGGCCCTGCCTCATTGTGGGTGGGACGCCCCGTTACCAGCAGCTGGCCTGTCATGCAGGGATGATGCCCTGCTTGCGCTTGCCACTGCACTAGGACTTGCAGAACTGCTGGTGGATGCCTGCGTATATTCGTGGACGTGGAGTGCTGCACTGCTGGTGGATGCCTGCAGAGTTGTTGCGAGGCTGGTGGATGCCTGCGGAGTTGTTGCGCGGCTGGTGGATGCCTGAGGAGTTGTTGCGCGGCTGGTGGAGGCCTCAGGAGTTGTTGCGCTGCTGGTGGAAGCCTGCGCCTGCTCAAATCTCCTGACCCTCTTTGTTTGAATTCTGTCATCCTCCGTTTCCATTTCTGAGCCACTGCTTTCTACTGGCTCATACTCGCTATCCGAGTCTGACGGAGAGAGTTCCCCGCTACTCTCATCCGACATACTCTGGATAATTTGGACAGCCTCCTCGCCGCTATAAATTTTTTTCGCCATGTGGACAGATGTGCACAGATGATTTCTGGGACAGATGTTGAAGTGAGATGCGGCAGATGTTCACTGGGACAGGTGTGTCAGATCACGGACAGGTGTAGCAGATCAGGTGACTTTGTGCGCGGGATGATCCATGGACAGATGTGTCAGATCAGACAGGTGTAGCAGATCAGGTGACGATGTGCGCAGGATGATCCACAGACAGATGTGCGCCTGATGATTTTTATATCTGTGTTTTGGGGACACTGTTTTTGGGGACACTGTGTTTTGGGGACACTAACAGGGTGATCAGTGTGTAATTAGCAAAAAAAAAAATGCTTCAAACTCACTGATCCCCTGGCTGCAGCACAGATTGTCTCTTCTTCTCCTCACTGACAGGATCTGTGTGAGGAAAAAAAGAGATCAAAGCCGTTACAATGGCTGTGTTTACATTACATGACAGCTGTGATTGGACACAGCTGTCATGTGATCAGGAGGGCCAATCACAGGGCCCTCCTGCTGAATGTTGTTGCCGTGTGTCCGAGCGACACAGGCACATCGAGATCGCGCCGCTGCGCGCGCCCGCGGCGGCGCAATCTCTCTCCTTCTGAAGGACGTTCCGGAACGTCCATTCAGAAGGACGAGACTCCCGCCCGGCCGTATATGTACTATGGCCGGGTGGGAGGTGGTTAATTCATAGCTCCACCTTCCTGGTACAATTGATTTTAAAGGCTTAGACTTAAAACATTAAGATCTCATACACACTGGCATTGTAAAGTTTTAGCTTGTAAATGATAGTAAGAAAGAAATACTAAAGCCTTACCTGTTACCAGGGCAGTCATCAGAACTTTTGGGGCCCCTTACAAAGCTTTAGACCTGGGCCCCTCCGGTCCTGACCACTAACATTCTGCAGGGCCCACCCTCTGGCCGTTCCACCAAATCCGCCCACTGGCCATCCCACCGAGTCCTTCAGGGCACCCACTTCTATTTTAACACTCTTTCAACTTAATAAATGAAAATGAATCCAATCCATCAAAGAGACATCCTCATATGTTCAGCAAAGAGACATCCCAATCCAGCAAAGAGACAGCCTCATATTTTCAACAAAGGGACATCCCTTCAGCTGCATCGACCTTACTCAGCAGCCGCCATGCTTTAGCAATTGCTAGTTACTACAGCAGCAAAAACTGGGTCTCGTTGGTTGGGGTCTGGGCAGCCAGGCCTCTCAGAACACCTGGGCCCCCTACATGTTTATGGGCTGTCCCCACCTGATGGCTGCCCTACCTGTTACAGATATATCCATCTTGGAAAATTGTAACTAGACAATAATCAATTATTTACCACAATGCCACTAAAGACCAACATTTTCCTTAAATAACTGGTGCAGCCCCCAACCCCTTTTGTGCGGCTTCCCCCTGAACTTCCAGTTGGGGAGCATGAACTCTGCATGTACAAAAAGTCTCCTATTTAACCTCCTCAGGACTACATATCTCATAAATCCTAGCAATGCCTGTGAACTTATTTGTCAGGTTTACTCCCACTGTCCAATATGCCTTCCTATTGGACCAGTGTGAAACACTGCAGACAAACTGAGTTGCACCTAAACACATTGAGCAGACCTCACTAGCAGATCCTGCTCTCTGGTAGGCAGAGAACAATATAGATTTACCTGGCAATCCCTCTGGTAAGCAGAAAGGATCCAAAACTATACTTGCTTTCTCTAGCACCTACCTAGGAGGGTGCTACACATAATGGTTGCAGATTAATAAAAACATACAGGAGTTTTCACTCTTCCATGTTCTATCTATAAAACAAAATTAAAGTTTACATACACTTTAAGCACTTTAAGCAATCTTCAGCTTCAGTGTGAGAGTGCTGAATAAAAATCATATGAGAAATGCTGGTTTTAGTTTGCGGCACTGAGGATATGATGACAGCCTTTATTTTTCAAAGTTGAAAGGTTGCAAAAGTTTGGTAAGTAGATATCACTATACTAGGGTTTTGCATCCCCATAGACTTGCATAAAGGCCCTAAGAGTCGCCGACTCTGTAGCACTTAAAAAATTACTAGTCAAGAAACACTTATGTCAGGTGCATGCACAGGAGGAGTCTTTGGGATCATCCTCGCTAACTGCTAGCCACAGATCCTCTTTGTGGGCTGAGCAGAAAGGGGAATTTGTTTCAGTGTTACCTCAGAGTTTCTGGTCATCCTGACTAACACTTAAATAAACTCTTTATGTCTAATGCAGTGTTCCTTATTCTGTAAAAATACCAGAGTGTTTCCTCAAATAAAAACATATAATACAACTAAAGTTTGTAGTTCTGCTAAAAATTCAGAGTTGCAAGAAGATTGTCTTAGCGTTATAAAGTAATTGTGTGAAGAGAGACTTATTGTCACAGCTGTCACCGCCAGATGCCACAGAGAAAAGTCACCGGGGGCCTCCACTTAAAATGTTGCTATGGTCCTCCATGGTATGTATGTAAGGCCCTTTTAGAGTAAGTTCCTTCCTCTTTGGGGATTGGTTAATGACCTGTCAGTCATCTTTAACCGCTTACCGACCGCCGCACGACTATATACTGCGGCGGTCAGCCCCTCACAGGCAGAGTGACGTATCGGTACGTCACTAGCCTGGGAGGGTCTGGGGAGTGAGCGCGCACCGCCGGCGGCGCGCTCCCGCTCCCGAGCGGTGACGGACCCCCCCCGCGCATGTGACCGGCGGACCCGATGTCCGCTGGTCACTCGGCGATCGGCGGGGGAGAGGGAGAAAGGCAGGCAGCTTGTGTAAACAAGCTGCCTGTCAGTTCTCCCTGTGTAGAAACACTTATCATACGGTTCTACTATGTAGAACCATTGATCAGTGTAACTACACCTCAAGCCACAGCCAATCACAGTTAGAATCACGCCCCTAGGGACACACACAGCCCCTCCCTCTCAAATAAAGTTAACCCCTTCACTGCCAGTGTATTTTTACAGTAACAGTGCATATATATAGCACTGATTACTGTAGAAATGTCACTGGTAACCCCAAAAGTGTCAAAAATGTCAGTCAAGGGTCCGATCTGTCCGCCGCAATGTCGCAGTACCGCAAAAAAAATCTCAGATCGCCGCCATTACGCGTTAAAAAAAAACAACAAAAATGACAAAAATCTTTCCCTTTGTTAGTAAACGCGATAACTTTTGCGCAAACCAATCAAAATACGCTTTTTGCAATTTTTTTTACCAAACATATGTAGCATAAAACAAATTGGCCAAAAATTTAAAAATATTTTTATTTTTACATTTTTTGGGGGGGGGGGGAATTTCATATAAAAAAATGTGAAAAATATTGTTATTTTTTCAAAATTTACGCTCTTTTTTTGTTTATAGCGTAAAAAGTAAAAATCGCACAGGTGATCAAATACCACCAAAAGAAAGCTCTGTTTGTGGGAAAAAAAGGACGTAAATTTCGTTTGGGTACGGCGTCGCACGAACGCGCAATTGTCAGTTAAATTCGCACAGTGCCGAATCGCAAAAAGTGGCCTGGACATAAGACAGCAAAATCCTCCGGTGGTAAAGTGGTTAATAGTGACTGTCCTTGGGACCTCTATGCCTGACATCATGGAATAGAGATAGACATCTTTTGTTAGATAGATGAAGTCACCAAAGTACTTTGCAACCCGAATATAATTTATTATATACAGAAGGTTAAAGCAAATAGAATATTATGTTGTAGTTGGAGGTTAAAATGAATTTTTCTCTTCTCACTTCCATAGCATTTGTTTTGCAGGAAAAGAAAGCAAAACTGTACACTGCAGGAGGGAGGATATTATATCACACAAAGGGAGGATGCACAGGCTAGAAACTTGGTATAATGATTGAAAATAAATGCATACACAGAAAAAAACACAAATGCAGTTACAGTATATAGACTGAAAACTGCTAATGGAACAATGCACAAAAAGGCACAATGTTTTTACTATTGCTTGGCCACAGATAACAAATTTGAAATACAGATGACTGGATATATAATAAAGTAAAAATATATATATTTCATAGAAGGGGGCCAAATTAGCTGTGACGCCTAGAAAATGTATGAGTTATTAGTTATATATGTTTTGGAAATACCTCTTTATCTAGCAGCTTCTTTATAATTTGCTACTTCTCCTTTAAAACTTATTGAAATCTCAAGGTGTCAGCTCCCTGTCTTTGTCAATACGTTTCACTTTGTCAAGAACCTGCAAATTTGTACCTATCACTATAGAGGACCACAGCACTAATAAAAATACATCATGGTCTTACACAATAAAGAGTTCTAATTCTTGCGTGTATAAATAGTATCAAGAGATCGGTATTTTTTCTGAGGTCAAAACATAACAAGATTTGCTTTGTTGCCATTTGTTGCTTCTTATAGGATGAGGCTGTATGTAAATATAATCCCTGCTAAAATTCCAAGAAAAAAAAATTCAGAGTTAAAGATGCAAAGCATAACAGTGGAATGCAAAAAACATTCAATAATATATTCCGTATTTGGACAATGGACAAAATGAAACATCTAGCGCTCTCTGCTATATGTAAATTTAATAAAAGAAGGTAAAAGAACTTAGAAGTCAAGCACTTGTACCAAGTGCATATACTGAGCTCTCTGTGATCAAACAATAAACCAAAAAGATGGCAGTGGGTGATGTGATATGTAGAGATGTCGCGAACCTAAAATATTCCGTTCGCGAACGGCGAACTCGAACCTCCGCAGATGTTCGCGAACGGGCGAACCGCCATAGACTTCAATAGGCAGGCAAATTTTAAAACCCACAGGGACTCTTTCTGGCCACAATAGTGATGGAAAAGTTGTTTCAAGGGGACTAACACCTGGACTGTGGCATGCCGGAGGGGGATCCATGGCAAAACTCCCATGGAAAATTACGTAGTTGACGCAGAGTCGGGTTTTAATCCATAAAGGGCATAAATCACCTAACATTCCTAAATTGTTTGGAATAACGTGCTTTAAAACATCCAGTGTGTGTATACGATCAGGTATGATGTTGTATCAATCAGGTAGTGTAAGGGTTACGCCTGCTTCACAGTGACAGACCAAACTCTGACAGACCAAACTCCCCGTTTAACGCACCGCAAACAACTGAAAACAGTCCATTTGCAGTGGGTACAGTACAGTCTGTGGACCTGACACTCACTGGCAGGCAACTATAAAAAATATATTTTTTTTTAATTTGCAAGGTGCTGTGCCACCGTATATATGAGTGGTGGGCACTGCAGTGGGCACAGTACACTCTGTGGACCTGACACTCACTGGCAGGCCAGGCAACTGCAATTATAAAAAATATATATTTTTTTAATTTGCAAGGTGCTGTGCCACCGTATATATGAGTGGTGGGCACTGCAGTGGGCACAGTACACTCTGTGGACCTGACACTCACTGGCAGGCCAGGCAACTGCAATTATAAAAAATATATATTTTTTTAATTTGCAAGGTGCTGTGCCACCGTATATATATGAGTGGTGGGCACTGCAGTGGGCACAGTACACTCTGTGGACCTAACACTCACTGGCAGGCCAGGCAACTGCAATTATAAAAAAATATATATATTTTTAATTTGCAAGGTGCTGTGCCACTGTATAAATCAGTGGTGGACACTGCAGTGGGCACAGTACACTCTGTGGACCTGACACTCACTGGCAGCCGGCAGGCAACTGCAATTATGACAGAGGTACTGTGCCACCTGATATGAGTGTGGTGTGCACACAGTACAGTCTGTGGTGGGTCTGTGGCCTCTCACACACGGCAGGCAGGCAACTGCACAATAGATATATATATATATATATATATATATATATATATTAAAAAAAATTGACTGAAATACCAGCCCTAAAAGGGCTATTTGGGGTGCTGTCAGGATGCTGTCCTTACAGCAGGAGTGGACCGAGAACACTATCTAACAACTGTCCCTATTAACAGCAGCAGCAGCAGCACTCTCCCTGCTCTCACTAACACACTGCTTCAGAATGATCTAAGATGGATGCTGCCCTGGCTTTTTTATAGGTGGTGGGAGGGTGTGGGAGGGAGGGTATGCTGATTGGCTGGAATGTGTCTGCTGACTGTGAGGTACAGGGTCAAAGTTTGCCTCAATGATGAAGTATAGGGGGCGGACCGAACATTGCATATGTTCGCCCGCAGCGGCGGATGCGAACAAGCGATGTTCGCCGGGAACTGTTCGCCGGCGAATAGTTCGGGACATCTCTAGTCATATGTACGCGCTATGTCCTGGGCGGGACATCATCAGCGGGAACTTGTAAGTTCTTTTACCTTCTTTTAATAAATATACATATAGCAGAGCGCACTGGATGTTGTTCCATTTTGTCCATTTACATATACTTCACAGAGGGATCATCATCTTCGCCACTGACTGACCACAGGATGACTTGTATCCCCCTATTGGGGAAAGTGTTTATAGACCATCCTGGTTCCAGGGGTCATTCAAAGGAGATGAGGGGCTGCTAATGTCTTTGGTGGAGGTGCTTTACTCGCTCTGACACTTGCAAGACTGTTTTGAACACACATCCTCACAGTGGCTTTCTTGGAGAAATTGACTTTTTAACTATATATGTTTTTTGTGCTGCACTGTTATACTTGTAATTTGAATTTAGGTATTGTGTATTGGCCTTGTAGTGTTCAGCTTGCAACTATATTTAATTCATTTTATCTAGTTAACTTTAGGGGTCTGTTTTAAATATATATTTTATTAAAGATCAAATCCAAAAATGGTATTTTGGCGCTGGGTTCCCACATGTCTGGCTGCGGTTTGCAGTCTGGGGTACGGTGCATTTCTGTTCACCGGTTCAGGTGCGGTGCAAAAATTCGCACCTGAACCGGGCCCAAAAATATACAGGACCCTTTTCACCCCGGACATGTGTGAACCAGCTCCATTGAGACCCGGTCACATTTTCATGTTTTGCATATTGCATGCGGTTAAAAATGCAACCAATTTGCATATATGTAAAACTAGCCTTGTTTTTGAGTAGAGTTTGGAATAGGTAAGACTTCTGCTAGGTTTTTCCTTTTGCCAGTGACTGTGACTCCATTGCAGAGAGTTTCCCTCACTCCCTGTACCTGTGACTCCCATACAAGAAATAAGGAGTGCATGCATCACTGGGACATGAAACTATTAAGGCAACAAAAACACTTGCAGAATTTCATACCTTTTCTTTACACTGCTTAACCACTTAAGCCCCGGAAGATTTTACCCCCTTCCTGACCAGGGGGTATTTCGCGATTTGGCACTGCGTGACTTTAACGGACAATTGCGCGGTCATGCGACGCTGTACCTAAACGAATTTGACGTCTTTTTTTTCCCACAAACAGAGCTTTCTTTTGGGGGTATTTGATCACCTGTGCGATTTTTTTATCATGCGCTATAAACAAAAAAAGAGCGTCAATTTTGCAAAAATAATATTTTTCACATTTTTTTATATGAAGTTCCCCAAAAAAAATGTAAAAATCAAAATTTTTTAACATTTTCAGCCAATTTGTTTTATGCTACATATGTTTGGTATAAAAAATCGCAAAAAGCGTATTTTGATTGGTTTGCGCAAAAGTTATCACGTTTACTTTGTTTTTTTTTTAACGCGTAATGGCGGAGATCTGCAATTTTTTTTGCGGGACTGCGACATTGGGGCAGACAGATCGGACCCTTGACTGACATTTTTGACACTTTTGGGGTTACCAGTGACATTTCTACAGTAATCAGTGCTATACATATTCACTGTTACTGTAAAATGACACTGGTAGTGAAGGGGTTAACTTTTTTTGAGAGGGAGGGGTGGTGTGTGTCCCTAGGGGCGTGATTCTTACTGTTATTGGCTGTGGCTTGAGCTGTAGGAACAGTGATCAAAGGTCCTACATAGTAGAACCGTATGATCACTATTCCTACACAGGGGAGAATGACAGGCGGCTTGTTTACATCAGCCGCCTGCCTTTCTCCCTCTGTCACAGACGATCGTGAGTGTCTGGCAGACATCGAGTCCGCCGGGCACACGCGCGGGGGGGTCCGTGACCGAGCGGGAGTGGGAGTGGGAGCGCGCCAACGGCAGCGCGCGATTGCTCCCCAGAGCCTCACAGGCTAGTGACGTACCCATACGTCACTTTGCCTGTGAGGGGCTGACCACCACAGTATATGTACTTGCGGCAGTCGGCAAGTGGTTAACTTATGCCTGGTTTGCTATTGGAGACATTTCCCATCACTTTCTTTCCTAAAAACAGATGTTTCAACCCTTTTCTGCCCCATGTAAAACAAAATAAATCTAGGACAATACCTTTTAGGGTTCCTGAGAGTTGTAATGGATTGCAGTTGATGCCTCTTGTCAGTTTAGAAGGGTTACATTGGGTGGATATACTTTTTTGCAAAACACAGAAATCCTGTATTTACTCTCTTTCTTGTGCTTGCTTCAGATAGTATTGATGCATTCATTCTCAATTACACCAATAAGAGTGTGCTCCTTTTAATTTTCCTTCTTACCTACATCTTAAATTAGCTTACACTTGTAATGTTCATGTGCCATGCCCACTACACAGAGGCTTCTTAGGATATGTGATATGTGGGAATTTCTCATCTTTATGTTTTTATGCACTTCCTCAATGAGGTCTGATAAGCTAACAGAGAACTTAGATAATTCATACCTTTACGAAACCAAAGGTAACTTATGAGATAATGATACATGATCATTAGGAGTACTGTGCAAAGGGAAATGTGTTGTTTGCTGGCATACTTCCCATTGACAATTGCAATCCTTGCTATAATTTATATACTCTTCATTATTAGGACTATCTATCATCTATCTGGTTAAAACAGGTCAAGAAATGTTTAATGACAGACTAAACATTTAAAATTTGGTAGCTTAGTTCAACGGTAAATAATTGCATAATTACATTTATCCTATACTCTATAAAGGAGGTGTATGATTATGAAGACACTTATAATCAATAATTATTGGGTATGATTTCAAAATGTACAGTATGTATTACACTACTGACTCTAAAAATATGGTGTAAGTCTGAAGAAGGCGCTATATACTTAATCATATTCCTGCTATTCCACCCAATGCTGAACTTCTGAAACCTGTGTTTTCTATGTTCTGTCTTTAATTGTGGTATGTTTATTTGTTTACCCATCTGTAGACTGGTCCTTGCAATGTTTTCTTACCTTTAATTTTTAACCTTTATAGGCTTTAACATTTAGAAGTATCTCTTAATGTCTGTTCCTAAATCTTTATGAAGTGAAAATCATGCTCTGTCTAACCAGCCTTAATTTACTAATTCTTGATTGGTTAATTGGATAGCCTCCACCCCAGGTCTAACAGTATATAAGTACAGCATCTCTTGGGGAAGGCACGTTTGCAAGGGGGGCACGTTTGTTTTTTGGGGGCTCATTCTCAAAGTGGGGCAATTTCTATAAGTGGATGCACTTCTGACTTTGCACTTCAGCGAATGCACAAAGTGAAAGAACAAAGGAAAGGCTGAGATATACACCACATAGACTCCAGGTGACCTAATTTATCCTATCAGCTCTTGCTCCTTGTAACATGCACTCTCTACCACTACTTTTTACTGCCGTGTCCTCTATCCTTAAACTCTCTCTCCTTCACCCCTCTTCTCCACCCCACAGCTTACATATATCACCCTCACTACTGTCCTCTCCTTATTACTGCACATACCATCTCCTGCTATTTCTAAATCCACACGCACACAAAACCTCAAGGACACTGGGGCATGTCCCTTCATATAAATCACACTCTCATATTACCACCCTCACCTTTTTGCTTCTCCTAACCTCTGGAGACATATCCCCAAACCCTGGGCCTCCATCATTTACATGTACTCAACACACCCACTACCCTGCACCCTCTGGCTGCAGCCGCAATCAGCACAATCTAGTTTCCATCTCTCTTCTTCCCAAGACCAGACTCAGTTTCTCTTGCGCCCTTCGGAACGCCCGCTCTGTCTGTAATAAACTCACCTCTCTCCATGACCTTTTTATAGCTAACTCATTTAATCTACTTGCCATCACTGAAACCTGGCTTCATAAATCTGACACCACGTCTCCTGCTTCCCTATCCCAAGGTGGTCTTCTATGGACTCACTCCCCCAGACCCAATGGACGCAAAGGAGGGGATGTTGGGATCCTTCTAGCCCCACATAGCACCTTTCAAGTACTTCACCCACCTCCCTCTCTGTCACTCTCCTCATTTGAGGTACATTGCATTCGTCTTTTCTCCCCTGTTTCCCTAAGCATAGCTGTGATCTACCGCCCACCTGGACCTAAATCGACCTTTCTTGATGACTTTTCTGCCTGGCTAGCCTACTTTCTCTTTTCCGAAATCCCCACAATCACTCCCGGCGACTTCAACATCCCTTTTAATACTAACACCCCTGCCACTTCCAAACTTCTCAATCTAACCTCCTCCTTTGACCTGAAGCAATGGGTACATGCTTCTACTCATTCTGAAGGCAATATCCTTGACCTTGTTTTCTCCCACCTATGCACGCCTACACAACCTTTAAAACAATCCTTTCCCTCTCTCTGATCACTACCTTATTAGTTTCACTCTCTCCCTCTACTCCACCTCCTCTCCCTCCAGCTACCTTACAGTTACCCGCAGAAACCTACGCCATCTCAACCCTTCTCTTCTCTTCTCTACTCTGCTACCGACCACCTCTATGACAAAATCGCACCCCTGTCCTGCACCAACCTAGCCACTTCTGTATAAAACGCTTCACTCTTATGGGCCATACATGCTATAAGATTTTCTGAAGACCTTTTCCTTTAGACTTACCAAAACCATATAATACCAGGTCAAACCTAAACACTTTCAATTTGTATGCAATCTGGCAGGCCCTTGCACTACATAGAAAAGGTAAATCTGAAGGAAATCTAACCACAAAAGTTGGATAGTGTGTATCCAGCTTTAGCCTCCCTGGACACACTGGCCCCCCTCACTACACACCGAATCAGACCCCGACCCCTTCAACCTTGGCAAACAGATAACGCTAGAAGTCTGAAAAAGCATAGCCGTGCTCTTGAGCGCCTATGGCGTAAGACAGTCTCAGAAAGATTTAAACCAATATAAATCTGCCCTCCAAAAATACAATTCCAATCTCCACACTGCCAAGCAGACCTATTTTATCACTCTCATTAACAACTTGTCATCTCAAGATAGGTTGGTAAAGGCGCTACCTGTAAGAAATGACTAAAATAGATACTGTGTGTGTAAAATCACTGAATACATACACAAATTAAATACAATATGGAGATAAAGTGCGAAAGTGCAAGTAAACTGGAATAATCAATAAATAAATACTGTGTGTATAAAATCACTGGATACATACACAAATAAAATTCAATGTTGATATAAAGTGCAAAAGTGCCAGTAAACTGGAATAATCAGGGTTGTAATTGCCACAAACGCCCCAAAAAAGTGCTCAGTGTAACGGAAGTGTGCAATAGGCAATAATAACAAAAGTGCACAAGATGTGATAAATATTTATTGTAGGTTGTATTTTATATATAGTGCAGGAGATAAAAATATATAGTGCAAAAATTATATAGAAACCGTTTGGAATGCTGCAAAAAAAATATTATATTATGTATATATATTTTTCTCGATTTGATGCAAAATATAGTGAGCAAAGGTAAATAGTGGAAAGCAAGAGGTTCTTTCCTAAAGAGTGTTAAGAAACAGTGTCCAGGATAAAACCGAAAATGTTTCACAAGAGTGTGTACACCTGTGTCAAATACTAGGTGTCACACTACCAATACGACCTGTATGTTGGAGACAGGCTGGCAAATCCGGGGGTCCCCTCCGCTTCTGATGAGCAGATGCTTTAGGCAGAAGGATCGATCTGAATGCTCAAGCAGAAAGAGAACCCCATGAGAAAGTGTGCAAGGCGATAACACAAAGAGTAGTATCCACTCACTCAGTAGGCTGATCAGGATCAGTAAGATGACGGGAAGCTTCCGCGTTCCACGGCTCAGGCGCACTGTCAGAGTATTGAGTCCAAATTACTCATAACATTTGATATCTAATATACAGATAATTTTTTAAAATTTATCTTTGTTACCATTTGGTATATATTGGGATTAAAGCATATGCCCTACACTTTATTTACAGCTTCAAGCATGTACAATCCCTCTATTTTGCCCTCTGCCATCTACTATTCCTTTCCTCCTTTCTCCCCCCCCCTTTTTTTCCTCTTTCTCCCCCCCCCTTTCCTCTTACTTTCTTCTTCTTCCCCTTTTTTTCCTTGCTTTCCTTTTCTCCCCCCCCCTTTTTCCTTCTTTCTTTCTTCCCCCTCCCCCTTTTCTTTCCTCTTTTTCCGCCCCCCCCCCCTTTCCCCCCCTTGTTTCCTTCCCCTCTCTTCCTTTGTCCCCCTCCCACCCTTCCCCCTTTTTCCTTTAGGTTCCTCTTCCCTCTTTTTTTTTTGCATACTATATATATGCTTGGATAGACGTCTCCAAAACTCCTGTTTCGTCTTACCGACGTAGAAGGAGCCACACTCGCACTGAAATAGGTATACAATGCCACGTGTCTGGCAATTTGTGAAATGTTTCAGGATAAACAATTCCCCATTAGGGAGTTTGAAGGATTTCCGTTTCTTAATGTAGGGACAGTGGGAACAGTGTCCACATGGGTAAGAACCCACAGTTGGACAATGTTTGTTTTTACTTGCATCACGATATTCACTGTGTGTAAGTTTGTCTTTGAGTGAACTAGCTCTTTTAAATGTGATAGATGGAACTGTCGGTACGAATTTATTGATTTTTGGATCGTCTGTTAATATTGACCAGTGTTGTCCAATGATGTTTCTGATAGCCGAGTGTTGAAGGAAATAACGCATGATGATGCGTAGTGGATCTCTATCTGTACTTTTTGGAATCTTTGATTTTTTTGTTGCTAAACAATAATTCATGTCGTGATTTGGAAAGAGCCTTGTTATATGCTCTTTTAAGTCATGAACGACTTTCTTATCGGGCATTTGTGGGCGTTTTCCATCTTACAATACAGACATGGGCCCCTGTCTCCCAAAATAAGTTAATACTATGATTTTACAGGCAGGTGTCTATGCCCCGTTTGGTAGGCTCTAGATGTGGCTCCTTGTAGCCCTGTGCATTTTCCTTGCTGCCTTGGTGGGAGAATCCATGCCTCCATTTTGGAAGATGACTTCTTAGCCATCAACATATCTTCTGGTTCCTGACCAACATCGCCAATTTGGTAAAGTTATCCTACATGTCTGTACACTCATGTGACAGCATACAATCTTTGTTTTGTGTGTGTCCTAACTGTAATACATGTTCTTTTTAGACATCACAGACCCCCCGAGGAAGACCTTACTCCATAGGTCGAAACGCATTGGGGTTTCCTGCATTTCCATGTGATGATCTTATCATGCGATTGTTATATATTTTTTGATACACCATGTTATTATGTTTGTAACCAGAGCTCATAATCTACCTATTTTTCTCCCCACATGGGGATTGTTTTATCATGTATGTTTTTTTATACATTTTTTCATTCTACTAATAAAAGTTAATTTTTATAAAAAAAACACAGTTTGATACATTCTATACAAAATTCATTGCTACTAAAAAAAAAAACCTGGGGGTCGGTACTTGTGTACTCTCTTTCTCCATCTGCTTTTAGCAAGGCATCCGACCTAGCGCAACTGCTTGCCATTGGCAAAGCTTCCGTTATTACAGGTGTTAATCGTCTGCGCATGTGTGTCATTCACCACCCTGCTGTAAGCCGGGCATTTGGTGACTACTGGAGCCATCCTAGAACTTCTGGACACCACATGATGCTCCCAAAATCCACACGGCTGTCCTGCGTGAGACCCCAGTCACCACATCTTCCAAAAGGTAGGAAACTGTATACAAAATGGTCCTTATGAGTGAGGAGGCAAAAAAGGACTGCGACCTCTGGCTCAGCCTGAAAATTTATGGGAGTGGGGTCCTATGGGGTTGGAGCGAGGGCGGGGCTACCCAAACATATGCTGCCATGGAAGTCTGTCAGGAAATGCATTTATGATTGATTTGTTTGTGAGTTTATTTCCTTTCTTTTGATACCAATAAACAATACTTGGGTAATGCGTAAGGATGGTGAGCCCTGTTTTAGTTTTTCTACAGTATTACTTCTGCAGGACAGTTTGTTCTGTAGCCGTCACATCTAAAATTTGGTTAGCTGCAATATAATAAATGTTTGGTTTTGTGTTTAACCACTTCTGGACCGGAAGGACTTGCCCCCTTAACCTCCCTGGCGGTAATCCCGAGCGTAACTCGGGGTGGATTTTTTAGTCCAGGATGGGTATCCCCGAGTCACGCTCGGGGTAGATGTGCAGAGAGCGCAGCGGTGTCTCTTACCTTCTCCTGGCGATCCAGCGATGATCTCTCATTGCTGTGACCGCCAGCCGAGAGTCCCGCCGCTCGTCCTTCGGTGTAATGACTTCCTAGTTCCGTTCCCTGCAGCAGCAATGCTGCATGGGAGCGGAACTAGAGAGGGAAATTCAAAACGTTGCACAAAACACAAACACATAACACATTTTATATTATATATATATATATATATATATATATATATATATATATATATATATATATATGTATATATGTGTATATATATATATATATATATATATATGCACACACACACACACATATATATATATATATATATATATATATATATATATATATATATATACACCTATATACACACGTATATATATATATAATAAAATTATATTATTGATTCGATTATAATTCATGCGTTATATATTATATATATATATATTGTGGGGATTAGCTCGGTGGCTGGTGTGTATGACCCCTTGGGGGGGTGCATTTACACAGGGAGATAGCCGAGAAGTGGTTGCAAACAACAGTTTGGTTTATTCTTGCAATTTACTTCACACAAGTGCAAGCCTCAAAAACATCAAAATAAAAATAAAACACAAAATAAATCCTTGCCACTGTGGGCGGCTACCTTCTCACATACAGGAACCTACCTATGGAGTCTGTCTCCAACCTACTGCTGGGCAAACTTTGCTGATCCTACAGCAGACACTCAATAGTCCATGTTTTTTCTTCACACAACAAATGTCAATTGATCATGTCCCTTTTCCTCTTCACATTGAACATGTCCCTTTGCTTTTCTCTTCACATAGAACACATTCCTTTGTTCGTCTCTTCACATAGCAAACAGTGCATTTATTTCTTTCCACATAGAAATAGTCCAAGACCTCACCTTGAGTAGTCTTCAGTCTTAATTAATTTCCCCTTCACACAGGAAATGTCCATTGGTTTCTTTTCACATAGAAACGTTCCAAGACGTCACCTTGAGTAGTCTTCACACTTGTTACCCTCCTCAGCGCACATCGCTTCAGGAGGTCTTCCCCATGCTCACACAGCTTCAGGGGGCATCCCTTCTCCCATGCCCACACAGCGTCGGGAGGCACACATCTGACTGTCCTCCTCTCCCCACACGGTGTCAGGAGGCAGCAATCAATAGACTTCCTTTGGACAAATTATAGAGGCCTTAACTTCCTCATTCCGAACAGCTGAAGGCCTTTCAACTTCCTTAAGCCAGTTCTGGCTACCTTTGCAGCCGACACCCTATAGTAATTGGTGAATTTTCTAAACCAGGTGGAAATGTATCTCCTGTCTGTGACTACATCCACAGATTTACCTGACTTCCTGTCACATACCTCCCCCCCTCTTGTTTCAACCCTAGGGTTGGGACACAGATTTCCAGACACGCATGTGTCAGGCACTGCTCTTGACTCTCACTGATAAGCCTCCTAGTATCTTCAAGCTTCAGGATGAAACTGTTTCTGTCATCTTCATTGACAGATTTCTCATAAATGTCAGACAACTTGTCCTTTATCTCATATACACATTCTTTAACTGCATTTTTGGCATCATTTCGCTCCTTTTCAAGTTTGTCCTGCATAACCGTCTGTCCTATCCGCCATGGAGGACCGTGATCCATAGGCAACTCAATTGTGCTAGTCTTAATGTCTTCAACATTCTTAAGACGCCTCTCTCTGCAGTCAACAAATGACTTCCACAACACTTTGAGAACCTCTGCTTCACTTGGCTTTGTTCCAAGAAATGTCTGTACTTTATCAACTTTCCTTCCACCTTCATATGGGTCAAAAGCAGTAGCTTCATTAATTAGCCGTAGACAGTTGAACCCAGTGATCTGGGTGGTATCCATTACAGACCTCCTCTCTGCATCAATGAAGGAGCATGGAACTGCAACACAGTCTATTACAGGTTTCTTCAATGCACTCTCTGCTATTGCATTACTTTTCACTTGTAGCTCCTTTTCTTTATCTGAACTCCACATGGAATGTATCTCAAGATCACGCTCAAACTTCTGCCACCTGTCTTTCACCAGATCCATTTTGGAAATATTCCCAGCCTTAGTTTTCTCCACTAGGTGGTGTTTTCTTTTTTCTCCAAGATTTATATCACTTGCGTTTTTCACTAGACTTTCAGCCTGAACTGAGAAATCATCACATTTCTTACACAGCTCCTTTGTTTGCTGAAGTTCTAATGATACATTTTCCAGTGCTTGAAGTTTTTGAAGGAACGGTTTATTCCAAAGGGGTGATTCAAGCCACATGTCATCAAATTTCTGATGCTCACTCAGGACAGACCCCAAAACACTGATCCTTTTAAAAACTGCATCAGGCACACTATCCCCTCTTTGGGACAGATCCTCTGTTGCCTGTAATTCCTCTTCAAGTTCCTGCAACGGAATCTTCATCTCTTCTACTTGCTGTTCAAAGGCTCGCTTAGACTTTTCTAGCTCCTGAACGCTTTTCCCAACATCATCCTTAGAGCTGACCAAATCTTCCATTTCTGTACACAGCTGTTTGTTAACTCTTTCTAGTTCAACCTTACACTCTAGAGCTTCCTCCAAAGAGCGAGCCAAGAACAGGGCTTTGCTCTCTTTATCACGCGCCTCCGCTTCTGCACGGTCGCGTTCTTCTGCATATTTTGCAGACACAGTCTTCTCCTCACCAAGCATCTGATCCAACTTCTTTTTCACATTTTCAACATTTTCTAATGAACCAACGCTTTCTTCCATGCGTTTTTTTATATCCGCTATCTGAGCTTGCAATGTTGCGACTTGCTCTGATAGGTTTTTCTTTGCTTCCTCCTCCTCTTTTAATTGTTCCAGGACGCCATTTTTCTCATCTTCCATTTGTTTGAGCTTTGTGCTAAAATTCAGCCTTTGACACCTCTCTTCCTGTAAGAGTTCCTGCGTGTCTTGCAGCTGCGATTCCAAGATAGAGAAATCTTTGGCAATTTCTCTAGATTTGCTGTCTGCTTGAGAAAACTGATTTATGACATTGTCCAACTCAACCTGCAGTCAGTTTGCCTTCTCTGACAGCTTAGCACACAATCGGTCACCTTCTGACACCTTGACTTGCGATTCCTGCAGCTGTGCCTCTACTTTTTTCCTCTTGTGTTCAGAATCTCCTTTTCCCTGCATAAGAGCCTTCACCTCATTGGCTAGTTTCTGGGAATGAGACTGTAATTCTGCCACACAGGCTTCTTTCTCCTTTAGCTGCTGCTGGACACGTTGGACTTCATCTTTCCAACTTTCACAGTCTGTACGTAATTCATCTACCACATTGCTCAAAGTGGTGAGCTCATACACATTACTCAGTAATTTAGCCTCTCTCTCATTTTTCTCCTTGTAGCTGAGAGACAATGTTGTTTTCAGAGCGACATTCTGTTCCTGCGCCCCCTGCAGGTCTATTTTTGTAGCTTCCAAAGACTGAAGACTTTTTTTCAGCTGATTACGCAACTCCAACATTTCACCCATACTTTGCTCCTGCAAAGTCTTAACTTCAATTTCCTTCTCCATGAGGATGGTATCTTTCTCCATTATAGTCTCTCTGCGTTTTTTCAACTCGGAAAAAAAAAGAGCAGTGGATTCTTCCCACTGTAACACTTGAGCCTGCAAGTTTCTATGCTCCATCCTAAGCAACTCCAGGGTGTGTTCCTTTTCTTCCATTTTCCATTGCAAGGCATCCAGCTCAGCCCTGCACACATACTCGGTTTCCTCCAAACTGATGACCTCCATTTGCTGCTGGCGTCTCTGTTTCCAGCCTGCCATGCTCTCTTGGTGAGCCTTTTGTTGAGCTGCAAAGCTCTGCTGAAAATTCGCATTTGCCCCAGTGTTGCTAGGGACAACAACCTTTCTCTTTAGCAGACTTTGTTCAGGCATGGATGGGGCTCGTTCAGGCGGTAACATCCCTTCCATCCATAGAATTCGGTCTCTCATTTCAGCTATCTTTGCATCTTTCAGGCGTTTTGACCGCCTCATCTTCAATTACTCCACAATAAATTTTTCACAGTCCAGCAAAAATTTTGAGACCACTGTCTCTTTAAAGCCAGTAGCTTTTCTCTCTCTTGCAGGATCTTCTCTCCTGCACACATAGATTGTGCAATCTCATGCACCAGACAAAGTTCATAGAACATATGCACTTCTTTGCAGGGATCTCTGCTTCTGCCCGCATCCTCCACCATATGTGGGGATTAGCTCGGTGGCGGGTGTGGATGACCCCTTGGGGGGGGGTGCGTTTACACAGGGAGATAGCCGAGAAGTGGTTGCAAACAACAGTTTGGTTTATTCTTGCAATTTACTTCACACAAGTGCAAGCCTCAAAAACATCAAAATAAAAATAAAACACAAAATAAATCCTTGCCACTGTGGGCGGCTACCTTTCTTACATACAGGAACCTACCTACCTAACCTACCTAGAGTCTGTCTCCAACCTACTGTTGGGCAAACTTTGCTGATCCTACAGCAGACACTCAATAGTCCATGTTTTTTTCTTCACACAACAAATGTCCATTGATCATATCCCTTTTCCTCTTCACATTGAACATGTCCCTTTGCTTTTCTCTTCACATAGAACACATTCCTTTGTTTGTCTCTTCACATAGCAAACAGTGTATTTATTTCTTTCCACATAGAAATAGTCCAAGACCTCACCTTGAGTAGTCTTCAGTCTTAATTAATTTCCCCTTCACACAGGAAATGTCCATTGGTTTCTTTTCACATAGAAACGATCCAAGACCTCACCTTGAGTAGTCTTCACACTTGTTACCCTCCTCAGCGCACATCGCTTCAGGAGGTCTTCCCCATGCTCATACAGCTTCAGGGGGCATCCCTTCTCCCATGCCCACACAGCGTCGGGAGGCACACATCTGACTGTCCTCCTCTCCCCACACGGTGTCAGGAGGCAGCAATCAATAGACTTCCTTTGGACAAATTATAGAGGCCTTAACTTCCTCATTCCGAACAGCTGAAAGCCTTTCAACTTCCTTAAGCCAGTTCTGGCTACCTTTGCAGCCGACACCCTATAGTAATTGGTGAATCTTCTAAACCAGGTGGAAATGTATCTCCTGTCTGTGACTACATCCACAGATTTACCTGACTTCCTGTCACAACATATATATATATATATATATATATATATATATATGTGTGTGTATATATATATATATATATATATATATATATATATATATATATATATATACACACACACACACACACACATATATATATATAATATATAACGCATGAATTATAATCTAATCAATAATATAATTGTATTATATATATTATATAATAAAATTATATTATTGATTCGATTATAATTCATGCGTTTGTGTTTCAAATTTATCACATCTGGGATGTCTACTAGACTCTTGTTTTGGTCAGGTTTAAGTCAGTAATTACTAATAATTGTAGGCCTATAATACATAACGCCAAATTTCCATGAAAAAGAATTGTACCGCTTTTGGTATATAATTCCTGACATAATCATACCGCCAGGGAGGTTAATGACCAGGCCATATTTTGCGATTCGGCACTTCGTTACTTTAACGGAAAATTGCACAGTCGTGCGACACTGTACCTAAATAAAATTGATGTCCTTTTTTTTTCCACAAATAGAGCTTTTTTTTGGTGAAAAAACTTTTTTTTTTCACATTCTACTATATAACATTCCCCAAAAAAAATAAAAAAATAAAAATTCTTTAATATTTTAGGCCAATTTGTTTTCTGCTACATGTTTTTGGTAAAAAAAAATCACAATAAGCGTATTTTGATTGGTTTCGCGTCTACTAACTACGGGAAAGATTTATGTCATTTTTATTCTTTTTTTTTTTTACTAGTAATGGTGGCGATCTGCGATTTTTTGCGGGACTGCAACATTGTGGCGGACAGATCGGACCCCTGACTGACATGTTTTACACTTTTGGGGGGATCAGTGACATTACTACAGTAATCAGTGCTAAAAATATGCACTGTTACTGTAATAATGACACTGGCAGGGAAGGGGTTAACTGTGTGGGTGATCAAGGGGTTAAATGTGTACCTAGGGGCGTGTTTCTAACTGTGGGGGGCATGGCTTGTGGAATGACTGTAGAGACCTGTGATCCTATATAGAAGGATCACAGGCACTCTGTGATCATTTCAGAGAGAAGAACGGTCAGCTGTGTTTACAACAGCTGACCGTTCTTCTCTCTCAGCGGGGAGCAATTGTGGATGTCAGGTGGCAATCAGAGCAGCCTGCCCCATGCATTGGCTTCCCTGCTGACGAGCGGGGGCAGGAGCGTGCTGGTGGCAGTGCGCGCTCGTCCCCTAGCTGCAGGCGCATGACTGACGTCGATTTGCCTGGGAGAGCCACACTGCCGCCGTTTTTCAGGCGGACCTGATGGGATGCTCCATGCAGCCCTATGGAGCAGCAGATGTTAGCGGAGACATCTCCACTGACACCCGCAGCTATCCAATCCAATCCTGTCCGTGAAATCCGACTGCAGGATCAGAAAAGATAAGATCGGATGAAAACGGACAGGCGGTCTGTTATCATCCGAACTCTCATAGAGGAGAGCAGGGATCTGACAGCTCCGCTGGGCAAAGTAAGCGGAGACGGAGCTGTCATCCACCTGCTTAGCGGGGATCGGCAGATTAATCCCTGCTGAGCAAAACGGAGTCTGTCGGGCACACCGACTATGTGAAAGGGGCTGTAGATTAGTGGAAGTCCACCAGGAATAAATGAGGGAAATGCATTAAACAACAATAGGGTGGAAATATTCCAGTAGGCACTATTGTTCCAGTGATAATTCTTTCGGGGGGTTTTCCTTTCAAGAGATTTCTTTTTACATCTTTCTGTGTTTTTAAGACAGGAAGTAAAGGTGAAAAACTGACTGGGGTCTTAACCATTCCATAATCCATCTATAACTAAAAAATTTAATAAAAATCATTTTTATATTTAAAGTTAATGTGTTAAAAAAAGTGGGCACACTCAAACACTGAGCATTTTAGAAAAGAATCCATAAATGAAAGCACCCTGATGGGAAAGCTACATGTCAAAATTAGAAGAAGATCCAAAGATATAGGCATCTAAAACTATATGCAATCCTCAGGCTTTTCTGTAAAATACAGCACCAGCTACCCCCACCCCTTCTAATATGCTCAGTTTAAACCAGTGTACTGCATATGTTACTTTTGATTGTGGGCATTAGTATTTTTCTATAACCACTGCTTGTAATTTTTTAAGTCATTTGCAAAAAAAAAATTTTATAAACCAGAAAGTCTATCTTTGTTTCTTTTTTATCCCGGTAATGTCTAATCTTATAGGTGTATTTGTGAAACAGGAAATTAATCAGCACGTATTTTGTTAAAAATAAATATACATTTTAAAAGCTGTGTTGGTAAGTCCACATTAAGTGAACAATATCTCTACAGTATTAATATTTACTACAAAACCTGAATGTAGCCTACCTTTGTTGACTTGGGATAGGCTATTAAAAGTAATAGCACAAGCAACAAAACAGAGCCACCACTTTATCAAGATAGTGGTCACATCTTCTCATCAAGCCTTATGGCCCATACACACAATCAGAAAATTTCTAAGAAAAATACAGTTTTTAAAGAGATTGTACGGTAATCTGATTGTTAGTACACAGTTTTGAGAGCAAATCGCGACAATTCATGCAAAATAATCCAATGGGACAAGCATAAAAGGTTTTCTCGTATGATACCGAATCGTACAATTTTCTTTTAAAGCAGAGCTTCCCCTTTTGGGTGGAGCTCTGCTCCACTGCCACATTTGGCATTTTTTGGGGGGAGGGGAGAGCGGGTACCTGGTTTTGACAGGTACCCACTCCCACTTCCTGGTAAGATTGCCGCACGGCAATCTACGTAATTTGCGACCCCTCCTCCTTCATCTTGCTGCCTTCTGGGACCCGTGGGTGTCCCAGAAGATGGCAGGACCATTCAGAAAGCACAGCGCGACTCATGTATGACAGTAGGAAATTGGTTGCGAAGCCTGAGGGCTTCACTGACGGTTTCCCTTACTTGTAAAGCCGGCGCCTGCACCCAAAGCCGATGGACGAATCAATTTGGGGTGCCAACATAGTGGGATCTCTGGACTTATTGTCCTTATATTAAAAGTTAGCAGCTCCAGGATTTTCAGCTGCTGACTTATAGTTTTTTTTTTTTTTTTTTTACAGAGCTCCGCTTTAATCAGTACAGTTGTCGTCCAAAAATGCAATACAAATACAATACAACACATTACACCACTGCCATATTTTTATTCTGTCATATGAGAATTTTCACTAGTAACCTCTTTTATTTTCGATATGAGACTAGTGGGCATGCAAAAAAAAAAATGGACGACCACTTATCCGATAATCTCATCGTGTGTACCAAGCATTATTTGTTTTGAATAAATCAGTTTGCTTTACAGAACTATAAAGCCCTGATTTATCTCATCAATTTAACAAACTCTACTACTTTTAAGAAGATGGATATTATTTTCTGTAATCATAGCTCCGTATAGATCTCCTTGTTGGGCTTTAAAATGGAATGTAAATATGTTTAAAGCAAAAACAGAAGATATAATGTTTTCTCTTTCCCTAGCCAGATGTGTAATTGCCACTAAAAAGATAAAAAAAACTAAAATCACAATGAAACCTAATTCATTACCATTTGACTTTTGTCCTCTGCTTACGGTTGTCTGATATAGATACTCTTGGACTGAAGTTTGAAGAAAGGTATCCTTAGAAGAAGGTTTTTTTTTTTTGTTTTTTTTTACATAGTGACAGTGTGCAATGAGTAAGGTTCAGACTATCTATCTGATACAAAGGAACATACGTACTGTAGAGAAGGTGAATCTTTGGTTATGTATTTATATCCAAGAATGATTATAGGTATTGTGAGGATCAGGCCATAGGTTACATTTGATTATGGGTTGCTTGTGTGTGCTGTGTACTGTCTCCATCACTATTCTTCTAATGTATACCACTAAAGGTGTTCACCCTATTATTTCATGTATGACTTCTGTCCAACACTCTCTGCCCGGCTTCATCTCATCCCTGTGGATCTGATATTTGCTACCCCTCCTGTTTTTTTAGCTTAATCAGAATCCTTGTTCTCAGTCCTTTTTTGTGACTCCATAATCCTCCTCCCTTGTTATTATTATACCCTTAATGCAAAACTATAACTCCAGCTTACTTAGCCCCGTGTTTAATCCGTGATTTGTCTACCTCTTCACTTCTTAGTATCTACTTGGCCTTGTTTTTATTGCCTACTTTTGTTTCAGTATGTTCTTGCCTAATGTCATTAAGTAATTTACTGTGCACTTTGCCAGTTACTGTCTCTCTGTGATTCACTCATTTCTGTTATTATATTAGCTGGGGCAACAGGGGCAATACCTAGAATTAGGTTGCTTTCAGGAATATCTTCATAATGTGTACAAAGACATAAAAAACTGCTAATGTGAACATTTGCATCATAGGTGTGCGCAGCCTTTTGCATTAGGGTGTGCACCCCAAAAGCTCAAACACACGTCTTTTTTAATTATTTTATTTTATTTTTTTATCATTTTTTACAGTAATATATATATATATATATATATATATATTATATATATATATATATATTTACAATTTGTAGGAGCACTGTTGACTTTGCTGAAATATCAGGGGTCAAAACAAATCCTTGATGTCTCATATTTAAAATAGAGAATGGAATTGAGGACAGAGATTCCTCAGTCCCTTTCTCTGCAGCCTCAGCTGCATTGCCAGTGAATGAATAGAAAGTGCTCTGTGCTGAGCAGCTCCCTGTCCATTCATAAACTTAAGCATAGTAAGCACATTTTACTATGGTTTCAGTTATGAATGAACACATTGAGTGATCCGTACCGATCACTCACTGTGTTCATTCAGAGAAGGAAGGGACCAGTAAATTACATATTTGTTGTCCAGTTCCCTTGTTTCTCATTCTGAAACATATTCCTCAGCAGCCGGTGGGAGAGGAGAGTAGGTAAGCAGGCAGGGGAAGGTGGGAAACATGGGGGGTCCTGGGCAGCAGGGGCAATCTGCACCTCACAGGGGGATTAGGATGTGCCCAGGCACACCCAGCACACCCCTTGAGCACGCCTATGATTTGCACTGTGAAGTACATTCACAATGCAAATGGTGACTTTAGCAACTTTCCACATCTTCATTCACATTATATTGGCAATATTGCATCGCTAATAGCAACCTAATGTCCCTGTGACAATGATAATCATGGGTTCAATCATGATCTACCTTCATCACAGCACTGCACTGCATTACTATTTACAGCCACTTAAATGTTGACAAGAAATCAAAATTAAACTTTTCAATTCTATTTTAAAATCAGACCTGTAGAGATGTCTGTGACAACTGAATTATTTTGTACTACATTGTGCTCCAGACAGCAGACAGCCAATCAGCTCATCCCTCCATGCAAGCAGCTTGTGTCTCTTTCTCCCCCCCCAACCCAACCCCACCCCCCAGCATCTGTATTTTCTGTGCAAGCACAGAGGGGGCAGGAGGAGGGAGGAAGGGTAAAAGAGTGGGTGGCTGTAACAGTAATCCTGACCCTGTACATTAAGTAAGGGAGACTCGCTCATTTCCCAGGATGGAGCTCAGAATTAAAACAGCCAAAGACAAGCAGCTAACACATGGGACTGTTGGGACTGTTGGCAATATGCACAGCAACCTCCTCCCGGCTCTCTCATCCTTGCTCCTGGCGCTGGGTTGACAGGAGTAGTGATGCTGGGGTAAATTCCTCCCCTGCCCCCCCCGCCCCCTAGTTTTGACCCTGAGTGTTAGACCACACTACTTCAAAGAACATATATCCAAAAAAGTTTTGGATCATTCCAGTGTACTCAAATAACAGCATGCTTAGTTTACATAGTAACATAGTTACATAGTTAGTGAGGTTGAAAAAAGACATCAGTCCATCGAGTTCAACCTATGATGTGTGTGTGTTTGCTGCTAACCGTACATTGTATACCCCTGTTTGTTGTGGTCTTTAAGGTGCCCATCTGATAGATTTTTTAAACTATCGATGCTACCTGCTAATACCACTGTTTGCGGAAGAGAATTCCACATCCTTACTGCTCTGACAGTAAAGAACCCCCTACGTACTTTAAGGTTAAACCGCCTTTCCTCTAGTTTTACTGAGTGGCCACTTGTCTTATTGTATTCCCTTTCTCTGAATAGTTTGTTCCTTATGCTAGGGTCGCCAGTACAGTATTTGTACATTGATATCCTATCCCCCCTCAATCGTCTCTTCTCCAGGGAGAATAAGTTCAGTGCTTGTAGTCTTTCCTCATAGCTGATGTCCTCCATCATTAATTATTATTAATTAATTAATTATTTTTGTTGCCCTTCTCTGGTCTCTTTCCAGTTCCAGCACATCCTTCCTGAGGACCGGTGCCCAGAACTGGACAGCATACTCCAGATGTGGCCGGACCACTAATGACATTTCATGCATTTCACCTAATAGCTGGACTGTCAGGGCTAATTGAATACTGAATCCCGTCTCTTACATTCTCTATCTCTCTCTCTCTCTCTCTCTCTCTCTCTCTCTCTCTCTCTTTCTATATATATATATATATATACACACACACACACTTCATACCACCCATACAGAGGCAGGTCCTTACAATTAACATGTATTGTGATTACAAAGAGAATGGGCTTTCTGGATACTAATAGGTTTACCAATTCATTTTAAATCGTAAAACACGATTGCGAGGGATCTATTTCAAATATAGGATTTTTTCCTTTGTACTCTACAAACTCTAAGACAGGAATGTGTTTAATTCAAGCACATGTGATTGCATTCACCATAAAAGAATTGGTACAATCTATAAAATATCTAATGGAAAATGGCCGTGTTCCCTCCTTGTTTTATCAACATATTTGCAGATGCCATAGTGTCCACATTTAAACACTCTCTTCAGAAATCTTTGGGACCTGAATTCATTATGTACATCATGTATGCATGTCTCTATTTTAATACTCTTCTTGTAAATCTTTATCGATATCACCTTTCTTTCTGCTAAAATTCTTGAATTTTGTTTAGGAAACAAAATGGAACTTTGCTAAAGAGTGAATTAAGGTTTAGGCTTGACACATTTGAACTCTTATTATAAAATGTTATTACCAACTGGAGCAACATGGTTTCTCTTTGTAGAATCCAGTGGTTTAGCAAGGTACAGATGTGGGTATCAGACTTATTCTTAGCATACCCCAATACACTTATATGTAAAGCTGCTTTTTTATATTTAAAGCTGATTTGTTTTTTCACTTAATTTCTTCACTTCTGTTCACATGGAAGGCCAAGGTCTTTGACTTTCGACATGTTAATACAACATTAGTAGTTATACCAGAGTAGGGATTTGCTGCCCTCTACTGTCTATAAATGGCTGTGCAGACTAATGTTCAGAGAATATTTATGTACATCACTTCTTGACTCTGTGTGTCTGGGTTAGAAACCCCAGAAGGAGGAAGAAAGACGAGAGAGAGGAAATTACGCACATGATTTTACACACTCAGAAGCTGATCTAGTTCACCCAGACCAGCGGAGACTATTAGGCAAGTATCCCTATGTTTTAATAGTTTAACTGCAGGTGCCCATATCTTCTTGGGGGTGTATCTCAATCCTTGTGAGGTTTATCTGTCCTATTGTTATTCTCTCACATGCACAGTGCCAAATAGCCAGGTCTGTGCTACTGTATATGTGTAGGGGTCACCTTCTAGTATATTAGTAGGTGAACCTGTTTGTTGCAACAGAATTTATTTGCAGCTCTTTTTATTTTAGTTAACACTTTCCCTTCTGGTATGGGATTCTGTAGCTAGTTTTAGCTCAGGGTTCAATAACTAGTATAGGCTAGAGCCGGGTTAGGCATCCAATGGCCAATTCTGGTAGTCAGGGGTCAGATTGCATGACAAATTAGACTCTTCCAGGAACTAACGCAGATTAGATTGGCTGTTCCAGTGCCTCACCACAGTTTCTTCTAGTGGAAATCTGCATTCCAGGCTGGTTTGACAGTGGCTGGGTGGTTTCTTCATCCCCGCAGGTCTTGTCTTCAGGTCTCCAACACCAAGACAAACACTGCATTGCAATCATCCTCAGGGGCCCTGCAAATGGAGTTTGCTGCAATTTTCATCTGGAGGTATTCTTTTAACAATTATATATACCCAGCTATATGTGCGCAATTCCACCACTTGTTGGGCCCTGAAAATACCTGTTTGAATATTCCATATATGTATCAATATTAATCTTTGCTCATAGAAAGCTTATTTTATTTCCATACTGGTTTTCATCTATATACTTTTGGTTATGGTTTATGCTGGTTGCAGTAGTTTATCTGCTCCCACTTTCTTTGATTAGATTATTTGTTAACTTTCTAGTAAGGGAATCCCTCTGTACACAGATGCCCGGTCCTGGGTGGAGGCACTGCCAATGTTATTATCAAAACTACTTTTCCACTTAGTGAAGGTTCTGGTTCTCTTATTTACCTACAGGTTTAGCACAGTGTCCTGTTTGAGGAGGGCCATTTGTCATATCCTTTTCCAAAAATAAGTCTATATCAGCAAAAGTAAGCTATCCCAGCTACATGCTGATACGTTCTTATCTCTGCATATGACCAGACAGGTCCAGAGGCTGCTTTATTAAAAAAAAATAAAATGGACTGGTTACTATGAGTTTTATTTAATGCATTCAAAAATCTGACTAGATGATTCCATCCATATCAGTGCCTGGCATTACCATTACTATTACCATTACCATTACCATTAAGGCTGTGCTTTAAGTACAAAGTTAGGCAGTGTCTTTTCCCTATATAGTTATCAGTCACACATTTTTCCATCATCAGTAGAAATACAGTTATTTTATGTAAGTTTATTTATATAGTGTCACAATATTCTAACCTAGGTTAGAATGAGTAACAAAAAAAGCAAAAAAAAAAAAAACACTCTGTAACATAAGTGATCCTAACAGCAAGCATTGCCTTTGGTGCAAATGGTTGCATGCCTTTCAGTTTCCTTGTGATGAATATTATTATTTTTTTATTACCTCTCTTCTCATCCCCTTGATCCACACTTTAGTGAATGCAGGTCATTCACTCTTTAATCTCAACCATGAGATCAGAAAGCTCCAATTTTAATTTTTGCTTACTCCTACCATTCTCCCTCTATGGCAAGCTTGTGCTATAATAAAAGGCATTAAATATATAAGAACGCTTTACTCCTACACTATTTTCACTTAATTTTCAAGATATACTCGCGTAACTCATTCATTACTTTACTTATGTTGCCATTATAAAGACTATGTTTAAATACATCGTTTTCTATCCATATGCAGCTAAAACATCGATAAATGCCATTCCAATTCTCTTGCTGTTATTGTATTTTCTGTTGTTGATATCAGCTGTTTTGCTCCTTGACTGCCTTGGCAAGGTCATGTTTTGTATCATTTGACTTATATACTTTCAATAAAATAATTTTTTCGAAAAGAAAAAACATGAATTCTTGAACAAACACTGGCTTAGCTCACCATACTGGGATGGCCAAAAATGATATTGCACAACACAGTTACACATACAAAACATAATTTCTATAATCTATAATTTCTTATTACAATATAGCTGTTTCAGAAAGGTTAAAAATACAAAACAATGGCTTGAATTTAGAGTTAGTCATTAACATTGAACACACAATATGATTATTATTTACATGGTGCAGGTAGTTATTGGTATTGGGGTGTTGGACTGGAAAATTGGCATACAGAGGTTGTGTACCGAGTATATTAATATGAAAGTTACATTTTGCAATGAACATGTGCATTGTGTAGTGTACTAAATTAAAGATAATGCATACCCAAAACCTTTTTTATTTAATTATAGGGGAGGATTAAAGCTGCTGTAATTTTCTTTTTTGCAGACTGTGTTCTGTTAGAGATATTCTATTTACTTTCTGTAGTTGAGACAAAACAAGAAATGAGAGGAAATCTCTACAAAGTTTTTACAATGAACATTCTTATCTCCTTTAGTAAATCAGCCTGGTAAATCAGGATGTAACAGCAAATGGAGAATATCAACCCACAGTGCCCCCATTCTGCACATTACCAGACTGAAGCATTGTGGGTAAGGGATGGGGAGAACTAGCACTCTTAAAGGGAGCATAGGATCCTTGATTTTAGTAAGGGTGGATTGCGAATATTCATCTGTTCTACCCTAATCTGTTCATCACTACTGTGCTATCTATAACCTCTATCTGCTGCCTTTTTCATTTGCTACCTGGCTGTTGGTGACCCTGAAAATCAGTGACAAATCACCAGTTCAAGCTCCACTGGGCCGTGGACAAAAAATTCAATGCAAAGGATAAAAAAAAGAGGGCCCGGCCGCCCTAGCATAATACAGTTTTATTGAAAAGAAATAGGAAGCTTGTTGGTGACCCTGGCCTTACAACCAAACTTCTGTCTGTTAAATTAGAACCTTTGCCACGCAAATGTTGGGGACATTGTCTTGGCTATAGCCAGTGGTAATTTGCATCAGCTGCATATTTCCAGTGAGGAAAACAAAACAAAATTATCCCACATTTTCATCAATTGACAAAAACCGTGACGGAAATCAATTCAATTTTCATCAATGAACGAAAACAGAATGAAAATGTGAGGGAGGGATGTTTGCCCACATGAAATTCCAGTTTACATGGAGTTCCGCCTGTAAAGCCTGTGAGTGTTTCCCCTCCCAGTAAGCAAGGTAACGACCACAGCATGCTTATTGGTGTGGCTTGCTTAAATATTATTAAATAATTATTTCAACTTACATTTAGGTTAAAAGACTTCTACTTGTGAATGACAGCGGGGCTCTGAGGCTCCCGCGTCACTTCCGATTTCGGCAGCGTCACCTGGTTCTGTACCACTCTTGAGAGGTGGTCAGGTTAGTTTGTTTTGCACATTAGGATGGCTTATTACGGTGAATTTCACTGTTATAAGCAACCATATTTTTCTGAATGAAAGCTACTCATTCAGTGTTTACTATTGTGATTAGCTGTGATTGGCCCTATCTGTACTATGTGATCACTGTGACCAATCAGAAGATCAACACAATAGTACACAATGAACTGCATGAGTGGAAGCCATCCATTGTGTACAACTGTCATGTGATCTGCTGTGATTGATCACAGTGATACCAGCAGCCGGCCAGTACATTGATCTGTCATCGGACCAGCGGGTGACAGATCGCCCATGGGGCTCCCACCCAGCTGTCATTTTACTATTGGCTGTGCGGGAAGGTTTTAAAAACATTCTTCACCTCAGTTTATTTGAAGAAAAAGGAGAGGTAAATTATAGCAAGACAGAAAGGTTAATAACAGTATATTAAATGTATCCTTGTGATTGATAGAATCCTGTATTCAAAAAAGATTAAAGAAAACTTAATGTGAATACATCACCAGGATCGAATGGCTTACACCCGAGACTTCTCAAATGACTTAGCCATGTTAAAGCCAAACCACTGTTCCTAATTTTTAAGGATAACTTACGGACTGGAATAGAATCAGCTAATTTGCGAAAAGCAAATGTAATACCAAAATTCAAAAAAGGGCTCAGAGATATATCTAGAAATGACAGACCAGTCAGCTTAACATCAGTGGTATGCAAACTATTGAAAGGAATTAGACATGTGCAGAATAAAAACATTGTTTTTTTTTCATTTCGATTCGTTATTTGCATTAATTTGTTTAATTAAATTTGTTTATTCCGTTTAATTCATTTTCTGAATTCCTTTCCTTTCTTCGTAATCAAATTGATTCAAATTTTCCAAATTCAAATAGTTTTATTTTTCTCATTCGAAAAGTTTTCAAATTTGAATTCGAAACATTTTCGAATTCGAAAAGTTTTCGATTTGTTTCCCAATTTCCAAAGACGCTAAAATAGAAAAGAAGTTAAAAGAATAGAATATAAAAAATACAATAGAATATAAAATTATATAACATAAAATAAAAGAGTATAATATCATAGCGTAAAACAGAACAAAATAGAATAGAAAAATAAAAGAATAGAATAGAATAAAAAAGGATAGAATAAAATTGAAAGAAAACAACCAACTTCTGAAATTCTAGAATTAAAAAGAATAGAATTAAAAAACAATAGAATAGAATAGAATGAATATAACCATTTTCCAAAATTCAAATAGAATCAATTCAAATTTGATTAAAATGGAAAGAAAATAGATTAGAAATAGAAAAAAACAGAATAGTATAAAAAAACAGAATAGAATAGAAATAATATAACCATCTTCATATTCTGATCTATTCTTTTCTATTCTATTCAAATTTGAATTGATTGTATTAGAATTTTGGAAAATGGTTATATTCCTTCTATTCTATTCTATTCTACTCAATTGTTTTTTGAATTCTATTATTTTTCTATTTGTTTATTCTATTATATTCTATTCTATTCTTTTCTAGTCAAATCCAAATTTGTTTCTATTCACAATTCTAATTTCGGAAGATGGTTATATTTGTTCTATTCTATTCTGTTATTTTCTATTCTATTATAATTTAAATTGATTATATTTAAATTTTGGGAAATGGTTACATTCTTTCTTTTCTATTCTATGTTATTCTATTTTATTGTATTGTATTCTATTTTTTATTTAGTTCTATTCATTTCTGTTCTATTATAGTCTATTCTATGATTTTTTTTCTATTCTTTTCTATTCTATTATTTTCTTATTTATTCAAATCTGAATTTATTCTATTTGAAATTCGAATTTCAGAAGATGGTTATATTCTTTCTATTTTATTCTTTTTTTTTTTTTTTTTACTCTATTTTACTTTTTCTATTGTATTCCTTTACTTTCTATTCTATTTGGAAAACAAATGGAAAAGTATTTGAATCTGAAAACTTTTCAAATTTAAATTTGAAAAGTATTCAAATTCAAAAACTATTCAAAATTGATTCTGAATTTTTTTCTGAATTTCAATTCTTAACTAAACAAACTGCACATGTCTAAAAAGAATATCAAGGGACCATATCCAAGAATTTGCTGATGAAAATATTATTATTAGTAGTATTCAACGTGGTTTTATGCAGAACTCTTCTTGCCATACCAACCTCTTAACAATCTATGGAGGGAAGTTATAATTTGGTAGAGAAAGGCATGTGGATGTAGTGATATTATCCTCATTGTTACCATACATCAAATAGATAAATAAATAAATGACAAACCTTACAAATACATAAGTGCACAGAGTTTGCTTGTTCCCCCTGTGCCTGCGTGGGTTTCCTCTGGGTACTCCGGTTTCCTCCCACACTCCAAAGACGTGCTGGTAGTTGACTCCTGTCAGCCATAGCATGTGTTTGTATGAAAGTGAGTTAGGGACCTTAGACTACTCCTTGATGGCAGGGACTGATGTGAAGGTATAATAAATATGTAAAGCACTGCGTAAATTGATGGCGCTATAAGTACCTGTGATAAATAAATAAATAATTAACAAATAAAAGTGCAACAAGCTGTCACTTCGCTTGTCTGGATCTGAGCTTGCAGTCAGAGTGGAGTGGCTGGAGCAGACAGGTTGCAGTATTTCTTATGCGATTCACCAGTGTCTGTTTTTTGTATAATTTTGTATAATTTTGTTTTAACAAATAAATTAGCTGTTTTCTGCTATAAAGTTCTTCCTTCCTTTCTTCTGCTATGGTTATTGGGCATAATGCTGTTTTCATGGTAACCAAATTTTTTTTGAATTCTTGCGCTTGTTGCTGGTTATAAAAGATACCAGCAATGTGATCTGGTGAGTTTCTGGAACAGCTGGGGGTGGTGATCACTTTGGTGGTGCACTGAAACAAGCAGCACGTTGGAGATATGATCTGTGGATTTTGTGTGATTTATATACTGCACTTTATGAAGGAACATTTTCATATTTTACATTATCTGTGAAGAAATATTTTTTTCACAGTTTTGGACACAGTATTGCAAATTATTTACTTATATGTGAACTTGAAAAGCACATGTCACTTTTGTTTTTATTGGCACTTGGCACTTTGGTTGTTGCACTTATTATTTAGTTGTAAGGTCTGTTATTTATTGATGCATTTGATGTAAAGTATCAATTAAGGTATTAACACATAACAGTGCACATACTGTAGGTGTGCGCAGCCTACTGCATTAGGGTGTGCACCCCAAAGCTCAAACACACATGCCTTGCTCTGCAGCCTCAGCTGCACTGGACAGTGAAACAGTTTACTATGCTTCAGTTTGTGAATGAACAGGAAGCCGCTCAGCACAGAGCACCTCTCAGTTTACTATGGTTTAGTTATCAATGAACACAGTGGGTGACTGTGTTCATTTTGAAAAGGAAGGCACTGGTAAATTATATATTTACTAGCCCTTTCCCCCACTCTCCATACTGAAACATCCCCCACAGCAGCTGGAGGGAGAGGAGGTAACCCAGCAGCACTGCAGGGGGGGCACAACACAGGGAGAAGGGGGCAGTAGGGTTAATCAGCACTGCATGTAGTGTTTAGGGTTTGCCCAGGCACACCTGGCACATGCCCTGCGCACGCCTATGATAGTGCATAGTTAGAGTAGTGAATAGTGCTGTTCCATATTTGTTTTTAAATTTTTGGGGTGAGTTTTTTTCACTAGAGGAATAGCTGCTGAATAGTTTTTTTAGAGGCTCTGTGCGCAGTTCATTTTTTTGCCTGTGGATGTAGTGTATTTGGTGTATCTGGATATAATGAAGGCATTTGATACAGTACCCCATAAACACTTAATTTACAAATTAAGTACTATTGGAATTGATGATATTGTATGTACCTGGATAGAAAACTGGTTTCTTATACCTCATGTTAAGTCATTCGTTCTAATGAAAAATATATTGTTTTACCATGTTCAGCATTTATGAAAACTGACATGCAATTAATATACACTATTTTATGCTAATGTACCTGTTGATTCCTACACCTTCGTTAAAAAGTTCAATACAAATTATTGGAAAAAAAAAAAGATAAATGCAAATGTATTTGCAAGTAGAAAAGTGTACATTCATTTACAGTATCTCACAAAAGAGAGTACACCCCTCACATTTTTGTAAATATTTTATTATATCTTTTCATGTGAAGAAATGACACTTTGCTACAATGTAAAGTAATGAGTGTACAGCTTGTATAACAGTGTAAATTTGCTGTCCCCTCGAAATATCTCAACACGCAGCCAATAATGTCTAAACCGCTGGCAACAAAAGTGAGTACACCCCTAAGCCAAAATGTCCAAATTGGGCCCAAAGTGTCATTAATTTGTGTGGCCACCATTATTTTCCAGCACTGCCTTGGGCATTTAGTTCACCAGAGCTTTACAGGTTGCTACTGGGGTCCTCTTCCACTCCTCCATGACGACATCACAAAGCTGGTGGATTTTAGAAACCTTACGCTCCTCCACCTTCTGTTTGAGGATGCCCCATAGATGCAAAATAGGGTTTAGGTCTGGAGACATGCTTGGCCAGTCCATTACCTTTACCCTCAGCTTCTTTAGCAAGGCCATGGTCATCTTGGAGGTGTGTTTGGGGTCATTATAAAGTTGGAATATTGCCCGGCGGCTCAGTCTCCAAAGGGAGGGGATCATGGTCTGCTTCAGTATGTCACAGTAAATGTTGGCATTCATGGTTCCCTCAATGAACTGTAGCTCCCCAGGGCCAGCAGCACTCATGCAGCCCCAGACCATGACACTCCAAGACACACTTGTCTTTGTACTCCTCACCTGATTACTGCTACACACGCTTGACACCATCTGAACCAAATAAGTTTATCTTGGTCTCATCAGACCACAGGACACGGTTCCAGTAATCCATGTCCTTAGTCTGCTTGTTTTCAGCAAACTGTTTGCGGGCTTTCTTGTGCATCATCTTTAGAAGAGGCTTCCTTCTGGGACGACAGCCATGCAGACAAATTTAATGTAGTGCGCAGCGTATGGTCTGAGCACTGACACGCTGACCCCCCACCCCTTCAAATTCTGCAGCAATGCTGGCAGCACTCATACGTCTATTTACCAAAGACAACCTCTTGATATGATGCTGAGCATGTGCACTCAACTTCTTTAGTCGACCATGGCAAGGCATGTTCTGAGTGGAACCTGACCTGTTAAACAGCTGTATGGCCTTGGCCACCGTGCTGAAGCTCAGTTTCAGGATCTTGGCAATCTTCTTATAGCCTAGGCCACCTTTATGTAGAGCAACAATTCTTTTTTCAGACCTTCAGAGAGTTCTTTGCCATGAGGTGCCATGTTGAACTTCCAGTGACCAGTATGAGAGAGTGAGAGCAATAACCCCAAATTTAACACACCTGCTCCCCATTCACACTTGAGACCATGTAACACTAATGAGTCACATGACATGGGGGAGGGAAAATGGCTAATTGGGCCCAATTTGGACATTTTTACTTAGGGGTGTACTCACTTGTACTGGTGTACTGGCAGTGGTTTTGACATTAATGGCTATGTGTTGAGTTATTTTGAGGAAACAGAAAATTTACACTATTTAACAAGCTGTACACTCACTACTTTACATTCTAGCAAAGTGTAATTTCTTCAGTTTTGTCACATGAAAATATATAATAAAATATTTACAAAAATGTGGGGGGTGCGCTCACTTTTGTGAGATACTGTACTTTTTGTCATGAGCCTGAGATCATGGGTGCAATATTAGTCTCCTGCAGACACTGCCCAGAGCTTTCTGCCTGTACCTTTATGCAGGCTTTCTGTTTTAAAGCTGTATGAAGTGTCCATGAACTACAACAGCACTCACCAATGCCTTGGATGTTCATTGAGAACTACAGTACAAGCCATCTGCCGCAATGCCTGACAGAACTTGTAATTCATTCATTCACAGATTCCTCTGAATGAGTGGACAGAGCTCTGCACAGTTGTGCTGTTTTTGAATAGTGACAACAGGGAGAAGAACCCCCACCCCCATCACAGGTAGGAATCTGCAGGTGTGGGGACTAGAGCATAGTAACACATTACATGTTACACCTTAAATTGCGGTGTTCTAAAACATTTAAAATTTTACTGGACTTAACCCTTAACTTGTTAATAAATGGTATTGAGGATGGTGTAAATAGTTCAATAAAAGTGTTTACTGATGATAGAAAGCGTAACAGGGCAATACCTACTTAGAATAGAGGGTTGGGCGGCTATATGGCAGATAAGGTTTAATAATAAAAAATGTAAAGTAATGCACTTGAGAGCTAAGAATATTCATGCAAGTTATACGCTAAAAAATTAACATATTGTCTTCGCCCTCAGGAATCAGTTGTAAAAGAATTAAGCTGCTAGCGCTATACCTTGGTGGAGTATATCAAGAAATTGGTGATTTTTTCTCGATACCCTGGGCTTGAGGACAATGCCATGATGGTATGTATCTCACGCCCCGCATGTTACGATTTGTTTAATAATAGTATATGCGAATCTAATAATATGATTCTATGTTTTTTTATATTATATTACACACAGTACCTGCAGGGGCCTTGTGGATCTGCCCCCATGCTCACCCAGGGACATTGACCTTGGTGCCTCTGTTGATTGCTGACTTGGTTGACTCAGGTCTTGAGGAAAAGATCCTTTATATCTTTTCTTGAACAGTTGCAGAATATGTAAGTTAATTGTTACTAATTGACATCATGTTGTGTACTTATGGTTTTTATTATTATTACTTGTAGTGTTTGGTCCCCGTTTGATGTCTTTTATTATTATTTATTATTATTATACAGGATTTATATAAAGCGCCAACAGTTTGCGCAGCGCTTTACAATGTGAAGGAAGACAATACAGTTACAATACAGTTCAAAACAGGAGGAACTAGAGGGCCCTGCTCGTTAGAGCTTACAATCTAGAAGGGAGGGTCAAGTGAAACAAAAGGCAATAACTGTGGGGGATGGGTTGATGGAGAAAAGGAGGTACATTTGTTAGGGGTTGGTAGGATAGGCTTCTCTGAAGAGGAGGGTTTTCAGAGATCGCCTAAAAGCTAATAGAGTGGGGGATAATCTGACAGATAAGGGTAAGGAGTTCCATAGGATTGGAGAGGCTCTGGAAAAGTCCTGGAGGCGAGCATGGGAGGAGGTGATGAGTGAGCTAGAGAGCAGGAGGTTTTGAGAAGAACGAAGAGAGCGATTAGGTTGGTATTTTGAGATGAGGCTGGTGATGTAGCTGGGGGCTAGGCTGTGGATTGCTTTGTAAGATGTTGTAAGTATTTTGAATTTAATTCATTGGGTGAGCAGAAGCCAGTGGAGGGCTTGACAGAGAGGAGCGGCGGACACTGAGCGATTGGTGAGGTGGATGAGTCTGGCGGCAGCATTCATGATGGATTGAAGGGGGGATAGCCTGTGTAGAGGTAAGCCAAGGAGAAGAGAAGTGCAGTAGTCGAGGCGCGAGATGACCAGGGAGTGAACTAGGAGTTTTGTTGTGTCTTTGGTTAGAAAGGGGCGTATTTTGGAGATGTTGCGGAGGCTGAGGCGGCAAGATTTGGACAGCGATTGGATGTGGGGTTTGAAGGAGAGTTCAGAGTCCAGGACAACACCTAAGACCTTGGCATGTGGGGATGGGCTGATGGTAATGCCATTGATATTGACGGAGAAATCAGGGGAAGGGGCACGCGGTGGAGGAAAAATTATAAGCTCGGTTTTGGATGGATTTAGTTTGAGGAAGTGGTGAGACATCCAGACCGATATATCTAATAGTAAATTAGTGATGCGTGAGGAGACTGAGGGAGTGAGCTGAGGAGTGGATAGGTAGATTTGGGTATCGTCAGCGTAGAGGTGGTATTGGAAGCCGCGGAGACCAAAGGCATGGAGTTTTTTGAGGAGGAGGGGATGGTCAACCGTATCAAAGGCAGCAGAAAGGTCCAGAAGTAGGAGTACAGAATAGTGTCCATTGGTTTTGGCCGTTAGCAGATCGTTTGTCAGCTTTAGGAGTGCAGTTTCAGTGGAGTGTTGAGGCCGAAATCCAGACTGAAGAGGATCAAGGAGGCTATTCTCGGCAAGGTGGTCGCACAGTCGGTTGTAGACTAGACGTTCGAGGAGTTTGGATGAAAAGGGGAGCAAGTAAATAGGGCGTAGGTTGTTCAGATCGGTTGGGTCCAGTGAGGGCTTTTTAAGTATGGGGCTGACTAGTGCCCGCACTTGTGGGCGTGAAGCATAAGGCATGGAGGAAGGTATCTGAACAGCAACAATCTCCTTACGAATTGTGTCAAAAAAGTGGTTGGCAATCTCCTGGGCAGTGAGTGAGTCAGTGGGAGGGGGTAGTGGAGGACGGAGTAGAGAGTTAAAGGTAGCGAAGAGTTGCCGGGGGCGTGATGACAGGCTGTTAATGAGAGTGATAAAAAAGGTCTGTTTGGCAGTGTGGAGACTGTAATTGTATTTTTGGAGGGCGGATTTATATTGGTTGAAATCCTTCTGAGACCGAGTCTTATGCCATAGGCGCTCAAGAGCACGACTATGCTTTTTCAGACTTCTAGTGTTATCGGTTTGCCAAGGTTGAAGGGGTCGGGGCTTGATTCGGTGTGTGGTGAGGGGGGCCAATGTGTCCAGGGAGGCTAAGAGTGAAGTGTTGTAGACAGAAGTGGCTAGGTTGGTGCAGGACAGGGGTGCAATATTGTCATAGAGGTGGCCGGTAGCAGAGTAGAGAAGAGAAGGGTTGAGATGGCGTAGGTTTCTGCGGGTAACTGTACGGTAGCTGGAGGGAGAGGAGGTGGAGTAGAGGGAGAGAGTGAAACTAATAAGGTAGTGATCAGAGAGAGGGAAAGGATTGTTGGAAAGGTTGTGCGGGATGCATAGGTGGGATAAAACAAGGTCAAGTATATTGCCTTCAGAGTGAGTAGAAACGTGTATCCATTGCTTCAGGTCAAAGGAGGAGGTTAGATTGAGAAGTTTGGAAGTGGTAGGAGTGTTAGTATTAACAGGGATGTTGAAGTCGCCGAGAATGATTGTGGGGATTTCAGAAGAGAGAAAGTAGGGTAGCCAGGCGGAGAAGTCATCAAGAAAGGTTGATACTGGTCCAGGGGGGCGGTAGATCACAGCTATCCTTAGAGAGACAGGGGAGAAAAGACGAATGCAGTGTACCTCAAATGAGGAGAGTGACAGAGAGGGAGGCGGCTGAAGTACCTGAAAGGAGCTATGTGGGGCTAGAAGGATCCCGACACCCCCTCCCTTGCGTCCGTTGGGTCTAGGGGAGTGAGTCCATAGAAGACCACCTTGGGATAGGGCAGCAGAAGACGCAGTGTCGGATTTGTGCGGCCAGGTTTCGGTGATGGCGAGTAGATTAAATGAGTTAGCGATGAAAAGGTCATGGAGAGAGGTGAGTTTATTACAGACGGAGCGGGCGTTCCAAAGGGCGCAAGAGAAAGGGAGTCCGGTTTTGGGAAGAAGAGAGATTGGAACTAGATTGTGCTGACTGCGACTGCAGCCAGAGGGTGTAGGGTACGTTGTGTATTGAGCATGGGTAGATGGAGGCCCAGGGTTTGGGGATATGTCTCCAGAGGCCAGGAGAAGCAGAAAGGTGAGGGTGGTAATATGAGAGTGTGATTTATATGAGGGGACATGCCCCAGTTTCCTGGAGGATTTGTGTGCATGTGGATTTAGAAGTAGCAGGAGATGGTGAGTGCAGTAATAAGGTGAAGACAGAAGTGAGGGTGATATATATAAGATGTGGGGTGGAGAAGAGGGGTGAAGTAGAGAGAATTTAAGGATGGAGGATAGGGCAGTCAGAAGAAGTGCCAGAGAGTGCATTTTACCAGGATAGAGCTGAAGAGGTTAAAAAAAAAAAAAGGAGGAGATCACCTGCAGTATATGTGGTGTATATCTCAGCCTTTCCTGTGTTCCCTCACTTTGTGCATTCTCTGAAGTGCAGATTCAGAAGTGTGTCCCACTTAGCGAAATCGCCCCCCACTTCGAGAAGAGAGCCCCCCGAGAGCAAACGTGCCCCCCCTGCACACGTGCCTTCCCCAAGTGATGTGCTGATTTTATACTATTAGACCTGGGGTGGGGGCTTATCCAATTAGTAATCAGGAATCGATAAATTAGGGCTGGACATATACTGCAGTTTCACTTCACAAAGATTTAAAGATAACTGGCAGATACCCCTAAAGGTTAAAGGCTATAATGGTTGTAAATTTAAGGTAAGAAAACATAGGAAGGATAGGCTACGGATGGATAAGCAAGTAAGCATACCACATAAACTGTATAGAAAACGCAGGGTACAGGAATATTCAGTTTGGGTTGCAATCCTAGATGGACATACCTGTGAAGAGACAGAAGAAGGTTTTCAGATGACACATTGAGATGACCTATGCAGATTCAGAAGTGTGTCCCACTTAGCGAAATCGCCCCCCACTTTGAGCAGAGAGCCCCCCGAGAGCAAACGTGCCCCCCCTGCACACGTGCCTTCCCCAAGTGATGTGCTGATTTTATACTATTAGACCTGGGGTGGGGGCTTATCCAATTAGTAATCAGGAATCGATAAATTAGGGCTGGACATATACTGCAGTTTCACTTCACAAAGATTTAAAGATAACTGGCAGATACCCCTAAAGGTTAAAGGCTATAATGGTTGTAAATTTAAGGTAAGAAAACATAGGAAGGATAGGCTACGGATGGATAAGCAAGTAAGCATACCACATAAACTGTATAGAAAACGCAGGGTACAGGAATATTCAGTTTGGGTTGCAATCCTAGATGGACATACCTGTGAAGAGACAGAAGAAGGTTTTCAGATGACACATTGAGATGACCTATGCAGATTCAGAAGTGTGTCCCACTTAGCGAAATCGCCCCCCACTTCGAGAAGAGAGCCCCCCGAGAGCAAACGTGCCCCCCCTGCACACGTGCCTTCCCCAAGTGATGTGCTGATTTTATACTATTAGACCTGGGGTGGGGGCTTAACCAATTAGTAATCAGGAATTGATAAATTAGGGCTGGACATATACTGCAGTTTCACTTCACAAAGATTTAAAGATAGCTGGCAGATACCCCTAAAGGTTAAAGGCTATAATGGTTGTAAATTTAAGGTAAGAAAACATAGGAAGGATAGGCTACGGATGGATAAGCAAGTAAGCATACCACATAAACTGTATAGAAAACGCAGGGTACAGGAATATTCAGTTTGGGTTGCAATCCTAGATGGACATACCACATAAACTGTATAGAAAACGCAGGGTACAGGAATATTCAGTTTGGGTTGCAATCCTAGATGGACATACCTGTGAAGAGACAGAAGAAGGTTTTCAGATGACACATTGAGATGACCTATGCAGATTCAGAAGTGTGTCCCACTTAGCGAAATCGCCCCCCACTTCGAGAAGAGAGCCCCCCGAGAGCAAACGTGCCCCCCCTGCACACGTGCCTTCCCCAAGTGATGTGCTGATTTTATACTATTAGACCTGGGGTGGGGGATTATCCAATTAGTAATCAGGAATTGATAAATTAGGGCTGGATATATACTGCAGTTTCACTTCACAAAGATTTAAAGATAACTGGCAGATACCCCTAAAGGTTAAAGGCTATAATGGTTGTAAATTTAAGGTAAGAAAACATAGGAAGGATAGGCTACGGATGGATAAGCAAGTAAGCATACCACATAAACTGTATAGAAAACGCAGGGTACAGGAATAATCAGTTTGGGTTGCAATCCTAGATGGACATACTACATAAACTGTATAGAAAACGTAGGGTACAGGAATATTCAGTTTGGGTTGCAATCCTAGATGGACATACCACATAAACTGTATAGAAAACGCAGGGTACAGGAATATTCAGTTTGGGTTGCAATCCTAGATGGACATACCTGTGAAGAGACAGAAGAAGGTTTTCAGATGACACATTGAGATGACCTATGCAGATTCAGAAGTGTGTCCCACTTAGCGAAATCGCCCCCCACTTCGAGAAGAGAGCCCCCCCGAGAGCAAACGTGCCCCCCCTGCACACGTGCCTTCCCCAAGTGATGTGCTGATTTTATACTATTAGACCTGGGGTGGGGGCTTATCCAATTAGTAATCAGGAATTGATAAATTAGGGCTGGACATATACTGCAGTTTCACTTCACAAAGATTTAAAGATAACTGGCAGATACCCCTAAAGGTTAAAGGCTATAATGGTTGTAAATTTAAGGTAAGAAAACATAGGAAGGATAGGCTACGGATGGATAAGCAAGTAAGCATACCACATAAACTGTATAGAAAACGCAGGGTACAGGAATATTCAGTTTGGGTTGCAATCCTAGATGGACATACCACATAAACTGTATAGAAAACGCAGGGTACAGGAATATTCAGTTTGGGTTGCAATCCTAGATGGACATACCACATAAACTGTATAGAAAACGCAGGGTACAGGAATATTCAGTTTGGGTTGCAATCCTAGATGGACATACCTGTGAAGAGACAGAAGAAGGTTTTCAGATGACACATTGAGATGACCTATGCAGATTCAGAAGTGTGTCCCACTTAGCGAAGTCGCCCCCCACTTTGAGAAGAGAGCCCCGCAAGAGCAAACGTGCCCCCCCTGCACACGTGCCTTCCCCAAGTGATGTGCTGATTTTATACTATTAGACCTGGGGTGGGGGCTTATCCAATTAGTAATCAGGAATTGATAAATTAGGGCTGGACATATACTGCAGTTTCACTTCACAAAGATTTAAAGATAACTGGCAGATACCCCTAAAGGTTAAAGGCTATAATGGTTGTAAATTTAAGGTAAGAAAACATAGGAAGGATAGGCTACGGATGGATAAGCAAGTAAGCATACCACATAAACTGTATAGAAAATGCAGGGTACAGGAATATTCAGTTTGGGTTGCAATCCTAGATGGACATACCACATAAACTGTATAGAAAACGCAGGGTACAGGAATATTCAGTTTGGGTTGCAATCCTAGATGGACATACCTGTGAAGAGACAGAAGAAGGTTTTCAGATGACACATTGAGATGACCTATGCAGATTCAGAAGTGTGTCCCACTTAGCGAAATCGCCCCCCACTTCGAGAAGAGAGCCCCCCGAGAGCAAACGTGCCCCCCCTGCACACGTGCCTTCCCCAAGTGATGTGCTGATTTTATACTATTAGACCTGGGGTGGGGGCTTATCCAATTAGTAATCAGGAATTGATAAATTAGGGCTAGACATATACTTCAGTTTCACTTCACAAAGATTTAAAGATAACTGGCAGATACCCCTAAAGGTTAAAGGCTATAATGGTTGTAAATTTAAGGTAAGAAAACATAGAAAGGATAGGCTGCGGATGGATAAGCAAGTAAGCATACCACATAAACTGTATAGAAAACGCAGGGTACAGGAATATTCAGTTTGGGTTGCAATCCTAGATGGACATACCACATAAACTGTACAGAAAACGCAGGGTACAGGAATATTCAGTTTGGGTTGCAATCCTAGATGGACATACCACATAAACTGTATAGAAAACGCAGGGTACAGGAATATTCAGTTTGGGTTGCAATCCTAGATGGACATACCACATAAACTGTATAGAAAACGCAGGGTACAGGAATATTCAGTTTGGGTTGCAATCCTAGATGGACATACCACATAAACTGTACAGAAAACGCAGGGTACAGGAATATTCAGTTTGGGTTGCAATCCTAGATGGACATACCACATAAACTGTATAGAAAACGCAGGGTACAGGAATATTCAGTTTGGGTTGCAATCCTAGATGGACATACCACATAAACTGTATAGAAAACGCAGGGTACAGGAATATTCAGTTTTGGTTGCAATCCTAGATGGACATACCTGTGAAGAGACAGAAGAAGGTTTTCAGATGACACATTGAGATGACCTATGCAGATTCAGAAGTGTGTCCCACTTAGCGAAATCGCCCCCCACTTCGAGAAGAGAGCCCCCCGAGAGCAAACGTGCCCCCCCTTTTCTCCTGAAGAAGGGGGCAACCGCCATACATGTTGAGAGCTTGACTGTCCATACCTAGATTACTCTCAGGGGTATCCTTGGATCCAAGTATCCTCCCAGAAAGGTTTAAGGGACTGTCTAGAGGGACCTATTCATGTACTTTGAATGTTCCTTTTGATTTTACATTGTCATTTTGTTTCTATATATGTGAAATAAATGTATTTGATTTTAAACAAGTTGTTTGTAATGTCTCATTACGGTACCGGAAAAATCCCTTTGTGCCAATCTTCCAAATGTGTTCCAATATATCAAGAAATTGTTATGAAAATGTGCAGCGCTAAATTAAAACTAAGGTGCATACACATTCTTTTTAACACAGCATATGCAGTGTGAAATATACAATCATGAACATTCCACATGTAATATAACATTCCCAAATAAAGTTCAAAGTGCATAAATCGTGCTGAGAGAACTCATTCAAAGTAAAAACAACAACTAAATCTTAAAAAATTGGGCTCATTTGACAGTCCATAAGGTAAAAAAGAAAATTATATTTCCAGTTAGCCAATATTTCACAGTCCTTCTATAGATGGAAGCATCACCCAGGAGAAGAGCGTGAGAAGATAGCTTGGAAAGCCCTCTAAGGAAAAAAGCACTCCACCATGTGCTGAAGAATGGAAGGCTTACCAGAGCATTCTGACCCCGATGAAGGTGGTCAAAACCAGCTCAATGCATATGTAGGAACACCAGTTGACTCTTCAATAATCAAGGCAGGTAATCCCAGCTTCAAATATGTCCTCGGTCAGCCCTCTAACCCACGTTCCTCAGGTTACATGTAAAGTATATAAATGGAAGACCGGCCATAGTGTAATTCATTATAAAATATTTATTGAATCTAAAAGGTTGCACTTACATGTTATCGGCAACAAACAAGATGACTATGCAGTGAAGGAACAGCTCCACTCGTTAGTACCCAAAATGATCGGCCGCGCATGCATGGTAAATTCAGCGTTGTATGTCCTAACTCCACCCTACGCATTTAATCATAGAGGACATCATCAGGGGCATTGGACGTACGACACTACCACGTAGTTATTATAGGCAATCCCTCGGGGAGGATCTGGACGGACACCGCTCACAGTTCCAAATCTACCAATAAAGGAGGAGATTAACCTCTATGCTTAATTAAATCACCGGAATGTTTATATTACCCATAGATGATCGTCATCTAGTGGTAAAATTCAAGATCAAAAATAAGAAAAAAGGGGAAGACGGACGCTTTGGAAAGAGCTCCGCCGGAGTCAAACAGAATCGGTGTCCATCCACCTCTAAAAACCCACCAATTGCCCCCAAAATCGGTGGAGGCACCCTTCGGGACCCACTTCACAATCCTGGAAAGTTTGGGGAAAAACGGACCACGATTTCCGCGATCCGGATTTGAGGCCTACAATACAGCCGAAGCCGCGGACTTTCCTGCGGGATCCCGCGATCGGGCGGCCAGCACTCCGGTAAGCGGCGGTGGTTTGCCATAGAGGAGAAGTGCACATTACCCCCTGCAACCAGGCCACAACACCCTCCGACCTCTCCCATCACAAAAAACTAGCAATACATCCTCAGGCAACTGGGCACTAACCGCCATATTGCCCCCATGTGCGGTGGGCACCCCCAACCAATATATACATCTCCAGTCAGGAAGGTGGTGACTGGAAAATGACCACTTAATACTGTAACTCCTTACCGCCTGAGGGGACCGTGACATCTGCCGCACAAATCAACCGCAGCTTCACATCACTGACAGGATCACAAATACACTGGGCCATAAACAAACATGGGCAGAAGAAGGAGAGATCCTCCAGAGCTCAGCAAAATGAGCAAAACTGGGCTTCATCTCAGCCCCGGATCTTTCCAAAATAGCAGCTCCGCACAGCAGATCAGAGGCAGCTCTTCTCAACACTGCAATCCGGCTCAATCCATCCATCCAATCTACCAGATAGGCAATCCAGATAGTGAGGGATCCTCTGGCTCAGCCTCTCCTATCTCCCCATCCTCCAAAAGTCCTGCCAAAGCTAAGCAGAGGATCAACTCTCCAGCTAAACAGTGGCATGGCATGGACAGTAACCCCTTGCAACAGACAGGCCTCAATACTAACCAAATACCACATACTCAGGATCCCTTTGAATCCTTCCCCACTGGTGGTCAACCTGCTTCAGAGACTACTTTGAAGAATATGTTATATACACTCAAAGCCTCGATGCATGCGGATATGATGTCTTGTATGCACCAGATTAGACAGGAAATGTCCAGTATGGGGAACAGAATCCATATAGTCGAAGAATCTTTGGGGAATCATGCTCTATCCTTCAATACTATGGTGGACGCTCACAACCACCACTCTGATGATATTGCCTGGCTGAAGGATAAAGTGGCAGACTTGGAGGATAGGTCGAGACGCAACAACGTCAAGCTGCGGGGTATACCAGAAACAATACAAGCCCCTGACCTAATGCAGTATGCGACTCGTCTATTTACCACCCTAGTCCCCTCACTGTCTGCTGCAGATCTGGCCATTGACAGAATACACCGTCTACCAAAACCTGCATTCCTAGCAGCAGAAATCCCTAGAGACGTCCTGCTGCGAATACACTTTTTTCAAACTAAAGAAAAAGTCATGTCAGCTTCCCGCCAAACCAATGACCTGTCAGGAGAGTTTGCAGGCCTGCAAATCTTGCCGGACTTATCGCGGCACACTCTACAGAAACGACGCAACCTGTCAACCATTACTAAAGCGCTTAGAAACCACAAGATTCCACACAAGTGGAAGTACCCCGCTTCCCTGGTCATCACCTATAATGGGAACTCTACCACAGTCACAGCGCTTGAAGAGGGGATTGCCCTGCTTCAAAAATGGGGGATACTATTACCAGCGGAGATAACCAACCCCCACAGGGGGCCTGGCCCTTCTCATTTACCCGAGGAATGGAATGTTGTGTCCAAAAAGAAATCGGGAAAACAAAACAACAAATCCCACGCGGATGGTTTTCCCACTACTCATCCTCAAAATCACGGTCCCCAGGCCCATGGATCTTCCTAAATCCATATGGCCCCTCACCCAGAACTGTTATTAACTGTTTCAGTTAATCACGGACCTATACTACGGTCCCTTTTTTTACTAGTTCATACCCTTCTTCCTTGTACACACTGGTTATACCTTCATTCCTCTCTCTCATGAAGTCCACCAAGCCATTAACCGGGCTATCAATTATACTAGCGCCACATCGCCAATAAATGAATCAAAATACCCACCGTAATGCCTTTCAAGTGTCTCTCAATCAATGCTAACGGACTAAACCACCCGGTTAAGAGATTCGCAATGTGGAAAGAAGTGAAATCCTCAAACGCCGACATCCTTTCAGTCCAGGAGACACACTTCCAAACCGCAAACCATCCCAAGTGTTCACACAGAGACTTTCCCAACATTTTCCTAGCAACATCCCCAGCTAAGAAGAAAGGAATCCTTTTTGCCATAAAAAATACTATCACCTTTCAATTGAAGGAAGAGATTGCTGACCCAGAAGGCCGCTACCTGATCATTACAGGAGACTTTAATAATCTACAAATGACCTTTGTCACAATCTATGCGCCAAATACACATCAGCTCAGATTCCTGCGTAGACTTTTTAAGCTCATTGCCAAGAAGAAATATGGAAACCTGGTCATCGGTGGAGACTTCAACCTCACAGTAGACCCGGACATAGACACCTCTACCTCCCCAAAAGGTCGTAGGATTTCTCTGCTCAACTTACTCAATAGTGAACATCTCTACGACGCATGGAGGTGCCTTCATGCATCAGAAAGAGACTTCACCTTCTATTCAGCACGACATAAATCGTATTCCAGGATTGACCTCTTTCTGGTGGACTGGCACCTCCTGGGAAGAACTACCTCTGCAGAGATTAAAAACATTACATGGTCCGACCATGCAGCAATAGAAATGACTGTGAATGAAGGAATCCCGAGATCTGCAGGGCAAGTATGGAGATGTAACATCAGAAACCTTCAGAATGAACAGGTTGGTAAGTGTGTATCCCAGCACCTGCAGGAATTCTTTAGTTTAAACGAAAACTCGGTCTCTAATCCATGGTCCTTATGGGGTGCCCATAAGGCATTCATAAGAGGCATATGCATCCAACAAAATTCTATAATGAAAAAATTATACAACCAAAAACTCTCTAACCTTCTATCCCAAATCAACACCCTAGAACAAAAACACAAAGCTGTACCTGACTCATCCTTAGGCAATACCCTTCACGACCTGAGACATGACCTACGTCAACTTCTGCTTACACAACATGACAAAATATTCCGTAAACTCAAAACGACATACTATGCTCACGCTAACAAACCTGGAAAAGCACTGGCTAATAGAATCAAAGCCAAACAGACTAAATCCAAGATCTCCCACATGACTAACACTCAGACGAATACTAAATATACCCATCCTAAAGACATAGCAAATGAATTTGCAACCTATTATCAATCACTATACAATCTTGACCAGGACAATACCATCCACACCCCGACTACAGCTGAAATATCTGCCTTTTTGGATAAATTAGACCTACCGACCCTTACCGAACAACAATTGTCTATACTCAATGCGCCATTTACGCATGACGAAATTAGGAAAACTATAAACTCACTTCCCAACGGTAAATCCCCGGGACCCGACGGGTTCCCAAGTGAATATTATAAATTATACAGCGATACTCTAATACCGCATCTATTGAATGTTTATACTAAAGCTGCAACCGAGACGAGTTTTCCTGCAGATATGCTCGGAGCATACATTGTTACCATACCAAAAACAGGGAAGGACCCATCTCTCCCGGGCAACTACCGCCCTATATCTCTGTTGAATACAGACATTAAAATTTTTGCCAAAATGCTTGCAGGGCGCCTACAGGAGATGATTCCCTCCCTCATAGGAAAAGACCAAATGGGATTCATACCAGGTCGCCAAACTTCAGACGCTACTAGACGTATAGTAAATGTGCTACACATGGCTGAAAAAAGTCAAACGCCTTCTCTCCTCCTTTCCCTGGATGCGGAGAAGGCGTTTGACAGAGTCAACTGGAGCTACATGACGGCCGCCCTACACAAATTCGGCCTTCGAGGCAATATATTTTCTGCCATTATGGCACTTTATTCACAACCTTCTGCCAGAGTCTTCGCCTCAGGAGCACTGTCCAAATCGCTCACCATATCCAATGGTACCAGACAGGGATGCCCCTTATCCCCTACAGTCTTTAATTTAATTATAGAACCACTTGCTGCAGCCCTACGCTCTGACGGACATGTTCATGGCTTTAAAATTGATGGTTATGACCATAAAATAAATTTATTTGCAGATGACATTATATTAATGATGACAAAACCCGAAATCTCTCTACCCGCTGCATACCAAACCTTGACTAAATTTAGTAAAATTTCATTTTACAAAATTAACACCACGAAATCGATAATCCTTGACCTAGGAGTATCTCCTGAAACTAAACAAACCTTAATCAACACCTGTCCCTTTCCCTGGACTACAGACAAGATTTCGTACCTGGGGATTTATATTACATCCAAAACCACAGATCTTGTTAAAAATAATTTAGGCCCCCTTAGACAAAAGCTAACATCTGAATTAGAAAGGATAGCTTCCCTAAACTTATCCTGGGGGGCTAGAATCTCTGCTATTAAGATGAATATCTTACCACAAATCCTCTACCTATTCCGAGCCCTCCCTGTCCCTTTCACCAAAACACAACTACACACTCTTGTAGCCACACTGAGGAAATTTCTATGGCTGGGTAAAAAAGCAAGAGTTGCATATGATATACTCACAAATCATAAACACCAAGGAGGAGCGGGACTACCCGATATTTCCGCTTATTACTGGGCCACTAGACTCGACCAGCTTAAACACTGGACCCCCCGTGACGATACTCCACTTTGGTCAGGAATCGAAAAATACCTAGTACCTACCTCTAACCTTAACCTAATGCTGCTAAGAGACCTTTGGATCCCATGGAACTTAGCCAAACTGCCACCTACGGTTAAGGCTTCTCTCCAAGCCTGGAGAACAGTAAACAAAATAGAACCAAGAGCCATACCTACTGACATTCGCAACCTACCACTTTCTATCCTCACGACTATATACAGTAATCTGAATGTCTCCAAATTAAAAACCCTAGGACTAACGCAAATCTCACAACTCTGGTCACCCCTAGGTCTCAAAAACAGAGAAGACATAATGTCAGAATTTAAGCTACCGCCCGACACATCCTTGACCCTATCAAGGATACTTTTTCTACTTGGGAAACACTCCCTTACCTCCACCCATGTTAATCTAACCACATGGAACTTCCTGGTATCAAACCCCCCAGCCAATAAAGGTATAACTACCTTCTATAATATCCTAACAAGTGATACAACCTCCGAGAAAACGGTAAATATGCTTAAATGGGAGAAAGATCTGAAGCTAAATCTTACCTTCAAACAGTGGCATACAGCACTGTGCTCTATATATACATTTTCTAAATGCACTAATCACTGGGAAACTACAATTAAAATTATCAACAGATGGTATTACACACCATACAGGCTGGCCAAGATGGCGCCGTCAATACCCTCACTCTGCTGGAGGGAATGTGGCAAAACAGGTACCCTGCATCACATCCTGTGGGGCTGCGCATCCCTCACGAGTTTTTGGCATAAAATATTCCAGTGTATTTCCTCATGCACAGGAGTATTTTCCCCCCCAAATCCAGAACTGGCAATATTAAATATTAACATTGACATATACCCTCACAGCCATAGACAAATGGTAACTCACATACTGTTAGCAGCCAGGACCCTTATTCTCCGCAATTGGAGATCTACTACCACTCCCAATCTACCTGAAGTAATATCTCTTGTTAATGACAATTATCTCCTAGAGAAATCTCTAGCAATCAATTCCCTGTCATATAAAAAATTCCAAAAGTCCTGGGAAAGCTGGCCCTATCTAAATCAGGCATTAAGACTCTCTTGAAATAATAATACCTGCCTAATAGCCATAAGGATAGTGGGGGTGCTCCCTCCGACCGGACCTAGTGACAATGCTCCTTAGGGTTCTAGGCCCGGAACGGTGGAGATTCTCACTCCTATTCTACTCCCTTTTTGTTACTACTACTTTTTTCACTTGCCATACCTCTTTACAACCTGTAACGCTTTGGTTATACCTGATTCCTCTATGTTATAGTTCATTTATCTGTGTACATGCATTGGAACCTGTTGAAAAACTGTAATTCCTGTTATATTTGTTCTAATATTTGCTTATGTAAAAACTCAATAAAAACCTATTGAATGAAAAAAAAAAAAAAAAATAAGAAAAAAGTTTATAGAAATAGCAGTTACTCAGTAACATAAAAACTGTTTCTGGGGGCATTATGTACACCTCCAGATAGCCATATTGCATTCATAGAAAATTACAAAGCTGCAAATTGAAAAGGAAAGATAGTTTTTTAGTAACATTCAATTACAATATGATTTGTGTCGCAATTTTATATGCTATATTATTTTTTCTTTATTTGCTATTTTTTTCCCAATGAAAGTGGAATTACCCTTTAAATGTGTTTCTTAGCAAGCACAATGTACAGGGATATGGAAAATATTAGTCACACACAGATAAACACACACTTGGGTTGAAGTGAATGGACTGGTGTCTTTATTAAATCCTTCCAACTATGTACAGTCTGTAACTATGTAAGTAGAGTAAAGTGGATGTAAACCCTCACATATAACCAGTGAAGTGAACAGCCTCAGATAATACACAGAGACAAAACAAGCCTCCCTACATCCCTACATCAGCATACTAGGACATTTTGGACAATTTCATGCTCCCAACTTTGTGGGAACAGTTTGGGGTTAGCCCTTCCTGTTCCAACATGACTGCGCACCAGTGCACAAAGCAAGGTCCATTAAGACATGGGTGAGCTAGTTTGGGGGGGAGGAACTTGCCTAGCCTGCACAGAGTCCTGACCTCAACTTGATTGAACACCTTTGTGATGAATTAGAGTGGAGACTGTGAGCCAAGTCTTCTGGAAGAATAGTCAAACAGTCCAACAAGCTGCAATGAGTGGGCTAAACTCAATATTGAACCCTACGGACTAAGACTGGGTTGCCATTAAAGCTCATGTGCGTATAAAGGCAGGTGTCACAATACTTTTGGTAATATAGTGTACACGCTTATGGCTGGCAGGAAGGAATTAATGTTACCCTTTTTAAGGAATCCATTAAAGAGACCTTTGTGCTTGAGCTCCGAAACACCTGCCACAGTCTTTACATATTGACGAGGCAAAGAACAAGGACCTACAGCACAGAAATCATGCCACTACGGTGTGCAAAGGAAAAGGTTAGTAGGTAACTCAGCCCATCGAACTTCACCCTTAACTGAAATATCACTTTTGAAAGAAATGCTAGGATGGGGCCACCTGTTGAATGATTAGGCTACAGTTTCCGTGCTTTTTGAATGAGGCCCTCTATGTCATTTAAACCAGGGCTGATTGCCAGAATCACTATCCTGATCCAAATTATAGAGTCTTTAACACAGCAAAAGTTAAAGGGAGCTGATGAAACCATTATGCTGCATTTTATGCTTAGTATACATGATGAGAATATCGGAAGAAAAATACCACTTTCAGAGTGATCGTCTGATAATCTGATCATTAGTAGGGATGATCAAACTTTTGAAAAGTTTGGTTCGGGCCAGAACACCGAACTTCCCGAAAGTTCGGGTCCAGGTTCCAGAACCCCATTGAAATCAATGGGACCCGAACCTCGGTAATAAAAAAACACCATTTTGAAGCCCTAAAACCCAATAAATGCCCCTAAAAAGTGCCTAGGGTTCTGGGTCATGCCCCAGGGACTATTAATCACACCAAAAAAGTTCTTAAAAATTGTCATTATTGATAGAGAGCCAATTATTGAACAAATTATTGAAAAAAGAAAAAAGAGATTTCTTTGGATTTAGTGTCTGTGGGGTCTACAAAGTGTACCTGTGAAGTTTCAGCTCTGTAGCATGTCCAGAACCAGAAAAAAAGATATTTTTTCTTAGAATTTTGTAATAGAGCAGGGATGTGGCTCCGCTCCTTTCACACCTGGGCGTTTTTGTTTCAGACGTTTATTGGGCATTTTTTGGGCGTCTTTGGAGGCATGCATGACATCTGAACTCCTGTGTAGGGGTATATATACACACACACATATATGTATATATATACACATACACACATATAGGTGTGAAAGGAGCGGAACCCCATCCCTGCGCTAATGAAATTATTTGCAGGGATGGGGTTCCGCTCCTTTCACACCTATATGTGTGTATGTGTATATATATATATATATATATATATATATATATATATATGTGTGTGTGTGTATATATACCCCTATACAGAAGTTCAGATGTCATGCCTGCCTCCAAAGACGCCCAAAAAATGCCCAATAAACGCCTGCAACAAAAACACCCAGGTGTGTTTTTTCAGGCATTACTGGGCGCGTATTCACTACTGATTGGCCTCTGGACCCCTTAGTCACTCCAACCACATTCCTAGCAGACTCCTGCCCCCTCAATTGGCTTTTCCTGACGTTTCTGGTCCAATCACGGGCTTTTAAAGCCCAGTTCCCGTCCCATTGCATTTTGGGCGGTTCTGGTGCCGAATTCCGAACTTTTACCACAAAAAGTTCGGAATTCGGCCGAATTTCGAACAGCCAATGTTCGGGTCAAACCGATGGTCGACTCGAACCGTTCGATCATCCCTAATCATTAGTACACAGCTTTCAAGAGCTGTGACAGTTCATGCAAATGTTTCTCGTATGATAACAGAATGAATGATTTTCATGTAATTAGTATTGGATTTGTACAAAAAAAGTTGTGTGATCAAGACCACGCATGCTCAGAAACGAAATAATACATTACAATACATTACATCACTTCCAAAGTTGTATTCAGTTGTACGAGAATTTTTGTAACTTTAGTAATGTATTTGTTTTCGATTTGAGACTAGCATGCAAAAAAAAAAGGACGATCATTCATCTGATATTCTGTACTGCTCCTTTAAACATCTACTATATACACAGTCAGCAAATTATATGTGTATGTTCTGTTGTCCTTAATAACCTATTGGGCATGAATAAGATTATTCCTTCCAGCACCATTGCTTATGTATTCACTTGAACACAATAAAGTGGCATGTGCAGTGTACTGGAATTATTAATGATAGTCATTTACTTGTTAGCTTTGGGTTGGCTACACCTTGAAACCAGATCAAACCAGACAGCAAATTACATTCTTGAACAATACTTAATGGCATTCATTTTAAATTATGGTACACATACCCAAAATAAAAGTATATACATTTACCAATACTATAGCCATACTCAATTATAATTATAATATTTCTCTCCCATGTGTCAACTGTGACATCAATGTCCCATGAAAAATAAATATAAACTAATGCTTTCCATATGCAAGGCACTTTTTCCTCATGTTCACTAAAATAGAAGTTGATTACTATTACCATTACATAACCCAAAATTATTTTTCATTTTGGGTGGAGTGCACAGGATTTGTAGAGTTTTTCCTGGACCGTATAGTGAAATTTCTCACAATCTTTAAGATAGCTAATAGGGATGAGTGCATATACTAAGGTTTGGTTCATTGCGGTTTGGTGCATGCACAATTTTGGAAATGTTTCATACTTTTGTTTCAATAGATTTTTTTTTGGTATATATACAGTATATATATATATATATATATATATATATCTAAAATACACAGGATACTCAGTAATGCCAGTAAATATTGTAATCCGGGGGTTCAGAGTACATGATCAGGGCTCCCTTCTATCCAAGGTTGCCAAGCCTTTGAGAAGGACAAGTATGAGTTATTACTAATAGCAATGGTCTTTTCATAGGAAAAGTTAGTTCTGACTATGGAGGGGTTGGGAGATAATTGGGATTTGCAATTTCTTACAATCATGGTCCTGGCTGCCAAACGGATGTGCGAAAAAATGGTTTGATATTCTCTTGGCCATTGCTCCACATCTAAATTAATGAGTTAATACTAATGGCAAGGGCCTTTTCATATGAAAAGTTAGTTCTGACTAGGAAGAGGGCTTCTGAGGGGTTGGGAGCAGCTGGAATTTTCAGTTTCTTACAATTGTGGTCCTGGCCGCCAAAAGGATGTTCACAAGAATGGTTCGATATTCTTTCAGCCATTGCTCCACACCTGAATTAAGACGCACTGGGGCTAATGGGTACCAGGACTCTAGCAATATTAGAGAGAATACGAGATATTTTACGCCAAAATCTAGCTAGATATTTACATGCCCAGAATATCTGATACAGAGATTGTACTTGTCTACATTCCCACCAACACATAGGGTAGCCAATGGAGGGTTAAGTCAATTTTGATTTGTGAATAAGGCCCCTTTCACACCAGTGCGACTTGTCCCGCGATTTTGGACCGCAAAATCGCATGAAAAGTCGTTCCCCACTATTTCCAATGAGTACCGTTCATATCAGTGCGTTTTGAAGTCGCACCAACTTCAAAGTAGTCCCTGCACTACTTTGCTCTAACTTTCACGCGTTTTCATGTCCATAGACCTTAATGTAAACCCTCCAAAAATGCATGCAAATCACACATGAATAATACAGATGCGATTTCAGCACAACTTCTGTCCGTCTTTGTATCTCAAAGCTAAACACAAGCAGCTTTTTGACCCTTGCCCCACCCAATCCTTTCGGCAGAGTAGCCCCTCCCAGTCACACTTTTCCAAACACATATGACTTCCTTGCTGTCTCCCTCACAATGTGTTCAAGAAGACAGGCCAGAAAAAGAGACGTGCTGGACAATGAAATAATAATTAGACTTGTCCGTGAGTGCCCAGCCATATATGATTTGCGTGACCCCATGTACAAGGACAAGATAAAGAAGGAAAGTGCATGGTTGCAAGTAGCAAGGCAATATTTTGAAGACTGGGATGCCTTATCACACCGTGAGCAGTCAGCAAACCGTAAGTTTGTGTTGTGTGTCATTCTAAACTTGGGCTACAATCATGTTAGCATTGTGTTGAAACATTAAGGACCAGAAGGATACCTGTTATGACCAGGCCTTTTTTATACCCCAATATTAAATTCATGTCTTTTTTACCCCCACAAATAGAGCTTTCTGTTGGTGTGATCACCTCTAATGTTTTTTCTTTTATTTTGTGCAAAAAAGAGCAGTAATAAAGTTTAACAAATATCAACTTTTAAAATAAAAATGTTAACAAATATCAACTTTGTCAGGCTTTAATACAAATCACATAGCAAAAAAACATATTCATATAAGAACGTTGGTAGAACATCTCCAGAAATAATACCAAAGTCATATCTTTAGGGCCAAACATGTAGAAATAATCATGCAATGGCATCCATTTGCCATGGTAATTGGCCAACATCTGACATAAAATAAAAAAGGCGTATAAAGATGACATTTTAAATAAAAAAGAAATGAAATATTTGGTGCCTGAAGCCCCGAAGATGCCAATCATTTATCAGGTACCAAAGATTCATAAGAATCAGGAGAAACCGCCCGGACGTCCGATCATAAATGGAATGGAATCAATTTTTTCAAGGGTGGGTGAATATTTAGATTTTTATCTCCAGCCATTAGCACAGAAAACAACATCCTACCTCAAAGATAGCAAAGATGTGCTAAATTATATAGAACATTTACAAGTCACTGAAAATAAAATTTTAGCTAGTGTGGAACTGTGGATGTGAATTCACTATATACTAATATAAATCAAAAAGATGCCATGGCAGCAGTTAAATGGGCTCTGAAAGCAGATAAGAAACTACCTCCGTCTCAAATTGAGTTTTTATTAGACATTTTAGAATGGGCCATGTGCAATAATTATTTTTGGCACTCCAAGCACTTTTATAAACAAACAAAAGGCGTAGCCATGGGGGCTAAGTACGCACCTACAGTAGCGAATATATTTATGAATAAATGGGAAGCTGATTACATTTTTAACAAGCCCCACCCCCAATTAAAAGGTTTTAAAAGATTTATAGACGATATTTTAATCATATGGGAGGGATCGCAAGAATCCCTGTCAAAATATATAGAGTCTTTGAACAGAAATAGGTATCACATTACATTTACAGCGACTATAAATGAACAAGAAATCAATTATCTAGATCTCACAATTTCCAAAGCTAATGAGCATATGTCCACTAAAACGTACTTTAAAAGTACGGACAGAAACAGCTACATACCAATCAACAGTAATCACCACCCTAAGTGGTTGGCAGCAGTCCCTAAAGGACAACTTTTAAGACTTAGGAGAAACTGCCAGTCTGAAAGTGATTATTTACAGCAATCTAATATGTTGATTCAACGATTCAAAGACAAAGGATACAAACCCATAATGCTTAATCAGATCCAACAGAAAGTCATTAACATGGACAGAAAAGAATTATTAAAACCTAGCAAGAAAGTAAAGAAAACCCACCAAACTGCTTTTTGCACAGATTATAACCAGCAGTACAAGCAACTAGAGAGCATTTTTAAAACCCACTGGCCCATTCTAATGAGAGATCCGATTTTTAAGAACATTTTACCGAAAAAAACACATTTTATCTATAGAAGACCACCCATCCTTAAAGATAAAATTGCCAAAAATATACCTGACCCTCCGAAAAAAATGGTGACGTTTTTAGCCAAAAAAGGGTACTATCGATGCGGCAATTGTGTCATAAGTCGCACTTGCAGAAAGAATAATAAATCAAAAAAAGAAACACATTTCAAATCAAATGTCACAAAGCGCCAATATAAAATAGAAAAATTCATAACCTGCAGAACCACCCATGTTACCTATTTATTGGAGTGTGAATGTGGACTCCAATATATAGGACGTACCACCAGGGAATTAAGAATCAGACTCAGAGAACATATTGCAAACATTAAAAAAGGTTTTAAAAAGCACAGTTTATCTAATCATTTTAGAATCTGTCACAATAAAGATCCGAGCAAACTGAAATTTTGTGCAATAGATACAATAGAAAAACACTGGAGAGGTACAAATATGAGAAGAGCCATCTCACAAAATGAAACATGGTGGATTCACAAATTAGACAGTATGGCACCTAAAGGGTTAAACGTCGAAATTGATGTAAATTGTTTTATTAATGATTTTTAGGAGTTTTTAAATAATTTTGAATTTTTTAAGATGTATTTTTTAATTCATATACTAATATCTGTTTTAGCCTGTAATCATTGAACTGTATAGCTTATAATATAATATAGCTTGTTCAAGCCTTGAAAAATAATATGTATATGTATGAAAAATTGTGATTATATCTATGGAATGGCTCATGAGCAATCGAAAGATGTATGAGCCCAAATCAATTAATAGTGTAGAAGTTCGTAGCATTTACTAGGAGAGGGCATTATGGAGCGCCCTCAGGATTTAGTCCGAGAATGTTTTTAAACAGAATCATTGTATTTAAAGTTCAAATGATGTTTATAATTAAAGTATCTACTCCGACATAGTAACTACATGAATTAGGAATAGTTAACGTCCAGGAGTAAATGTATCGGTCTGCGGACTGGATACAAAGTAGGAGTGGCAATATAGCATATTTAACAGAGTGGTACACTCTACATGTCAGCTACAGATGACGCTGTGTCTTACAGCGAAACGCGTCTAGTGATTGGTCGAGCGAGTACCACGTGATTCCCGGCCGGTGGATTGTATGCTGCGGGAGCAGCTAATCGCCGAGCCGTCCTTTGTATTCCTGCATGTGTTTCGATTATGTTTGTGAGTATAAACCCCACTATTTTACCTCAATAAATGCTTTGTCAAAACGATCTTCACTATGATCGGTTTTCTTTTATGAGGATATCGGGGATGGATCTCTATCTTCCAGCAATGATCGTTTACTAACTGGAGAAGCAATGTGCAACAGTCTATTACATGCCTGATATTAACTACTTGGTGGTAAGTAGATAACCAAAGAGGGAGACCCCGAATAAAGCACAGACCGAGCACTCAAGCACTTTTATGATTATAAGTGGAAGGATTCATCATACCGCAAGGATGGATTAATGGACATTTATTTATTTATTTAGAGCACTTTATGATTTTATTCTATGAAGTTTTTGATCTTTTATGCATTTATGAATTTTTGATGTTCACAAACCAGTATTAGCAATTAATTTTAAGCAGCGCTGCAATCACAGTTTTACATTTCTAAAAGAGCACCAGCACTTTTCACTGCAGCTAGCAGCTTTATTACAACACCATTTAATCATTAGCACATTAATTAGCACATATATTTGGCACATCAGCACTTTACCCATAAGCGCGGGGTCCCCATAGTTCTAACGTCTGACATAAAGCTCCATCACTGGTGCCCCTGCTAGCACATCACTGTGCACCATCCATACTGTGTATCACAGAGTCTTCAAATAGGTAACTATCGCGTTGTCGCACAAAATTATGCAGTACACAGGCTGCTTTGACTGCTGCTATGGTATTGTCCATGCTGAGATTAATGGCGGTGTGCATAAAGCGCCATTTATTAGCTAAAATACCAAAGGCACACTCAACAAACCTTCTGGCACATGACAAACGGTAGTTAAAACTCTCCGTTCCAAAGTTAGAGAGCGATTCGAATATGGTCTTAGTACATGTCTGCTTAATGCAAACGCCTCATCTCCAACAAATGTATAGGGTAAAGGAGTCCCACTTGTTCCTGGAAGTGGAGAGTCTGTGGGAATATCAAGTTTATTCTCCCTCAGCATCTGACCAAAAGAACAGTGGGAAAATACGCTTGCATCTCAACTGCTTCCATAAGATCCAATGTCAATATACTGAAAACAGTAGTTGGCATCAGCCACACCCAGTAGCACAAATGAAAAAAAATTCTTATAATTAAAATATTGTGTTCCGCTGCCAACAGGCTTAACAATGCGTATATGTTTGCCATCAATGGCACCAATGCAATGACGGAAATTATGAACTATTTTATATGTCACTCAGCACTTTATTATCACTGTGAATTTTTTGGACTTGATTTTGGCACATTAATATATTCTATGATATGTATGTTTTAAGGGCATAGCTCTTTTAGTATTTTTAGAAGATTTTAAAGTATATTATATTGTAATCTTATTTTCCTAGTCTCCCGCACATATCAGCAAGCGCTATATTATCCCATTTAGTTTGGGATTTTCTATACAATGAGGGAAATTGCTTCGTTCAAGGAACACATTAGCTGTTTGCAGCCAATCTTCAGGAGTTGGTTTCTTCATCACTAGGTCCTTTAAAACCTCCCACAGGGCTCTGCATGTTTCATGAATAATTACACTTGCTGTAGATATCCCAATTAGAAATTCGTAATGTAAGCTTGATATTGTATGACCGGTTGCCAGGTATCTGAAATACAAAAGGTAATAATGATTATATGTTTCATAATTTACAGTGATGATAATACAAACTCGCTGGAGAAGTTTGAAAGGCTGCTATAAGCGCAATTTAAAAAAGATGAAAGAAGTATGAAGTGGGTCGGGAGGAAAGATTGTACACCCTTATTGCCATGCACAAGAGCTGGAGTTTCCTAAACCCATCCTGGAAATGAGAGAGTAGGTTATTATATTTCATAATATTGTTTTATATACAGTGGGTACGGAAAGTATTCAGACCCCCTTAAATTTTTCACTCTTTCTTATATTGCAGCCATTTGCTAAAATCATTTAAGTTCATTCTTCTTCCTCATGAATGTACACACAGCTCCCCATATTGACGGAAAAACACAGAATTGTTGACATTGTTGCAGATTTATTAAAAAAGAAAAACTGAAATATCACATGGTCCTAAGTATTCAGACCCTTTGCTGTGACACTCATATATTTAACTCAGGTGCTTTCCATTTCTTCTGATCATCCTTGAGATGGTTCTACACCTTCATTTGAGTCCAGCTGTGTTTGATTATACTGATTGGACTTGATTAGGAAAGCCACACACCTGTCTATATAAGACCTTCCAGATCACAATGCATGTCAGAGCAAATGAGAATCATGAGGTCAAAGGAACTGCCTGAAGAGCTCAGAGACAGAATTGTGGCAAGGCACAGATCTGGCCAAGGTTACAAAAAGATTTCTGCTGCACTTAAGGTTCCTAAGAGCACAGTGGCCTCCATAATCCTCAAATGGAAGACGTTTGGGACGACCAGAACCCTTCCTAGAGTTGGCCGTCCGGCCAAACTGAGCTATCGGGGGAGAAGAGTCTTGGTGAGAGAGGTAAAGAAGAACCCAAAGATCACTGTGGCTGAGCTCCAGAGATGCAGTCAGGAGATGGGAGAAAGTTGTAGAAAGTCAACCATCACTGCAGCCCTCCACCAGTCGGGGCTTTATGGCAGAGTGGCCCGACGGAAGCCTCTCCTCAGTGTAAGACACATGAAAGCCCGCATGGAGTTTGCTAAAAAACACCTGAAGGACTCCAAGATGGTGAGAAATAAGATTCTCTGGTCTGATGAGACCAAAATAGAACTTTTTGGCCTTAATTCTAAGCGGTATGTGTGGAGAAAACCAGGCACTGCTCATCACCTGTCCAATACAGTCCCAACAGTGAAGCATGGTGGTGGCAGCATCATGCTGTGGGGGTGTTTTTCAGCTGCAGGGACAGGACGACTGGTTGCAATCGAGGGAAAGATAAATGCGGCCAAGTACAGGGATATCCTGGACAAAAACCTTCTCCAGAGTGCTCTGGACCTCAGACTGGGCCGAAGGTTTACCTTCCAACAAGACAATGACCCTAAGCACACAGCTAAAATAACGAAGGAGTGGCTTCACAACAACTCCGTGACTGTTCTTGAATGGCCCAGCCAGAGCCCTGACTTAAACCCAATTGAGCATCTCTGGAGAGACCTAAAAATGTCTGTCCACCAACGTTTACCATCCAACCTGACAGAACTGGAGAGGATCTGCAATGAGGAATGGCAGAGGATCCCCAAATCCAGGTGTGAAAGACTTGTTACATCTTTCCCAAAAAGACTCCTGGCTGTATTAGATCAAAAGGGGGCTTCTACTAAATACTGAGCAAAGGGTCTGAATACTTAGGACCATGTGATATTTCAGTTTTTCTTTTTTAATAAATCTGCAACAATGTCAACAATTCTGTGTTTTTCTGTCAGTATGGGGTGCTATGTGTACATTCATGAGGAAGAAGAATGAACTTAAATGATTTTAGCAAATGGCTGCAATATAACAAAGAGTGAAAAATTTAAGGGGGTCTGAATACTTTCCGTACCCACTGTACATATATATATATGTATATATGTATATGAACATAGATGTGCTTAAAAAATCACCTTTTTCTAACACAGGCTAGCTGGCAAGATAACCCTTCGGAGGTGGAAGAAGAAGAGGAGGCAGAAAATGAGAATAATACATCCGCAGAATCTCAAGTTCTGGATAATCCAACCACTCCTCAATCTAGGCCTCAATCTAGGTCCTCAGTGACTGATCCACTGACAGATGAGGAGCCGGAACCTGGCCCCAGCACTATGCCTCCTGGAAGACTTTCCATAAGGGGAAGGAGGGGGGTAGAGCTGTTAAACCTATGGATAAAATGATGGATATGGTGTCTGAAATGTCACATAAACTGGAAAAACACACCAATGATGAGGCTGCATTTTCCACACTTCTAATGGGCATTTGTAAGAAGGTTAAGCCAGAAAAGCAATTTGCATTACGCTTGGCGCTCATGCAAACTGCTCAGTCTTTTGTGGATGATGACTGAGTCAGCACATGGCACATCCCCTATGTGTGCACCCACACCACAAAATTACAATTACAATTATAATCCATACCCACCACCTCCCCCGCAAACCTTATGTTCCACCAATAACCCATCGCTATTCAGATGATTACAGATACATGCAGCCCCCTTTTTGTATAGAAATCCCTCAGGCCCTACAAATAGCGCAGCACATGAGCAACATGTTAGTGCTCAAGCACAACACTGCTTGCCACCTACTGATTCAGTATCGGCACCAACCTGCGTCAGTGGTGCACTTTCAAGTGCCCACAACACAATTATGAATCTATGAGCAAGATTCTCATAGACATTCATTCAGTTAGGCACAAAGATACCGTGTAGTAGGGCCCATATGATATATAAAACAATTTTGGAAAGAAAAAATGTGAGGCTTTGCAGGGCAATGGGAGGAGAAGGATCACGACAATACCAAGATATATAAAAGATATTTTCATTGTACAACTTTAAAAAGTACATGAGCAAAGGATGCTCATGTGAAGAAAAAAATGAAAATTAATATAAAAACACGGAAATGTAGATAGGGTCACAATGTAGAAATACTTCCCAGGGAGAGCTGATAACCTGTATAGCTGGATGGTATATGGGTCTCAGATGGAGCATGGCACGGGGCTTGCTGGGGACCTTCATTGACCATGCTCCATCTGAGACCCCTATACCATCCAGCTATACAGGCTATCAGTAGTGATGTCGCGAACCTAAAATTCGCCGTTCGCGAACGGCGAACGCGAACATCGGCAAATGTTCGCGAACCGGCGAACCGGGCGAACCGCCATAGACTTCAATTTTAAAACACACAGGGACTCTTTCTGGCCACAATAGTGATGGAAAAGTTGTTTCAAGGGGACTAACACCTGGACTGTGGCATGCCGGAGAGGGATCACGCAAAAAAAGTTCTTAAAAATTATAATTTTTTGATAGAGAGCCAATTATTGGAAAAATTAAAAAAAAATAAAAATAAAAAATTTCTTTGGATTTAGCATCTGGGGGGTCTAAAAAGTGTACCTGTCAAGTTTCAGCTCTGTAGCATGTCCAGAACCCCTAAAAAACAGCATTTTTCTTATATTTTCAGGAATACGGCTTCTCTGCGGCTGGCTTTTTCTCTTGCAGGCATTTAGCGGGCATTTTTTTAGGCAGGCATGTCATTTTTTGTATTTAGTGTCTGGGGGGTCTAAAAAGTGTACCTGTCAAGTTTCAGCTCTGTAGCATGTCCAGAACCCCTAAAAAACAGCATTTTTCTTATATTTTCAGGAATACGGCTTCTCTGCGGCTGACTTTTTCTCTTGCAGGCATTTAGCGGGCATTTTTTTAGGCAGGCATGTCATTTTTTGTATTTAGTGTCTGGGGGGTCTAAAAAGTGTACCTGTCAAGTTTCAGCTCTGTAGCATGTCCAGAACCCCTAAAAAACAGCATTTTTCTTATATTTTCAGGAATACGGCTTCTCTGCGGCTGGCTTTTTCTCTTGCAGGCATTTAGCGGGCATTTTTTTAGGCAGGCATGTCATTTTTTGTATTTAGTGTCTGGGGGGTCTAAAAAGTGTACCTGTCAAGTTTCAGCTCTGTAGCATGTCCAGAACCCCTAAAAAACAGCATTTTTCTTATATTTTCAGGAATACGGCTTCTCTGCGGCTGGCTTTTTCTCTTGCAGGCATATATATCAGTGGTGGGTGGGCAGTGGCACAGTACACTCTCTGTGGACCTGACAGCAGTCACTGGCACCCAGGCAACTGCAATTTAAAAAATATATATATATTTTTTTACTTTGCAAGCTGCTGTGCCACCTTATATATCAGTGGTGGGTGGGCAGTGGCACAGTACACTCTCTGTGGACCTGACAGCAGTCACTGGCACCCAGGCAACTGCAATTTAAAAAAATATATATTTTGTTTACTTTGCAAGCTGCTGTGCCACCTTATATATCAGTGGTGGGTGGGCAGTGGCACAGTACACTCTCTGTGGACCTGACAGCAGTCACTGGCACCCAGGCAACTGCAATTTAAAAAAATATATATTTTTTTTTAGTTTGCAAGCTGCTGTGCCACCTTATATATCAGTGGTGGGTGGGCAGTGGCACAGTACACTCACTGTGGACCTGACAGCAGTCACTGGCACCCAGGCAACTGCAATTTAAAAAAAATATATATATTTTTTTACTTTGCAAGCTGCTGTGCCACCTTATATATCAGTGGTGGGTGGGCACACAGTGGCACTGCAGTGTGCACAGTACACTCTGTGGACCTGACAGTCACTGGCAGCCCAGGCAACTGCAATAATAAAAAATATTTTTTTTTTCAATTTATTGCAACAAGATGCTGTGCCACCGTATATATATCAGTGGTGGGCAGTGCACTGCAGTGGGTACAGTGCACTCTGTGGACCTGACACAGCACTCACTGCAATTATGACAGAGGAAAAAAAAAATATTTTTTAAAATGCCAGGTACTGTGCCTGTGCCACCCGAAATGAGTGTGGTGTGCACACAGTACAGTCTGTGGTAGGTCTGTGGCCTCTCACACACAGCGGGCAGGCAACTGCAGTGTACAATAGATATATATATATATATATATATAGGAAAAACTCTATTACCAGTTACCAGCCCTTAAAAGGGCTTTTGGGGACGCTAAATATATATATATGTATATATATAAATAAAAAAAAAAAAACTCAATTACCAGCCCTTAAAAGGGCTTTTGGGGACACTAGATAGATATATATATATATATATATATATATATATAAGAAGAAACAACTCAATTACCAGCCCTTAAAAGGGCTTTTGGGGACGCTAGATATATAGATATATATATATATATATAAAAAAATTACACAAATACCAGCCCTTAGAAGGGCTTTTTGGGGTGCTGTCCTTACAGCAGTAGTGGACCAAGAACACTGCAAGACCAGGAACACTGACTAACTGTCCCTAGCTTAACAGCAGCAGCAGCAGCAGCAGCAGCTCTCTCCCTACTCTCACTACACACACTGCTTCAGAATGATCTAAGATGGATGCTGCCCTTGCTTATTTATAGGAGGTGGGAGGGTGTGGGAGGGAGGTATGCTGATTGGCTGGAAATGTGTCTGCTGACTGTGAGGTTCAGGGTCAAAGTTTGCCTCAATGATGTATTATGGGGGGCGGACCGAACATCGCATATGTTCGCCCGCAGCGGCGAACGCGAACATGCGAAGTTCGCCGGGAACTGTTCGCCGGCGAACAGTTCTATACATCTCTAGCTATCAGCTCTCCCTGGGAAGTATTTCTACATTGTGACCCTATCTACATATCCTTGTTTTTATATTCATTTTCATTTTTTTTCTTCTTAACATGTGCATCCTTTGCTCATGTACTTTTGTACAATAAAAATATATTTTTTATATATCTTGGTATTGTCGAGATCCTTCTCCTCCCATTGGCCTGCAAAGCCCCACCTTTTTTCTTTACACAATTGTTTTTACATTCATTCAGCTGTTTCAAATGTTGTAACTCTTTTTGGGCATGCTATCTCAGTAGCCAAAGTTTGGTATGTTTAATTCCTTGGCTGACGTTCAGCCACATGTTACAGGGTTTATTGTTGGCCTTCAAGCAAGGCAAAAGTTATATTTTGTTGTTGGAAACAGTAAAATTCCTATTACATTTTAATAGAAATTTGTAATTTCTGTTAAATTTTGTGTAATTCCTATTTTTGGATAATTATCGATCCTTTTCGGGTCATATCTTGCACTTATAATAAAAATGTTCTTTGACAGATTATTTGTTTCCTTTTCTTTTTATAATGTATCAGTCTGCTGCTTCATTCATATAATAGAGTGAGAGTCCTAACCAAACCTTACACAACCTGCATAACCCCAAAAGACCGGTAACAAACAATTTGGGAATGGCTTCTTCCTGTTCCAACATGACTGCGCATTAGTGCACAAACAAGGTCCATAAAGACATGGATGAGTGAGTTTGGGGTGGGGGAACTTGACTGGCCTGCACAGAATCCTGACCTCAAACCAATGCACTTCTGGAAGAAAGGTGAAACATTCACATAGACACACTCCTAACCTTGTGGACAGCATTCCCAGAAGAGTTGAAGAATCCTGGGCCAAGGGTGAGAGCCAACTCAATATTGAACCCTACGGGAAGACTAGCAAGCCAAATATGAATGTTATGTTTTGTTTGAGCACTGTTTTTTTGTAAAGAGATTGGATACTTATCTCCTTATCTGTGCCTATCAGTATCCATCAGTGCAGTCTCAGCATCGCACATGTTTGCAGTAGAAACATTACCTGTTCACAACTGGCCAAATTTTAGGTCCTACAACCGTGACACTGAAAGGCAGGGTGTGATGATGATCTTACCTTAATATAAAAACCATTCTTTCCACAGGTGGAATACTTCTTCGGAAACTAGTATTCTGTCATTCAAGACGGCTAGACACTAAACTGAGTAACTCGTCAAAACTGAAAATTAAGACACATAGGTGACCATTAGCAACATTCAACATTTGAGAAACTAGTAGAGAGCACATGGACACATATTTTCTCACCTTTTAATAGACATGCGTGTATAATTAAAAAATGTATCTTCATGTGCACGAAGATCATTATAAAGGACCCAGAATTGTCCTCTATCTTCACGTTGTGCAATGACAGGATAGACCCAATATCGGTGCCTTTTGTGCCTCCGCTTCTCCTTCTCTTCTTCCTCATGCACTATTGCTGCTACAGCAGCAAGGACAACTGCTGTAGCAATATATTGAGTAGCAAACATTGTCACACACAACAACACAACAACCAGGAAGCAAACAGGAAGAAGAAAAGAATATGGCAGGAAAAGGAATTGTGTCATAACAGGTTGTTTTTCATTGGTTCCTGCTAAAGTTGCACCAAAGTCGGAATGACCACCAATCGCATCAACATTGCGTCAAAATCACAGTAAAATTGCGGTAAAATCGCGTCTACAAATCGCGGCAAAATCGCACGACTTTTCAGTCGCTCTAGTGTGAAAGGGGCCTAAGGTGTGCAACCCCTGCCATGGTGATAACAGCTTTTACAGCCTTTGGCATCAAAGAGGTGTCTTGAAACAATTCCTCCCAAATTAGTATTCCTGTCCAGCTCAGTGTCTACTGAGAACTGGCTGGTTCTGCTCTCCCTGTGTCCAAAATGAGATGCTGGAATGAAGCGGAAGGTTATATTTAGTTTATACGCCACTGCTTGGAATTTTTTGATATGTAGTAAGATACTGTATGTGACTCTTGCCCTGTACACCTATAAAAGGGCCATATAATACTTTATTAACATACAAAAAATAAAAAAAGTGTACCCAATTTACACACCTGAATACAATTGAACTTCAGTGCTTCATATTAGTGAATTTGAAATAAACATTCTTCCAATATTTATATCATCATTCATAAGATCTAACGAACAAAAAGCAAAGATGGAGGCACTCAACATCTAAAGTCCAAAATAAGTTTATTGGTGTTGATCTGATACAGAAAAAGTCCACCTACTCCTCTTAAGCATTTCACTCCATTAGACGCTTAACGGCAGAGTCATAAGATCTAGGATTAATTAGTAGGGTAAGAAAGGCCTAAAAGTCGCACATTGATGTGCAACTTTTAGGACTTCCTTTCCCTACTGGATTTTTTAAGCTAGGACGAGCTCTGTCCTTTGTCAGTACTCCTAGTGGTTTGTCATGCAAGACGACCTGGCAGAGCCTTGAGCGGCACCTGTATTTTTTGTTGTTGATCTAGGTTCAGTTTCCTTATGGCTGGAAGACAGAGTAAAGGCATGGCAATCCTGCTCTCTTCAAAGTAAACTTCAGATTATTTCACAGGAAGAGAAGACCTAGTGTGGGAAATGCAAATCTTTTTTTATAACATAATATTGGTAAGCATTCCAATAAAAAAATAAATAAAATAAAACCCCTTGTGCTAGACCTGTGCAACAATGGTAAATATACATACTGTACCTATAGATTTTACATGTCATTCATCCAGCTGCTTATTCTGCAGGGCCTGGGTGGTGGAAACGGATCACTGTATTTACAGTCTGTTGATATGGAAATTGTAGACTGATAAACCATTGTTTTGATTTGTCACAGCACAGATAAGGCTTGAATCATGAAGCCAGTAAGCATAGACCCTTTGAAATGGTAATAGCTTTTAACATGATTTGCACATAAAGCTTTGTAAATTTTGTATGGCAACTAAATAAAAACTGTATAAAAACATAAGGGACTGCACCACCATTGATAGAGTCATAGAACTTGGGATAGTAGATAAGAGACACTCTCTGGTCTCCTTGTATGTTTTATATTATTGTTTTAATCCAAAGATATGTCAACAGTGAATATAGAGTTTGAATATTGGGAGGGCAGCTTCTACACAATGAAGGGCTTCCAAGATGAAGGTACAGTAAGTGGTTATAGAGTTAAAGTGCCACATAATGACATTCAAGTCCAAATACACATACTGTATATGGGATGGTAGACAGGACTTAATTCTATACCTTAACTTATTCTAAAAGAATGATGACACTACACACCAATCTGGATTTTAAAAGGCCGCGGCCGTTTAATGCTTGTTTAAATACTTTAAAACATCCATATACATAAAATTGACCTGATCACTACGATCCAGGTCAAACCAATATATCATAACATCCAAGAATTATCCACAACATTAATATCTTGTAACCAAGAACAATTTCACCAATATCGTCCCCCTTTGCACTACGCAAAGGTGACCCTACAAGCAAAAACTGACCGCGACAAACAAAGGGGAGGGGGGGGGAGGGAAACAGAAAGCTGGTATCTTGACACGAAGTTCTTCCTGAGGTGAGTGAAAACTTCTCAAACTGAGCCCCCTTAAATAACCCACAGGCAGGCTCTGGAGGCGGGAAGGAAACAGGTCAAAACTGGTTAACAGCCTAAACTCCCTAGCTACATGGAATTCTTACTCCGATTGGGGCTTATTCTAACCAAACGTAACCTTGCTTGTCTAATCTGCCCTAGCAATAGCTAAACCCACCTAAACCCCTTAAGATGGCTTCTTTAAAGTTTAAACTAGCCTGTCACCATCCCATCTAGAAAAAGTGGCTTATTCAAACCCCTTTTTCTTTACATGGGATGGTAGACAGGACATAATTCTATACCTTAACTTATTCTAAAAGAATGATGACACTACACACCAATCTGGATTTTAAAAGGCCGCGGCCTTTAATGCTTGTTTAAATACTTTAAAACATCCATATACATAAAATTGACCCGATCACTACGATCCAGGTCAAACCAATATATCATAACATCCAAGAATTATCCAACAGACAGGAGGCTCAAGCCCCACAACGCGGCCTTTTCAACACAGGTGCCCAGATTGGCGTTGAAAATGTCGAGCCCCAGATCAGATAAGTTAATGTCATCATGCCTATAGAAGCTGGCAATTCCACCTTCCAGCTCGCAATGTCTGAATGATAAAATGCCAGCCCCACCTAACAATTTAGCCAAGGCCTTGTTGATTCGTTTCCTAACTTTTTCCAGCGGCTTCAGATGCCGGTGCTTGAACCAGACTAATCTGGGGATGACTTCCGAAAAAACAAACTTGATCCCTGGATAGGCGGACCTGAGATAATTAAAGTCATCCCGAATCTTAAAAATGAGGTCAAGCGTTCTGAACTTCCCAATGTCGTTCCCCCCTAGATGAACTAACATAACATCAGGGGGGGGAAGAACCTGCAATAATCTACAAATTTCGGGTAAGAATTCAGCCCAATACATGCCCCGCTTGCTAAACCACTGTACTTGAAAAACTTGTGGATCCAGACCAACGTTCTCGGAGTAACACCGTCTCCTAGCTCTCGCTCGGGCCCAGTGTATAAACGAATGGCCAACGATCCAGACCGATAGGCATTGGCGTCCTGGAATATTAATGACAAGTGTTAGGTCGAATGTAAGTAAGATAGGCGTCCGACTTCCATCTACCTATGTTTTTTAATGCCTGAGCATTAACCCCTAACCTAGCAGCTTCCGTGGCAGCCCCAATTCTAAAAGAGTGGGACGACAATTGATAATGATCTAGGTGTAAAAACTTCAAACATTTTCTAAAAACAGCATTAAACTGATATTTAGTTAAAGCTTTACCAGATTGGTGAACAAACAAAGATCCAGCCTCAATCGACCTGATCGACGAAAACTTTTTCAATAATAAAACAGGGCATATCCCAGAATTCGCATATTGGTGTAAATGAACCCACTTACCAATACCCAGTTGATCAGTCTTGGAAGAGCGCAGCAGGATGCTGATTGATGAAACATGGGTCTTAACATCAGATAGTTTCAGACCGGAATTGCCATACCTGTCATCATGAATGAGTTCGGAGATCCTCAGTGCCGCGAAGAACATAATAGAAAAAACCGCCCTGAACATAGCCGACTCGTAATTTGAAAAATATACATGCCCGGTGGCATAACATAACTTTTCAAGAAGGTGAGGGGTAATGGCCTCCCTGCGATCAGGGCGCCAATTCGTTTTGCGATAGCCCTTTAGAGCCTGTCGCACTGAAAAAAAAGGAAGAACAAGGTGGGTAATTCTTCAATTTAACGAAAAAGGAAACACCCGCTAATAATTTATTAATGTGGGACCATGAGTACCGTTTGTGGAACAAAAAATTTAAAAAAGACAAAACCAAGCCCTCAGAAAAACAATCATGCGGTTCCCCAAGAGAAGATAAATGAGACTTCCAAAGATCCCAGGCCGATTGATATCCGCCCAGCATGGACGGAGCAAGCGAAACCGCGATGTTATGAGCGACCAAATTTACACTATGCCCCAAAGCTGATCTGGATAATGACAACCCGTCTGATCCGCGACCGGAAACAGCAGAAAAAATTGCTCCATCTGCAGACAAGATAAAGAGTCTGCCAAACTGTTGTCCTTACCAGGTACAAAAGTAGCCTTAATCCATACGTTTAAACGTAAACATTTGGACACAAGGTACCGCAATAATTTAATGACAGGTGAGGATCTGGAAGAAAGGCAATTAATAGCAAACATTATCCCTTTATTGTCAGTTCGAACCAGAATACGTTTATTTTGAAAATGGGAACCCCAAATCTCAAGGGCGACAACAATCGGGAAAAGCTCCAACAACACACTGTTGCGAGTGTAACCCAGCTGCTGCCATCTGTCAGGCCAGGAATCTGCGCACCAGTGAGTATGACATATGGCGGCGAAACCCACCGAGCCCGCCGAGTCCGTGAAAAGACAGAAATCCTGATCAGTGATAAATTCCTCTTCCCATGTTGCTTTCCCATTGAAATAAATTAAAAACTGTACCCATACTACCAGCATGTCCTCCTTAGTTTCAGAGGACAAGCGGATGTGGGCAGAAAGCGATTTTAAACCAGAAATCATTGCATACAATTTCCGTGAAAATAACTTACCTAAAGGGATGATACGAGAGGCAAACGCTAACAGGCCTAACAATGACTGCATTTCTTTCAACGTCGTCTTTTTCTTGCGAATCATCATGATCAAGCAGTTCTCTAATTTATCAACTTTCTCTTGTGGCAATCTAAATTCCATTAAAACGGTATCAATAGTGATACCCAGAAATTGTACACTAGTTGACGGCCACTCCATTTTTTCATGCGCCAAAGGAATCCCAAACCGTTCACATATACCAAAAAATGTCTCAAGTAAATGCAAACAATCAGCGGACCCCGCCTGACCCATGAACAAAAAATCGTCCAAATAGTGTACAATACAAGATGAACCAGCCTTGCAGGACACTACCCACTCTAAAAAAGTAGAGAAACACTCAAAATAAAAACAGGACAGGGAACAACCCATCGGGAGACATTTATCGAAAAAATAATGTTTCAAAAAGAAAAAAACCGAGGGAATTAAACGAATCTGGGTGAACCGGCAGCAAACGAAATGCAGATTTGATATCCGTCTTTGCAAGAAGCACGCCTTTTCCCAATTTCCTCAAGATCACCAAAGCATCCTCAAAAGAAGAATACTGAACCGAAGCAGCATCCTCGCTAATCTCATCATTTAAAGACCCCCCAAAAGGGAATGACAAATGATGGATAAGGCGATATGTATTGGGTTCCTTCTTTTGAACTATGCCCAGAGGCGATATCCTGAAATTAGGAAAAGGGGGGGAAACAAAAGGACCGGCAAACCTTCCTGCATTCAATTCTTTGTTTATTTTTTCAACCACTATGTCTTCAAGGTGACCAACAGATTTAAGATTATTCACTACTGTACAACCAGAACCACTAAATGTAGGCAAATAAAAACCATTAGTGAAACCCTCAGTTACTAGGGTGGCTTTCGCCCTGTCGGGGAACTGTTGTTGTAGCATTTCGTGCACCTTCACCGGTGTTATAGCTTTTTGAAAAATTCCCTGGTTGCTGAGCACTTTGCATTTTCTTGAAACACTTTGCAATTGGGTGGAACCCTGCGCAGAAAGCACATTCATGCTTGTATTTGCATGTCCCCGGCCACTTGCACTGTGAATCATTGAAAGAGAAACACACTTCTTTCCGAAAGGAAGGAGCAGGGGGCTGCTGCTGCGATCCTGAAATGGCTTGCCTACCAAAAACTGACCTTTGTGGCAGAAAAAGATCCAGCCAAAGGCTGACATCCTTAACTCCCCACTTTAGGTTTTGTTGAACTGCCAACTTCTGATGGAACGCTACGTCATATGAAAACCAAGCTGTTCCACCAAAGTTTTTGTATGCTTCTAAAATAATGTCGAAATGTTGAAACAACCCAATACTTTTGGAAGGGTGTTTCTCGCACATCACAGCAGCATAAATAAAAAAGGCCTGTAACCAATTATTAAAATCTTTCGTTACCGGGCGTCTCCTCTCTTCCTCCTCCCTTTTATCACCTTTGGACACAAACTCTTTCAAAGACGGAAGCAAAGAAAGCAAGTCTACAAAATTACCATTCCAAATTTTTTCTTTCAGGGTATCCGACAGATGGAATCCTAAAGGTGATAACTCACATGTTAGTGCTTCTTTAAGACAGGTCTCGGGAAGATTCTGTGTCTTAGCCAAGGCGACAGAAGCAGGAGGAGCAGGAGGAGAACTAATACTGGGAACAGGATTACTAACTGGAGATTGCATGTTAATTGCTAATAGGCCGCTAGATGGCGCCCATACGTCCAGGGGAGATGTATTATGCACAACATTGGGAACAGCAGAGACAGGCACATTAACCACAGGGGTAGTAGAGACAGGGACATTAGGGGTAGGAACATTGGAGTGTAAAATGGCCTGGAAATCAGCAAGAAACCCCTGAAATAAAGTAGTTAAAGCAGTGGTGGCTGTCTGGGCAGAAGACTCAACACCCCTTAATGCAGCTCCCGCTATGACAGAATTCTGGGCATCTAAAGGGACTGGACCTGGTGACCCCATCAGTGCAGCCTGAAAATGATATGAATTGTCAGTCTCACCTTGCCCCTGGAGGGGTGGACGATCCGGAGCCCGACGAACCCGGTCTGTGGCTGCCGCGGCTGCGGCCAGCCCTCCGGCGGTGTGTGAGGCAGGCCTGCCTCTCTACCCTACTACAGGGAGTCACCACCTGACACAGCAGTAGAGCAGCAATTAACATGTGCTAAGGGTTACAATAGGTCCAAACATTATACTAAAATACAATTAAATATTAAAATTCAGTACAATTTAAAAGTTAAAATATACAGTTGCTACAGTCACTCGCTATTTGCATATAAAAATAAATATATGAGCAAAGCAAAAATTGTAATAAATATCACTAAAAAAATAATATTAGTTAACTCATTAAGAATGGATACAATAAAATAAGCATTAACGTGGAAATAGTATTAAAATGGATTCACTCATATTCATATAAAAAGTTCTCGAGATCCATATATATACAATGCTAAATAGTATCAGAACAAAAATGGGGCATGTGCCGTGACTTTAGAGGTACCGTCTAAGACCAATATTAATTGTGTGACACTATCACAGGAGTTGTATTAAAAATATTTCTTTAATATGAAAAAAGATTGTTTACAACAAAATACATGAAAAGACAGGGGAACACATCACTTCTACAAAAAATCAATACATAAAATCAATATGTGCATATCCTCATATCTTGAAAATGGCATCACCAGGAAGTACTGTTGGGCCAGACAAAACCGGTGCCAATCTGGTATTTCCTAAGGTGAACCCCAGCCCGCTACACTACATGTTTCGCGGTATGGACCACTTATTTAGCGGTACAGGAGGATACTTTAAGAGGATGGCTGCAGAACAATTAAACAAAAATTGGTTACAACCCATATAGAATTAAAAATAATACAACATATTCAATATGGTTACGTATATATGGAACCCAAGTGAAAACTACTTAGACCATTATACGTATTACAGAATAATTAACATCAAAATACATGAGTATAGGAGATCACAGCTTTCAAACAGACATAGGGATCAACAGAGAGCATGGATAATCCCACCTGATAGGCTGTTGGTCTGCAGATAATACAGGAGAACGTACTGGGGACAAACCACATCCCCCAGGCGAGCACGGACAGCCTGTAGTCACCCCAGAAAGCACACAGGAGATCCAATAGATCTATAGATAGTGATAGGTATACATAAATGAATTCATAATCAGTCTGTGTCCTCCTAGACTAGGAAAGTGAGAAATCAGTAACCCTCCTTGAGAAGATTCAAAAATCTCTTAGAACTCGTGGCCCCTAGAAAGTTCTTTTGAGGCAGAGTCAGAGTTGCTTTCCTGGAGAGGCCCAGGCAACATCCACGATAGGGCATCAGCCTTACCATTCCTTGACCCAGGGGGTACGAAATAACAAAATTGAACCTGCAGAAGTATAGGTTCAAACGTGCTTGTCTAAATGCCAACCTTTTGGCAGAATGAATAGATTCTATATTTGTATGATCCGTGTGAACCGTTACAGGGTGCTTAGCCCCTTCCAGCAGATGCTTTCACACAGAAAACGATTCCTTAATTGCAAGCAATTCCTTGTTTCCAATGTCATAATTCTTCTCAGCTGAAGATATTAGTTGAGAGAGCTAAGCACAAGGATGAAGCTGCATTTGTACTCTAATTCGCTGAGGAAGGATAGCTCCCACAGCAGAATCTGAAGCATCAACTTTTACAATTAACGGTGGTTCAGGATCTGGATATACCAGTATTGGTGCAGAAATGAAATGAGTTTTTAGTTAACTAAAAGCAGCCTGTGTCTTGGGTAACCACAAAAACGGCATCCCTTTTTTTGTCAGCTGTTTACCGTGTTTCCTGGAAAATTAGCCCTACCCCAAAAAAAAGACCTAGCGTGATTGTCGGGGAGGGCTGCAATATAAGTCCTACCCTGAAAATAAGCCCTAGTAAAACCATTGTAAAAATCTATAATCCATTTTGTAAAAAGATTATATAATGTTCAGTGTGTCTCCTGTTGTAACTTTATTGTTGAAAATACCTTATTTACAGCGCTGCTGGGTGCTCACGTGAACCGCGAGAGATCTTCTCTCCTCCCCCGCTTCCCTCAGCAGTGCTCAGAGTGGGGAAGTAGAGTCCAAGATTTCTGCTAAGCGCTTCTGACTTCCCTTTATGGTGACGGTCACACCTGTGGTGACATCCTTCTACCTCTGAACACGGATTGCTCTTTTTTTTGGATATTGAATTTATTCTTGATTTGATCATTATTTCAAGGACTTTGCACTTTTTCAACATTCTTTAATGTTTTTTGTGATGTTTATGGGCAGTATATTGTCTTTATTTTGCACATATAGCATTTTGCACTTTATGCATTTTTTGCACAGACCCACACAGTTGTGATGAAACACATTTTGTGTTAGAGCATTCTGACACTTTCTTTGATTTCTTGCGATGTTTATGGGCAGTACAGTGACTGTATTTTGCACATATACCAATTTGCACTTTATTTATTTTTTGCACAGACCCATACAGTTGTGATGTAACACTTTAGATGTCACTGTACATGTTGGCATTCATGGTTCCCTCAATGAACTGTAGCTCCCCAGTGCCGGTAGCACTCATGCAGCCCCAGACCATGGCACTACCACTAACATGCTTAAGTGCAGGCAGGACAGACTTGTCTTTGTACTCCTCACCTGGTTCCTGCCACACAAGCTTGACACCGTCTGAACCAAATAAGTTTATCTTGGTCTCATCAGACCACAGGACATGGTTCTAGTAATCCATGTCCTTAGTCTGCTTGGCTTCAGCAAACTGTTTGCAGACTTTCTTGTGCATAATCTTTAGAAGTCTTCCTTCTGGGACAACAGTCATGCAGATCAATTAGATGCAGTGTGCGGCATATGGTCTGAGCGCTGACAGGCTGACTCCCCCCCCCCCCCACCCCTTCAATCTCTGCAGCAATGCTGGCAGCACTCATACGTCTATTTCCCAAAGACCATCTCTGGATATAACACTGAGCATGTGCACTCATCTTCTTTGGTTGACCATGGCAAGGCCTGTTCTGAGTGGAACCTGTCCTGTTAAACCCCTGTATGGTCTTGGCCACCGTGCTGCAGCTCAGTTTCAGGGTCTTGGCAAACTTCTTATAGCCTTTATGTAGAGCAACAATTCTTTTTTTCAGATCCCCAGAGTGTTCCAGTGACCAACTTCCAGTGACCAATATGAGTGAGAGCAATAACACCAAATTTACCACACCTGCTCCCCATTCACACCTGGGACCTTGTAACACTAATGAGTCACATGACACCGGGGAGGGAAAATGGCTTATTGGGCCCAATTTGGACATTTTCACTTAAGGGTGTACTCACTTTTGTTGCCAGTGGTTTAGACATTAATGGCTGTGTGTTGACTTATTTTGAGGGGACATCAAATTTACACTGCTATACAAACTGTACACTTACTACTTTAAATTGTAGCAGAGTGTCATTTCTTCAGTGTGGTCACATGAAAAGATATAATAAAATATTTACAAAAATGCGAGGGGTGTATTCACTTTTGTGATATATTGTACATGATAAAAATTGTAGCGCTAAATAAATGAAGTTAAAAGCAAATCATTATAAAATAATCCAAATAGTGCTTGAACACTAAAATGCAGTGACAAATACATGTATGTAGTCTAAACGTATCTAACCACGTCAATTGAGCTTGTATACAAGGTCATTTTTATCATGGGAACCAACATTTTTAACTGCTGACTATTCACTGGATTGCTGTAAGTGTTTAGTAACCTTTTTTTCAAAATAAAAGTGTTTTACACTATGTGGACTCCCTTTTTCTTCCTTATTGGTCATGTCTGAGGAACACCAGGGGTTTGTTTGGCCAGCCATGTTACTTTCCTTTCCGGCCTAACGGCTCGATCAGTATTTAAACACTTGTCTAGACTCCTATAACGTGGAGTCTAGAGATCTGGTAAGCTTGCATCCTGTTTATTATCACGGTGGAGGTGCACCAGGTAGATATTCATCTAAACAATCACATTTCTTTGGTTATTACTTAAATTGACTTTCTTTTCATCTGTTACTATGCACTTTAGTGTTCAAGCACTGTATGGATTATTTTTAACGATTTACTTTGAAATTAATTTATTTAGCGCTGAAATTTTTATCATCTACCGCCATGGCTGGCCCTGCCATGGGTCCCGCTGGGTCCATTGGACCCAGGCAGAACTTGGGAGGGCAGAAAATTGACTCCCAAGATTTTTTTTCAGCAGTTTTGTGTGTCATCAGTTTGCGGCGCGTTACGGACGGCATTTCCCACCTCATACTGCCGCACTTAGTGCAAACTGATGAGTATGGAGAGGCAGAGCATCTCCTCCGGGGAACGTCCCTCATGTGATCATGGTGTGCACAATGATGTCAGAAATTAGCGCATCTCACGCAGGGCAGGCTGGATCTTCTAGGGCGGTGGGCGTGGCAGACACAGGAGTGACAGGAAGACTGAGCACTGGCAGTGGGTGTTTGGTGAACTGGTCTGGTGGCAAGTTATGGAAGAAGATAACAGTATATATCATTTCTAAATTTTATATTTATATAAAATAATGGATGTGGAAGAAAATATGGAAGAAGATAACAGTATATATAATATTTTCAAAATTTTGTATTTATATAAAATAATGGATGTGGGGGCCTTTTGTTGGGCATGATTTTTTTTTTTTTTGGGGGGGGGGGGGGGGGGCAGCATTTCATTCTTGGATCCAGGCTGCACAATGTCTTGGGCCAGTCCTGTCTACCACATAATATATTTAACCTTGGAAGAGCAGTCTAGCACCCAACCAAACAGAGGTCCTAGCCCAAGTCAACCTTAATTATCAATATGAACGGTTGTTGGCATTATGGGTCAAGGATTCTATGACTAGTTTTGATTCACAATGGGCAGCATGGTCAGCATGGTATCCAAATCACACTGTCCCAGGTTCATCTTGAAAATGTTGATGTTACTGTTATTGTATCTATACGAGTTTCTATACTACTACCTTCGTTTCTGTAGAAGAATGATGTATTGACATGATTCATTGTCACTGTTCAATTGTATTTTTCTTGAGTGTGAATTGTTCATATTCCACATTGCACTGTTTATTTTATTTTGTTTGCTAAAACTTAAATAAAAACTATTTTCAAAAAAAAATAATAATATATTTAACCTGTTTTAGATAAGAATATGAGTAAAATTACATGCCTACACTTAAAAAGGAACATATTTAATCTATTCCTGAAAAACATAGGGGTATAATTAGTTTTTTACATGGGGATCATGGCTGGAATATTATGGATAAACTTGCCTAGGAACACATTTGACCTGTTTCTGATAAGAACATAGGTGTAATTGTTTTTCTACATAGGAATTATCGGTGGAACATCATGGATACACATCCTACATAATGCATCTGTCCTGTTTCTGATAGGAATATGGGTATAACTGGCTTTTCACTTGGATTATGGATGGAATATCATGGTTACACTTAAAGCGAACCTTCAGTAATTTTTTCATCTATCCATCCTTTAAATCTGCCCTTGTTGTATTAACTTTGGATAGTAAAACATTTTTTTCTGCCAGTAAATACCTTATACAGCCCACTTCCTCTTTCTTGTCTGCTAAGTTGCCTAGGCAAATGACATCATGCACAGCTCTCTGTCTCACTCTCGTGAGAGTTTGTCAGCAAGGGAGGAGGGGTGAGTCATAGAAGACTCTATTCATCCAAATAGGAGAAATGTGCAGGCAAGCAGTGGTCTGAGCATGTGTGTGTGTCTGCATATGTGTGTGTATATTTGTGTATGTGTGTGTTTGTCTGTATGCCTCTGTGTGTCTGTGTAAATCCAGGAAGTGAACAGCCAGCAGATTCAGCTGCCCACAGTTAAAATGGCTGCAGCCAGGTAGATTTCTGCAGCATATTTGGCAAGTGCAGAATCACAGTATATATAAAATAATATGCAAAGTGGTTGGAGGTAAGCTTTAGAGTGGCAAATATTTTTTTATTACAAATTATGTGAGTGGACTGCAGTTCCTCTTTAACAAGGAACATATTTACCAATTTCAGATAAGAATATGCATGTAATTATGTTCTACACAGGGATTATGGATGGAGTATAATGGTTACATATGCATACATCATTACACATCCCACATAAAGTATTTGACCTCCTTCTGAGAGGTATATGGGTATAATTGTCGTTGTTCATGGGGAATATGGATGGAATAGCATGGTTACATATTCCAAAGAACATATTTAACCTGTTTCTTATAAAAATATGCGTATAATTATTTTTTTATTATCATAATCTAGGAGATTATGGGTGGAATATTATGGTTACACATCCCATGTAAGAACTGGGTAAAATTACTTTTATATGTGAGGAATCGGATTATGGGGGCATGACATGGTTACACTTAACAAGGAACATATATATTTGTTTTTTTTTTCTTTCTTTTTCTTTGAAAATGTACAATACATCATCATACAATTAAAATAATCATTTTAATATATTCAATTACCTCTATTCATTCATCACCCACTCACTACCCCCCTTCCAGGTTTCAAATTGTGCCTCATTACCTGGGAAAAAAAATTGTTCCTGTAAGTGAAATTAGTGGTGATCTATAATCCCATCCCTAGTTTCTATACACCGAATCCCAAACTCTAAACACATTTTTGGTCAAAGCGTGAAGGATTTGGTCCATTTTTCTATTTATATGGGATCCAGATATTATCTCTTAACCATGTTTTACTCATTACATTTTCAAATTCCACCCACTGCTTTATCACTGTTTACTCTAATCCACTCTATCACTCGTGCTAATATAAAGGCATTATAATACCTTTTAAAATCCGGTGCAGCCACACCCCCTTGTGCTTTATTTTTAGTTAACATTGAGAGCTGTATTCTCGGTTTCTTATTCTGCCATATTACCTTAGTTATTTATTGCATTTCATATTTTAAAAAAATCTGCAAGATGGCTATTGGTAACTAGGGATAATCGAACTTTTGAAAAGTTCGGTTCGGCCAGAACACCCGAACTTCCCGAAAGTTCGGGTCCGGATTCCAGAACCCCATTGAAATCAATGGGACCCGAACTTCTGTAATCAAAAAAACACCATTTTGAAGCCCTAAAACCCAATAAATGCCCCTAAAAAGTGCCTAGGGTTCTGGGTCATGCCCCAGGGACTATTAATCACACAAAAAAAAGTTCTTAAAAATTGTCATTTTTGATAGAGAGCCAATTATTGAGAAAATTATTGGGGGAAAAAATGAGATTTCTTTGGATTTAGTGTCTGTGGGGTCTAAAACGTGTACCTGTGAAGTTTCAGCTCTGTAGCATGTCCAGAACCAGAAAAAAAATAATTTTTCTTAGAATTTCAATAGCGCAGGGATGGGGCTTCACTCCTTTCACACCTGGGCGTTTTTGTTTCAGGCGTTTATTGGGCATTTTTTGGGCGTCTTTGGAGGCAGGCATGACATCTGAACTTCTGTATAGGGGTATATATATATATATATGTGTGTGTGTATATATATATATATATATATATATATATATATATATATATATATATACAGTGGGTACGGAAAGTATTCAGACCCCCTTAAATTTTTCACTCTTTGAGGATTATGTAGGCCACTGTGCTCTTAGGGACCTTAAGTGCAGCAGAAATCTTTTTGTAACCTTGGCCAGATCTGTGCCTTGCCACAATTCTGTCTCTGAGCTCTTCAGGCAGTTCCTTTGACCTCATGATTCTCATTTGCTCTGACATGCATTGTGATCTGGAAGGTCTTATATAGACAGGTGTGTGGCTTTCCTAATCAAGTCCAATCAGTATAATCAAACACAGCTGGACTCAAATGAAGGTGTAGAACCATCTCAAGGATGATCAGAAGAAATGGAAAGCACCTGAGTTAAATATATGAGTGTCACAGCAAAGGGTCTGAATACTTAGGACCATGTGATATTTCAGTTTTTCTTTTTTAATAAATCTGCAACAATGTCAACAATTCTGTGTTTTTCTGTCAGTATGGGGTGCTATGTGTACATTCATGAGGAAGAAGAATGAACTTAAATGATTTTAGCAAATGGCTGCAATATAACAAAGAGTGAAAAATTTAAGGGGGTCTGAATACTTTCCGTACCCACTGTATATATATATATATAGAATCAAAAAACACCATTTTGAGGCCCTAACACCCAATAAATGCCCCTAAAAAGTGCCTAGGGTTCTGGGTCATGCCCCAGGGACTATTATTCACACAAAAAAAGTTCTTAAAAATTGTCGTTCTTGATAGAGAGCCAATTATTGAAAAAATTATTGAAAAAATAAAAAAGAGATTTCTTTGGATTTAGTGTCTGGGGGGTCTACAAAGTGTACCTGTGAAGTTTCAGCTCTGTAGCATGTCCAGAACCAGAAAAAAAAATAATTGTTCTTAGAATTTTTATTAGCGCAGGGATGGGGTTCCGCTCCTTTCACACCTGGGTGTTTTTGTTTCAGGCATTTATTGGGCATTTTTTGGACATCTTTGGAGGAAGGCATGACATCTAAACTTCTGTATAGGGGTATATATACACACACACACACACACATATATATATATATATATATACACACATACACACACATAGGTGTGAAAGGAGCGGAACCCCATCCCTGCGCTAATGAAATTATTTGCAGGGATGGGGTTCCGCTTCTTTCACACCTATATGTGTGTATGTGTATATATATATATATATATATATATGTGTGTGTGTGTGTGTGTATATATACCCCTAAACAGAAGTTCAGATGTCATGCCTGCCTCCAAAGACGCCCAAAAAATGCCCAATAAACGCCTGCAACAAAAACGCCCAGGTGTGTTGTTTCAGGCGTTTATTGGGCATTTTTTGGGCGTCTTTGGAGGCAGATTGGAAGAAAAAGTATTCACAATAGTGATACCTCTAGCGCTTGCTAATCCCTAGTGGAAATTTACAATATGTGCTAAAAATTCACAGTGGATATAAATAATAAATAAACATGAAAATAAATCACTTCAAAAATAACTTAAAAATAATAGTCCATCCAATGTGTGGTGATAAGTCAATCAACATTAATAATAAACCTTAAAATTAATAAAGTCCAAATCCAATAAATTGTGTATTAAAGTGCTGGTGCTTCTTCCTTAATAACTGGTGCTTCCTTTCCCGTGATAAATAAATAAATTGCCCACTCACCAAATGTTGTGGGTTCTATATGTCTTATGACATTAGAACCTATCTTGCTTCAATAGAAAATCCTTTCCAGGTTCGGGTTCCCTCTCCCTGGGTATGGACAGACCGTTTGGTTATTCTTCCACCATGGGATGAGTCTCCTCCAACCACGGGCCAAAGTATGAGATGTATTCCCTGCAAATCACCTCCAATCACAAGCCGTGATGGGGGAATAAATGGATAGTGTGGTATTGCTTTTCAAAGTTTTATTGCACACACCAAAAAACAATATTGCACACTCAACGGTCAAATCCATAAACTCCAAATGTGATAAAAGCAGGTGTCATACACTTCCACATCTTCAAAAACAATATCCAGCAAAGTGAAATAGAAAAAAACCGTGCTCGATCCAAAAAAATGGCAGACAAACAGGACAGGATCGTCATACACGTGTGCTGGAGAGTGGAGAGCGGTAGTTCCGGCTTGCGTTCCACTCAACAACGTATGACGTCACGGCGTGCGTTCCACCTAACGCGTTTCGTCATTGGTTCAGACGTCTTCAGAGGTGGAGTCACACGTCTAGCTCAACCCTTATATGCCGGAGCTGCCGCTCTGCACTGCGCACGACTCCGCCCAGTTAATTACTCTGTCGGAAACAGGAAATAACTCCCGTGTCCCCGCAATAACATTGTGCTATGTAAACCAAGAAAATCATACCAAAATATCTTTGTGCTATTTCAAAAATGTATTTGTTAAACCGGCTCTCATTATCCCCTAGATTAATAGCGCTTGGCATTCATAGTGTATGTGTACTATTTTATTTGTTATTCCTCAATAATACTTTTATTAATAATAAAAAAATTATTTATAAAAGTTATTTTTAAACTTTATTTGTAAACCTAAAATAACATTATGACCAATCATTATAAGGTTTCGTGGCATATAATTACCTTTATAATTTATATATGTATAGAGATTTTTAAACTTTATTTTATTTAAAAGAATATAATTTATTAAATCAATAATTTTACTAATATATTATGTGGATATATTTAAACATTGTAATCTATTATATATTATATATTTATTATGTAAAATACGTAGATCCAGAAAAAAATATAAATATGATTAAAAAACATATTAATTATATTAAAAATATTAAAATATTATTATAAATATTTTTAAAATTTACAAAAATTAAGCGGAAATTTAAATATTAAGATAATCTATGGATTTGATATAAAACAGTTAATATCCATGTCAACGTTCATACCCTTGGGTTGCAGGGTGGAAAGTTCGTAAATCCACCGAGATTCATTTTGGGAGACAGCAATTCGCATGTTACTGCCCCTCCAGTTCTGCTCAATCTTGTCAATGCCCAAAATAGTAAGAAAGGTGGGGTCCCTATTATGTACCAGTCTAAAATGTAGGGAAAGGCTGTGTTTTTTAAATCCTTTCTTAATGTTGGCGATGTGTTCGCCCATACGCACCCTAAGTTCTCTTGTGGTGCGACCAACATATTGAAGCCCACATGGGCAAGTGAGGAGGTAGGTGACATGGGTACTATGGCATGTGATTAATTTCTTTATGTTATATTTCTTTTTAGTCACATTTGATTGAAATTCAAGTACTTGTCGTTTTCGGGTTTTCACAGTTCTGCATGATTTGCACCTTCTGCATGAATAAAATCCTTTGTAATCTAAAAAGGTTAAAAGTTTCTTAGGGGGATCCAGGAACATTTTTCACCAGTTTGTCTCTGAGGTTGGGTCCTCTTCGATAAACAAACTTCGGGCGAGTTGGAATAACCCCCCTCAACTTTTCATCTCTCAAAAGAAGGTGCCAATGCTTTTTTATGATGTCTTCCACTTCCTTATATCTTACGTTGTATTGTGTGATGAAGTTCAAAGAGTAATCCGAATTTTCTTTTTTCTTATCTTTTAGAAGTGTTTCTCTGTTCATACCTTTTACATCTTCTCTAACTCTTTCCAGTATATTTCTTTTGTATCCTTTTTCTTGGAACCTATCCAGTATCATATTCGATTGGGTAATATAATCCTGTTCATTGCTGCAATTCCTCCTTAGGCGCATCAGTTGTCCCTTAGGGACTATTTATTTATCACGGGAAAGGAAGCACCAGTTATTAAGGAAGAAGCACCAGCACTTTAATACACAATTTATTGGATTTGGACTTAGGGATTATTTATTTATCACGGGAAAGGAAGCACCAGTTATTAAGGAAGAAGCACCAGCACTTTAATACACAATTTATTGGATTTGGACTTTAATAATTTTAAGGTTTATTATTAATGTTGATTGACTTAACACCACACATTGGATGGACTATTATTTTTAAGTTATTTTTGAAGTGATTTATTTTCATGTTTATTTATTATTTATATCCACTGTGAATTTTTAGCACATATTGTAAATTTCCACTAGGGATTAGCAAGCGCTAGAGGTATCACTATTGTGAATACTTTTTCTTCCAATTCGCACCCGCACTTTACTAGCAGCTGCACTTAACTATTATAATTAATTTATTTATTTACATAAATCTTAACCAGGCTACAGCTACTGCCTCTCTGGCGCGCTAATATACATAGTATATTTTTTTTGCCGTCTTTGGAGGCAGGCATGACATCTGAACTTCTGTATAGGGGTATATATACACACACACACACACACACACATATATATATATATATATATACACACATATAGGTGTGAAAGGAGCGGAACCCCATCCCTGCAAATAATTTCATACATATATGTGTGTGTGTATATATACCCCTACACAGAAGTTCAGATGTCATGCCTGCCTCCAAAGACGTCCACAAAAAAGCCCAATAAACGCTTGCAACAAAAACGCCCAGGTGTGAAAGAAGCGGAACCCCATCCCTGCTCTACTAAAAATTCTAAGAAAAATTATCTTTTTCTTCTTGCGGTCACCCTGACATGGATGAGTTCGGTCACCCTGGCATAGCAGTCAGAGTCAGTTCACCCTAAACTACACTACGGTCACCCTGACACTTAACACTTTCCCTACAGAAACTATATTTTTGAATCTAACTATAGTGGTATATAGTACCCTAACTACACTGCATATCCCTTTCTTCACACTAATAATTGCTAAATGACACTTTTGCAGCAGGAGTAACAGAACTGCTTCCACTCTCTTCCAAAGCCCCTGTATTACAGTGCTATAGATTTGGCGGGGCTATGTTATATACTGGGGGGGCGTATTGACTACTGATTGGCCTCTGGACCCTCTAGTCACTCCAATCACATTCCTAGCATCCTCCTGCCCCCTCAATTGGCTTTTACTCACGTTTCTGGTCCAATCACAGGCTTCTAAAGCCCAGTTCCTGTCCCATTGCATTTTGGGCGGTTCTGGTGCCGAATTCCGAACTTTTATCGCAAAAAGTTCGGAATTCGGCCGAATTTTGAACAGTCAATGTTCGGGTCGAAGCGATGTTCGACCCGAACCGTTCGATCATCCCTATTGGTAACATCTGGAACTTATATAAGGTTTTCGGCAGTATCACCATTTTTACCAAATTAATTCGCCCCAACCATGAAAGTGGTTTCATTGCTATTTTTTTCATATCCTCTTTAATTTCAGTCAGTAATGGTTAGTTTTATCCCAAGATATTTCAATTTATTTTCCCCCCAACTAAATAAGAGCTCTTTTTGTAGGGCTAACTCTTCTTTTTTATTTATATATATTTAGGATTTCAGATTTCACTGGGTTCATTTTAAAATTTAATAGGTTACCATACCTCTTCATTTCTTTTATTAAATTTAGTAGTGTAATTATTGGATTGTAGATATAAAACAACACATCATCAGCGTATGCCGCTACTTTGTGTTCTACTTCTCCTAGTTTTATCCCCTCCACATCTACACTTTTCCGTATGGTAGCCAGTAATGGTTCCAATGACAACACGAACAGGAGGGGGGAGAGCGGGCTTCCCTGTCTAGTTCCATTATGTATCTCAAATGGATCAGACAGAGTTACGTTTACTTTCACCCATGCAGTCGGCTGATCAAATAGTGCCTCAATCCAGTGGAACATTTTTAGGCCTATCCCTACTTCCTTTTTATATTCAACATCCCCAGTCCACCCGGTCAAATGTTTTTTTCAGCATCTATTGACAAGAGTAGTTCCATCTCTTTCCACTTTGTGCATTATAAGCAGGTACCTTACTCCATTATCTTTTCCTTCTCTGCCCGGTATGAATCATTTTTGATCTACAAGGATCCATTCCAGCTTTAACACTTTTAGTCTACTGGCCAATATTCCTGAGTATAGTTTTATGTCTACATTTAATAAAGCAATGGTAGAACACACAGTTGCAACTTACCCTTCTGTAGGTATTACTGAAATATGAAAGGCTTAGATACCAGCGCTATGGAGTTTCAGTACCTTAATTGAACCAGGATAGTGATTATTGTGGTGTAAGCTGCCCCCAACCTACCTCTGAGGTAGTGTGTTGGAAAAAAGTGCAAGAAAATGTTGGGACCGGCGCTACCACTTTAAAGTGGTAGCGCCGGTCCCAACATTTTTTTGCACTTTTTTCAATTACTGAAATATGCGCTTGTAATTACTCTTTCCTCAGCCCTTTTCCTTCTCTTAAACTATTTATATAAGAACAAAAATTTAAGTATTAATTGATCTTTAAAAATTTTATAAAAACAAGCCGTAAACCCACCTGGGCCTGGGCTCTTCCCCGTTTGCATATTTTTAATCAATAATTAAATTTCTTCTTTCATTATTTAGTCTTTCAATAGTTGCATATTTTCTGATTATATTTTAGGTAGATTTGCCTATCTAATATATTCCTGTATTTTTTTCGTTCTTATTATCTCATTTTCTTGGGAGCCTCCTAATCTTACCGAATATAGGGAACTATAATAATTTTGGAAGATTTCTGCAATTTTTGTCGTTAAATGAACCATCTCCCCATTTTTTATTTTTCATCTTCCCTATAAAGTTCATTGATTTCTTATTTTTAAAGATTCTTGCAAGATATTTTCCAGGTTTATTTCCCAATTTATATCTATCTTTAGCCCCTCATTTTAATACTTTCCTTGTTTCTTGTCCCATTAACTCTTTTTAAAATCAAGGTCTGTTGTTTTCCTTCCTCCGGTATTTTTTTGTGTGCTTGTTCTAACTCTTGTATTTCTGTAATTAATGTTTTCATGTTGTTCATCCTTTCCCTCTTCTTTCTAGCTCCTATAGAAAACTGTGGTTTTCAATGTCTCCGATGTTTCATAAGGCATAAAGTATTGTTGTATTCCTTCCTTTTTTTTCTACCTCCCTTTCCTGTATCAATTCTTCATTTCACTTCCAGTTACTTGTCCTATTCTAAGTTTCCCATTTCTTTATCTTCATTATGACTGGGGCGTGATCCGATATAGATATTATTCCAATTGAGTTTTTTTATCACCAATTCCAACATTCTATGATCTACCATAATATAATCCAATCTGGACCCATTCCTTCCTCACTGCATGTGACGTACTATCCATTTGTGGGTTCATGCACAAATTAAAATCTCCTGCCAGTTTCACTGTAAAAAAATAATTATGTGCATATTCTTATCTGAAATAGGTTACATATGTTTCTTGTTAAGTGCACCCATTATTTTCCATCCATAATCCCCATGAAGGACCATACATATACCCATATTCCTTTCAGAAACAGATCAAATGTGTTCCTAGGCATGTTTATCTATGATATTCCACCCATAACCCCCATATAGAAAATGAAATATACCCAGAATATGTTTAAAAAACAGGTTAAATATTTTCCTTGATAAGTGTAACCATGATATTACCCCCAAATATAACAAGTCATTTTACCAATATTACTATCTAAAACAGGTCAAATATATTACATGGAATGTGCAACTATGATACTTTACCCATAATCCCCACGTAGAAAACAAATTACACCCATATTTTTTTCAGAAACAGGTAAAATATGTATGTACCTTGTTAAGTGTAACCATGATATTGAATATTTCTATAATGCCCATGTAGAACAATAATAATATCTCCATTCCTATAAAAGGAAAAAAAAAACAGGTCAAATATGTTATGTAGGGAGTATAATGATTATATCCCCCCCCCCCCACATATTCCACTTGCAGGAAAAAAAAAATGATACCCATATTCTTATCAGGCACATTTTAATTATAGTCCTTGGCATGTATATCAACAATAATCCACCCATAGCCCTTATGTAGAAAAAAAATGATTCTCATATTATTATCAGAAACATGGTCAAAAGTAAAATGTGTAACCAATTCCACCATTAACCCCCATGTAGAAAAAAAGATTATACCAATAATCTTTTCAGGATAAATATGTTAAATATGGTTAAATATGTTCCTTATTACGTGTAAGCATGAGATTCCCCCCATAATCCTGATATATAAAAGTAATTTTCCCCATATTTTTATTAGAAACAGGTCAAATGCATAATGTGGGATGTGTAACAATGATATTACATCCATAATCCCCATGTAGAAAAATAAATATACTCATATTCTTACTAAAAATAGGTTAAATTTGTTCCTTGAAATGTGTAACCATGACATTGCCTCTATATTCACCTTGTAGAAAAATATTTATACCCATATTGTTTTCCAAAAATTGTACCTGTACTATTCCACCCATGCTTACATTAGGAAAAGTTCAAATATTTTTTCATGTGTAACTATGATATTTGATTCATAATCCCCCATGAAGATAAATAATAACCACATTCTTATCAGAATATAATTTTTTGTCCTTGACGTATGTAACCTATATTCTTTTTTTTTTTTTTTAATAACATCTTTTTCTTAGGTTCCTAATAACAGTTAAAATGTAGTGCTTTACACATAAAGTTTATCCAGGGAATATCCGATTGCCTCTCGGGGGATCAGGAAGGAATATTTTTTCCCATGCTGTAGCAAATTGGATCATGCTTTGCTGGGGGGTTTTTTCGCCTTCCTCTGGATCAACTGCGGGTATAGGATTGTGTATATGGGATTGTATGGTTGGGTTTTCTTTACTGTTTTTTTTTTCTTTTGTTTTTTATTGGTTGAGCCAGATGGACTTGTGTCTTTTTTCAACCTGACTAACTATGTAACTATGTAACATACAGTATCTCACAAAAGTAAGTACATCCCTCACATTTTTGTAAATATTTTGTTATATATTTTCATGTGACAACACTGAAGAAATGACACTTTGCTACAATGTAAAGTAGTGAGTGTACAGCTTGTATAACAGTGTAAATTTGCAGTTCCCCTCAAAATAACTCAACACACAGCCATTAATGTCTAAACTGCTGGTAACAAAAGTGAGTACACCCCCTAACTGGAAGTGTCCAAATTGGGCCCAATTAGCCATTTTCCCTCCCCGGTGTTCTGTGACTTATTAGTGTTACAAGGACTCAGGTGTGAATGGGGAGCAGGTGTGTTAAATTTGGTGTTATCACTCTCACTCTCTCATACTGGTCACTGAAAGTTCAACATGGCACCTTATGGAAAGAACTCTCTGAGGATCTGAAAAAAAAAAGAATTGTTTTTCTACATAAAGATGGCCTAGGCTATAAGAAGATTGCCAAGACCCTGAAACAAAGTGGTTTAACAGGACAGGTTCCACTCAGAACAGGCCTCGTCATGGTCGACCAAAGGAGTTGAGTGCACATGCTCAGCGTCATATCCAGAGGTTGTCTTTGGGAAATAGATGTATGAGTGCTGCCAGCATTCTTGCAGAGGTTGAAGGGGTGGGGGGTCAGCCTGTCAGTGCCCAGACCATACGTCGCACACTGCATCAAATTGGTCTGCATGGCTTTCTTCCCAGACTCTTCTAAAGATGATGCACAAGAAAGCCTGCAAGCATGTCCTTTGGTCTGATGAGACCAAGATATACTTATTTGGTTCAGATGGTGTCAAGCGTGTGGGGACAACAAGGTGTGAAGTACAAAGATGAGTGTGTCTTGCCTACAGTCAAGCATGGTGGTGGGAATGTTATGGTCTGGGACTGCATGAGTGCTGTCGACACTGGGGAGCTACAGTTAATTGTGGGAACCATGAATGCCAACATGTACTGTGACATACTGAAGCAGAGCATGATCCCTTCCCTTCGGAGACTGGGCCGCAGGGCAGTATTCCAACATGATAACGACCCCAAACACACCTCCAAGATGACCACTGATAAAGAATCTTAGGGTATAGGTGATGGACTGGCCAAGCATGTCTCCAGACCTAAACCCTATTGATCATCTGTGGTGCATCCTCAAATGGAAGGTGGAGGAGCGCAAGGTCTCTAACATCAACCAGCTCCATGATGTCGTCATGGAGGAGTGGAAGAGGATTCCAGTGGCAACCTGTGAAGCTCTGGTGAACTCCATGCCCAAGAGGGTTAAGACAGTGTTGGAAAATAACGGTGGCCAGACAAAATATTGACACTTTGGGCCCAATTTGGACATTTTAACTTAGGGGTGTACTCATTTTTGTTGCCAGCTGTTTAGACATTATTGGCTGTGTGTTGAGGTATTTTGAGGGGACAGCAAATTTACACTGTTATACAAGCTGTACACTCACTGCTTTACATTGTAGCAAAGTGTCATTTCTTCAGCGTTGTCACATGAAAAGATAGAATAAAATATTTACAAAATTGTGAGGGGTGTACTAACTTTTGTGAGATACTGTACATGTATGATATGAAATCAGTCATTTTAACCTTTTTTTCTGTATAATTTATTATGATTCTATTGTATAGCTGCATATATATCAGCAAGTGAAAAGTTAAACATTAGCAACAACTTGTATAATATCAAGCACTGCAGAAAAGAATGAGCATTGCAGCCAATTATCCCATCATAGCATCATTTGAATATGCAGTTTAGTACATCCCGTATATACAGTATAATTCCTGCTATGTCCAAATACAGTAATAGTTTGTAACTGAGAAGAAAGTTTGATAGGAGACCAGCAGAGGGCATCCCTGCTCTACAGTTACATGTCAACATCTGCTGCTTAGCAGAGTGACCACATAAAATAATTTAATTTATCTTGGTGTGTTTTGATTGCATTAATCACTGTCACATACATGGCTTAGCTTCTTTGATGTAAGGTGTTGCAAGCAATCAAGTCATTTTGGAAATCAGGCCTGCTGAGAATAAAGACAGTGGAGATAATGTGCCAAGATTAGATCTGGTAAAATACTGATTTACAAATTACAGCCTCTCCAGCCCTCTAATCACAACTCTGTGTTTATTAAGCCTCCCATTGTCTGGAAAGTTTGTAGAGAAAGGAAGTTTTGCCATTTTTGTTTTCTTTAACCACTCTTGGGAAGTAAAGCCAAGCTTTATAAAATAAATAAAGAAATAAAGAAATCCTCTTCACATAAGAGGTTTAAGAAGATTACATACTGTCAGTTTTTTAGACTACTGAATGCATTAGCATGACCATCATCTTAATATAAGGACACAGATTTACCTAAATCCTATTAAGAAGAAAATAAAATCCACAAAGCAAAAAAGATTTCAAATATGTATTCCTTGATCATTTATCTTTTTTTATCTATTTCCTGCTCTCCCTCTCTATTCATTTTTCAGCTTTTAAAACAAGTTAGGATATAAAAGATAATTTCTAATTGGTTGCTTTACACCATTTTTCCTATAACATTTTTAATTGGTTTTCCAGATACTGTGTACAGGTTTCAGATGTTACTTATATTTTTATTAGTGTACTAAAAAAGTTGTATTACGCTACAGGCATAACCCCCCCCCCCCCCTCTGTAAAGTCCTCCGACACTGGGTGCAGTCTTCCAACATTCGGGAACTGCTCCATGTGCAACACTCGTTAAAAGCAGTCTTTAACCACTTCAGTACTGGGCACTTTCTCCCCCTTCCTGCCCAGGTCAATTTTCAGCTTTCAGTACTGTTGCGCTTTGAAAGACAATTGCGCGGTCACACAACGCATTACCTATATGAAATTTTTTATCATTTTTTGAGACAGATAGAGCTTTCTTTTGGTGGTAAGACCAATCATTTTGAAAAAAAAAAAATTGTCCTTAGTTCAGATTATTATTATTATTATTATTATACAGGATTTTTATAATGATAACAGTTTGCGCAGCGCTTTACAACGTTAAAGCGGAGTTCCACCCTAATTTGAATCTAAATCTGAATGTCCTGCTCATCACTCCGCCATTCCTTTTCGGATAGTGTCTTTTTTTTTTTTTAAATATAAAGTACATTTTTTTACCTTTTCTTCTAAAAAAGATGCACTTCCGTCCAAACCCGGCCGTGGCGCAGTATGTCATATCCTCTTCGCAATGGCTCCTGGGATACCAGTGTAAGCAATCCCAGGAGCCAATGGGCATCCTCCGCGACTAGCATCGCGTTACTTCTAAAGCAGAAATGACACGATGCTAGGCTAGGCTACGGCTGTGAAAAAGTGCCACTGCACATGCGCGAGATCGGGAGGTGCTTGCTGGGTAGTCAGCAGCACCTTATCCCGGAAGAGACTCCTGGTGGGCTTCAGATGCCCACACTCAGGATGAACACTTACTGGAACAGGAGGGTACAGTGAGTACCGATACTTTTACTAACACAGAAAACGTTGTCAGATGTGGCATATGCCATTTTCTAATACAGAAATGGCGACTATCACTCAGGGGTGAAAAAAACAAAATGCTGGAACTGGCTCGAACTCCGCTTTAAGGCAGAGAGTAGAGTTACAGTACAATGCAATACAGGAGGAATCAGAGGGCCCTGCTCATTACTATCTAAGAGGGAGGGTCAAGTGATACAAAAGGTAATGGGGGATGAGCTGATGAAGAGATGAAAAGAACAGTTGTTAGGTGTGGGCAGGATAGGCTTCTTTGAAGAGAAACGTTTTCAGGGATCGCCTAAAAGTGGAAAGAGTTGGAGATAGTCGGATAGATTGGGGTAGAAAATTCCAAAAGGTGGAAGAGGCTCGGGAGAAGTCCTTGAGGTGAGTATGGGAGGAGGTGATGAGGAAGCTAGAGAGCAGGAGGTCTTGGGAGGAACTGAGAGGACAATTTGGTTTTTGAGACTAGGTTAGTGATGTAGCTGGGGGCAGAGTTGTGGATGGCTTTGTAAGTTATTATAGTATTTTGAATTTAATTTGTTGGGTGAGTGGGAGCCAATAAGGGATTGGCAGAGAGGGGTAGCAGGCGCTGAGCGGTTTGTAAGGTGGATAAGTCTGGCAGCAGCATTCATGATGGACTAAAGGGGGGGTAGCCTATTTAAAGGTAAGCCAATGAGGAGGGAGTTGCAGTAGTCGAGGCGAGAGATAATCAGGGAGAGGAGCTTCAGATATAACATTTTGCAAAAAAGTAATTTTTCTTCTTCGCTGATGTGCGCTGATGAGGCTGCACTGATGGATACTGATGAGGCTGCACTGAAGAGGCTGCACTAATGTGCACTGATGAGGCTACACTGATGGGTACTGATGAGGCTGCACTCACAGAGCATGCCAATGCAAGCACCAGAGGGCACCCGGGAGGCATAGTTCTGGAATAACAACCATGGACGCTTTCCCAGAACTAGAGAACTATGCTGTAGCCGCCTTTCAGCTATAGCGTGGGCGGGAGGGGTTAGGAAGACTCTATGAATCAATTACATGTAGGAATGAAACGTGTTAGCTTCGTAATGCCAGGTGGATGTGCAGGGCAGTCACCCAGCTGAGCTTCATAAGACCCACATATGCAGCCATGCACCAGCCTCCACATGCAGGTTGCAGGACGTCACAGTTTGTTCAGCCCAAACCAATACTGTCCAATGCATGGATGGTGGACTGAGGCCTAGTCTTCCCACCCTCCTTGCCCATATGTGGTTAACATCCTCTTCCCCGGGAATACTCACACACTTCGTCCACATGTCAGTTCTCATGACCTAGATGGCCAGGTTTGCACCAGTACATGCCTCCTACTCCACTCCTCAGACATTAGCTGTAAGGCCTCATGTACACGGGGTGTCAAAAATGGAACTTTTAGGGGCATTTGACTTTTTGTTTTCCTCTAAACACCCCTTTATGTTAGCCTATGTGTCCGTGCATACCTAGGCATTTACATTACAGGCATTTAGAGGCAGAAAAAAACCCCAGGGCCAGTGAGGGTGTATTTTAGCCTAACGTGCCTAAATGCAAGTAAATGTGTCTCAACAGGCTTAGGCATTAGGCGTTTAGCGTTTGAGTATTCATTCATTCCAATGGCTAGAATATGGCCAATGGAATGAATGAACACCCAAGCGCTTGACGCACCTAAATGTATTTGCAAAATGTTGCTTCAGGCGTGTTTTTAACTCTGCTTTTTCCTCCTCTGAATCAAGGCATTCAGGGGAGGAAAAACGTCCAGTTGAGGCCTTGGATATCACACAGGGGCTTTCAATTTCAATTAAACATCGGTACTTGTATAACTTAGTGAACAAGGCATAAAAATCCAAATACTGGGAATGTTACAATCCAAATAGTGGCTTGAGATCCAAGTACTTGCAAGATGCATGCACCAGGTCACATGTGATCTAGGCTGGCTATCTTAGTCCTCTGAAATGTTCCCTGCATGGTGTGACCTACTTCTTCTCGGAAGGGACAACAAGGGGAAACACCAACGCTTAATTCTGTATTGAAATTTGTCCCAGCCCGTCTGCCTTGGAACTCTCATCTTAATTTCCCTAGTGTGAGATAAAGAAATTAGAGAAAATGGTCTTCTGACAGCCACTCCCCTAGTGGGAAGAGCATGAACACCCCATGGAAACTGCTTATTCTCCCACTCTTACTCTGTAAAAAAGGTCCAATGCCTAAGCTCCATCCACCTTATAAAGGTATACTCACAAAGCACACTACCGGTAGGAGAAATCCTTAAATTGGTTCTAAAGTCTAAACATGTTGTACCTTAATGCACCCCCCCTACTTACTGGAGTCCTTACTCGATCCAGTGCTGTGCCTATCTGTAGTGGCTCTCCTTGCTCTCACAGGTTTTGCTGAGGCAGCAGGAGTCATTGGTTGTCATTGCTGCCTGTCAAATCCTGTGAGGAGGGAGCTGGTACAGGACTGAGCCATGCTGTCTGTGTTTATAGATACTCATTTGAGTTGATATCCGTGTGCTTCAAATTAAAGAAAATCTAGTTGGGGTTTCTCGAAGTAACAGGATCAGGAGGCCATCATTCTTTGGTGGGATACTCAGTACTGTTCCAATAAGATCTAATAGGTGCCATTTGGAGGTCGGATCACTCTGACGCCTTTGTAAGTGCATATAAATATTTATAAAAAGGAAGTAATATCAAAGTTCCTCGATATAGTTTTCAAAAATATGTTCTTTTACTTATTTGTCTATCAATTATTATTGATAGGTCAAATATTTAGCTGCTCTGGTCATCTGTGTGGGTGTCTCCCCCCTGCGGATGACCTGGTGTGGTGGACCATTCCTATAGGCGTAAGTCCTGGCATCCTCTGCAGCTTTACCTTTCTGCTGTGTGTTTTGCACTCAGGTACGGACAGTTCATTGATTGGAGTAATGAAGGCTGCATTATGTCTGAATATAATCACATTTATATGTGGTGTATACATATTTATAAATCTTTTTGTGTTTATCTATTCAGGTAAAGAGCTTCATCTGTGCTTGTTCTGAAGAAGCCATCTTGGCAAAACCGGTCAGTCAAAGCACGGTTATTTACTGATATTATGAGTTAATGTCTTTTTATGAGTGTTTTTTGTAATAAATACATTTGTATATTTTATATTACATACAATTTTCCTATTTTTTTTTTTTTCATTTTTCCTATGAAGGAATTCGTTTTACTATGCACCTTAAAAGTCCCTGGTTTCCCACTTCAGTCATATTCAAATGATGGTCAACCTTGGCACCCCAGATGTTTTGGAACTACATTTCCTATGATGCTCATGCACTCTACAGTGTAGTTGAGCATCATGGGAAATGTAGTTCCAAAACATCTGGGGTGCCAAGGTTCGCCGTCGCTTCTCTTTTAACATTGGAAAAAAAAAAAAAAAGTTTTGTATTCAGATATACTAGTTTCCTTTCTCAAGCATTTTATCATAGAGCAACCCTTGAAATAAATCTCAAGTTGCAGGGAATCTTGCAATTTTGTTCATCCACAGGACTCATTATATTAGCATCATCATCAGTAAATAAAGTGGCATTTCTATTGTATTTTACATCCATAGCAGATCATTTTTATAACAGTCATCTGCCCAGTGCAACAACAATATTAATGTACTGGGTGATAATCATGATACAAAACTGGTCAGAAACAAAATGCAGACAGTGTAAATTGTAGCGTTCCCCTACATTGGTGATCAGTGGAGAAATGCTTCATTACATTGATGCTCAATGAAGAAATGGAACAATACATTAATGGTCAGCATCAGAAGGGCCCCTTTACATTGGTTGTCAGTGAAAAGATTTCCCTTTACCTTGGAGGTCAGTGGGAAGAAGAATAATGCTCCTTTACCTTAGGGATCAGTGGAAAGAATGGCCCCTCATAGACAGCAGAAAAGATCATTCCTGTCTGTGGTTCCTTACTTTAGAAATAATAGGTAAGGCTCCCATGGTCCCATACACTGGCTTTGCCAAATGGCATTGGTTTCAGAATTATGCACGCATTGGCAGGTGGGAGATGAGTCCACCACTGCTCATAACTAGAGTTGAGCGGACACCTGGATGTCTGTGTTCGGCGGGTTCGGCCGAATGTGAAAAAAAAGTCTGGGTCCGTGACCCGGACTTTTTCCGAACTTTACTCGGACACCAAACCCCATTGAAGTCAATGGGGACCTGAACTTTCAGGCACTAAAATGGCTCTAAAAAACCAATGGAAAGGGCTAGAGTGCTGCAAATGGCAGAAAAATGTAGTTAAGAGCATGGCAAGTGCTCTTAAAAAAAATTCCCCTTTAAATTTGTAATTTTTAAATAGCAGATTAGAACAGCACTCTGTAGTAAAATATAGCTGAACGCTGCACACAACAGACTGATAAAAATATATTTTTTTCTCCCTCCTCCTCCTCCTCAGTGGGCTCAAGTGAGGGCAAAAAGATCGTTCACTGCACCACCCCCCACACAGCAAAATTTATGTAGATCGCTAACGGACGATTGTTCTGTCCTGTGTCTCCTAATCTCTTCCTGCCTACTCTCTCCAGCCTGTCCCTAAAATGCTCTTCTATCTTTCCCTGCCTACACTCTGACCTGTCCCTGCATTCTTTTCGGACACAATGTTTTTTTTCTCTGTCTGTCCCTAATCAGCGGCAGCCAGCACCGTTGTGTGTGCTCTCTCCCTACACTAGAGCAGACTGTCTCTAGCTTATAAAGACCTGGGTCACATGCTTCAGCTGGCCAATCACAGCCATTAGTAGGCATGGCTGTGATGGCTTCTATGGCACACCAGTTAAACGCTTGTTGATTGGCTGTTGAAAGCCCGCCATTAAAACCGCGCCATTACATACAGGAAATAAAATTACCGAACACGGATTTTAAACCCGAACATACAGTAAAGTTTTCTGGTCCGTGTCCAGGTAACAAAAATCCAATTATCCGGTACGGACCCAAATAATACAGTCCATGTTCGCTCAACCCTACTCATAACCTAACCATCTCTGGAGGAACCCAAGGGTTCCATGTCACCCTGAATGAGAGAGGCTGCTTTAAACCAAAGGACAAGGGCTTGGTACACATTAAAAATTCTTGGTGGGGCCATGTAGACTAATCCTTTATACCCCAGTGGCCAACATTGCGTCCAAAACTGCTGGCTTATTTCACAAGCACAGCTTTAGCAGTAAACAGAGAAGAAATGTCTCATGTTTAATCCATCCTTTTTTTCCCTTTTTTGTGATTTTCATAAACATATAATTACTTTTTAAAAATCCAGTCCAAGGATAGATTTCATAATATCTATTTTTCTTCTTCCACATGTCCTCAAACACATCTCTCTATGTGCATCTACAGATATAAAACAACCCTCGGAGCTCAAAACTGTAAATCCCTACTTCCACACTGGCGGATTCAGTGTTCTTGTAAGGCACAAACATTTTTGTGTATCTGGACTGTCCATCTCTAGACCTCAAGTAATGCTTAAAATGCAGCTTATGGGATAAACATAGCAGTCTTAGTTATTGAACTAACCATTACTTTATTATTGTCTGTTAAATCTTATAGTGGGAAGGCCATGATCCCTGTAGGCTTAGTTGGCTAGCACTGCCCTAATTCGATTATAAGCTCTTGTAAGCAGTTCTTGCTTTCCATGTAGTTCCGATGATTAAATATCACTATTCATAATAAGTCTGTACAGTTGTTGCCTCATTACACTGCTAAATTTTGGGGCACTTTTTAAATAACAGGATAGTCCATTTTCGTGGAAAGAATATAGCAAAGCCATACTGCAATTTATCAATGTAATTGAAAATTACATTTCATTTTAATTTTCAGCACTGTAATTTCCTGTAAATTTCAATGCAATATCAAATCCTGGAGGCGTTCTGTAACCGTTGATGTACAGAACTCCTCCAAAAATGTAATCTCCTTCTTGTGTGAGTGGTTTCCCCAGTCTGCACTAAGATGAAAGTAAAATTTTAGGCATCTACTGCAACAGAAATTTCATTTTTTGGTGACATATTCCCCAAGGGTATTTACATCTAAAGGGGATGTAGACACTGTAACTTTTCTCATCAGAACTCTGAAAGCATACCTCTCAACTTTCTGAGATGGAAAAGAGGACCCATCCCTGCCACACCCCCATCAAAAGAAGAATTAATACACAAAAATGAATTGGTTAAATCCAGACTGGCTTTTAAGTGTAAAAAAGCAACACTGTAGAAGTTTAATGAAAGATTTAGCATGGTAAAACACTTTTTGAAACATAAATTGTGCATGTTTTACACAGGTACAAAACATCTGACCAAAATGAGTGACAAATGAGGGGAAAAGAAGTGCCGAGTAACATTGCTCCCATAGTGCTATCCACAAAGGAGCCATTGAGTTATTTTGTGATTGCTCTAGACACCTGAAGATGACACACCTTACTTATCCAGCGCTTTCCAACACACCTTAAAGGCTAAGTTCACTTTTTTTTCTCTAAAATCCAGCTCCTCTATGTACCAATATACCATTAATGTACCTGGCTGGAGCCACGTGGGGACCCATCCAACACATCCAACACCCATCCAACACACAAATAAAACTTTAGTCTGTGTAAGACTGGTCATTGTTCCCTGTTTGGGAACTAAAGCCTCGTACACACGCCGACCGATCTGCCGATTTTCGGCTTGTTAGTATGATGCTTCCGACAACCGACTCCGACTTTTCGACCGAAAAAATTCTGGTGTGCAGGCTATAAAATGTTTGTCCTCCGTCAAAACACGTCCAATTTTCATGCAGTCAGTACAGATTTCGACAGGGAAAAATCTTATGAGCAGGTCTGGGCATGCTCAGAGAAGAAAGAACACAAAGAAAGCAATCCAACACATGACATCACTTCTGAAGTAGAATTTTGTCGTGCGGGAAAATTCGTGTGCAGTCTAGAGCACATTCCAACCAACAAAACACCACTCTGGACAAAAGATGTACCACCGGTCGGCGGAAATTCATTGCGTGTGTACTAGGCTTTAGCGTCCTAATGCTATTGTTCAGGATTATGCACATTTTTGGTCCCGTCATACCTCGTGTGGTCACACAATGCTCCATCTTTTGACACCAAGTGGATAAACCTGTCTTTGATTAATAATAATTATGAAGGATTATTGGCGGATAAAAAAAATCCCCTGAGGAAGCCCTAGTACAGTGATGGCGAACTTGGCATCCCAGGTGTTTTGGAACTACATTTCCCATGATGCTCAACTACATTGCACAGAGCATGAGCATCATGGGAAATGTAGTTCCAAAACATCTGGGGTGCCAAGGTTCGCCATCACTGCCCTAGTAGGTTAATCATGTTGAGAATTTACATTGTCACATTGCCGCATCTATGAACGTACCAACAACAATGTAACAATTGTGTATATATTTTACCACAATACGGTTTTTAAATATTGTAATAATATAATAAATGTTGAATTTTTAATCTGTCATGTTTCATGTGTGAATATATAAATCTCAGCACCTTTTAAAAATCCCATATATCTATTTTTGTGCTTTAACCACTTCCATACAGGGCACTTTCACCCCCTTCCTGCCCAGGCAAATTTTCAGCTTTTAGCACTGTTGCATTTTGAATGGCCATTGCGCGGTCATGCAATACAGTATCTAAACCAAATTTATGCAATTTTTTTCCCACAAATAGAGCTTTCTTTTGGTGGTATTTGATCACCGCAATTTTTTTTCTTTTTTGCTAAACAAATAAAAAAATTCTGAAAAGTTTGAAAAAAAAAAACGTTTTTTTTGTTTATGTTATAAAATTTTGTAAATAAATACATTTTTTCCTGCACTGACGAGCACTAATGAGGCCGCACTGACAGGCACTGATGAGGAGGCACACATGGGATGGCACTGATAGGGTGGCACTGATGATGAGGCACTAATATGCAGCACTAATGGGCATTGATTGGCGACACTGATATGCAGCATTGATGGGCACTGATAGGTGGTACTGGTGGGCACATCATAGGCTCTTTACCAGGATCGGAGATGCGTTGTGTCAGAGTGGCCAATCCTGCTGGACGTCATATGACGCGCAGTCAGGATGGGGCAACCACTTTGCAGCTGTCATTTTGCTATATGATGGGCGGGAAGTGGTTAATCATTACTAAAGGAATGTGGTGCTATGTTATATGTGTCATTCACCCACACCATAGAAACCCCATTATTATACCTTGGTTGCATAAAAATACAAGCTTTCTTTGATTTGGAGGACAAGGCCTTACCTTAGCCCTTGCTATTCAACTTCAGAGACTCCCCGGTGTTCCGTGAGAATTACCTACCCGTGAGAAAAACCTACCCTCATCACTTCCGGTTTCACGGCAGTGTGTTTAATGCCGCGGTTACATTAAAACAGCTGGCCTGCACTATGAGTCATCTCCACTCCTGTCCCTGTCACTTCCCTGATCTCGGCTACTAAATATAAAAGCGGCAGCGGCTGTATGAAAATATAAATCACGGAGCCGAGAGCCGCTTTTATATTTACTAGCCAAGATCAGGGTAATGACAGGGAGAGGAGCTGAGATGACTCATAGTGCAGCCCGGCTGTTTTAATTTAACCGCCGCGTCGGTAGGTTTTTATCACGGACACCGTGATAATTTCATACTAGTGCGCATGCGCACTAGTCTGATCCTTAGCTGCTCCATTACGTATCGGGGGCTGTGAGCATGCGCACTGCGGCGCTGCTCAGCTGTTTCTGGCCGGAAGTGACGAGGGTAGGTTTTTCTCACGGGGTAGGTAATTCTCACGTTACACCGGTATACAGACAGAGACAGAGAAACCAGTAAGACACAGGAAGGAGTTTACCAGCTGACCTTATTAGCACACACCCTTCACCCATTACCTAAATTTTCACAGCACCCCCAGCATTTCTCTACACATGCATTTGCCTGGCTTCCCCAGCGCCCCTTCAGGCGGGCTCAGGCTGCATGCCAAACTTCTTAGGGACACTGATGTAGTGCAGGGCCTGCCTGATTAGATACAGAGTGATTGGATATATGGTGCTTCCTCCTATCATATCATTTTGTAATTCTAAAGGGGACTGTACAGAGATTGTTTATTCAGAATTTATAGTGTATGGCCACATTTATACACCTAAAATTACTTAGTTGCGCTTTCAGAGTCATTAATTGTTATCAGCACAGCAAACACACATTTTGGCGCATGAAAAAACATGTGACAAGCGCAGTAAAAAGCATGTGACTCACACTATGCCAAAATGCCCATGAACTACTTTGTCGACTGTGTAGCTCAGCCCATTGAAATCAATGCGTGTCATTAGAAAAACGAGCCAAAAGACATGCGCTCCCACTACAAGTAAAATTGGTGCGTTTAACCAAGAACAATGAGGCACCAGTCACATCTGTGTGTTTCCAAATGCATGGCAAACTGCACAGAAAATGCGCGCTTTGCCATGCGTTTCAGAAACTCTGCAAATGTGCATCGTGTTTGTGTTGTTATTACATGTTGAAGGCACCTCAAGTATGGCAAACGCACCCAAAACTGCAGTAACACACCTTGCTCCATTCCAAAATAGCTTCATGAGCTTCTCTGGGGCGTTTGTCATGTGGGCTGCACTATGCGTGACGATGGAAAACAAACACATGCGGGAATGTGAGTTTTCACTACATCGAGATGTGCATGCTCCCTGACAACTGAGTATCTCGGTCCATTACCTCCTGTGTACTTGTCCCGAAAGATCCCGAACACCCCATTAGGTAGCGCCAGCACTTCCTCATTCTATCCACTTGTATAAAGATGACCATACACTATGCAATCTGATTGTACAATCTCCGTACAATTTGCTATAGATTTACCTGAACTATGGAATAGTAGGACACACCTGAACAATCCAATCAATTTGTATCAAATCAGACAAGCCCTTGTACTACATAGCTGAGGAGATTGTGCAATCAGATTGTATAGGAAGGTGGTATTGTAATGAGGGAGGTGTGGTCCAGAGTGGTGAACACACCCTATCATCTTCTTCTGTGATGGAACAAGGAAGTGAAGGCTTGTGGGAGATGACCTAACAGGAAGTGAATGCTGATACAAGCTACAGGAAGTGAATGCTGATACAAGCTACAGGAAGTGAATGCTGATACAAGCTACAGGAAGTGAATGCTGGGAGAACCTACAGGAAGTGATGGAATCTAAAAATAATTTTAAAAATTCAAATAAACTAACAAAATGTTTTAAACCTCCTGTGGATAAGGTAAATGAGAGCAACGCACATTGGGATGGCTGGGCCAGAAATGGCACTGGAAAACATTTCAATTTATAATGAAAAGTGAAATTCTGCTCAGAAAGGTGAACTTATCCTTTAAGGCATTTCAAATAATTTATTAGGTCAAGCATAGACTAAAAGCAGAAACGTTAGCATAACATTTATAATGTTAGTCTGAGAGATATGGTTAAGGCACCATTAACACCTGAGCGTATTGGAATCGTGCGATTCTGCCTGCGCTTCCAGAATTGCAGCAAAATGCAGGATGTGCTTGCTGTGTCATTATTTCCTAATGGCATCCAAAATGTAGAGCAATTTTGTTGTGATTGTCGTATGACAAATTGCATGAAAATCACTGCAAAAAAAAAACAACGCTAAACACATCAGGCTCAGTTCCAAATTTTGGTACATGAGCTTTTTTGTGGCTTTTTTGGAGCAGAGGGAAGCCCATTAAAAATGAATGGTGCTGTTTCAAAAATGTAACAGAAAATCATGCAAAAAAAAAAAAAAAACAACGTGGCATCGCCTCTCAGTGTCGCCCATGTGCGAACGGGAGTTTAATACATGCAGTATTCTGACTAAAAGTAATTACCATAACTGAACTGCATTTACCTAGCAATATATAAAAACAGCCCTGATTGCAATAACAGTCCCCGATGTTAGTCTACCTGCCCCAGAACACCTTCTTTTTGGTCTCTGCACACTGATATAAGTCAAGTTCAAGTCAGACAGGGATAAAAGTTATTGTGATGTCTCTCTTTCAATCCTGCTGAGACAGTCCCTCTTTCCCTTTCTTACAATTGGTATAAATGCTGCCTAGTACAGTCTGATCTCATCAGGCATCGAAATCACACCTCACACCCTATCAGGGAGAAGTTCCTCAGTCTCTTTACTTCACTGAATTCTCACCCGATTGTGGTCAGCTATGGCAAGGATCTGTTCATCTATCAGCAGCAGCTCAATCTCTTTCCCAGACACCTGCTAGCTTCAAGCTCATTCTCTCTTCACCAGCTCGCAGGCGCCTTCTCCTTGCTCTGTTGCATCAACCAATCAACTCCAGTATCGAATCAGACCCAGCAAAATGGCTACCCCCTGCAAAGGGGACACTCCATAGACAAACATTACAATGTGGTCTCCCGAAAGATGGCTGCTGCTCTTCTGAGATTATGAATATTCAGTTTTAACCACTTGACCTTGTGAAGATTTACACCCCTTCATGACCAGGCCACTTTTTGTGATACGGTACTGCGTTACTTTAACTGAAAATTGCACGCTGTACCCAAATAACCTTTATGTAATTTTTTTCCACAAATAGAGTTTTCTTTTGGTTGTATTTGATTACCAACTTTTTTTATTTTTTTGCACTATAAACAGAAAAGACCAACAATTAACATGTTACATGTTTTTGGTAAAAAAAAAAAATCCCAATAAGCGTATATTGATTGGTTTATGTGACTGTTATAGAGTCTACAAACTATGTGCTGTATACTAAATGTTATTTTTTTTATACTAGTAATGCGACTTATAGTAGGACTGCGATATTGCGGCAGACAATCGGACACTAACTGAAATGTTTAACACTTTATAGAAACCAGTGACACTAATACTGGGATCAGTGCTAAAAATATGCACTTTCACTGTAATGACACTGGCTGGGAAGGGGTTAAACATCTAGGACGATCTAAGGGTTAAATGTGTACCTAGCCAGTGTTAGTGTTTATAATGTGTGCTGCTTTTACTAGGGAAAGAGATGGATTCTAGTCCCTGCTTTGTGGGAACTTAGAAGCCATCCCTTCACCCCTGTCAGAATGGCGATCTGCCTTGTTTACATAAAAAAACGACAAGAGGAAATACAAGAAACTATGTTTATAGATAACTCCATACATTGAACACAGCATCCACTTATTGCAACCAAAGACCATAGTGGACCTACCGTCAACGTAGGATCATCAGATGCCACGATTGTGCCTGCCGTGCCCCCCCCCCCCCCCCCAAGACACTACCAGCCCCTGGGGACCGCTTTCTATATACTCCTTCCATTGCGCCAGACGTCGTGACCATGTCACCATGTCTGTACGCCTTGCCCATGCATGATACAATTTAGAATGTTACATCAAACACCAGGACCTCTCAATCAAAGACCACAGAGAGTCCAAAATCATGCAGAGCCACCCAGTTATTACAGACAGATTCCAGCAATAGGTTATGTAGGGCAGTAGTAGCCTCATAATAGCTGTCCCATATTTATAGATTAGCTATTTTGTGATCTGGGGAGAAAAAGGAAGATATTGTCATATTTAGTGGCGCTTGCACAAAACTAGGGACCCAAAGGGCACTACCCCAGCTTTTTAAATCCTGTATTGGGAAAAGTATTAAAAATCAATTCAATATAAAATTAGGCAGTAAGATATTCAAAATTTCAAAAACCATAAAAATGACTCTCAAGATAAAGTCATGTGGGTATGAAGGGTGACTAAAAAGGGCAAGGGCAATAGGGGGTGACACGGCCATTCGGTAGAGTGATAGTATCAGCATGTATGAGAAAATGGCAGAAATTGCACCTGCCACAGGGTGATGTACCCTTTTTGGCCAGGGGCAGTCTGTCAATTGTTTTAAAAAAGTAGTGGCTCTGTACTTGGTATTTTAATGATTTGGATCTTTTAAAGGTAAATTTTTGGAGGAGCAAAGCATTAGAGAGACTAAGAGGGGGGTTTAATTTTCTAGGGGATTATGTATGTAGGAGTGGAATGTTGGTATTTGTGGTGGTGTGTGTGTTGGTGTATGTGGTTGCTTTGTGTGAGTGGGTTGCATGTGGGATGTCTGATGTTGTGCTTGGATGTTTGCATGGTGGGTGTTGGCTTATATGGGGAGGGGTGTTTGGGTTGTTTGGTTGCATGTGTATGGCTGTAGTAGATGTGTGTTATGTAGTAGGATATGCTAGATGGTATCTAGGTATGACAATTGATTGTAGAGACAGTGATATGCTATGAGAGGCCCAATAGTATGGCTCTATCTTCATTATGTGAAGTAATCTTTATTTTAGTTATCCGGTAATAATTGTGCCCCGCACAAACCTTGTACATACGGTTCAGTATCCATCAGACCTGACCCTGGTATTCTACCAGGAGCCAGTTGGTCGTTATATGACCGGTGAAAAATCAGGCACGCCTGGAGGTATTAACAGTACACTGTGGAAAGATTTGGGGAGCACAAATACTTTTTTGTGTATATACAAACAGCAAATGTACATTTCAAGTGAATTAAATTGTTTTGATATATAATATGTGTTTCTCTTTTTTCAAATCCATAATAATGTAGATGCATAATAAAGTTCACTGAAGAAGCAGAGAAAGCGTTCTTTGAAACGTGTTGGACCTTGATGTATCTATGGAAATCACTGTTAACCACTTGCAGATCGCCCGCCACAGATGTACTGCGGCAGGCTGGATCGGCTGCACGAACCGCTGTACCTGTTCGCAGGAGCGCTCCTGGGGGCCAGCGCACCATGCTAGGCAGCGGGAATGCCGTTCCACGGGGCCGGTGGCTGCGATTGCCGCCAGGCACCCTCGATCGCTCCCCGCTGAGAGAGAATGATGGTCTGCTGTTGTAAACACAGCACACTGTTGTTCTCTCTGGAATGAACACAGAGCACCTGTGATCTTCCTATTTAGGATCACAGGTCTCTGAGTTTATTTAACAAGTCCCTCCCCCATACAGTTAGAAAACACCCCCTAGGCTCACCTCCAGACTCCAACTTCATCCAAAAACCGGGCTAAAAAAAGCAGAGTTGTATAAAGTACTCAAAACCCATACTTGAGTAAAAGTACAAGTGCTCGATCAAAAAATGACTTGAGTAGAAGTGGAAGTGCTCGATCAAAAAGTGACTTGAGTAGAAGTACTAAAGTATTCAACATTTTTTGTACTTAAGTATTGCAAGTCGTTTTTTTTTTAAATTTTGCTACTCAAGTACTAAAAGTAAAAGTACCAGTAGTTTTGAAAAAAAAAATTGCTACTCAAGTACTGAAAGTAAAAGTACAAGTACTGTGTTATGTAGTTATTAAAGAAAGAAGTCCAACGTTTGAACATCATATTGTTTTTTATTATTTCAAATGCAGCTTTTATTTATACATACAGTAGCATTTATTTTCGTATGCGCTGATAATACACATGTTTTGAGCTTCATGAAACCTGCCATCTACTGTTCTGGCAGTGGTAATTTTTATAATTTTTAGAATTGTAACGAGTAACTATGCAGCACAAAAAAAAAATAGGAGTAGAAGTATTGAAATCATTGAAAAAATGTAGTGAAGTAAAAGTGGAAGTAGGAGAAAAAAATTCTACTCTAGGAAAGTACAGATACCGCCTTTCCGTACTTAAGTAAAATAGTGAAGTAGTTCTACTTTGTTACTATACATCTCTGAAAAAAAGGGACTTTTACTCCTCCTGGGATAACTTGAATCAGGTTCCCAAAGTTAACAGGTCCTAGGAGGGCGTTACATAAGCATTGTTCTTCAGGCCCTCAACACCGTCTTCATGGGTTGGGTACAGACTAGGGAGGAGCGAGATCCTCTGTGTACGAAGGATGAATAAATGGTATTACACTATTGCCTGCTGCCTTCCTTGTCTTTCATGCTGACTTGGTCATGCAGAAGAGAGAAAAAAGGAGGGGGGGCACTAGTAGGTGGGTGGGGTCAGAGGCAAGGGGTGGCTCACAGAAGGGGGGGAGAACCTGCACTTATTCTCTGGGGAAAAAAGTTCTGCACATTGGACATCAGTAATGTTCCAGTGAAAATTACACTCTGTGATGTACCAACTCCACCACATGGGTTCAATGTCTTATTGTCGTGGCTATTTTTCATGATATCCATATCAATAAAACTATAGTTACAGGAACAGTTAGAAAAATGTGCCTTTTAATAGTGTGTGGGGTGCTGTACTCAAACTTTGCAAAGGGAAACAAAATAAATCTGTCCCTGTATATGAAGATGCCATCTTCCAGGAAAATATGAAAAACATTCATAATCACCAATCTTGTGTGAACATGTATTTGCTTTACTGGCTGCCAATGTGGAAAAAAGTATTAATATTTAAATAGAAGAATCACAAAATGGAAATCATTATATTAGAGGAAGTGTAGCAAGTTGAGGGAATACATCTAAACTGAGCTAGTAGCAGCTCTCCTCCCTGAGATGAGAAGGTGTTGATAAAAATATGAACCTGAATAGGAAATTGTTAGAACATCCTCCCAACAGAGGCCACACAGAGCACAGAAAAATGTTTCCGAAGTATGCAACCTCCTCAGCTTAAAGCAGAACTTCACTCTACCAATCAACATTAACTGTTTTTGATCTTTATGCTGCTAGCCTTTGTAAATAGATAGGAAGATGTATTATATCTACTTGTTTTAAACATCTTTTTTTTTTACATTTCAGTTGCTTCCTGGTTTTAGGCCTAGGCCAAAATTATGTTATACTGTACATAGCTGGAGTCATCATGGGCATTTTTTTTTTCTTTCATCTGGGGGGATGGGCGAAGGGGTTTTCTCAGCTATGCACTCCCTTCTGGATTTATAACTGAGCTAAGGGCAGATGGATTCTAGGAAGTAAATGCTATATGAATCGTCCTCCTCTACTCAAGATGACCGCACATAGAAATGAAATGCGAGGGGGTGTTTTTCAAAGTTATTTCTCATCAAAATAAAACATAGATGAATGGGTGAATTTGCTTTAAATATTAAAAATGAATTAGAGTGTTCTAAACCCAGGAGCCTACATTCAATATATCTGGTTTCCCACAGTACACAGCACATGGAAATGCAATTATTTTAGTAAATATATACTGATAAATACATTTTCTCATCAGCAATATATAGCAGTCTTTTGACTTCTATCAGTGTCTGGTTAAAGCTTGTAGGAGGAGTTTTCATTCTCCTATGACTGTCCAATGAGGCTGCAGGGCCCCTGACCCTCTGATTGGCCCTGTGCTGATCACATGCACTCTCCCCCAAAAAAAAAATACACACCAAACTGAGCATGTGCAGCTTGTCCCTAGGCTCTGTTCTATCAGGAGATGCATTGGGGACTGTGGAAGAAGGGGAGGAACAGAGAAATAGGATCAAACAGTCTTTTTACACAAAGCAGAGGATTAACCTCTTAGGTTCCACAGTAAGTATAAGAAGATTGCTTTACTGCATATATACACTGATTTTTTAGTAGCACTTTAAATAGCATTTTAGGTTTGTATTGCTTAGATACTGTACAGTTAAAGTGATTGTAAAGTCTTGGTTTTCTTTTTGATAAAAATAACAAACATGTTATTCTTACCTCCTCAGTACAGTTGGTTTTGCACAGAGTAGCCCAGATCCTCCTCTTCTTGGGTCCCTCTTCTGTGCTTCTGGCCCCTCTCTTTGAGTGCCCCCAACAGCAAGCAGCTTGCTATGGGGCACCCAAGCTGAGTCACAGCTCTGTGTATCCATTCAGACACAGAGCTGTTGTCCGGCCCCGCCCCCCTCTTTCCTGATTGGTTAGCTGCCTTTCATTGACAGCAGCAGAAACCAATGGCACTGCTGCTGTGTCTTAGCCAATGAGTAGGGGGAGTCCTGGACAGCTGAGATAGTGGTAGACATTGCTGGATCGAGATGGGGCTCAGGTAAGCATCAGGAGGGGCAGCTGTACCCAGAAGAAAAAAAACCTTCTGACTTTACAACCGCTTTAAGTTCCACTTTAAAGCAGTATTAAACCCAAAAGCAACTATTTATTATATTGCAGTTTACCAATTCTTAGATGTGATGGCTGTATTAGTTTCTTTTTCTAGGCTTTTTTCATGTATTTTCATCTGTTGATCCAGCCATTAAGTCTGTTTTCAAAAGCTCAAGCTCTCCAGCAGAATTTATTAGTTTACATGGATGAGAAAAACCATTTAACACTGGAAGGGGTGGATAAAAAGATCAACTTTGATTTATTCTTGCAAAGACTTTACTTCAAAGGGAAAAAAATGTTTGCTGTAGCTTTCTATAGTGTGAGCTGGAGTTTGGTTTCAATTTGTTAGTGTCTCACTAATACCGGAGGTGTGTTACTGGCCAGATCACCAGGGGGAAAAAGACAAAGAAAAGAAAACGAACGCAGCCACCACATCTAATGATTCGTAAGCTGCAGTATAATTTATTTTTGGTTTTAATACTGCTTTAACTTAATATACTCTCTACTGAGAAGAAAATGTTTCATCTTAAAGGATGAACTATTTGTTAAATCTTGGGAGTTTACAGCTCGTGGGGGGGGGAACCCAGACTAGTACAAGCTTATCTCTGGCAGTCTCTATGAGTAAAATCGGCTGCATGCCTCTCCCCCATGAGACCACCAGCTTTCCAAGGATCACATGATTGATTCAATTTCTCCTGCAGCCTCCTACCCTCCTCCTCTCACTCATAGCACTGCTGCACAGCCTTCCGAATCTCTCATAGACTTGGGTGAAGACACTGCTATTAATTCTTCCCCAATATCACAGCCACATGTGCCTTACGTAACAACTGCAATACTAGATAATAGATACAAAACAATTAAAAACATTGTTACAAAACATTACACGCAGCATTTCTACAGAGGTGGGCAAAATTGTTCTGGTTGAGGAACGCACTGACCATCTTGAGACAAAATTTGATGACTTAGTACAATATGTCCATGTTTTAAAGGAAGAAAATTTCTCCCTAAAACATAATGTTTCACAGCTTCAAATCCAGTAGGAAGATTTGGAAAACTGGGAAAGACGACAAAATCTGCATCTAAGGGCCCTTTCACACGGGCGCTCCGTATGTCTGCAAATCATCCTATTTTTTTGCGGATGATTTACGGACATAATATATGTCAATGGGATTGCGGATGTCAGTGGATGACCATCCGCTGACATCTGATTTTCTTCCTTTCAGTTCTGTTCCGTTTTTTGGAACGGAACAGAACCCTATTTTTCCTACGTTAAAAAAACGGAAAGGAAGCAAAATCGGATGTCAGCTGTGTCATCCGCTGACATCCACAATGCCCATAGACATACATTATGTCTGTATATCATCCACAAACGGATGGGATGATATGCGGACATACAGAGCGGATGACACAAATGTCATCTGCTCCGTGAAAAAAAAAAAAAAAAAAGGACCGGAGCGGAGCCAAAAAAACTGAACGGCCGTGTGAAAGGGTAATCCCTGAATTGATTAGAAACTCTGAATTACAATTGTATCTATTAGGTCTGTTTACCACTCTGGCCCCCATCTATCTCTGACATAGACTGGCTTATGACTGCTTAGGCCCAAAACCTCCTTCAGGTGCACATTCAAGAGAAGATATTGTATATTTTCATTACTACAACAGCAAAGAAACCTTACTTGCGAACACACGCAATAAATTGAACATAGATTACAAGGAAGAGAAAACTCAAATTTTCAGCGACCTCTCCTCATCACCTTAGCCAAACGGCATACTCTCAGGCCAATTACCCTGCATCTTTAAAAACATTGAATGCAATATCACTGGGGGGTTCCTCTTTAGATTGCTTATCACTAAACATGGCTCACAACATGTGAGAGATTCAAGAAGGAAAGGCCTTCCTTAAAGTGTTGGGATTACCACCTTAACCTGAAGAAGCCTTGTCCATCCCTCTTCCTAGACCTCATCCGACTCCAACACCAAGCTAGATTTGGACCCCTCGGCAAAGCCCAAGAACAGACGACAGTCCCAGGCATCTCTGCCAACAACCAACCTAATCTCCTGTGGTGAGAACTTTCAACCGTTATTCCATTCTCGTCTAACAAAACTCTCTGCCTATATTTTCTGATCCTCTTGGGGATACCTATCCATGCCCTATGAGAATCATGAATGTTTTATTTATGTTGGAAAATGGTATTAGCTATTACTAAAGGAAGTTGATGTTCACACTTGTCCATTAGTCTCTGTCTCCATGTACGCCTACTGATACCGTTGGTGGGTCCATGGTATCCTAAGAAGTTTGATCACCCCAGGCATTCTATGCTTGCTTTGTTCCTGCTTCAGGCCCTCGATGGCCTCTCATCTCCAATTCAGTTTTAAGTTCCTAGGTTACTTCACCTTGATTTTTATGTGCTGTTTATATATCTCCAACTTCTATTGTACACACAAGATTATCTCATTTCAATTATACGATTTACAATGGCGTAATATCCTTGTGGTCTTGCAATGTCTTTAAAATTGTTATCTTGCAACATCGAGAGCTTGAACTCTGCCAGAAAGAGATGGTTGGCTCTAAAGGAATTTAAAGCCTCTACTGCTGATATTTATCCAAGAAACTCACACCCATAAAGAGGATTACCTTAGAGTGGTTGTAAAGCCTTAAGGTTTTTCACCTCAATTCTCCAGCCGCTGTCGCTACCCTCATTGGACAGATTAATAGCAGCAGGAGCCATTGGCTCCCACTGCTGTCAATCTAAAGCTGTGACATGGGAGAAGGGGGCTGGGCTGAGTCCCACTGTCTATGTCATGGGACGCACAGCAGTGGGACTCGGGAGTGAGCCCGCATGGGTGCCCCCATGGAAAGCAGCTTTTGGTGGGGGCCCCAGATAAAGAGCAGGGGCTTGGAGCCACAGAGCAGGTAAGTATAGGCATGTTCGTTATTTAAAAAAAAAAAATAAATGAAACGTTTACAACCGTTTTTAGTTTGCATTAAAAAAATTCCCCAACCGTTTCCTTGCATCAGATCACATCACCTGGCATCACATTCTTTAATTTTAGACCCCCCAAGGGTGATATATTTTACTTGATTATGTGCTGGGGAGTTAAGCCCTGATTCTGATAAAGGGTAATTCCACTTTTGTGGGTAAAAAAAAAAAACAGCAAATAAAGAAAAAATAATATAGCGTATACAATTGCCACACAGGTCATATTGTAATTGAATGTTATTAAAACTACCTTTCCTTTTTAATCTGCAGCTCTGTAATTTCCTGAAAATGCAATGCAATATGGCTACCTGGAGGTGTTCTATACACAGAATGTGTACTGACCCCCCCCCCCCCCCAGCCCCCAAGAAACATAATCTCCTGCTTGTTTGAGACAACCCCCTGGAACAGAAATGTCATTTTCCGTGAGATACTCCCAATAGGAACTCGTCTAAAGGGATGCAGGCCCAGTAGCTTTCCTCACTAGTGCTCGGCAGGTGCACAGCTGATTAATAATTATGAAACCATTCCCATTTGACTCACTTTCCCACATGTACACAGAGGGTTTTCTTCAGAATAACAAAAGGTAGGAATCTGCAACACAGGTTGTTATAATCCTTGTAAGGTATATAGATCACCCAGAAGGGAATGTTTTTTTCTCAACGTGGATTTACGCTTTAAATGTCTATGCTCCAAACACCGGTCATCTTCAATTTTTACACCAGACCATAAAAAAAATGACACCAAGTTTTTGCGCCCACTTATTATTGTTATTGAAGTGGATTTTAACTCTATAATGTCTCCCTACAAAGATAGACAGACCTTGACTGGGATAGCTCCTTACAATAGACTTATCAAAACCTCTGCTACGTTTCACAAACTTATAAGGGAACACCACCTTTTTGATGCCTGGTGAGTCAAACATCCTATACACAAGCAATATTCGTTTTACTTCTCAGTACATCAAATGTACTCTAGATTGGATTACTTTTTTGTGTCTGCAACATTGTCTAAATTTATTGCTTCTTCTGAATTCAATCACATAACCATTCCTCACGCCTCCATTGACCTAGAGGTGCAGTTTTCTAATCTGAGCTCCAAAACTTGTCACTGGAAGCTGACCGAATCCATACTTCAGCACTCTGAATCTGGTGCTAATTAAAAAAATAATTAAGGAATATTTTTATCTTAATACAGGAACTGTGGACAAGGAATCCACATTGTAGGAAGCGCACAAAAAATTGTATAATTGTCTTTCTCCAGACTCCCATTGCCCTTTTCATCCTGCTAAAATTGATGAATTCATGTCCTCGATCAACCTGCCTGAATTTATTTTTAGTGCTAGTGTCACTATGGAGGAACTTGCAGCCATTTTTTACCAATCCTGGCCACTTGCCTGTTTGATCTTTAAAACTCTTTACTCAAAGGGGAGAAACCCCATGCACAATTCCTCCACTCCTATATTACCGTTATACCTGAGTTCTGGAAAATTACTACACTCTCCACCAATTACAGGCCTAAAGCACTACTTAATTCCAATTATAAAATTTTCGAAGATCCTAGCCAACTGGCTTTCCCAAATCTTGCCTAACCCTATAAATAAAGATCAAGTTGGCTTTGTACTTTCTAGTCAAGCAGGTGACAATACCAGGTGGACCATAGATTTGAATGACGTTGTAAACAAATGCACTACTCCTACATTTCTATTGAGTTTAGACATCTAAAAAGCCTTAAAAAAGGCTAGGATACATGTACGTACAGTACATGTTTTCTACTCTAAGATGCTTTGAACTTAAAGGCCCTCTTTTTTTAAGGCAATTCAAGCTCTCTACTTATTCCCCTCAGTGCAGGTCAAACTAATTCATGCCATGTCCTTTACCTTTACAAAGTATAGTATTACAGGGCAAGGATGTCCATTATCCCCTTTTTTGTTTATTTTGTGTTCAGAGCCGATGGCCGAAACCATTCGTTCCAATAAAAATAAAACAAGGGATCCCCATTAGGCACAAGGAATGCAAGCTCTCTTTTTTGCAGATGATATCTTCTATATCCTGTAAGGCTATAAGAGCTATAAGATTAATTCCTGTAACATGGAAGCCCTCCCCATCAATATTCCACCACTGGTGTCAGCATTCGATAAAATATCTTGGCACTAATATCACCCCCACATATTTAGCTTTATTTAACGTGAATTATCCCCCACTATTCCAGGAGTTTCATGCGTTATTAAAACAATGGGACAGTGACAACTTATCCCTACTTAGATGCATTACAATGCTCAAGATGTCTTTTCTCTCTACATTGCTGTATCCTTTTGACACTCTCTCAATCCCATTCCTGTTAGATTCGATTGTGCAATCTCCAAAGAGCTTTTTATTAATTTATATGGCATTTTAAGGCCCATAGAATTGATAGCACTGTTTTCTACTCCTTAAAAATGGGAGATGAATTGAATGCTCCATATTTAATTAAATATTATCTTGCATATCCATATTCGTCATATAACTTCCTGGTCATCCCAAATTGCTCCAGACAGCTGGATGGAGATAGATCAAGGCTATTTGTTCCCTGTACACTTAAACTCACTCCTCTGATCTATTAATGAAAGTTTGGTATACTTCTTTATGCCACCGACTCTTGGCCCCTATATCCTTTACATTACAGAATAGGAAAAAATTTAGACAGACTTGTTCTCTTACTTCTCCGGTCTCTTGCATGATTAATGTCCTATACAATCCTGCGATTCCAGATAGTCTGTCTACAGTTCAAATGCTACCTTGGGCTCAAGCTAAAATATTTAAACTCTGACATGTTATCAATTCAACTACTTCTTTGCAGACTTCAGGCCCAAAAAGAAACTGCAAGCCCACCTTTCTTATTCTTAATTACATTTTAGAAACAATTTTTTAACTAAACAACCCCCACTAACATTAGACTGCCTATGAAAAGCTCCCTGAATGGCTGCTTGATCAGGGAACTCCATCCTGCTCCGGCTGAATTCTCCCCGCTGTAGCCGGTATACAGCACAGCCCTGCACCGCAAAACCAGCCCACGACTCCAGAGGGACTGGGGAAAGTCCCTATGCCTGTGGGGCAAGCTAGAAGAGACCTCTCCCATCAGCAGGAATCGGCTCTCCCGGCCTCTGCAGTTTCCAAGATGGTGGCCACTCAGTAACATGGAGAGGCAGCAGAAGGTGAGGAAGACATAGTAGATGCAGCCCCTGAACCGCTCGAGCTGCACTCTAGGCACCGGTGCCCTGGCCTTTCTCTTACCAGCCTCCACCAAATCCCTCATCGAGAGGACCCTAGATGATCTGCTTCAGTCCCCTTCTGGGGACTTTATGGTCAGCCCGGGATTCACAGGAGAACCACCACAGAACTGCCCATCGAGTCCCACTGATGTCTCCTCCATTATGACTACCTTTTCAAAAATGATAGCCAGGGGTCTTGCACAGACTGCCACTCAAATCACCACAGCCATCCAAGCAGATCTACAGAATCTAGGCATAAGGATTGAGGACATAGAGCAAAAAACAGACCAGGCCATAGCAAGGGCTAGCCAAAACACTGCTAGATTACAGGATCTCCATGACCAACTGGACACTGCCCTAGCTAAAATCGATAAGCTTGAGAACAGATCCAGACTTTACAATTTCAGGATAAGGGGCCCCCCTGAATCAGTAAAAGATATCAGTGCAGTGCAGTATGTACTTTTAATAAAGATCTCTTCCCTGACATACCTATTCATCGCTTGGAACTGGATAGAGCCCATACGGCCTCCCCGCCCCGATGGTCTTCAAAGATACGTCATTATAAAACCCCACTTCTACAAAGGTGAGGGAAGAGGTCATGAGTAGTGTTGAGCGAACACGGACTGTATTATTCGTGTTCGTACCGAATAATTGGATTTTTTGTACCCGAACACGGACACGGACACTTTACTGTATGTTCGGGTAAAAATCCGTGTTCGGTCGTTTTATTTCCGGGTTTTGCATGCTTTGGCGCTCTTTTCATGGCGGGCTTTCAACAGCCAATCAACAATCGTTTAACTGGTGTGCCTTAAGCCATCCCAGCCATGCCTGCAAATGTCTCAGTAGCTGTGATTGGCCGTCTGAAGCATGTGACCAAGTCTTTATAAGTTCGAGGCAGCCGCAGCGGCGTCATTATGCTGCTTAGATTCAGGGACAGAGCACACATCAACGTGCTGGCTGCTGATTAGGGAAAGATAGGCAGGAAAAAACCATTTGTGTCCGGATAGAATTGAGGGACACGTCGGAGTGTTTAGGCAGGGCGAGTTGTAGGCATTTTAGGGATAGAGTCTGCTGAATTATAGGGTCAGTGTCTTCTACAAACTACAATCGATATTGCTGTGTGGGGGGTGGGGTGAATCTGCACTCAATCCTGATCTACGATCTCTTCTCAATCCTGTTAGGGACAGAGTCTGCTGAATTTTAGGGAAACTGTGTTCTACAAACTACAATCGATATTGCTGTGTGGTGTGGGATTGGAGATAGGCAGGTGTCAGTGATCCACATCCATTTTTCTGTGTGTGAGCTGCAGTGAACACAATCTTTTTGGGCTGCAGTGAACACAATCTTTTTGGGCTGCAGTGAACACAATCTTTTTGGGCTGCAGTGAACACAATCTTTTTGGGCTGCAGTGAACACAATCTTTTTGGGGTGCAGTGAACAAAATCTTTTTGGGGTGCAGTGAACACAATCCTTTTTGGTGTGCAGTGAACACAATCTTTGTGGGGTGCAGTGAACAAAATCCTTTGTGGGGTGCAGTGAACACAATCTTTTTGGGGTGCAGTGAACAAAATCCTTTTTGGGGTGCAGTGAACAACATCCTTTTTGGGGTGCAGTGAACACAATCTTTTTGGGGTGCAGTGAACAAAATCCTTTGTGGGGTGCAGTGAACACAATCTTTTTGGGGTGCAGTGAACACAATCTTTTTGGGGTGGAGTGAACAACATCCTTTTTGGGGTGCAGTGAACAAAATCCTTTTTGGGGTGCAGTGAACAAAATCATTTTTGGGGTGCAGTGAACACAATCTTTTTGGGGTGCAGTGAACACAATCTTTGTGGGGTGCAGTGAACACAATCTTTTTGGGGTGGAGTGAACAACATCCTTTTTGGGGTGCAGTGAACAACATCCTTTTTGGGGTGCAGTGAACACAATCTTTTTGGGGTGCAGTGAACACAATCTTTGTGGGGTACAGTGAACAGAATCTTTGTGGGGTGCAGTGAACACAATCTTTGGGGGGTACAGTGAACACAATCTTTGTGAGGTGCAGTGAACACAATCTTTGTGGGGTGCAGTGAACACAATCATTGTGGGGTGCAGTGAACTCAATCTTTGTGGGGTACAGTGAACACAATCTCATACTTCTGAAGGTTTGAGGGTGCTGCCTGTTCCATACTCCCCCTACTCCTCATCTAGCCTTTTAGGGGTACAAACAATAGTAATTGGGGCCTAGTGTGGTTGTGTACGTGTGATATACATACACTTTTTTGGGATCATATTTTCTATTCCGCTATTTAATCAAAAACCTTTGGGGATCAGTTAAATTGGGGGATAGTCTGTGTTGGTACGTGTGAGAGAGATCCACCTTTCCAAGTTGTTGGGGTTCATCTCATACTTCTGAAGGTTTGAGGGTGCTGCCTGTTCCATACTCCCCCTACTCCTAGCCTTTTAGGGGTACAAACAATAGTAATTGGGGCCTAGTGTGGTTGTGTACGTGTGATATACATACACTTTTTTGGGATCATATTTTCTATTCCGCTATTTAATCAAAAACCTTTGGGGATCAGTTAAATTGGGGGATAGTCTGTGTTGGTACGTGTGAGAGAGATCCACCTTTCCAAGTTGTTGGGGTTCATCTCATACTTCTGAAGGTTTGAGGGTGCTGCCTGTTCCATACTCCCCCTACTCCTAGCCTTTTAGGGGTACAAACAATAGTAATTGGGGCCTAGTGTGGTTGTGTACGTGTGATATACATACACTTTTTTGGGATCATATTTTCTATTCCGCTATTTAATCAAAAACCTTTGGGGATCAGTTAAATTGGGGGATAGTCTGTGTTGGTACGTGTGAGAGAGATCCACCTTTCCAAGTTGTTGGGGTTCATCTCATACTTCTGAAGGTTTGAGGGTGCTGCCTGTTCCATACTCCCCCCTACTCCTAGCCTTTTAGGGGTACAAACAATAGTAATTGGGGCCTAGTGTGGTTGTGTACGTGTGATATACATACACTTTTTTGGGATCATATTTTCTATTCCGCTATTTAATCAAAAACCTTTGGGGATCAGTTAAATTGGGGGATAGTCTGTGTTGGTACGTGTGAGAGAGATCCACCTTTCCAAGTTGTTGGGGTTCATCTCATACTTCTGAAGGTTTGAGGGTGCTGCCTGTTCCATACTCCCCCTACTCCTAGCCTTTTAGGGGTACAAACAATAGTAATTGGGGCCTAGTGTGGTTGTGTACGTGTGATATACATACACTTTTTTGGGATCATATTTTCTATTCCGCTATTTAATCAAAAACCTTTGGGGATCAGTTAAATTGGGGGATAGTCTGTGTTGGTACGTGTGAGAGAGATCCACCTTTCCAAGTTGTTGGGGTTCATCTCATACTTCTGAAGGTTTGAGGGTGCTGCCTGTTCCATACTCCCCCTACTCCTAGCCTTTTAGGGGTACAAACAATAGTAATTGGGGCCTAGTGTGGTTGTGTACGTGTGATATACATACACTTTTTTGGGATCATATTTTCTATTCCGCTATTTAATCAAAAACCTTTGGGGATCAGTTAAATTGGGGGATAGTCTGTGTTGGTACGTGTGAGAGAGATCCACCTTTCCAAGTTGTTGGGGTTCATCTCATACTTCTGAAGGTTTGAGGGTGCTGCCTGTTCCATACTCCCCCTACTCCTAGCCTTTTAGGGGTACAAACAATAGTAATTGGGGCCTAGTGTGGTTGTGTACGTGTGATATACATACACTTTTTTGGGATCATATTTTCTATTCCGCTATTTAATCAAAAACCTTTGGGGATCAGTTAAATTGGGGGATAGTCTGTGTTGGTACGTGTGAGAGAGATCCACCTTTCCAAGTTGTTGGGGTTCATCTCATACTTCTGAAGGTTTGAGGGTGCTGCCTGTTCCATACTCCCCCTACTCCTAGCCTTTTAGGGGTACAAACAATAGTAATTGGGGCCTAGTGTGGTTGTGTACGTGTGATATACATACACTTTTTTGGGATCATATTTTCTATTCCGCTATTTAATCAAAAACCTTTGGGGATCAGTTAAATTGGGGGATAGTCTGTGTTGGTACGTGTGAGAGAGATCCACCTTTCCAAGTTGTTGGGGTTCATCTCATACTTCTGAAGGTTTGAGGGTGCTGCCTGTTCCATACTCCCCCTACTCCTAGCCTTTTAGGGGTACAAACAATAGTAATTGGGGCCTAGTGTGGTTGTGTACGTGTGATATACATACACTTTTTTGGGATCATATTTTCTATTCCGCTATTTAATCAAAAACCTTTGGGGATCAGTTAAATTGGGGGATAGTCTGTGTTGGTACGTGTGAGAGAGATCCACCTTTCCAAGTTGTTGGGGTTCATCTCATACTTCTGAAGGTTTGAGGGTGCTGCCTGTTCCATACCCCCCCTACTCCTCATCTAGCCTTTTAGGGGTACAAACAATAGTAATTGGGGCCTAGTGTGGTTGTGTACGTGTGATATACATACACTTTTTTTGGATCATATTTTCTATTCCGCTATTTAATCAAAAACCTTTGGGGATCAGTTAAATTGGGGGATAGTCTGTGTCGGTACGTGTGAGAGAGATCCACCTTTCCAAGTTGTTGGGGTTCATCTCATACTTCTGAAGGTTTGAGGGTGCTGCCTGTTCCATACTCCCCCTACTCCTCATCTAGCCTTTTAGGGGTACAAACAATAGTAATTGGGGCCTAGTGTGGTTGTGTACGTGCGAGATACATACACTTTTTTTGATCATATTTCCTATTCCGCTATTCAATAAAAACCTTTGAGGATCAATTGAATTGCGGGATAGTCTGTGTCGGTACGTGTGAGAGAGATCCACCTTTCCAAGTTGTTGGGGTTCATCTCATACTTCTGAAGGTTTGAGGGTGCTGCCTGTTCCATACTCCCCCTACTCCTCATCTAGCCTTTTAGGGGTACAAACAATAGTAATTGGGGCCTAGTGTGGTTGTGTACGTGTGATATACATACACTTTTTTTGGATCATATTTTCTATTCCGCTATTTAATCAAAAACCTTTGGGGATCAGTTAAATTGGGGGATAGTCTGTGTTGGTACGTGTGAGAGAGATCCACCTTTCCAAGTTGTTGGGGTTCATCTCATACTTCTGAAGGTTTGAGGGTGCTGCCTGTTCCATACTCCCCCTACTCCTCATCTAGCCTTTTAGGGGTACAAACAATAGTAATTGGGGCCCAGTGTGGTTGTGTACGTGTGATATACATACACTTTTTTGGGATCATATTTTCTATTCCGCTATTTAATCAAAAACCTTTGGGGATCAGTTAAATTGGGGGATAGTCTGTGTCGGTACGTGTGAGAGAGATCCACCTTTCCAAGTTGTTGGGGTTCATCTCATACTTCTGAAGGTTTGAGGGTGCTGCCTGTTCCATACCCCCCCTACTCCTCATCTAGCCTTTTAGGGGTACAAACAATAGTAATTGGGGCCTAGTGTGGTTGTGTACGTGCGAGATACATACACTTTTTTTGATCATATTTCCTATTCCGCTATTCAATAAAAACCTTTGAGGATCAATTGAATTGCGGGATAGTCTGTGTCGGTACGTGTGAGAGAGATCCACCTTTCCAAGTTGTTGGGGTTCATCTCATACTTCTGAAGGTTTGAGGGTGCTGCCTGTTCCATACTCCCCCTACTCCTCATCTAGCCTTTTAGGGGTACAAACAATAGTAATTGGGGCCCAGTGTGGTTGTGTACGTGTGATATACATACACTTTTTTGGGATCATATTTTCTATTCCGCTATTTAATCAAAAACCTTTGGGGATCAGTTAAATTGGGGGATAGTCTGTGTCGGTACGTGTGAGAGAGATCCACCTTTCCAAGTTGTTGGGGTTCATCTCATACTTCTGAAGGTTTGAGGGTGCTGCCTGTTCCATACCCCCCCTACTCCTCATCTAGCCTTTTAGGGGTACAAACAATAGTAATTGGGGCCTAGTGTGGTTGTGTACGTGCGAGATACATACACTTTTTTTGATCATATTTCCTATTCCGCTATTCAATAAAAACCTTTGAGGATCAATTGAATTGCGGGATAGTCTGTGTCGGTACGTGTGAGAGAGATCCACCTTTCCAAGTTGTTGGGGTTCATCTCATACTTCTGAAGGTTTGAGGGTGCTGCCTGTTCCATACTCCCCCTACTCCTCATCTAGCCTTTTAGGGGTACAAACAATAGTAATTGGGGCCCAGTGTGGTTGTGTACGTGTGATATACATACACTTTTTTTGGATCATATTTTCTATTCCGCTATTTAATTTAACTGGGCCTCCATGCGAGACCTGTGTGCCTTGTTGCGCTGTTTTGAGTACTCCACCAACATGGCCAGTGGCAATGACGCCGTTCTCAGCTTAACTATCCCACTTCTATGCCTCCTTGAAAAAACAATTCGGGCGATGATGGAAGAGGATGTGGCACAGGATGAGGAGGAGGAGGAGGATGAAGAGGTAACATTTCCAAGGCTTTCAGGGCAGTCATTCGCAAGGGGCTCCGAGGGTGGGTTCCTGCACACGCAAACGCCAGGGACGCAATTGTCCAGCAGGGGCACAGTTCTGGAGGATGAGGAGGATGAGGAGGAGGAGGAGCTGGAGGAGGAGATGGAACCATGTTCACAGCAGGGTGGCACCCAGGCCAGCTCATGGCCATCACTGGTGCGTGGCTGGGGGGATACAGAGGACACGGACGATACACCTCCCACAGAGGACAGCCTTTCGTTGCCTCTGGGCAGCCTGGCACACATGAGCGATTACATGCTGCAGTGTCTCCACAACGACCGCCGAGTTGCCCACATTCTAACTTGTGCTGATTACTGGGTGGCCACGCTGCTGGATCCCCGTTACAAGGACAACGTACCGTCCTTAATTCACTCACTGGAGCGCGATCGCAAGATGCGCGAGTACAAGCGCACGCTGGTAGACGCCATGCTGCTGGCATTCCCATCTGACAGCGGGGCCACAGTGGAAGCACAAGGCAGAGGAGGAGGAGGAGGAGGTCGCCAACGCAACCAGGGCACCGCCAGCACCTCAGAAGGCAGGGTTAGCATGGCCGAAATGTGGAAAAGCTTTGTCAGCACGCCACAACAAACAGCAGCACCAGCAGCTCAGATGGAACGTCTTAGCAGGAGGCAGCATTTTACCAACATGGTGGAGCAGTATGTGTGCACACGCCTACATGTAGTGAATGACGGGTCTGCCCCCTTCAACTTCTGGGTCTCCAAATTGGGCACATGGCTTGAGCTTGCCCTTTACGCCTTGGAGGTGCTGGCGTGCCCTGCAGCCAGTGTATTATCTGAACGGGTATTTAGCACGGCTGGGGGCGTTATAACAGACAAGCGCAGCCGCCTGTCCAGAGACAATGTGGACAAGCTCACGTTCATTAAAATGAACCAGGCATGGATCCCACGGGACTTTTCCGTACCTTATGCAGAATAGCAATGGATACCGACCTTACCCACCCATTGTTCCATTTTTGCTCTTTCTCACTCTTTTGGGGTGTACCCTCATTTAAAATTTTTGAAAAGAAGCAGTGTTGGCTACCTCGTCCTCCTCCTCAGGGCCAGATTAATGTAGGGGCTATTGGAGCTGCAGCTCCAGGCCCCTACCTTTTTATATAGGCCCCGGGTTGGCCATATTCACTGTTACCGCTCTTCTGTCACTTGTAAACACAGAAGTCTGGCTTCTATGCTCGCTTCCCCAGGCAGCACCCTCAGAACCTCCCCACACAGCGTGAAGGCCGGACAAGGAGGGACAGTTGGCGATGCATGGATGTGTTTATGGGCTTCAGAGACAGCATCCCATGTTGAATTAGGCATGCATGGCTGCACCCTTCCTCCTCTGGGTGCATGGCAAGGCACGGCCCTTAAGGCCCATTCAAAATCCTCAGCACCAAGCCCATGATGCTGTTAATCCGGCCCTGGTCCTCCTCCACCGCCGCTTCCACCTACACCGCCCATAGGTTTGCGCAGCCTATTGCATTAAGGTGTGCACCCCAAAGTTGAAATACACATGCATGTGTTTGCCAGCAGGGAGAGTAATGTATCGGGGCCATGTACCTGTAGGCAAGGAGAAATAGAGCAGAGCAGGTCCCAGGGAGATCTTTCCCATCTCCTCACTGGCAATGCTATGTGCCCTAGGTGATTAGGGTGTGCCCAGGCACACCCAGCACACCCTGTGCGCACGCCTATGTCACCGCCACATCCACCACCACCTCAACCTCCCTCCTACTCCATATGGGCCTCGTCCTTCAGAGATGAAGAAGAACATTGTTTTATTTTTCTGTTTTTTTTTTGTTGTTTTAAGTTATTTCCCTATCCACATTTGTTTGCAGAGCACTTGCCATGCTCTTAATTACGTTTTGCTGCCATTTGCAGCACTCTAGCCCTTTCCTTTGGTGTTTTAGAGCCATTTTAGTGCCTTAAAGTTCGGGTCCCCATTGACTTCAATGGGGTTCGGTGTCCGGGAAAAGTTCGGTAAAAGTCCGGGACACGGACCCGGACTTTTTTTTAAAGTTCGGCCGAACCCGTCGAACACGGATATCTAGGTGTTCGCTCAACCCTAGTCATGAGGATAACCAGGAACATGGATCAGCTATCTATCCAGGGTCATCTCGATCTCTCACTCAGAAAGCGATTAAATATTGCTGATTCTTTCCTTTCCGCCTGAGCTTCCTTTTCCAACAGAAAACTAATGGATTCTCCTCTCTCCAAGAGAAAACTTTTCCAGTTGGGTTTGATTTCTCAAGAACCCCCCTCAGCTTTCTCCCACAGGAATTCCGGATCATCAAAGAGGCCCTCTCCACCGAGCCTACTCACCCCTGTGTGGCAGAAGCAACAACCAAAGAGAGCTAAGGACTCACACCCTCCCTGACCAGAATACCTTAATTCCTAGAAGATTTCTGTCTGGGCTGCCTTCCCTTCACATAAGGGCTACTAGGGATGATCGAACGGTTTGGGTCGACCATCGGTTCGACCCGAACATTGGCTGATTGAGGTTCAGCCGAATTTAGAACATTTTGCCCAAAAAGTTTGGAATTCGGCAACCAGAACCGACCAAAATGCAATGGGACAGGAAATGGGCTTTAAAAGCCCATGATTGGACCAGACCCATTAGCAAAAGCCAATTGAGGGGGCAGGAGAATGCTAGGAATGTGATTGGAGTGACTAGCGGGTCCCTAGACCAATCATAAGTGAATACGCCCCCCAGTATATAAGATAGCCCCCGCCAAATTCCTAGCATTGTTATACAGGGACGTAGAAGAGAATGGAAGCAGTTCTGTGACTTCTGTTACAAAGTGTCATTTAGCAATTTTTAGTGTGAGGAAAGGGATATCTAGTGTAGTTAGGGTGCTCTTTTACACTATAGTTAGCTTTAATTATTCAGTTTCTGTAGGGAAAGTGTTAAGTGCCAGGGTGACCGTAATGTGGTGTAGGGTGAACTGACACTGACTGCTATGGCAGGGTGACCAAACCCTTCCATATCAGGGTGACCGCTATAGAGAAAAGCTAGTTTCTCTGAAGTCACTTTTGCTGCAGGGATATGGCTTCTCACCCGTCAGCTTGCTTTTTGGCTGCAGGCGTCTATAGGGATTTTTTGAGCACATGTTTGGAGTCAGGCATGACATCTGAATATGTGTATAGGGGTATATATACACACCCATGTATGTGTATATATACACCTAGACATATATAGGTGTGAAAGGAGCAGAAAACACTACTTGCGCTAATGAAATAATTAACACCAATATAGTTACGCTCCTATCACACCTATATATGTCTAAGTGTAAAATACATATAAGTGTGTGTGTATATATACCACTATACAGAAGTTCAGATGTTTTGCCTGCCTCCAAAGAGCCCAAAAAAACGCTAGCGCCAAAAAAAAAGCCCAGGTGTGTGGTTGCAGGCATTTTTTGGGGGTTTTTGGAGGCAGGCAAAACATCTGAACTTGTTCATAGTGGTATATATACACACATACTTATATGTATTTTACACTTAGACATATATAGGTGTTATAGGAGAGGAGCCATATTAGTGTAAATGATTTCATTAGCGCAAGCATATATTTCTGCTACTATCACACCTATATATGTCTAGGTGTATATATATATATATACATATAAGTATGTGTGTATATATACCACTATACAGAAGTTCAGATGTTTTGCCTGCCTCCAAAGAACCCAAAAAAACGCTAGCGCCAAAAAAAAAAAAACGCCCAGGTATGTTGTTGCAGGCATTTTTTTGGGGTTTTTGGAGGCAGGCAAAACATCTGAACTTGTGTATAGTGGTATATATACACACATACTTATATGTATTTTACACTTAGACATATATAAGTGTTATAGGAGTGGAGCCATATTAGTGTACATGATTTAATTAGCGCAAGCATATATTTCTGCTACTATCACACCTATATATGTCTAGGTGTATATATACATATAAGTATGTGTGTATATATATATACCCGTATACACAAGTTCAGATGTTTTGCCTGCCTGAAAAGACCCCAAAAAATGCACAAAAAAAACGCCTGCTACTAAACCAAGAGGTGTGAAAAGAGAGAAGCCACTAACCTGTTCTATAAGTAACAAAATACAAACAATCTTTTTTTTATGGTTCTGGACATGCTACAGAGCTGAAACTTCACAGGTACACTTTTTAGACCCCCCCCCCCCCCCCCCCAGATACTAAATCCAAAAAAATTTTTTTTTTTTCAGTAATTGGCTCTCTATCAAAAATGAAAATTTTTAAGAACTTTTTTTGTGTGATTAATAGTCCCTGGGGTATGACTCAGAACCCTAGGCACTTTTTAGGGGCATTTATTGGGTTTTAGGGCTTCAAAATGGTGTTTTTTGATTACCGAAGTTCGGGTCCCATTGATTTCAATGGGGTTCTGAAATCCGGGCCGAACTTTCGGGAAGTTCGGATGTTCTGGCCGAACCAAACTTTTGAAAAGTTCGATCATCCCTAAGGGCTACAACTCACTTTTGCTTATCTGTGAATCACACGGAATGAACTATGTTTTTGTTGTTGATCTTATTTGATCGTATTCAACTAATTCACTGTTCCCCCTGAGCCTCCTTTTGTGGTGGGGGGCATTTATCCCCCCTCAAGGGAAACACTTTCAATTTACACAGTGTTATAAGTTTTCTTTCTCTTTCCTACTGGGGGTCAGGTATAGGCGGCTGTCCCGCCTTGAGTTTCTTACTCTCCAGGGGCTCGCCTTCCTTGACCCACATTGGGCTACAGTTTCCCACTAGGGGATTACTCCTTACAATTGAGGAGATCCTCTCCCCTGACCAGGAACTTAGAGAATGGTACTTTTTTGCTAATGGACGTTTAAATTTGTTCTATATCCTTTGAGGGTTTACAACAATCTGTGAGAGCATGGCTGGAGCGTGTCTTTTGCTCCTCTGTCCTCTGCATGGAGTATAGATCACCATGCCAGGGAAGACTGATGTCCCCAAGTCCGGTGGAAATGTCATGCGATGTATGGGTAGATAGGAATGGGCTGGGCTCTTTCCCTCTACCTAGGGTTAGGGAATTTACGTTTTTTTTTTTTTTGTTCTTGAGCTTTAGTAACTCTCTTCTCTTTCCTTTTCCACTGCTCTTTTTCTAGTCCTTTCCTTACCTTGGTCTCTCCTCGCAGTCTCCGTGGGTTCAGTGTATGGGGTTCTTCTCCTGCTCCTAGCTCCCAGGCTCTCCAGGCTTTGGATCCTCTTAAGAACTCAGGTCTCCTTCATCTTCAGGACTCACCCATCTCCAGGTCCATGCTCTTACATGATCAAGTCAAATCCCATCTGAAGATAGTCTCCCATAATGTGCAAAGGCTGAACGTAAGAGACGTAAGAGACGTAAGTTATTCCACAGTACCATTCCCAAAAAATAGATGTGCTTCTACTTCAGGAGACGCATTTTCCTATACAGTATAGCCCTTAATTTATTCACCACAAGTACTCACAGTTCTATCTAGCAAACACAGCAGTTAAGACTAGAGGGGTAGCAGTCTACACAGTCTACACATTTCTTTGTTATTACACCCCTAATAGCGGTCAAGCAGCATTCTTCTCCTTTCTAGCTCTGATCATTGCATCCCATGCAGAAGGCATAATAGTTCTTGGAGGTGACTCCAATATAGCACTAGACCAAAGGCTCGACAAATGAGGTGGGGGAGAAATATTACCTCAAATGACCCCCAAAACAAAGTTTACGCATTGCTAGGATTTTGCGCTCGTTGGGATTAGTAGACATATGGAGGGAACTAAACCCTAAATCTAAAGACTGCATCCATTTTTTTGCCCCTCATTAAACCTATTCAAGGATAGATCACATTTTTATCCTCTCTACAGCAATCCCACTCACCACCAAGTCCCTCTTCAGAGACACTGCCCTTTCAGATCACGCTATAGACCTCCTCTCACACACTCACCGACCCTCAAAGGCCCATTTCGTTGGCGTCTTAATGAGTCCATACTTAGCGATCTGGTCCAATGCACTGTCTTTGAGATTGTACTTAAAGAATACTTTTCCACAAATGTTTCCGGAGATGTCTCTCCCTAAACCCTTTGGTCAGCTCATAAGGCTGTGATCAGAGGTAAAATTATTCAGATTTCAGCTAACCTTAAGAGAGAAAGGAGATTAGAGATAAACAATCCGGAGACAGATTTTCAAAAATTGAGCAAAGCACATAAAAGAAACCCCACACAAACCTCCTTGGCCCAATTGGATGAGGTTCGTCTCGCCTTAAACCTAGCCCTGACCACAGAAGCCGAGAAAAACCTTTGGTGGTCTGGTGCTCAATATTATTCCCTTAGAGACAAAATTGGCCCTAAACTGGCCTCTAAACTAACACCTAATACGTGTCCTATTCCTTCCCCAAAATTCGTACCCCTTCTGTTGTCCTATCTCAGAATCCCCAAAAAGTAATGCAGTCCTTTCAGACCTACCCACCCCCCCCCCCCATCTACAAAAAGCTAGGAGAAGATCCTGAACACCTGGTCTAAACATGATCTATCCTGGATAGGTAGGATACATTCTATTAAAATGACTTTGCTCCCACATCTCCTTTACCTTTTTCCCTCTCTTCCCATTCCACTTAAAATAGATCAATGGAAGAATCTTCAGTCCAAAATTATACATTACATTTTTGGGAAAAAGGGTTATAGGTGTCCTAAGTCAATTACGTTAGCCCATGCCTGGAAACAACCCTCTGTTTCCTTCGCAGCTGCCAAGCGGAAGATTTCTTGGATGTCGTAGGAAAAACTTGTTAGTATTTTACAAGACAGAGTCGAGAAGCTTGGGCGTGTCTGGGAAACCCGGGCAAACTTTATGCATACATCATTGTGATCTCTCCTGTAACATAATATCTCCACCCCCCATTGACTGCCTGACTCTCCTTCTCCCCCTCTTTCTAACCTTCCTACTTTTCACCTTTTCACAACTCTTCTGACTTTTATTCTCTCTTTTGGTTAAACATTTTTGATTTTATCATGTGATTACTTAATCGACCTCCCTTCGGGCCACCCTGTCTCCGGCGTAACCAGGAAGGGGCGGGGAAATCTGTCCTCGTACTGTTCTGGTTTTGCTTGGGGGTTGGGCCTTTAGGGGAGCTTGATTTGACTCCTTATCCCAGACTCTTCCGGACTCTGGGATTGGATCATCTAGGGACATCTCAGTTCACCTTCCCCTGGGTTCACTAGACTCTACTCAGAGGAAGTTCCCAGACTCCGTATATTTTCGCACCCACTCCCTGGTGCACGGCTCTTGGTGCTTCCCGTCTCTTATTATGCATTTACCCAGGCGGTGATCGAGAGTCCCTGGAAAGACAGTCTTACATTGTTATAAGCTATAAGTTATATTTTTCTTCCTCTTGAATGTTTGCGACGTAAGTACATATCTAGTCAATATCACATATCTCCTTGTACATTTCTGACCTTTGTTCATTTGATTTGCTGTCTATGTGAACATTTTTTTTTAATAAAAATGAATAAAATAAATTTGAATACATGTGTGCACAAGTACCATCCCAAACTCATCTAAATTATCCCTTTACAAACATCTACATTAGTCTTCTTTGACCAAACCAATAGAACATCATCAATATATGGTAAAATGGAAAAAAAAGCCCTACAACATACTTTTTCTCTGGCTTAGTGGACTAAAATCTGGGCTGTAGCAGCTAAATCCTCCATTTGATTGGTCTATAAAGAAAATGGTGTTTTGGTACAGGATACATGAAGTCTTACATGTCTACAACATGTAAATACCTAAAGAATGCTGGAGATACAGTGAGGCTACAGGTACATTATCCACATTTTTTGGAAGTCCCCTTATCCAACTCTTTTAGGTTCGAGTGGCACAGACAATAGGACTTATACATATCCCTGGCGAGCGGGCAGCCCTGGAGTTGGAGGCGGCAGGGAAGTGAGCAGCAAGGGCACCTAGGACCCGCTTACTCTCTCTCACTACCTCTCTCCCTCTCTATCTCTCTCACCCCTCTCTCTCTCACCCCCTCTCTTATCCCCTCTCTTACCCCCCTCTCTCTCTCACCTCTGTCTCTTTCTCTCTCTCTGTCTCAGCCCCCCTCTCTCACCCCTCTCTTTCTCATCCCCCCCTCTCTCTCTCTCTTTCTCTCTCACTCCACCTCTCTTTCTCACTCACCCCCCACCCCCACCTTACTCAGGGCATTCAGGGAGGGACAGTAGGCTAGTACCTGAGGCAACCTGTTGGAGGAGGAATATCAAGCTACACACATCATGTAGGATATGCAACTCGCTTAGGATACACTATGGGCATAGCCAGATACTGTCTTTATTCTTCTCCTCTGGTGCTGTGCTGATCTGCCGCCCTCCACTCCTGTGTAGTGTTCAAAGATCCTTAAGGTTAAGCTCAGGCTTGAACCTTGGGTAGATGAATAAATTACATTTACATTTTTAGCAGAATTTGAGAGCTGTCTTGAAAAAAAAAAAACAAAGTAAATGAAGAAAAGAGCTGCAAGCATCATTCCTTAGCATACTTTGCCTCTTGTGTCTAGAGTAAACAAGTGTAATGCAAGAATATAATTATTTTCCCTTGAAGAACATGCATAGGGAAATACTTAAAGCAAACTGTGACCAAACCCTTAAGGAAATATGATTTATCACATACCTTTCCAACCCCCCCCCCCCCCGTTTAAGTAGATTATTGAAGAGAAAAGCTCTCCATGGTCAAAGAGTATGACTCCACTTTCAAAGTGCTGGTGGACGGGTTACTGAAGGTGGATCATTGGGGCTGTTGCAGGAAGCTAATGAACCTGAGCTGCTGCCATTGATGACTGGAACAGGTGATTGTGGCTTGTTGGTGCTGGTGGATTGGGCTATTGATGATATTAGTCTCTTGGAACTGATGGATAGAGCTAATGGGTTTGGCTTGTTGACACAGGGCAATATGCAAAGCAAATACACCAGCATAATGATCCTTATTAAAAAAAAAAAAAAAAACAATGATTAATTTCAGCCAAACACAAGAAAATGGGAAAATTACTGTCATATGGCTGAAAATTCTGTAAATGACCATGAAAAGTTAGGTTTGTGCCTCCCACTGCCCCTACTACTCCAAAAGCCCTAAGGACCCATTAACACCAATCACATCAGAGCAGTGAAGGTTTTTTTTTTAGCACAGCACCAGGGTGCATCTACCGTAAGCAGCATGTTAGAGAGGCATAATCCATGGCTCAGGTCTTGGCAGTCGCGTGCCTAGCATTTTCACAGCGTATGTCCAAACTGCAGCACGCAGCAATGTTGGCATACTTTACATAAGTGTTGGTTTTATCAAAATAGGTTTTCACTGCACAAACCTGAATAAACCCCAATACTATAATGTCCCTAGCAGTATAAAGACCTGAACCATTTTTTTCTTTAATGCCTACTGATAATTTTGGGTACCTTTGTTCACACAGTTTTAGTTCCTATTTGTGTGATATAACCTCATCTTTTACTTTTTAATCAGGATTACATTGTCAAAAATGATGATTTTAACGTGTGGGAAAAATGAAAAAAAAAAAAAATGTTCCAGCAGCAAAAGAGTTAAAAGATTTCTGTATTTTCTGTGCTGTCCTAGAACCCACAAGAAAAGGCCTTTTCCCCACTGTAGAGTATTTTTTATTTTAATTTTGATATTGGTACATGTGCCCCGTGGCAGTGCTTGGCTTCCCACGCCCTTCCTTTCACAATAGTTTGCTTATTAGTCCAAAGGTTCAATGGATGACACTACATGTCCTTTGTATGTTTATTATTGGGAAATGATGGATTTTGTGTTAGGGAATATGTTTTTACATTTTTAATGTGGTTTAATATTTAGGAATGTTGTGGTAAATAAATTGGTAGGAGGGTATTTCAGGTGTGGTATGGGTTAGCATAGAGTAGAAAGAGAAGAAAAAGGTTGGCTGTAATATAGGAAAGAAGTGTGTCACCATAACATATTTAGAGCAAACAGGAAGCCGGTGAAATGTACTAATTTTTAGGAATTTGTGACATGCTTTTTTAACTAAGCCATATGTGAGTGATTTTTAATCTGTATTTAATAAATAATTTATATAATAAATACATGTAATAGTGCTTCTATGCTACACCAGGAGAGACCATTTTACTCTTTTACATACATCCAAACTTTAGAACTTGAGAATCAGGGACATTTTAGGGAAATAGTGATTGCCTCCTGCTGCAAAAAGTGGGTGTGGCAAAACCTGACAGGCATAGGTAAACAAAACCTGGGCTTTCTTGTACCTATGAAATATGCCTTGATTGCTGTGCCAGAATCAAGAGTCACACAGACATGTATAAACCTCAGCACAATCGTTAAAAAAAAAGAAACTCTTCCAATACATATGGCTTTGTAAAAACTGAAAATAGACAAAAACCACAATTTTGTTGGTGCCTACTTTAAAGCGTAACTCCACTTTTGTTGAGAAAAAAACATTCCCCTCTGGGTGATCTCTGTACATTACAATGGTTTTAACAAACTTTGTTGCAGATTCCTACCTTTTGTTATTATGAAGAAATCAATATTTTTTCCTCTGTGCCTCTGTGCTGAGTGGGTCAAATGGTAGTGGTTTCTTAATTATCTATCAGCTGTGGAACCTGCGGGGCTCTAATGAGGAAAGCTGCTGGGCCTGCAACCCTTTAGACGTGTTTCTATTGGGAGTATCTCACCAAAAATAAATTTTTTGTTGCAGGGGATGCTAGAAATCTGACTTGTAACTTAGGCAGACTTCTGAGAAAATAGGGTGAGCCAATCACACAAGCAGGAAATGATGTTTCTGGGGTGTGTTCAGTACACATTCTGTCTATAGGACAGCTCCAGGTAGCCATATTGCATTGCATTTTCAGAAAATTACAACAGATGCAGATTGAAAAGGAAAGGTCATTTTTAGTAACATTCAATTACAATATGATTTGTTTCGCAATTGTATACGCTATATTGTTTTTTTCTTTATTTGCTGATTTTTTTTACCCACGAAAGTGAAGTTACCCTTTAAAGAAGAATTTGATTACAATAGTGAGGGAATACATGGCAACCAGTAACTGTTGAAACAATGAACAACTTGAGACGTGAGAAATACGTAATGTACATTATAGTACAGAAGTCTGTAATGTACAATATAATGTATATAGTGCAGGAGTCAGGATATGTAATGCAAAGAGTGTTGCAGTTGGTGGCAGGTTTGGGTATACATAACACAGAGTCCAGGGCTCCAGGGTGTGTAATTCATAGGGTTCAAGGGTCACACGTATGCAGCACACAGAGTGGGTTTAGCAGTACCTGACACCCAGAGGGCAGGGTCAAGGAGTACATAATGCACAGAATGCAGGAAACAGGAGTTTGTAATGTATAGCAGGAATGAGGAATACAAAACAAAACAAAAAAAAATTAGGAGTCAGGGGTGTGTAATACACGGTGTAGGGGTAAGGAAAGTGCAAAATACGCCCTACATGCAATGCTCTCCCCTCTTTACCCTTTCAGTAAAAAAGGAGGGAAAGAGGTAGAAGAAATACAGGGGGGGGGGGGATCAAGAAAGGGTGGAAAGAGAGAGAGAGAGATGTAAACCCTAATCAAATGACAATTACTGTAGTTTGATAAATTCCTGTGCATCATAGACAATTGCCATTTTTGAATTTAACCCCTTCTGGACCGGAAGCATTTGTCCCCTTTTAACGGACACTTGCACGGTTGTGCGACGCTGTACCTAAACAAAATTGATGTCCTTTTTTCCCACAAATAGAGCTTTCTTTTGGTGGTATTTGATCACCTGTGTGATTTTTTATTTTTTGCGATATAAACATAAAAAAAGAGCGACAATTTTGAAAAAAACCCAATATTTTTCACATTTTGCTATATAACATTCCCAAAAAAATTCAAAATCAAAATTTTTTAACATTTTAGGCCAATTTCTTTTCTGCTACAAATTTTTGGTAAAAAAAATCACAAGAAGAATATTTTGATTTGTTTGCGCAAAAGTTATTGCGTCTACTAACTATGGGAAAGATTTATGTCATTTTTATTGTTTTTTTTTTTTTTACTACTGATGGCGGCAATCTGCAAATTTTTGCAGGTCTGTGACATTGCGGGCGGACAGATCGGACCCCTGACTAACATTTTTGACACTTTTGGGGGGACCAGTGACATTACTACAGTAATCAGTGCTATAAAGATGCACTGTTACTGTAATAATGACACTGGCAGGGAAGGGGTTAAAAGTGTGGGTGATCAATGGGTTAAATGTGAGCCTAGGAGAGTGATTCTAACTGTGGGGGGGGCATGGCTTGTGAAAGGACCATAGAGACCTGTGTTCCTATATAGAAGGATCACATGGGCTCTATGATCATTCCAGGAAGAAGAACAGTCAGCTGTGTTTAAGCGAGGAGCGATCGCTGTTGTTAGATGGCAATCGGAGCCGCCTGCCCCATGCATTAGCTTCCCCGCTGTCAAGCGGGGGCAGGAGTGTGCCACTGGCAGCGTGTGATCGCCCCCTAGTCTCCAGCGCACGACCGATGTATAGCTACGTTAGTTTGCCCAGAAGTGGCTGCCTGTCGCAGTATAACTGCAGCGGGAGGTCGTAAAGCGATTAATAAAATATTTTTTATTTTTTGTTGCATTCAGTGCTCCTGATCAGGATGATGACCGCAAAATGTGTGCTTAAAGTGATTGTAAACGATCACCTTGTAAAACAACCCATTCAGTTTAAAATAGAAATGAAAGGAAAAATATTTTTGTATAGATATATATAAAAAAAAAATTACAAATACTTTTTTTCCCTTTTTAATAAGTGATCATATTCCCTCTGTTCCCAGCTGCATAAGAGCTGGGCGGAGGAGAAGCAGCAGCACACTAAGCTTCCTAGTGAATGACTGTTCAGTGGGGGCATGTCAGGGCAAGCCTGATCATTGGAAGAGAGCACACTGAGTTCTCGGCACAGCTATAGATCTGACCACATTGTGCTCTCCTGCTTAGCGTGGTCAGTTTTTAACAGGAAAGCAAGGGGACTAGCAGGAACACCAGAGATTTCACATAAAGGGGGCAATACAAAGAGAACAGGATACTTTGTCATACAAGTACATGGTGCAGCAGGCACAGATCAGGAATATGAAATGTTGGGGTAGCAATTTGTACCCCCCATAAGAAGTCTGTGTGATGAGGTTACGTCACAAAAGCAGAATTGAGGGACAAGAATGGAAGGCTGTTACACTATAGCAGCAAGATTATGAACAAGGACCTTCTTGGCAGGATTACAATGCAAACTGTAGATCAAAAAATGTTGGCTTTTAAAACTGTAATTGAAATGATAGTGATTGGTCCATATATTTTACTGAGTCCTTAGATTTATTGGAACACAGAACAATTGCCACGTTTCTCCTCTAGGCTTGATTTATGATGGTCAAGATGATGATGTCAGTGAGGGTGTAATCTGTTTTGTTGCTCGTGAATCTTGGGGTTAAATTACAAAAGACAAACATATTGTGCACTTTGTGAGTGCATTTGCTCCAGTGCTTAGTAAATGAAGGGAAGCTCTAATGACTTCCATCATCCAATCATGTGCAAGCAAAAATGCTGCTTTTTCTTTTTTTTTTTTTTCCTTGCATGTTATTGGGTATTCTTTGCAAAGTGAACCTTCTGCTCATTTACTAAGCACTGGAGCAAATGTCCTTTCAGAGTGCAACTTTGCTTCTATTTGTCTTTAGTAAATCAATAGTGAGTTACACACTACTGTGCAAACAGCTGACACCTTGGATGCTACCCCAAACAGGTATTCAAATAGAATTTATTCACAAAGGCAGCAGTTTAACCCCCCTGGCGGTATGATTCTTTCCGATTTTAGGTGCTGAAAGCGGTACCATTATTTTGCATGTAATTCTTAAGGACGAGCAGCCCAAACCAACTATTTACATATGATTTTTTTTTTACTGTGCGTTCTTCTTTATAACATCTCGGGTATGATAAAGTTTGAAACACAAAATCATAAATTATAATATAATAACTATAAATAAGTTAAAGTATGTGTATATATATATATATATATATATATATATATATATATATAGATATATATATCTATATATATATATATATATATATATATGTGTGTATGTGTAATATATAGATATACATGTATATCTATCTATCTATATATATATATATATATATATATGTGTGTGTGTGTGTCTATATATATATATATATATATATATATATATATATATATATATATATATATATATATATATATAGTACAGTAAACTGCAGGAAAGGGCACTTTGGGGGCAAACTAATGTCAATTTATTTTACTTTGTAATGTAATCCAATAGGATTACAATATGTCAGTGTGTTTGTGTGTTATACTTTTCAAATTTGCCACCAGTTCCACCCCCCTGCGAGCGTCACGTCGCAGGAGACGGAAGTTTGGGCTCACAGCATCGGGTGGAAGATCCGGCCGCCGTATGCTGCAGGGACACATCGCTGGATCCCGGGGACAAGGTAAAAGTACCCTCTACCAGGATCCAGCGATGCTCCCTGGCGGTACCCCGAGTGTGGCTCGGGGTTACCGCTAATGGCACTGAAATTCCACCCGGAGCCACACTCGGGAATACCGCTAAGGAGGTTAATGTCTTAAACCCTGCACCAGCATACTGCAAATGCATGCATTGCACAGGCTTGAGGGGCATCCGCATTCATTTAAGAAGGTCAAGTTTGGTAGTCTGTACTGCCCATCCAAATGTGACAGTGGGGAACATTTTTGCACATGTATACCCCCGGTAGCTACATTTGCAGCAGTTGGGGGCTGTTAAAAACCTGGCCCAACCCTGTATTTTTACTGCCCCTAACTATAAATTGAAATGAGGCCTCAGCTAACAATGATATAAGTATCTCATTTGGAAGAAGTCCACAGTGCAGTATTGATAAAGGAAAAGGAATTGGCAGCACTCCAGGTTGAGTCAAAATCCAGATTACATTGTAATGATTAAGCACACAGTCAGTGTGTGAAATGCGTCTACCTTGTCATGATTGTCATATTTGGATGTCCAGTCCATAAATCTGGATTTTTACTCAACCTGGAGTGTTGCCAATTCCTTTTTCTTTATCAGGTTTTCACGGCGGCGAGCCGGGGCATACACCGGTGTGAGTCATCAGGCAATCACACCACCTTGAGCAGTGAGTTCTTGTCTCTTCAATCACAGTGCAGTATTGTTTGAACAAATGATCATCAGAAGGAAATCTTATCACAAATTCTAGAAATATGCAATACAACAGTTGGTAACAGCGAGCGATGAGTCAGCTAATATCAATCATGTGGTGGTATTGAGGCATTTACATGAACTAAAGAGTTTTATTTATGTGAGTGTATTTACACCTGATTATTTAACAAAAAACTGTCACTAAGCACTGTGAGAGGTTTTGTCTTTATACACTATATTACCAAAAGTATTGGGACACCTGCCTTTACACGCACATGAACAATAATGGCATCCCAGTCTTAGTCTGTAGGGCTCAATAATGAGTATGCCCATCCTTTGCAGCTATAACAGCTTCAACTCTTCTGGGAAGGCTGTCCACAAGGTTTAGGAGTGTGTCTATGGGAATGTTTGACCATTCTTCCAGAAGCCCATTTGTGAGGTCAGGCACTGATGTTGGATGAGAAGGCCTGTCTTGCAGTCTCCACTCGAGTTCATCCAAAAGGTGTTCTGCCTGGTTTAGGTGCAGGCCAATCAAGTTCCTCCACCCCAAACTCGCTCATCCATGTCTTTTTTGCACCTGAACACTGAATCACCACAAGATGAGTGTCACGAATTGCATTGTGGACTTTAATTGTGTTTCTGCACATACACTTTATTGTTAAAAGTATTGGGACGTCTGCCTTTACACACACATGAACTTTAATGGCATCCTAGTCTTAGTCTGTAGGGTTCAATATTGGCAATATAGTGTATTTCAGTGTTCACAATAACACTGTGGACTTTTGGACTTTCACTTGATATATTGATTGCACTTTTATGTATTATTATTTGCTGTGATATATTTGCACTTTATTTATATCTACAGATTGGTAGCGCTGTTCTGTTATTAGTTATGGACTAACACTAAGAGCCCATTCACGCTGCCGTGACTTGTCAGGCGACTTGTCAGCCTGACAAGTCACGCTCCCTCGCGGTCCATTGAGTAGTACAGGACCCGTTCTAATAGGAGCGACACAAGTCGCTCCGACTTAGAAAAAAGGGTCCTGTACTACTTTGGGGGGACCTCGGAGCGACTTGCATAGACTTCCATTATGTGAAGTCCCTGCAAGTCGCGCCGAAGTCGCGGTGCACAGCAGTGCACGCGACTTCACAGGTCGCCCCCCGAAGTCGTGTCGCCTCAGTGTGAACCGGCTCTAAGGGGTTTATTTATTAAGCTCGAGAAGGCAAAATGAGTCACATTTCTGCACAGGAACCAATCAGCTTTTAGGTTTTATTGCCAAAGCTTAATTGAACAAGCTGAGGTTAAAATCTGATTTCTTTGCAGAATTGTGACTAATTTTGCCCTCTCTAGCTTTAGTACATAAACCCCTAAGTGAGTTGATGTTACTAGTAGTGTTAGCTGGCTATCATTTTTTATATATATTTTGCATCTATATTTATACACATTTTATTTGATCTCTTAGGGGCTATCATATCTAAAAGGTATATACATATTGTTTCCTTGCAGAGGAGTCCCACATCAAAACCACCCTGTCTTGATGAGCAGTAAAGATGTTAAATCCTTTGCACATATAATACACCTTTATTTGAGTTGTAATATTGTCTGATGTGTTGGGCCAGGGGACTCAAAGCTTTTTTGTTGACAAAATCACATATACGAGCGGCAGCACAGTGGCTAAGTAGTTAGCACTTCCCCCCTGGCAGCACTAGCCTCCCTGGCGGTATGATTCTTTCCGATTTTAGGTGCTGAAAGCAGTACAATTATTCTGCTAGTAATTCTTAAGGATGAGCAGCCCAAACCAACTATTTACATATGATTTTGTTTTTCTGTGCGTTCTTCTTCATAACATCTCGTGTATAATAAAGTTTGAAACACAAAATCAAAAATTATAATATAATAAATAACTATAAATAAGTTAGAGTATATATATATATATGTGTGTGTATGTATGTATGTATGTATATATATATATATATATATATATATATATATATATATATATATATATATATATATATATATATATATATATATATATATATATATATATATATATATATATGTGTGTGTGTGTATATATATATATATATACTGTGCTTATATATATATATATATAAAGTACAGTAAAACTGCAGGAAAGGGCACTGGGGGGCAAACTAATATCACTTTATTTTATTTTGTAATGAAATCAGTGTGTTTGTGTGTATACATTTTCAAATTTGCCGCCGGTTCCACCCCCCTGCGAGCGTCATGTCGCAGGAGACGGAAGCCGAGGCTCTACAGTATCGGGAGGCCGCAGTATGCCAAAGGGACACATCGCTGGATCCCGGCGACAAGGTAAGTAACCCTCTACAAGGATCCAGTGATGCTCCCTGGCGGTACCCCGAGTGTGGCTCAGGGTTACCGCTTATGGCAGTGAAATCCCACCCGAGCCACACTCGGGAATACCGCCAGGGAGGCTAGGGTCATGGGTATGAATCCCAACCATGGCACTACCTGCCTGGAGTTTACATGTTCTGCCTGTGTGGGTTTCCTCTGGGTACTCCGGTTTCCTCTTACGCTCCAAAGACTTGCTGGTAGGTTAATTAGCACCTGTCTAAATTGACCCTAGTATGCGTGTTTATGAATGTGAGTTAGGGACCTATAGATTGTAAGCTCCTTGAGGGTAGAGACCGATGTAAATGTATTATATATATATATATATATATATATATATATATATATGTAAAGTGCTGCATAAGTTGGTGGCGCGGTATAAGGACCAAAAATATATATATTTACCAATTCTTATGTTTGGTTGTCTTTTAGCTTGGCCCAGGTAAAGTTTCACATACACTATAATGATATGTAGGTCAGTGGGAAGAACCAATGAGCTCTGAAGGGGACATAGGAGATCGACACTCCTTCAGTAATAGCAGCATTCAGTAGGACCTGTGGCAGGAGAGATAATTCTGTTTCTACAGAGATTAGTTATTACAAGATATTGCAATTATGTGACAGAGCACTTTAGGATAGACATACATAACAAGTGATTGTTCCATGTCACAAAATATTTTTGAAAAAGGATGAGCAGTGCCTGGGGGAAGACGAGTCATTTTCCAACAGGAGACTGCAAGGTTTGGGTGTAGGAACTCATTGCTTGTTTCTTACTGAACCAAAAGTGGAAAACTTCCCTTTTGTATGACCAGCTTTAGCAATAAAATTAGATAATATTAATAAGAGAATTAGGGAAATCAGTATGGACACAAGTAGTATATAACAGTTAACTAATTTCAAACAATGGACAAACTTCATTTGCATGTGGTGTTTCTAATTATTTGTTAGGAAGCCACATCACTTTCTAAAGAACAGTCTCCTGCTGTGTAATCAAGCAGCACCAGGTTGTAAACCACAGCTGGAAGTCAGTGAGGTGTGGATGTTTGGATGTTACATCTAAAAATTGCATATATATATATATATATATATATATATATATATATATATATATATACACAGTATCACACAAAAGTGAGAACACCCCTCACATTTTTGTAAATATTTTATTATATCTTTTCATGTGACAACACTGAAGAAATGACACTTTGCTACGATGAAAAGCAAAGCAGTGAGTGTAAAGCTTATATAACAGTGTAAATTTCCTGTCCCCTCATAATAACTCAACACACAGCCATTAATGTCTAAACCACTAACAACAAAAGTGAGTGGTCACATGAAAAGATATAATAAAATATTTACAAAAATGTGAGGGGTGTACTCACTTTTGTGAGATTATATTTATATATATATATATATACACAGTATTTATATATATACAGTATATATATACGTGGGCTGTACCGAAACAAGAAATCCAATGGTAGACATAACTTTGTATTAACCTACATTTGTCGTTCAAATTAAGATAAATAATGGATTGCAAGCAGAAGTAACGTGCTGTCATTGAGTTTCACCTTCTTTTTTTTGTTAAATATTTTTATTAATTTTCATTAAAATACATGGAGAGAAAAAAAAAAGGACATTTAAACAAAGATTACCAACCATTCATACATACATATAATATGGCATTTCCAGATCAAAATAAACATTGATTATTCCAATGGAAGAAAAAAAAAAAAAAAAAACAACACATCAATCCACCTTCTGTGACATCCATAATTAGTGACCATATCTATTAATGTAAGTGGAGGAAACAAAAAATTGTCCTATTTATTAAAGAATAAATTAATAGTGATAATAATTATTGTTGATTATTAAGGGGAGAGTCTTACCAAAACCTTCCTTCCTCCACCTTATTGTCGTGAATTACACCAGGAAAGAAAAAAAAAGGTGGGGGGGGGGGATAAATAGACCTCTAAGTGTTGGGATTACTTTTTGTTACAATGTTTATTTATTTTAATTCTTCATATTGCACCTCCTGTTTGCTATTAATACATTTATTATGGGCTATTTATTTCATCTTATTTTAATTTATTTCCATTCCTTAATCTCTGAATCCCTGAGCCATGATATCATTATTTTTATCCTTTTCTACCGAGTTGAACATCCACCCACACCAAGTGTCCAGGAATTGCTCTTCCCTGTCCTGACTCGTATGAATCCAATGTTCTGCCTCATTATCTTATCCACCTCCCTCTTCCATTCCACCAGGGTAGGGCATTTAGGCTCGGTTCACACTTGTGCAATGCGGGAAGGCTGCGAATACGCAGCCTGTTCCCGCATCGCATTCGCACCTTTGGCAGTTCACACTGCCATATGCGATACGCAGGGGGTGTCAATGAAATGTTAAAGACACCCCCAGTTTGATCGCATATCGCAGTGCGATCTGACATTACGCACAGAATCGGATCACACAAGTGTGAACCACTCTGCGATCCGATCCTGATGCGGCTGAAAAAAAGGGTCCTGTGCGTCTTTTGTGCGGGTGCAGTGCCAATTTCAGCCATACAAAGTGTATGGCTGAATTCGCATCCGCACAGGAGATCGCATGTAATGAAGGAGCAGTGCGCTCCGAATTACATGCGATCTCCGCAGCCACACATATGTGAACCGGTACTCAGTTTGTCTCCAATACCACGAAATAAGGCCTTTAGCTGCGTTCAGCAGATGAGGTGTAATACTCCTTCTATATGAATTTATAGACGAAGTCGTATCATGAAAGAGTAACTTAAAGCGGAGTTCCACCCTAAAAATTATTTTTTCACCGTTCAGATAGCTTAGATGAACCTGAAAAAGAATTGGATAATTAAAAAAAAAATTTTCACTTGTTTTTAATGAAAATATACTTACCTTCCTTCCTTTTCCTCCCTCTGCGGACACGGCCCGCGCCGTCACTTCCTCCTTGCATTGACTCCTGGGAGATGAGCACTTCTGGGCCAGGTGCATCATTCCCTGCTGAACAGCTTCTTGGCATTCTGGGACTCCGACGTCACTGAAGAGGACACCAAAGAGGACGCTCTGGCTTCAGCTGCCCACACCTGAGATGGCAGCGCTGGACAAGACATTTTCAAGGTAAGTATTTCTTCTAAAAGGTAAGTGAAACCAGGGACAGTTCAGAGGCTATCGTTGCTTAAATGCAATAGCCCTGACCGGGGGTATTTTTAGGTTAAAAAAAATTTTCAGGGTGGAACTCCACTTTAAGAGGTGTGAACTCTAAAGGGTTCAGTGTTAGTTTCTGTATCCAGGAAAAAATATCCTCCCTAGAACTTTAATCTTAGGGCACCTCCACTATAAATGGAGGTAAGTGCCCTCCTGAGGACAACCTCTCCAGCACTCTCCGCTGCAGGAAATATCTTAGCCAGGCAGAGTGGGGTACGATACCACCTGGCCAAGAATTTATAACAGAATTCTTGCGTTTTCATATTAATTGATGAAACATGCGTCAATTTATATATACGCTGGATTTGTATTGGTGTAAAAGTTATTCCAAGTTCCTTCTCCCATTCTTTAATAAAGTAAGGAATATTTTAGGATCGCAAGTCCAAAAGTAATTTATATGTGCGGGAGAGCAAATGTCCCCCTCTCGCTACCCCCGCAAATATTTTTTCAAAGTCTGTTAATAACTTACGCAATTTAAACAGAAAATCTTGGATCTGTCTATGGCGCCAGAAGTCCATAGGAAACTGTGCAAGACTCTGTCTGAAGTCTGATAAATGAATAATGCGTCCCGTAGGAGCTAATCTCATACAGCTTGAATCCCCTTCCGGATTCCAACTACAAAAAAAGGCCAATTTCTCCCCTGGAGGGAACCATAGAAATCCTCCTAGTGGGCCAAGGGTGATGTATGCGGAGCTAGTTCACCTGTTTTATTGCTTCTATCCCAAAGTCTCAAAGTCGTGAGAGTTAAGGGTGAAGCCCATTTAGAAATGCCCCTTCCTGAAGCGGGTATCCATGGCGCTCCGGCCAAATTCGGTAAGTTTATTATGCCAGTTAATAATTCGTACCAAGGCCATGGCCTTATCATACATATTGATGTCAGGTAAGCCTAGTGAGTTTCACCTTCTAATGATTCTTGTCAGTGGTTGCAGTTGATGGTCTCCTACTTCGTGGTTTGTCTTCATTGCCAGTTTCCCCTTCTTTAAACTTCATCCATCTGTACACATTGATCTTGTCAATGGTGTCATCTCCATAAACATTCTGTAGCCTTCTGTGGATATCAGACAGCCTGCTCCTTCCTTCGTCAAGAACTCAATGACAATACATTGCTTCTGCTTGAATCCATTATTTACCTACAATATAAAATAAGAAGAAAATAGCTGTTATAAAGAAAGAGTTACTCTACCAATATGCACAATTTGACCAACCTATATAAGTTAATAAACATGTTATGTCTACTTTTTGATACAACATTTATATTATTACAACATTTATATTATTTAAATTTAAAACATTTTAAATACCTGCCATTTATTAGACATATTAAGGCTGATCTACTGTGTTAAAGTGATATTAAAGGTTTACTTTAACCTTTTTTTGGGTCCCTCACTGACGCCCCTGCCTCCTTCTTTTCAGCCAATGATTCCCGCTGCTGTCTCAGCCAATGAGGAATGAGAGACCCGGGAGAAGCTCAAGTTCTCATGCACATCACTGTATTGAGAAGGAGCTCAGGTAAGTATTAGGAGGATTGGGCAGGCTGCTGCACACAGTAGTTTTTTTTACCTTCATGCATAGAATGCATGAAGGTAAAAAACTGTGAGCCTTTAAAACTACTTTAAAGCGTAACCCCACTTTCGTTGAGAAAAAAATATTCATCTCTGGGTAATCTATGTACATTACAAGAATTATAACAACCTTTGTTGCAAATTCCTGCCTTTTGTTATTCTCAAGAAATCACTGTTTGTTCCTCTGTGCCTCTGTGCTTAGTGGGTCTAATGGAAGTTTATTCATTCATAATTATCAACCGGCTGTTATTCATAATTGCAGAGCACTAATGAAGAAATCTGCTGGGCCTGCTTCCCTTTAGACATGTTTCTATTGGGGGTATATTACCAACAATGACATTTTTGTTGCAGGGGATGCCAAAAATCTGACTTCTGGGAAAATTGGTGAGCCAATCACACAAGCAGGAAATCATGTTTCTGGGGGGTGGTCAGTACACATTCTGTGTACAGGACAACTCCAGGTAGCCATATTGCATTGCATTTTCAGAAAATTACAACAGCTGCAGATTGAAAAGGAAAGGTAATTTTTAATAACATTCAATTACAATGTGATGTGTGTCGCAATTGTATACTATTTTTTCTTTATTTGCTATTTTTTTCCCCACTAAAGTGGAGTTACCCTTTAAAGCAGCATTAACTCCAAAGGCAAACATTTATTATATTGCAGCTTACCAACTCTTAGATGATATGGCTGCATTAGTTTCATTTTTTAAGCTTTCTTGCTTCTATTTTCATTTGGTGATCCAGCCAGCAGATGTGTTGTTTTTCAAAAGCTCTTCAGTTCTCCAGCAGAATGTATCAGCTTACATAGATGGGACAAACCACTTAATGCTGGCATGGGTGAATAAAATGATCAGCTTTTATTTAAAAACCTTTATCCAAAAAGGGAAAAAAAAACAGTTTACTGTAACTAATTTGAAACTATGAGTTGAAGTGTGGCTTTTATTTTTTAGTATATCCAAATGTACTTATACATTTAACACTGGCTGGCCGGACAATCATACAAAGCCAGGATCTCTGTTGATTGGCTGTTCATGACAGTAAACCTGCAGCGATGACATTACATCACGTCCAGTTTACTCGGAAACCATTGGCACAAGTTTTTAAAAATCTAAAGCATTCAAAAGCACAGATCTTACTGTTTTTAATGTTTTTAAGTGCAGATGAGGGATTTAGGGTCTTATAGACCCCAGATCTCTCCATAAAGAGTACCTAACACATGGCCATTGCTGTCAAAAGGAGGTTTACATGAAAATAAAATGGTGTAAAAATAAAGAAATAAAATAAATTTATATTTAAAAAGTAAACATTTAAAGTGCCCCAGTCCCCCCGTGCTCGCATGCAAAGGTGAACGCACATGTCGGTCATGCACATATGCAAACAGCGATTGGCCTATGTGTGAGATATCCCAGCGAACATCAGATCATGGGCAGTAATTCTATATATAGCACTTGGACAAATCTTGTCTCAGGGTCTGATGAAGAAGCTGCAGTTGTTCACTGTGAATGGCTGCAGCTTCCCCATCAGACCCTGAGACTAGAACGATATACTGCGGCTGGGGTGGAACAAATTTAGAAGGGGAGGGCGCCTGATTTTTGTCTTGCCTAGTGCAGCACAAAATTGTAATACACCACTGCTACCAGTCATTGAAGCCAGGTGTTTTTTGGGCACACTCTTCAGTTTAAGTCAAATGTATGAAACTGAATAAAGTCCCAGTCTTTTCCATAAGTCATAATGGTGATGTTTCCTTTCATGTTATCATCAAATTGGTGATCCAAGATTCTACAAGGTACAAGCATCTAATAAATTTATTTTTAATTGATTGGCTATATAATTAGTATGTTCTTTCTTGAAGAGGTGCTGTGGCAGATTTTAATTTTGTAAGTGCAACACCCAGCAGAACAAATACAGCCCCTTGTTGGGTTATGCTGCCCAAATTTGGCACTAAGTTTCGATGAATTTTGGAGAATGGTAGAGAGTCAGGACATCCAAGCACAAGAGTAGATACTACAACAAGCAGTCCTATAAAATATTTAAGGTTCTGTGTGCTGTGCCAGTGCTATAATAATTAGGGAAAGAATAAATAGGGATTCTTTCTTATATATATATAAGCCATATGTAATTAAAAGTAATCAAAGCAAATTATCAGGAATTTTTAGCATCAGCAATTTTTATTTTTTTAGTTATGTGTCTTCCATCAAGATAGTGTCTCAACTTTAGATTTAAGTCCAAAATTAGGGATTGTGGTCTTGAGTTCCCATGATACCTTAACAGAATAATCACCATACCATATAAATTCAATGAAGCCTGATGTCATAATTTGTTTCTATTCCATTGGCCAGTCCTTTACTGTGTCAAAGGAGACCTATAATAGATGCTTCTAGATTCATACCATAGAGACTGGTTTAGGCGCTCCGAAGTCAGTAGCGCTCTTCCCTCCTCCTCTATCTAGATTCATACCATGTCTACTAAAGACAAATGAAATAGGGACAGTTTCCTGCTGGTTAATGTGGTTTCTAAGTCACTACTTTAAATCGCTTTTATCACCCCTGTTTTAGGCAGATATAAAGTTCTGTGTCCATTGTTTAAAGATTTTATTCCTAAATACCTTTTTCTACAGCTCCACTGTGCAATCACGTGATCCCCTCCGCTCTCCATCCCCGATCTAAGGGGAGCAGCGGGAGGGGCTGATATTCCCCTCTGACGTCAGCCAGCCACCAGAAGAAGACCACGTGACCGTACAGCCAAACTGTGCAAGAGGGTATTTAGGAATATCATTTTTAAAAAGTGGACACATAGTACTTTAGATCTGCCAACAACAGAGGGAATGCCAGCGATTGTAACACATTACTAATTAATTACAGGAATAGCCTCAAGAGGGGCAGGGAGTAGATTGCTCTCACACACATGCTTGGAAACTGACAGGCGGGGAGGGAGGATGAGAGGGGAGAGACTCACAGCAGAAAGCAGGATGAAGGAGGCACATGAACTGACCATGGTATCATCAACAGCCATGATCACCGTGGTCAGTCCACACAGGGAGGACACAGGAACTGGCAGGGTCAACCAGGTATTTTATATCATACATTGGTAAAAATTACATGGCACAAGCACTATACTATAGATCATGTTTTAAAGGAACAGGAAAAAAAATTTATTTTTAGGATTACAACTACTTTAAGTTTAATGGAAGTTGACACTGTGGTTAACACTGTGGTTAGCCAGTCAGAGTTAGTTCATTGTAATATCTAAATATAAGGACATTGAGCTTTATTTTACAACTTATAAAGAAATCTCAAATGCATTTAATATTTAGTAATGCATGCACTAGGGTCTATAAACACTGAAAGAACGGTCTTGTGTGAAAATGACTTTAAAAATTCAAGTAGGCTTATCTTTCCTACTGGGAGACAGTACAGAACTTAGTCCAAACTTTCTGCTTTGATTCATGGCTAATATTACAACACTCTGCTACCGGGAGACATCACGATTTTCAACTGGAAAATTATGAAAGATATTTGAGACACAGAAAAGGTTGCGTGATGAAATGTTTAGTATAAGCTTATTTAACCCTTAAAATGGCTTTTTCATCTTGTCAGGCCATACAAAATAAGACTTTAAAATAAACTTTGAAAAGTTTTTCTTTTAAGAGGAGAAAGATCTGTTGTGGAAGACTAAAGAAAGAAAAACTAGTGAGATTACATTTTTTTGGAATATAGTGATAAGAGGAGTTGTGTTTATTTATTAAATAATTTATAAGACCCTTAGACAATATGGGCAGGGGCTGTGTTTACTTTGAATACTTTTTTTTGTCTCTTTATCCATATCTATTTTAATTATTGTTTAGCTGAGGTTGTTATACTGTATGACCAATTTATAAAGCAGCCTAAAATTAGTCATACATGCTAGATTGAATAAGAGAAGTCTATAGATTCCCCTATTCGCAATAAACAGCTTGAATGGATGACTTTTCCATAGTTTACTATCGTATTTTGACAGCTAGCACCTGCGGTTGTCAGAATATTCAAAGAGTAACTGCAGCTGATTGGCTTACATTACTATTTCATATTAAAGGTTTGTCAAAATACCATTTCGTATTAAAGTTTGTCAAATGGAGTGACATCAGTAAGGCCATCTACGGCTGGAAATTCAGCCTAATCACAGGATTTGCCTGAAATTCAAGCTGTGCATGACCAGTTTAAAGTAGAGTTCCAGGCTAAAATCAAGCTAGGTATAATCCAATCGAGCACCCCACCTCTCTCGTATTTGGATATCCTTTTTTTGTTTTGTGCCTTTTTTGTTTTTTCCAGCATGGCTTCCATTTGCATCGGCCCCTCTTCCTGCCCCCCACTGCCTTCTGGGACCTGTTTGTGTCCCAGAAGATGACGGGCCATTCAGAAAGCGCAGCGCAGTGCGACTCGTGCATGAGCAGTAGGAGACCGGCTGTAAAGCCTGAAGGCTTTACAACCAGTTTCACGTAGTTGCAATGCCAATGCCTGCACCCGAGCTGATGAATAAATCAGCTTGGGGGGGCTGACATAGTGGTATCCCTGGACAGGTAAGAGTCCTTATATTAAAATTCAGCAACTACATTATTTGTAGCACCTGACTTTAAACGTTTTTTTTTTTTTAAGAGGCTGGAACTCGGCTTTAATTGTAGCCATACCACTCCTTAACAAGTGTGCAATCTATTTTGCTTGTTTACAGACTCTGAAAGGAGCAAAGACCATTCATTCTGATGGAATATGTGAAAGAAGAGCTGAGGAAAGTAGGAAATTTGTCACATGACTTTGACAGATCTTGTGAAAGGGCTTTCCTCCTAACCCGGAATGTTTTCTGTAGTATTATGCACAGAACACTTTGAAAGACACCATAGACCCCACACCATGCCCTGCATGAAAGCGTAATGTAGTGTAATGACTGTGATGTCCCGTGGAGAGCGTTTACTGTTCTCTTTTATATATCAGCCACTCTGTGTTTTAAAAATTACTACCATTAATTTTTTTTCCTGTTCCAAGTAATCATATTTCTTCAATGCATGCACACAAAATCAGTTAAAGAAATACAGAAAGCTAAGTTAATTATATTCATATGCAAAGTAACTCTATTCTGTGCTCCTCTGAACTGGATGCCCATTCAAATAAACTGGTACTGAAAAGAAATCCATAAGGCCTGTAATATAGGAACAGCTATTGCTTTGTAATTTTTGAAGGTGTAGCCTTCATTTTTATTTTCTTCACTACATGGTGAGTCTTTGATCTCAAATGATCATGTGCATATCAGGTACCCAAACACTTGATATCTACATGCTTTAGCCAAAGAAAACTATTCACTAGGGATAAGCCAACTGGGTTTGGTTAGAGGTGGGTTGTGGAACAAGACTCAACAAATGGCCAGGATTCCAGTTATCTAGACTTGACTCTTATCCAAGATAAGGTTCTGATATAGATGTTAATGGGGTATCGCAACACAAAGGCGTAGGCATTGTTAGTACAGCAATCTCCCCTGCTGAGCTGTTGTGTTCTGAGAGGGAGATGCCCCCCCCCCCCAACAGAATACTCCGATCAGAGCTCTCAGACATTGGTTTCTGTCAGAACAGCTGCCATACACACGGGCCGAATGTTGCTCGGTTTTTATTGAACCGCCTGATGTCGTTCGACATTAGGCACGTGTGTAGTAGGCCTAAGTACCCTTACTCATTCACATGGGGTGGTATCTGGGGGCCCACTTATTGTTAAAGGAGAATTCCAGATTTAAAAAGCCTTCCCCCCTATAGACCACCTCAAACACTGGTCAAAGGTTCTGCGGGAGAGGCCCTGGTCCTTATCAACATGGGGACAAGATACTTTTCCAGGGGTATTCCCCCCTGGCAAGGAACGCAACTACTTGAGGGCGTGTGGTTTGGTATGGTTCACGAAGGGACCGCACACTCATCTTCCCCTTTCCTTGCCTGCAAGGCTGCATGCTTGGATCAGAGTCTGGAGTGGAATTTTTAGGAGGACCTGGAGTCATGCATTTTTCCCCTTTTTTCTGTGTGGAATTTGGAGGGGGAACTCAACTAATTTTTTTTTTTTTTTTTTTAGACAGTACCCACCCCTTTGTTTACACTCTGCTGCCAGCCAGGAATCTCTGGCTTACTGCTGAATGAGCCGGGTGGGGAGCTGCCACATTTAGTAACACTCCGCTTTCTGTGAAGTTTGTCTTACAGAATACAGATTTAGTTTGCTCATTGCTAAACCTTCAATCAAGCAAAATTTGGTACGATCCTAGGTTTGGACAATTCTGCCATCTCATCCCTAGGGACCAGAGCTGTAGACAGATAGGGGGAGATTTACTAAAGCTGGTGCACTCAGAATCTGGTGCAACTATGCATGGTAGCCAATCACTTTAGAACTTCAGCTTGTTCAATTAAGGTTTGGCAAAAAAGCCTGGAAGCTGATTGGTTTGTCTGCAGAGCTGCACCAGCCTTTGCACTCTCCATTTTTGGTAAATACCCCCATAGTGTCGGGGGGCATCAGTTCATATTATTAACTACTAATCCTAATTTTCCAGCAAACTTCTCTGTCCTCAGTAGCTCAACAGTCTATTTCAGCATCTCAGATCTCAGGGCCCTACTGTAAATTTTAGTGTGAATTCAGTACTGTAACAACAATAATGACCACACAACATTTTATATTATGACATAAATGTTACAGTAAAGAATCCGGGCCTGTACACATCCAAGTATTGTAAAATGCAATATGAAATGAAAATTTTTGAAAATGCATTTTCTGCTTTTAGTGCAAGTTTATTACATGCGTTACAATTAAAACCAACCCATAATTTCCATGGAATTTTCTTGTGTTTTGCATGTGTTTCTTCCCTGGGCACCTGGAAAAATGAACATGTGACTGAAAAGATGGACTTAAAAAAGTGTATTGTGTTTTTGGTGCTTTATTATTGACTATAATGAAAGATGCATTTTTGGCGTGTTTTTCAAAAAACGCAATGCACCAAGAAGGTCTTTTCAAAAACACAGCACACTGCAGCATACAAATGTGAACAGTTACATAGCATTTATACGGAATTCATTTAGATTTGCTTTTGACACACTGGGAAGGTGCATTTTAAAGCGCCAAAAGAGCACAGATGTGAACATGCCCTTACAATTCTAATGCAAGCGTCTTTAAGCCATGACTTTTTTTATTTTTTGCCAGAACTACAAACAGCTATCTTGCCTGAAAGATATTCTAGAGTTTTTACAACCTCAGGAAAACTGAATTAGGCATACAGGTTTGAATTTCAGTGCTGGCTGGGATGACCAGAAGCTCTAAGGGCAAACATTCTACACTGCTAAGACAGCTAAACAGATTCTCCATATTGCACAGCCTGCAAAGGAGAATTTGTGAATAGCAACAACAATTCTTGAGTCTTCTCCTGTGCATCTTACTACAATTCTGAAGTCTCCTCCTGTACATCTGATGCCAACTGTTCTTGGTTGGAAATATCTTGCACGGTTTTCAGTGTCAGTGTCAAGAGCAACTTCTGCAATCCTTAATGATACAGTACTGGATTTGTGTTATCTCTACATGCATACAAATTTTCTTTGCCTAATTTGCCAATTTTGCCTCAAGAACACCCCTAATGGGGTCCCTTTTCACCCCCAGGCCACATAGCAGCTATATGGGGTACTGTGGCTATTGTTATACTACTGTCACCAAGTAATGAAGCTGTGGTAAGAATGTTGCCCCAGAACATCCTTAAAAAACAGTTTTGACAGATTCTGTTTAGAAATTGTTACTTTCTAGAAGCTGCAATTTCATTTTAGTTCAGTGAACAGAATATGTTACTTAAGGGCTGATTTACTAAAACTTGAGAGAGCAAAATCAGGTGCAGCTGTGCATGGTAGCCAATCAGCTTCCAATGTCAGCTTGTTCAATTAAGCTTTGGCAATAAAACCTGCAAGCTGATTGGTTTCTATGCAGAGCTGCACCAGATTTTGCACTCTCCAGTTTTAGTAAATCAACCCCTAACTGTCAATATGTATTCAATATGTATTGATCTATTTGGTTTTATAAGTTTAGCATCTGCAACTCAACAGCGAGCCGAGGGCATGAAGATAATGTCCAGGATCATTCTTTTAGACCCCTGTGTGTGTGCACGTTTAGGTTTTATTTAAAGGGACAATTTTATATCCCTAGCTACAGAGGCATAACCAAACTCTTGCTACCAATCACCTAATTTCCAAAACAATAAAGAGAACATGTTTTTAAAGTGAAATTTTCTGGATAGAAATATGGGAGATGCCAATGTTGACCTCTCGTTTTTTTAGAATATTAGTTCTCTTGCTGTCATCCTAATACACTGACTTCAATGCATCCTAAGTCTCTGAGCTAAAAAAAAAAAAGCATTAAAGAATTGTAACACTTTGCTCGGGAGCAAGAGGTTAAATTGTCTGTAGATTTTAGACCTAACTCAACCAAAACTGATGTTTAAGATACACGTGGATGTTGGTGGGTTAAGTAAAACGCAAATCCATCAGGAAGAGTGCTACACCCCGGTAATAGCTGCTATGGCATAGATGCAGAATGCAGATGACAGCTTACAGAGGTCTTGTTTTCAACCAGAACAGGTTGTGGGGTGATTAATTTCACCTATATTTACCGAAATTTTAAATTCTAATTTTGGATGCACATGCACTGTAAGCACAGATATTTTTCATGCTACAAACAAATATAATGCCATTGATGCTGTACTCCTTTGGCTGTGCAGTTATTCTATTGCTGCCTATATTAGTGACTAGTGAACAAAAGTGCATGTGCTGTCTACTCCTGTAGCTTTTCTAACTGTGGGCGATATATTTTAGACTTAGCAGCCCTTAGGAAAGCTTCATGTTTTACTGCAGTAAGTACTCCTTGATGAAAACAATCAGTCTAAAGCAAATCTAGTATGGTAGGTACTAGCTAGTCTCAGTACCAGGACTCAGGCTATCACTTTAAGGCTGAGCAAAACTCACCAGTTTTTGCTGCCCTATTGACATCTGCAGTGGTTCACCAGAAGTACCAGCACGTCTGCTCTGCCTACAGTCCTGATATGTGCTAAGAAGCTTTAATCAATTATCCCTACCCAGCTGCACTGGACGAGATCATGTGTTGGCCATCAGAACTGACCACCGCCATTGGGAGAAGAAAAGGGAATTTGACAAAGCTGAGGCGAAACCTGTGCCTTTCTTGACACCCAATTCCTCCCCCTCCAGTGCCATGTCTGAGGAGGAACCTATGCAGCTAGGTTTCATAGATTCATCTGCTCAGCAGCACACATGCTGCCATAACATGGGAGTTTGTTTATACTATGGTCTCAAGGGTATGTTTATACTGTGGTCTAACACGTCCAGGAAACTCCAGGACACAAGGTGATTGTGAAGAGGTTACCATGGGTCTGTTTTAAACTCCCCAAAAGGACAATCACTTAATGATCTCTCCTGTTATGCATCATGAGACAAGGTCTCACAAGCTGCTGGCCTTTGTGGATTCCGGAGCCACCGGAAATTGTATTAATAAAGCCCTGGCCACACGCATGTCTCTTAAAACTCATGCTCCAAACTGTCTGGTCCACTTGATTTTTGTGGATAATCAGCCTCTCTCACAAAACCAAGCGCTACAGGCCACTAACCCTCTCCTTCTAAAAGTGGGGGCTGTGCACTGGGAGAAGATTTTTTGTCTTTTCAATGATTTCCCTTCCATAATTTTGATTCTAGGCCTTCCCTGGCTTCAAAGACACAATCCAGTGATTAATTGGAGCACAGAAACTATTTTGGCTTGGTCCAATCAGTGTGTACAAATTTGCATTCTGCATTCTTTTTGCCAAGTGGAACAGATTTTTTCTTGTTTTCAGAATTCCCTGGATATATTTTCTAAAGGGTTGGTTACCATTTTACTGCCTCATCGCAATTACAACAGTTCCAGTGATCTCCTACCTGGCACTACAACTCCTTGAGGAAGAGTGTTTCCTACTGTTTGTGTCAGATGCCACTTATCCTGTGCCTACAGCCCAGCCACTCTCCACTGAGCCTCTGTCTACTACCTTAGTCCAGCCTTCCTTAATGTCTGCTGCCTCAATCTAGGCCACAACCCAGTGGTTCTGGTGTAGCCTTGCCTGGCGCTATCTGTGGCAATCATACCAATTCCTGCCCCAGTTTTTTCCGTCCTGCCTGTCTATGTCCTGCCACCTCAGTTCAACTGGTCACAGTATCATCTATAAGTCAGTCTGCTTCTGACTCAGCCCCAGCTCATCATTTTCACACCATTCAACTCAAGAGGAAGTTCCATCTTCTTTATCCAAGTAAAGCCCTGGGTTGCAGAGGGGAGGGCGTGATGTCAGTTCCAGGACTTAGGCTGTTCCTTTAAGACTGAGCAAAACTCTGTGACAGCTCTTACCTGGAAATGATGATGATTGGTCAGCTCCTTGCAGTCCATGTTTAAAGCCCCTGTTGTACACACCACCAGTGCTCTTGATAGCGGATGCCACCTTGTGTGCTCTTGCTTGACCTAGCTTGAATCTGTGTATTACCATGTATGACCTGGCTTGCTCTTACTCTACCATAATGACATCTACATTGGTGCACCACAAGTACCAACAAGCCCTCTTTGCTTACAGTCCCGCTTGTAGCATATGCTATTTACTGCTGAACTATCTGTATGTAGCACATCTGAACTGTTTCCCCTGTTACCCCACATGGCAAAGGGACTTTAAACACCTTATTGAGTATGCACAGCAATCTTCAGTTCAGTGGCATGACTAGCTTATCTGGCACCTGAGAGTGAATATTTTTCAACACACCACACACACACCTAAAGAAATAACATACCCCTTAATATGGACTCCCTTAGTACAAATCCCCCCTACCAGCTTATCCCCTCAGTATAGCCCCCCCCCCCCCCAAGTACAAACCCGCCCAATACAAGCCCTCCTGAGTCCAGACCCCTCCTTACCCTAACCACTCAGTAAAGACCCCCCTCATCCATTATAATACCTTAATACAGACCCTTCCTCCCATCCTACATCCTAAACCCTCAGTACAACCCCCCCCCCCACCTCAGTACAGTCCCCTCCCCCAGTCAAATGCCTCAGTACAGACTTCTCCTACCAGCCTAACCCCTTAGTACAGACCCCTCAATACAAACACCCCCCCCCCCCAGTACAAACCTCCCTCCCAGTGTAAACCCTCAGTGCAGACCCCACCATACAGACCTCCCCAACACCCTGCACAGCCTCTCATTACAACCTCCCCAGTGTCAACACCCCCACAGTACAGATCCCCCTCCCAGCTTAACTTTTCAGTACAGACCATCCCCAGTACAGACCACCCCCTACTCCAGACACTCCTCAGTACAGATTATACTGGGGAAGATATCCCTACCAATTAGTGGCAGTCCAGAGTAAGGAAAGTTCTTCCCTCTGCTGTGTCAAGGTACGGGAGCTGAGGAGGAGCCTTTCCTTGCAGCTGTTAAACAGGCAGAAGTGGTGCTGTAATATAGCATTCCTTCTGCCAGTCTGACAGAAATACAAAAAAGAAATATGTTGGGTGGCCAGCCAGCACCCCCAAAAGTTCTGCTCTGTGGACGGCACTGCCCTAAATATGGTACTGCCATATCAGTTCAGCAGCAGGGGCTGGGGATAGAGAGGGGACTATTTATTCATTTTCAGGATCAGTCAGAGTAATCCTCCTTTCTGCAGCTCCTGAAAATTACATTAAAATTCTGGCCTGCCAGAACATAAAATAATTTTATTGTCTGGAGCCACAGCATGGACGATTACTCTGCCCGCTCCTGAAAATGAGTAAATAGTTTTCTCTCTGTCCCTGGCCCCTGCTGCTTAACTTGTGGGGCTGGGGAGCTTTTATTTAATCACTTGGAATGATGATCCCTGGAATTACTGTGCATGCACCCAAAGTTATTTGAAGAGTCCCCTCTCTGCTCCCCAAGGTCCATACAGAAGGGCTGTCTCTACGCCTAAGGCTCTGTCCAAAATACTAAATTGGAATTGTTATTTTTGTACAGCAAATATGATGTTAATTCCCCGCTACAAAATTAAAGTTACCACCTTCCAGACAGAAGAAAAATACATAAGCACTGGACAGCAGGAATATTTTATTTGCAAATCTCAAAAAACAGCAACCTTTTCCGTTACTTTGCATTATTCTTTTTTATCTGTGACAATAATTTAAAGTTGATCTAAATCCAAACACTAACATTTGATTTAAGATTTAATATATTAAACTAGCTTCAAAAGTTATTTTCTATGCTTTAAATATTCAGCTTTTATAAAAATAATCCCTGTTGGTCTTGCTATTAAGATCCTTGTTTTGCTTCTTCCTGTTATGGGACAACAACTATCTTCCAGTTCAGCTCCTGAATTGTCACCTTGTCACATGTGCCCCTGATAAAGACTACAACAAACACAAATTGTACAACATGTTTCAACTTTGTGAAGGCAACATTTGAGTGAATTGTATAAAGTGAAGCTGTGCTACAAGTGATAGGATATATATAAATAAAAAATATAAACCAAATATAGAATATACAGTGTATCAACTGATATATACACACTGGTGAATTGATAACCAACTAGCAAAAAAAAAGGGATAATCAAAGGTTGATAAACCATAAATTAGTGTCCCAAAGAATATAAATAAAAAATAAAATAAATTGTGCAACAAAGGCGTGTAGATATAAAGTCCTCCACCACAGCAACAAATATGAATTCCTCCACGTTGCGTCTGACAAACCACCAAACTTGTGAGCTTACCAGGTAAAGGTAATCAGCAGGCCAATCAAAGCACTCCAGTTGATGGGTAACGGAATAGGGATGTAAATACACTAAACCGGGACCATTAGTGTAGTGGATCTCCCACCGGAAACGATCAACCCCGTGAGCCATAAAAACATCCATCCAAAGATTATATAAAACATATGAAGGGCTTCATGATGTAGTATGTTTAAAAAACTTTAATAGATTCAATATATAAAAAATGCACTCACATTCAATGCAGTAATAAACGCTCGCGATACAAGGAAAACCGGCCGGCTAACACTATCGCCCGTCCTTCCGGGTCTGCGTGGTGACGTCAACACGCCGGTCCCCATGCGTTTCATCACATGTAACGTCTTCCTGGGGGTACGAGCGGTGTGCTGGTGCCACCACTTAAATCATTTGAGTGAATGCCTGTAGACAGAAAGCAGCTGAGAGAGTCTGGAGGAGATCAGCAGCATTGGGATTTAAAATAAATTGCATGAAAAAATGGAAATTGCTTAAAAATACACAGTGCTTTCAGTCATTCAGTTAAAGTTCGGATCTATCCAAGAGAAAAAGAGGAGCCGCTCACCAACCCAGAGCATTGGTATGCAGATGAATGTGGCCTCAGCCAGCGCAGCTCCAGCCACTCCCCCTGACATGTTTCGCCCCACTCATCGGGGCTTGGTCACAGAGATTGTTGCCATCTCTTTGACCAAGCCCTGGTGAGCAGAGCGAAACATGTCAGGGGCGTGGCTGGAGTGGTGCTGGCTGAGGCCACATTCATCTACATATTAATGCAATGGGTTTTGAGCAGTGCCTTTTCTTCTCTTTGATGATGCTCTTACACCTCTAAATGGTGCACTGTCGCCAACCCCCTTCACTGTAACCGGCAGAGAGATCTCTGTCACTGCAAGTTTTATATGGATCAAAGTTTAGATCTACTTTAAAAGTCCACCTTTCAGAGGAAATATGAAGTAATATCATTACACTTGTGATCTATTGAGAGCTGCAGTCCCTTTGCCATTGTTGCAAATAGGACTGTAGTCTTTTTGTTCACAGATCTCTGTAAATAAATGACAAAGCTGGTGATGCCATGCAAAGCCGTGCTGAATTCAAATTTTGACAGGGGCTGGCAGGTAGAATAACCTCATTATTGAGGGGAGTAGGGGGAAGGTGTCGGGGTAGGGTGTTACACACTGTCACCAAATGTCATGTTACACCTAAAATATGGGTGTATCATGAAATAGGGTCACAGTGGGTAACACCCTACCCCGACACCTAACCCTACTCAACTCAATAATGAGGTTCTTCTACCTGCTGACTCCTGTCAAAATATGAATTCAGCATGGGTTTGCATAGAATCACCAGCTTTGTCATTTATTTACAGAGATCTGTGAACAAAAAAAAACTTCAGTCCTATTTGCAACATTGGCAAAGAGATTGCAGTTCTCAATAGATCACAAGTGTGATGATGTTACTGCATACTTCCTCCAACCTTATAACATAAGGTTCATACTGCAGGTCCATCATCTGCAGGTGCTAGAGCATTGCACCTAAAACCCACAGATTGTGATTGCAATGTTTGAGGCTCCAATGGAAAAACAAAATGTTTTTTTTTAATTAATCAATATGGGTGCAATTATTGTTTTTCTGCAAAAGGTTGACTTAGTATTTAAAGCGTAACTCCACTTTTGTTGAGAAAAAAAAACATTCCCCTCTGGGTGATCTATGTACATTGCAAGTATTATAACATCCTTTGTTGCAGATTTCTACCTTTTGTTATTCTGAAGAAATCTCTGTTTGTTCCTCTGTGCCCTCTGTGCTGGGTGGGTCTATTGGGAGTGGTTTCATAATTAGCAATCAGCTGTTTAGCTGCAGAGCACTAATGAGGAAATCTGCTGGGCCTGCATCCCTTTAGACGTGTTCCTATTGGGAGTATCTCACGAAAAATGTCATTTTTGTTGCAGGGGATGCCTGAAATCTGACTTGTATCTTAGGCAGACTTTTGGGAAAATTGGTGAGAAAATCACACAAGCAGGAAATGATGTTTCTGGGGTGTGGTCAGTACACATTCTGTATACAGGACAACTCCAGGTAGCCATATTGCATTGCATTTTCAGAAAATTACAGCAGCTGCAGATTGAAAAGGAAAGGTATTTTTTAATAACATTTAATTACAATATGACTTGTGTCGCAGTAGTTACCACTATATTATTTTCTCTTTATTTGCTATTTTTTCCCAATTAAAGTGGAGTTACCCTTTAAAGGTGGGGAAATAAATGAAAAAAGTGACCGATTCCCACCAAAACAAATCAGTATATGTCATGTTTTCTAAACCACACTAGAAAAATTTACTGATTACAATGATAAACACTAGCTTTTTTGTTTTTGCTGCAGTTTATATATATATATATATATTAGCCCCAGTAGCAAGCTGTATAGGTTTGCAATTAAGATTTACATTATTTCAAAGGAAAGACTGGGTGTTGTTTCAAAATGCTTTGTACCCGAGAGAATCCTTAGCTGGTGCTTCAGTAATTCATTCAAGACTTGGCCTGCATGATAATGTTAATTGACCGGCTATCGCCCATTTGGTCACTCTGTAAACAAGCCATGTGGTAGCAGAGCTGTACAAGAGCTTAATTCTATTGTCTATGCACAAAAATATAAATATATATATATATATATATATATATATATATATATATATTCATATGTGTCTATGCACAAAAAAAATATATAAATATATATATATATATATATATATAATTTATTTTATATAATATTTTTGTGCATAGACACATATGAATATATATATATTTAAGACAAAAAATAGAAAAACACACAAACCTAGTAGGAAACCTTAATTAAATGATGTGATTCTTTCTTGCTCCCTTGTTATAATTTAGGTTTGGGATTTATGAAAGCACTGGGATTATGAAGACTCTCATGGATCTCTCAGTCTTTGAAGATTGTTTGTATGTGAATGCTATTTTTATTTGTAGTGTGCTTTGCCAAAGTAAGGATATAAGGTTATAACATTCTCCCTTTTTTTTTTTTTTTTTTTAGAAACAGTTGAGATAGTATATATAATGCTGAGACAAATAAATGCCAATACTTCAGAAATGCTAAGCACATTTGAGCTGATTTACCAAAGTGTGTGAGTGAGTGACCCCCCCCCCTTCCTATTATTGCTGGTCATTGCAGTGCCCCCTTACATTGGTTTTGAGTAGCGAAGCCCCTTTACATTGGCAACCATTGTAGAAGAGATACCTTTTATTTTTTTTTAAGTTCACGGTGGTGCAAAAACCTAGAACGAAAAACTTGTAAGTGTATAAAAAACATGCATGTGAACACACACTAAAAAGTGCACTTAAGGGTGTGCTTTTAGTCCAACCCCCCCCCCCCCCCGAAGGGGTAGGACCTCTACCCTGACCCCCGGGGGAGCAAGGCTCCTGAAAGGGACAAAGGGTTTACAATGGTCTGCCTAGCCAGAAGGCCTGGCAAACCCTGTTCTTCTAGGCCAGCCAAAGCTGACCCCGAACACTTGGTCGAGGGGCTCTCCTGAAGAGAGACCCCCCAAGGGCAGGGGAGGAAAGAACTTGAGGGCCACACATCCTTTCCCTAGATGTCAGGGCAAGCCCGAGGACTCACACCCTTCATTCGTGAGAAAAACACACAAAAGTGGAGGAGTGATAACAGTGGGAGAAAATAAGTAAAAAATAAAAAAGTGGCTGTGTCAAATGTGCAGTGGCCTAGGCCCTGAGGCCTAGTAGACAAAAATTGCCCCTGGACTTAGCCAAAAGACCAGGCTGTGAAAGTGCAGAAAGAAATGCTTTTAGTGGCTGTGAACATGTTTCTTTTGCCTTCCCAGCCCATGGCCAGACAAGGTAGACTGCTCAAATCAGGAGGTAATGGGCTTCTTCCAGCTTTCCCGAGGGAATTACTCCCATGCCCCAACTGCCTGTGGGCGCCCAAGTTTTGGTTCCAGCCAGGACTAACCTTTCAAGCCCCCATCACTCCAGCAGGTTTGCATAGCCACCACCCAACCTTGGTCAGGTCAATTTATAGCACAGCGCCCCCACTGGGTCAGTGATAAGAACAGATACTACACTTGATCTTACATTGGATGAAAGTGTAAAATTGCCCTCCCACATTGGTGGTCAATGCAGAACAGAGATTAATCCACCACTACTCAAGGAACCTCAAGCAACCTCTGGAGGACCCTTAGGGTTCTACTGACTCCGGTTGATAAAGCCTGCATCACACAATAAATTAGTGTAGATGAAATAAGTAGATAGAAATTTGCTCTTCACATTATTGGATGTTTGAATTGAATATTCAAACAATGTACTGTGTGAAAAATCTCAACTCCTTTAGTAAACCTAATTATTTTTCATTTAATATGTATTTCAGATCTTATAATGCCAACAATTTATGCAGTGCTTTACACGTCTTGCACATTCACATCAGTACCTGCCCTCAAGGAGCTTACAAACCTAAAGTTCCTACCTCACATGCATATGTACACATACTAGGGCCAATTAACCTACCAGTATTTCTTTGGAGTACCCAGAGGAAACCCAAACAAGCACAGGGAAAACATGCAAGCTCTATGCAGGTAGTAAAGCAGCCTCACTATGTTAGTTCAGGTTGTCTAATAAGCTATACAATTATATATATAGAAACTTGTTTTAAAGAGTTAGGGCCCTTTCACACTGATTTTCACACTGATACATGTTTCCTGCATTTTTATCTTGCAAGCAAAATGCTTGCAAATCCTATGGGACTCCTCACACCCCTGCGCTACGGGTGTAGTGCATTTTGAAAAGTCCTGCATGCTGCATCTTTGGTGTGGTATTGAAAACTACACCAAAAACACAGCTCCCCATTGAAATGAATTCGAAAATGCAGCAAAAACCCAACAAAATGCATTAAAACCACACCAAAAATGCATTTTTGGTGAGTTTTTGAGTCAGATGTCCATTTTCACAGGTGCAGGTAACCAAGAAACAAAGCAATCCATTAAAATTAGAAGGGACAAATAATGATTTCAAAAGGACATCCACATTTACATATTGTCACGTTTTTGTAAGGGCTCTTGGTGTGTAAAAATTGTCAACGTCTTTCGAAAATTTTAAATATAGCAGATTTCTAAAGGACATCCACATGCACAAATTATCACACGTGTTGCTGTACACAATTTACTTACTGCACAGCAGACAGTCTGCAACCTTCAAGACTATATAAATCTGAACTGAAGCTCAATGTTATGTCAATGTGTATGCGCAAGCGGTTGAAAACGAATGGGTGTTTGTTTACATCCAACTACCAATACATTAGTTCCGAAAAAAATTGAAAAGATTCTGCATCCTTTTCCATTTTTTCAAATCTAAATGTGTCAGTTCAGAGGTAACAGGATGTAGACAGATACACCTTTCTTTACATCTGCCTGGCGACAGACCTAATGTGGGCCCATCCAAGATGCAGGAAAAGAAAAGAATGAACACAGATCTCACAAAAGTGACATCCTTTTCCTTCTGCTCCCATTCAGTAGGGGATTCCTGATCCCCTGCTGATCGAAATAGACCCTGCCCATTTGAAAGGGCTCTTATTTTGTGAAGATTCCTAAAGCCTAAGACAGGTCATAGATGATGCAATTTTCTTTCGGGTTGCAGGAAAGAAAGTTGCTAGATTTCCCATCAACGTGTTGATGGGGGAATCCCTCCCATGGAACTATTGTGTTCTCCCAGTTGGAGGGGAAGGGTTGGGGGTTTGGAGGGTTTGAGCGTGGAGATCCGCCCCTGTCGGGAAAACAAAGTGATTATTGCTAGTGGCTATAGCCGCTGGCAATAATCACATGTAAAAATTCAACATGCTGGTTGTACCTAAGTTGATTGGTGGATCGACTTGGAAACAACCAGCCTGCCAATAGATAGTTTCAATCTCGACCCGTTCAGCAGGGACTGGCCGAGATTTAAACCATCTATGGCCAGTTTAACTCTTGGGAATTCTGAAAATACTCCCTTGGAGTGAGGCTGCACCCACACTGTAAGAGTTAATTGTTCATTTATTTTAGGGTAGAGCAAAAGCACTTGTACTTACCCAGCCCTCTGTACCCCCAGCAGACATCACTCCATATGCTTCAACAGTACACTGTCTCCAGCATTATCACTTCCATTGCATAAATATGGAGCCTGCATCAGTCTTGATGACATCAGGACCTTAGACCAGTGGTCCTCAACTCCAGTCCTCGGGGCCCACTAACAGGCCAGGTTTGCAAGATAACTAAATTACATTACAGGTGATCTCATTTGCTGCTCAGTGATTGCAGTATTCTAGTCTGCATCTCCCCAAGGTAATACTTAAAATCTGGCCTGTTAGTGGGCCCAGAGGACCGGAGTTGAGGACCACTGCCTTAGACCACTGGAGCATTGGGGAGAAGGTACTGTGGGGACTGGTATAGCAGTCTGGAGGAACGGAGGATCAGGTAAGTAAATCTTCTTTTCTATGCTTCCTGAGACATAACCAAGCAGTTAAAGTGGTTGTAAAGGCTGTATTATATGCATGAAGGTGAAAAACCTTCTGTGCACTGCTCTCAGCACAGCCCCACTGCACTGTCCTGGGACTCTTTCTCCTCATTGACTGAGAAAGCAATGAGACCCATTGGCCCCTACTGCAGTCAGTAATAGCCAGTGAGCCAATAAGGAGAGAGTGGGGGGGGGGCAAGCCAAGCCACAGCTCTATGTAGCTCTTATAGATGCAAAGAGCATGGCTCAGGAGTGAGCATGCACCAGTACCCCATAGCAAGCAGCTTGCTATAATGGGCACTGGGCAAGGAGGAGGGGCCACAAGCAAGAGGATTGGGTTTCTCTGTGCAAAACCACTGCACAGCTAAGTATGACCTGTTTGTTATTATTTTTCTTAAAAAAAAGCTGAACCTTTAATATCACTTTAACTCTTGAAGTGGGAGTGTAAGGAAAATGTACAAGTTTCCTAGAGTTGGACTTTAACTTCTTTAGTACATCAGCCTCAATATGTTGATGCAGGTTTTCTAAGGCTGTCCATGGTGCGAATGTCTTTCCCGTCCCCACCGGGAGAGAGCAATTATCGTCAGTGGCTGTAATAGCCGATAGCGATAATTGCTAGAGAATCTGGCAGGCTGGTTGTACCTAAGTTGGTTGATCGATCAACTTGGTACACTCAGCCTGCCCATTAATAGTTCAGCAGGAATCAACCAAGATTCGAACCATGTACTGTATGGCCGGTCTAATAATAATCTAAAGATGGTTTATTCAGCATTTGATTTTATGGAGTTATCCAAGCATTTTAGTATATTGATACATTTAAAATATACACTGTACCTGTTATAAAATTAAAAACTAGCAGAAGAGGAGCAGAAGCACAGTGACATAGTGGTTAGCACTTCTGCTTTGCAGCACTAGTGTCATTGGTTTGAGTCCCAATCGTGCATGGAGTTTGCATGTTCTCCTATTTATGGTGTGGGTCTGCTCCAGGTACTCTGGTTACCTCTTACACTCCAAAGACTTGTTGGACAGTAAATTGGTCCTTAAATGTAAGGTACGAACAGGGCCAGGATAAGGGGTGGACAGAAGGAGCAGCTGCCCTGGGCACTGTGTTATCATGTAAGGTGGGGGGGGGGGATTTGTGTTGGGAGGGGGGATTTGGGGAACGGCAAGGGCTGAATTGTTCTAGGAGGGGAAATTTGTGTAGCTTTGCTAGGAATTGTGATTTGAGGGGATTTGTGATGGAAGAGGTCATGGGGGAAGAAGATTTGTGCTAGAAGGGGGAATTTTGGGTAAGTGTGTGCTAGAAAAGATAATATTGTAGGGAGGAGTAGAGGATTTGTCATAGGAGGAGTATTTTTTTTGGGGGGGGGGGGGTTGCTAGCAGGGATGATTAGGGGGATTTGTGCTAGAGGAGGACATTTGGTGGGGATTTGTGTTAGGAAGGAGGATTGGGGAGAATTTGTGCTGGGAGGAAGGATTTGGAGCTTGGTGAGAGGATTTGTGCTAAGTAGGGAGGTTTTTCAGGTAGGAAGTGGATTGATACTGGGGCATATGGGGATGAAAGGATTTGATCTGGGAAGGGGATTTCAATAGGAGACGGATTTGTATATTGAGGAGGGGGAATTTATTCTTAGGGAGTAAGCATCCACATAGGTGCTGAATTTTTTTTTTAGGGGGGGTTTGCTGACACATGATGCTCATACATCTTGGGGTGGGGGGCAATTTGTGTGCTCCCCCTGGGCTCTAGATGACCTTATCCTGGCACTGGGGAGGGACATTAGATTGTAAGCTGTTATCTGTTGTTGGGGTGCAGGATTGGGGAGAATTTGTGCTGGGAGGGGGTATTTGGAATGGGAGAAGAGGAATTGTGCTCAGAGGGGAATTTTATTTTGGGAGGGGGGGGGGTTGAATTTTTACTAGGGCCAATGGGGGAATGAAAGGATTTGAGCCGAGGGGGTTGGGGGGATTTGTGCGGGAAAGGGGATTTCAGTAGGAGATTGATTTTAATTTGGAGGAGGTAGAATTTATCCTTAGGGAGTAAGCATCCAGATTAGTGCTCGATTTCTTTTTTTTTGGGGGGGGGGGGGTTTGCTGACACATGATGCTCACACATCTTGGGGGGGGCAATTTGGTATGCTCACCCTGGGCTCTAGATGACCTTGTCCTGGCACTGGGTAGGAACATTAGATTGTAAGCTTCTTGAGGGCAGGGACTAGCAGGGATGATTGCTAGCAGCAATGATTGGGGTACGTGTGCTAGAAGGGGAGATTTGGCGGGGGTTTGTGTTAGGGTGGAGGATTGGGAGAATTTGTGCTGGGAGGAGGAATTCGGAGTGCATGGGAGGAGAGGATTTGTGCTCAAAGGGGAATTTTTGTTTTTGGGGAAGGGGGGGGGGTGGATTTGTACTGGGGGCATATCAAGAATTCGTCGATTTGAGCTAGAGATGTTGAGAGGGAAAAAAATCGTGCTGGGAAGTGGATTTCATTAGGAGACAAATTTGAATTTGCTTAGGGAGTAAGCATCCAGATTAGTGCTGGTTTCTTTTTTTTTTTTTTTTTTGGGGGGGGGGGGGGTATGCTGACTCATGATGCTCATACATCTGGGGGTGGGGGTAATTTGGTATGCTCACCCTGGGCTCTAGATGACCTTGTCCTGGCACTGGGTAGGAACATTAGATTGTAAGCTTCTTGAGGGCAGGGACTAGCAGGGATGATTGCTAGCAGCAATGATTGGGGTATTTGTGCTAGAAGGGGATATTTGGGGGGTGGGGCAATTTGGTATGCTATGCTCACCCTGGGCTCTAGATGACCTTGTCCTGGCACTGGGCAGGGACATTAGATTGCAAGCTTCTTTATTGGCAGGGACTGGGATGATTGCTAGCAGCAATGATTGGGTACATGTGCTAGAAGGGGAGATTTGGCGGGGGTTTGTGTTAGGGTGGAGGATTGGGAGAATTTGTGCTGGGAGGAGGAATTCGGAGTGCATGGGAGGAGAGGATTTGTGCTCAAAGGGGAATTTTTGTTTTTGGGGGAGGGGGGGTGGATTTGTACTGGGGGCATATCAAGAATTCGTGGATTTGAGCTAGAGATGTTGAGAGGGAAAAAAATCGTGCTGGGAAGTGGATTTCATTAGGAGACAAATTTGAATTTGCTTAGGGAGTAAGCGTCCAGATAGCTGGTTTCTTTTTTATTTTTTTTTTATTTATTTTTTGGGGGGGGGGGGGTATGCTGACTCATGATGCTCATACATCTGGGGGTGGGGGTAATTTGGTATGCTCACCATGGGCTCTAGATGACCTTGTCCCAGCACTGGGTAGGGACATTAGATTGTAAGTTTCTTGAGGGCAGGGGCTAATGTTAATTAATAATATATGTAAAGCTCTGTGTAAATAATCGATGTTATATAAATACCTATAATAGGAAGAAAGCAGATTTTAAAAGGACCATCCACACATACTGTCACACTTCCTACTGTATAGACTTTACTGACTACCTGCAAATCCATCCCACAGCTGTAAAAAGCAAGCAAGTCTGGAAAAGTTTCCTAACCAGAGCACAGAGTAATCAGCAAGGATTAGGAACACAAATGGAATCACTTGTTCACAGTCATGCATTGCAGAGCATCCAGAGGTCCTGTTTTACAGATTGTATCTAATTAGGTTCTGAGCTGCTAGTATGTAATAGGCAGTGAGTGTGTGACACTCTCTGATTGTCTAAACCCTTTTGGTTGTTTTCCGATGAGCTGAACACAACATAGAGGTGCTAATTCGTTTTTAATTAGTGCCAAGTAATCCCTTGCCATGTCTCTCCAAATGTGGATGGAGCTGTGTGCAAGCCAAGGAGGGCTCCATCACACTACTGGGTGGAGGTGTTAGGAGAGCCCCAATCACATTCTTCAGCACTGAACGTGTTAAAAGGAAGGGAAGTCCCATTGACTGGCGATGGGACTGAATAGGCTTGTGCTGAGTGGTTTATGTAAATAGACGTTTGTAATTATATCATCATAGGATGAACCAGCCCCCCCTGCTTCTCCCATGATGTCCAATAAGAAGAGACCTAGCTTGACACCTGCCTATATACAGAGGAAGAGAGCTAATATCCAGAACACTCATCTCTTCCCCTACTACAAACAAATATTAGGTCAGCTGAAAAGATCCAGAGAGGGAGAAGGCTTAGTCCATCCAGCATCCCAGCTATGACTTCCAGTAAAATAGAGATGCCTGGAGAAGTGAAGACAGATCCTGCTGCCCTGATGGCCTCTTTGCATCTGCTGCCCTCACCCACTCCAAACCTGGAGGTCAAGCATACCAAGGTAAGAGGAGTCACCAAGCCTGGATCTGCTGCCTGCACGCAGCACAGGGTAGATCAGTCCTAATGGAAGTTATCAGGCTGCGCTGGAACTCTGTAATCTGATCCACATTCCCTAGATCCCAGCGCAGGAATTCACAGATCCCTCCAGCTCTGCTATCCTGCAATTGTCGGCTAATGTGCCTTGTGCCCATTCAGGGACATTGCCAAGGACAGGGACTTAAATCCTAACACTACACTGGAGGTAGAACAGATCCTAAGCAGCAGAATAACTTCGTTCAATGTATTACTAAACACATTTTATGTTTATCGGATGTTTATATATTTATGCTTTATCATTAGCTACTTTGTATTTTGCAGGATACCATTGTATTCTAATATGTATCACCTATTATCTCACAGAAGATACAATATACACTAAAAAGTCTTTCATTATTATAAATGTATGCACTTATAACTCAATAATAACGTATTACTATCCAATGGAGGGTACAATAGGGACACTAAAAATTCTCTCATTATTATAAATGTATGCACTTATAACTCAATAATATCGTATTACTATCCAATGGAGGGTACAATAGGGACACTAAAAATTCTCTCATTATTATAAATGTATGCACTTATAACTCAATAATATTATCCAATGAAGGGTACAATAGGGACACTAAAAATTCTCTCATTATTATAAATGTATGCACTTATAACTCAATAATATTATCCAATGAAGGGTACAATAGGGACACTAAAAAGTCTCTCATTATTATAAATGTATGCACTTAACTCAATATCAACGTATTACTATCCAATGAAGGGTACAATAGGGACACTAAAAAGGCTCTCATTATTATTAATTCACTCGATTATAACTCAATATTAATTCACTATCTCATAAAGGGTCCAATAGGAGGCATTAAACATACTTTCACTATTATTATATTATTCATTAACTAGATAATCAAAAATAGGGGGCACTTAAACACGTTCACTATTAATAATTAATTCAATAATAACAAATCAAAAATAGCTCATTATTAGGATAAAAGGCACTAAAAATTATAACTCGACAATAACTCAGTAATAACTTACTATTAATTCATAAAAGGTACAATAGGGGACACTAAAAATGTATAGGCTAATATCTGAACGCTTCAATTGATTTTTTTTATTGCTATAACTATAGATCTGAGTTATATATTAATATGTAATAGTCTGTCTTTACAAGGACTGATTTACTGAAAGATTATAGACTTTTCACTAAGTGCATAAGGTGAAACTGTTCACTGTTAATACTCGCAAGCCAGAAAAAAAAAATCTTTATTTTTTCTGTGCACATGATTGAGTGTTGAAAATGCTCCTGTTGATATGTAACAGTATGCTTTTTAGGGGTTGATTTATTAAAGATTATAGACTTTTCACTGAGTACAGAAGGTGAAGCTGCGTTCACTGTTAACACCCAATCATGTGCAAAAAAAAAAGGAAAAAAAAATCTTTTTTTTTTTTCTGTGCACATAAATGGGTATATAGGCTTTTAATAAATCTACCTTATATCAGCAGATAGACATAGTAATAGTGAGAGTGGATGTTTGGAGGTATACCCTTTATTGGCTAATGTATAAAGCCCGACAAAGGGATCTGAGTTATCCCCAAAGTTTGTATCTTTCATAACTCAGCACAGCCAATAAAGGACATCGCTAAACTCCAACTTTTTAGCAGATAGAAATGTATGCAAACTTGAGAGCTGAAGCTTTTCGGTGACACTTCATACTTTCCACCACTGAGAATGGATCCAGCCTCTGCCTTTACAACCCTATAATAATTTAAATATTATGTATATAGGATCCCGAAAATATATCTACTTACACTATATATATATATATATATATATATATATATATATATATATATATATATATACCTATGTTTATTTATTTCATGCTGTAGCAGTATTTAAGTTAGGTTTGTACATACAATATGTGCGATCTATATGTAGTGAGCGATCCAAACCTTCTGCATGCAATCAAACCCCATCACATCTTCAGATCTGTCAAAAATGTGTATTTTTAGATGATTTTTCTCAAGTATGAGTAAATCTCACTGAATATTATGTGTTAGACTCCCGGTTCTTTGTATAGTAACCACCGATCATTGCATTTTACTCTCTACCCTCCATTCACCCTGTGTTTCCAACCACATATAAGTAAATTAAGGAAGGTCTAACGTCAGCATCCTGTGCTGTTTTGATGCCATATTTGACCTGTGCATCAATAAAAAGGTGGTATCTATTAAAGCTAAAGATTACACATCTAACCTGTTGCCAGATTTTTATTAGGCAGCCCAGAAGGTCCTGGGAAAGTGACCTGATTTAATCCATATCTGTATGTGGAGAGCAGTGGATGTTTAAACAAAAATACCAAGTTTCAATGAGCATGTAACTATAGCTCTGCCAAAGCAGGACATCATGGACTGTGAGTTCATGCATTTATTAAAGCTATTGTAGAAAATTAGCTTTTGAGATATTATTATGCAGGCAAAGTAATACTTGCTATGTCTCTGCTGCAAAAGATGTACAGTTTAAAGTTTGTATGGACTGTATTGCAAAATAAGGGAATCCCAAGATTAATTACTAAGAAGTGGTATGTAATTAATAATGAGTTGCAATGCACAATAATCGTATGATAAATACAATAACTAGCAGTAGCTAGATGACACCTTTTTATCAGTTTAACATATACTAATTAAAATAAATACCTTTGTTTCCAGGGGTTACTGAAAAGGTTCACACACTTGCTATAAAAATATTTTCTAAACACATTCTGTTAATAAATTGTTTTGATTTTTAATTAGCTTTCAGTCATACATTCTAATAAAAGCCCATGTTATTTAGGAATATATTCCCAAAACTTCCAAAAGCATGCAGTTATATTATGCAAATGAATGTAGGTAAACCTCTAAAGAGGACAGAAAGGTATAGTATAATGATATAATAAATATATAATAAACATTATATGTGGCTATTGGGGTCCTCCTGGCATAAAGTGACAGTGCTAAATCTATTGCATAGAGACACTCTCTATAACAGATTTTGAAGGCACTTCATTTAAAAAAAAAAAAAAAAAACTATCATAGTGTGGAGTGACTACAAAAATAATTTATACAGACCTACTTTTTTTTTGTTACTGTATTTGGGAGGCTACTTTTTAACCCAGCGTAAGTTATATAATACGTTAATGATAAAACCTACGGTAATAATATTATCAGTGTCCAGTGAACATATTGTTCATATTATTAGAAAGGATTTATATAATGCCAACAATTTCCGCAGTACTTTAGGGTCTATATACTTGTACACTTTGTGCAGCAAATTACAATGTAAAGGGAGACAGTACAGTTATAACAATTTAATACAGAAAGACTAAGAGGGCCCTGCTCATGAGAGCTTACAATCTAAAATTTAAAATATTTACTCTCATTTAAATAGTGTGGCAGTTGATAAACTAATGCATAAAAAGGTAACTACGATAGTGCCACTGGCACTGTCTATGATGGCGTACAAAGAATTACACTAAAAAAATGGAATTACGTTCTAATCACAAACATTTGTAAAAACTGCAATGAGAATACAACCCAAAGCTCAACATACAGAAATGGGGTAATACAAATATGACATACAATAACCACTAATCTGTTCCTCAGGTCATCCATACCTACAGTTTGACTGTCACATTATTAACAATTTTAATGCCTTTTTCATAGAGGAAAGTGTGTGTTGCGCGGATGAGCAGATCACCTTTGGCTCAAGACCAGGTGGAATTTTTGCAAATAGTTTTCAATTATCTTCTACTGTGCCTTTAACTATACATATATGTGTTTCAATGAAAATTTGTAGCACATACATTGATCAGTATATACACAGAGGCATGGTTAACATTGTGGCCATGGTCCATCCTCACCAAGACATGGTGATAGTTTACTAAAGGAGTAGAATATAAAGCAAAGCTTTATACACTATGAACGCCCAATCACGTGGATGATACATTTTAAAAAACAAAAATGGATTTTGCCTTGTATATGATTGAGCAAGCTTGCGCTGTAAACAAAGCTTAAACTTTTTTTCAGTAGGCTAAGAGAATGTTCTCCTTGCAACTTCTCTGCTAGTCCTCTAGCACAGGGATTCCCAAACTACGGCCCTGCAGCTGTTGTAGAACTACACATCCCATGAGGCATTGTAAAATTCTGACATTCACATACATGATTAGGCATGATGGGAATTGTAGTTCCTGAACAACTGGAGGGCCGTAGTTTGGGAAATCCTGCTCTAGCAAACCAACCACACTATTTGCATGGAGTGTGTAGGCTATCCACATGTTTTTGATGTTTTGCCTCAAATACTCAAGTTTTACTCAGACCCTGCCAGGTTAACTGGCTTCCACCAAAAGCAAAATAATGTTTGAACAAGTGCAAGGACTCATATAAAAGCTGCACTTTTATAAGGAAGGGGTAAAGTTTATATTATACCGTACAAATTAATGATACATTCTACTATCTAAAAAATGTACATGGCCTGTGAAAAAAGAATAAATTGTTTTCCGCTTCCACGCTTCATACACAGATAAGCAGAGACCCTCATAGCTTCGGGTTCCACTTGTAAAGCACGTTGTGAAGGTTAAACCCAATAATATGGGGGATAAAGAATAATAATATTGTTCCCCATAGTGTACAAGCAGGGCAGCCATCAGAAATTTTCGGGCCCCTTACACAGCTTTAGGCCTGGGCCCTCTGGGCCTGACCACCAGGTTACATCCTCCTCCTCTGCGGGGGCCTGTGAATGCATATGATTGGCTGCTAGGTTGCCAGGCGGTCCTAGCAACCAATAATTTTGACAGCAGTAGCCAGCGGCAGGATGGGAGTCAGGAGCCAGTGCAGCGGGTGGCACCAGCGGGAGTCGGGACTAGTTGTCATTGTAGGGGAGGAAAGGAACAAAAGAGGTGCAAACTTGGAGCACAGGGCATCCTGAGGGACTGGGCCCCTTGGGACGCCCGGGCCCCCTACATCTGTATGGGCTGTACCCCCCTGATGGCAGCCCTGTGTACAAGACTGAAGAGATGGCCATAGACGCCACACAGAAAAATTCTGGTTATCCAATCTAAACAAAAGGCCATCATAAAAGAAATGTTGACATACATGACTGTAGACTAGTATATGAAGAAGAAAATGAAATAGGAATGATTTGTAGATAAGTACACTCCAGTTTACCAGTCTTTAGGGACTGTAAAGGCTGTGAACCTTGGATAGCAGCATGTGACTTTAGCTGGTCCTCTAGAGAATTTACTACTTGATTAATGGATGAAATTGGCGACATATATAGTACAAGATAACTGCATTAAATTAACCTTCACAAATGGATATTTATTGGTGTACTTTTAAAAGAATGTTATGTGGCTGCATGGGGTAGCGTAATTAATACAGCCATTCATGCCTTTACATGCTGATAGCCATTTCTACCATCTGGGTGATTAATGCTACAATGGTGGTTTTAACTCTTCAGTAATTATGTGTCATTGTGTTTGCAACACTGGACATAATTCTGTCACATAAACAGCAGGGAGGCCAGTGTGCATTTAACAAAAGGATTTTTTTTTTATCTCTTTTTATCTGCATGCTATTCTTGTGCAATGATATTGTATCTAAAGTGGCGTACTTTATCTATTATGTTTAAATGTGTTCCCCTCCACTTTTTATTGTTTATTGGTTAAAACAAACACATAGTATTATTGCCATACACTGTGCAGTCCATGGGGTTCCACAGAAATTCTTTCAAATACAGTAATGGCTGAGTATGAGCTGGAATATTCATAAAAACCTTAATTATAACTATTCCTAAAAATCTCCTCCCCCCTCTTCCTACCTATCTCTCCTAAACTGTATGAAAAAGATCTGCGTACTTACCTATTTTCAATCCATTGTGGTCCAATCATGTGATCCTGCAGTTGTGTAAGGGAGAGCTTGACAATGACTGTGAATTTTGAGAGCGTGACATCGCCCATGGGGGAGATTTACTAAAACTGGAGCACACAGGATCTGGTGCATAGTAACCAATCAGCTTTTAGATTTTATTGTCAAAGCTTAATTGTACAAGCTGAAGTTAGAAACTGATTGGTTATATGCATAGTTGCTCCAGTTTAATAAATCCCCCCTATAGGCTCTCATTAGCCAGCCGTTGTTGGTGCTTCCCCCTTTCCCCTGGAGAGGCTACTCACTGACACAGGGGAGCTGGAGCTGCGGGATAATTTGAGCGCACCGGATAACAAATAGGCAAGTACATACATCTTTTTTGTACATAGTATGCAGGATAGGGGATGGGGGGGTGGTAGTTAGGCTTTTTTTTACATTAAAATGTAAGGCTGACAACACATTATGCAATTTTCTTTCCTTCAACCACACATTTAAGGAAAGAAAATTGCTTGATTCCCCCATCAACACTGACTGTGTTGATAGGGGAATCCCAGGTGCTGCGCTCTTTTATTCTGACAGCGGGAGGTTTCCCAACCTTCAGAATTCAATGATCATTACCGGCAGTGATAGCCGCCGGCAGTGATAGCCGCCGACAGTGATTGAGCAAAAAAAAAAAAAAAAAAACCCAGACAGGTTGGTTGTACTGTAGTCGATTGATAGATTGACTTCAGTACAACTACCCTGCCCATAGATGATTCAAAATGAGTCTAGTTCCTGCTTAACTGGCTGAATTTCGATCTTTCTATGGCCAGTTCAAGTAAACTCAAAATCTACGGTTTAGTATGTTTGGTATCATGCCTAACAGTATACAGTTTTCTTTAGCAAATCATTTTTTGTGAATCTGTTGCAAAGTTTCATACCTGAAGATTTTGCCGGTAATAGCACTTCATGTTGCATGCTTACAATGCTAAGCCATTGCCTCACATATGGCAGAAGCATTGTCAGCCGGCTGTAAGAGCTCCATCAGTTGACCTGTTGGGCTGCCCACCAGTTCTATCAGATAAGATCCCAACAGGCTAAGAGACAGAACTCCCACTGCAGGGTGACAATGCTTCTACCAATTGCAAGGCAATGACTTAGCATTGTCAGACTGCAACAAGAAGTACTGTTACTATCAGAGTCTTCAGATAAGAAACTTTGCAACAAATCCTGAAAAATGATTTGCATATGAAAACTATATATGTTGAAGCCTGGTTCCAAAGATGCTGCAAAATAGATTTGGGGTTTATTTCAAAATTTGTGATTAGGTTTGTTTGTACACAATTTTGGCAATAATGCATAGCCAAATAACATAAGTGTCTTAAGGGTGAATGATGGAAAAACCTGCCGTGTGCAGAGCTGCCAGCACTCATAAAGCATTACCAAAACTTTTTCTCCCGCCCTTTACAGGGAAAAAATGTAATCCTTGACCAGGGCCTGCCCCTAAAGAAGCTTGCTAGCTAGTGTCCCTATGTAATATTACACCATTCTACAGTCATATGCACACAACAATTACATTTTTTTCATGAAAGCCAGCTAACTGGTACATTTTTCCAAACCCAGAAGGCAAGTGCAGCAAGGCAAGTGCTAGCCAATTAGTAACCTTGCTACCTATTTTAGAAAGATGGTAATGAACAATTTTTTGCAAATCCAATACACCATAGAATATGATAGATCTGTATATTAGCATGGTTCTGTGAAACTAAACATGAAGTTTAAATGTATTCTTGTATCTGATGAGAACTGTGATAAAGATGATGTGCGAGTTATAAAAGCTCTCAATGAAAGTATGTCCATACTAAAAAATAAGTAAAAGCTGTTCTTTTTTTGCTCAAATAATCCTGGTAGCAAGCCAGAATTTAGGAATGTTTTCAATTAAATTGCTTGTTTGTGCAGCTTAGCCTAATGTAAATTAATCTGTCCTTAATTTAGATACTTTCACCAGAAACAACAAACTTAAAAAACTGTATAGCAAATACAAATGTGCTGATGGTATATTGTACCCTTTGGTCTTTTTGCTATGCAATCTAATGACCTTTAGCAGTGATATCCTGCAAGATGTGTATGTTGCGGAAAGACTTCTTATGATGAGGCTTTCTGTATAATACTACTCTTCTTTAGGGCAAAGCATTTTGATCTACAAAAAAAAATGCAATAATTTACAAGGCGTTGTATAGCAATGTAGTATATACAGATAAAAATATAAACACTAATATACTCTTAAAGAAGATATAAACCAAATCATAAATTAATAAATACATGAATGAATTGTGTTTCATGTTTATCTAATTTTGAATACACATTTACAATCTTTAAATGTACAAAGTTAATTGTAGTTTTTAGTATTCCTGCTTTAAAAGTCTTTTTTAGACACTGCCTACTTACCGGATGACACCCTTCTTTCTCTTTCTTCCATTCATGCTCCTGTGTTGTCACCCTGTCACACTATAGGGACAATACTAATGAAAACTATGGGCTTGATGTAAATATCACGGCTCTTCAGTTTGCAAGGGGATTTTTACTTTACAAAGAAAGTTTCCTTAGCTTTGTGAAAGAGGCGAAGCTCTGCTGATTTTCATCATTGCATCATTTGCAAGCAAAAAATAAAGTTTTTCTTTTTAATTTTTCTTTCTTGTAATTTGAGTATTCTTTGCAAAGTGAATTTCCACCATATTTACTAAGCAATGTATAAATTCCCTTACAAAGTGAACCGGCTATTTACTTTTAGTAAATCAACCCCTATAAGTTTTCTCTCCCTAGTAGTAACTTGATGCATGTTTATCAACAAATAAATAAAGCCACCTATGGTTATGAGAAGAACAGTCACCTGATCAGTTATATACTGGTAGGGTTTTAGGAAGATCCACTAGACAGGTTAGAAATCCTGCTCAAATTAAGTTCCAACTTTGTCATTAGCAGTGTGTGTAGTGTGTAGTATCTGGCCTCATTCCTCCATTACCTCTTCTTAAGATTTTTGTGTATGCTTGGCTAAATATTTAAGGTTGTGCAGTTCTCTGCAAAGTGTTTGTCTTTTGGAAAGTTGGATCATGATCATTTTTGGTTTTATCTATTATTATCGGTATTGGTGTCACCATTTATTGTTATGAGTAACAAAAACTGGTATGTTTCAGTCTATGAAATTGTGATGGTCATTTAATCCCTCCTGCTGAATTTTCCACAATGGAAAATAAATGCAAAGAGAATGGTAGGCATCCCTTGGCCATGGTAGGTCTGAAAAACTTGGAACTCAATAGCAGGGGTCTCACAAAATTATTACCTATAAGATATAAAAAAAATGTCATGTGCTTACACTCGCCATCATCTACCAAAGCTGAAGTATTAGTTTTGGGTGTATCGACCCTGTAAACCATCTACTGTTTGTAGGGTCAAAAAAGTCCCCCTATGTAAGCCCTCAATTTGGCCACTATGTGGTAGGACATCTCTAGTCCTTTTTTTTTTTTGAGTACAATAAAGATGTCTTCACCAAAAAAAAGTTTCAGCACATGGTCCCACCTCCAGGACCATGCCTCTGACATGTTCACCCGACGGACTTAATCATAGGGTAATCCCAGGAGTAAAACATGTTGAAAAAAAGTTTTGGTTATGAAGATATCATCAGTGTGCCTCTCTTCCTTTTGATTATACTGACCTCTAAACCAAATCATATTCTGAGACTACAGTTATTGGCTTTTAAAACAAATAACGAATATGGGCAGCATGGATGAAGTCTCTTATGGGTTCTAGCAGCTGGTACCTGTGCGCATGCACAGTGTGGTGAAAATGGCCCCAAAGCTCTTTGGGATGCATGACCTGTGTACCCCAAGGCAAGCATTATAGAAGCCTAAGCCAGAAACATAAAAATAGATTAAAAAATAAATAAACTTGTGATTGTGTGAAAGAGCATCTGGGGTGAAAAGCAATGGGTAAAGTAGAAAAACTGAGTGAAGATCTGCTTTAAGCTACATTATTATTTAGGCTAAATAAAAGACAAATGTCCATCCAGTTCAGTCTTTCCTATGCTCTAGAAGTTTTGGTCCAAAGCAACTCCTGAGCACTTTGATCAAACAATTCATCTGATTTCAACTCATACTAAAACATTTGTGTGCTATGCTGTTCAACAGTTGCCCCCTGTGGCTTGGAAAACAAACAGTACTGACCTCCTGTCTTGTGGAAGGCATGTACAAACTGCACCAAATGTCTTCCCAACTTCACTTGGACAACCAAGTTTGTCCTGTGTTACAATGTTACGATAAGCAGCATTGTATTTTGGTTTGAGGGGGTTTATTTCTTGGAGAAAGTCATCAAAATTTCTGTGTACATTGATCCTTTGTAAAACGTAAAGATAAAGGCAGCCCTTTTCTATCTGTAAAACATCTATAAAGGAACATTTCCTGTTCAGATTTATACACAGGTGCCCATTATCTTAGCTATGGACATACTTTTATATGCCCATTAAAACTGTTTATAAAACAAAATTTTGCTTAGGGGGGAACAGATGTGATTCTGTATTTGCATAGAACAATGTATGTTTCTACTTGTTTTATTGCAAACTTATGAAAAAATATGAAAAAAAGATTATCATCTTGATGGTTAAAGGTCACTGGTGCCGTTCTTTATTTGAAATCTTCCCTACTGGAGCCATCAGAATTAAGCCAGATTTTCTGTAATATAAAATAAATGTGGATTCCATTGTGAAGAGTGTAATGCCATTCTAATGACATTATAGATAGGGTCTAGGGGGCCTAAATCTTTTTTTCTTTAGTTCTTTAATTAAGTGGGGAAGGATCTTTTGTTGTCTATGTCTATGTCCCTGCTAGGTAATTTCTCCCCCTTTTTTGGTGACCATTGTCACTGGGACAGAAAGTAAGGTAAAATACATCATTTTGAGTTGTCACCAGAATCAGAATAAAAACAAAACATATAAATGGGGATATCAGGTCCAGTGACAAGTGAAGGAGGGATTTCCATGTCTTTGGACAGATTTCCTCCCACTGTGTGTTCAAAACAGGAAGAAAAGAGAAATCCAAAATGAAATGCAGTTTGCAAAACAGGGGTAATAACACATCCACACTCTTTTTATATGGTAATAAACATTTTGGCTTTAGATTTACATAATTACAGGGCAAAATTTAAAAAAAACACACACAAAAAAAAAAAAAAACATAACGTACATCTTTGCAAATAAGAAAAATTCTTTGTTAGGGTCTACATACAGTATCTCACAAAAGTGAGTACACCCCTCACATTTTTGTAATTATTTTATTATACCTTTTCTTGTGACAACACTGAAGAAATTACACTTTGCTACAATGTAAAGTAGTGAGTGTACAGCTTGTATAACAGTGTAAATTTGCTGTCCCCTCAAAATAACTCAACACACAGCCATTAATGTCTAAACCGCTGGCAACAAAGGTGAGTGCACCCCTAAGTGAAAATGTCCAAATTGGGCCCAATTAGCCATTTTCTGTCCCTGGTGTCATGTGACTTATTAGTGTTACAAGGTCTCAGGTGAGAATGGGAGCAGGTGTGTTACATTTGGTGTTATCACTCTATCTTTTTCTTACTGGTCACTGGAAGTTCAACATAGCACCTCATGACAAGGAACTCTCTGAGGATCTAAAAAAAATTGTTGCTCCACATAAAGATGGCCCAGGATATAAGAAGATTGCCAAGACCTGAGAAACTGAGCTGCAGCATGGTGGCCAAGACCATACATCGGTTTAACAGGACAGGTACCACTCAGAACAGACCTTGCCATGGTCAACCAAAGAAGTTGAGTGCACATGCTCAGCGTCATATCCAGAGGTTGTCTTTGGGAAATAGATGTATGAGTGGTGCCAGCATTGCTGAAGATATTGAAGGGGTGGGGGGCCAGTCTGTCAGTGCTCAGACCCTATGCCACACACTGCATCAAATTGGTCTGCATGGTCCCAGAAGGAAGCCTCTTCTAAAGATGATGCACAAGAAAGCCTGCAAACAGTTTGCTAAAGATAAGCAGACTAAGGACATGGATTACTGGAACCATGTCTTGTGGTCTGATGAGACCACGATAAACCTATTGGGTTCAGATGGTGTCAAGTGTGTGTGGCGGCAACCAGGTGAGGAGTACAAAGACGTGTGTCTTGCCTACAGTCAAGCATTGTGGTGGGAGTGTCATGGTCTGGGGCTACATGAGTGCTGTCGGCACTGGGGAGCTAAAGGTCATTGAGGGAACCATGAATGCCAATATGTACTGTGACATACAGAAGCAGAGCATGATCCCCTCCCTTCAGAGACTGGGCCACAGGGCAGTATTTCAACATGAAAACGACCCCAAACACACCTCCAAGAATGCCAAATGTGGGGCATCCTCAAATGGAAGGTGGAGAAGCGCAAGGTCTCAAACATCCACTAGCTCCATGATGGGAGGAGTGGGAGTGGACACCAGTGGAAAATAATGGTGGCCACACAAAATATTGATACTTTGGGCCCACTTTGGACATATTCACTTAGGGGTGTACTCCCTTTTGTTCCCAGCTATTTAGACATTAATGGCTGTGTGTTGAGTTATTTACAGGGGACAGCAAATTTACACTGTTATACAAGCTGTACACGCACTACTTTACATTGTGGCAAAGTGTCATATCTTCAGTGTTGTCAAATGAAAAGATATATTAAAGGTTTTACAGCAATGTGAGAGGTATACTCACTTTTGTGAGATACTGTATGTTTTTAGACTTTGCTCAGCATTTTAAAAAGTAAAGCGAGACAATGCAGTTTTTATTTATTTTATTACAGGTACTTACATAGCGCCATCAATTTCCGCAGCTCTTTACATATCCTGTACATTCACATCAGTCTCTGCCCTCAAGGAGCTTACAATCTAAAATCCCAAACTCACATTCATGCATACACGTATTAGGGACAATTTAGTGGAAGCCAATTAACCTACCAGCATTTCTTTGGAGTGTGGGAGGAAATCTATGCAGGCACAGGGAGAAAATGCAAACTCCACGCAGTTAGTGGCGCGGTTGGGCATTAAACCCATGACCCTAATGCTGCAAGGCAGAGGTGCTAACAACTTAGAAACCGTGCGGCTCAGATACAGTACAAATGCATACAAGAGAATTACAGTACATTTACAATAGGTGAATCTTCCAGGTGTATGTGTTTTAAATCAGAGTGATTTACCACTAGTGAATTTTTAATAAATGCCTCTTTATAGTGGAAGAAAAGCTTAACACTAACACTAACTTTTCTTAAAAAATCCCTCCCCCCTCTTCCTACCTATCCTGCATACCCTGCCTAAAAAAGATCTGTGTACTTAGTTTCTCCAGTCATGTGATTCAGGAGCCCCGACTCCCGGGTATATTTACAACAGCTGTGAATTCCAGGAACCACAATGTCACCCATACACTCCCATGGCAGCCACTCAGGGTTGGCGGAGCTGCAGGATCACATGACCAGAACGGAGCGGACTTAAAAAACGTAAGCATCCAGATCTTTTTTACACAGGGTATGCAGGATAGGTAGGAGGAGGCAGAAAGTTTTTAGGAGTAGTGTTAGGCTTTTCTTCTACTTTAAGTCTCTCTCGCTGTTGTTACACTTGCATTTGGCTTCATTGCAATGTATCTTATATTGCAATGTTTCTAAATACTCAGTGGTCCTTCTGTTTAGGGCAACATGCATCCAGGGACAAATGCCCATAATGCAGACTGGTTACATTTCAGGCATTCCTCCTTGGGCATGTTCTGCCCTAAATGTACATACTGTTGGGTGCACCACCCAGCTCCATAGACCCTTATAGAGTTTGACAGGCTGCCAGCAACAGGGCTGGATGGTGTGCCTGTGACCTCTAGCCGCAGCTAAATGCCGGATCCTCATGCTCCGGGGTTAAATGCCCAATGTGCATGATGAGGTCTAAAAGAACGCTAGGGAAATGCTTTGAAGATGCATCACAGAGCATGTGAATGTATTTGTGAAGAATGTGACAAAATCATTGTGGGTAATCAAACCACACATGGTGGTCTTCTTATTTCAAGACGTGACGAAACTCAAGAAAACAAAACAACAGCAAATCCTTTAAAAATGCCTCTATAATTACTTATATACTATAATCTCTAAAAATGCTCAAAAAAGTATACATACCCTTAGAAGAAACCTATCTAGAAACATGGAAACCACCATTATTGACTCCTACTTACCTGATTTTCTTGCTAAACTTCTTGATTTAGTACTTCAATACAAAGGCACAAAAGTATTCAGAAAAGTGCTTTCTGCTTTTTCTGACTGTAATGAATTCCGTAGGAATAGGAATTATCAGAATATTTATGTTTATTGTCAGCTTTTAAACCAATATTCAGTATATTCAGTATAGGTGTATTCAAATATGTATATGGTTCTTAAATTGTTTACTGGCATTTTAAGCATTAAATCAACATTTTAATTAACAATACTATGAGTCCATGGGGTCTAAATTTAGAAAAAGGAAGAATACAGTATCTTGTTCCCCTGTATAGGTCACTTAACCTCTTTCTACCAGGTTATCCCTCTACATACACATTCTATATGTTGGTAATTCTTTTATTCATTATTCTTAATGGCCCAGGCATAAAATACACTATAATTGCATCACAGCATCCAAATTGGGCAAGTAACAAGGGCCACTTTATACTACTGCTTTTTAATGCACTTGCTGCGGGTTTCTAAAATGTATATGTCATGGATGCTCATAGTAAAAACAATGTCTGTTCCCATCTCAGAGCTCCAGTACAGTGATTTTTGAAAAATATGTCATGTCCGTTTAATTTTCTGCTTTTCAGTGCATTGGGAAGCTCAAAAAAAGTTGATAGTAATGCATCGAATCCATATAATATACCCTTTGATGCATTGGCAATAGGTATTAACAAGCGTTGGTCAACCATTTCCACTCCAAATTCTTAATCTGAAAAAAGCACATCAAAGCTTGTCAACGCACAAAAGAAACACACATTGATGCATCGCAATCACTTGCCCAACACTACAAAAAAAACCCCACCTATCTGTACACAAACACATAGATCTAAATGGAACGTAATCATTAAAGTGATTTTAAATGATCACCTTGTAAAACAACCCATTCAGTTTAAAATAGAAATTAAAGTTAAAACATTTTTGTATAGATATGAAAAAAAAAAATATTATACATACATTATAAAAAAACATTATAAATATCTTTTTTCCCTTTTTAAGCATTCACGTTCCCTCTGTTATCAGCTGCATAAGATCTGGGGGGAGGAGAAGCAGCAGCACACTGAGCTTCCAAGTGAATGGCTGTGCAGTGGGGGCATGTCAGGACAAGTCATTGAGTTCCCAACATAGCTAGAGAACTGAGTGACCACATTGTGCTCTCCTGCATAGTGTGGTCAATTTTTAATAGGAAAGCAAGGGTACTAGCAGGAACACCAGGGATTTCACATACAGGAAGCAATACAAAGAGAGCAGGATGCTTTCTCATACAGGTACATGGTACAGCAGGCACATATCAGGGATATGAAGTGTTGGGGTAACAAAGGCTTTAAGCTGCTTTTTATTTATTTATTTTTTTAAGTGGATCTTGCATTTTCACCACCTGTTGAATAATTATTTTATGTAATATTTGCTGAAATATGTATGTGACCTTAACACTGAACACATTAATGTTGCAGTCTTGGAGGGCACACCAAGCATATCTAAGCAATCTGTGGCTATTAACCACTTCCTGCCCAAGGACATCTTGGGCTTTGAATGGGGATATCTGAATGAAGGCTGCAGCTAAAGGCATTATTCAGACATCATCTTTTGCAGCACCGATTTACTGCACCGTAAGAACAATCATAGCGGCAGTTCAGCCGCTTGATCATTCTTACAGGCGGCGGGAGGGGACACCCTTCCCCCTCTCACAACCTGCCGGTTCTTCTACCAGCTCACCTGTGCGATCCAGAGAAGGAATCCACCTGTGGGGGAAGTTCTCCATAGAGAATACCGAGGACCAGGTGGTTCCTGGCAGTCTCTATGACTCTCAGAGGCCCGGGTGTGATGTTAAGACATCACGTCCACCTGGCAGTTGTAAATACTGCCATGGACTTGGCTGGAAAAGCCAAGATCATTTTGTTTTTTGATCTCAGTCTTTCCAGCCTAGAGGAGAGATGTGGGGTCCTTTAGACCCCACACCTCTCCATAAAGAAGACCTGTCATGCCCTATTCTTTTTACAAAGGATGTTTACATTCCCTGTAATAAGAATAAAAGTGATAAAAAAAAAAAATTTAAGGGAAAGTGTAAAAATATAAAAATTAAAATAAAATAAACAATAAAAAAATTAAAGCGCCCCCGTCTCCGTGTGCTCGCATGCAGAAAAGAACGCATAAGTAAGTCGCGCCCACAGTAAATGGTGTTCAAACCACATATGTGAAGTATCGCCGTGAACATTAGAGTGAGAGCAACAATTGTAGCCCAAGACTTCCTCTATAGCTCTAAACAGGTAACCTGTAAAAAATGTTAAAGCGTCACCTTTGGAGATTTTTAATTACCGAAGTTTGGCACCATTCCACGAGTGTGAGCAATTTTAAAGCATGACATGTTAGGTACCTATTTATTTATTTACTCAGCATAACATCATCTTTCACATTATACCAAAAAACTGGCCTAACTAGTGTTTTTCTTTTTTTTTTTGATTCATGAAACCATTTTTTTTTTTTTCCAAAACAAAAAACGTTTGAAAAAACTGTGGGCAAATCCTGTGTGACAGAAAAAGTTGCAATGACCACCATTTAATTCCCTTGGGTCTCTGCAAAAAAAACATATATAATTTTTGGGGGTTCAGAGTAATTTTCTAGCAAAAAAAAAATGATGATATTTTACATGTAGGAGAGGAGTGCCAGAATTGGCCCGGTATGGAAGTAGTTAAACATTTTTGTAATTTTGGAAGATTTAATTCTCTTAGAATCTACTGTACACAAATTGTAATTGATCTTGGTTAGGTAAGAGATAAATATTACATAGGTATACAATATGTTTTTTTTTGTTTATTTAGTATTGACACTCAGGATTGCTTTGCTCCTATAATTAAAATGTGATACTCCCTCCTTTAAATCAAGGGGTCCTGGAATGGGGGAAATGGGGATAATATAAAATCTCCTTTACTGAAACACTAATTGTAAGACTCTTGACCAGCCAGAACAAATGCCCTTTTTGCCTCTTTATTAAACTTGCCTTGGGACAGTTTTAGGAATGTTAGAATGTTATTTTGTCTGTATTCTCTTTTTTCTGTTATGATTCCTTACAGTTGGATAGTCTTTACCTGCAAGATGATTATCCAGAGATATGATACTAAAAAAATAATCCCCTACACACGCTGTAGTTAATCAATTACTTTTATTTTTCTTTAAATATGTGTACTTAATGCCAAATTAAGCTGTAAAAACACTAGGGCTGATTTATGGTAAAAAGTCAGCCTTAATTAACGCTGAATCCAGGAGAATGACTCTAGTGGATGGCTTTTGCTATTGAGTTTGAACAATGGGCTCTAAGGCTTCTGCGGGGTGATTTACATGGAAACAAGCCCTGCTTCACCGAGGGTTCCCATTTCTTTGTCAAGCAGCCTTCAGCGTTGGCTATATATATTCAGTGGATAGGATGATTTCATGTCATAGTTTATCTGATTTACAGACTACCCTTAGCCCGCACTCTATAAATTAAACCGTGTGCTGGCGGGGGAAACTAATTTAAACTTTGCAGGGATTCCTTGTGTTTTCTTGCCATGTGTCATCACTTGTCCACTACATGGCAATTTTATGAAGTGACCATAATGAAAGTCAGATTAAATGTACTGGCTACATATACATTTAATCGACAAGCATCAGAATCTGTATAGCTGGACGAGCTATGTATACGAATTCTAAAGGCCCCCAAGTGAATTTACTTTTATTACAAAAGAATGTGGGCTTGGTGGTATGGATGTCTGCAGGCTGGTACTACCTGACACAGAACACTGAAGACTTTCAAAAGAAAGTTATTTAAGTGTAAGGTGCTTGTAAATCCGACAGCTGTTGCTTTTCAAAACTTGAAACTGTTCCAGGATGCTAGATGAGGTACTTTACACAAACTGGAGTAAATGTAGGACATTTACAGCCAATTTAAATGTGATCAACTTCTGTTAATAGGAAAGTAATGGCAATAATGTGTTTTGCTTTGAGACAAAAGAAAAGCTGAACGGCAGCATCTCCTCTTAAAAGATGGTTTTATGTTTGTAAAGTAGATCTTAACGGAGATTAGTTAATGTAGAGTGTGTATTAGTTATATATTGACAACTTTTTATACAGCAGCAATTCACAGAGTAGAAGCTGACCATTCACATGTGTACTTGTCCCAATGGACTTTACAATTTCCTTTCCATAGTATGGACACACAAGCAACTGCACACATTTTAACTTTACCATTAAAGTGACACTAAACTCTAGTTTAAAAAAAACCTATTCTAGTGTTGATTAAGTCCATTTAATTACTCTCTGCTTCCTCCAAATTTCCAAATTCCTTTTTATGTGCTGCTGTGATCTAATTTTCTGTTACAGGTTGGCAACAATCATTCTCCACATTCTCACTGTATTTAGGAATGTAGCCATCGTCTTATGGTCACTCAGTAAGCAATTTCATGATAAATAGGTTACAGGGCCATTAACCTCTTTATGAATGCGCTATGGCCGAATGACAGCTGCATCACGTTTGCACATTGCCGGGAGGGTGTCTATTGACAACCTCACATGATTGCACTTCCTGCGCATCCCCTGCAGCACACAATGGCAGTAGTCCTTCAGACACAGCTGATCACAGATCAGGGTAAAGAGCCAAATATAGTGGCTCTTTACCATGTGACCAGCTGTGTTCAATCACAGCTGCTCACAATGTAAATAGGATTTGCCGACACTGACAGTGTGTGAGTAGAGGAGAGCCAATAAGCAGCAATCCACGCAGGGGACATCTACACTGATAACCATGGCGTGCCTATCAGTGATGCCTATCAGTGCTGCCTATCACTGCCCATCAGTGCCACCTCTTAGTGCAGCCTTATCAGTGCCTCCTTATTAGTGCCCATCAGTGCCACCTGTAAGTGCCGCCTATCAATGCCCAACAGTGCCACCTATCAGTGCCCATCATTGCCGCTTATCAGTGCCCATTAGTGCCTCCTATCAGTGCTGCCTCATCAGTGTCCATCACTACAGCCTATCAGTGCAGCCTATCAGTGCCCATCAGTGCAGCATATTAGTGCCCATGAGCGCACATCAGTGAAGAAGAAAAACTTTATAACAGAAATTAAGAAAAACTTTTTTTTTTTTTTTCAAAATGCTTAGTCTTTTTTTTTTTTTGTTTGTTTAGCAAAAAATAAAAAAAACAGTGGTGATTAAATATCACCAAAAGAAAGCTCTATCCATCTCAAAAAAATGGTAAAAATTTTGTTTAGGTAGTGTTGCATGACCACGCAAATTGTCATTCAAAGTGCGACAGCACTGAAAATTGGCCTAGGCAGGTAAACGTGCCCTGTAAGCAAATGGTTAAGTAGTGTACGTGTATAGATTATTATGTGGGTTTTTTTTTAAAAAATAATTTTTTATTCCCTAGCTAATTAATACAAAAAACATCAAACTACTAATAACACCTCCTAATATAGAAGACAAAACAAAAAAAAGAGGAGAAAGAAACAACATAACTTCCATACACTTCGCAATGTCATTCTCTTATAAAATCACTTGGGTTGATGAATTATAAGGACATGATAGCAATTTATAAATATCTTAATGGGGATCTCAGCTTAGAAAAAAAGCTGTTCATTCGAAGGGATTGCATGAGGACTCGAGGACATACAATGCGATTAGAGGAGAAGCGTTTTAACCTCAGGCAACGAGGGGGGTTCTTTACTGTTAGGGCTACAAGATTGTGGAATTCTCTACCACAAGAGGTGGTTTCTGCGTGTAGTATGGTGGCTTTCAAAAGACTCTTAGACGAACATCTCAAGGATCAGGACATTAAGGGCTATGTGAGATGATTACAGCCACACACACCTACACAGGTTGAACTGGATGGACTATTGTCTTTATTCAACCTCACCTACTATGTAACTATGTAACTATGTAACTATGAGATTCCTGTTCCCGCTCAATCATCAGGATAATGTATTGGAAGAATATTAACTCGTGTTTAGAATCCTAGTTAGACAAATGTAATGTGAGTCCCTGCAGAGGAGTAAATTCGTTCATATCATAAACTAAACCTTATCAGGGTGGAATGAATTCAGTCTGTGGACTCCTGATCATCTGTTGCACACTCCGGATCTGTCCACAAGTTCCAGGCATTCTCAAATTTTCTAGAGCAACCCCAGGACAAATAAGTAGCTTTGTATAGGGGTACAACCTTATTGATTAAACACTTCCAGATGGGCAGATTAAGGGCTGTGTCTGATTTCCACTTGAGCACTTTTGCCTTCTTGGCATACAATAATATGAGACCTAAAAGAGTACACATCGCCCTACTAATGGCCAGAGAGCCAACTAACCCCAGGAGGCAAACACTAACTTTTACAGGGTCCTGTATAGTAGTTGGGGTAGATATAAACTGGGTCACTTTCCGCCAGTAGCTACTAACCTAAGGGCACTCCCAAAAAATATGTGCAAATCCAGCAGGGTCACTAGTATAGATTATTTTTGGTGAATACGGATATTGTTTAGTATCACTTTAGGGTGGAACATAGAACAATCACAATGTACAAAATGCAGAAAGCTACAGCAACCATTTAGATATAAGTTTACTGTAGTCAGATCAATCAAGAAGTCCTTTCTGGCGGAATGATATCATTTTCCTTTTTTTGCACATCCTGTTGCTCAGGCAGTGTGTTTTATTTATTTATTTCATGTACTTATATAGCACTGTTAGTTTATGCAGCACTTTACATATCCATTGTACATTCACATTGGTTCCTGCCCTCAAGGAGCTTACAATCTAAGGTCTCTAACGCACATTCATACATACACATAGTGTGGCCAATTTGGACCGGATCCAATTAACCTACCAGCATGTCTTTGGAGTGTAGGAGGTAACCGGAGTACCCGGAGGAAACCCACACAGGCACAGGGAGAACATGCAAACTCCAGGCAGGTAGTGTCATGGTTGTGATTCGAACCAGCGGCCCTTTTCTCCCATTATTATATTTTTATTAATAAAACAGAAGCTTCTACAAGTATAATCAAGCTGCGGAATGCTGATTTTTGATTTGTTATGCTGGTTTTTACACACTGATTTGCAAGCCCTTATCTGCTTTTATATTGTATATATTGTGATAGTCATGCCAGTGCACGTCTTGAAATCAGTAGTTAGTGGAAGTGTCTACTTGACCCTGATACACCCCAGCATCCATCCAGAAGGGCAGAAGTGTTTGCAGGAATTTCAGTAAACCAAAAGAACATTGCCCATAGCTTGCCTTTAGGCTCCATGCAGACATACAGTATGTCAAAATGGTCTACTAATTACGTATGTGTAAACATTCTGGCCAATCTGTCTACAATCTATCCATACCTCCCTAGTTTCTGAGATGGGAGCGAGGGATACCCTAATAGCAAAAGTATATAGGCATAGGACACACCCTTTGCCAAGCCTCCATTAAAGGAGAATTATACAAAAGAAATGATTGGTTAGACCCACAAGTTCTTTTTTTTTTTTTACCGCTATTCCTTTATATTGACTTTTGAAATTTGCAAATGCAGCAATTTGAAATTGGGTGAAAGGTTTAGCACTGCAAAACACTTTTGGATAGCTAAAAAGTGCATTTTATATACAACTATATAGATCACTTCAAAATGAGGGATAAATGAGGAAGGATGGACAGAGGGACTTTGTTACAAATAAGGGACAGTCCCTCGAAATCAGGGACAGTTGAGAGCTTTGTCTATGCAATGTTGCTGTGGTTGTAAGTAAGAAAAACTTCAGTTTTGTTTAGTTTTAAAATCATGGTTGTTTGCAGATTTCAATAGCATTAAATTACAAAATTGGCTAGCTAGCTATTTACTGTACCTCTTTTAAATAAATGTGTGATTCTTCGTTTAAATTTATCTGGCAGTACATTTATAAAAGTTCTGCTAAGCTGAAATCAATTTGCATTGTATGTATGGACACGTGAAGCATACCCATACGTTTTAGAAGTGGTGCCTTGATATATGGATGTTGTTTTAACATATTTATACAGTATACAAGAAAAAGCAACAGGTCCCCTTACTCCCCCCCCCCCCCAGTCCCCAGCTCTACATATTTGCCTGTTTTTTTATTTTTACACTGCTCCATTTGGCCGCTGGGTAAGAAAAAAAATGCTTGGTGCTGCCAGGTTGAGGGATGTGTGGGACGGGCAAAATCCCTAGGGATAAATGTTTAAACTCCAGGCAGCTGAACAGAGTGTTAAGCATTAAGAAATCACTCAATTCCCCCATCTCTTCTAAACTGCATGGATGGAAAATCTGTAGTTTCAGCTACAGTATAGTGACAGCAGGCACCAGCAACTGTCAAAATACCCGAACAGTACCAGTATCTAATTGGATGCACACACTGCTCAAGCTAACAATTTTCTGGTTGATTTCTTTGACATGGTCAAATAAAAATTGATCTTTTTGAGCTGGGTGGTACCAAAAGGGCCACCCACAGAATTAATTCCAACTGATTTAGTGAGAATCTGCCAAAATTTGATTAGTCTAGAGCAGGGATCACTAAATGTCAGAATGCGGTCTGGACCCGGCCTCCACTTATCAGCTGCATGAGCTCTCCTGAGACTCCCACCCGACTGCCGCTGTCATCCCCACTGCAGGTGCGGGCAGAAAGTGTTGCAGATCAGGAGTCTTCAAATTCAAAGTGGCTAATCACCCACTTGCTAACACAGTAAGTTGGGGAGCTCCCATCCTCCACCCCGATCTGCAGCTCCTTCCTCCTCCACCTGCTGTGAGGATGACAGCAGTGGCCAGGTAGGAGATTCAGGAGAGTTCACACAGCTAAGTGCCTCTACCCTGCCAAAGGTAGAACAGTGCAGGGGAGGCTTATATTGAAAGGGGCAGTGTGATGTAAGGGGCACTGTGGCTTAAAGAGGCATTGTGACATAAAGGGGAACTGTGATGTAGGGGGCACTGTGATGAAGGATCACTGTGATGTAAGGGGCAGTGCAATGTAAGGGCACTGTGATTAAAGGGGCACTGTGACATAAAGGGGAGTTTGTGTTATAAAGGGACACTACGATGTAAAGTGCACTACAATGTAAATGGGCATTGTGATGTGAAGGGGAACTGAAGACGCTGTGGGGCTGTTTTAAAGGGATGACTGTGATGTACATGAGGGCTATAAACACTGATGTAAAGGGGTAACTGTGATATTAAGGGGGGTTGTGTTAAAAAGGGGGGGGGGCTGAACATAATAAAGTAAAGAAGGCACTGTTAATGCTAGGCCAATGACATTGAAGTACGAGGGATGTTGTGAAGTTAAGGGGGACTGTGATGTGTTTTAGTGCAAACATGAGATTCTGATCTCTGCTGAAAAATAAAATTACTAGCTGGACCTTTGTAAATTTTAATTCAAGACCCCTGGTCTAGGGCCAGCTTAAGAAGAGAAAAGGGTAGGTATGTGCTGCTGGGGGTAGCCCTGCGTGGGCAGAACACATCTTCCCCTTAACCACCTGCTCCAAGTTTTCTGCTATCATAAGGGCAGAAAATGAAACTGAAATGTATGTTGAGTACTGCCAGTATAAGCTGTCCTGTTAATTGAATGTCCAGTTGACAGGAATGTTTAATATAGGTCATAACAATTTAATTTATGTTATTGTTAATAGAAGAAACTCAAGAAATAGAGAGAAATGCATTTTATTCTTACTAAAATTAGGTCAATCTGCCCAACAGATCATCCATATTTTTCTTACTCTAAATATAAAGATGGAAAATAAGTGAGGGAACATTTGTGGCATGGATATATTATGTGACAGATGTGGATGCATGAACTGATTCGTTTTTTCTCCCACCTTTCTCAGATTTTTATAAATAATGAATGGCAGAGCTCTGAGAGCGGCAAAGTGTTCCCGGTCTATAATCCATCCACGGGAGAGCAGATCTGTGAGGTCCAAGAAGCTGAGAAGGTAACTGCATTAAACCATCCATTCTGTTTGCTCAGTCAGTTAATAACGACCCCTGTATTTCAGAACATAATGACCTGTATTGGGGTATGCATGCATTTTAAGATGCTAGAATGGTCATAAAGGGGTTTCAACTCTTTAAGGGGAACCTGTCATGATAAGCATATGGGAGCTCCAGTCACTGGCTTCTTTTAACTTGTGTAAACCAAGGACTATCATCCTCATCCTAATCCTTGCTTCACTGACCTGGAACAAGCCTGTAGTTCGAGAAGTATCAGAACACCTGACCATCATGCTTGTTCCAGGTCATTTACTCTCTAAGTAGTAAAACACAATTCTGAATATCAGCACAGGAGCATGTAGAAAAAGTACAGGCAGCTACCATATTCTTTCCTGACTTTCTTTAAAGATTAAATTGCAGGAAGAGTTTTGTTTTTAGGTCACTGGATAATCTAATTTTATTGGCAATCATCCCATCTGTAACATGCCAAAAAAAACATGCTGCACATAAGGAGGTAGCAATAAGTTGCTAAATCAGTAAATATCATAAGATTAAATCCACCCCTGTAGTCTAATGGATTTGTATTTATAAATTCTAGTGTAATAATGTGGTCAATTGTTGCAAGACAACTATAATTATTTTTGTCATCTTTTAAAAGGCCGATGTGGACAAAGCAGTAAGGGCTGCACGTTTAGCGTTTTCTCTTAGCTCAGTGTGGCGCAGAATGGATGCATCTGAGAGGGGGCGACTTTTGGATAAACTAGCTGATCTGGTAGAAAGAGAACGAGCAATCCTTGCTGTAAGTAATCAATTCATATAATCCTTTAAAAGGGATAATGATGCTATTTTGAGACATTTTTTGTAAAATGTTTGGAGATATTGAATGCAGACATTTGTGGTTCGCGTGACATTTAAGAGAAGGAGAATCACAGGAGAATGACATTGAATAAAAATACTGGCATGAAGTCAATTTCATGTTACAGTGGTAAGCAGGATTGTAATCCATTAAGGCAGGCATTAAGCTAAGTACCAACCCAATAATTTAAGTGACACTTTAGTTTGAAGTCTATCTAGATTTAGAATTGCTTTACACTTTTGCAATGTGGTGGTCTGATCTGCCGGTGATACCATTTGAATGGAACCCCAAAACACATTGCAAAGCACCCTTTATGCTTGTGTGGTTGCAGCAAACCACAATGCACAGGTGGAAGCTGCTTTTATCCAGAGACTTCCCCAAACCTGGCGGGCTCCAAACCCAGGAAGGGTTGGTTTACAAGCAGATCTGATTTGCTCAGAAGACTGGTAAATTTGTCTGAAGAGCCAGAGAGAGCATAAGCCTCCTCCCAAGGGGGAGCCCACTATCCACCTGTACTGATCTGCTCAGCAGAACTTTAGAAAACTTATTTCCCTCACTAATATTCAAAGATGGAACAGGTTTTTGATTATGCTGGCCAACTCTACTTAAGGCACCACAGATACTTAGACACATTCACATTAAAATATAGAGATGCTGATTTATGAAAAGCAAAATTTGTTGAGCTACATAAAAGGAAACCCTGCCTTTATAAAAACCAGTTGTATTTCTCATCCCCCCTCCCCTCCTGAAAACTAAAGATTTTACCTAACTGGCTAAAAGGGACAACACCTTCACTAGCGTTACAGATTTTACTCATGCTTCATAAAAAAAGCCTCGCTGAGTAGTGTTGGCATACACCATTCTTGTGTATTCATGTTTTATTATATGTGTTCTATATCACATAACATATAAGACACTGCTTCAAGGTTTTTAGAATGCCTAATGCCGGTTATGCTGTAGGAAACATAAGCTATAGCATACATGTAACAGTTACTGCTTGCTATTGCCGGATCTTCATTCACTTTTTAAATCTTTCATGTTCTACAAAAGTACTTGGTGCCCATAATAACTAGCAGATGTTGCTCTCTGCTGTAAATGTTCACTAAAGCATGTCAAGCATGACTGGCAAAGATGCCGTGTCTGGATAATTTTTTCTGCACAGAACTTGGTGAGATTATTAAACAATAATCTAATAATAATAATGCTATATCACTTTTGCAGACTGAACACACATAGTTCATAGACCTCCAGGAGGCACACACCTTCCATATTTTAGCTTGTACTCTTACAGCAATGTGTACATTTAATATAACTGTCAAGTATAATGCTTCCCATCCCAAAGGCAACCTTACTATCTAACACAGTGGAAAGAAATGCCAAATGCATTAACTGAAGGAAACCAAATTAGATTATTGTAAGGTCATTTCAGTGAAATTATTTCTAGTTACTATGAGTTATAGCACTTTGCACATTATCATTGCTCTCTGGAATTAATGATTTAGTAAGCTTGATAACATGGGGTGGATTTAGTAAAGGTAAATGTTGTTTTCACTCTGCACAGAAAGTTGCACTTTTCAAGGGCATTTTCCTAGAGCTTAGTGAATGAGGTTTAGCTCTGTTGACTTTTACCATCCAATCATGTGCACACAAAAAGGCTGTGTTTCTGTTTTTCCTTGAACATGATTGGGTATTCTTTCCAAAGTAAAATTTCACCACATTCACTAAGCTCTGGTGCAAATTCCCTTGTGAAGTGCAACATCCCTTGCAAATTAAACAGTGTATTTGCTTTTATTAAATCAACCTCATTTTAGTTTACTGTTAAGGAGCAAGTTAACTTTCTTTTATGGCAGCCAATATTCAATCACTAGACTGCTCTTGAAACAAGGTGTCAGTTCATACAGTTTGATTCTAGTCATTAATGTGATAATGTCAAGCTTTTATGCAATATTCTACACACATTTCGAGTAAGTAGGCTGATTTGTTTTTAATTTAATTTTATCAGTTTAAGAAATCCAAACTCCTAAATTCTGGGTTTATTCTGCACTGATCAGAAGTTTATTATAAACTCAAGGCCTTGACATTTTAATTTACCTTTCAGACACTCGAATCCCTGAATAGCGGCAAGCCTTTTCTGCAGTCATTTTATGTAGATCTACAAGGTGTGATTAAAACTCTCCGCTATTATGCTGGCTGGGCTGACAAGATACATGGCATGACTATACCAGCAGGTAGGTGACCACCATACTGCACCTCTCTACACAAAACTAAGTCTACCTTGCTTTATGGAATTCTTGGCTTATGTGATTGGCACACATTTGTCTGTCACTTAGCAGTTAGAATGACTAATGACATATGTCCATGAATCTCAGCCCATAGCAAAAAAACGCTAGTTTTTATTCAGAGAAAGACAAAACATCTGAAGCCAATTTTACCTTTCTAATCGGGCGAACTGTCAAGTTCAAAATGTTACCATACTGTCCTTTTTATAACTGTGTAATGACCAGCTGGGCAAAATTTGGATGCACCCAGTTGAAACAACCTCTTTTGTTTAACTAAACAGGAGTTTCACGTAAAATAATTTCCTATTTTAAACCATCAGTTTGAACTGCAAAGAGGCCAACTAAGCCTCCATTAACACTTAGGTGTTAATTTACTAAACTGGAAAGTGCAAAATCTGGTGCACCTGACAACGGTAGCCGATCAGCTTCTAACGTCAGCTTGTTCAATTAAGCCTTGACAAAAAAACTGGAAGCTGATTGGTTTCAATGCAGAGCTGAACCAGATTTTGCACTCTCCGGTTTTAGTAAATCAACCCCTTAGTGTGAGTGTAACCAAATGATTTAGCGGTATTTACTTTGCACATTTTTCACGCATTTTTTATGGGCAACTTGTAGCACAGGAGCAAAATCATGTGTTTTGGCCCCATAGACTTTCAAATGGGAGTGCTTGAAAAATGCACTTTTCAATGGTTTTTTAAAGCACTCCCAATAAAAGCAGAAATGTGCAAATCTTCCCCAAAGGAGCTTATATACTTTTTTGACCTTCATGCGACAATTATCAAGCAACACAATGTTCAAGTGTGAACGGTCCCATTGAAAATAATGGGATTCCTTATGTTGAGAATTGTCATGTTCCAGGAATTGTGCATCATTAATGCTCAGTTGTCAATGGGGACAAACTCTTACGCCTTTGATAGACTGGTGCTACCAACAACAGAATCACTATAACTCAACTTACCTTATCCTATGTCTTTACCCCCGTACTCTCCAACCCAGCCCAACCCACATTTTCTTTAAACAAAGTGGCTCTTGCAGTCTGGTGGTTTTGTCTTTGGAAAGGGGTAACTAGCAGCAATATCACTAGTGCAATACAACCCTTATCAAAGGGATTTCTCTTGATATAAGCTCTGTCTTCCTCCGTAATACCTAACAGTTTCAAAGTTAATACTTCTTTAAACACACAAAACATTGTCTCTCAAACTGAAGTTATTTATTATTTAATGCTAAAGAATAAAAAAATTCTGGTTCCAATTTCAATGCACAGAGGAAACATTTTAATTTGCTGTAGCCACTGGCGCCACGAAATTAAGATTTGCTGCTAGGACAGTTCACTTATTTAACCACTGTTCTCTGCTCTCTTTTGTGCATGACGAAAATAATGTGCTTCAAAGAGTAAAGTGAAACATTCCCTCAAAAGTCACTGAGACAAATAAAGTGATTTAGACAGTTGTTTCAGTGATAAAATCACAATGCATACATACTTAATTTTCAGTTATGGCAAAAACAGGAAGGAAGATAAAGAAAAAAAAATAAAGTGAATCTTGAGCATGTGAAGTAGGATCTGTGTTGTAGATAAGACAGAAAAAATGTACACATTACATTTAGGTCTTAAGTTTCTGCTACCAATCATCACTAGAAAAACAGCAGTTTTTGCACTTTTTATATAAATGCCTTCTATATAGCAAAATGTTTCATGGAGGTGGGAGCTCAGGAGAATACTAAACAATGCCTGATGCTGAACACTAAAACGATTCCAGAAAATACATTTTAGGATGCCACCAAGGAATATAATACACATGAATATAATAACATCAAATAATAGTTGAAAAGAATCACATATGATGCACAACACAATATTTTTTTTGACATGTTACAAAGATCACCTATAGATACACTATATTGCATTAAACTGAGTGTTGCATTTTTCAGGTAACAGGTTGCAGTCAAAGTAGTTTCATTTTATCTATTTCAATTCTGTTGCTTGGGAAAGGAGGAGGTTTCCTTCAACACTACCATCTTGTGACAGGACAACATTATGCCCTGGACCTCTCTATCCTTCAATCCAGTGGTCTCCAAATTGTGGCCCCCATGCCAGATATGGCCCTTTGCTTACCTTTATCTTTGGGGTAATGTACCTACCATTGATATGAGGCACTATTTCCCCCATTGATACTGACATCCAACAGTGAGGAATTATTTCCCCCACTGACAATGGGGCATTTTTCCTACCATTGATACCAATGATGAGGCACTATTCTTCTAACTAATACCAATGATGAGGCGTTATTCTTCCTCCTACTGAAAACAGGTGCTATGTAATTTTTTAAATCTCGCTGACCACCAAGCCTGAGACATTTTCTTTTTCCACTGATGCTGTGGCATTTTCTATTCTCACTGGCTACAGTCTTACCCTCCTAAAGTCTGAGGGACCGTAAACTGGCCGTTTGTTTAGAAAGTTTGGAGATTCCCGTTTAAAGAGGCGCTCAAATCTCCCACCAAAAAATGAAAAGTCAGCAAATACTGTAGCTTTTGACTTTTAATACAAGGGCGCTTGTCTGTCCAAGGATCCAGTGATTTCTCCACCCGAGACGATTCTTCAATCGGAGTAGGCACCGGCATCTTAGGTAAGGAAATCCGGCAGGGAAGCCTCCCAGCTTCACAACCGGTTTCCTACTGCACAAGCGTGAGTCATGCTGCACTTTGTAAATAGTCCTGCAGTCTTCTGGGACCTGTGTGGGAAGGAGGGGGGGGGGCATTCTCACAGATCTCCACAACGATCTGACCGGGAAGTGGGAAAAGGTACCTGGTTTTGACAAAAAGTGCCAAATGTGGCAGTGGAAGGGGGAGGATGCAAACAAGGGGAAGTGTAACAAAGTGTAGCCTTTGATTGCCATAACCATATGATGATCAAAGGAATTGAATAATTGGATGTTTTGTAACCCTTTCACTGTGGGTCCTGATGAAGTACAGTATTCTGCAAAATGCTTGACTGCAACCTGTTGCCTGTAAAATGGGACACTCAGTATAATGTGAATATATAAGTGGTCTTTGTAATATGTCAAAAAAGAATATTGTTTCGTGCATCATATTTGATTATTTGAAATTTTTATATGATGTAAATGAATTCATCTGGACATATTTTTTTTATTCATGTGTTGAATATATGTTCTTGGGTTCATTCCTAGAAAGACCCCAGCTCTATCTCTGCTGTACCAGAAGTAAATTTAGTGTCACATGGTGACATTAATCCAGAAAATTTGGTAAAAATTGGTGCTATATATTCAAGTGTTCTGTCCTTGGAAAACATATTGTCCTTTAAAATAAACATGCCACAAACTGGGCTATTCATGGTGAGCATATGATAAAATATTCCATAATCAGAGGTTCCTTTCAGTTAGAACGTCATGTCAGAATGATCAGTAGATCCTTATATATAGACAAAACACTTTATTTCAAATCTTGAACTTTTCCGTAAAACATAAAATTGGTCCTCCCCCCATGTCTTCCTATTAGTCTGTGAAGCCTCTTACTACAATGAACGAAGGTTTGAGAGGTAGAAGAAAAGAACAAGTTTAAGTTTTGCATGGGAAATATTAGATTTGCTTGTACATCTGCAGCCTGTATATCTGGATCTGCCGATCATTGTTTAGGAGATTTTTACTGCTCTTTATCATATGCTGTCTGAATTGTCCATGTCTGTTTCAGGGTCATTTTAAAGTTCTTTAATACAACATATATATAGTTTTTTATTTTTGGATTTGAAATGTATATATTGATTATACATGAAGAGAAACAGATGCAGAGTTCTGAAATTGTATTCCCAACAGGGAAGTGCTCCAGTGGCATCATCATTTATGATGACCATGATCTGTAAAATGTGGTGCCAAATAATGTCACTATTGAAGAAGAATAGCAGTCATTGCACAGGATAAATATTTTCTCCTCCACCCACCACCTGCTGTTAGTGTTAAATAAAATATGTCAAGAACTCTGAGGAAAAATGATATGGGAGGGTGGAGGCACTACTGGCAACAAATATATACGTTTTTAAGTGTGCTCATAACAGAAGAATTTTTTTCAGATATATTTGTTTATTGTCACTAAAATTATATTTGAGAACGCTGACTTGCCAGCAGCTTAGGTTGGTAACCTTATTAGGCTTATTCAAAAAGAACTTATTTGCTTATGCAATAAGACTGTGTAAGGAACCCCTCACAATAAGCAAATTATAGTAATGCATAGCAGCCAATCAATAAGCATCTTCCATTTGCATGACTTCAGTAATGTGAAATTTGGTTGATATGGACTACTAGAGTTTGCAGTTTGTCTTGCTAATGATCTTTCTGCACTCCTAATAAATAGGCTTGCATGTCTTGGAGGTACAGACTATTCTGAGTGATCCTTTAACATACACTTCAATTTTAATATACATATAATAATTTGATAGCATAAATAAACTAGGGGAACTTACCAGTAACATCAATGAATGATAGAATCCACTTGCAGTCCCCATTAACTATTATAGATTATTTTGGGGAAAGCCATCAAATGGGCTTATAAGAACAATAGGCTTGTACTGGACACAAAAGCTCTAGCAATTAACTATTGCCAATGGCTGGGCTTGGCATATTAGAGTAAGGGGCACTGGCTATGCACTAGTAGATGTATACTGAAAATTCTCAGTACATTTGTTGACTTGATAAATGTCCTTTGAAAGTACTTTGACTGCAACCTGTTAGTTTAAAATACTTTAACATTTAGTTTGCTTTTAACATTAGTTTTTAAAGCGAATAGATTTTCATAAACAAAAACTATAAACACTGTGAGAAATTTGTTCATTCGAGAAAGAATTTCTATCCGGCTTCTCTAACTATGCTTGTCAGTTCAGTTAAAAACGAATGTTAATCTGAACCCACTAAAGGTAAGAAAATAGAATGTTCTTACAACTAAAATATCCTATCAGAATTCTACATATCTTTGGTTAGCTTTAATGTAAAGATGGGGGCTCTGTGTACATCCTTAAACTTGGATCCAGTGGCCTCCACAGGCTCAGAAGTTTGATCTTAAGACAAGCACAGGTGCTAATAGGTGTATGCATTTATTAGGAGTGTGAGTTATACACTTTGATGGTCAAGAAAGGATTGCTTCCACACATTGGAACCACCAATGGCTCTAAGCCTTTTAGATGGTCTTATGTACCTATCTTTCTGAATATCTGCTCTAATATAGACCTCATATGAACAAAAAGTTTGAGTGGCTCAATATCACATAGAACACTGGAATTACATTTTTTAAAGTGATTGTAAAGTCTCTCTTTTTTTTTTTTTTTAAATAACAGACATGTTATTCTTACCTCCCCTGTGCAGTTGGTTTTGCACAGGGCAGCCTGGATCCTCCTCTTCTCGGGTCCCTCCTTGCTGCACTTGGCCCCTCCCTCCTGTTGAGTGCCCCCACAGCAAGCAGCTTGGTATGGGGGCACCCGAGCCAAGCTGCAGCTCTGTGTGTCCGTTCAGACATTGGATGTGCCATTTGCCCTCCCCCCCTCTCTCTCCTTATTGGCTAACTGATTTTAATTGACAGCCGTGGGAGCAAATGGCACCGCAGCAGTGTATCAGCCAATCAGTAGGGAGAGTCTCCGGCAGCCGAGGCCGAGGGACTCATGGACATCGCTGGAGGGAGATGGAGCTCAGGTAAGTATTAGGGGGTGCTGGGGCTGCTACACCCAGAAGATTTTTTATCTTAATGCATAGAATGCATTGGGACAAAAAAACCCTTCTGACTTTAAAACTCCTTTAGGCATATATTGTAACTATTGATGTGTCTATAAATCAACTTGTGTTTAGGTTTTCGTTTTTTCCTATTGCTTATGTTTGATGTACATTAAATTGCCTACTCATTGTTTTCTGATATACATTTCACTAACTGTAACAACATGTTTTTAGATGGAGATTATTTTACATTTACAAGACATGAACCTATCGGAGTATGTGGACAGATCATCCCAGTGAGTATCACCGTGTTTTATTTTCATTGAGTGACTTTCCTTGCAGTTGCACACAACATGGGGCTTTGCAGCTGTGCATTTCTGTTAAGCAAGAGGAGAGAAAAAAAAAATCCTCAGCTTCTATTGGCATATTTTTATCAGCCTCCCTACAGCTGCTTATTTAAACAGGTTAATGGGGATTTAAATCTGCAACTTGGAGAGCTGTTCCCAAGCACTGGGATTCTTATGGCTCAAGGAATAAAATAAAAATAAATACATAATACATTGACTGTATTTGGTGAAATAAACAGATCTTGGAACTGTGTGTGCATGTGTGTGTGTGACCCTCTGCGCCCCTGTATGCATTTTTTTTCCAAAGAGTTATGTTTTGTAATTTAATTTTTATCAAATGCAAGGATGAAACCCAAAATACTCTGCTCTAATATTGGATGTGAACTACATGTACTTGTAATGTCTGGTTGTACAAATTGGTGACATCTCAATAACCTTTCCCTGATTTAAAAAAAAAAAAACAATACTTGGCTCTAGAGCATCATAGCATATAGCAACATATGCCATAACTGTGCACAGCAACGCTATATTAAACTGACTGAATGCACACATTCTTCTCCATTGTTGCTTTTTTATAGAGCCTATGAAATATTCTGCTATGTACAGAGTCATATTGGGCAATACTCTTAGTGTATTTGGTCAGTACCAAAGTAGGGATCCCTCATTATCATTGGCAGTACTAGGATCCTAAGTTTGTATCCTGGTTAGAGCACTGTCTGCATTGAGTTTGCATGTTCTCCCCATACTCCAAATAAATGCTGGCAAGGTATTTGGCTCCTGTCTAAAATTGGCCCTATGAAATATATGCATATGAGCTGAGGACCTTAGATTGTAAGCTACTTAAAGGCAGGAACTGATGTGAATCTACAGTATGTAAAGCACTACATAATTGTTTAAAATATCTGTAATAATTAAATAAACTTTGTCATAGTAGCTGTTGAGTAGTGCTACAGCTTGTGGCCATGTTTGAGAAACATAGGTATATAAATAAAAGACGCAGAGAAATTCCTTTTGTAAAAAAAAACTTTTAGTTTTGATTGCCTAAACGTATATATATGATCAGCTCCTCCCCTCTCTCTGTATTATAGACATTACTGGGAGAGATTAGACTGTCCAATTAACTTAAGGTCCATAATCAAAAACAGTCTACGTTCTAGTGTATATAAATTAGTGTGCCATTGTGCCAGTGGAACATTTAATATCCAATACAATTTTCCCTTTAACACACCCATGGAAAATTCTTGTGGCAAGCATGCTGTATTGCAATATTAAAGCAAGTCTGAACACTGGCTTTTATGGTAAACATTTTCTTTATCCCTTAGTTTCCTGGGCATATTATCTTTCCTTCATGACATTTGTTATGATACCACAGTAGGTTTTCCAAAGCCCTTACTCATTTACAAAGGTGGACAGAAATAACATTACTAACCTGCACTCATCAGTAAAGACTCCAAGGCTATAATTTTGCTCTTCAGATTTTATCCAGCTATGACTAATAAAACAATGAGGAAGGCCAGCAGTCAAACAAGAGGGTGACTTACACAACCTAAGCTCTTATCCTCTTCCATGCTGTCTTGTCTTACCTACATGAGCATTTGAGAGACATGACTGATTTTGTTAGGAACAACATCATGCATCTATATAAAAATTGAAATCTAAAAAGGCAATAAAAAATAAAAAAAATAAATAAAAATGTAAAAAAGAAAATCAAAAGCCATAAATGTCATAACTTGAAGATGTCCACATACAGTAAAGGGTACATTTTCAATGTTTTGAACATTAATGTCCACTAATCTGTTATCACTTCTACATTTGGCCTACCATGAGCCCTTTGACATACAGTGCTGAACTTGATCTTTAATTGCTATTTGTATCCCTATTGCAGATTTTCCCTCACTGAGGTTTTGTTTATTAACCTAAGCATTTGTGATTTAAAGATGTGAAGGGAGCCTATACCTGCTAAATCATCTAGAATTATTGGCAGGGCTTGAGTGTTTCTGTTTCATTGTAAGAAAAATACTGTAAAATAATGAATTTAAGTCAATAAATACAAACAAGTAGTTTAAAATCTTGATGTCTTTGAAACAAGGGTGGCATCTCCATCTTTTTCCAGCAATGTTAAAAATAGTTATATCAACAATACATTTTCCAAATTCTTTAATGTAGTCACTCATTTTCCCTAAAGTCAGCAGTAGTATTTGGCAAAGAGCTTGGCCTTTGCCTAATGCTTACTGGGAGATCTGGCATCTAAAATCTTTTAAATGGAAGCTGCCCGCATCATGACTTTCAGGCCATTTTTTTTTCTTTTTTTAATGGATTTTTTTGATACAGAAATTGTTTAATATCTGATTTATAAACATTTATGTTAGAAGTAAATTAGGTGTTTGGTGAAATGAAGCCATTAGTTTGTTTTCTAGCAATTCTTTGAAGAAGCAAACGTTTGCAAAAATGTAGGGGTAGTTGATACCATTCAGGCAGCGAAGCCTTGTGTTAAGCTTAGCTTATTTTTGGTATTTATGCCACTTTCATTGCTGTAGTCTACTTTGAAGTATTCTGAAGGCCCAGTTCAGTTAAAATGTGTTTTAGTACAAAACAGTTTTTTGTAGTTTTTGACATAATAGGGGAGGGTTAGAACTTCTGTCACAGCTTTATTGTCTGTGTCCCCTGCTAGTGCTAGAGAACTTTACGCTCCCATTAGTCCTTTGTAACTATTGGGAAAAACAAAAGTGTACTGTTGTCACCGGAACAAGAATAGTGGAGATCTTGTAATGCCAGTGATAATTGTCTAAGAGAGGTTTCCCCTAACTTAGTATTGATTTCATCTAACGTCCCATTGTGCCCTGTTTTGTGTAAGACAACAAGTGAAGGGAAATCCACCCAATGGAACACAGAGAGCAACAAAAAAACCTGCCAAATGTTTTAGCCACGCCCTATCCAATACAAAAATTTGAATATCAAGAAATGAGTTAGAAAAACATTTTTTTTTTCAATTGAACATGATTGGGTATTCATAGCTAACATGGTTTCACCTTATTCACTATTCATTTTTAAGAGTGAACATTTACTTTGATAGGTTGACAGCCTCTATAAATTTAGCAAATAAAGCATATTGTCTTTAATGTTGTTTTGCAGTGGAACTTTCCCTTACTAATGTTTGCATGGAAGGTGGCACCAGCTCTCTGCTGTGGGAATACTGTTGTGATTAAACCGGCTGAACAAACACCGCTCACTGCACTTTACATGGGAGCTCTCATCAAAGAGGTAAAGAAAGAAAAAGCAGCAGTTACGATATTATACTTTCGTAAGTGCTAAAACTAAGAGCTTTAAATAAATGTATGAAGATAGTTTTGACACTCCATTTTCCCCTTCAATTTTATTTTACTAGGCTGGGTTTCCACCAGGAGTTGTGAATATTTTGCCAGGATATGGGCCAACTGCTGGCGCAGCAATAACTTCTCACCCTGGCATAGATAAAATTGCGTTCACTGGCTCTACAGAGGTATGTACATTTTCTGTATGTGAAGGGCAATGTTTCTTCATGTCTCAACTATTTTCTAACTGGATGGTCTTCCATCCTATACTGAAGTGTGAACTTAATTTATTTTTTTAGAAACTAGAATAAATGATCACATATGAGAACTCTTATATGGTTTTATGAGCTTAGACTAAAGCATTGTAGATTTTGGCTGCATTAGAATTAAATATTTATACTGGTTCATTTTCAGTGCCAACCTTAGACCCCCAGTTCCAATCATTCATCCAATAATTTTCCATTTATTCATAGTTATCTGAAAACACCATAGCATTCTACAGTAATTTTATGGCTCATTTATAAAGGCATCAGATTCAGATGCAAGTCAAATGCAGTATGCTTTTAGGAGCCTCTGAACTGCTTTCACTTGGTATTGAGTTGCTTTGATTTGCCTTTTGGTTGCTGAAGGAAATACCTGAAGCAGCTTCTGAGTTTTACTGAGCTGTGTAGAGCTGCTTCAGGTTACTTTTTATTGGCATTTACTTTTTTATAAAGTTAGAAAATTGTGCTATATATGCAAAAATGCAATATAATAGATGTGCAATAAACAACATTAAATAAAGTGCAAAAATGTGTGCAATAAGAAAAAAAAATACATGAATATTAATAAATTAAAGTCCTCACTTATATAAAAAAGGGGCTCAGAGAATTAAAGTCCACATGCAAACAAAGGAGGAATTTCACTTGTACAAAATGGAGAATTGTCACCCTGGGTGCAACCATCACCAAAAGAGAGTCAGGAGCGCTTACCAGAATTCATGGATTCAAATACCATCGGTAAAGAGTCATTCAGGCAGGAAGTGGTGTCACCTGTGGTGCAATAATCTCCCAGTGGTTGTCACCGTCTCCTCAACTCTTTTGATAAGCATATAGGAACTTGGGTAACCAAGGGAACAAAAAACCTTTTTCATAGTGTAAAACCATCAAAGATAGACTTTATTTAAAAGTAGAAAACGTACATTCTCTTAAGCGATTCTGGTACAAAGTAGTGGGATCCAAGGAAATCCAATTGGCACAATGCTATGGAGCACTCAATGGACCGATTTACCCATTGGATCCATTGAGTTTTCTCCATGACATTGTGCTTGCACATTTGCATATATTGCACAATTTTCGGACTTTATATGATGCTTTAGTCACAGATATACGTAACTGTATATGGTTACGTGCAGCACTTTATTTGTTAATATTATTTGTTCAATAGCGTGGAATTTATATCTCTTTCCTTAGTCTTTTACAACATTGTTGTGTTGCAGTGCCTGCAGCTGGTCTCCATGACAGTAGCGTAGTGGTTTTTTTATATACAGTTACTTTTTTTATGGAGGAAATGCAGTTTAATTGTAACCAAAGGCCTATGCACAGGACCCTTTCAAATGAACCTGAAGTCAAAAATTAAAGATTGCTATATTGTAGGGGACATCAAGAAATACATTGAAAATGTACATTTAGTCTGCAATTCTGGAAGTCTGGAAAATGTAGAAGTGCATTTCCAGGCATTTGAAGGTACATAGGCGCTCCTGTGCCTACAGCCACATCATTTTTTTTCTGCAGTGCGAGACCTAAGGCACTGTGCCTCTGAGTCGCAGTCTCACAACATTTGGAGTGATTTGATTATGTCATTTTGATTGATTTGAAGATGACACTACTGTGCTGTTCACTCTTCTCCTTGCTGGGGACTTTCAAATGAGAAGGCAAGGCCTTTCCTCTACCAAGATGACCACCTCCACACAGAGACATGGCGAAAAATTTACTAAAGGCAAATAGGCAAAAAGGAGAGTTGCAATTTTCAAGGAAATTTTGTAAATGTGTTGAAATGTCACTTTGCAAAGAATATCTATTGGATTGGGTGATTGAAGTCAGCAGAGCTTTATCTCATAGCTGATAAATAGCCTCAACCATAGCTGAATAATATGAATCATAATTACATTGATGTCTGATGGCAGATATAGTAAATTTGTTTGCATAATGACCACATCAGCAAAAACCCCTGTTTATGTGTGGCTATAATCAGTTCAGCTAAATGACAGTTGGGGAAAAAGCCAGTATCATCATTTACTATTGGGTGAAGAACAGTGTATGTTAACATAGCAATTATGCATTTCAATTCTCTATGCCAAGCCAAAACACTTTGTTTTTTTGAAGCCACAAAGTACAATGCTTTCAACATTTCATGATTCTTTCTGACCAGTGTCCAAAAAAGTATTTAGTTTTCGTAAAGTGTTTAATTGTAAGGCAATTATTGGTGTCAAGACTACAGACCACAGTTCTTCCATAACAGAATATTTTGTTTCAGCTGAAACTAGTTAACAGGGTTTAAAGATCAAAAGCTGTCATAGTTTTTTAAAGAGAAGCTTCTTAGCTAGTAATACAACAGGCTTTGTAATAGGAAGTGGCAAGCAACACTAATATGAGAGAAGGGGTCTCTTAAGATGCTAAGCAAGAACAGATGGAAGTTTTAAATGCAAGGCTAACATAAACTGTTCCATATTTTAGATTTCCTGTGACAGCGGTCAACATTATCACATCTTAAATACACTCACTGTAATAACAATTTGTAAACGCAGGACTTTACTTTCAATTGATGAAAAAAAAAAATGATTTGAGGAAAAGAAATCTGTCCCTATTCTTTCTTATGACAGTTTTATTTTCTGCCCGAACAACTGTCACATTAAAGCCAAAACTTGTAAATTCCATAGCTGGCAAGTTCTTAATGTACCCGGTTTTTAAAGATGTAATTGTTATAGCTTGGCAATGGCAAACTAACAAAAAAAAAAACGTATTGACCAAAAGGCACTTGAAATTAGCTACCTGAAGCTTAAAGTACACCTGTGCTGAGACTATGGACATTAATCTACATAACATTAACAAGCAGTAAAAAAAAAAAAAAGCTTTACGTGTCACCAATGAGTTCTCCAGCAACTTTTAATGTAAAGTTATTCTTACTTAACACAACAGAGATTTCAGAATCAGGGTTTAGTATGTTTCTAAGGGTCCCCACACTGGTCATGCCCATTCTGAACAGCAGGGAGCTGAGGGGTATAGATGTCACATTCAGTTTTGCTTTACAAGGGTTTGCTGAACCCATGTTAGGTCTAAGGGCAGGTGGATGTAAATGGAAATGCGCCCATTTGCATCAAACTACCTCAGCTCCATCACGTTTATATATGAACAAATTGTGTAGCCCTCTTTTGGGGTGGGGGTGTTATGAGAGATGACACTCCCCAAACAGTATATTGCGCTAAACCTGTAGGTAACCAAGAGAATCACAACCTTCTCTAAGTTGAGGAGTGGGTTTGATAATAAAGTTGGCAGTGCCTCCACCCAGGACAGGGCCTCTGTGAACAGTGGGGCTTCACTTCCTGTGAAATTAACCAGTGATCTGATCAAAGTAGTTAGGAGCAGTGGAACTACTGCAACCAGTATATAACACTATCCATAAGCATATAAATGCACACCAGTATAGAAATACTTATTATCTCTAAATTTTGGCAAGCACTTTGTCAAATTTTACGCATTGAGCACTGCGCATATGAGATAATAACATTAAGAGAGAGATACACCTTTCACAGGAATCAAGAAACTGTGGGCAGCTGCAGTTAAACTAATTGGATATAAGAATTCTTGCTTAATAGTCTCTGTTGCTTGCATGGGTGAAATACAGCAGCAGCAGCAGCTCCTGTGTGTGTAAAAAGTCACGTGGCTAAGTTCTGCCTCTACTTCCCTAGAAACCTCCCTTTATAAAACATTACAGTCCTCCAATCAGGGTTTCTGACCCAACTAGTAGGAGCAGGAAGTGTCTGTCTATAACCACTTAACCAGCGAACGCTGTAGTAATTAACAAGCACTGTCACTTACAAATACAGACAGGAGAGGACAACAGATCTCTACAATGGAAAGGGGAACAGTCCTTTTCTGTTTTACTTTCAGACCTGGACAGACTTGGAGGTGTCAGATGTAAACAGATGCGTGTCCTTTGACACTTGTCTGCCCATCGCTTCTCGGCCTTTTGGCTAAGATCAAGTGTAGTATCTGTTCTTATCAGTTGGTATGGACCCTGATGGTTAGTATCGGCAGGGGCTGAAATGAACCGGGGCGCTCCAGACGTCACTGGGGGACCGGGAAGTAGGCACTGTCAGAGAAAGCCGGATGGGTCCGTTGCCTTCTGATTTGAATGGGTCCGCCCCTACCAGTTTGAAGGGAGCAAGAGGGCTGGTTCGTCATGGAGGCCGGTCTGTATTGCTCCTGGATGTAATTGGTGAGGAATTAGGATGGCGGTGGGAGGGCCTTTCCTCCTGGGTTGAATCTGGCCTTGCAAAAGGCTTGTCCCCAGTTGAAGGCAGGCTCACCCTAAGCTGTCCACGTTCCAAACCTCCTGGTGGGCAAGGGCTACACTCGGTCTGGCTATTGGGCCGGGGTAGAAAAAGCCCGTAGTGTATGTGCCCCTGGGGTGGCAGCCCAGGGGTGCCTTAATTCTCACTGGTGAGGGGCAGCTCGCCTTGAGTTTTTCGGCACCATGGTCACTGCACCTACGCACACTTTTTTAAGCACCTGCCTCTTGGGCAAGGCCTTTTGGCTTCGACCAGAGGAATTTTTATTCCGGCCGGAAGGCCTGCCTTTGTATTTTCACAAGGGCACTAATTCACCTCTCCACTTCCCCTCCCCCACCTTTTTGTTTGTGTGTGCTTTTTCTTTGTGGTTTGTCACTTTTCTATCACCTTTTTTCACTTGGCACGACTTGTAGGGTGTGGGTCCTCGGGCCCTACCTTGAGTCTTGGGAGGGGGTGGATATGGCCTTTTGGCTTGGTCCGCCCTCTCTCATGGGGTCTCCCTTCGGGGGAGCCCCACTTAGTACTCGGTGGGGGCTGTTTCGGCAGTCCCCCTGAAGAACGGGGTCAGTCTGGTTCCGGCCAGACAGACCATGAGTACCTCAAATCCCTGTCAGGAGTCTTGCGCCCCGGGGGATCGAGGTTCGGGTCCTACCTCTTCGGAGGGAAGACCACTTTGTTCGCACACCCTGTGCACTTTTTGTGTTCCTCACGTTTGTGTGTGTGCACTTTTTTATGCACCGGGTGAAGTCTTTTGAGTGTGTTTCACACGCTACGGGCTTTAAAAAAAAAAAAAACTTGTCTGCCCATAGACTAACATGAAGCTTCTATTCAGATCTGCCTGAAAAACTGACAGGCAGTTCTAACAGGATATAAACATCTACTAGCTGTTTACATTAGAAGGCTTGCAGGCTTCCAAGATCTGTCATCATAGAAAAACATATTGCATCTGTTGTGAATTTCTAAAATGGATTCCTTCACAATGCTTGCAGATACAGAGATGAATGAGAGCTTGTTTTTTTGGACTTTTACTGCGTGTTTAGAATATGTAAAATACATTAGTGTGCATTTTCTTTGCACAGGTTTACTTTAGGATAATTTAAAGTCTCCATGCTTTGTTTGCAAAGGATTGAAAGAGATTGCTAAACTGATTGCTTGGAAGTTGGTTGATTATGTTATGACTTCTCTGATAGCTTTATGGACCAGTTAATATTGCCAATTAAAGACTATGATACCCTCCCTCTTAGATTGTAAGCTCTAATGAGCAAGGCCCCCTGATTCCTACTGTTTGAAAGTGTATTGTATTTGTACTGTCTAGCTTCAAGTTGTAAAGCGCTGCGTAAGCTGTCGGCGCTATATAAATCCTATATAATAATAATAATAATAATGATCAATGGTTTAATATAGCTACAACAGGAGAATAGGATTGGATACTGAAATGCACAGAAATGTTTTAGTTCAATATAAGCATTTCAGGCATTATACTTGTTGTGTGTAGTTTACTTTTAAGCTGTTTCATTGGGTAGTTCTATTTATCTATGCCTACTGACAGTGGGGTTGATTTACTAAAACTGAAGAGTGCAAAATCTGGTGCAGCTCTGCATAGAAACAAATCAGCTTCCAGTTTTTTTTTTTTTTCAAAGTTTAATTGAACAAGCTGAAGTCAGAAGCTGATTGGCTACCATGTACAGCTGCACCAGATTTTGCACTATCCAGTTTTAGTAAATTAACCCCAGTGCTCCAGTTTTGCTAACAATGTGTTGGCCTTTTTTCACAGAAGTCTTGACCTGGCTATTGATGGCTTAATTTACCTTATTAGTAAAAAGATCCATTCAAGGACACGTCTTGTCCCTTGTTAGTGGAATAGTTGTAGTTGTATTGATGGAATAACATGTAGAAAGATCAAAGTCTTGCATGTAGACTGGTGTCCTAAGATCCATGCAAATAAAATGATCTGAGGGCAAGTGTTGGCTTGTTATTAGTAACATTTGTTTATAGACTTGGGGGGGTAAACCCAGTGTAAATCCAGCCTAAAGGAAGGATTCTCCTTCCAGGTACAATTAAGGTCTCACACACACTGGCATTGTACAGTAAATGCTAGTCAAAAAGTAGTACTAGAACTTTATCTGTTACAGTGTATCTGTCTTGGAAAATTTATAACTGGACAATAATCAATTATTTAATACAATGCCACTAAAGACCTACATTTTCTTTTATTTACTGGTACAGCATATAAACCCTTCTGTGTGGCTTCCCCCTGAACTTCTAGTTGGGGAGCATGACCTCTGGGGGGGGGGTCATTACAGGTCAGGTTCAATTTAATAGCTTGGATCAGGTGAAGTGATAGGCAGGAGGCACCAAATTAAATCAAAATCTTTTTCATTTAAGTGTAAAATAATAAAGTAGCCTTCAGGCTATTATCTGCGGGTTCATGTGCTGCTTCAAGATAGTATGTGCATACATTGTGCTAAGAAATAGTTTTTTTTCTAGTAAAAGGCTGCATTCAAATCTGATTGTGCAATGTGAGGAGGCTGCTCTTTGTATTTGGCAAACATCACAGCTAATAGGGTACAAAATCAAGTTTCTTCCTAAAATGGCTATATTGACAGGAGCCATTTTCAATATATAATATTAAAATTTGCTTTCTCAGCACATAACAAAAGGAGTAATTGCTGATTTAGATACAAAATTTTATGCAGACACTGTTAAACCTATTTTTACGTGCTGTTATGCTTGGCCATGTGTTTTCTTTATACAAACTATGATCTCATCATTACTCAACTAGATACAAGTGAAGCCATCAAAGTGCACTACAGGAGAATTGCAATAGTTTAATGCCAAACAAATGTTTGTAGCAAACAGCTGTATTACCACTGATTCTAATTTACTCAGCAGGATTTCCCTTTCATTTCTTAAGTGAGATTAATGTCATGTATAGTATATACAGAGCTTCTGACCTCTGGCTAAATAATGAGTTCTTAACTCTGTTGTGCAATGTTTTGGGTAACTAATGAGCCAGAAGAAGGATACATTAAAAACCAGGCTTAACCTCCAGTAGAAGAATTTGGTGTACTTACTGGCCCTACGGTTGTACTTTTAAAGTAGAGGTGTTGTTATACCATCTGTTACTAAGTATAGCCCTTGAAAAAACAATTAAATAAATAAATAATTAAAATACAATTTCCATAGTTGATCAGCACACATGTGTGTTATTCTGGTAAATACAATGCTGCCCCTACTACCCTGCTATCTGATGATTAGTACCTATAAGACTAACCAAAACATAATGAAAGGTTTAAATCAGATTTTTTTTTACTTTGTTTACTGTTAGATTATGCAGAACCAAAAATTTTGAAACATTACAGCTAAGACCGCATTCACACTGAAGCGGCACGACTTTGGGGGCGACCTGTGAAGTCGCGTGCAGCGCGACTTCGGCGCGACTTGCACGGACTTCATAAAATGAATGTCTATGCAAGTCGCTCCAGGTCGCCCCGAAGTAGTACAGGACCCTTTTTCTAAGTCGGAGCGACTTGTGTCGCTTCTATTAGAACCGTTCCTGTACTACACAATGGACCGTGACGGTGCATGACTTGTCTGGCTGACCAAGTCAGCCTGACAAGTCGTATTAGTGTGAATGGACTCTAAAAGTGCCTCTCTAGTTTCTTGCTACATACAAGGTAATTAGAACCCTACATGCTTGAAATTCATTTAAAGTTCTAATATTATAATTGCCATAAACCAACAGACCTAGTAACCAGCAATTAGGTAGCCAACCCCATCCAATCTGGCCAAACAGGGTATCTAGATTATGAGGGAATTATAAGCACGCTCATGACCACCAGAGCAGATAATGTATGTTAAAAGTATCTTAGGATAGCATTTACTAATCCCAAAAGTTTGGTATCCATTCCGCAATGGGCTCGATTTACCAAAAGCAAATAGATTATGCATTTTGCAGTGCAGGTGCACTCATTTTACCCCAAGCTTAGGGAATGTGGCGAAGCGCTACTGATTTCCATCATCCAATCATGTGCAAGCAAAAATGCTGTTTTTTGATTTCTGGCACCCGATTGTGAATTCTCTACAAAGTAAAGCTTCACCACATTAACTAAGCTCTGAGGAACATGACAGCAACTGCATTAACAAAGTGTCCAGTCTATTTGCCTTTAGTAAATCAACCCCATTATGATGTTTGTTAATATTGTATTTTTACAAAAAACTATAAATAAGTGGGGATATTGGCCTACTATGTTCCCTTTGGTAATAAACACTTTACTGTCTATTGTGTGATTTTCCTAAGTTGAACTGAGCTCTGTTTTCTCTAAATGTAATATATTTCCATTAGTTGATTTCATGGTTCTAGAAATGACTTCTGTTAATAAAGTTCATATATTTCTACAAGCAAGGAGTATATGAAATAGATTTATGAGAAAGGAAGAAAATAAAATACAGGATAATATAACCCTTTACTAAGCAATTTCATATTATGGTCCTAAAAAAAAAAAAAAAAAAAACATGGTAAAAGAATCCAATTTCAGGTCAGAAATGGAACCATACCTGGTACAATTATTTACTAATCCTCATAGCTAGGACTGGAAATAAGGCTTTCACATGTCCTGTTTGATTTCTTTCTTTAGTGTACGTTTACTTTTATAAAATATACTTAAATGGAAGACATAAACCAGTAACATGTAAAATCGACCCCACCACCATATACTCCGGACTGGAAACAGAACAATAACATATTTATGGTTGAATGGTTAGAGGCTTTTAGGATATATAAAATTAAAGTAGAAAATTAAAATGATGTTTATAGTGTTATAAAGAAAATAATCACTGAAATAATGTGCCTTTACTTTGAAAATCTTTCAGTAAACGTTTGTGCCTATTTATTGTTTTAGAGCAGTGTTTCTCAACTTTTTTTTCTAGTCAGTTCACCCTTGAAAAGTATTTTCAATCTCAAGGCACCCCAACCTAAGACTTGGTTCACATTACTGAGTATGGGAGAACGTGTACAAAATCGTGTGCGTTCCCAACACACAGACAAACATGATGCTCTTTAGCAGACATGCAGGGGTATTATTAATTCATATTGATACCCCCACGCATTTACAAATGCGGTGCTTTTTTGGTGTAACTGTAAAAAAAGGGTCTGGGGCATATTTCTCTGCATTTCTATGGGTAGGGCGGCCCATTGAAAGTAATGGTTTTCCCAACACGGAGCACACAGCTTCACAGATGTGTACCAAAAGCTCATTCACATGTAATGTTTGGGGGAGTGGTAAAAAAATCACATGATTGAGCCACATTTTTACCACCCACAAATGCTCCCCCTTTTGCTCCAGAGGAAGCAGCCATGGTCATATGCATGCTGTGGCATCGGCAGGAAGTATACCACCAGGATAATGAGGCAGTGCTGTAACCACACGGTGATGCTGCCTTTGAGGCATTAAAACCGGCATTGAGGAGGTAATATGTTGCCTCTTCATCGCCTGTCATATGCCTCTGAAAAGAGATCCAAGCATGGATTGCCTTTCAGAGGAGCATCAGTTCTCGCTACTATTATCAACAAGTCCTAAAAAAAAGCAGTTCTGATCATTTGGGGGGTCAAGATTAAAATAAAGTACATATATACATACACACATACATACATACAAATGTATATAAACACACACACACACACACACACACACATATACATACAAATGCATATAAACACACACACACACACACACATATATACATATATACACACGTGTACACACCCACATACATACATACATACATACTGTACATACACACATATATACACATACACATACATAAATACATACACACATATAAACACATACTGTACATACATACATATATACACACACACACACACACAATTACTGTACATGCACTTGCACTGACAGGTACTGCACTGTAAAGGGAGGCAGAGAGCACAGCGCAAGCTCAAGAAGACACCTCCTCCTTTGATTGTTTTCACTTTGCTGAATGAAGAAGTTCCTACTGTGCCAATATACAGTTCAGCAGAGGAGTGGGAGCTCGGTGTAATCCACATTCCTTTCTTTACCAGGATGCTGTGGCATCCTTTTAAAACCTTATAACTTCAGACAGCACCGCAGGGTGCTGCGGCACCCCTGTTGAGAAAGGTTGTTTTAGATGACAATTATAGTGCCCTTAACACAAGAAAGGTCTACAAGCAATGTGATATAGGAGTAGGCCAAAGGACAAAGACTACAATTGTGTCCCCTATTCCACTGTATCATAGTGTATTATTATGCTAAAGTCTGCATTACGTCCCCGTACTCCACTTTAGATGTAGTGCTAGTGTAATGACTATGGTTATGTCCATAGGTCTTAGTAACATATCTAAATATATCCTAGCTCCAAACTCTATAACAATAAAAAAATCACTAAGCGGTTTAAGCCTTTCATTTATTTATTTATTTGAACAATAATAATGTTACATTCTGCACATTTTACTAGTACTGCTCTTTCATTATTAACCCCCTCTTTTATTACTAGGTTGGCAAACAGATTCAAGAGGCAGCGGGAAGAAGCAATCTTAAAAGAGTGACTCTTGAACTAGGGGGAAAAAGTCCTAACATTATTTTTGCAGATGCAGATCGTAAGTATACGTTGAAGTCTTTTTGGTTTGGTAGAGACTGGACAGATTAGGGTGGGTTTAAATATTTGGGATTGAAAACATTTAGTAATATAATTGTATTCCTGTTCTGAAACTGACACAGGAAATACTAAGGTGTATAACCTTTGTTCGTGCATGCTGATCATTCCTTGAACATATTTCTAAAGTTATATTTCCTATTTTTTACTTTATTAATGCATGAGGATCATTCTTTAAACATATTTAAAGCAAGTTTTTACACTTAGTTAAGACTAATGTAGTATCCAGTCATGTCTGGTACCTACGATCAATGGTCAGAGATGCTTAGGTCACACATTTTCTCCATTCTTATGTTGGTAGAATATCAACATAACCTCCTTAAAGCTAAAATCAATGTATATATAAAAAAATAATCATTGAATATGGTTCCATGTATTTTACAAATGTTAAATTTATTTTTTAACTAGTATAGGGACATGAATTTGTTTTAATATCGGTCACCTGTAATCCTGTTGCCTAAGACAGGGAGGGCATGCAGAAGAAGCCCATTAGGCTTGGCTGACTAGAGGGATGATCTTATTACTATGCTTCTGCTCCTTTATGTCCTACTTGTGGGCTTGTGGGTCTCTTTTTATTTCACAAAGCATATTTTAATACATATTAATGATTCTGCTGGTATTTCTATATCTTTTGCAGTGGACTATGCTGTGGAACAAGCACACCAAGGTGTCTTCTTCAACCAAGGACAATGTTGTACTGCAGGCTCCAGAACATTTGTTGAGGACACGATCTATGATGAATTTGTTCGGAGAAGTGTTGAACGTGCAAAGAGGAGAATAGTTGGGAGCCCTTTCGATCCAACTACAGAACAAGGCCCACAGGTATTAGGAAATTACCAGCACAGCAGTTTGCCTCATCTGTTAATATAAGACTGATTGTTCCTTCAAATGACATGCATTGATTATGATCTGACAGTTAAATTAACTTAGTGAACCAAAAGATATAATCATGAGTGGGTGGCGTTCACAAAAAGTGTTTTATAAAGTTTTACAGTAGAGTGCTGTATACTTTGACATCAGTCATTAATGAAGATATGGGTTTATCAACTATTTGTGCCATGTAAGATCCAATATAAGTTGAGCTTATTCACACAAAGTGGATTCTGGAAAATACAACCAGATCCACAAGGCATGCCCAACCCCTAAAGACACTAACCTGGTAAATCAATGTTTTAATGACTTCTTTAGCTTTTTTTATTTTCTCAATATTTACCAATTGGTTTGGCTAACAGCCTAGTGTGCACAAGCAGGTCTTCTGCTAAGGTGATACCAGCCTAAATGCCCTTCAGTACTGGGTGAGCAAATATGCCTTCTTCCCCCAAAACAATTATTTTCAGTCCCCTTTGTTAAGGGTCTAGAGGAGATATAAGAATGTGGGCTTGTTTATGCACCTCTTTTATTGGTTGGGTCGCATGAATTCCAATACCTCATCAACAGAACAGGGAATAGCTATTTACTTACCTCAGCAGGGGTAGAAAAGTTACTGGAAAAATGCTACCATTACATTCAATTGCATTCTTGTGAGGTGCAGAGGAGACCTCTTCATCTTTAGGCTGGCATATTTAAGGAGTTTGACCCTCTTGAAACATCAATGCAATGCTGAAGAGCTGGTATTATCATAGCAGACTGCAGACTCATGGCCCCTTTGTAATGGCAATTCAGGTATACCTGGCTTCTATCGATCTATCAAGTAAACTTTTTTAAATTGAATTAGTGAAACCTTATGCAACATTTGTAATTTTTTAATCTCTCCAGCCTTATACTTATGAATAATTATATTTATTGCTTTTCTTTCTTTCTTTCTGAAGACTGATAAGAAGCAGTACAATAAAATCTTGGAACTGATTCAGAGTGGCATTGCGGAAGGTGCAAAACTGGAATGTGGGGGCAAACCATTGGGAAGGAAAGGACTGTTCATAGAGCCAACTGTCTTTTCCAATGTGACAGATGACATGAGAATTGCTAAAGAGGAGGTAAAGTGTGCCACAAAGACAAGTCACAAGAATAAAAATACAAACATCTTGTATTGTACTTGATTCCCACAAAATCTAGTACATGTTTCCACATGTTCCACAATCCAAAATCTTGCTAGTTCACCTTTAAAACCCTAGTGTGCTCCTCCATACTTTCTGTTGTAGAAACGTTATAGTAGTACATTAAACTATAAGCGTCCAAAGACTGAAATAAAATATATCCAGAATACTGATTAAAATTGTATATAGGGTATATCAGGAGAAATTCCCTAGCTCTGCATGTGAAAGGTGGGAGAGGGACATCCCGGGAGACCAATGGGAGGAGTTTCTGGAGGCAGTGTGGGGGTGCTCTCTAAAGGTCTCACAGAGACTGTCACAATTATACATTCTGTTGAGAGTCCACCGTACCCCACTCAGGCTACATTTCATGGGCGTACGTCCTGATGCCATATAAGCTAATGTAATAGGGATGTAGAGGACTTAATACACTTGCTATGGAGGTGCCCGAAGCTTCATCACTACTGGAATGCTGTTGTTACTATGGTGAACTCCGCATTTTAGATCTCTATAGACATAGATCCTTAACACTATATACTAGGTTTGCTTAATGCTGTAATACCAGATAGGTACACTATATTGCCAAAAGTATTGGGATGCCTGCATTTACATGCACATGAACTCTAATGGCATCCCAATCTTGGTCCGTAGGGTTCAATATTGAGTTGGCCCACCCTTTGCAGCTATAACAGCTTCATCTCTTTTGGGAAGGCTGTCCGCAAGGTTTAGGAGTGTGTCTATGGGAATGTTTGATTATTCTTACAGAAGCGCATTTGTAAGGTCAGGCACTGATGTGGGCGAGAAGGCCTGGCTCGCAGTCTCCACTCTAATTTATTCCAAAGGTGTTCCATTGGGTTGAGGTCAGAACTCTGTGCAGGTCAGTGAAGTTCCTCCACCCCAAACTCGCTCATCCATGCCTTTATGGACCTTGCTTTGTGCACTGGTGCGCAGTCATGTTGGAACAGGAAGAAGCCATCCCCAAACTGTTCCCACAAAGTTGGGATCATGAAATTGTTCAATATGTCTTGGTATGCCGATGCCTTAAGAGTTCCCTTCACTGGAACTAAAGGGCCAAGCCCAACCCCTGAAAAACAAGCCCACACATAATCCCCCCTCCACCAAATGATTTGGACCAGTGCACAAAGCAAGGTCCATAAAGACATGGATGAGTGAGTTTGGAGTGGAGGAACTTGACTGGCCTGACCTCAACTCGACAGAACACCTTTGGGATGAATTTGAAGGGAGACTACGAGCCAGGCTTTCTCGTCCACATCAGTGCCTGACCTCACACATGCGCCTCTGGAAGAATGGTCAAAAACATTCCCATAGACACACTCCTAAACCTTGTGAACAGACTTCCCAGAAGAGTTTAAGCTGTTATAGCTGCAACGGGTGGGTCAACCTAGTGTTGAACCCTACAGACTAAGAATGGGATGCCATTAAATTCATGTAAGTATAAAGGCAGGCTTCCTGATACTTTTGGTAATATAGAGTATGATAAAAAGGCCACAGAGCATTGTTTCAGGCTTGCAGGCTCAGTTTACTTCATTGAACTTCCAGTACTCCCCTTCGCCTCAAATGTGGCCTGCACAGATGGGAACAACGTTGAGGTTAGAAAAGCTGATATCAGCATAGGGGCACCTTTTCCAAATTTGAGAAGGTATGGGGTAGCTGTTTGGCTTCTTCTGGTTTGGCCCCAACCGACTAACTAATGGACAGGATATTGTTGTGAATAATGATATCACAAAAAATGGATATGTTTAATTTAGCTGGTAATGCTCTGCTGAAATTTGTATGCCCTTGCTTTCCAAACGTTTAATGCTTGTCTACCTGCTTTGTTTTGGTGGCCCTAGTGTCCTGCTTGTGCACAGCCCTACATACGGCTCTAAAGCATTTCTGTGACATGAATTACAATACTGGTATGCTGAATTGATATCTGATGTGAACTACATATACTTTTAATGTCTGGTTGTACAAATTTGTGGCATCTCAATAAACCTTTACCTGATTTAAAAAAAAAATATATATAGAGTACTAAGTCCGCCTCCACCTCCCCTTCCCTCCCCATCCCATTGAACCCTACCATCCCACACAAAACCCCAGAAAAATGAAAGATCAAAAAACACTATGTACCCTACCATCAAAAAGTGCCTCCCTGGGATAGAAATAATAAAAAGGGGCAATGATTCTTTGCCCCTTTTTATTTTTTTAACTATTTCTATGCCAGGGAGGCACTATTTGGTGATAGGGTACATGGTGTTTTTTTATCTTCGATTTTTCGGGGGCTTTGTGTTTTGTATTTTTAATTAGTATTCTGGATATTATGCATCTCTTTGGGCTCTCTTTAACCATATGTTTCCAGGAACGCTAGAAGAGTTAGTAGTTATGTGAAATACACATTGTAAAAGAAAAGACACTGATTTTAAACAAAAACATTCCTTTTAGATATTTGGACCCGTCCAACAAATACTGAGGTTTAAAACAATGGAGGAAGCTATTGAAAGAGCCAACAATTCTGACTTTGGGCTAGTTGCAGCTGTATTTACCAACGATATCAACAAGGCCCTTACAGTCTCCTCTGCAATGCAGGCTGGAACAGTGTGGTAAGAAAACGTCTAGATTTTATCAACGTTTATAAATTTTTGTTCTCATACTGTTTTGACTTTTTATTATGCATTATCATATGAATTTATATAGTCAATTGTTCAAACAAATATACAGTATATCTACCTAGGTATAATCTGCATAGGTTTAAATGAATGCAAACATTACATCAATGCAAAACAAGACTTTTCATTTTATGATCTTAACTTTAAGATCCTGCAATATTGGTCTTTTTCAGAATGCAATAAAGGTTGTTTTGGAATTTGCTGCCTTTGGATTTTTATACAGATTAATATGGCCCTTTCTGAGTCCATGAAAACACTTTATTAGCAATGAAGCCTAATTAAAGTACATATGACGTCAGGTTTAGGTATTTGCTACAGTGCTATTTATGTTGCTTATAGCCCAAGGAACTATTTAAACAACAACTATAATCTGAATTTTATAGTAAAAGTACAAATGAAACTGCTGCAAAGATATTTCAGCAGAACCTGAAACTGAAAATTAGAGCTCCCAGTGTTTTGAAACTGGAAGGATTTTCCCCCATCGCTAATAAGGAAAGAGCAGAATGAATCCATTACAGGGTGTTTAAATGCTAACAATGAATTTCTGTTGTTTTGTGTATCTCTTTGTTGCATCTGGTAAAGAAGTACTTGTTCATTTTGCTAGTGTAGCAGGTTTTCCAGGCCTGTGGCCTGATGTGGGTCTGCCATCAGTACTGGTTACCTCTCCAGCCCATGTGAGCTGCGACACTGGGTGTGAGCACTGAGACATCGACAACTCCGGCATCTTTGTTTGTTGTTTTATTTGATTTAAAGGGGATGGGAGAAGGGAATGAGTGGGATACTCCTTTAGGCTTCAACTAATTACACTTGGGACTTTGTTCCTGAAAAATGCCCGTTGGCGCTTCCTTGACACCAGCCAGGGCCAGCCAACGCTCACTAACTCTGAGAGCACTCTGTCACTCAATAGAAGTGATGAATCCTCGACCTGAAGTCCAGAAGATCCAGGACTGTGAATGGTAGAACTACTGACACTGTTGTACTGCAAGTCACTGAATACTTCCCTCCCGCCTTGCACTGGCTTGAGGTAGTATGTGGTAGGATTCTGTAAAGCTGTAACTTCCAACTGGCACACTCTGTCCAATTCAGGGCCCAACTGCAGGCACCCCCTTTAACCTTGAACTCTTCAGGATCCACTGACTATGTACCCTCTCTCTCACTTCAGGGTCCTCAACCTAGGTATTCCCTTTCCCCACTAGCTGGCACTGGATCCCAGAACCTCCCCCGGATGATTCCCTCTAACTCTAGGCAGACCCCCAGGGGCAATCCTCAGTACTCACGACCTGTGTAGGCTTTCCTGGGACTGGACCCCTCTGATTCTCTGCAGGTTCTTGGCACACCAGATCCCCTCAGCTTAGTTCAGCACTCTCTCTGAATCTGCAGACAACAACCAGAGATCCTCTTCCTCAGACAGGAGGAGAGACAGCCGCTCTCTCCCTCCTGGGACTCTGCTCCCATCAAAGAGATTGTGTCATGCGCCACCCCCAAACCACTACCCACTCCCAGAATCCTTTGCAGCATAATCTGCCTTCTGGGGTAGTTACAAGACTGGATGTGTCCCCTGATTGGGTTTCCTCCACTGCCCTATGAGAAGCCTCTCACAGGAGCCAGTGGGGAGACTCCGCCTTCAGCAGGCACACCTGGAAACCATGACACCCTGGCTAAGCAAATCACAGCCCTGCTGTTAGGCAGACAAGGCACACTATACCTTTACCTAGCACCTACCTGTAGGTTGCTACAGTAGAAATACATAAGGGGTTCATATAGTGAACTTGGTGTTGAGTTATTCACTTTAAGGTCATCACAGAGGACAAGGGGGCACTCTTTACGTCTAGAGGAAAAGAGATTTCATCTCCAAATACGGAAGGGTTTCTTCACAGTAAGATATGTGAAAGATATGTGAAAATGTGGAATAGACTCCCTCCAGAGGTGGTTCTGGCTAGCTCACTAGATTGCTTTAAAAAAGGCCTGGATTATTTCCTAAATAAACATAATATAACTGGGTACTAACATGTATAGGTAAAGTTGATCCAGGGAATATCTGATTGCCTCTTGGGGGATCGGGAACACATTTTTTTCCCTGCTGTAGCAAATTGGATCATGCTTTATTGGGGTTTTTTGCCTTCCTCTGAATCAACTGTATAGAATTGTGTATATGGGATTGTATGGTTGTCTTTTTTTGTTTTATTGGTTTTGGTTTATTGGTTTTGAGTGATGCCTTAAGGTGGCATTAATGCTTCTCAATATCTCAAGATACAGTTCTTTGAATGAATGTTGTCACCCTAGGACAGAATGTGTGTTACTGGCAGGACCACATAGGTTAAAAAAAAGAAAAAAGAAAACCAATGCAGCAACAAAATGTAAAGACTGGTTAGCTGTGATATATTAAGTTATTTCTCTTATATAAGCTATGCTTTAAATATACATCTGCTGTGCATATATTTTTAATCTGACTTCAATTCATGTATAAGAGTAAGGTGCTTGCTTAAATATTTTATCAAAATATATATATATATATATACATATACTGTATCTATCTATCTATCTATCTATCTATCTATCTATCTATCTATCTATCTATCTATCTATCTATCTATCTATCTATCTATCTATCTATCTATCTATCTATCTATCTATCTATCTATCTATATATATATATATATATATATATTACTCTATACAGTGGTGTATATACTATAGTATAGTGTAATGCACACTATGTTTAGTGGTGTATTATTTGTGCATGGGACACATAGAAAACAGTCATTTAGTAGCATTCCCACCATAAAAAGGTTGATTCACTAAAGGAAAAACAGAATATTGATTTTGAATAACCAATAGAGGGCTGGAAAATTAAAAAAAAAAAAAGATTTTGCCTTGCTCATGTTTGGATTTAAGACACATCAATGTATTTACTAAGCTAACTAAACACTCTTTTGATCTTGAGCAATAAATTGAAGCTAAAGATCCTGTGAGTTGTAATAAGTATAGTATATAATATATATAATTATATAATAAGTAAAAATGATATTCATTATAGTTAATTATTCATTGCTATATACAGTAAGCTCCAACATGGAGGCTCTCATAGACTAGAGGTAGGACTGCACTTTACAGAGGGGCCCGTACAAGGAAGTGTGTGACGTCCACCTATATTTGCAAATGTTGTGCACCTAAAACAGTTTTTAACACAAATTGTTAGCGTATATCATTTTTGCTAGCTACAGTAAGTGTACTAGAAAAAAATAGTTTACTCCTATTCTAGTTGTCCTCCAAGCATGGCAAGCATGCATAGCCCTGTATTTGTAAAGTTGTAACACCTTACAAAATTTGAATAAATTCACCTTTGAATTCTTTCAAACATGCTGGCTAAATGTCACCTTAAATTTGGTTGCAATACACAATGCTTCTCCGATGTTTATAAAAGAATCTGCATGGTCAACTGATGTGTATTGTAGTAACTACATTTCCTGTCCTACTAATGTGTATTGAGTTGACTAGACGTTTTTCCTGTATAAAGATGAATATTTAGGGGTGAGTGCTAAACAACATATCTAGAGTATGTGGAACTGTTAGCCTTTGACAATGTGAAAATCATATAATTTTCGTGTGAATTAAATGTGAATGTTTTTCTAATGCAGGATAAATTGTTACAATGCTTTAAATGCTCAAAGTCCATTTGGAGGATACAAAATGTCTGGAAATGGAAGAGAAATGTAAGTGCATCTTATAAACTCATAACATTCTATATATGAATAAATGTACTTATTTTACACAATGAATTGTTTTCACATGTATTCTGGTGCTAGTGTCAACCTGTATATGTCAAGCTTGGCATTACCACTGTAACATATGTTACAAAAATAAATGTTAAAAGCATCGATCACAAAGGCTGCAGTCAAAGAAACCATTCCCCAAATCATTTGCCACATTTACTCTGAGACAAACAAGCTAGATATATTCACTATATCTAGATATAGAGTCACTACAAAAGAACTGCATGTGGTAAATGTGTCTGGAAATGGAACCTTCTATCTCAACTTGATCACACAATTTATGCCAGCCTTAGAGCAGTCACCACAAGGCATATGCTACTAACTTTACTAGCGAGAAGACACACTTTTTTGCACGTTCTAATTACGTTTATTTATTTATGTATTTTATTAGAGGTTTCTGTTCTTTGACTTCAGGGCTACTCTTCTTCTAAAGAAAATTCTTGGAAAAAGTATTAGGAAAATTCATACAAAAATTCTCCGAACATTTGAATGTCGAAAGATTTTGTTTACCTTTTAACATTTGATTTTGATATTAATGGACTTTACCAAAAAAGTAATTAGTTAGGTCAAGAAAAATTTTCCATCCTTCTCCTTCGAATTTTCAACTCACTGCATTTGAAAATGGACGTCAATTTGACCCACTAATGATTAGAAAAACAAATAACTTTCTAAGAATGTTCGTTTGACATTCTACCCAGCTTTAGTACAAATGAGTGCAGGAGTCATTGGTAAGTAAGACACAGATGGCAGAGGTTAGGAGTAAGTGATACGGAGAGTTCAGATATCAGGAGAAAGGCTAGGTTCACATTTAGGCGGCTCTGCGGCCTGTGTTTGCACAGAAATGGTGGCTCGTTCATTTGAAAGGGGTTGTTGTACCATGCAGGAAAAAACCTTTTTTAAACCACAGCTGAATGGAAATCGCATTGGTGCTTTTGCACCATGGGATTTTCTGCACCCAGCAATGCTCTGCTGGGTGCGTGGACTGCTTTTGCACCACACAATTTCCTGCACCTGTATATGCTTTGCACTTTCAGATGCGTAGGGGTGCCATTGAGAATGAATGGCAGCCCAACATGTCTGCAAAGGAGCAGCGCGGTTTGGCTGCGAATGGTTGTGGGTGCGGGAACAACCCGCACAAGTGTGAACCTAACCTTAGTTAAGCAGAGAGTTGTAGGTAAGGAGTAAGTAGCGCTAGAAAATAGGGCATTTCATTGTTACACATTATTAATTATACATGTCCCCATCATGTTAAAAAAGTGAAGTCTGGAATACAGTTACTCAGTAACCATTTGCTGGTCTTTACTTTTCCAAAGTAAGAAAACAGTAAATCTGTAAATTGAGTGGTTGCTACTGACAAATCCAGGTTTTTGTCTCTGCAGCAAAAATGTTTCCTCTATTTTTGTGAGCTGGGTAAATAACCAGATATCTGCTGTAACAAAAAAAATAATATTTACCAGTCAGTCAGGATGTGTAGTCTGACCCACAATGAGCAGGCACCATGGCCACTCCAATATGGTACTGCTGAACTTTGTAGCCAATTGTGCAAGTTAAGCAATACTCAGGAGGCAGGCTGACCCACCAAACTACAATTACTGTACATGTCCACTTAGGCCTGCAGTTCTATACAGGGGGTAGTCAAGGCATCTGTACAGTACAGGTTAAACTGTTGGACTATACTGCTGGGGATTTTGCCAGGGATTCTTATTTGCCAGGGACAGACCCCTCAAAACAGGGACTGTCCCCACAAACAAGGGCAGATGATAACCATAGGATAGATAAAAATTCACTTTGAAAGTTAACATGCTATACTCCTTTAACAAATCAGGGTCAGTGTGGCCAAACCCTAAATGTATTATTTTGACTGTTTTAGTATTTCATAACTGTTAAATATGTAATATGTCATTTTGAGAGTTACTATGTTTTAGGGTCAATGGGCACCACTTCCTTTCGGAGCCATATTGTTTGGCAGGTGTGTTCTTGTTTGGATTAACATATTTTGTTGTACCTGCACCATCATAGTGGAAACATTCTGGCATGTACAGATTTTAAGCCACTGCATAGCAATCTAAATGTCTTTTTTACTTAGCCATTTAACTGAATCTTAAGTTCATAATTTCTTATTTTGCTATTCTCTATTTCAGGGGTGAATATGGATTGCGGGAATACACAGAAGCCAAAACAGTGACCATAAAGATCCCACAGAAGAATTCCTAATAAGTTTATCAAAGCCAGCATACTATGATAAAGATGACCATTGCTCGCTAAAAAGAACTAAGATGTTGGTATTCTATAACACTTCACTGAACTGGACTGAAGGTTGATATGTAGGGACAAGCTCTTTTTGTAGAATGTCTAATACCTTCTGTTAAGTTTATTCAGACCACTACTCAGAAACAGAATGTAATATACAATGACCTCTTTAAGCTGTTTCTGTATCTACCAGTTAAAATATGGACAATATGTATTAGCCAGCCTTAGGTCTTTGATATACTTATTCTAATATGTAAGGGAGCCAAATTACTGCCATCTACAATAGATGAACTTTGTACTGAGGTTGTTCGATTGGTAATGCAAAGAAAAAATACTTTTTTTTTTGTGTGACTGCTTGTAGATAGGTCTTCTAGCTCTTTGACATATCTAATATATTTGATATTTTCACTGCTAGCATGTTGGTCATTGGTCATTTTGCAGTCTTCCAGATTTTGCCACTTTTGGCCAAGTTTACTCTTATGTGTAAACAAACATAATAACGGTGAGATTCAAAGTCAGATATTTTACCCTATTTATAAGAGCCCTGAACTTTCCTGTGATCTAGCCAATGTTTTTTTAAACTGGATTTTAATTGTAAGATTCTTATTACAAATTATGGTCTTAAAATGAAAGAGGAGGTGGGAGGACAGGGGTTTTCTCTAGTAGTTCCTGTTCTTGATTACTCTGAAGGCTCTATGTTCAGCCTTAGCATTCTAAATGATATATTAAAGCTTCCATTACTGGCTTTATTGCTCAATAAAATGGACACTAGATAAATCAAGCAGATGTTTCATTTTTTGGACATTTTAAATGTTTACTTGAAAAATGGCTAATAAAATCTGGAAGAGTTCTGCTTTTAAGAGGATCCATTATAGAGCACTGTAGGAGACCTTAAAACTTAAAAAAAGGAATCATTCAGATTTAAAGTTACTGTACGCCTACACATAAAGGCTTTCTCTTTTGACTTTGTTTTATAAGTTTATAGGTTGGGTTTTTAGTTTTGTATATATTTTCCTTTAAATTGTCATGAGGGCAGGGTTAAGTGTCTTCCTGCTCCTAATCTCTCTGCAACAACTTTAAATATGTACTGCATGTGTGTGTATATAAATATATATGTATTTTATTCTATGTCTTTGCTTTACACAACTATACAATCAGCCTTTCTCTAGTCTTAGATGCATGCAATGTAGATGCCATGCAACGATAATGTTATTCTCTCACTTAAAACAAAATCCAGATAAGAGGATTGGTAAAAATGCAGCCCCTAGCTCAACCAGTAATACTCATGGTATATTGGATTTAAGTAAGAAATGTTTATGGTGGTCCACAGTTTTTTAAATGTACCTGATGTCTACTGAGGTGTGATAGCCATGAAATATGATAAGTCAGTTGTATGTTTAAAACTCTAAAATGCTCATGGGTATATTGGTCGCTTATAATTACGTACTCAAAGAATGTCAGCTTAAGCCTTAGCAACAAGAAAATATGAATGCACCATGATAGTTTATTGTAGCTGTATGATGGGGATAGTATGATCTAGGCAGTTAGTCTTATGGTACAAAAATATTTAGTAGTTAGGAATCAGAAAAACAATCATATGGGCTTTACAGGTGACAGGCAATTTTTTCCTTTGTTTTTAACCAAACCCTTTTATTAACTGGAAACTGGTAACTGTTTTATAAATTCACTTACCTACAATGCCCAGAGATATTGATATTTATAAATGGTAGTTTTGCAGGTGTTTTAATGTATAGGGCTGGGGAAAAACTAACTTATATGCAAGCCACAATGAGACTTTGACTGTTTTATAATAATGAATGCCACAAAATACTGCAAAATCAATCTGCATGTTTTTGCTTGATCATAATTCATGTATGTACAGCTGTTAAAATGTAAAGGATATTAATATTTTCTATTTTTTTTTCATTAAAAGTTCAGTTAACTGATTGGTCTCTGTGTGTGGTTTCTTACAATGCTTACCTTTTTTACCGAATGCATAAGCAAGTCTGAAGTCAATGTTACTTCAGAAGGGGCTCCCCCCAGCTTTCCAATGTTCACCATGTAGTGAAAAGGCTGCAGGGAGAAACAAATGAAGATCAATAGGCTGGTGTAGTCTGCTAAGGCCTAAATATTGCATACATTTGTGTCATCATGAAGCAAAGGCAAACACATATATGTATACTGTATCATTTAGGTCAGTACCCCTCAGATCAAGCAGTGAGAAAATCCCAATAGGAATGATAATGTGTGTGGAGGAACCCCTTTTAACGAGTAAAAGAGGAAGCCCTAAAGCCGTGTTCTCAATTTCAGTAGGCCACCATATGTGAATGTCTTCCAGATGGTAATACAGCTTTTTTTTTTTATCAGCAACAGCCTAAAAGAATACAAAATTATTATTTCATGTTATAGCATGGATTATTTCAACTGCAATTCTGTTATGAATCCTGGAAAACATGCATTTGACTCCCAACGACTGGAACTGAGAAACACTTCTAACCATTCCTGAGCCTGGTTGCTTAGTGAGAGCCACGGGTCGTACCGACCTGATACTAACTCTGATAGAATGCCTAAAGCCATTGGCATTTAGGAAATAGACTGGTACATTCTGAGGAATTTCCTTGTGGTTTTTGGGTGTGGTAGAAACAGTCTAGTGACATGAAATGTTCCATTTGTTAGACTTTCAGAATCTCTGCTAAAAAGTTGAGGAAAAGCTCAGTGACCATTTTGCAGGAGAACGTAGTTACACTGTAAATAAGATCAATGGACAAAAAAATTTCTAGTCACCAGGAAAACCTTCCTGTGGCTTGCAGACCCTAAATATTTTAGCTTGATGAAGAGTATTCACTATTGATATCAGTGTATGTTATGTGCTTTAGAAATTAATCTTGCTTTAGAAATTTTATGTGCTTTAGAAATATTTAGAACAAAAAACAAAAAAACAAAAGCAGAATACCTGAATTGTACAAAGTATCCCCCCGTGTCAGTATTTTGTTGAACCACCATTTGCTTTAATTACTGCCTTTAGTCTCTACTAAGTTTGCATATCTAGACTTTGCAATATGCCCTATATGCCCACTCTTCTGTGCAGAACTGCTCAAGTCCAGTTAAATTTGATGGTGACCATTTGTGGACTGCAGTCTTCAAGTCATTCCACAGATTTTCAATGGGGTTTAAGTTGGGGCTCTGACTAGGCCACGCAAGGACATTCACCTTTGATCCTTTTCTATACCCACTATATATATATATATATCTGCATGCAAATATTGTTAAAAAATTGTTTTTTGATTAATAATATAAGTCAAAATTATAGGAGGATATGCAAGTTTGAGTATGTTTCTCTAAACTAGAATGTTGGCGGTTTTAACATGTTTTGGTGTGTAATGTATACACAGAAAAACTTGTCAAAATAACTATAAGCCAAGTAGAGTTGTTTGAGGGATAAACTTATCTGACACAAATCATTTTGATGCACCATATTTCAGGAACATTCACTAAACAATGCAATGTGATAAAATGGAAGGTTTAAAGGGTCAGTTCAGGCTCAAAAAGTCCTTTACTCCAAATTTTAACCTACTCCTTCCACTCAGGTGCCTAGTTACCTGACTCCTACAGCTAAAGCCTTCCATGGTGTTTATGCTCACATTCAGAAATCCTCTTGGTGCCATTTTGTTAGCACAATAACCTCCTTTAGACATGAATATGGCTTACACCAAGAGTGCAGGTACAGCCCTTGGTCTAAGAGATGTTTCTGGCAGACAGAGTTGAAAAGATTTCAAGGATGGAGGTTGAAAGGCCACTTCGATTGGAAAAAGGCAAGTAGGCACCAGGGTGGGGGGAGGATTTAGCTTAGGGTAGGTTGGGGGTAGGAAGTAGAGTTTGGGGGCTTTTTTTTATAACCAAATTTTTATTGAATTTTTGCAAGAAGATTAAGTACAGACGTTGTAGAAGCATAATAAGGAAAATAAAAATTATCACAATGGTCACAGATTTGAAACAAGAAACATGAACATAATAACAGGTCGAGTCAAGGCACTTCAGGTGAACCTTGTTGGGGACATATGAGTGTGTTGAGCTTCCACCCCGTGAGGACCAAACATTAAGGTACAACGGGCTCTGACTACCCCACATAGGAACCAACTGTAGTCAGGACTGGGTACAACAGGGGGAGTATTATGGGTTGGGGTCAGCAACGATTAACTAGTGGTAGGCTAATCGGTGGGTGGGCTACGAGAGGAAGGATCATGTACCGGCAAGGTTCCACAAAAAGGAAAGGGAAAAGAAAAAAACCCACGAGGAAGATGTTTTGATAAGTAGGTGGACACCTGATGCAGAAAGCGTGGGAGTGTCCCCAGTCCATGGGGATGTGTTGTATTTCCCAAACAAAATAGAGTTGGGGTGATGTAGGTTATCTGGGACGGAGTTCAGGAAACAGTTAGATCGAGACCGTTGGAGATTCATAGGTTAGCACTCCTATTATCAGAGAGCAAAGGTGCCCAGTGCTTGTAGAAGGAGGTGGTAGTCATATTGGCTTTGGCGAAAGCAAATTCCATTTGGAGGTAATTCTTTAGCAGGAGAATGGTGTCCGCTAGTGTGGGGGGTTTTGGTGATTTCCAGGCTTTCGCCAGTGCTAGACGGGCTGCTGGACAAGACATTTTCAGTATTTCTTCTAAAAGGTAAGTGAAACAGGGGACAGTTCAGATTGCTTAAATGCAATAGCCCTGACTGTCCCGGGGGTATTTTTAGGTAAAAAAAAATTTCAGGGTGGAACTCCGCTTTAACCTCCCTGGCGGTATGATTATGTCAGGAATTACATACCAAAAGCGGTACAATTGTTTTCATGGAAATTTGGCGTTATGTATTATAGGCCTATAATTCTTAGTAATTACTGACTTAAACCTGACCAAAACAAGACTCTAGTAGACATCCCAGATGTGATAAATTTGAAACACAAACACGTGAATTATAATCGAATCAATAATATTATTTTATTATTTAATATATAATATATATAATAAAATTATATTATTGATTAGATTATAATTCATGCATTATATATTATAGATATATGTGTGTATATATATATATATATATTATATAACGCATGAATTATAATTGAATCAATAATATAATTTTATATATATATATATGTGTGTGTGTGTGCATATATATATATATATATATATATATATATATATATATATATACCGGTATATATATATATATATATGCGCATATATATATATATATATATATATATATATATATATATATATGTATATGCATATATATATATATATATATATATATATATATATATATATATATATAATACAAAATGTGTTTTGTGTAACGTTTTTTTTTTTTTTTTTTTTAAATTTCCCTCCCTAGTTCCGCTCCCATGCAGCATTGCTGCTGCAGGGAACGGAACTAGGAAGTGATCAGACCGACGGAGGGACGGAGGAGCGGCGGGACTCTCGGCTGGCGATCTCAGCAATGAGAGATCATCGCTGGATCGCCAGGATAAGGTAAGAGAACACCGCTGCGCTCTCTGCAATCCACCCCGAGCGTGACTCGGGGTTTCCGCTCCTGATATGAAAAACCAACCCCGAGTCACGCTCGGGATTACCGCCTAGGAGGTTAATGGTAGGCACAGTGCTCGATGCCACACATGTGGGGGTGGTGAGCTGGGCACTATCGAAGACCAGAGTTTGGGGGCTTTTTAACCAAACCTGAAAATGTTCTTTATGGTATCCTTAATATACAGTGCTATATGCCCAACAGTCTTTGCAGAGAGCCTCACAAATAGGTGCAATTGTAGCCTACCTCTAGCCTTTTTAGTGTGAGGTCAGCTTTAAAAAAAAGTTGTCAGTGTTTTCTATTGAACATATGCTTATATAACAACACAGCAGATTGTTCGGTACAACGCTTCCCGTTTTAACCACAGCAAAAGTAGGCTGGTTTGCATTATGTATACCACTGTTATGATATCCTAATATAACTGTTTTCTTCAAAATGTAAAGGCTTATACTGATTATAGTTTTTCCAGCTTAGTGTAGACAGCACTGTGATTATCAGAACTCCTGATTTGCAGTGTTGGACTTCAGGCTTAAGTTGACTAGGGCCCTAGGAAAATAGAGTCTGTTCTTCCTGCATTTGCATAGAATTCCAATTCCATAAAGGGATGATTTGTATGTCCAATCCCTCCTTTATTATGCAATATAACCTCTTTATTTTTGGAGATTTTGATGGAGCATAAATACTTTCTGTTCTAAAAAGGCACTCAGAGGAGAGCTTTTTGTTACTTTGGGCCCACCTCACTATAACCTGTTAGGTTAAACTTTCTTGGAGGACTCCAAGCCCTACTCTATAGAAGCAATGGTTTCATGCTCTCATAACGTCAAATGAGCCTTACACAACTGTGTGCAATATGGAATAAAAGTCTCTATAATATTAGGCTCTATCTGTGCTATATACCAATGATTCTCAAAGTACAGTCCACCCAAGGACAAAAAGGATTGTCCTACTCTCTAAGTAAAATTATCCCTATTTTGGGGTTCATAGTGTTAGAATGAGGCATGTAGATATCTTCTGTTCTAAGAAGGCTTTACTATGCTATGCATTGGTTCGGTGGTTCCCTTTCACCCAATCACGTTAACTTGTAAGTTTATACTGTCTCCTTGAAAATGATTCAGGAGCTTTGTTTTGTTCCCATAGCTGGGAACCACACAAGTAGGAATGTGGCTGCTGACCAAACTGGCCCTAGTCAAAATATTTTGGTGTATGTGTGTGGGTTTATGAATGATTTTAGTTGGTGGTGAATTTGATTATTATTTCCTTCACATTTTGCTCTAAATGAAATTGGATGCATGCAATGTATTAGGCATGGAATAATATGGTAGCATTATAATAAATGCATTAAAAACAATTTGTTTAAACCTGAAATCAGGTTGATTGATTTTAGTGCTGCTACAGTCATTATGAAACTTATCATATAAAATATTCACACACAGATTTGATATATTGTTGCTAGACGGATACAATAATATCTGTATATATGTGTGTGTGTATATATATATATATATATATATATATATATACTGTATACAGTACTGTGTAAACATTTTAGGAAGGTATGAAGAAACTCTGTTAAGTAAGAAGGCTTTTAAAAATATATATTTTAATTGTTTATTTTTATCAATTTACAAAATGCAAAGTAAGCAAACAGATGACTACCTTGTGGCTTCAAGACAGCATCAATTCTTACACTTGCACACTTTGTACACTTGATCAAAGTCATGGATTTTGTAGGTGTATGATTAATCAATTACACCAAGCAGGTGCTAATGATCATCAATTTCAAATATACCTTAAAATACAGTCATAAACCTAAAAAGAAACAGTTGTGTTAGAGACTTAAAACTGAGTGAGGAACAACCAAACTCAGATGTCTAGCAGTGCCATCAGCACAGAACTGTCAGAAATCAGTGGGACCCAGGTACACCCATTTACTGTCTGGATAAGTCTAATTAAGCAACTCAACTGTGCACAAAAAAACATAGAAAATGGGGTACAGAAAAAAGGCAGCAGGTGCTCTAGACTTATGAATCAAAATATGAAATATTTGGCTGTAGCAGTTGGCAATCTGTAGCAGGGCTGGAGAGCGGTACAATAATGAGTGTCTGCAGGCAACAGTAAAGCATGGTGAATATTCCTTGCAAGTTCGGGGCTCCATCTCTGCAAAAGGAGTTGGAGATTTGGTCAGGATCAATGGTGTCCTCAGTACAGAAATACAGGCAGATACTTATCCATCATGCCATACCATCAGGAAACATGTGATTGGACCCAAATGTATTCTGTAGCAGGATAAAGACCTTAAACATGCAGCCAAGGTCATTAAGAACTATCATTAACCACTTAAGCCCCGGAAGATTTTACCCCCATTCCGACCAGGGGGTATTTTGCGATTCGGCACTGCGTGAATTTAACGCACAATTGCGCGGTCGTGCGACGCTGTACCTAAACGAATTTGACGTCCTTTTTTTCCCACAAACAGAGCTTTCTTTTGGTGGTATTTGATCACCTGTGCGATTTTTTGATCACGCGCTATAAACAAAAAAAGAGCTTCAATTTTGCAAAAATAGCAATATTTTTCACATTTTTTATATGAAATTCCCCCAAAAAAAAATGTAAAAATCAAAATTTTTAAAAATTTTCAGCCAATTTATTTTATGCTACCTATGTTTGGTAAAAAAAATCGCAAAAAGCGTATTTTGATTGGTTTGCGCAAAAGTTGCGTTTACTAACTAAATCGCGTTTACTAACAAAGGGAAAGATTTTTGTCATTTTTGTTGTTTTTTTTTTTAACGCGTAATGGCGGCGATCTGCGATTTTTTTTGCGGTACTGCGACATTGCGGCGGACAGATCGGACCCTTGACTGACATTTTTGACACTTTTGGGGTTACCAGTGACATTTCTACAGTAATCAGTGCTATACATATGCACTGTTACTGTAAAAATACACTGGTAGTGAAGGGGTTAACTTTATTTGGAAGGGAGGGGCTGTGTGTGTCCCTAGGGGCGTGGTTTCTACTGTGATTGGCTGTGGCTCTAGCTGTAAGGACACTGATCAACGGATCTACATACCAGATCCGTTTTATCAGTGTCTTTGCAGCGAGGAGAATGACAGGCAGTTTGTTTACACAAGCTGCCTGACATTCTCCCTCTCCCCCGCCGATCGCCGAGTGACCGGCGGACATCGGGTCCGCTGGTCACACGCGCGGGGGGGTCCGTGACCACGCGGGAGCGGGAGCGCGCCCCGGGGGGCGCGCGCTCGCTCCCTAGACCCTCACAAGCAAGCAACGTAGCCCTACGTTAGTTTGCCTGTGAGGGGCTGACCGCCGACGTAGATAGTCGTGCGGCGGTCGGCAAGTGGTTAAGAACTATCTTCAGCATAAAGAAGAACAAGGAGTCCTGGAAGTGATGGTTTGGCCCCACAGAGCCCTGAACGTAACATCGAGTCTGTCTGGGATTACATGAAGAGACAGAAGGATTTGAGGCAGCCTATATCCACATAAGATTTGTGGTTAGTTCTCCAAGATGTGTGGAACAACCTACCCCGCTAGGTTCCTCTAGGTACACTGTGTATAAGTGTACCTAGAAGAATTAATGCTGTCTTGAAAGAAAAAGGGTGGTCACACCAAATATTGATTTGGTTTATATTTCTCTTCTGTACATTTACTTTCAATTTTGTAAATTGATAAAACGTTTAACACTTTCTGAAAGCATTCTTAATTTTCAGCATTTTTCTTACCTGCCCAAAACTTTTGCTGTATATGTAAAACCTGTATGTATAGTTTAATTAAATATAATTTGCTGCTGAATAAAATTCAACTGGACTTCAAAGATAAAAAAAAAAAAAATTAAATAAAATCATGCATGACTCATTGTGCCACTAAAAGCATTTTTCCAACTTTAGATATTGAGAATTTCATAATAAATATCTTAGTTATGAGCAGTTGCCAGGAAATGAGTGGTGGTATAAAGTACATTCAGCACATTGTTAAACTGTTTTTTTAACCTTAAAGGAAAACCACTTGAATGGCATATTTTCTTTCCATGTTACGTCCATACAGTATATCCTTTCCTATTTTGAAGTCAATTGAAGTTCTATCCTTGCCTCTTTTTTTTTTTTTTTTTTTTTTGAGCATAAAATATTTGAGGAAGCACCATTTAATTTGCATAGGAACTAATTAAAGCAAAACAAGTAGTTCTCATTGTATTTTCCATTGATGTCTGCAACTGTGGTCCTTTGTGGACCTTTGTGGTCACTGTGGGGTCAATTTAGTAAAACTGGAGAGTGCTGCACAGAACTTGGCGCAGTTCTGCATAGAAACCAATCAGCTTCCAGATTTTTTTGTCAAAGCTTAATTGAATAAGCTGAAGTTATAGGGCCCTTTCACACGAGCGTTCCGCATGTCTGCAAATCATCCTATTTTTTTGCGGATGATTTACGGACATAATGTATGTCAATGGCATTGTGGATGTCAGTGGATGACCATCCGCTGACATCCGATTTTAATCCTTTCAGTTCTGTTCCGTTTTTTGGAACGGAACAGAACCCTATTTTTGTTCCGTTTAAAAAACGTAACGGATGCAAAATCGGATGTCAGCGCTGACATCCGCAATGCCCATAGACATACATTATGTCCGTATATCATCCGCAAACGGATGGGATGATATGCAGACATACGGAGTAGATGACACAAATGTCATCCGCTCCGTAAAAAAAAAAAAGTGCCGGAGCGGATCGCAATGCGGTCCGCTCCGTGTGAAAGAGCCCTTAAGCTGATTGGCTACCATGCAGAGCTGTACTCAATTTTGCCCTTTCCAGTTTTAGTAAATCAGCCCCTGTATCTTTGTATACATCTAAGGTAAAGTTTTTGCATTGCTTTATATAATATGTGTTATGTTACATTGAATAAATGTCCCATGATCACTACTGCTAGAAAAAAAATTAATTTCAAAAGTAGTTGTCAGCAAGAATGAGTGTATGGCCATTCCTGAGGATTTGCATGTCCGCATATTACAAACCATGGTCCAAACCACAGGGATGCTTTATACTAATACATGTTAGAGTGAATGAGCATTCAAATCTGACACTGATATTGGCACCAATCCCTCTTTTTAAAGCATGGCACACTGTGGAAGTTTTCAGCTTCTGTGACCCATAACCTAACCTGCATTCTGCTATTCTGTGTTGGAACCAGCTTGCCTCCTGACTCTCCTTTATCCTGACTCTGGCTTGTGTCCTAATTTTGTCTTTTACCTGCTTATTCAATACCTCTACCTCCCATTTGATATTGACCCTCAGCCTGGCTTCTGACCCTGCTCCTGCCTTTCCAGTTTGGTACCTCTGCTACCCAGCTGTTGCTGACTCCAGCTTGTCTTTACCACAACTTTGCTTTCTTCATCTGTGGGTTCCTGTGCTCCACTTGAGCACCAGCATCCTGCATCAGACCTGGTCTGAGCTCCCACAGAATCCCGGGAGCATCTAGTCTGCCTTCAGATCATCTGCCGTGTCCGGTACTCATGCCACTCTTCATCCTGCTAAGCTTAGTTACCAACTCTAGTGGTATTGGACAAGAAGTTCAAGGGAGGCCCTCTTGTCAACTCAGCCTAAACTGGGAATGTGACAGTAGTTCTCATCTACACTTATCTAAAGCTGTACGAATGTATCCAAGCAGAGAATATCAGATAACACAAGATTAAAAGAAAAAGAAAAAACAGGAAAGACTATCCTATCTTACACATCGTTTTGTCTAGACTTTCTATCACTCAAATGTCTGCAACCTACCTCAGCTGTCAGCTATATGGAGATTTCCCACCACCACCATATCCTTACCACTAGCTGTGCTTAGCACTCTGGTAAGATCCATAAAAACACACAAGTTAACAAAAATTGTAACAAACAAATGGAAAGTCACCAATGAGAAATGGAAAACAAGTACATAATCAGATCTACAATTGAGGAGACTTTTATTGTATTTTTATGTCTATTAATCCATAAAAAAGAACCAGATCTGCAGGCAACTTTTTTTAAAACACAGAAACTTCCAGCCGTTAACATTATTGTACAGAAAATCATCACTTAACGGTAATTACAGTCAACAACGATTGCTAAAATACTCAGCTGAGAAACTTGAAGCTAATAAATACAGCCATAGAATTCCAGCAGGGTTGTTTCTGGACAAATATTCTTTTCAGCACTTGGATCATTTTTTACAAGTTGTTTAGTGTTTCTTGGTGGAGTTTCAGTATTTTAGCTAGAATTGTTGAGGTTAAGTCAGAAAGAACTAAAAAGATGGCAAATCATTGTGTGGGTTTTATCCCCGTAGAGCAAGCAACACATAACCATGTCAATGCCAAAGAGTATTACATTGCATCACTTTAATCTTTCTCCTGTTACTCCCTCTGTTTTCCCTTGTTTCCACAAACTTGTTCTGTTAGCAGCTGATACATTACATTCTGAAATCAAGCAGTCTTTTATATTTTTATCGAACTGCCATGACAACTTGTGTAGCTGGTCCAAATGGAACATATTTTGTTTTGTCTTTTCCATCCCGTGTCTACACAATTTAGAAATAAAGTTTTTAAAATGTCAGTTATTTTTTTTTTTACTTTTTTAACATTCTTCCATGTTGCTTTTGCACTGCCTGTAGCTTGCTATATAAACAGAATAAATACAAATATAGTAGCAAAGCCCTATTTTACTACATGGCAGATAGATTAAATAAGCAGAACAATTTTGATTTATGGACAAAGATTGGCAGGGTATGAAATGATTAGGTCATTTGTTACATCAGTTTCAGAACAATTTAACGTATAAGTTCACCTTCAAAGCTGAACTCTAACTTTATTTTCACAAGAACTGAATGGAATGATCAATCCCAGCATACAGTAGTTCATACCTTTGTACCATGTTGCTCTGTTGTCTGCAGATCCCTTGATATTCTGGGTTTAGTTGTGGCTTTGTGTCATGTGACACTCTGTATATCCTGAAATAACATATAATGTGAATATGGCGCTGCTGTAGTGGCTACAGAATGAAATATATCATAGGATAGGTATTACGGAAATCCAATGAAACAGATAAAGTAAAGATACCTCAATACCCCTACCAGGTTATAATAACTCTGGGGAAAGGTGTGTAGTTCATATATATATATATATATATATATATATATATGAAGATATCCTTATTGATATATGAACTGCACCCCTTCCTCCAGAGTTATTATAACCTCGTAGGGGTACTGAGGTCTTTGCTATATCTGTTTCATTGGATTTCAGTGATACCTATCCTATGATATATTTCATTCTGTAGCCACCAAAGCAGAAGCATATCTACTTTTATTTTATTTCATATTCACTTTATCTACAGATAGTAGTTTGAGTGGAGGCAGCAGCAATTTTTTGTTTCTGTTCTCCATAGCGCAGATATATTTCCCTAAATACTCTGTATATTCTGCTGATAGACTCCTTCCACAGCCACTTCCTGGTGCAAGGATTTTTGACACCCTAGGCGAAACCTAATTTTGCACCCCCCCCCCTGCTTAGTGGCAGCAGTGGTGGAATAGGATGAGTGGCAGCAGTGGTGGGATGGGATGAGTGGCAGCGATGGTGGGATGGGTGGCAGCAGGGGTGGGGGAATTTGATAAGTGGCAGCGGTGATGGGATGAGTGGCAGCAGGGATGGGATGAGTGGCAGCGGTGATGGGATGGGTGGCAGCAGAGTTGGGATGACTCACAGCTGTGGTGGGATGGGATGAGTGGCAGGGGTGATGAGATGAGTGGCAGCAGTGGTGGGGGGAATGGAATCAGTAGCAGCTGTGGTGGGAAGGGATGAGTGGCAGTGGTGATGGGGGGGATGGGATGGGCAGGGATGGGATGAGTGGCAGCAGTGGTGGTGGGGGAGAATGTGATCAGTGGCAGTTGTTGTGGGGGGATGGGGGGTGGAATGGTATGAGTGGCAGCAGTGGTGGGGGGATGGGATCAGTGGCAGTTGTGGTGGGATGGGATTGGGGGGGATGGGGAGGCAGGGATTAGGTGAGATGAGGGGCAGCAGGGATGGGATGATTGGCAGCAGGGATGGAATGGGAGGAGTGGCAGCAGGGATGGGATGGGATGAGTGGCAGCAGGGATGGGATGAGTGGCAGCAGGGATGGGGGGGTGGGATCAGTGGCAGTTGTGGTGGGATGGGATTGGGGGGGATGGGGAGGCAGGGATTAGGTGAGATGAGGGGCAGCAGGGATGGGATGATTGGCAGCAGGGTTGGAATGGGAGGAGTGGCAGCAGGGATGGGATGGGATGAGTGGCAGCAGGGATGGGATGAGTGGCAGCAGGGATGGAATGGGAGGAGTGGCAGCAGGGATTCGATGGGATGAGTGGCAACAAGGAGGGGATGGGCCGAGTGGCAGCAGGGATGGGAGAAGTGGCAGCAGGGATGGAATGGGATGAGAGGCAGCAGGGATGGGATGAGGCACAGCAGGGATGGTATGAGTGGAAGCAGGGATGGGATGGTAAGAGTGGCAGAAGGGATGGGATGGGCTGGGATGAGGGGCAGCAGTGATGGGATGAGTGGCAGCAGGAATGTGATGGAAGGAGTGGCAGCAAGGATGGGATGGGATGGGATGAGGGGCAGCGGGGATGGGATGAGTGGCAGCAGGGATGGGATAGGATGAGTGGCAGCAGGGATGGGATGAGTAGCAGCAAGGGTGGGATAGCAAGAGTGGCAGCAGAGATGGGATGGGATGAGTGGCAGCAGGCATGGGGTGGGATGGGATAAGGGGCAGCAGGGATGGGATGGGAGGAGTGGCAGCAGGGATGGGATGGGATGGAAGGAGTGGCAGCAGGGATGGGATAAGATGGGATGAAGGGCAGCAGGGATGGGATGGAATGGGATGAGTGGCATCAGGGATGGGATGGGAGGAGTGGCAGCAGGGATGGGATGGGATAGGATGAGGGGCAGCAGGGATTGAATGAGATGAGATGAGTGGCAGCAGAGATGGGATGGCATGAGTGGCAGCAGAGATGGGGTGGGATGAGTGGCAGCAGGGATGGGATGAGGGGCAGGAGGGATGGGATGGGATGAGTGGCAGATGGGATGGGTGGCAGCAGGGATGGGGAAGGGGGAATTGGATTAGTGGCAGTAGGAATGGGATCGGATGAGTGGCAGCAGTGATGGGATGGGATGTGATGAGGGGCAGCAGGGATGGGATGAGTAACAGCAGTATGGGATGGTATGAGTGGCAGCAGAGATGGGATGGGATGAGTGGCAGATAGGATGGGGTAGGTGGCAGCAGGAATGGGATGGGATGGGAAGAGTGGAAGCAGGGATGGGATGGGATGAGTGGCAGCAGGGGTGGGATGGGACAGAATGAGTGGAAGCAGGGATGGGATGGGATGAGCGGCAGCAGGGATGGGATTGGAGGAGTGGCAGCAGGGATGGGATGGGAGAAGTGGCAGCAGGGATGGGATGGAATAGGATGAGTGGCAGCAGGGATGGGATGGGATGAGTGGCAGCAGTGATGGGATGGGATGAGGGGCAGGAGGGATGGGATGAGTGGCAGATGGGATGGGTGGCAGCAGGGATGGGGAAGGGGGAATTGGATTAGTGGCAGTAGGAATGGGATCGGATGAGTGGCAGCAGTGATGGGATGGGATGTGATGAGGGGCAGCAGGGATGGGATGAGTAACAGCAGTATGGGATGGTATGAGTGGCAGCAGAGATGGGATGGGATGAGTGGCAGATAGGATGGGGTGGGTGGCAGCAGGAATGGGATGGGATGGGAAGAGTGGAAGCAGGGATGGGATGGGATGAGTGGCAGCAGGGGTGGGATGGGACAGAATGAGTGGAAGCAGGGATGGGATGGGATGAGTGGCAGCAGGGATGGGATTGGAGGAGTGGCAGCAGGGATGGGATGGGAGAAGTGGCAGCAGGGATGGGATGGAATAGGATGAGTGGCAGCAGGGATGGGATGGGATGAGTGGCAGCAGTGATGGGATTTGAGGAGTGACAGCAGGGATGGGATGGGATGGAAGAAGTGGCAGCAGGGATGGGATGGGATAGGATGAGTGGCAGCAGGGATGGGAAGGGACAGGATGAGTGGCAGCAGGGATGAGATGAGTGGCAGCAGGTATGGAATAGGAGGAGTGGCAGATGGGATGGGATAGGACGAGTGGCAGCAGGGATGGGATGGGATGAGTGGCACAATGATGGGATGGGATGAGGGTCAGCAGGGATGGGATGGGATGAGGAGCATTAGGGATGGGATAGGATGAGTGGCAGCAGGGATGGGATGAGTAGCAGCAAGGGTGGGATAGCAAGAGTGGCAGCAGAGATGGGATGGGATGAGTGGCAGCAGGCATGGGGTGGGATGGGATAAGGGGCAGCAGGGATGGGATGGGAGGAGTGGCAGCAGGGATGGGATGGGATGGAAGGAGTGGCAGCAGGGATGGGATAAGATGGGATGAAGGGCAGAAGGGATGGGATGGAATGGGATGAGTGGCATCAGGGATGGGATGGGAGGAGTGGCAGCAGGGATGGGATGGGATAGGATGAGGGGCAGCAGGGATTGAATGAGATGAGATGAGTGGCAGCAGAGATGGGATGGCATGAGTGGCAGCAGAGATGGGGTGGGATGAGTGGCAGCAGGGATGGGATGAGGGGCAGGAGGGATGGGATGGGATGAGTGGCAGATGGGATGGGTGGCAGCAGGGATGGGGAAGGGGGAATTGGATTAGTGGCAGTAGGAATGGGATCGGATGAGTGGCAGCAGTGATGGGATGGGATGTGATGAGGGGCAGCAGGGATGGGATGAGTAACAGCAGTATGGGATGGTATGAGTGGCAGCAGAGATGGGATGGGATGAGTGGCAGATAGGATGGGGTAGGTGGCAGCAGGAATGGGATGGGATGGGAAGAGTGGAAGCAGGGATGGGATGGGATGAGTGGCAGCAGGGGTGGGATGGGACAGAATGAGTGGAAGCAGGGATGGGATGGGATGAGCGGCAGCAGGGATGGGATTGAAGGAGTGGCAGCAGGGATGGGATGGGAGAAGTGGCAGCAGGGATGGGATGGAATAGGATGAGTGGCAGCAGGGATGGGATGGGATGAGTGGCAGCAGTGATGGGATGGGATGAGGGGCAGGAGGGATGGGATGAGTGGCAGATGGGATGGGTGGCAGCAGGGATGGGGAAGGGGGAATTGGATTAGTGGCAGTAGGAATGGGATCGGATGAGTGGCAGCAGTGATGGGATGGGATGTGATGAGGGGCAGCAGGGATGGGATGAGTAACAGCAGTATGGGATGGTATGAGTGGCAGCAGAGATGGGATGGGATGAGTGGCAGATAGGATGGGGTGGGTGGCAGCAGGAATGGGATGGGATGGGAAGAGTGGAAGCAGGGATGGGATGGGATGAGTGGCAGCAGGGGTGGGATGGGACAGAATGAGTGGAAGCAGGGATGGGATGGGATGAGTGGCAGCAGGGATGGGATTGGAGGAGTGGCAGCAGGGATGGGATGGGAGAAGTGGCAGCAGGGATGGGATGGAATAGGATGAGTGGCAGCAGGGATGGGATGGGATGAGTGGCAGCAGTGATGGGATTTGAGGAGTGACAGCAGGGATGGGATGGGATGGAAGAAGTGGCAGCAGGGATGGGATGGGATAGGATGAGTGGCAGCAGGGATGGGAAGGGACAGGATGAGTGGCAGCAGGGATGAGATGAGTGGCAGCAGGTATGGAATAGGAGGAGTGGCAGATGGGATGGGATAGGACGAGTGGCAGCAGGGATGGGATGGGATGAGTGGCACAATGATGGGATGGGATGAGGGTCAGCAGGGATGGGATGGGATGAGGAGCATTAGGGATGGGATGGGATGAGTGGCAGATAGGATGGGATGGGTGGCAGCAGGAACGAGAGGAGTGACAGCAGGGATGGGGGAGGGGGGAATTGGGGGGAATTGGAACAGTGGTGATGGGATGAGATAGGATGAGTGGCAGAGGTGATTGGGGAGAGGATAGCGATGAAGTCAGTGGCAGTGCCACCCCCCCCCCCACAGGTTCCATCCCTATTTCTCCCCCATCACCTCTACGGCAGGGGGATAGGGATGAGACCTGTGGTGGGGATCGGGACTGGAAATTACTCAATTTGCCAGTAGATGGATCCCTTCTTAGTCTCTTCACGCGCCTCCAGTGATGGCTCTGATGAAATGGGGACTCCTCGCAAAGCTCCTCCACCTTACCTCTATTGGATATCAGTTAGTAGGCAGACTTTGTCCTCAGTGGCGGCTGGTGCTCAAAATTTTTTGGGTGGGCGCAAACAGAAAAATGTAATAGGCATTGCTTTGCGACAAAAAAACGCTGTAAAAAATCGCGTGATTTTGAGGTCACAAAAGTGTGAAAGGGGCCTTCAGTAATTAAGGTATAGTGTGCCCCCTTTCAATGCAGAGAGACCAGCGTGCCCCCTTCAATGCAGAGATCATCGTGCCCCCTTTTAATGCAGAGATGCCAGTATTTTAGTAATATAGAAAAATGGGAAAATTAAGCATATATATGGATAATGCAATAGAAGAAAGATATAAAAAATGTAAAAAATGGGGAGGAGAAAAGGGACTTACATAGCGGCATGCAGAATGGCACGGAGACTGGAACTGGCCCCAAATGCCTCCCATGGGAGCTGAGGGCACATAGGCAGGTAAGCCAGGTGGAACATGTCACACACATGGCACGTGTTGGCTGAGTATGACAAGAGCCATAAGTATAGCACCATATACATATATTTCTAAGAGGAGTATAATGAGTATATATGTAAGAATTAAGTATAATTTCAATGCACAGCCGATCCCTACCTGCCGTGGAACCAGTCCTTGCAGGCGTCGCACTCGATCATGAAGCGGGTCACGTCATAGGGCAGGCGGCGGCTGAGCGGGGCTCGAAGCGGGGACAGGCTTTGTCTGTGTGCCCCCTGGTGCAGCAGCGGCTCGCGGCTTCTCTTCAGTCCCCCGGCGTCCTCCCCAGCCAATGGCATGGGGTTTGCCTTTCGGCCAATCAGGAAGCGCGTATTGGACCCGCTTCCTGATTTGCCAGGAGGAGGATCCATGTGACAATAGCGAATTTTCATTCGCTATTGTCACACAATGGGTGTGCTCAGGGCGCACTGCTCTGCACCCTGGGTCCACCCTTTGCTGAAGCCTATTAGAGCCTCTGGCTCTAATCAGGTGATGCAAAAAGAAAAAAAACAGGCCATTGAACTCAATGCGTCCGGCACCCCGCATATAGATTAGGGGACCGGACGCATGGATGGGGGGGCGGCGCCCCTGCGCCCCCAATACACCGACCGCCACTGTTTGTCCTTCAGTTTCCTCCTCCCTACAGGCTACATGGCTTCTCTCTGGAGAGAATCGGCAGTGACAGTGCTCGTGTCGAGAAAGCAGACGGTGGCCGCCCCTACATCCCACAGTGGCGGAACGGACAGCAGACAGACCCCCTACAGTGGCAGAATGGGCAAGCGACTGCCTGCCCCCCTAGTTTCAGCCCTGGCGGCGCCCCTGACTGGTGTGCGCTCTAGGCCGGTGTCTACCTTGCCTATAGGTGGCGCTGGCCCTGCATGCTGCAAGACAGGAATGACACAGGAGGAGGTATGACATATTTCCCCCTTTCACCACCCACATGAAGGCCCAGAAACACCCACATCAACTCCCAGAACTGGTACAAGTGACTCCCATAGCGTGCCCTGAAGCTACAGTGGCTCAAAGTATCATGGGACATGTAATATCAGGACTTGAAAAAGAAGCAAACAGGAAGTCAGAGAACTCTGAGATTTAGCAAGAAGGAGGAGTGACATTTCAGACACAGAAACCTACTGTATACAGCTTAGGGAGATGAGTTATACAAAAACTGATAGGGGGGTTGTGATTCATTTACATGCGCAATAACTCTGTTGTTTTTGGGAGGAAAAGCTGGAGTTCCACTTTAAAGGACAAAGTTTAAAAGTCAATATTATACATTGGAATTTTATCCTTATGGCAGTATTTAAAGATTTATGTGTACAAGGGCAGATATGGGACATGTAATAAAAATGAAAATAATTATAATGTGACGGCTATGTTAATTTATCCAAGATAGTGGCAGTAAGGAGCAGCTGTAAGTCGAATTATTGTAAAAAATGCTCCCTTCAAAGATTAATGAATCATCCTGAACTCCATCACATTTTGGGACAGCTGTACAATTTCTGAAGTTTATGCTCACATTTTCTCCTATCCTGCTAATACTGAGATCTTGTTAGGATGTCTCCATTAGGTTTTCATTGGCTGGTAAGAGAATGTTCAAGACTTTATAGTCCGAGGTTGACATACAGCACACATGGTCCCGATGATTAAACCCTGCTGTGGGTGAAACATGTTGGGGGTGTGGCTTTGGGTGGGAGTGAGCAGTATGCTTTCATTGCAATGAACTTTGACTGAAGGTGAATGTCTTCTTCAGTGTGTGTTATTTCGATGTTGGCTTGCAGTGGAGAAAGAGCGGACTCCAGGGATTTGGCACCCAGTTTATTGCAGGGAATCAAGGATGATTCAGGCCACTGGTAGCTTATAGTATTTGTAACAGAAAGCAGTACATATATATGTATATAGTATACATATACATTATATATACAGTATACAGTGAATATGATGAATCTGCTGTGGATAGTCAAGGAAGGAAGTCAAATGTATAGATAATGTTTTGCAGGGCTTCTTTATTCAGAGTAAAGAAAAACTCGGGGTTTGAAAAGTAAAGTAGCGCCAAATAATGGTAATAATGGTAATAGGTTAGGGCTAAGAACTGCATATCACACAAGGCGCATGGTTCAGGAATGTGTAACACACAGGGCTCAGAAGTGCATAACACACAGGGCTCAGGAGTCTGCATTGTGCAGTGTTGAGAAGCGTGTATCACACAGGGCACATAAACAAATCAGCAAAAGGGGCAGTACTTACATTCAATGTGAGGCATCCCTTGTGCTCAGGAATATGCAACATATAGCCCTGTGTAGAGAATGCAGGGACCAGGAACATGTAACACACAACTAAGCCCACCCCCCATCTTTCACCTCTGCACAACCTGCTCCCCCTCCACAGCTCTCACTTTGCACAACCTGCCTTCTGCCTTCTGCCCTCTGCAGATCTCCTCTCTGGACAAATCCCACCCCAGCTCTCCACTCTGCAGAAATCCCCTCAAACTCTCCATTCTGCACAAATCTCCCCAGCTCTCCTCTCTGCCCAACCCCCCCAGCTTTCCTCTCTGCATAAATCCCATCCCCTTCCCAGCTCTCCTCTCTGTACAAATCCCCCCCCAGCTCTCTAGCTCTCCTCTCGGCCCAACCCCCCCCCCCAGCTTTCCTCTCTGCATAAATCCCCTCCCCTTCCCAGCTCTCCTCTCTGATCAAATCCCCCCCAGCTCTCCTCTATGCACTAATCCCCCCAGCTCTACTTTCTGCACAAATCCCCCCCTCCCCAGCTTACCTCTTTGCACTAATTCTCCCCCGCTCTCCTCTCTGCACAAATACCCCCTCCCCCAGCTCTCTTCTCTGCACAAATCGCCCCCCTTCACAGCTTTCCTCTTATCACTAATTACCCCTCCCCCTGCTCCACTCTCTGCACAAATCCACCCCTTACCAGTTGTTCTCTCTGCACAAATTTCCCCTCCAGCTCTTTTCTCTGCACTAATCTCACCCCAGCTCTCCTCTCAGCACAAATCCCCCCTTCAGCTCCCCACTCTGCACAAATCCCCCCCAGCTCTCCTCTCTACACATACCCCCCCCCTTCCCCAAGCTATTCTCTGTGCACAAATTCCCCTTCCCCAGCTCTTCTCTTTGTACCCATTCCCAGTCCCCCGCAATCCTTTCTGTACAAATCCCTCCTCTCTGCAAACCCCTCACCTTCCCAGCTCTCCTCTCTCCCTAGCTCTCTTTGTTGCCCTAATCTCTCCTGCTCTACTCTCTGCACAAATCCCTCCAACCCTAGTCCTGTTCCCTGCACAAATTTCCCCCAGCTCTCCTCTCAGACAAATCCCCCCCCTTCCCAGCTCTCCTCTCTGTACAGATTTCCCCCAGATCTCCTCTCTACACAACCCCCCCCCCCCCAGCTATTCTCTCTGCACAAGTTTACCTTCTCCAGCTCTGCTCTCCTCTTTCTGCACAAATCCCTCCTCTCTGCAAACCACCAACCTTCCCAACTCTCCTCTTTGCACAAATCCCCCCCTCCCCAGCTCTCCTCTCTGCACACATTCCCCTCCCTCCAGCTTTCCTCTCTGATTAAATCCCCCCTCCCTAGCTTTCCTCATTGCAGAAATCCACCCTCCCCAGTTCTCCTCCCTGCACAAATTCCCCTCCCTCCAGCTTTCCTCTCTGCATGTATCCCCCTACCCCCACACTTTCCTAATTTCCTTTCTGCTGAAATTCCCCCCACCACTAGCTTTCCTCTCTACATAAATTCCTCCCCCACTTTCCTAGCACTCCTCACTGCACAAATCCCCCCCAGCTCCCATCTCTGCTAAAGTACCCCCAGTTCTCCTCTGTGTACAAATTCACTCTCCCCTCCCCAGCTCTCACCCCTGTAAAAAGCTCACAACCTTCCCATAGCTGCTTTTCTACACAATCACCTTTTCCCTGCCCCATTCCCCCTTTCAAATTACAGCTCCCTCACCTTTTCAGAAAAGCCATCACTGCTCTAAATGGTATCTGTGGGCTTTTGTTAAAGCGGTTGTATCCTCACATAATAAAATAAATCAAACAAACCCTGCAGGAGAAAGGCATAATGAGCTAGTATGCATTGCATACTAGCTCATTTTGAAAAACTTACCTTAAAACAAAGCCCCGACACGGACTCCCGGACAGTGCTGAGGGAGCTGTCAGGTTCCCACGGCTTCTCTTCTGGGTGGCTCTGGCGCTGTGAGTGGCCAGAGCCGTGATGACGTCACTTCTGCGCATTCGCGCAGGAGTTTACTTTCTGGCAAGGAGCCGGCAAAGAGCGCTGAAGGTCCGTCGGACCTTCAGAGCGCATGCGCCGCTGGTGTAAGCGGCTGCATGCAGGGTGAATATCTCCAAAACCGTGCAGGTTTAGGAGATATTAATTTTACCTATAGGCTTACCTGTAGGTAAAAGTTTAATGGCGGAGTATACTACCGCTTTAATTTCAGCATTACACTGTGAATGGAGGGCTTCACCTATCATAATTGTAGCACAGAGCCAAGGAAGAGTTTCAGAGCTCTTTACTCTGCTCCATGCTTCAGTGTCTGAGTAGCGGCGGCAGGCAGGGACAGAAGTTGCTTTCTGGATCATTACAGGCAGCTGTATTTGTGGCACTGGGACCCAAGGCACTCATCATTGCTCGAGGGCAGGAGCCCAGGGTGCCCAGCGCTAGCACAGAAAAGCCAGTCAAGGAAATGAGCTGTGCTTCCTCTACTGGCTTCTCTGTTAGGTGACAGGTTGGAGAGGAGAGGGCTGTTCCAGCGGAAAAAAAAACCTTAATACTTTTTAAATGAAACAAGTAACTCAGTGATGTATGTACCTTCTACAAGACCCCACAGGTAGAACTCAAACATTGTGAAGTGACTAAGAAAGAAGAGATGTAATGTCTCTTGTTACACAGAGCAAGTGACTTCACTTCTGGTTACTGCCACAGTGCTTTTCTACTAACCATTCCTAGGTCACGGCAGTATCCAGAGCTTGACTAGATCTTGCAAAGAGTATGAACACCATCAAGCCCCTAAAGGCTTGTACTTTTTATAGCATAATTTTGCTCAACTTTTTTATTTTGAAAATCTCTTTTTATTAAGTTTTGTAGAAAACATTATAAGCACATAGAAAAAGGGCAGGACTTGAAAGACTTAGCCCACGCAAAGGCTGCTGCCCTAAAACCGCACAAAAATACGAAATAAAAACTGTAGCATAACATGTAAACCCAGGGCTGGTGCTAGACTATTTTACGCCCTAGGTGAGACCAGCTACTCGCGCCCCCTCCCCCCTCCCCCAAAAAAAAATAAAACAAAAAGGGAAGGGTTTAAAAACTCCTCTATGTCATATTCAGTGACCCTGATCTGATGGTTCCTCCATGTAATTCTTTCATACCCAGTGACCCCCATATTCCTGCATGTCACACTCGGGGACCCTGATGTCCCCCTATGTCACACCCAGGGACCCTAATGTTTCCCCATGTCACATTCTGGGACCCCAATATTCCTCCACGTTGTGCTGTCATACCCACTGACCCCGATGTTCCTCCATGTCACACCCAGGGACCCCTGTGTTCCTCCATGTCGTGCTGTTATACCCAGTGACCCCAATGTTCCTCTATGTCACACCAGGGGCCCCTGATTCTCCTCCATGTCATACCCAGAGACCCTGATGTTTTTCCATATCACACCTGGGGACCCTGATGTTCCTCCATGTCACACCTGGGGACCATGATGTTCCTCCATGTCACACCTGGGGACCTCAATCCCCCATGGCATACCAAGGGGTCACAATTCCTCATTGCACACCTGGTGACCCTGAACCCCTGTTACACTCGTGACCCCTATCCCCCATGTCATACCTTTATGACTCCGATTCCCCATGGCACACCTGGTGACCCCAATTCTCTTTCACACCAGGGATCCTCCATGTCACACCCAGGGACCCTGATCCCCTGTTCTAGGGACATTCACTGGGCAGTATGAAGAGAGTGGCCCGCACTCTGCCCTCCTTCACTGTGATCCTGCTAAATTCCTTCTCCCAGGACGCTCCTCTCCTGGACCACAGTGCTCACCACAGCTCCAACTGGCTCCTGGTGGAGGGAGAAGCAGCAGTCAGAGAGCGCCGCACATCCTTCATCACCAACCTCCTCAGACCATTCCGGTACCTCGTCGCTTCTGCTCCAGTAAAGGTGCTGCCCTCCAGTGCCGAGCTCCGGCTCAAGTTCAGCTCTCCTCCGCTCCCTGCCTAATACTGACCCAGGGAAATGAACAGCTGCCCACCAGCTCAGTGTAGAGAGTCACGTCCTGCCCAGGGTTTAGGCCGCTCAGCTCCAGATGAAGAGGATCATTATGCAGGCAGCATTCCGGTGGGCTCCCTTCCTGCCTCTTGGGACACCCCACAACAATGGTGGAAATCCAGGGCCTGGTAGTTCCGCCATTGCCCCAGACACCTGGCATCTTCCTCTGTCCCTTCTTCATCCCCCACTGCCGCACCTCCCCTCAGCTGCCAAGGATCATTCATGATGGAGAGAGAATGCTGACTCGTGGCTGCGCCCCTAGGTGACAATGCGCCCTAGGTGGCTGCCTAGTTTGCCTAATGGAAGCACCGGCCCTGTCTAAACCATACTAACAAAACAAAGGATAAAAAAAAAAGATAAAGGTGCAAGGCTCAAGCTCAAGTATTGCAAATAGACAGGAGTATAATACCCATTAGGAAACCCACGTCACCTAAGATAATGCTTTGAGGACTTTATGAATCTAATGGAGTGGCTGTTTAGGGGCCAAATTTTAATAAACTTATTAGGGCAACCTCTATTAATGTAAGTATCTTGGTAAAGGGGTAAGTTGGAATTAATCAACTGCATCCAAAACCGGACAGAGGGAGGGGAGAATTATTTCCAACATAGAGTAATGGCTTTTTAGGCATAAAAGAGCAACAGGTTTGGAAGAGTTCTTAGTGCCATTGTGTAAGCTAGTTCTTCTACTAGGCCCAGCAGACAACACATGAGTGTTAAAGCATAGGGAATATGCACCACAGAGCTGATAACAGCAAGCACACTCTGCCAATTCAAGGCAATTGCAGGACACAACCAAAATATATGAATTAAATCTCCCGGCGAGAAAGTGCACTTCCAGCAAGATAAGGAAATACTGGGATCCATCTTATGAAGCCTGTATGGTGTATAATACTCTGTGAATCATTTTAAATTGGATCAATTTATCCCTGACAGACACCAGGGGAGTGAAGGGAAACCCCCATAACCCATATAAACCCCCATAATAACATAAGATCATTCCTCCTCATCCATCTCAGGGAGATCCATTCTCCACTTTTGCTTAAGTGAAGACAATTCCAGTAAAACATTAAAAGATAGCAATAAAGCTCTGAGGTAGGCTTTTCTATAACAGGTACTCACAGAATGGATTCCAGCCCTGAGTAAGAGAGATCAACCTGATGACCATGAAATAGAGTGTTGAAGGCATGGGACCTGTAGATATCTAAAATGGTAATGGGGGGGGGGGGGTTAGGTTTAGAACGTAAGGTGTGACAGGATAACAACCTATGATCCACGAGGATATGTTGCATCGACTTGATTTTGTATTTGGCCCAGACGAAAGGGTCAGGAAGACTGTAAAAATGGGGGGGAGAGGGGTTAAGCCACAGAGGAGTATGAGGGTATAATGAAGTGGGAGAAATAGATTCATAATGAAGCCCCATCCTCGAGAAATTAGTACAGTTGGATTGCAATCACCAATGTGCTTTTGCCAGCTGAAAAGCTAAATATTACTTATAACAATCAGGCATGGCCAAGCCGCCTTGTGAAGTAGGTCGAAAATTTGTATCCGGGTGGTTGTGGTCCCCACATAGAGCTCATGATCTATCAAGGAGGTGACAACCTGACATAATCTAGAGTTAAGCATTTTGATAAGTATTTTGATGTCTAAATTAACTAAATCTATAGGTCTATAGGAAGCACAGAGCAAGAAATCCTTAGAGGGCTTAGGTAAGAGGATAATGTGTGCCTCCTGCATGGATGGAGGCAGTGAACCAGAGTGTAGGCATTCATTATATAGGGAAGCCAATCTGGGAGCCAACAGGTCAGTATGAGTTTTGTAAAATTCAAATGGGAGACCATCAGGCCCTGGCGGCTTGCCATTAAGAAAAGGAGCCTATTTAAACCATAACCTCCTCAGGAGTAAAATCATGAACTAGAGGAGTATGTTCAGAATCGGACAGCCAGCCCAAAGCCAAGAAATCCAAAAAGGGAGCCAGGGATAAGAGGTGAGAGAGGAGAAATATAAAGCCGCATAAACAATGTAGGCTATGTTGGACTTTAGGTGAGACACCAGTAGGAAATGCCCAGCGTCTCCATCTTCTGTATCAGAAAAAATGAAGGTTGAAAAGGATTTAAAGAGGTGCATGGAAGCCAGCCAGCCCCTAGTCTGATGTACTCACCCTCCAGTCTGCCACCAACCAAGTAGACCTGTCTCATGATATAAATAAAGAACAGGGGTTTAGTTGACACGCATTTGCAAACGCATGTGTAAGCTGAAGGGCCACTACACGGCACCCTGTTTTACCTGCAGTCCTAACACTTTTAATTTGAGTGTCTCCACAATGGGAGCACATGGCTGCTAATGGATGGATAGGAGGCAGGTGGGAGGGAGCAGCCCAAACCTCCCCCAACCCATCCCCATCCATGACTGGTCTAGTATCTCTGCTGCTCCCTCCCACCTGCCTCCTATCCATCCATTAGCAGCCATGTGCTCACATTGTGGAGACACTCAAATTAAAAGTGTTAGGACTGCAGGTAAAACACGGTGCCGTGTAGTGGCCCTGCAGCTTACACATGCGTTTGCAAATGCGTGTCAACTAAACCCCTGTTCTTTATTTATATCATGAGGCAGGTCTACTTGGTTGGTGGCAGACTGGAGGGTGACTGGAAATCTACCATTCCTAGCCCCATGTTCAAAGAACTTCTGCTTGCAATTACGTATGTTCAACATGGCAGTTTCAGCTAAGTGAATTCCGTCTCACTGATAAAAATTCTCAGGAGTAGGGGACTCGCAATATTGTTGGGAACTATTATCCACTAAAGCCTGCAAAGCAGTCATATGTGATGATTGATCTGCCTTAATGGATGTAATAAGTAAGATATATAGACCCCCTAACTGACACCTTGAAGGCATCCCAAGTTATCCCAGGAGAAGTGGACAAACATCAGCAAGCCAGTAATACTGTAAGGCAGAAGGTGGGCATTCTTGAAAAAGTGGGGTGGTGAATCCACTGAGGGTGTAGACACCAAAGAGACCCGTTGTGCACCTTCCTCCACTTTACTTTACTCCAGTGAAGCTGCCTTTAGTGTATTATAGACAGATCTTGAACTGGAAGCAAGAACACAGGGGTAAATATATATATATATATATATATATATATATATATATATATATATATATATATATATATATATATATATATATATATATATATATATATATATATAAATTTACTGACCTATTCATCCTGTGAAACCTGATGTATATTCATTCTGTGTAAATGGAGGGAAAATCTAATGTTACTAGGCAATTTTCCCTCCAGGTCAAATGTTTTTCATCTATTAAAAGGAGTATTTCAAGAAAATACTGCAGAATGACCAATAGACAGAGCTTAAAATCATAGCAAATAATTATTTATTTATTTCTGATGATAATCAGCTCCATCTAGTGGCTATAATGGGGTTTATTCCTAATTGACCCAATTCTACATGAATGAATAACACTTGACCTGGAGAGAAAATAGCCTAACAACATTCATTGTTGACCCCAATCAAAGAGAAGGAATGTATATGCAGATTCGTAGGATGAGTAGTTCTGCAAAGATTTTCTAATACACCTCAGAGTGTTTTGAACTGCAGCAATCATTGACATTCTGCATAGTTCTAAAAGATAAAAAAAAAATAAATAAATAAGGGATTTTGGAGGGATTAACAATGATGGGAGGATGATTTTAGAAGACACAGAGAAGGCAACTGTGCTAAATACTTTCTTCTCCTCAGTTTTTACACAGGAAAAGGAGGGGTATACTGACTATAACTGTATGGTTAGCACATCATCAAAGGAATTGCCGCAGTGGCTAACAGAAGATGAAATCAAGGAAAGACGTGATAACATTAACACTAATAAATCACCAGGACCGGATGGCTTGCACCCGAGAGTACTCAAGGAACTCAGTGGGGTTATATCTAGACCGTTGTTCCTAATCTTCGCAGACAGTATATTGACAGGAACTGTAACAAGTGATTGGAGGAAAGCTAATGCGATACCAATATTCAAAAAAGGGTGGAGGGATTTTCCGGGAAACTATAGGCCGATCAGCCTGACATCAATTGTATGTAAATTATTGGAAGGGATGATAAGGGACTATAGCTAAGAATTTGCTAAGGTCAACAGTATCATCAGCATTAATCAGCATGGGTTCACAAAAGGACGTTCTTGCCAAACCAATCTGTTAACAGGTGAGCTGTGAGTTAGATAGGGGGGAGACCTGTGGTGTATCTGGATTTTGCAAAGGCTTAATCTACAAACTAAGGTCTGCAGGCATCGACCACAAGGTTTCTTCCTGGATAGAAAACTGGTTACATGGGCGTGTCCAAAGGATGGTAAAAAATAATGTGTACTTAAACTGGTCTGGAATGGTAAGTGGGGTCCCCCAAGGCTCAGTCCTGGGTCCAATTTTGTTCAATTTATTCATCAATAACATAGAGGAAGGAATCACAGCTCAATCTCAGTTTTTGCAGATGACACAAAATTAGGCAGGGCAATAACTTGAAATCTTACAGAATGACTTGAACAAAATAACAGAGCGGGCAACTACATGGCAAATGAGGTTTAATGTAGGAAAATGTAAGGTATTGCACTTGGGGGCAAAAAACATAAACGCAAATTATGCTGGGGGGGACCTCTAGGGGAATCCAGGATGGAGAAGGATTTGGGGGTTCTAGTAGAAAATAGACTAAGCAATACCATGCAATGTCAAGCTGCAGCTGCCAAAGCCAGCAGAATATTAGCATGCATAAGGAAGGGGATATATTCCAGAGATAAAGCTATAATCCTGCCACTTTATAAAACCCTGGTTTGCCCACATCTAGAGTATTTTGTCCAGTTCTGGTCGACAATCCTCAGAAAGGATGTGCTGGAACTGGAGAGAGTCCAAAGAAGGGCAACTATACTAATTAGGGGATTGGATGATCTTAATTACGAGGAGCGATTACAAGCGCTTAATTTACTCTCCTTGGAGAGGAGATGCCTGAGAGGGGACATGATAGCGATTTACAAATACCTCAATGGTGATACCCGCATAGGAAAAAAATGATTTAGTCTCAAGGAGTGCAAGAGGACACCTGGCACACAATGAGTTTAGAGGAGAGGCGGTTTAACCTTAAGCTGCGTAAGGGGTTCTTCACTGTAAGGGCGGTGAGAATGTGGAGCTCTCTTCAAAAATTGGTGGTAGCTGCGGGGAGTATGGCTTATTTTAAAAGACTCCTGGACGTGCATCTCACAGATCACAACATTCAGGGTTATATGGGAAATGATCACGCTACTGACACACACACCTGCACAGGTTGAACTGGATGGACTGTTGTCTTTATTCAACCTCAACTACTATGTAACTATGGATCTTCTTGTGTCTGTACATTAGGATCTTTTTATTTCATTTCCAAAGACTGGAAGGTCCTGGGGAAACATTTAATCAGGTTGTACAAAATATCTTAAGCATAAATGTCCCTTTTGAATAAAACTTCTACAATTAAAATTGTGGTCAATGTTTATTCAAATTCTACTAAAACCTACATCTACAAATAACATCAAATAGCCATTTACAAATAATGTGTTCAGTATTTTCTTTTGTGCACAAAAGTAAAAAATAAAAAAATAAAAAATAGATGAAAAGTAGAAATCTTCCACATAGAAACCTTTACTAACAATTATATGTTGAATTATATTTCCATCAGAGGAAAAACAAGATCTGTAAAAGGAAACATATTGATATTCTAACAGTCAATACAGAAATAACAATTGGAGACTTCTTATAGTCAGCTTTAGGCTTATACCATTTTTGCCCATTTCTCCTATGGACAAAATGTACTTACTGTCATTGCCAAGTACCAGAAAACTATGTTTATCCTTGTAAATGCTTGCAGGTGGATAAGGGGATTTGAAGCAATATTACAGTTATGTCAGTTCATGGAAAGCAATCTTGTACTCAACGTTATTGCCTGTTATACTCTAAATTACAGATAATTCACTAAGTAAAACAATATTAATTTTAGGTTATGCTTCCAGGACTAAAGGGAAGAAATTATTACTTATGTTATAAAAAATGGCTGTTTTTTACTGCTAAAACAGAAAAACACTGACAAAAATAATCTGAGTTTAATTAAAATGGAATAATTCATGGCTTTTTTGTGTCTTTATAGGCAAAGTTGCAACTTCACAAAAACAAATCACCTTATTGGATTTGAATAGGTATTTAAGCCAAGTCTACAGCACTGTCAGAAAAAAAAAGTGAGCTACACAGTATGCATAGGCCATATAAAACACATGGCTAGGTCATAATTGACATCAGAGGCTTGAATGAGGGAAATACCATCTGGGCCATCTGGGCCACCAACGTCATTTTAAAGTTACCCAACAACCCTGGCATGTAAGGATTATCAGCCCACATTTATGTATGAAGCTAAAGAGAGCTTAGGTCAGTGGAGTGAGTAATGCCATCAGGTATTTTGACACACTAGTTCAAATACACCTTTCCAGCAAAAGAACATAAGCTCTATGGTAAGTCTACATGCAAACTTCAGTTTAAATGGAAATTGTATTTACTGCTAGTGGGGCCCAAAGACCTCCCTCATAAGCTCTGTAAGACATATATTACCTGTATGAGCTCTTCTAAAATCTGGTTCCTGGTGTCAGAGAGTCTCTTCTCAAAAGTCCTCCAAGTCACGGCCTGCTTCCCTCCTTTATGGGCCTCCAGTACTGGACAACCAGATCACCTGTCTTTTATTTTTTTATTACTTTTACCCAGCTATTGAAGTGGCTTCGTGGCTAATCCTTGAAGTGGTATTGAAATTATAAAGAAAAAAAAAAATTACCCTGGCTGGCAGGATTCTTCATAACAGAAGAGACCCTAGCATTCTCTTCCATTATAAATGCCCCACCTGCTGTGTTCCATGGATTTGGGACATGTGCAGAAGTGCCACCATCATGGCCCAACCATTCAAGCGGCCAAAGAAATTAAACCCTGGTCGGAATACCTAGTGTAGATAGAAGCACTTGGAATAGGTGACAGCACTGAACTGAAAGACTCTGTTTGCAGGTAAGTCTGTCATAATGTGCTAGTATCTGGTGCATACTAGTCTGGGCTGCTGATAGAAATCGCGGGGCCCTGTACAGACTACCTGACAAGGCCCCTCCAAGAAAATATTAAAGCTATAATAAAAATACAATAAAATCATTATTAGCAGACACAAATACAACATAATTCACAGAACTCCTGCTAAATCTAAAAGATGAAACTGAGTTGATAAATAAATCTGTGTGTGTGTGTGTGGGGGGGGGGGGTGTTGGGGCTCATGCACATGGGTGCTGTGGTCTGTACAGTGTGAATCAGTGGTTCATTTATGTGGCTTGAGCCACCTGGAGCTTTACCAACACAGCTGCACGTCCTAATTCCTAATTTGACAGACGTGGGGATGCAGGTGTACGCCCCGAACACAGACAGTGTGCATTTGGGACCACTCACCTGCACACCTGTCCAAGTAGGGCCTGTGGCTGTGATTGTACAGGCGCTGCATCCCCATAGAATGACAGGTGGCTCCAGCCCAAACCCCTCCTTCACACAGCGAGAGTACCTGTGGGAATGAGCACTTAATTATTTTTTTTCTAACCTAAAAACCAGATCTCTCCAACGGTGTGCTGTCACTACTAGGAGGAATTCCATATTCATCCGGTATTCTCTCTGGTTTCTTGGGCTCCAGTCATTTGGCCAAACTGCGATGATGTAACTCACATGCATGTGTGCATGTGTCATGGTCACAGCACAGCTCTCTCAATGGATGATAGCCCTATTATAGCCTTACCTGTAGATACAAAATAAAAAATGGAGTTTACTACTGCCAGATCAGTTAGTAAATGAGTAAATTAAAGGAGTTGATACATGAATGCAGAGGGAACTCACAGTGTAGGGGAGAAGAAGCAAAGTTGCATAGGTCAGGAAGCAGTCTGGGGGAGAGGAGTGGGAAGCCCAGCTACATAAAGAACATTAAACTTTACTGGGACAAAATAACAGGCAGCTATGGAACCGGTATAATAGTAAATTCTTCACCCCATGGGAATGCACCTGATGAGCAGTGACTCTGTCAGGAAGACAGAGCAATGGGGGAGATAGATGATAAAAATATACAGGCTGGGCCAAGGATTATAGGAAGAACCACAGGGAGAGAAACAAAGTTACACAGATAACAAACTCAGGAGCAGAGCTAAGATTAGAGCCAGGGCTGGGAGGGGGGGCACATAGGGAGGGGGATTAGTGATGGACAACTCTCTCTTTCTCAGCAAATAAAAGCTGGCAGCAGGAAGAGGGGGAGAGGTCAGCATTCAGCTGCTGGAGGAAGATTTCTGTAAGTGTCGTTCATAACTAATCCTCCTCCCTGTGTGGGTCCCCCTGTGTGCTTGGGCCCCCTACAAGATTACAAGAGGACCAGTGGTCCCCCCTCCTATCAGCAGCCCTGATACTAGTACATTCTGACTCTAACCTGCAGGAGGGTGGCTTTTTTTCATTGTCTTAACTGAGTTTACTGTCATTTTAAATCTGGAGTGAAAAAGATGACATGTCTGACCCTTTCATTGCATACTAAATACTCCATATGCAGGGTCCCAAATGACACACTCAAGATAATGTGCAATACTATAGAGTGGAGGCTACTGACATGATGTCCACAAACAAACTGGGAAAAAAAAAATAAAAAAATTAGAATTACAGATTTTAATAGTACAATCATCCTTTCCATACTCAAACCCCTACGGGTAGTCCAATACTTACTAAGCCAATAGACTCTAGAGGGTTGAAGTCCTAGCTGAATAGATCATAATACTAAATGAAGTATAGCAGCTGGCTTCAATGGACTTAGTGAAGCTACTCAGCAGATAGAGGGAATATCTGTAGTAATGTAAAGAAGACACAAGACACAATAGTAAAAAAAATGCAAATTAGTCATTCACATGAAGTAGGAATAAAAGTGCATATAAAGATTAAAAAAACGGGTCGTCTGAAGCAGATAAGAGAAATGGTGTTTCTCCCATCTGCTTCAGACAACCCCAATCCTCATGGATGGCAACTTTTAGGCCCCATGCACACGGGGCGTTAGAAAAAACGTACGTCAAAGTTAGTTCTGACGCCGGAAAAAGCAGCTGTAAAAACGTGCTTTCAGTAGCTTTTTCCATTGGCGTTATTGCACATTTTGCCACGTTGCTTTTAGCAGCGTTTTTTTTCTTCCATTCAAAATCAATGGTTCCCTATGGAACCCTATTGATTTGAATGGAGGTCACACCGCAACACCGCAAGTCGGATCGGAGAATGTGAGAATCTTGAGGGGGAACTCCAGGCCAAAATGGGAAAAAAACGGCGTGGGGGTCCCCCCCAAGGTTCCAAACCAGGCCCTTCGTGTCTGGTATGGAATTTGAGGGTAGCCCCATGCCGAAAAAACGGCGTGGGGTCCCCCCCAAAATCCATACCAAACCCTTATCCGAGCATGCTGCCCGGCAGGCCAGGAAAGGGGAGGGGACGAGCGAGCGGCCCCACCCCCCCCCCCTGGACCACACCAGGCCACATGCCCTCAATATGGGGGGGTGTTGGTGCTTTGGGGCAGGGGAGCTCAGCACCCCCCACCTCAAAGCACCTTGCCCCCATGTTGATGAGGACAAGGGCCTCATCCCCACAACCCTGGCCGGTGGTTGTGGGGGTCTGCGGGCAGGGGGCTCATCGGAATCTGGAAGCCCCCTTTAACAAGGGGGCCCCCCATATCCCGGACCCCCTCCCTATGTGAATGGGTATGGGGTACACTGTACCCCTACTCATTCACCACATAAAAGGCAGTGTATGGAAATAAGGACAGGAGACGTTTTGGAAAGTTTATTGAAAAACCTCATCCGGCTCTTCTTGTCTTCTCCTCTCCGGGGTCTTCTGCTCTTTTGCTGTCCTCTCTTCTTGTTTTCTTCTCTCCGGGGTCTTCTGCTCTTTTGCTGTCCCCTCTTCTGCTGTCCTCTCTTCTTTTCTTCTCCTCTCCAGTCTTCTGCTCTTTTGCTGTCGGCTGTCGGCTCTTCTTCCTCCGGTCCTCCTCCAACGACGTCTCCAGTGATTATGCCTATCTCCGGTCTCTGCAGCTTATTATATAGCCATTAGGGGCGTGGCCCCGATGACATCATCGGGAGGCCCCACCCCCTCATGTCACAGATGACATCTTCTGTGACATGAGGGGGTGGGGCCTCCCAATGACGTCATGGGGACCACGCCCCTAATGGCTATATAATAAGCTGCAGAGCCCGGAGACCGGCATAATCACTGGAGACGTCGTTGGAGGAGGACCGGAGGAAGAAGAGCCGACAGCCGACAGCAAAAGAGCAGAAGACCGGTGAGGAGAAGAAAAGAAGAGAGGACAGCAGAAGAGGGGACAGCAAAAGAGCAGAAGACCCCGGAGAGAAGAACACAAGAAGAGGGGACAGCAAAAGAGCAGAAGACCCCGGAGAGGAGAAGACAAGAAGAGCCGGATGAAGATTTTTAATAAACTTTCCAAAACGTCTCCTGTCATTATTTCCATACACTGCCTTTTATGTGGTGAATGAGTAGGGGTACAGTGTACCCCATACCCATTCACATAGGGAGGGGGTCCGGGATCTGAGGGGCCCCCTTGTTAAAGGGGGCTTCCAGATTCCGATGAGCCCCCTGCCCGCAGACCCCCACAACCACCGGCCAGGGTTGTGGGGATGAGGCCCTTGTCCTCATCAACATGGGGGCAAGGTGCTTTGAGGTGGGGGGTGCAGAGCCCCTCCTGCCCCAAAGCAACAACGACCCCCCATGTTGAGGGCATGTGGCCTGGTGTGGTCCAGGGGGGGTGGGGCCATTCGCTCGTCCCCTCCCCTTTCCTGGCCTGCCGGGCAGCATGCTCGGATAAGGGTCTGGTATGGATTTTGGGGGGGACCCCACGCCATTTTTTCGGCATGGGGCTACCCTCGAATTCCATACCAGACCCGAAGGGCCTGGTTTGGAACCTTGGGGGGGAACCCCACGCCATTTTTTTCCCATTTTGGCGTGGAGTTCCCCCTCAAGAGTCCCACAGCGCAAGTCGCCCCGCAAGTCGGATCCGACTTGCGGTGTTGCGGTGCGACCTCCATTCAAATCAATAGGCTCCCATAGGGAACCATTGATTTTGAATGGAAGAAAAAAAAACGTATAACGTGGCTTAACGTACGTTAAGCAACGTTATAGCAACGTTATTCAGCTTTTAGCAGCGTCAGGCGTTTTTAACGCTCTAACGCTGGTCCTCAGAACGCGCAGGTCGTGGGTTCTTGTTGCAGCTTAAAAACGCCTAGGCCACTTTCAGCTCAAAAACGTCTGAGTGTGCATGAGGCCATAGAATAACATGGAGGGGCGTTTTTAGGCTACAAAAAGAAAATGCCTGACGCTGCTTACAGCGGCGTTAAAAACGCCCCGTGTGCATGGGGCCTAAAGCTTCAAATGCACTTTTATTACTACTTCATGTGAGTGGCTATTATGTCTATTTACCAACAAAAAGAAAACAGAACCCCTCAGTCAACACCAAAAAAAGTATTCTTTTTATTGGCTTTCACCATTTTCAGGCACTTTAGTTTTAAGAATATACTTTTTATGATAGTTTACTTAGTCACTCTCTTCAATTTTATGGAGGTATCAGTGAGACTTTGGTGGAATCTTTGTCTTCTTCAGAGCTCCTGCTCACAGCTCACAGGGCAGACGTCCTTTGGTAATTACCACTCAGACCTGCTACAATGTATATTAATTATTTTTTAACTAATCTGTAAGTATTGGACTAATGTGTGGGGGTTTGAGTATGGATTGAGCTATTACCACCTCTACTTCTAATTTTTTAAATTTTGTTTCCCAGTTTGTGACCATCATGTCAGTAGCATCTACTCCTGATGAAGTGAATGTTTTTTCATGAAACACGTAGAGATTTATGATGGAGCTCTATTTCTGCATTTAATTGGTACATGACTGCGCACCAGTGCACACAGCAAGGTCCATAAAGATATGGATAAGTGAGTTTGGGGTGGAGGAACTTGACTGGACTGCACAGAGTCCTGACCTCAACCAGATAGAACACCTTTGAGATGAATTAGAGTGGAGACTGCGAGCTAGGCTTTCTCATCCAACATCAGTGCCTGACCTCACAGTTGTGCTTCTGGAAGAATGGTCAAACATTCCCATAGACACTCCTAAACCTTGTGGACAGCCTCCCCAGAAGATTTGAAGCTGTTATAGCTGCAAAGAATGGGCCAACTCAATATTAAACCCTATGGACTATGACTGGGATGCCATTAAATTTCATGTGTGTGTATAATGCAGGCACCCCAATACTTTTGCCAATATAGTATATCTGTACTATCCAGTGCATTCTGTTCACTTCATCCTCTATGTACTTTTTCAGTAAAGAGTGCTAGAGACTAAGCAATGAATGTAAAGTGCAGCAACTGGTAACATCCAATCAGCATTCACCTTAGTTAACCACTTATGCCCCGGAAGATTTTACCCCCTTCCTGACCAGGGTCTATTTTGCGATTCGGCACTGAGTGACTTTAACGGACAATTGTGCGGTCGTGCGGCACTGTACCTAAACGAATTTGACGCCCTTTTTTTCCCACAAACAGAGCTTTCTTTTGGTGGTATTTGATCACCTGTGCGATTTTTTGATCATGCGCTATAAACAAAAAAATAGCGTCAATTTTGCAAAAATAACAATATTTTTTAAAAAAATTTATATGAAATTCCCCCCAAAAAAATGTAAAAATCAAAATTTTTTAACATTTTAGGCCAATTTGTTTTATGCTACATATGTTTGGTAAAAAAAATCGAATAAAGCGTATTTTGATTGGTTTGCGCAAAAGTTGTTGCGTTTACTAACTAAGGGAAAGATTTTTGTCCCTTTTTTTTTTTTAACGAGTAATGGCGGCGATCTGTGATTTTTTTTGCGGGACTGCGACATTGCGGCGGACAGATCGGACCCTTGACTGACATTTTTGACACTTTTGGGGTTACCAGTGACATTACTACAGTAATCAGTGCTATACATATGCACTGTTACTGTAAAAATGACACTGGCAGTGAAGGGGTTAACTTTTTGAGAGGGAGGGGTTAAGTGTGTCCCTAGGGGCGTGCTTCTAACTGTGATTGGATGTGGCTTGAGGTGTAAGAACAGAGATCAACGGTCCTACATAGCAGAACCGTATGATCTCCATTCTTACACAGGGAAGAATGACAGGCAGCTTTGTTTACATTAGCCGCCTGCCTTTCTCCCGGTGTAACGGACAATCGCGAGTGCCCGGCGAAGATCGGGTCCGCCGGGCACACGCGCGGGGGGGTCTGTGACCGAGCGGGAGTGGGAGCGCGCCTCCAGCAGCGCACGTTCGCTCCCTAGAGCCTCACAGGCTAGCAACGTAGTCCTACGTCACTTTGCCTGTGAGGGGCTGACTGCCGCAGTAAATAGTCGTGCGGCGGTCGGCAAGTGGTTAAGTCACACAGTACAAAATGGACTTGCTCTTGCCCTGATTTATTGAATAAGCCTTACAATGTTATTTTGAGACCAAGACAAAGACAAATTTGCTTCCATAAAGAAAAGTCTTTTACTAAAACGCAGATTATTATTTTTTTTTTTTCACTGATACATACATTTTCTGGGACAGGAATGTGTCCAGATGTTTTGTGTGGATATGGTGGAATCCTGAATGAATGTTCCCTGCCAGTGGGTTTGAGTGGAAACTGTCCAGTCTAATCTCCTAAGGGGGGATTTATCTGTTATTAAAGCTTGGGTATATGGAGAGTATGCATGAAATTAACTCTTTAGCTTTTCAGCCAAATGAACTAAGTGTAATGAGTAAATGCTATTCAGATAATTGTATATTTTCTATATAATTCTGTAGATAAAATCCAGCTGTTTTGCTCTTATTCGCTGATTACATTGTACAGTAAATGGTTTTAAATAGATCCCAGGAACAGTAAAATTGGCTATTTAGGACAGCTACTCTAAATGACAAAACTAATCTTTACAGATACAGGCATTTCCCCTCAAATTACTATCCACTTTTTTGTGCAGCACAAGACAGTAAAACGTATTTAAATATTATATGCCTTATAATTTAATATTTAAATGCAATACCTTTCTGATCTGTCTCCAAACCTATCTAATGAAAACATAGCAAGCATATTGCATAACTGTCTTTGGCATACCACCCAGTTCTTATGTTGTTGCAAGGTAAAAAATCTTTGCACTATTTCATCTAAAATCTGCTACATTCAGCAATACATATTGTGATAATGTAAACCATTTTCAGACAAATTGGTGCAGCCTCATTATAGTAAGAAAAGTTTATTTAAAAAAAATGTAACCTATAAGTAAGCATGACACATACAATAAATATATTTTAAACTCTATTTCTACTCCCCATCCATTCAAATATCACGTGACTTTAGTTGTACCATATGAGTTGGTATTACCAAGGCTACATGAAATTAGGACAAATATATGAATAGGTATAATTAATGAACTTAAAGCAGAACTAAACCCATCAGTTTAACAGTTTTAAAAAAGAACATCCACCAGCTCCATGATGTCATCATGGAGGAATAGAAGAGGACTCCATTGGCAACCTGGGAAGCTTTGGGGAACTCCATGCCCAAGAGGGTTAAGGAAGTGCCAGAAAGTAATGGTGCAGAATATTAACACTTTGGGCCCAATTTGGACATTTTCAATTAGGGGTGTACTCACTTTTGTTACCAGCGGTTTAGACATTAGTTGCTCTGTGTTGAGTTTTTTTGAGGGGACAGCAAATATGACCTGTTATACAAGCTGTACACTCACTACTTTACATTGTAGCAAAGTGTCATTTCTTCAGTGTTGTCACATGAAAAGATATAATACAATATTTACAAAAATGTCGGGGGGGAACTCACTTTTGTGAGATACTGTATATATATATAGTGTATATATATATGTATATAATGTATATATATAGTGCAGCACTAAATATAAACAAAGACCATATGCAGACATAAAGCCACAATGGAAAGGAATATGGGGGTCTTCAGTTTCAATGTGAGAACTACCACTAGCACCCAACCACACAGCCTCTTACCAGATACTATAGACCCTCACTACAAAGGTCTATATAAGCAGTGTTGCACATCAGGCATAGATTGAAGACCGGTTCCTCCCAAAATCCACTGTCAATCCACAAATGATAAAGACCCTCACTACAAAGGTCTATAGTAGACAGGTTAAACAACAGGCATAGATTGTAGACTGGTTCCTCCACTTTTCCACAACCGATCCACTCCACAATGTTACAAGGTCATGTAAGAATAAATAGAACACTCCTCACGGTGGCATGGTCAAAAAGATCCACTCACATCTTAATATTGAAGCTCCAGTAAGTATAAAACTGTCTGCTCTGTGCTTCAAATCAGCAGTGTCCTACGTCATCGGCTCCTGCTCCCTACGCATTTTGTCACTATATGACATCGTCATATAGTGACGAAACACGGAGGAAGGAGGAGCTAAAAAGTACTAAAATGGCAGGGCAGTACAAAACCCCTTAGAGGCATGTTGAGCCCATTGAATATTTCATTTTTTTGTCACAGGTGTTTAAAAAATGACAAAAAATATATATATTTTTTTTACACAAAGTTGTCTTGAAATTATAAATTGCTCATGCATGCCATGGGTATATTTGGAATTATACCCCAAAATTCATTCTGTTGCTTCTCCTGAGTAAGGGGATACCCCTTGTACGAGACTATTCGACAGTCTAGCCGCGTACAGGACCCTGAAAACCAATTACTGCCTTCAGGCTTTCTAAGGGTGTAAATTGATTTCACTCCTTACTACCTATCACAGTTTTGGAGGCCATGAAATGTCAAGATAGCACAACCCCCTCCCCCCCCCCCCCCAAATGACCCCTTTTCGGAAATAAGACACCCTAAGCTACTTGCTGAGAGGCATGTTGAGTCCATGGAATATTTTATATTTTGCCACATGTTTTGGGATGAAAATGCCAAGATAGTACAAAACCCCCCAAAATGTCTCACACATGTGGTATCCCTGTATTCAGGAAAAGCAGCAGGATGTATTTTGAGGTGTCATTTCACATATACCCATGGCATGTTTGAGAAGTTTATCATTTAGGTAACAACTTTGCATAAAAAAACAAAAAAAATCATTTTTGTAATTTTCCTGAAACGTGTGGCAAAATATTAAATATTGCATGAACTCAACATGCCTCTCAGCAAGTAGCTTGGAGTGTCTACATTGCAAAATGGGGTCATGGGGGGGGGGGGTGCTATCTTGACATTTCAGGGCCCCCAAAACTGTGATAAGTAGTGAGGAAGTAAAATAAGCAATTTACGCCCTTAGAAAACCTGAAGGCGGTGATGGGTTTTCGAGGTCCTGTATGCAGCTAGGCTCCCCAAAAGTCTCATACATGTGGTATCCCCATACTCAGGAGAAGCAGCAGAATGTATTTTGGGGTGTCATTTCACATATAGCCATGGCATGTTTGAGAAATATATCATAAAATTGACAACCTTGCGTAAAAAAAACAAAAACAAAAGTTTAGTCATTTTCAAATGGCAAAGTGGCAAAAAATAAAATATTCCATGAACTCATCATGCCTCTCAGCAAATAGCTTAGGGTATTCCATAAAGGGGTAATTTAGGGGGTGATTGAACTGTCCTGGAATTTTATGCTCAATCATAGAAGCTTATGCCACACTTCACCTCCTCCTTTTCTGACACTTTTTGTTTACATGAAAAATGATTATTTTTTACTAGAAAATTACTTTGAACCCACAAACATTATATATTTTTTTTAAAGCAGAGACCCTACAGAAAAAAATGGTGGGTGTTGCAATTTTTTTGTTACACGGTGTTTGCGGTATTTTTCAATTGCAAATTTTTGGAAAAAAAACTAATTTTTAAAATTTAATTCACAAATACACTATATATTGCCCAATTGTTTGGTAAAATATAAAATATGATCTTATGCCAAGTACATAGATACCAAACATGACATGCTTTAAAATTGCTCACGCCCGTGGATCGGCAACAAACTACATACTTTACAGGTTATCACTTTTATATTTACAGAGGAGGTCTACTTCAAGAATTACTGCCCTTGATCTGACATTCACGGGGATACCTCACATGCATGCTGCAATTTCTGTTTACATATGACACCAGACCGATGCTTGAATTTTTTTTTTTTTTTATAATTTTTTTTCTTATTTTGAAATCTTCACTTTCTTTATTTCTTTTAATCATTTTTATTGGGGTCTATTAGACTCTATATCTCTCCTCTGCCCTTAAAGCATCTGACCACACCAAGATTGGTGTGATAAGATGCTTTCCCAGTTTCCCAATGGCGCTGTTTATATCTGGCGAAACTGAAGTCATGAAATGCTCGTAGCTTCCAGTATCTTATGCCATAGGGATGATTTGAGCCATTCTGGTTTTCAATCACCTCTATGGTCAGCTGACGGAACCACTGGCTGCAGTCTCGAGTTACCCGGTGGGACTGGAGAGCCCACGAAAACCATGGAAGGCGGCAGGAGGGGGGTCCACTCCCACTGCTTGTAAAAGCAGTCTGGCAGCTAATTATCTGTTAGGATTTCTTTTACATGAAAGCTGACCGCTGGCTGTAAAAAACAATACCAAGATGATGCCTAAATCTGCAGGCATCATCCTGGTATGACCACTCAAAGTCCAGCGACGTACCAGTATGTTGCTGGTCCTTGTATGAGCATATGCGTATAGAGCCTGTGGGCTGAATGAAAAAAGAGAACCTAACAGATTCCTCCATTCACATCGATTGATGTGGATGAAGAAATCTCTGCCAGAAAGTATGTGGTATGCCCACCATTAGACCTCCCAGCATCCACCCACTTCTAATGATGGGCATGCATGCAATGTTCTTTTTTCCCTTAAGCCCATGGGCTGAAGGAAAAATAAGAACATAGCAAATTCCTCCATTCGCATTAATCGATGTGGATAAAGAAATCTCTGCCAAGAAAAGTATTAAAAAATATAAGGCGAAGCATAGGGGAGATCCGCCCTCTGTGTCCACACCCCATCCCCTATGCTTCGCCATATATGCTCTTTTTTTAACTGCGGTGGGGAAATCACCTCCTACAGTGCTACATCATTGATTACATATATGATAAGAGCAAACACTGTTGCTGTCAGAAAAAACAGATAAGTGCTGCAGCTGATGGGCATACTGCAAAGCAAACAATGGTTAACAATAAAACACAGTAACAATAAAACATTACAATATAATAGTATACAGTGCAGTAAAACAGTAGAATGGTGGTTTCTGCAAAGAAAACTATGGTTAACAATGAAAAACGCAGCAACAATAAAACATTACATTACATTATAATAGCATACAGTACAGTAGAATGGTGGTATCCGCAAAGCAAACTATGGTTAACAATGAAAAACAGTAACAATGAAACATTACAGTATAACAGTATATTATAAAGTACAGTAAAAGTAGCCACAGTAGATAAGTAGAGTAAGAACAGAAAATTAAATAAATAAAATGACAACTATTTTGGGCTTTTTTATTTTAAAATTTTTTCAAATTTTTAAAAAAACATTTTATTGTAATTTTTTTTTACACTTTTTTTGTAACTATAAAAAAACTTTAAACATTCCAGGCTAGGGTCTCTCAAAATGTGATAGCCATATCTAACATCTTTCATAACCCTGTGTGAAAGTGTTCCCTAGACTGCACCGTGCTGTACCCTATACTAATACTCTCCTAGTGTGTAGTAGCGATGGAAACAGTCCCTGATGCAGGGACCAGGTTGGCCAGGACAGGAGGGAGAAAAAAGCGAATGTCACGTCTATATCCATGTTTTCTACAGACACAGCATCTTCTTTGGGTTGCTCTTTGGGTAGGGGTACTAGAGAGGACATCCGGAAAATGCCTCTCATGCAGCGGGCTCACTGCATCTGGATTGTGAATTTGGGCCACAGCACCTTCTGGATAGAGAAGGGCTGTGCTGATCTCTTCCTGGAATTTTAGGAAGGATACACTTCTTCCTGACACTTTGTATAGCACATAAGCTTTCAGCAGAGCCAATTGTTACTGCAGTGCTGGTTTGACTATGACCAGGATGTACTAGGCCGCTGGTGCTTGCCAGTTCACTAGAAGGTTGAGCGGCACTAGTACCGACACTCTGCTGCATGTGAGAAACCTGCGATTGTTGCACCTCAGCAACAGAAGAACTGGGTCGGGTACGCCTGACCTTAGCAGGGACCACTACTCCATTGTCAGAGCTATCTGTCAGGGTGCCTCTGCTCCCTACAGGTTTGAATACTGAGCCTGATTCTAACAGTGAGGCTTCCCCATCGCTCTCATCTGTCATGCTCAGCATCGTGTAGGCCTCTTCACTAGTGTACCTCTGTTTGGACATTTTGGCCAATAAATTTATAGGTACCTAGTGTGACTCACAGGTAAAAAAACACCTGGTTGTCAAGGACTGTTTGAACCATCAGGCCTGACTCTGCTAATGCTGCGGTTCAGTGTGCTGTGTATCGGAAGTGACAGTAATCTGCTGAAAATGCATTTCCTCTGGGATGAATGGAGGGGCTAAACGCAGGTGCTGGCAGGTGTCAGTGGTGATCCTGCTAATGCTGCGTTTTGGAAACACTATACTAAGCATTTGGGGACGCTAGTATAGTTCTGATCAGATCAAAGATATTGATCTGTTCAGACACTATACTAGTAATGGAGGTGTTTAGTGTGTGTGTGTGTGTGTGTGTGTGTGTGTGTGTGTATGTCACTGGAAATTAAAGGGTTAAAATGTATTACTAAATATACGGCGGGCAATCTGACGCTATCCTGTATTGACGCTAACCAACGTTAACGCTAACTGTTGTCGCCTGTGACACTAATACAGTGATCAGAAAAAAGATCTGTACACTATAATAGTGACACTGTGACAGGGCAATGAAGGGGTTAACTGGGGGTGATCAGGGGGTTAAATCTTTTTTAGGGGATGTATGGCGGGTACCCTAAACCTATCTGGGACTGCCTCTAACTACCACTAACTGTCTCTCACACTAACTGAAGTCACAAGTGACACTAATACTGTGATCAGTAAATTATCTGTATACTGTATATAGTGTACACTGTGACAGGGAGTGAAAGGGTTAACTGGGGGTGATCAGGGGGTTAAATGTGTGCCTATGTGTACTGGTGTCAGTGTAGTGCTTGTGTACTCACAGTTGATGCCCTCTTTTTTCACTCTGGAACCGAAAAGGGCTCCAGGAGAGAAGTTTGCATAATTTCCTGTGCCTGTGTTTAGTGTTGAGCGAACACGGACTGTATTATTCGGGTCCGTACCAGATAATTGGATTTTTGCTACCCGGACACGGACCCGAACACTTTACTGTATGTTCGGGTTTAAAATCCGTGTTCGGTAATTGTATTATCTGTTTTGTATGTAATGGCGCGCTTTTAATGGCGGGCTTTCAACTGCCAATCAACAAGCGTTTAACTGGTGTGCCTTAAGCCATCCCAGCCATGCCTACAAATGTATTAGTAGCTGTGATTGGCCATCTGAAGCATGTGACCCATGTCTTTATAAGTTTGAGAGACCCAGCGGGGAGCGTCATTCTGCTGTAGTGTAGGGAGAGAGCACACATCATACGTGCTGGCTGCTGATTAGGGACAGACAGTGAAAAATTGTGCCCGAAAAGAATGCAGGGACAGGCCAGAGTGTAGGCAGGGAAAGTTATTTGAGCATTTTAGGGACAGGCTGGAGAGATTAGGCAGGGACAGAACAATCGTCCGTTAGCGATCTACATAGATTTTGCAGTGTGGGGGGTGGTGCAGTGAACAATCTTTTTGCCCTCACTTGAGCCCACTGAGGAGGAAGAGGAGGAGGGAGAAAAAAATATATTTTTATCAGTCTGTTGTGTGCAGCGTTCAGCTATATTTTACTACAGATTTCTGTTCGAATCTGCTATTTAAAAATTACAACGTTAAAGGGGAATTTTTTTCCCTTCATAGCCTGCTTGCTGCTGAGCTGGCCGTGACATAAGACACTGCTGTGTTCACATGTGCTATTGAGTGATTTTCAATTTTATATACTTTTTTTCTATTCCACTATTCAATATACACCCTTTTGGGTTAAAAAAAATTAAATTGTGGCATAGTCTGTACTAATCTGCTATTTAAAAATTACAAAGTTAAAGGGGAATTGTTTTTTTCCCTTCATAGCCTGCTGCAGAGCTGACCGTGACATAAGACAATGCTGTGTTCACATGTGCTACTGAGTAATTTTAAATTTTATATACTTTTTGCTATTCCACTATTCAATATACACCCTTTTGGGTTAAAAAAAATAAATTGTGGCATAGTCTGTACTAATCTGCTATTTAAAAATTACAAAGTTAAAGGGGAATTTTTTTTTCCCTTCATAGTCTGCTGCAGAGCTGACCGTGACATAAGTCACTGCTGTGTTTACATGTGCTATTGAGTGATTTTCAATTTTATATACTTTTTTCTATTCCACTATTCAATATACACCCTTTTGGGTTAAAAAAATAAATTGTGGCATGGTCTGTACTAATCTGCTATTTAAAAATTACAAAGTTAAAGGGGAATTTTTTTTATCCCTTCATAGCCTGCTGCAGAGCTGACCGTGACATAAGACACTGCTGTGTTCACATGTGCTATTGAGTGATTTTCAATTTTATATACTTTTTTCTATTCAACTATTCAATATACACCCTTTTGGGTTAAAAAAAATAAATTGTGGCATGGTCTGTACTAATCTGCTATTTAAAAATTACAAAGTTAAAGGGGAATTTTTTTTATCCCTTCATAGCCTGCTGCAGAGCTGACCGTGACATAAGACACTGCTGTGTTCACATGTGCTATTGAGTGATTTTCAATTTTATATACTTTTTTCTATTCAACTATTCAATATACACCCTTTTGGGTTAAAAAAAATTAAATTGTGGCATAGTCTGTACTAATCTGCTATTTAAAAATTACAAAGTTAAAGGGGAATTTTTTTTTTCCCTTCATAGCCTGCTGCTGAGCTGACCGTGACATAAAACATAAGACACTGCTGTGTTCACATGTGCTATTGAAAAATCACCAATTTTATATCATATTTTCTATTCCGCTATTCAATCTACACCCTTTTGGGGTAAAAAAAATTAAATTGCGGCATAGTCTGTATCGGTACGTGTGAGATACGCCTTCCAAATTTTTGGAGTGCATCTTCCACCGCCGAGGATTGCAGGGTGCTTCAGTTTGCCTCCTGTTCCGAACTCCTCCTACTCCTCATCCTGCCTTTAGGATACAAAAAATTGTAATTGGGGCCTAGTCTGGGTTTGTACGTGTGAGATACACCTTTTTATATCATATTTTCTATTCCGCTATTCAATCTACACCCTTTTGGGGTAAAAAAAATTAAATTGCGGCATAGTCTGTATCGGTACGTATGAGATACACCTTCCAAATTTTTGGGGCGCATCTTCCACTGCCGAGGATTGCAGGGTGCTTCAGTTTGCCTCCTGTTCCGAACTCCTCCTACTCCTCATCCTGCCTTTAGGGTACAAAAAATTGTAATCGGGGCCTAGTCTGGGTCTGTACGTGTGAGATACACCTTTTTATATCATATTTTCTATTCCGCTATTCAATCTACACCCTTTTGGGGTAAAAAGAATTAAATTGCGGCATAGTCTGTATCGGTACATGTGAGATACACCTTCCAAATTTTTGGGGCGCATTTTCCACCGCCGAGGATTGCAGGGTGCTTCAGTTTGTCTCCTGTTCCGAACTCCTCCTACTCCTCATCCTGCCTTTAGGGTCCAAAAAATTGTAATCGGGGCCTAGTCTGAGTTTGTACGTGTGAGATACACCTTTTTATATCATATTTTCTATTCCGCTATTCAATCTACACCCTTTTGGGGTGAAAAAAACATTAAATTACAGCATAGTCTGTATCGGTACGTGTGAGATACACCTTCCAAATTTTTGTGGCGCATCTTCCACCGCCGAGGATTGCCGGGTGCTTCAGTTTGCCTCCTGTTCCGAACTCCTCCTACTCCTCATCCTGCCTTTAGGGTACAAAAAATTGTAATCGGGGCCTAGTCTGGGTCTGTACGTGTGAGATACCTTTTTATATCATATTTTCTATTCCGCTATTCAATCTACACCCTTTGGGGTAAAAATAATTAAATTGCGGCATAGTCTGTATCGGTACGTGTGAGATACACCTTCCGAATTTTTGGGGCGCATCTTCCACCGCCGAGGATTGCAGGGTGCTTCAGTTTGCCTCCTGTTCCGAACTCCTCCTACTCCTCATCCTGCCTTTAGGGTACAAAAAATTGTAATCGGGGCCTAGTTTGTGTTTGTACGTGTGAGATACACCGTTTTATAAATTTTTTTCTATTCCGCTATTCAATATACACCCTTTTGGAGTGTAAAAAATGAAATTACGGCATAGTCTGTATCGGTACGTGTGAGATACACCATTTTAAAATTGTTTGGCGCATCTCCTTCCACCGCCGAGGATTGCAGGGCGCTTCAGTTTGCCTCCTGTTCCGAACTCCTCCTACTCCTCATCCTGCCTTTAGGGTACAAAAAATTGTAATCGGGGCCTAGTCTGTGTCGGTACGTGTGAGATACACCGTTTTATAAAAATTTTTCTATTCCGCTATTCAATATACACCCTTTTGGAGTGTAAAAATGTAATTACGGCATAGTCTGTATCGGTACGTGTGAGATACACCTTTTAAATTAATTTGGCGCATCTCCTTCCACCGCCGAGGATTGCAGGGAGCTTCAGTTTGCCTCCTGTTCCGAACTCCTCCTACTCCTCTTCCTCATCCTCCCTTTAGGGTACAAAAAATTGTAATCGGGGCCTAGTCTGTGTTTATACGTGTGAGATACACCGTTTTATAAAAAAAATTCTATTCCGCTATTCAATATACACCCTTTTGGAGTGTAAAAAATTAAATTACGGCATAGTCTGTATCGATACGTGTGAGATAAACCTTTTAAATTTTTTGGCGCATCTCCTTCCACCGCGGAGAATTGCAGGGCGCTTCAGTTTGCCTCCTGTTCCGAACTCCTCCTACTCCTCTTCCTCATCCTCTCTTTAGGGTACAAAAAATTGTAATCGGGGCCTAGTCTGTGTTTGTACGTGTGAGATACACCGTTTTATATCCTTTTTTCTATTCCGCTATTCAATATACACCCTTTTGGGGTGAAAAAAATTAAATTGCGGCATACTTTGCATATTTGACTGTGAGATACACCCGTTGTATTTGTATACTGTTTTTCTATTCCGCTATTTAATAAACACCCTTTTGGGGTAAAAAAAATTAAATTGCGGCATAGTTTGCATATTTGACTGTGAGATACACCCGTGCGATACTGTTGTTGTTTTGTTCCGCTATTCAATAAACACCTTTCTAGGGCAAGATCATAAATTACAGAAATATGAGGAGACCGTCAAATAGGGGCCGTGGCCTGGGTCGTGGTGCTGCTGGTAGAGCTCCTGTTGCAAGGAGAGGACGTGGTCGATCTGTGCCAGCTACACGCACAAGTGAAACACCTTCCTCAAATGTGAGTAGGCGACAGAACCTGCAGCAGTATTTGGTAGGGCATCATGCGCCTCTACAAGTGTTGAGGCCAGAACAAGTAGAGGCGATAGTAGATTGGTTTGCTGCTGACAGTGCCTCCAGTTCCTTCACATTGTCTCCCACCCAGTCTACTGCAGAAAGGTCAGAGTTGGCACCTGCAGCCGATGTCCAACCGTCTTTCACCTCACCCCCTTGCAAATCAGGCAAGCAGTCTGAGACCCAAGTCATGCAGCAGTCTCTTCTTCTTTTTGATGACTCTGTCAGCAGGGTTTCCCAGGGCCATCCACCTAGCCCTGCCCCAGGAGTGGAAGAGATTGAGTGCAGCGATGCCCAACCACTTATTTCTCAAGATGAGTACATTGAAGGACCATCGCAGCACGTCTCCGATGCTGATGAAACGCAGGTGCCAACTGCTGCGGCACTCAGAATTGAGGAGACCGACAAGGAGGGCAGGGGTGAAGACTGGGTGGAAGATGATGTGGAGGACGATGAGGTCCTCGACCCCACATGGAATGAAGGTCATGCAGGTGACCTGAGTAGTTTGGAGGAAGAGGCGGTGGTTGCACAGAGCCACCAGCACAGCAGAAGAGGGAGCAGGGTGCAGAAGCGGACCGGCCGTGCCACTAGACACTACGCCTGCTACTGCCCAACGCAGTAAGGGACCGAGCGCACCAAAGCCAGCTCAAAGGAGTTCTCTAGCGTGGGAGTTCTTCAGAAAATGTGCTGATGACAGGACACGAGTGGTTTGCACCCTGTGCAATCAGAGCCTGAAGCGAGGCATAAACCTTCTCAACCTGAGCACAACCTGCATGATCAGGCATCTAAGTGCAAAGCACGAGCTGCAGTGGAGTAGACACCTTCAAAACCAAGAAAGGTCTCTGGCTCCTCCTGCTTCCTCTTCTGCTGCAGTCTCGGCCTCTTCATCCACCTCTGTAGTGATACCGGCACCTGCCATCCTGCAAACAGACGATCTGTCAGCAACACCACCACCTGGGTCACCAACCATCTCCACAATGTCCAGTGGAAGCGTTCAGCTTTCCATTTCCCAAACACTTCAGAGGAAGAGGAAGTACCCCCCTACCCACCCGCGATCCCTGGCCCTGAATGCCAGCATTTCAAAATTCTTGGCATTTGAAATGCTGTCATTCCGTCTGGTGGAGACGCACAGTTTTAAAAGCCTTATGTCGGTGGCTGTCCCACAGTACGTCATGCCCAGCCGCCACTACTTTTCCAGGCAAGCCATCCCTTCCCTGCACAACCAAGTGGGGGAAAAATCAGGTGTGCACTGCGCAACGCCATCTGTGGCAAGGTCCACCTAACTACCGATACGTGGACCAGTAAGCACGGTCAGGGGCGTTATATCTCCCTAACGGCACACTGGGTAAATGCAGTGGCGGATGGGCCTGAGGCGGATAGCAATTTGGCACATGGCCTTCCACCACCGAGGATTGCAGGGCTCTTCAGTTTGCCTCCTGTTCCTAACTCCTCCTACTCCCTTTCCTCATCCTCTACCGCCTCCTCATGCGGTCAGCGTAACACCTTCACCACCAACTTCAGCACAGCCAGGGGTAAATGACAGCAGGCAGTTTTAAAACTTGCCTGTTTGGGGGAAAAACCACACACCGCGCAGGAGTTGTGGAGGAGCATGAAACAGCAGACAAATGAGTGGTTGCTACCAGCGAGCCTCAAGCCCGGCCAGGTGGTGTGCGATAACGGGCGAAATCTCATAGCAGCTCTGGGCCTAGCTGGTTTGGCGCACATCCCTTGCCTGGCGCATGTGCTGAATTTGGTGGTGCAGAGGTTCCTTAAAAATTACCCCGATATGTCAGAGCTGCTGCAGAAAGTGCGGGCCGTCTGTGCGCACTTTCAGCGTTCTCATCCTGCTGCTGCTCGCCTGTCAACGCTGCAGCGTAACTTCGGCCTTCCCGCTCACCGCCTCATATGTGACGTGCCCACAAGGTGGAACTCCACCTTGCACATGCTGGAAAGACTGTGCGAGCAGCAGTAGGCCATAGTGGAGTTTCAGCTGCAGCACGCACGCGTGAGTCGCTCTGCGGAACAGCACCACTTCACCACCAATAACTGGTCCTCCATGCGAGACCTGTGTGCTTTGTTGCGCTGTTTTGAGTACTCCACCAACATGGCCAGTGCCGATGACGCCGTTGTCAGCTTAACTATCCCACTTCTATGCCTCCTTCAAAAAACGATTCGGGCGATGATGGAAGAGGATGTGGCACAGGATGAGGAGGAGGAGGAGGAGGATGAAGAGGTAACATTTCCAAGGCTTTCTGGGCAGTCATTCGCAAGTGGCTCCGAGGGTGGGTTCCTGCACACACAAACGCCAGGGATACAATTGTCCAGCAGGGGCACAGTTCTGGAGCATGAGGAGGAGGAGATGGAGGAGGAGATGGAACCATGTTCACAGCAGGGTGGCACCCAGGCTAGCTCATGGCCATCACTGGTGCGTGGCTGGTGGGATACAGAGGACACAGACGATACACCTCCCACAGAGGACAGCCTTTCGTTGCCTCTGGGCAGCCTGGCACACATGAGCGATTACATGCTGCAGTGTCTCCACAACGACCGCCGAGTTGCCCACATTCTAACTTGTGCTGATTACTGGGTGGCCACGCTGCTGGATCCCCGTTACAAGGACAACGTACCGTCCTTAATTCACTCACTGGAGCGCGATCGCAAGATGCGTGAGTACAAGCGCACGCTGGTAGACGCGATGCTGCTGGCATTCCCACCTGACAGCGGGGCCACAGTGGAAGCACAAGGCCAAGGCAGAGGAGGAGGAGGAAGAGGTCGCCAACGCAACCAGGGCACCGCCAGCACCTCAGAAGGCAGGGTTAGCATGGCCGAAATGTGGAAAAGCTTTGTCAGCACGCCACAACAAACAGCAGCACCAGCAGCTCATATGGAACGTCTTAGCAGGAAGCAGCATTTCACCAACATGGTGGAGCAGTATGTGTGCACACGCCTACATGTAGTGAATGACGGGTCTGCCCCCTTCAACTTCTGGGTCTCCAAATTGGGCACATGGCCTGAGCTTGCCCTTTACGCCTTGGAGGTGCTGGCGTGCCCTGCAGCCAGTGTATTATCTGAACGTGTATTTAGCACGGCTGGGGGCGTTATCATAGACAAGCGCATCCGCCTGTCCAGAGACAATGTGGACAAGCTCACGTTCATTAAAATGAACCAGGCATGGATCCCACGGGACTTTTCCGTACCTTGTGCAGAATAGAGATGGATACCGACCTTACCCAGCCATTGTTATATTTTTGATCTTTCTCACTCTTTTGGGGTGTACCCTAATTTAAAATGACTGAAAAAAAAGCAGTGTTGGCTACCGCCACCTCAACCTCCCTCCTACTCCATATGGGCCTCGTCCTTCACAGATAAAGAAAATTTTTTATTTTTCTGTTTTTTTTGTTGTTTTAAGTTATTTCCCCATTTGTTTGCAGAGCACTTGCCATGCTCTAAACTACATTTTGCTGCTATTTGCAGCACTCTAGCCCTTTCCATTGGTGTTTTAGAGCCATTTTAGTGCCTGAAAGTTCGGGTCCCCATTGACTTCAATGGGGTTCGGTGTCCGGGTAAAGTTCGGAAAAAGTCCGGGACACAGACCCGGACTTTTTTTTCAAGTTCGGCCGAACCCGCCGAACACGGACATCCAGGTGTCCGCTCAACTCTACCTGTGTTTATTGTTATTATATTGTACAGGATTTAAATTTAACATTATACAGGCACAGAACGTTCTGCAAATGGTCAGAACCGATCACCAGGTCCAGGCCAAAAATCATAGGCCTGGACCTGATGACTGATCGGTTCTGAACCAGAACATCGTGGGGACGGTGGGCGAGCGCACCCCCTAGACCCGCGTGCGACCGAAGTACAGTTACGTCAGTTCGTACAGCCAAGCCACCTTGCCGCAGTAAAACTGCGGCGGGGTCGGCAACTGGTTAAGACTGGGGATGTGGGAGAAATGAGGTGCGGACAAGTCATACACCAAACTTAGTTTTTTTGAGAAATTGCCCTTGACAATCCCAATAGGGCTATTTCTCTATGTCTCAAATGGCAACTCCCAACTCCTAATGAATTCCCAGTCCAGCTCGGTCTGCAACAGATTGTCAATAGCCTCCTCATCAGTGGAGGCTGAGCGGAGGTTCCTGCACTTATGGGTGGTGTGGGGTAGGGTGATGAGCCCCGTGTGGAATCCAGAGATAAACCTGCACACCAGGAATAGTGCGTATGCGGGTGACGGGTGAGAGGAAAGGTAGAACTCCAGCCATCGTACGTTCACCCGGATCAGTCAGGAGGAGTTGGGATGCTTGAGGCTGCATGTGATCTTGGAAAGAGCACTATGACAGTTGACACAAATGTGGAGTAGCCAGAAAGGCATCTAGTAACTGGACAGGCCATCCAAACTTGTCCACCCGAGGATGTTGCATAGGGGCAAGCAAGCCTTGAGTGGCACTAGTGGTAGAGGGGAAGGTCAAGGAATGTCTGGCGTTCGTGTTGGAGCACCAGTTTGCTTTGTGCTTGGAGGACTGGCAAATGGCGCAAAGCGGGGAACGAAGACCCGCAAAGAGGCAGCAGAACAACTCGGTGTCCATGGTGCTCTAATTTGTGCTGGTTTGGAACTAGGCAAAATTGGCTGCAGCTCTAGCTGCGAATGAGTGGTGGTAGTCGTAAAGCCTCGATATTTGAACCCTAAGTCAACCACGGCATGGAGGTACAAATCCATTTCTTCCCTCCTGCCGAGGTTGGCCGAGCACAACATGTCCCTAAACATGCCGAAGGCTAGAACAAACTCAGGGATTGACAGTTTGTGATTGAGCCTGGGGTCTTTGGCCTTCAGAACCATGGACACATCCCCCCAGATGTAGGACTTATTCCCCCAGATGTAGGACTTATTCTCGGATCGTGGACCGAAATGAGCAGGGAAGCTAGGTGAAAACAAGCAGTAGAGAAAAGTAGAAGATGTATGAGGATAACCAAGGCCATGATGACTGAGTGATGTAAGTAAATGAGCTGACAATGAAAATAGATGTGCTGAAGAATGTCTGTATTTGCAACCTAAGAAGTTGCATAAGTTGTAAGTGTGAAGGGGCAAATGAGTGTTATGAGTGGCGACTGAGAGATTGTGGCGGGGACCTCATGGAGAAGGCTGTTTTGCAGAAGCTCGTAGTGCCTGTAAACAAATAGTGAATGGTATGAGTGGTGACTGAGAGCAGGAACCTCATGGGGGGAGGCCGGGTTGCAGAAGCACGGTGCCTGTTGGAAAAACGTATATATATATATATATATATATGTGTGTGTGTATACAGTATCTCACAAAAGTAAGTACACCCCTCACATTTTTGTAAATATTTTATTATATCTTTTCATGTGACAACACTGAAGAAATTACACTTTACTACAATGTAAAGTAGTGAGTGTACAGCTTGTATAACGGTGTAAATTTGATGTCCCCTCAAAATAACTCAACACACAGCCATTAATGTCTAAACCGCTGGCAACAAAAGTGAGTACACCCCTAAGTGAAAATGTTCAAATTGGGCCCAATTAGCCATTTTCCCTCCCCGGTGTCATGTGACTCGTTAGTGTTACAAGGTCTCGGGTGTGAATGGGGAGCAGGTGTGTTAAATTTGGTGTTATCGCTCTCACTCTCTCATACTGGTCAATAGAAGTTCAACATGACACCTCATGGCAAAGAACTCTCTGAGGATCTGAAAAAAGAATTGTTGCTCTACATAAAGATGGCCTAGGCTATAAGAAGATTGCCAAGACCCTGAAACTGAGCTCCAGCACAGTGGCCAAGACCATACAGCCGTTTAACAGGACAGGTTCCACCCAGAACAGGCCTCGCCTTGGTCGACCAAAGAAGTTGATTGCATGTGCTCAGAGTCATATCAAGAGATTGTCTTTGGGAAATAGACGTATGAGTGCTGCCAGCATTGCTGCAGAGGTTGAAGGGGTGGGGGTTAGCCTGTCAGTGCTCAGACCAAACAACGCACACTGCATCAAATTGGTCTGCATGGCTGTCGTCCCAGAAGGAAGCCTCTTCTAAAGATGATGCACAAGAAAGCTCACAAAACAGTTTGCTGAAGACAAGCAGACCAAGAACATGGACTACTGGAACCATGTCCTGTGGTCTGTTGAGACCAAGATAAATGTATTTGGTTCAGATAGGGTCAAGCGTGTGTGGCCGCAACTAGGTGAGGAGTACAAAGACAAGTGTACCTTGCCTACAGTCAAGCATGATGGTGGGAGTGCCATGGTCTGGGGCTGCATGAGTTCTGCTGCCACTGTGGAGCTACAGTTCATTGAGAGAACCATGAACGCCAACATGTACTCTGACATACTGAAGCAACGCATGATCCCCTCCCTTCTGAGACTGGGCCGCAAAGCAGTATTCCAACATGATAATGACAGGACAGATATATGTGCTAGGTCCAATATGATACATGTCTCTGGGTGGTGAATGTGGAATGGATCATGCATGGTGGATGCTGGGATGTATGAGGGAGCAAGCAGCCATATTACAGCAGAGTGTTGTTTCTAAATCTTCATTTAAACCACTTGGGGATAATGTATCGAGGGTGAAACCCAGTAATTTTGCCTAGTGCAAAGTCGCTTGTAACGTTCGACTACGGTAAGATGCCGGGAGATGGCTTCTATGACCCAGACACGACGGCCTTCAGAGTTCTGAGAATGATATTCTAGGAAGTGTCTAGGTACTCTATTTTTATCAGAGCCTTTGTCTACTAGGCCCCGGTGTTCACCAAAACGTTTCCACAGGGTCCGTATGGTGCGACCCACATAGGGGAGGCCACACGGAAAGGGCGAGACAATATTCTACATAATCCCAAGAGCATGTGTAAAAATCTGGTATAGTGTATACCTTGCCTTTGGAGGAGAAATCTTTTTGGCCATGTTTGACGTGCTTGCATGTAAGACATAAAGCTTTAGGGTACTGGTACATCCCTTTGATATTAAAGAAAGTAAGGGAGGCACTAGTGGTGGGTTTAAACTATGGCCCTCCAGTTGTTCAGAAACTACAATTCCCATCATGCCTAGTCATGTCTGTGAATGTCAGAGTTTTACAATGCCTAATGGGATGTGTAGTTCCGCAACAGCTGAAGGGCCGTAGTTTGAGGATCCCTGCCTTAGAACATCTTAGATGTGTCACATATCAATAGATCCAGCTCGTTGAGGAGCTTGGCTGATTTCCCTTAGTTCCTTTCTGATCATAAAGAAGATTCCTGTGTGATGATCAACTAGAATAAAATGACCATATATCTTTAGTTTTAGTATGATCCATAAAACTAAAACTGTTGTTCTGATGGCAAATTGCTGCCACATTTTCTTCCAGGCCTAGACTTATGCAATATTTTTTTGACTCCTTGCTCCACAAAGGAATAAAACATCATTCTCAGCAAAAACCAATACAACCTTTACAAAACTTTACATGTGTGTATAAAAGACCCTAAAAAAAAAATTTATATATATATATATATATATATATATATATATATATATATATATAGCTACCTAAAATCTATCATTAATAGCCATGCCCTTGCTGGCATTCTTTTATTGGTATATTTGCCTTTTATTAACAGCTTTTATTTAGTGTATTGATGCACTGATGTATTTTGCAAGCTTGCAATGTAAGACTTATTGGGGTTGTTTTACTCAAACTGAAGAGTGTGAAATCTGGTGCAGTTGTGCATGGTAGCCAATCAGGTTCTAACTTCAGCTTCAGCTTGTTCAATTAGGGTACGACAAAAAAACCCAGAAGCTGATTGGTTTTTATACTGAGCTGCACCAGATTTTTCACTCTCCAGTTTTAGTAATCAGCTTCAGTGAGTTGTCATCTTGTCATCTGGCAAAATAGATTGCTAGAAGAGAGTGGAAGTTATACACACATTTTCTCATGCTAGTCCAACTTTTGTCCAGACAATGGAGTGTGCATGATAGCCAATCAGCTTCTAACCTCAGCTTGCTCAGTTAAGCTTTGAAAAAAAAAAAAAGCCTGGAAGCTGATTGGATTCTCTGCAGAGTTGCACCAAAAGTTGCACTCTCCAGTTTTAGTAAATTAACTCTAATGAATGTGCTGTCCAGTCACAGAATGATGCACACATTACAGTTCCTGAGTTTATATTCCTAAATGGTGTCCTCTATTGATTTCATTTTTCAAACTTCAATCCTAAATAACCCTTTTTCATATTAAACATTGCATAGTATTGGTCCAGTCGAGCTAACAAGTAAAACTGAAGAAATTTTGCAAATTGTCATTTAAACTGGTCAAACAAGGAAAGAAAGAAAATACAGTTTTTTTTCAAACACAATGTGGACATTTTCTAAGCACTACTTATAAAACTGTCCAAAGATTAGGTTTATCTATACAATGTGTTTTTAGGCTTCTCTAAGCTTCTTACTAATATATTGTGGAACTGGACAAGAAAAATAGGCTTAGTTTTGTATCATGCACAAGAGTGTTACTCAAATCAGCTTTTCTAATGTGTTCAAATTATTTCAAGTACATGACAGCAAAGACTAGCACTGAAAAAAATCTGAAGTGTTATTTATTTAATATTTTAATAAGCTTGCACTTTATGTCATGGCTAAACAGAAATAGTGTTGATAATTTTGTTCCTTGTCTTCTATATTTGATTTTAAGATGCTATATCCTTAGTAATCATCTATAATTGTGTATTCTATTTACCCTAAAATGGCCTTAGTTTCTTTATTCCAAAAAATAAATGTATTAAATAGTTTATATGTAGTAGCCCTTGACCCCCAGGAGGCATGGCGGTGCCACCAGAGACAGGGTGGGCTGACATTTCACCTCAGGGCTAGATTGCATAGACATAGTGAAACATCTGGACTGATGGGCACCAGTCACATTTAGGTGAAAATACAAAAATGATTTTATTGTGATTGTCTGTATGTGAGAGGGTTAGTGTTGCAGATGCTCAGGACTAAAACAGAACTCTATCAATTCACTTGTCACAGCAAAGGAAAAATGGCTTTTAGGTCAAATCTGAGACTCTTGTGTTTTAGCATCCTTCTGTGAACAATGTGATCAGCAACTATCTATCTCCAGGAGAGTCAACCAGCCTCCAAAGGGTTCCATCCTGTTTTCGTAACTTCTACAGGAGAGTCAACCAGCCCCTATGAGACTGCATCCTGCCTCCAGTGAAGATCACATGCACCTTCCCCAGGCTAGAGTGGGGGGGGGGGGGATTTGCATCCATTATTGTAGACCATTACTAAGATCTGGAAGTAATCTTAACGTATATTCTGGCTATGTGAAATAGTCACATAGATACCAACAAAATATTATGAGTGCATATACAGGATATGGGCAGCAGACTAATTTCAAATGCATTCAGCTTGCTTCTGAGCATCTTTGAGCGGTATTTGAGTTACTTTTGCATTAACATTTATAGAAAATGAAAGAGGTTCAGACACCAATACCTAGGTAAATGAGCCATAAGCAAACTGCATGCATAACACTCTGCAAAAACAATAAGTAATTAAAAACGTCCCTATTAGAGGATTTTCTCTCAATTCCTTTTCAAGTAAACATTCAAAAGTTGGGATTTTTCCCTTACTTTCAATACAGGTTACAATGGTCACCAGGACAGATACAGAGAGTAAATCTCCCTAATAAAAAGACAAGAAAAGGGCGCACCGACCTAGCGCATTATCCTCAATATAGGCTTTATTAATTGAAACAAAAAATGGCTACTCACAAACGTAGGTGAAAATCAATCACATCAAACTCATGCACTTGAGTATCAGAAGTAGTCCATACAGATGTCCATAGTCTCATTAGGATGACGTCTGACGCGTTTCGAGGCATAAGCCTCTTCCTCAGAGCCACCCTAAATCTCCCTAATGCATCACAGACAGCAAAAAACATCATACCATTCCCTACCCTATCCACAACCATAAAAAGGGTTGATTTTAGATACACATTGAGCAATATATAGTCATGGCGTCTTTCTTTGCAGGCTTCTCATTTGTCAGTACAATTGAAGCTCTGCATACAAAGTAGACAACACTATGTCTCCAATAACATCATCTAGTTTTAATTTTATAACAGTCTTTCTACAAAGTTAATAATGTTACAAGGGAGCAAATACAAAGATACGTCATTCATATGTTCCTACAAAGGAAATATAACTAAAAATTGTATTACTATGATATAGAAGCTGGCAAAACATAAGCAATGAATGGACATGATAAGAAGTACAATTATGGCAACAGGTAATCTCAATACACCTCCATCATAAAAATCCTTTTGATGATTTAAAGTAGTTCTTCAGTCCCCCCCACTTTAAAAAAAAAAAAAGAATTAAAAGTCAACAGTTACAAATACTGTAGCTGCTGACCTTTAACAAATGGAGACCTGGCCAGGGATCCAGCTCTGTCCTTTCCTGGGCTGGTTCTTCGCCAGTCTTCGGGTCACCAGCACCACCATGTGGGAAGCCGGCTGGGACTTCTTGAGGTTTTGCAATCCTAATCTTTGGACAGTTTTCCACTGCACATGCATGGGCTGTGCGGTGTTGTGTGAATGGTTCTGCAGCCTGCTGGAACCTTTGACTTGTCCCAAGAGGCTACGGACAGAGAGCGGGGGGCAGAAATTTTGCTTGGATTGCCTAGGCAATCTGGGCGGAAGTTGGAGCGGGTGCCTGTCAAAACCAGGTAGTCGCTCCCCCAAAAAAATTTAAAATATCAAAAAGTTGAAGAGGCTGGGGGGGGGGGGGGGAGCAGTAAAAATTGAACATTTCCCCTTTTGGGTGAAGTTCTGCTTTAATGGGAAATGTCCTGTCCATATCAAGCTTTAGTTCGGTACTGTCGAACTGGTGTTATTTGGGCCGCATGCAGCACTTTCACCCTCTAATTTCTTAGGTTAGTCATTCACCTGTAGATTTTTCCCATCCAGTCCCCAAGAGTGAATAAGAGCAATTAAAAGATTCCTCCATCTATGCTAAGCAGTATAGTGAAATAATATGTACTAAAAATATTATATTCAGACAGCCACAGCAAATCCATTTAGCTCAAGCTGGGTCATGCTGACAAAGCCATCCGCAGCTCAAATTTTGGCTAATTCAACAGGAATCAGCAGACGTTTATACCATGTATGGCTAGCATTAATGTGCCTCAGCCAGTTTAAACATTTTATTCATTGAATCCCCAACTTTTTTCTAATTATTAAAGGCTACACATTAAAACACAAATTTGCAGCTCAGTACTTCAGGAAATGTTCTATGGGTCCTTTCTCTTAGACACAGTTTTGTTAGTTGCAAGTAAAAATATAATATTTTTCTGTTATTAGGTAGGCATGTGGTCTTTTGAAAAATGATTCTATTCAGTTTGGCCCATTGTTTCATCTGAGTTGTACATGCCTGTTTTAGATACTGGATAATTATATGGACAAAATTAAGAATATGATGGCACTGCCCTTTGATGGCCACACTTTTGGACCAGGGCAGAGGGCCCTGTGCTGGGAACACCAGCCCTGTTCCCCCTCACTCTCTTTTTTTTCTTTTTCTGGTGAGCCCTTTATTTCTGACCAGCTCTTTTCCCTAGCTCCCTACCTGCTCTTCCCTTCCCTCTGCTTCTCTACCCTATCATATTCCAAGCTTCTTCTTGCTTTCAATTTGGTTACTTAAACCAAATATCCAGGTTAGTACCAGTTTTACTAATTATCTTAAGACATCTCATGTTCTGTTTAGCATGTCTTTCTGTTTTTTAATGTAGGCAAGACATATCAAGGGCACATCCTGCTATGTACAGACTTTTTTTCCTTTGTGTTGGCATTTCTTTATTGTACTACCTTCTACAGTTTTCACTGTAACTGTTTTTCTACATGAGCATGACCTATCTGACTTAAATTAAAAAAATTAAGACAAAATTAAGAATACTCCAATGTAATTCCACTGAAGCAGTGAATAATCCTTTCCGGAAAGCGTAAACACAAAAAACATGATGGCATATCTATGATGGACACAGAGATTATATTCCTTTCCAGGTTCTAACACTCAATTAAGTCCATGTCAACTGTCACCAGTCAGTATCCCTGATCACCACCACACCAGTCTCATGATGACACTGTACTGCACTGTGACAGTGTGTTAAAAAATTGAGAAAAAAAAAACAAATTTAATTAGATTAGGTTAGATTTCAACTCGCCATGCCTCTTACTCAATACCTTGGACTTTCTACTTCCCAGAAAGGGGCATTTTGGGGGGTATTTGTAGGAGGATTAACCAATTTTCAAATATATATATATATATATATACCATAGTTTTGCCCTAAATGTATGAAGAAAGATTATTTGTTTGCAAAATTTTATAAAAGAAACTAAGAGAATTTTTTTTTGTTTTTTTACCTTTTTGGTATTTTTTTCATTTATATAGCAAAAAAGAAAAAACCCAGGAGGGAATTAATACTACCAAAAGGAAGCTCTATTTGTCTGCAAAAAAATATATAAAAAATGAATTTGCGTACAGTGTTGCATTACCGAGCATTTGCCAGTTAAAGTAGCCCAATGCTGAATAGCAAAAATGCCCTGGTCATGAAGGGGTTAAAACTATCTGGTGGTCAAGTGGTTAAAGCATATCTACATTATTTCTATGTTTGAGCTGATATCCTCATAACAGTGGGAATCTGAATATGTGTGAAGATTCCTGATATGCATAGGTGATGGTGACATCATAAACACACCAGGGTGACATATAAAAAATAAAAAATGAAAGCCAAGCATTTAAATACCATAGACTGCCCATTGTACTGTGTTTTAAAATGTTAAATAAGCTTGGAGGATATAATAACTATATGCTGTTATAAATGAAATAGAAAAAGGGAGGATGAAAGGATTCAAGTGATATCACATTAGTCGAATGAAGCAAACAAGCAGCATAAAAATCTCCAGTGCTGGCAAGCATTATGTCAATAAACAGCAAGAAACAAAATGGAATCAGATGACTGTAGCATCTTACAAACAAACACAACATCTGCTGAGTTTACACAGCCTGTCTTATATCATAAGTGGCTTAGCTTAAATATCTCCATCCAAGACTATTTACACCCATTCATCTACATCACATTTTCCAGAAATCCTTGTCTCTGTCTAACTGTAATTAATCAAAACGATATGTCTTTTTTTTTTTTTTGCTATTTGTCTATTCATATGCAGCTAAATTGTAACCAGAAGATCAAAGCCCCAATTAGGCAAATTCACTAACAGAAAAACATGCTTATAAAAGTGTATGTAAATCACACACGCACAGTTATCAGGCTGTATAAGTGGCACCATTGTGGAAGGCCTTTGTTGTTGACGGAGTACTTTCAGATGAAGAGCTTGGAGATGCTGTGTGTGTGTCAGCATCCTTTGCTAAAGACTACTTTATTTGTTTAAGTCATCATCACAATTGGCCATTATAGGACAGAGATTCCAGACGATCAAACAAAAAATGCTAAGGATTTGCCTAAATAAATTAGGCCATTTTCGCTTCAGCGGCTAAAGGGGATTTGTTTTCTTTGGAATCTGAACAGCTTCAAAATTTTGGTAACTAATAGGATGTCAGCCCACCAACAAAGTCCTGTTCACACAAAAGTACACCATTAGAGTATATTGTATTCTAATAACTGAACTTGTTATAAAATTGCTTTTTGGGTATTTGGCTTTATAAAGTTCACAATAATTTTTGAACATTTACGTGCAACAGATACAAGAGAACCACTTCAACATTTTGGTAACTAATAGCAAGTTAGCCCACCAACAAAGTCATGTCTACATAAAAGTATGTATTAGATGTGGGCCTTCTGGGCATTTTATTTTCTAATGAAATAACTTGTTTTAAAATTGGGTAATGGGTATTTAGTCCTATAAAATTCACAACAATGATTTCTGAATACTCATTTGCAAAACATTGGTAGAGAATATTTCTCTCCATTCTAATGCACTCAACTCGCTTATGATTCGGCATACTAGATTATTATCTCCAATCAATCAATACAGCATATTAGGTTATAGACTGAAAATGTCAGTAATTACTTTTTATCCAACAATGGTTTCCTGGGTTCACCTTTTAAGTCATTTTTACACAAAGTCAAATTGTGGTTTGTACTGTATACTAGAATAATGTATTGTAATATAGGGCCGTTCGATCCCTGATTCCTTTTGAAGGAAGAAAATAATCTAGTCAACCTTCACATAAAATGTAGCCCTCTTGGTACACCATATGACACTCCTCAAACTACTGTGGTGATGTGGTGCTTTGCTGCGTACTTGATGAGAGAATTAGCTGAGCTTATTTGTGGGTAATGGGGCTCTCTCTTTAAAGCCCAACTGAGCTTTCAATTTAAAACTAGCTAAATATCTCCAAGGTGCATCACAACAAAAGGTGTACAAAGTCTTATAGTTTGTTTGCTTTACAAATCCACTATAACCTCAAAAGCAAAGCTCATCCCCTGCCAGCATGAGGGAGAAGGAAGCTTTTTCTCTGTGTGGAAGCAATGGTCTTTCTGGAGGTCCCCAATGCACCCTGCTGAGACAGATTTGGACAAGCATCACAAAGTACAATCCCTTTCAGCTCCCGGCCAATCGAAAAAAAGGCAAAGACTCCCTCGAAATGTTCCCTGATCCAGCCAACCTTTTAGAGATTGCCTTGCTGCAAATATTCACACCCACATCATATTCATACTTCTGTCACAGAAGTATGCTAGATAAAAATCAACGGTGAAAAGAATTGATAGATGGTTTTTTAGGGTACAGAAAGTCCTGGAAAAGCTTGTGAAAACAATTTGACCAACATATTGGGGTTGATTTCCTAAAGGAGTTGAGAAGCTTCACTCAATAAATTATAGCTGTGTTCACTTTGGATACCCAGTCCTGTGCAGATTAAATAAATGCGATTTTCGAATAATTAGATCATTGAAGTTAATCAATGTATTGACACTAATTTATTGTTACTGAAGGAGGGAGGGAAAAATACTGACATGTTGCTTATCTTGGGACAACTATATGTGATAGTAACAAAGAACAAGGTTATCACAATTTCCCTGAGATCAGTTGTTCATGGATACCATAGTCTGCAAAGAGGATTTTTGCGCAATCTGGCTATGTCTATGGGCACCTTGGTTCAAAGGGTAATGTTGTTAGCCATGCTTGAACTGGTTGCAGAGCTCTGAGGAAACCAACGTAGTTGGTGAAACGCGTCAGCGTCAAGCATTTTGCCTCCATGCACCAGCGGTTATCGATTCCTTGAAAGGGATTTCCCGTCCACCATTCCCCAGGCTGTTCCCCAACAAGGTGCCCGGCTGACTGTCTAAACCGGAAGTGACGACCGGCAGGACACCTCCAACCCGGAAGTCAACCTCCACAGCCGCCGGTCTAGCCGCAAGCATGGGTAGAACGCCCGGAGGACAGCAACGTGGATTGTGACCAGTTGGTCTATCGGGATCACCGCCGCAACACACCGCCTTCCAGCCTCCCCCTTGGATGTGATTCGCATACCCTCACTCAACTAGCAATGAGCAGGTAAAGGACCGTCCAGCCACCTCTCAACTTGTGTCCCACCTTCTCAATTTGTGTGCCATACACGGCCCTCTATGTTTGGCTGATCAATTTTTGGGACGATTTAGCGGGTCTGTGAAGCTTCTCCCTACTTAGTCTGCTTGGCTCTTATTGTGACCACTATTGTGACATTCTGATACACTCGGTGAACCTCACACAATTATTCTTTGTATGGTCTTGGGACTGCCGATTGACTGTGCCATTATCTATCATTGGAAGCTGTTCATAGTTACCCTCTGGCCGGATATCCACAGGTCTTTTCTTTGCCGTCACATCCCCTGTCCTACCCATATATATCCAATTGGATCTATTATATGCTATTGAATTAAACCAAGGCTCACCTACATTAGGATTTATGAGGGGTTTTTGACCACTTATCAAGAGGTCCTCGCACAGCACCATACAGGCTACACAGCTTACGAGTTATGCTGGTGCCTGCTTGGTCCAGTGCACACTATTAGATGGTCATATTGCTTTAATGTGCATGGATGTTCTATTTTATGTATTTTAATGTATATGTTGTCATGTAGTTTATGGTTCACCACCCTGATGTTATTGTCTGCTTACCCCATCCTCAAGGCATACGTGCCTAAATAAAACTTTGTACTATTTTTCTAATATCTGTCTGGAGTGCCCTTAGTTGGTGTTTTGGGGTCGTGCTTGACAGACTTCGGTCTGATCACTCAACACCTCCACATCCTTTTCTTCTTCTTTTTGTATTATATGCCTTATGTGACCAACGGTCATCATCCAGGACAGACGCTGATGGAGGTTAAATATTGAATATTTATGGTTACCTATACTCTCAGTGGACCCTGATTGAAGCCCCTTGTTGAACACAACCTTTTCTCTTTTTATATGTCTATGGGCACCTTGGTTCAAAGGGTAATGTTGCTAGCCATGCTTGAACTGGTTGCACCTTTATTGTCAATCATGTCGTTTGTGGCTATACTTATTATAAGTCGGCATAGGGGGAAATTTACCAAAAATGGAGTGCAAAATCTGGTACAGCTGTGCATGGTAGCCAATCAGCTTCTAACTTTAGCTTGTTCAATTAAGCTTTGACAATAAAACCTGGAAGCTGACTGGTTTCTTTGTAGAACTGCACCTGATTTTGCACGCTCCAATTTTATCAAATCATCCCAATAGTGTTTATATATTGAGTGTCATACAACAAACCAAGCAGCTAACTGTTTTTCCTATTTTTTTTCTAGAATATGAGATGTTTTTCAACATTTCTGTCCCTTAGCAGCAGTTGTGTAGTCATTATACCCTTCATCATATTCTTTACATTCGCAAATTAACTTATCCTTTAATCAAATTACTTCCAAGATTTTGCATTGGTAGGAGAGAAAGACAATAATCTATTCACTGTTCCATGTTGGAGTAGAGAGAATGTTTAGCTGGAAAGCTGTGTGTCCAGTTGGGATAAGGCCAACACTAATTTAACCTCTGGTCAAACGGTTGGGAGTTAGCTAGTTTCCTTTTTCCTCTTACATCACTCTTAAGGATTCAGACAAAAATAATATGGTCCAGATTATATGACATTACAGGCACGAGGGAGGATAGTGTTGAAACCCCTCTGAGACAAATGATCCCCTGCAAACCAACAGCTGTAGGACTGATATAAACAACTATAATATTCATTTCCTCGTGGCTTTAATTACGCAGGCTAAACAGCTTTTTTTTTTTTGCCTATATTGGTTATCATGCATTTGAGTACATAGCTGTAGAGTCTCCTGGTTAACAAGTGGCACAATACGTTGACTTTTTCAGCTTATCAAAATTCTAAATTAAACAGTTAACAATCCTAAACTCCTTTACTAGCAGATGTTTGCTCTCACCAAGTTTGAGAACTATAAAGCTTTTTAAACTAAAAGTGATTCTAAACCCAGAAAGCATGGAATATGCAAGCAGCTACAGTCTTTGGATGGGATAGCTGCATTCGTTTTCTTTTTTTGAGACGTTTTTTCCTTATTTATATCCGGTAGTCCTGCCAGTAACACTTCCTGTCCTAGACTGACAACACTCACCAACTGCACTGTATTTATGGAGGACCAATGTTTTTATTCCAAAAGAGGTGGTGTGTTAGAACTACAGAACACCCCTTTCCCTCCTAATCTCTAAAACATAAGGCAAAAGGGGTTTGTAGACTACAGAGAGAGCTGAAAACAATGCTAATTGATAATAGTGCAGCAGAAGAAGAAAGTACTGGAAGTTATCATCTCACAAATTTTTTGGCAAGATTAACAGGTATTTTTTTGCCCTTGGCAAGCAGATATAACAAAACGCTTTCACTGTAGATATAACAGACCAAAAGGAAGCAAATAAGTCCAATGTAAGGGTTTACACTTTAACCACCTGACCTCCAAAAGATTTACCCCCCTCCATGACCAGGCCATTTTTTGCTTTTTGGTACTACGTTACTTTAACTGACAATTGTGTGGTCATAAAACACTGTACCCAAATTAAATTTATATAATTTCTTTTCACACAAATAGAGCTTTCTTCAGGTGGTATTTGATCACCACTGGGTTTTTATTTTTTGCACTATAAACAAAAGACAATTTTGAAAAAAAAAAAAATATATATATACAGTATATATTTTTTACTTTCTGCTATAAAACATATTCAATAAAAAAAAATTAAAAAAATCAAGCATTTTTATAAATGTAGGCCAAACTCCCAACAAGCCTATATTGATTGGTTTGCATGGACATTATAGTGTCTACAAACCATAGTATATATACTGGAATTAAAAAAAAGAAATGGCTGTGGTTGGCGACTTATAGTGGGACTGAGATAGTATGGCGGGCAGTCTGACACTAACTGACACTTCTGACAGTTTGTGGGAACCAGTGACACTAATGCAGTGATCAGTGCTAAAAATATACACTGTCACTGTACTAATAACACTGGCTGGGAAGGGGTTAACACCTAGGACAATCTAAGGGTTAAATGTGTGCCTAACAGTGCTTGGTGCATTCACTGTGTGCTCTTTTTACTAAAGGATGTGCTGGGTTATATACACTGCTTTGCAGGAAAACAAAAATCGTCACATCCCCGCTGACAGGAAAAAGCTCTGTATTGTTTATAGAGCTCTGTCCTGTCATCCTCTTCGCCAATCAGCAGGTGACGGTGGTCAGTCATTGACTGATCAGCTTTTGCTGTGACTAATCGTAGCCCAGCCAATGCGGCGGCCACGTGCGTGTACGGCCCCTACTTGAAAATGCTGGATCATGTACTAGATACGTGATCCAGTGCAGGAGAGCCACTTTGCCGCTCTACTCCTTCGTGAGGCGGTCAACAAGTGGTAAAGAGGGACATAGTCTTTTCTCTTTGTCTGCCTTTTGCATTCTTCATACTCCACACCTTATTACTGGCAAATCCTCTATTGGTTGTATCTAGTAGTAGTTAGTTAACTGGTTCTGTAATGTTAAGGACACTTTAAGTCACTCATGCAGGTGTCTTTCTTAGCTGAGGAAGTCCTGTTAAATATGAGTAAACACCATGACCTAAAGAACTGAGAACTGAGAACCTGCACAATCATAATTTCACAAAATTAACCAACATGGGTTATGGTTGGGGTAACCGAGTATAAGCAAGGCAATTCCTAGATAAACTGTCCTTGCAAAACTTTAAAATAAATAAACTTCTTTCTAGTTCATGTGAAAGATTATAATCAAGCCCTCAAAGTTGCAGGAAAGCTCTTCAAATTCTATCTCAAAGCCAATGTCATGGCTTAGGCTAGTCTAGTGCCTTTCTGCAAAAACCAACTAAAGCACAGTAAATCTTTTCACCAAAAAGTGACTAAATTTAGAGTTGGGCCATACATCAGCCCATAATTATAAACAGTGCTTCGGATTTCAAGTAGCACTTGTGATAATTAAGCTGTTAAAGATCACCCAGAGGTCTATAATGATCACCTCCAGCCGCTGGAGGCATCAATTTTCCATTCTGATGGCCGATCGTCCATTCAGTGGTCTTGATCTATTCCTAAAACAAAGGATCAAAATATGGTACTCATGCCACTATTAGTGTATGGTGCTGATTGCACCAGGTCCTGGTGCTCAGGAGGCCTGTAAATGGCACCTGTTATTCTTTAGGAGATATCTGGTACATCTAAAGCCATCCATAACCCTAATTAGTCAGTTATTTAATTGTTAATTTACATATTTGCACTAATAGTCCCTTACATAAAAGATTCCCTTTTTCCTTATTTATTACTTTTGTTTTAGTTTTCACTAGATGCTGGGGAAATAAAGTAACCAATAGATTCTTACACCCATCAGGTAAATAGGCATGCTTAAGATCCCAGGTCCACAGACTTCCTGGAATCCATACAAGGAGGTCCCACTTTCCATCCTGGATTTTTTAATTACGTTATTTCATGAAGAATGTGCTTAGGAGAGCGGTTACTAACCCCCAAAACCCCAAGGTTAAGGAGAACTGAACCAGGAACCATGGTAGGAATATTTCCGCATTAAAATCCCTTATAATGAATGTATCTCACTAGACTTCACGTTTAATTAAATTTTCACTTTTGGATGGACTGATCATTTACTTTAGTGGCATAGAAACCGGAAGAAAAGACTGCCAATGGTGGCATTATCCATATTGCAACCTGAATGGCACACCTCTCATCATAAGAGAAGTGCACATCCCTTTCACCTCTTCCTGCTTTCTTTCTGCAACAGCCTCTATTTGACTATCATTGTCAAAGAAAATAATTATTGCCCTGCATTATGCAGACTTGTATTTTTGCCCTTCTGTGTCTGCTCCGCCAATATTACTCTATTAACCTGTACATGCTCCACATATGCTCTGCCTTTGTTCTTCTGTCCACCTATACCTGTTCCACCTCTGTTTCTAGGTCCACCTGTATCTGCACCACCTCTGTTCCTCTGTCCTACTGTATCCGCACTACCTCTTTTCCTATGCCCTCCTATCTCTTCTTTACCTCTGTTCATCTGTACATCTGTACCTGCACTACCTCTGGTCTTCTGGCCCCTGTCACTGGTCCACCTCTGTTCATCTGTCCACCTGAAGTTGCATCACTATTGTTCCTCTTCCCACAAGTCCCTGGTCCATTTCTGTTCCTCTTTCCACCTGTATCTTTGCTTGCACCACCTCTGTTCCTCCATCAATCTGTACCTGCATCACCTCTGTTCTTTTGCCCACCTGCATCTGAACCAGCTCTGTTCCTCTGCTCACCTGTAGTTGTACTACTTATTTTACACTGTCTCCCTATTCCTGAACTAGTTCTGTTCTTCTACTCACCTATATCTGAAGCAGAACTCAAAAAGTGAACACCTTATTCCATAAATATTAGTTGGCAAGCAGTGGCAAGTGGTGAAGTCTCTACCAGGCAGAGAGAAGACCTCTAGAAACCTAATATAAACACACACACATCTAGCCTGTCTAATGCAAATTACCTTATGAGGGACGTAGCTCTGAAATCCAACATATTTTCTATTCATGTTAATTCCCACTAATTAAAATATTTATAAGTGGTTTAACCCATCACCAATTTTGGATATATTGTGACTACACAATATACTGCCTCACAGATTTGAAAATATAGGCTAAAACAATATGTCAGATTATATTAGTTTTCGGTATCTGTTTCTACCATAATATGGCATTCTTGTCCCTGAGCTCTGATGGGATGTATGTAGTGTGAGATACCCAAATATCTCTTTTCCTTCTGGGATTTTTTTCCCACTAATGTTCTGAGCTATTTGAAAGTATTTTGTAATCTGCATTCCTCCTTGGAGAGGACATTGTGATATTGGGGAAGGAACTGAAACAGGGATGGAAGAAAGGTTTCCCTAGTGGGTCAGTTTATGGGGCTTGAGCGTCTTACAGCATATGTGCAGTGCTGCTGGGAGCTGTATTTTTATCCAGAATTCCGATTACTAGATGGAATGCTGAAATGAATGGAGCACACACAGGCCTGTTTTAGCACTTTCTCCAGCTGGGAAATGATTATTGGAGAGAGCCAGGCTAATTTTGTATCTTTTTGGACATGAATATATTAAGGTGCTCATCATAAATAGTATTTATTGTCCATATTCATAACCAATTACTATTTCTATATGCCTTCCTTTGAATGTGTGTCACCTTAATAGCATTTATATATTGATTACGTTGGCTCCATGAACTGACATTCTCAGTGATATTATGGGCAAAGGAGGGGGGTAAGGAAGGTAAATGCTGTTTTTAAAATTGAAAATGAATCCGTACCTTCACTCAAAAGTCAAAGTACTCCTACCGCCACCTCAAACTTATCTGAGGAATTTGTTTGTGGAGCAGGTATCTTTATTGACAGTCACTTGCTCCCAATTCCTCAATTCTTGCCTATTTGAAAATTATGTCATTAGTCCCAACTCCTCTCCAACTCCAGACTCCTGGGACATGTCACATGTCCCAAGAGGCTGCATAACCAGCCTCGGTGTGCGTTGGGATTTTGCAAATCTGCATTTAGAAGCCAGCTGTAATTCCTCAGAAAGTCAGAGCCAGCTACCAAATCCAAGACGGCGATGCCAGGGATCCACAGTGGTGAGAAGAATTAGTTGTGGGAAGACAACACCAGACTCCAGAGACTGGTAAGTACCTGATTTTTAAAAGTCAGCCGCTACAGTATGTTGTTCTTCTTACAAAGCATACAGGGAAAAGCTTATCTGTTCAGGACTTGAATTCCCTATCATGTTGTACTTTAAGTGCACAATTAGTGATGGACGAACATCGGATGGGGAGGTTCGCGAACGCCATCAGCGAACTTTCACATGTTCGCGACGGACCCCATTCGCTTTAATGGCAGGCAAACATTAAAAACCTCCAGGTCATATATTGGAAAAGTTGCCATAAAAATTATTTTTTTTTTTCAGCCAAAAAATATTTTTTTTTTTCTAAATCAGCCAGAACTGACAGCAGCCGGTAAAAACATGTCAAATACATATAGGGTTCATTCACACGTCTGTAAAATGGGTCCGCATCCGTTCCACAATTTAGCGGAACATTTACAGACCCATTGCTTTTCAATTCCAGTCTGAAAAATTAGGCATTCACAGGATAAAGAAGTAAGTGTCAGCCAGTTCAGGCCCCAAACCTTTGCCCACAGGCGTTCACCTGACAGCAAAGAACTTGGTTTTCTGTGGCTGGAGGTACATTAGGCATTTACAGGATACAGAAGTAAGTGTTGGCCAGTACAGGCCTCAAAAATTAGCCAACAGGCGTTCACCTGACAGCAAAGAACTTGGTATTTTGTGGCTGGAGATACATTAGGCATTTATAGGATCAATAAGTGTTGGCCATTACAGGCCCCAAAAATTAGGCATTCAACGGACATAAAAGGCCTTTTATGCCACTGTATTTTCCTAAGACAGGGACCATGAATTGTTATGGGTGGTGGTGGATATTTGTGGGCTGTCATGAGGAATTTGAATGAAACATGGTCTACTGGTCAGTGGTCACATGTGCTGAATTTCTCCGACATCCATGCCTCATTCATTTTTATAAATGTTAGGTAGTCAACCCTGTCGTGAGCTAGGCGAGTGCGCTTATCGGTCACGATCCCCCCTGCTGCGCTGAACGTCCTTTCGGACAGGACACTGGACGAGGGGCAAGCCAACAGTTCCATTGCAAATTCTGCAAGCTCTGGCCAGAGATCAAGCCTGCCCACCCAGTAGTCCAGGGGTTCATCACTTCAACACATCGGCCGTTAACCCAATGTAGTCGGACACCTGTAGGTCTAGGCGTTCCCTGATTCTGGATACGGAGGACAGTTGTGGATGGGTCGGCTGAAAGAATGATCTCAGACTCATATCAGAAGTGACCAACACATCTTCAAACCGCCCTCTTCTTGCAGGCACTGTTAGATTGCTACCCGCAACTGTTTCTCTGTGAGTGGAAATTCCTCTGCCAGCGCACGCAAAAGCAGAATGCAGCATTTCCCAGAGCAAGGCCTGGAAGTGCTTCATTCTGACAGCCCTCTGTGATGGTGTTAACATTTCTGCCATTTTTTGTTTGTACCGGGGGTCTAAGTACATTGCCACCCAGTACAGGTCCTTGCCCTTTATGCTTTTTATACGGGGGTCCCTCTTCAAACACTGGAGCATGAAGGCCCCCATTTGCACAAAACTGTAAGCGGCGTAGTGGCCTGGCTCCTGCTCATCATCCAGGATAATGTCGTCCTCGTTCTTCTCCTCTGCTCCTGCTCCTTGACGGCTTGATCAATGACACGACGCAATGCACACTCCAGAAAGAAGGTGTAAGGTACGATGTCACTGATGGCGCCCTGGCTGCGATTGACCAGTTTGGTGATCTCATCAAATGACCGCAGAAGTCTGCATGCGTCGCACATGAGCAGCCACTGGCGCAGTAAAAAAAAACCAAGCTCCCCAGAGCCTGTCCTGCCACAGAGTTCGTACAGGTAGTCATTAACTGCATGTTTCTGCTGGAGCAGCCTATCAAGCATATACAAGGTTGAGTTCCATTGCGTCGGGCAGTCACAAATAGGACGTCTGACGGGCAGGTTGTGTTGCCGCTGAATGTCAGCAAGGCGAGCCATGGCTGTGTAAGAGATCTTCCTGGCCTGCCACAAGACGTCCTTGACCCCAGGATATTTGAAAACAAATAGCTGCCCAATTAAGTTCAGTGTAATTTTGGAAGAAAATAGTCCTAATAAGAACTATCTACAGCGCTTGCTAATATAAATAAATAAATATTCAAGTTGAGCAAAAATACTGTGCAAACAATATATAGCAAAGTGATCCCAATATTTGATAAAAAATATATATATAAATTTTCTAAAGGCCTCTGAGTCCACCAGTTTATATGGCAGTAGTTGGCGGGCTATCAGTTCCGACAAGCCAGCGCTCAAGCGGAGGGTATATGGTGGCGGTGGTGGTGTTGGTGGTGGTGTCTTTGCGGGTGCACACAGCAGAGAGTGAAGAGGGTGCAGATAGAGAGGATGAGGAGGGTGCAGAAGAGGAAGGCAGAGTGAGCAACTCAACCAAGTCTGGTGCGTCCGTCCTTTGACGTAATCGAACGCACCTTCTGAAGCTTCCTACTTTGGCTCCGGCCTGGTGCTCCTGCCCTACCCCTACCACCCCTGCGGAAGGGCCTGCCTATTCCTCTGCCTGTCCTTTTTTAGATGACCCTGTGACAAAAGTCTCTAGAGAAGCACAGTATATGTGGAAGAAGGTATATAACAACCCGCTTCAATCTGTCGTTTTGGGGGGTCACAGGTTTATCACACCAGTTATGAAAAATATTTTCTAGTAACTTTTGTCACTGTGTCTAGCAGAGTTAATGCAGCGATAGAGGCAAAATTTCTGCAGTACCCAAATACACTATTATGAAAGTATAACACCCCACTTCAATCTGTCGTTTTGGGGGGCCACTGGTTTATCACACCAGTTATGAAAAATATTTTCTAGTAACTTTTGTCACTGTGTCTAGCAGAGTTAATGCAGCGAAAGAGGCAACATTTCTGCAGTACCCAAGTATACTATAATATGCTTTCTATATTAGAAAGTATATTATAAGTGTATTGCACCCCTATATACTGCACACCAAACAATAGTACACTTATACCAAATACCAGTCTTTGAAAGGACTTTTGTGGACCTATAACAGAGCGATTTGTGTCACTGACAATCTGTCCCTGCTCCCCACAGCAAACCTCTCCCTACACTGACAAAAGAGAGAATATAGATAGTACATCTATACCAAATACCAGTTCTTAAAAGGACTTTTGTAGACCTATAACAGCGCGATCTGTGTCACTGACAAACTGTCCCTCCCTACACTGGCAAAAAGCAGAATGTAAAATGGCCCCCAGATCAGGTCTATTTATAAGGTAGGGGGTATGTCTGTGTGCTGAAATGTCTCAATTGGCTGTCCTGTACCACCTGATGGATGTGTCCTGGGTCAAAATTCTTCACAATGTAAAAAAATATGGCGGCCGCGAATATGTTAGCATGATCGGCGGACAGCGAACGAGCAAAGTTGGTCGTGAACCGACCGCCAGGCGAACCGCAAGGCCATCTCTATGCACAATTCCACACACTTTGACTCTAATATGATGATCTGGGAACCCATATTACAGGTCTGTATGTATTTCAATGCATTGCCAAACATGCCAACTATAGGCTTTTGCGACCTCTCAAATACAGAAAAATTGATATACCAAAGTGTTAATACTAAGAAGTTTTCCTAGCCACTATTTAATATCAATCCTGCCTGTGAAGTTAGAATCAAATTAGTGATATATCAGGTGTAGTGAGAGGAATTTTTAAAGCACACATTTAAAGAAGTAGAACAACCTATCCCACGTGTGAAGAATTTCTTGAATCTGGCTACAGTGGAGTACAGGTCCTGGTCAGTGTAGTGCATTGTTTGTATTCAGCCAGTGCACTTTAGCTGTAAAAAATGATTGATAATAACGAAGAGCATTTGCACCACATACCTTTTGATTTAGGGTGTTCAATCCATGGGGAAATCAGAAATTGTGGTTTCTATGCTGCACCCATGTAATCTCCTGGAAAACAGATCATTAAAACGTAACTCCACTTTTATTGAGAAAAAAACATTCCCCTCTGGGTGATCTATGTACATTACAAGTTTTTTTTTTGCAAACTTTGTTGCAGAATCCTACCTTTTGTTATTCTGAAGAAATCATTGTTTGTTCCTCTGTGGCTCTGTGCTGAGTAGGTATAATGGGAGTTGTTTCATAATTATCTAACAGCTGTGGCAGCTGCAGGGCTCTAATGAGGAAAGCTGCTGGGCCTGCATCCCTTTAAACGTGTTCCTATTGGGAGTATCTCGCCAAAAATTACATTTTTTTTTTGCAGGGGATGCCAGAAACCTATATTGTATCTTAGGCAGACTTCTAGAAAAATTGGTGAGCCAATCACACAAGCAGGAAATTATGTTTCTGGGGTGTGGTCAGTACACATTCTGTGTACAGAACAGCTCCAGGTTGCCATATTGCATTGCATTTTCAGAAAATTACAACAGCTGCAGATTGAAAAGGAAAGGTAATTTTTTAATAACATTCAATTACAATATGATTTGTGTTGCAATTGTATACGCTATATTGTTTTTTCTTTATTTGCTGATTTTTTTCCCTACGAAAGTGGAGTTACCCTTTAACTACTAGGAAGCAAGCAGTCCCTGCATCCCTGCATAAGCTCAGCTTCAGAGTAGAGAGCCTCTGGAGCAGTACTAGGGACAAGTTCCATATGTGCATTTTGTTTTCTACAATTGACTGCCAGAAATCAGAACTACACAGGGAAACAGAAAGGCCAATTCACAGCTCCAGGTGAGAGGTGTAATCCTGAGGACAGGTGGGTTTGGGTGCTAGCCCCGGCTCACATCTGTTTATACAACTTGGGAAAGAAATTGGCGGCACACCTCCGCTGGTCCAATAGATTTATTGAAACATGTATAAAACTGCCACCAGGACAAGGACACAGACATTGGAAAGGTTGGCGTGTTTCACACTGACAAGGTGCTTCTTCAAAACCCTTTGAAGAAGCACCTTGTCAGTGTGAAATGCATCAACCTTTCTATGGTCTGTGTCCTTGTCCTGGTGAAAACACACATTACCAGTCCCTGCGCAGATCCTGGAGATTAATTCTCAAGCTGGGGAATCTTGTAATATGGCCTGTGGTGAAACACATGAATGAAGCGTGGCAGCTCTCCTAACCCTCCATGGGATATGAGGCAAAGAAGCTGTACAAAAAATAAAGGAACAGTGCACACACTGCCCTAGTGTAACACCATTTATTTGAAGTTAATAGAAGCCATAAAAACAGGTACTCACAAACAGATAGGAAGTCATGCGTGGAAATAAATATCCCCCGATGATGTTTGCAGGGCTCTCTCCTCCTAGCCTCGGCAGCTCAGCTGTTCGTCCTTGCATGGGGTTGCTAGGGACAACGTTTCGGAGGCGAGACCTGAAGAAAGAGGCTACGCCTCCGAAACGTTGTCCCTAGCAACCCCATGCAAGTCATGCTCTGGGTCCCGATCGGGGAGTCTCCCTCTGCTTAACCGCATTGTCAGTTTCTCTGAGCGGCTACAGCATCCGGTTCTTGGAGAAGGTTCTTGGTGGCGGCTGGACCATGCGTAGGCGCACCACATCGAGTCTCCTTGAGTAATCCGAGGTGGTTGGCTTAGCCGTACGATACTCACTGATCAGTGCAGGATGAGAGAGCCCTGCAAACATCATCGGGGGATATTTATTTCCATGCATGACTTCCTATCTGTTTGTGAGTACCTGTTTTTATGGCTTCTATTAACTTCAAATAAATGGTGTTACACTAGGGTGGTGTGCGCTCTGTTCCTTTATTTTTTGTACATGTCCTTGTCCTGGTGGCAGATTTATACACTTTCAATAAATCTATTGGACCGGCGGAGGTGTGCGGCCAATTTCTTACCCAAGAAATCAGAACTGAAAAGGAACCACAGAGGTTATTTTTTCTTTAGTTTATAAACTGTTGTTTTATTTACATTGGTTCAGCATCTTGTTTAGCAAATAAACATTTAATGCATGGCAAAGGGTTCCCAGAGCACAATGGGTTATTTATTACATATCAGAGCAGCTTGCTTTACAGTTTGTCTAATAAGAACCCTCCTAAGCAGTCCCATGATGACAGATAAGAATCAAGTAAAAAACGCATTTTGTGGCTCAGCTTGCCACTTTCACAGTTCAGGTTGAAAACACACATATTTCCCTAGGAGAAATTATGTCATCAAGTTCGGAAGGATCTCAGGAAGCCCCACACCACAACCACCCTGTTTTGATTACTCGTTTCGCTTCAGCATAGCTGAAAAGTAACCATACTAATGATGTGAAAAGAAAACTAAAGCACCACCTACTGGCTGGAATGAAAACTACATAACATTACAAAAATATAACCTTTTTTAAAACAGGTATTCTTTATTTCTAATGGCTGGAATACACGATAAGAAAATCGGCTGAAAATTTCTGTTCTGCAAACGATCGCCCGATATTCTACTCGTTAATGCCCAGCCATCACTGACCAATATCGATATTGTGAACGAAAAATACAGTTTGAAAAAAAAAACGAAAAATTCTGTCGTCTCGTTTGCGAATGAACGCTATTCTATACGTTGGTGTTAAGGTTGTTCATTTGAAATCTGTAGAACATCATCACGCTGAACAGTTTCGATGGTCGGCGGACAACAGTTGGGCGATATTCGGCCCATGTATGTTGGCAAAGTTTTCGACCAACGAACACTTTTTCATTAGTCGGTGGTCGAATGATCGGGCGATATTCTAATCGTGTATTCCGGCCATAACTCTAATAAACAAAGAAAGAATGTACAAAATTATTATTCATTTTTTTTAGGAAGTATAAACATTTTTAGTTTTTTTTCTATATAAATCCTTGATTTTATTGGAATAAGTGTTATGAAATTGGGAGTTTTATTTTTTGGATTGATTTTTTTTTTAATTAAATAGTGCAGCCTGATGCTGCTGTTTGTATATGCTACACTTTGGGTTAAATGCTGGAAATTTACAATGTGCATAGTCATTTCATGATTACCATGTTCAGAGGCTGCTCGTTCTTTCCTGTTTATGCAAAGGACACTGACAGTTCTTTTCAGGAGAAGGTTAAGGATTGTTGTGTTTTTTTTTTTTTTACTCACAGTCTAAATTGCATGGTCTGTTATCCATGAAAATGTTGGTGTATCTGTGGTTTCCTGCATTGCATGGCGTGACATGCTTGTATATGGGTTTTGTAAATATTATCTTCAAGAGTACTAACTGTGAAAAGCACTGTTTAGTAAAACTATCATAATGAAGGGTGGTATGCATGTATTAACTTTGCTGCATCATCCAATTGTTCTTCTACTATGCAAAGATGTCATATTTAAGGAAAAAGTGCTTTTGGGAGATGTGAACTACCTTTTCAGTCCTTATTACTTGCAGTAAAGCCTGCACATGCTGGTTTATGCAAAGTTAGCTAAGTTCATCGAAAACTTTTTTGTATAGAATATGGAAAGGTTTGTATTGCTCTCCAGGGGTCTATTAGCAAGCTTTTCCTGATTTACCTTTACAGTGATAGCAGTTTTCCCACACAGGAAGTGAAGGCAACCCTTTAACACCAACACAGACAAAAATATATATTTTTATTTACCGGTAGTAATAGGAGAAGGCTAGGACCCCTAACATATTTTATTTATCCTGTCCCTGTTGCAGATTTTCTCTCACTTATTGTTTGGTGAAATCATTGTCATTGGGACAGGAAATCAAGGTAAATCTCTCCTGTATTTCAGTAAAAAAAATAAACATAAAATGTAGGGGTTCTAAACCTTCCCCAGTTTTTCCAAAATGAAAAAAAAAAACTTGGCTGAACACAGACCCTAACGTCTGCTCCCTTGCCCCAGCCTGTAACTAAGGTACAGTTTTTTCGGGGGAGTGAATAGAGATTTTATCGGTACCGGCCTTCACTTCTGCAATTCTCGCCTAGGCAAGGATGACATCCCTTACCCAACCCCTTTCCTTCCTGCAGCCTCCTGGGGCACCTCACATGTCCCAGAAGGCTGCAGAACCATTAATAAAGCACCACAGTTCGCACATGGGCAGCGGGGAGTCAGCTATGGTTCCTCAAAAAGCCACAGCCAGCTCCCGCATCTAAGATGGCAGTGCCAGGGATCCCCAGCCATAAGAACTGGCTTCAGGAGGACAGACACTGGTAAGTACCTGATTTTTTAAAAGTCAGCAGCTACAGTATTTGTAGCTGTTGACTTAAAAAATGAAGTTCCTCTTTGAGCTACTGTAAATTATATGCGAAATTCTTAGCCAAGATTGATCACATGTGGCCTATTATGTTAAGGCGCTGTAGCTATGAATAGGAAAGGTTGTCTGCTTCCAGAAACGTTTATCAGAACAGAATGTAATGAAGAGGAAGAAAATAAGTGAACACATAACAAAATGGTAGCACAACCACAGACACCTGTAAAAATGGTGCAAACCAGGAGATATTGTAACTACAAACATGCTAATGGTAAAAGCATAATATTCAATGAAAAAAGACATTATGAACTACTAAAAAAACTTTTATTTGTTATCCTACAATCATTAGAAATTGGGTAGATTGCTGAAATTATGAGAACAAATTCTTTTTAATATTAACAACATTTTAGGATACTAGCTACAATATTATATTGGTCCTTACATCACTTTTCATCCAAAGAACTATAGAGCTATTTTTTTTTCTTAGAGGTAAGCATTCATACAGCTTTTTTTCTATTTCAAATATTGTATTTACCTTTTTTTTATAATGAAAGTTTATTAAATTTTCAGAAAGACAAAATGCAAAATATACAACAAGAATCACAAAGAAGTAAAAAACATAAATTCCACTTCTGATGCACATATATAAAGTAATCCACCAAATACAGGATGCAAATTACATACATACAAGTCAAGCGTATATCAGACACCAAATGCACCCGGGTTCTCCACCCATCCCCACACCATCATTACGGGTGTGGGAGACTAGGCAAAGGAGAAACCAAGGCACGATAGGAATCCCCTTCATACATACACACCTGATTTGGTCAAACAAGTAAGACATGTGAATAGTGGTCAGATGTGGATTAAATAGAACATCAGTCAAATAAGGAATGGAAAGGGTAGTGGGGGAAGGAAAACTAACCTTCAGGAAAAAAGAATACAGGGAAGATAGCAATCAATTAAACAACTAGTCTTGGGTATGGCTATAGACTACTTTAGGTAGCAAATATGTACACATCTGAGGTAGAGTAGAGGGATCACGATTAGTTAGTAGGTATTTCAAAGGAATAATACATCCAGCCTGACCACATGTCTATAAATATGTCTTGTTGGTCTTTGACCATGTGTATCCACCTCTCTGCTTCCATGATAGCATCAACCTCCCTTTTCCAGTCAAGCAACGTGGGACATGCTGATTGTTTCCAGTATTTGTGAATCAGGGATTTATCTGTGTTTAGTAAATATGGAGTGACACTCCTCTTATATACTTTAGTCAATTAAGGGGCACCGTGGAAAAGGAAATGTAAGAGAGAGAACCTTATGGGACAAATGGACGTTTTCTGGATCCATGGTGTAATTGCGTGAAAGTTGGTTGCACCCGCTCCAGCAGCGATCATCGGCAGCCAGAAACATCTGGGCTAGGTGGGACTGGGACCTATACCACCTAGAGAGATATTTACAGTATAAGATGTTTCTTGAGTACGTGAGCTAATGGAGGAAGTGTGTGTGAATTTGATCATCCTTTGTATATGTAAAGAGCTGAAACCCCGACCTATCTCTCTCTCCCAATCTCGAATATAATAGGAGACAGATTTGGTTTGTGAGCTAAGCATGAGTTTGTATATTTGTGACAATAAGTGTTTGGTATCCGGAAGATCAAGGCATAAGGATTCCAAGTTGGTAAGTGTATTAAATGGTCGTATTTGGGGTTGTAATTTACTAAGAAAGTCTGTTATTTGGTGATGTCTCCAGGATGAAAACGGGATAGTTCAGTATGAAACCTGTATCTCAGAAAGAGGGGACAAAGTGCCCTCGGGAGCATATTTTGCACATGCAACTTTCCCGTCAGAGCCCCATGAGCCAAAGAATCCTGGTACTTCTCTAGGTGGAAACCAGGGATAGCCCCCAAAAGGTGCCAATGGGGAGCGTATTGGCCTGAGGCATTCTATAGGTCCCATGTTGACAAAGATGCCCGAGTCATTGGGAAAGTCCAGTCCAAAAGACCTCTAAAGGCTCATGGAATCCAAGGGGCGCCTGCAAGATTCCTACCCGCCATTGTTTTTTCCAGCGGAACCCATAATTTATTTGATGAGTCATGACACCAATTCAATATACGAACTAGTGCCATGGCTTTGTAGTAAAAAGCTATGTCAGTGAGTCTAACACCATCGTCCAAATTGGGCTAGATCATGGGCTAGTCTAGGGTTTCTGTGTCAAGGTCTTACCTTGCCCTCATGTTGGCAGCCATCTTGGACATGTGCAGACTGCTGCCTTTTATAAAGTCTGATTCCATCATTACTTGCCTGCTGCCTGGGTGTCTCACAGTGATAATGCTGCACACCTGACTATATCAATCACCTGATGGATTGAGGTCCTTGCTGTTGCATTTGTGCTCCAAAGTGCAACTCTGCTAACAGTCTTTTGTTCTCCGTGTTCCTCCGTGTTCGACCTGGCTTGGCTGAGGACTCTCCTGGCTCTCGACCCCGCATCGGCAGATGACCCCTCATCGGCAGACGACCCTGCAGCGGCAGACTACCCGTTTTTGGACTCAAACCCGGCTTGGATGACTACCCGCTTCTAGACTCGAACCCAGCTTGAATGACCACCCACTTCTGGACTCGACCCCGGTTTTTGTCTGTACTTGCTTCCCCACTCTTGTTGTGCATTTATTGTTGCTCCAAAAAAATGATTTATTTTACCTGCATCCCTGTGTGGTCTGGTTTTCTGGCACCCTGACAGTACACAAGGACCATGAATCCTGACAATGTAGGTACTCCCATGCTCCCAATGCTGGTTACCAGGCTCTATCAACAAGATCACCTTTTGGGTCAGTTTGCTCAGGAGTTATAGACTTTTCTTGCTCGCACAGCATGACTTGCTCCTGGTGCTGCTAGACTGGTGGTTCCTCCTGCTGTTGCGCCTGCCGCTGCTCCTGTTGCCGCTCCTGCTTCTGCAGTTGCAACTGGAGTTGCTGTTGCCAGAGGGATGACTGGTTCAGCCCCCCTTCCGCAGTGCTTTGTAGGTGAACCGAGTCAGTGTCGTGGCTTCCTAAACCAAGTGGGCATTTAATATGAGATAGTTCCTCAGGTGTTTCCTTCTAATAGGTCGAAGGTGGGCTTCCTAATCTCGTTGCTCTCAGGCAAGGCCTTGGCCTGGGCAAATCCCTTATGGGAGAATTATAATCATGTGACACTCGATTACCCGAGTTTTGTTGCCTCCTTTCGTACAGTATTCGATGTGTCTGCTTGCTCTGCCTCTGCTGCAAAGCAGCTCCTGTCCATTCAACAGGGTATATGAACCACTGCCGTGTATGCCATTGAATTTCGTACCCTGGCAGCAGTGGGCTGGAATAATAGGGCTCTGGTGGCTGTCTTCTCTCATGGTCTCTCCGATGCATTGATGGATGAGATTGTGGCCAAGGATCTCCCTGACGAGCTCAAGCCTTTTATTTCCTTCCTGATTTTGATTGATACCAGGCTCAGGGAGAGACCATCGTTTAAGGAGCACCTGTGGAGGCCTCCTACCAGTTGGGTTCCTACATTTTCTTTTCCACCCATTCCTCCCTCACCTCCCACACCTCCTGGAGGGTGCGTCTGGCTGTGAAATCATGCTGGGGTTCATTCGCCTTTCCAAGGTTGAGCAGGCCTGTAGGGAGGAGGGAGGGCTGGTGTCTGCGTTGCAGTCTTGGCAGACATTTCCTGAAATCCTGTCTGACCCGTCTGGGAATTGCTCGCACCTAGGGTCCTGTCGGGGGCAGACCTTAGGTGGAATTTCTTCATCCCCCGCTTTCCCGTAAAGATAAACCGCTAATCACTGTGGTCCTCTCCAGGGCAGTGGGTTTAGTGGTTACTCAGGCATTGGTAGACTCCGGTGCTGGCGGTTATTTTATTTTATTGACAGTACATTTGCTGCTGCGAATTCCATACCCTTGCAGCCTTGTGTTCCTCCACTGATTATTGAGGCGATTGATGGCAGATCCCTGCAACCGGCACAGGTTACCCACAAGACTGTTCCAGTTGATATGGCGATAGGGGCTGTTCACAGGGGGTCGACCCATTTCCGGGTTAGTTAGTCTCCGCTCTACCCCGTTGTTTTGGGATATCCTTGGCTTCAAAAACACAATCTGACTTTTGATTGGCAGTCGGTCGAGATCCTTTCTTGGTCTCCACAGTGTGGTGCTGCTTGTATCTATGGACCTGTTAAGGTACTTTTTACCTCCTCGGAATCAGTGTTGCCTACCGAATATTGTGTGTATCAAGATGTATTTGACAAGGAGAGCACTGGTGCTCTTCCTCTTCATCGTCCATACGATTGTGCTATAGACTTGCAACCTGGTGCCATTCCCCTTCGTGGCAGGGTTTATCCTCTTTCGGTTGCGAAGAATAAGGCCATGGAGGAGTATGTTGCGGATGCGCTTGCCCGGGGGAACATTCGCAAGTCCACTTCTCCAGCGGGTGCCATTTTTTTCTTCGTAAAGTAAAAGGGGGGTGAGTTGAGACCTTGCATTGATTATAGGGGCCTCAATCGCATCACTGTCAAGAATGCATACCCGATTCCGTTGATTACTGAGTTGTTCGACTGCCTCAAGGGAGCAACGGTCTTTACCAAGCTTGACCTAAGGACAGCGTATAACCTCGTAAGGATCAAGGAGGGCGATAAGTGGAAGACCGCGTTTAATACCAGAACCGGTCTTTATGAATCTCTGCTTTTGCCCTTTGGCTTGTGCAATGCACCCGCTGTCTTCTGGGAGTTCATCAATTATGTATTTCGTGAAACGTTGAAGCAATGCGCGGTAGCCTATTTGGACGACATCTTGGTTTACTCTGACTCCATTGAATCATACTACCTGGATGTCATACGGGTGCCGCAACGGTTACGCGAGAATGGACTTTTCTGTAAGCTTGAGAAATGTAAATTCCACCTGTCTCAGGTTGCCTTCTTGGGCTACATTTCTGCTGAAGGGTTCTCTATGGACCCACAGAAGGTTTCGGCTGTTCTACAATGGCCCAGCCCCAATGGTCTCTGTTGCATTCAGCGTTTCATTGGGTTTGCCAACTACTATTGGAAATTTATCAGGAACCTTTCCTCTTTGGCCAAATCTATCTCTGATCTGACCAAGGGGGGTAGTGATTCCCACAATTGGATGCCTGCTGCCATCCAAGTTTTCCAGGCTCTCAAGTCTGCTTTTGCTTCAGCTCCTACTCTGTCTCATCCCAATACTGGTTTTCCCTTTGTCTTAGAGGTGGATGCATCTGAGATGGGAGTAGGCACCCTCCTGTCTCAGCGTCGCATACCCAATGGACCCTTACTTCCTTGTGGGTTCTACTCCAAGAAGCTGTCTCCAGTTAAATGTAATTACGAGATTGGAGACAGAGAGCTCTTAGCCATTATCCTGGCTCTCAATGAATGGAGGCACTTTCTCAAGGGTTCTGTGGTTCCAGTTCTCATTCTCACCAATCATAAGAATCTGACATATCTCTCGGAGGCCAAGAGGCTCACACCCCATCAGGCCAGATGGGCCTTATTAACTATGTGGTCTCTTATTTGTCCTCCTCCAAGAATGTTAAGGCTGATGCCTTGTCTTGCCAGTATTCTGAGGGAGGACCCTGTGCCGACACCGGTCATACCTTCAGATCATAACCTGGCTGTCACCCAAACCAACCTATCCTCTCTTCTTGGGGAACAGATCTTGGCTGCTCAACCTGATGCTCCCACAGATAGACCTGCTGGCAAATGTTTTGCACCTGAGGGGTTGCGCATCAGACTGTTGTGCACGTACAACAATTCCAAGACTGCTGGTCATCCTGTTAAGAACCAGATGTCCTGGGCTATTCCCATCAGTTCTGGTGGCCATTTCTCCGCACTGATGTTGCTGCTTGTTAGGTCTGTGCCCAGATTAAATCTTCTCGGCACCTTCCCTTGGGCCTACTGTATTACATTCCCAATGGGGAGCGTCCCTGGTCTCACCTGGCAATGGGTTTTATTGTGGAACTTCCCGCATCCCGAGGTCACATGGTTATCCTCATGGTCGCCCATGTTCTCCAAAATGTGCCACTGTGTTCTATTTAAGCTGCTGCCTACTGCTCAGTGGCTTGCCTCGGTGTTTGCCAGGGAGGTTTTCCGTTTACACGTGTTGTCTAAGGAGATTGTCTCAGACCGTGGGAGCCAGTTTGTCTCTAGGTTCTGGCTTGCTTTTTGCTCCCAGTTGGATATTCCACTCTCCTTCTCCTCGGCCTACCATCCGCAGTCCAATGGTGTCACTGAGCGTTCCAACCAAGCTCTGGAACAATTGCTCTCTTGCCATATCTCTGACCATCAGGACAATTGGGTTGATCTGCTACCCTGGGCAGAGTTTGGCAGGAGTTCTGCCATCAACTCATTTTCCGGAATGTCTCCATACATGGCCAATTATGGGTTCCAACCTGCGGTGTTGCTCGAGTCGTTCTCACCACATGGCATTCCCGGCCATAGAGGATCATCTTCGTGCCCTCTGTTCCTCTTGGGTGCAGATTCAAGAGTCTTTATGGGTCTCTGCACAGTGTCAGAAGCTCCAGGCAGACCGGAGACATTTTTCTGCTTCTTCGAACCAGGTCGAGGAGAGGGTGTGGTTTTCGACCCATAATCTCTAACTCAGGGTGCCCACTCCAAACCTGGCACCCTGTTTTATTGGGGCTTTTCGCATCCTCTGTAAGGTGAACCTGGTGGCCTAAGTCTTCCCCCAGGCAAGCGTATCTCCATTGTCTTTCACGTGTCACTTTTGAAGCCACTGGTTTGCAATTGCTATACTTCTTCACTTCCTCACCCTTGTCCCATTCTTGTGGGCAATCATGAGGTTAGCAACATCTTGGATTCTTGTCTGTTCCGAGGTCAGGTTCAATACCCGGTGCACTGGAAGTGTTATGGTCCTGAGGAGTGCTCCTGGGTTACCTCCGCTGATGTTCATGCTCCTGCCCTTCTCCGCGCTTTCCATGCTTCCTTTCCTCAGAAATAATTTTTTTCTCAGCAGGAGAAAAAGGGCCCATTGAGGGGAGGGTACTGTCAAGGCCTTACCTTGCCCTCCTGTTGGCATCCATCTCGGACATGTGCAGACTGCTGCCTCTTATAAACTCTGTTTGCATCATCACTTGCCTGCTGCCGGGGTGTCTCATAGTGAGGATGCTGCACACATGACTATTTCTATCCCCTGATGGGTTGCAGTCCTTGCCCTTGCATTTGTGCTCCAAGGTGCATCTCTGCTAGCAGTCTTCTGTTCTCCATGTTCTTCCGTGTATGACCTGGCTTGGCTGATGACTCTCCTGGCTCTCGACCCTGCATCGGCAGATGACCCCGCATCGACAGATGACCCCGCATCAGCAGACTACCCGCTTTTGGTCTCAACCTTGGCTTGGATGACTACCGGCTTCTGAACTAGAAGTGTGAAGAACTCCTCTAAGGCTTGTGGTTCTTTCCTGCCCTCTAAGGCAGGCCTTTTTTAAACCATGGTGACCAGGCACCCTAGGGTGCCTTCTGGTTTCCTCAGGGGTGCCTTGGCAAAATGCCAAAAAATTGTGCCAAATTGATCAAACAGTGTGTACAAGTCAGCGGGTGGATCAAGGCTGCCTTTTGTTGCACAAAGCCACAGGTTTTCATTCTACAATATTACAACTTTGGGCACTATGTGGGCCAGCCACGAGTGTCCTAGCAATCGCTGATGTCATAGGTTGATAACAAGTATGTCGGGCACCTGCACTGTATCCTTGTTTGACCCCCTCCTCTGTCAACACTGGGGCCATTTTGGCAGCATGTGGGAGAAAAAATAAAGGAGAACTGGAATACTAGCCAGTGTGCAAAAGTGTATTTGCTTTTAAGAATAAATTACCTCTAATGGTGGGCGTTCTAAATACGTGAAGCCTGCACCATGTAAAACTATTAACTTAATTTCTTTTGCAATTTAAAATGGAATGCCTTGAGATTGTGCATCCTTTTAAATTGAACCCTGACTGGAAAAGGGTTGAAAAACACTGCTCCAGGGGACAAACTCCCAACCCCCCAAATGTTATGCCAGTCTCCCTGTTTAGCTAGCTAAATATATTTATGTAAAAATGATTATTGTACATAAAATATTGATATGTCCAGAACAATAGTATATAACCATCACCTATATATTTTATATATATATTATTAGAGAGTTGGCAAGCTGTGGCCATATTATCCAAACACTGCACACTGGGCCCTAGATCAGTAAAGCTGCAGCTGCACATCTTTGTAGATATGATAAAAAAAACAGTAGACCCCTTCACAGATCTGATTCTGCTCTCTTCTCCTGTGTCCCAGTCATGAAACATATGATGTGACTTAAAATGAATGGGTTAAATGCATGCATTCCCCAGGCACCCCTGTGAACTTGTGTGTATTACAGTACCAGTGACATTATATTGTACACTATTTTGGAGGCAAGGTCTGATGAAAAATTTTTGATTTTCATTAAAGTGTAAGTTCAGGTTTACTAAAAACACGCTATGCTATCAAATATAGGTATAACAGCACACTCTGCTAAACCTACTTTCCAGCCACAGCTCCCTTTCTGTTTTGAAAGTCCACAACCACATTTAGAAGAAGCTTGTTTACAGGTGTTAGTGTCCCCTTAGGTCCTGCCCTTCGTCTAGTGATGTCATGGGTGGAGCTAGTACCCATATAATACTAGCTGTGAGTAGGGTCCAGGATGGGCAGGGTTTGGGAACAGAACACTCTGGTGCTGCACTGTGTAGGGTTTATCCCAGAAATAGTAAATGAGAGTGCCTGGCTAAACTGGCTTGGACTAAGAATGGGACGCCTTGCGTTTGTTCAGGATACTTAGGAGGGACCTTGCCACCTCTGACCATCATCTGCTGGTTTGTGGCTCAATGAGGAAGGGCCTAGGACTGAGCATCCAAGGGGGCAGCTGATCCAACTTGGTAGTGATTCTGAGAAGAGTAGGGAACATGGTTAAAATTATGTATGTAGCGCCCTCCTAGGTAGGTGCTAGAGTGAGTGTATATAGTTTTTGGTTTCTCTGCTTAACAGGGAGACAGCTAGGCAAATTTAAGTGCTGTTTGCCTAACAGAGAGCTGGGATTGTTTAGTGAGGTCTACTCAGTGTACTCAGGTGCTGCTTATGCTGTCTTGAAAGTTTCACACTGATCCAATAGCTATGGAGTATATTGGACAGTGGGTGGAAACTTGGCAAATGAGAGCATGGATGTCTGTACAGCATTGGCCAATTAGAATGAGGATGGGCCCCAAGGCATGCTGGGTAACTGTATTTATATCTGAAGAGCACATCAGTTCTGGGTCTTCCTCTAGAGAGAGGTCCAGGAAGGGAGGGGACCTGCTGCCCCTCCTCAAGTGCAGGCTGTCATGCGGCCTCACCCATGATGATGCCACCCATGGTTCTTGTGAGAGCTGACTGAGGGAGGATGTCTGCAGATCCTGTCTGGTACTGCTGAAGAAGGCTGCCATGTGTGCTTCAGGAGCCTTGTGAGTACGGACCCCCACAGGGGATCCCTGGAACTTGTGCTGTTAGATCCCCCTCTGGTTGCTAGAATTCAGCTGCTGGGTGCTAGCTAAAGGGGACACTGGCTAGTGTCTTGAAAAGGCAAAGTTCACTGAGTTCCTTCTGCTACAAAGGGACTTGTTAATTTCATACAAGCGCTGTATGGTCCTACAGATAATCTGCTACACAGTTCTATAGAGAGAGTTGTCCTCATCTGTGAATAGTTAATTTGGAGTATCCTACTAAATCTTTTCTCCTATCCAAGTTTTCTAATTAAAATACAAAAACAAATCCCTTAGACTAGTCATTGAAGATAACGAGCGGAAGAGTATGTGCACCTGACTGTGTGAAAAAAAAATGGTATCTGGCTGTGGAGTAATGGGTGGGAGGCCCGGGCAAACTAATATCGAAGCGGCTCCTGCAGGGGTGCTGCTACACGTACACGACAAAGCCTGCTGCCAGGATGCATTTTTTTGCCAAAGGTGTTTTGCACTAAAGATTTTGCCAGTATGTCAAATGTAATGTTTTATTGGAAGAAATGACTGAATCCAGTAATGTCCAGATGCTGAAGCGCATCTGAGAGTATACATTCCTTTATTTCAAGCATAGTTTGCTTTTTAGTAAACTTGAACTTACATAAGAATGGTCAAATCAGTATAGCATACAATATGTTTTCTTTAAAAAAAAAAAATTACATTCAGTGTACAATAGCCCAGTGTTAAAGTCAACATATCCTCAATGTTTTTACAATTGTTATATGAAACTTTTTTGAGCATTGCATGTGTTCTTCCGTATGGATGTTATTCTTGTCATAGGACTATTCAGCATCTCAGTAGATTTTATGTGGTCCTGGGGGTGTCTTAAAAAGAGGACTTCTCTTCATTGTGGAGGATTTGAGTGTGTTTGCCTGCTTATTATGCTTCCATCTGCTGCCCTTGCAGAAACGTAGAAGCTCCCGAAAGATTTACAAAACAAGTTGATATATACAACGGTCACAGGATTTAAATTAATTTTCATCTTCTAGCTGGTTTGGCGGAAAAAACTTTGCAACACCTTCGTTATTTAACATGTCGATATGTTTGACATCTGTAGCAAAAATATGGGCAGTTGTACACATATTGGATTTCTAAAAGTCATTTTTCAAACATCTGTTTGGAAGTGTTAAGGTCCTGCTGAAAAACCTCACACAGCTGTAGGCAAACAGCCATATCTGGAATACAAATAGTTTGTGCAAACATCCTAGAAAGACTTTTCGGCCCAGTATTGGACCACATATATGTTTGTTTATATACAGAATGATAAGCAATAGTAAGGAGCAAAGCCATTTTCATCTCTACACCCGGCGCCATCAGACTTATTTTAATAACATGGCTCTGCATGAAAGGCCATTATTATCTGTAAAAATACCAAAAATGGATTTGTCCAGAAGAAAAAAATAACAATACACTTATTTTTTCTCTATAGTACTATGACATTTTATTTTTCTAACTCAGCTCATTTTATTTGCCAGTTTATTAACTACTAATAAAGATGAATTCCAGGTGTAGCACTACCCCTGAAGGAGCCGCTGATTAATTTGAATTCTCTGTTCTGCGCCTCAACTCCAAGAACACCCTCAGCCCCTCTGACACACCTGGTTAAATAAAAGTTACTGCAAACACGTATAAGAACACAAGTATAAATGGTGGTTTTAGCATAAATCAACACACAGAAGGTAGGTTTAGACACAATCCACTAAACAGTATAATCACTACGCCAAGGTCATTTAGAATGGAGTTCTGTGCAACTGGATTGGGAGTGACTCATAATTCAGCAAAGTCAGCAAAAAGCAGCGCACATAAGAATAGTTACATAGTTACATTGTTAGTGAGGTTGAAAAAAAGACATCAGTCCATCCAGTTCAACCTATGATGTGTGTGTGTTTGCTTTTAACCGTACATTGTGTACCCCTGTATGTTGTGGTCTCCAAAGGTGCCCATCTAATAGTTTTTTGAAACTATCAATGCTTCCTGCTGATACGACTGCTTGTGGAAGAGAATTCCACATCCTTACCGCTCTTACAGTGAAGAACCCCTTACGCATTTTAAGGTTAAACCGCCTTTCCTCTAGTTTTAGTGAATGGCCACGTGTCCTATTGTATCTCCTCTCTCTGAATAGTTTGTTCCTTATGCTAGGGTCGCCAGTACAGTATTTGTACATTGATATCATATCCCCCCTCAATTGTCTCTTCTCCAGAGAGAATAAGTTCAGTGCTTGTAGTCTTTCCTCATAGCTGATGTCCTTCATTCCCCTAATTATTTTTGTTGCCCTTCTCTGGACTCTTTCCAATTCCAGCACATCCTTCCTGGAATATTACTGAAATGTGAAATATAACACTAGTCTAAAGTGAATTCAAAGAAAATGTCTAGGATATGGTGCAATGTCCCCTGTGAGGTACCTCTTAGCATAACCAATAGGTAAAGGTCTCTGTGTAGCAGCTGTAAAGAGGCAGTCTTTAGTCCTACCTCTTCAACCTGCTAGCGCTGGGACCAAGTTTTACTGTTGGTGCACAAGAGAATAGTCCCAATGATACACTTGCATTGGCACTGCCTCTTTATATTTTTTTATGCTTTATTGGTATATAATCTTGCCATTTTTGTGCTGGCTGCCTTTGCTTTCAAATGATTTAACATTTGTTCTGAGCGCAGATATACTGTTCTGTTTTATGTTATATACATATCCACACAGCAATGACACAGCAATGACTAAGCACAGGTGTGTAAAACGCTCTGCTGAATTGTTCTTTGAACTGTGAGTGCCGGTCATGTCAATTCTTCTCATGGATTTATAAATAAACATCAAGATTTTAAGCTGGATGTGCCACTGCCTTTGCTGTAATTCGTCTCCACTCCATGATTGCGGACCCTGGCAGGCACCCAGTGCTCTGCAGACAGCTACCTGGTTCGACCTATGGTGGTGTAACTTGGTCTGTATTGAGCGATGTAAACCCTTTTGTTGTCCTATGCTATATACTGTACATTGTTATGTTGGTCCAAGGTGGAATAATGTAACTATGTTTAAAACATCCATACCTGGAATTCTACTTTAGTGAGTACCAGCATTTTTTTGTTGTAGAAGTATGTTTAAACTGTACTGAATTTCTTCATTCCTAGTTTGATATTTTTTTTTAGAAATGTACATTGGCAAAAATCTGGCCACTAAACGTCAGCAACAATTCTTATTCTTAGACTGTTTCTTATATGTTTTTGTATTTGTTTTTATAGACCTAGACCACAATAAAATAAAGGTCTACATTATAGTGATGTGAATATGCTAAAAAAAAAAAAAAAAAAAAAAACATTTGTGATAACTATGGCTAATAATATCACCCACCAATCTATAGTCCCCCATACACTAACGCTCTCATTTAGAGCAAATTAACTGGTTCTATTGAAAAGAAATAACTAAATATCTTCACTGTGTTCCCCTTCTGCTCCATTCCTTCATCAGGGTCTTACATTGACCTTTTACAAGGTTCATGATGTCCTCAGTGATCATTATTCAAGCCTGAAGATTTTTTTACACATTTGTTAAGTAGAGTAAATAGCTTAAAAAATATGCAATATGGAAGTCTGTTGGTGTACAGAACACTCTCATAAATGTCACTTCTGTCTGTGTGATTGACTCACTTGTTCTCTGAGACAGTTGCACCAAATTAAATATAAGGTCCCCTGTAATAGGAATTTAATATATGGTGAAATTCTTGCTAAAGAGTTAAATACTTCCAAATAGATGCAGACACATCAGTAGGGCTGCAATTAAGGATTATTTCCATAATCGATTATTGTTTTGAATAATCAAATAATCTGCTAAAATCCTCAAAAAAGTGTGGTGTACAATGTATTATTATTATTTATTTATTTAATGGATCATGCTTTGCTGGGGTTTTTTTCACCTTCCTCTTGATCAACTGCGGGTATAGGATTGTGTATATGGGATTGTATGGTTGGGTTTTCATTACTGTTTTTTTTTTATTGCTTGAGCCAGATGTGTCTTTTTTCAACCTAACGGTGTAACTATGTAATATAAATATATATATAATATATATATATATATATATATATAATATATATATATATAATATATATATATATATATATATATATATATATATATATATATATATATATATATATATATATATAATTACCCAGAAGTCAGATATACAGGGTTTTTTAACTGGGAGTCAGACATGTAGCTATATAAAGGGTGGAGGGGAGATATACATTTTTTTTATATTAAAGTAGTAGTAAAGGCTGAGACTTTTGTCATGGATATAATCATTTTAAATATAATGCACAATACTGGCAAATGTTTACTTTAAATTTAATTGTAATGCCTTATATTACGTCCAGTCTATCAGCATCCACCTTTTTTGGATTCAGATGCTGATCTTCCCTGCACAGAGCCCTTAAAGTGATTGTAAACAGTGGCTTTTTCTTTTCTTTTAAACAACAAACATGTTATATTTACCTGCTCTGTGTAATGGTTTTGCACAGAGCAGCCCTGATTCTCCTCTTTTGAGGCCCCCCTCCGGAACTTCTGCCTTCAGAATACAACAAGCCACAAAGTATAGTAAAGAGTACCCCTACAGCAGTGATGGCAAACCTTGGCACCCCAAATGTTTTGGAACTACATTTCCCATTATGCTCATGCACTCTGCAGTGTAGTTGAGCATCAAGGGAAATGTAGTTCCAAAACATCTGGGGTGCCAAGGTTCACCATCACTGACCTATAGCAAGGTAAAAAACGTCCTTCCCCTGCCCTGGACTACATATCCCATGAGGCATTGCTCCTTACACATTAACATGTTCTCAGGCACTTACTGACATGTAGCCAGACGACGTCTTTTGATGACGAAACGTTGGCGACTCCAGACGCGACGTCCACACGCCCCTTCCACGAGTCGGCTACTACTGTTTGTGCTGACTAGGATACATGCGGGACGCCACGATCAAATCCCTAGCCACCATTTATTTGTGCCTGTCTGTACTTTCATCCATGTGAGTAGTTCTTTTTGAATAAACCTTACTATTGTTTATACGGAATTACGCTATGGTCCTGTGTGCTATTCTTTTTAATACCCCATCTGATCACTATAAAGCTGCATTGAGGAACTTATCATTCGATGGCGCTACCTACGGTCTTTTGGAGGTCCTGAGATTTATGCTTTGTCTGGCGAGGCTGTCTCATTCATTTGAGTAGCCATCGCTTTCTGGTAATCTGCTTCTCCTATTAGTACACCGAGGTGTCCCCACTTTTCACATTTCCCGGGTGTCACAGGAAAAAAGGATCGTTATCATATTCACTTTGCTGGATTTGTTTTTATATTGGATTCTTTTGTGGGTCACTCCTTTATTTTTTCCACGCTTTTACAATTTTTTCTGATTGAATTCCTTTTTTGTATTTATCATCATTTATATTTTAGCGCTGCACTTTTTGTTATTATTGTTATTCTTTGATCACTGTCTGTGGATCATGTGTTAGCTGCTTTGTACACATTATCATATCTTTTTCATTTGTATCATTTCCTAGCGCAGAAATTACCCCCATTTTTTCCAATAAAGTTTCTTAAAATCCCTGATGGGTCACCCAGAAGGGATTGTTTTTTTCCCAACAAAAGTGGAGTTACACTTTACCTGAACCGGTGACCATGTTATGGACATTGAGCAGTAAATTTTAAAGCCAGCTCTCTCTGACTTCTGTAGCTCAACTTTATGCTCAAATTTTACAACAGACTTTGGGGTTCAACTGTAGTTGGTTCTTTTACAGCTGCTGTTTGTTAACATTAGAAGGCAAGGCAGGCTTCCGTGTTAATGTTGTCAGAAGAAGCAAGGGGAGAAGAGATGTGATTTAAAAGGAACCTGTGCCCAGACAATCTACACTAAATTTACATATTTTGGAAAAGCAGTCAAATCACTTTAAAACAACCCATTGTTCACCTCTGTAGCTTTAGGCATTGTGGAGAAATGTATCTTCGAAGTTCACCATGGAGGCATGTTCCTATTACTTCCTGTTGCACCAGAATCTTGGTCGCCTGTCAGCCTTCCAATGTAAACAAACAGCAGATGTTTCTGAATCCCACCCTAACCTTCAATTTTGCCTTGTTGTACACACTCCTGTCCTATAATGAAATTGCCTACTCTGATTTCACTTTATACTGTGAACATAGTGTTTAATAAAAGCTTCAGCAATTCATACAGAACTCACCTCATTTCCTGGCTTCAGGTCATATAGCACAATCTAGCCCTTTCCTCCCCTGGCTTACTGTCCCTGCCTCTCTCTTTCATTTAATTTCAATTATTTTAATCTTGGAGGGTCAGCATCACTCAGGACAGCTAAGGCTGTGAGGTGAATGTATGATATACAGTATATAAAGAGCTGCATAATTTGACGGCGCTATATAAGTACCTGTAAAAAATTAACAAGAAACCCCAAATGTTATACATTTCAGCTTACCAGATCTTAGATCTAGTGGCTGCAATCATTTTCTTTTATTTTTAAGGATGTTTTTTTATCGTTTTCACTTGATAGTCTAGCAATTAACGCATTTTCTGTTCCTTCATGGTTACACTTACTTCTCCTTTGTATCTGAGGTGGAAGCTAGGTGTGGCCCATAGGCTAGACTTCAAGATGTCTGCCATTTGTACTTACCCAATACTTACCTGATCTCCCCATGCACTTACTAACCCAGTGGGATATCACCTCTGTCAACTCTTTCTACGCGAATGGCTCTCTCATCCCCATTGCGGACATGATTGGCAAATATGGCCTCCCACAACATATGCACTATCACCTTCTGCGAATATCTCATTTTCTAAAAGCTCACCCTTTGTGGTCTATCTTGATAGATGGCAGAGTATGGGACCTTCTCATGGCCACAACGCCAAAATCCCCCAAATTATCGCAATACTATGATGTCCTGCTGGATAACTCCAAATTCTATAAAACCACTCATATGTTTAAATCGGACAAGGAATTAGGTACTACATTCTCTATACAACAGTGGCGATCTGCCCTTACTTAGATGGTACTATACGACCTATCTCCGAGCAGGTTTTTCTCAATCTTACTCCCAACTCTGCTGGAGGGAATGCTCACAGGTAGGGACTCCACGTCTTGTGGTCCTGTCCCTCACTGACGAGCTACTGGAACCGAGTATTTGCATATGTGTCCTGTCATACAGGTTGTATATTGAAACCATCTCCAGACCTTATGTTTTAACTGATTCCTCTCGCAGATATTATTATTTACTGCTTATAATGTTGAGAAATGTTTGATTTCCTTTCTTGTTATGCTTTAAACTTGAATAAAAATTATTTGCAAAAAAAAAAAAGATGTCTGCCATTGTTCATCTCAATGGTTGATTGATGGGATTAGTAGTTAAAGAAAGAAATATAAGTTTGTTTTTACTGTCACTTCACTTTACTGTAAGCGAAAAGGACACTGCATCTTTGGCAAGAGCAAAAGATATTTTCTGTACCTGCTAAAAATATTCTTGGCGAGAAAAATGAACACTAGAGCAGCCATCACATCTAAGGACTAGCTAGCTGCAATACATTACAATTTTTTCAGATACACTTTAACTAGAGGGTGACATATCCCTGAGCTGATCTGTACATGTAATTGTTAAACAGGCGTGTTTAAGGTTGAAGAATCTGTGTTGTTTTAGTTTGAGCATTTCTCTTCATCAGTAGCTGAGCATGTATAATGTTCAAACACAAGACAGATATGTTCAATAGCAAAAGAGGTCCTATGTGTACACTATTGCATGTTCTGAATTTTTTTCGAAGAAATGTTATGGTCTAAATCAGGTTACCGAAGAAAATAAACTGTAATTTACCAGGGCACATAAGAGGACCAGAAAAGTGCTAGGGAACACCAGGTTAAGTAGATGCAGCTACTCTCAGATTAAGTCTTGAGATCCTAATGCACATTTTAACACAAAAGGGCATCTCCAATTAGGTGTAGCGATTTATTAAAAAAGACAATAAAAATGCACTCACTAGATAAAACTGGATCAAAGCTTGTCATAAACTCATATAGACCCCCATAGAATCAACATGAGGCTGCAGAGCTCTGCAAGCAATGGGCTAGTTGAAGCAGAGTTCTTGATGGAAGTACAGCTGACAGGCTTCAGGCTGGGTTGTAGCCACATTCCCTCCACTTCCTGTCATTACCCAACCCGAAAGAGGTGCTGTTTGGAGCCGCAGCCATCTTGCCACTTCTGAAAGCTGCTGATGCTTATGTACCAGCCTGAAGCCTGTCAGCTGTATTTCCATCAAGAACAGTGCTTCAACCAAACGACTTAGACAACGAGGCTAGGGGGACTCTCCTGAATTAAACCAGTAACTCTTCCAGTAGAAGGAAAAGAATACGACAAGTTTCCACACTTGACAGCATGGTCACTTTTGTCACTGGCTTCTCTTCTGAATTTGAAAAAATAGTTGAAATAATTAGAAGGAACCTACCTATCCTATATTCAGATGAGGACGTCCTCCCTATCCTACAACAAGGATGTAGGTTTTTCAGTTGCAGAGCTCCAACTTTAGGATGTCTCATCTCCCAGTCTCTTTTCATCAGACACTCATCCAATCCCCACTTGGCTCTTTGCCATGTGGCTACATGTCTTGTAAATATTGCCACTTCAATGCTTACTCCAAAGTTTTTAAATCTTTAGTTACTGGGGAGCAGTTTTCTATTCAGCATTAAATAAATTGCAATACAACCTATGTGGTCTATGTGTTAGAATGCAAAACATGTTGTTTACCATATGTAGGCTACACAATGCAGTCCCTAAAGAATAGAATTTCTGAACATTTCTGTGATTCATTGAATCCCAATGCCAAAGCAATCTCAACTGAATCTAAACATTTGGGAGATATGAGGGGTTTTGGCTTCTATGGGATAGAACGTATACCTCATGCTGTAAGAGGAGAAGATTGTCATCGGGGACTACAAGCCAGGGAGGCTTGATGGATTTAGATTACAGACTAGAGTTCCACAGGGCCTTAACCATAGGTGGGATCTGAATCTACATCCAAAGTAGTCCACCTCTACCTCTCAGATCTAGATTTATTTTTCTCTAATGACTGCCAGTTGTATTTCTAATTATTTCACACTCTAATTCTTTATTCATATTTTAATTTTTTCTTGTGTTTATCACAAACAATTTGTATATACGTATATCAACTAACAGTGATATATCCTGATTCATTAGATTGGAGAGGCTAGCGCAGCTGGAAACCCATTGAAGGGTTAATTTGCCTGGTCTCAAGACTGCCTTGCCCACTACTCTTTCTCACATCTGAGGATTTTAGTATTTGAAACCTGTTTTCATGTTGGTATTTTATTGTAACTAAGGCCTATGTAAGAGACTAAGCCCATTAATAATTACAGTTATTGATCCCTTTTATTGGATCGATTAAATAAAATCATACATGTCTTATTTTTGAGACACTGTGGTGATAGATTTTTTTCTCTTTGATTGGACGTTTGGATGCCTGGGTACTGGGGCCATTCGAGCACACGTGTCTCCATCTCATCCTATTTATTATTAATGGGGAAGCAGCACTATTTCAATAGATTTATATACCTTGCCCTAATATAGTTACTTGATCCACCATCCAGCAGTCTGTAGCCTAGTTCCTGTATGCTAACATAGTGTGGTAGTACATTAACACTTAATTTATAACCAGGTGTGTCAGAGAGGGCAGAGTGTGGCAGAACTGAGAACACATCCTACCAATCACTTTCCAAAGCTTGCCCCGCCTCAACCTCTGCAACATCTCCAAAATACGTCCTTTCTTAACCAATGAAACTACAAAGCTCCCGATTCCTTCCCTGGTTAACTCTCGCCTCAACTACTGCAACCTTCTCCTCATTGGCTTACCCTTAAATAGGTCATCCCCCCTTCAGTCCATCATGAATGCTACTGCCAGACTCATCCACCTTAAAAACCGCTCAGCGTCTGCTACCCCTCTCTGCCAATCCCTCCATTGGCTACCACTCCCCCAACTAATTCAATTTAAAATACTAACAACAACTTACAAAGCCATCCACCACTCTGCCCCCAGCTACATCACTAACCTATTCTCCCAATGCCAACCAAATCATCCTCTTCATTCCTCCCAAGACCTCCTGCTCTCTAGCTCCCTCTTTACCTCCTCCCATACTCCCCTCCAGGACTTCTCCCGAGCCTCTCCCATTCTTTGGAATTCCCTACCCCAATCCGTCTGACTATCTCCAACTCTATCCACTTTTAGGCAATCCCTGAAACCTTTTCTCTTCAGAGAAGCCTATCCTGCCTCAATCTAACAAGTGTACTTTCAATTTCGTCATCATCTCATCTCCTATAGTTATCTTTTGTATCACTTGATCCTCCCTCTTAGATTGTAAGTTCTAATGAACAGGGCCCTCTCATTCCTCCTGTATTGAATTATATTGTAACTATACTGTTTGCCCCAACGTTGTAAAGGGATACGCAAACGGATGGGGCTATATAAGTCCTGCATAATAATGATAATCATCATCATAATACCAAGCGACTCCTGGGGGGGCTGGGGGGGGGGGGAGTGCTACATCAGCTTTAAGAATATTAGACAATTTCCATCAGAGAGACAGTCTTTTATTCTGTGTAGCACCTAGGTTTAGGCTGTTCAGAATCCCTGGGGGGGAGTGAATAATGTGAAGCTGGGGTAGTAAACTCAGAAACTGTGGAACTTCCTTAGTGCGGACATAAACTACAAGGACACAAGATGGACAACAATCTCTAGCAACAGATACCATACTTGTTAACAGATCTAAAGACTTATGCCCCATACACACGTGCAGATTATCTGCAGACTTTTGTCTGCAGACTTACCAAAACCATATAATATGAGGTCCAAACTAAACACTTTCAATTTGTATGCAATCCGGCAGGCCCTTGCACTACATAGAAAAGGTAAGTCTGCAGACAAAAGTCTGCAGATAATCTGCACGTGTGTATGGGGCATTACAGATGCCTGAATCTAATAGCAACAATGCAGTGTAGCTCATCACTATCAGAAATGATGTATCGTAATCAAAATACCAGTACAAAGAGCAATATGAAAAGAGCAACAGGATTGTGAAAAGAACATTCAGTTTTATGTTTACTGAAGTCAGATCATTGAAAGATGGATTCAGGTCGCAATTACTGTATTTTGTAGTTGAGTAGCCCTGCATGTGTCTGTACCCACTCTCTCACACTCTAGTGAATAACAATACAGATCATTCAAGAGCAGAGCATCATGGAAATTTACTTTTTTGTTGTTCTAAGTTTTTTTGTCATATGTCCTTTTTGCACACAAAACATGCATAATGGAGGATAGACATGCTGAAAGTGTTCTAAATAACCTGGGATGTTATATACTGCTCAAAAAAATTAAAGGAACACTTTGAAAACAAATCAGATCTCAATGGGGAAAAATGTAATGCTGGATATCTATACTGATATAGACTGGGTATTGTGTTAGGAATGAAAGGATGCCACATGATTTGATGTAAATGAAAATTATCAACCTACAGAGGGCTTAATTTAAAGACACCCCAAATCAAAGTGAAAACATGATGCAGCTGGCTAGTCCATTTTACTGAAATTTTATTGCAGCAACTCCAAATGGGGCTCGGTAGTTTGTATGGCCCCCATGTGCTTGAATGCATGCCTGACAATGTTGAGGCATACTCCTTATGAGACGACGAATAGTGTCCTGGGTTATTTCCTCCCGGATCTGGAACAGAGCATCACTGAGCAACAGACTGAGGTGCAATCTGGCAGCATTGGATGGAACGAAACATAATGTCCCAGAGGTGTTCTATTGGATTTAGGTCAGGCGAGCATGTGAGACATACATGGGGGTATCAATTCCCTCATCCTTCAGGAACTGGTTGCATACTCCCGCCACGTGAGGCCAGCCATTTATTGCACCAGGAGGAACCCAGGACCGACTGCACCAACAACTGGTCTGACAATGGGTCCAAGGATTTCATCCCGATACCTAATGGCAGTCAGGGTGCCATTGTTTAGCCTGTAGAGGTCTGTGCGTCCCTCCATGGATATACCCCCCAGACTATCACTGACCAACCACCGAACTGGTAAAGCTGAATGATGTTACAGGTAGCATAACATCCTCCACTGCTTCTCCAGACCCTTTCACGTCTGTCACATGTGCTCAGGGTGAACCTGCTCTCATCTGTGAAAAGAACAGGGCGTCAGTGGCAGTCCTGACAATTCTGGTGTTCAATGGCAAATGCCAAATGAGCTTCACAGTGCCAGGAAGTGAGCACAGGGCTCACTAGAGGACATTGGCCCTCAGGCTACCCTCATGAAGTTTGTTTCTGATTGTTTGGTCAGAGACATTTATATCAGTGGCCTGCTGGAGGTGATTTTGTAGGGTCCTGGCAGTGCTCATCCTGTTCCTCCTTGCACAAAGGAGCAGATACCAGTCCTGCTGATGGGTTAAGGACCTTCTACGGCCCTGTCCAGCTCTCCTAGAGTAACCGCCTGTCTCCTAGAATCTCCTCCATGCTCTTGAGACTGTGCTGGGGAACACAACAAAACTTCTGACAATGGCACTTATTGATGTGCCATCCTGGAGGAAATGGATTGCCTGTGCAACCTCTATAGGGTCCAGGTATCGCCTCATGCTACCAGTAGTGGCACTGACCCTAGCCAAATGCAAAACTAGTGAAAAACAGTCAGAAAAGATGAGTAGGGAAAAAAATGTCAGTGACCTTCACCTGTAAAACCAATCCTGTTTTGCCAGTTGTCTCATAGTTGTCCATCTAGTGCATCTGTTGTTCATTTCATTAACACCAAAGCAGCTGAAAAAGATTAACAACTCCCTCTACTATTTAACTGACCGGATTAATATCACAGGAGTTGAATTGACCTGATGCTATACTCTGAATAAAAAGTGTTCCTTTAATTGTTTTTTTAAGCAGTGTACTTTGTGCCCAACACATGCGTCCTTGGCTCCAAGGCCTAGCACTGTTCTCTAGAGTACTGATTCTCAAATACCAGGATATGGTCCACTGCCCAGCCAAGGCCTCCCTCCTACTGGACTCCTAGACAACTGTAGATTCCTCAACCTCCCCCAGTGGCTCCCAGCCGTCCATAGTGCTCCTCATCCTCTTTCCCCGAGTCCCCGAATCCCCCCCCTCAAAATAATGCCTCCAATTTCCAACAGTGTCCTACACTGCACTCTCCAACCTACTACAGTGCCCCTGCAATGTCCCCAGCCTCTTGGAGAGACCCCCATACACCACAGTTTACTCCAGCCCCCTCCAGAAGTCTCAACCCTTTAAAATCTGCTACAGAATCCCCTAGCCAACTCTAGAACCTCATCCCCCACAGTGACACCCAGCCCCATCCAAAGCTGTTCAGCATTTTAAGACATATTTTGCATTCCCATATTTTTATTGTGCGAGTATAATCGTTATTATTACTGTTGGGGCATGGAATGTTTTGAAAGAATTTAGCAGGCCCTGGTCTCAATAAGGTTGAGAACCCCTGTTCTGTGAGGATGTTAGTAAAGTTTTTTTTTTTTTTTTTTTTTTGCAGAAAAGCAGAGCTTTGGTGGCATTAATCTTATTTCTACCATAACTTAGTTGCTCAGACATCTGTAATTTATGGAGACATATTTTAAGCAATACACCATTGTACAAGAAAAAAAATCTGATCCATGTGATGTGCTGTGAATTTGCTCTGAAACTGTGTATATGTAATCATTGCCAGATCATAGCCTTAACCATGCAAAGTCTGCAGGCGTTTAACAACTGCTACAAATGTTGAGCTTTTTCTTAGTATTCCCCATTTTTTTGGATTAGGAGCAAATAACGTGACTGAATTTACTATGTGTTCCAACTGGCTGGATTTCTTGATGTGTCTCAAGGAGTAAGTAAATCTAGATTTAGCCTCAGAATGAGGTGGGCTTTCTGCAACTGTGCATGAATTATGGGCAATCGGCAGCTGTTTTTTGGCAAATTACTTATTATATATAAAGTGAACTAATGCTTCAAGAATTAAGTAAAGCTGATTAAACATTTATGGACTTATTTAGGATTTGTCACTTTAATCATGTTTTTCTTGTTTCCTTTCCTGTTATTCAGATTACTTGCCAGCCAAACTATTGTGCATCATTTCTAATTAGAAATGAAGAAAACAAAACTGTTTTGATTGTGATCAACTGTAGCATTCATCTATATGTTATAATGAAGCAAACCATTATTATAAAGTGTTAGTCTGTAGCTATATAAAGATATTGCAGATATGGCCACTAGTAATTTACTAATAATTCTGGGCTTGGGCCTAAGTTTACATAGGTAACATGAGGAGGCTGTACAGAACATAGAACAAGCTTAAAGTGCATCTAAACCCAAGAACAAAAGTGTAACATAATGCAGCTTTTTTCAGATTTTAGCCCTAAAAGTTTTTAGTCAGCTACCCAGCTACCACAATATTACACTTTCAAAACCTTGGTGGCTCCAAAAGAGTACCATACATTATAATAACAGAACTATACCTTAGCCCGTTTCTGTAATTGTATTGTTCTATATATCCTTTAATTATAGCAAACACTTTTCAAGTACACCCTTTTGCACAGAACTGCACATTCTCAGTCAATGCTGTTTGGAGCAATGAACATGGGTTCTCATTTACTATAGTCTCCTTTTACTGATTCTGTGGTATCATGGTGCATGGTTGTCTCTACAAAGACTTCAATCACAGTGAAATCCTTTATGGTGCTGCATTGTAATTTGTTATGCAGTAACATGCACTACATTGTCAAAAGTATTGGGACGCTGGCCCTGAACTTTAATGGCATCCCAATCTTAGTCTGTCTGGCTCAATATTGAAATAGCCCACCCTTTGCAGCTATAACAGCTTCAACTCTTCTGGGAAGGCTGTCCACAAGGTTTAGGAGTGTGTCTATGAGAATCTTTGACCATTCTGTCAGAAACACATTTGTAAGATCAGGCACTGATGTTAGACGAGAAGGCCTGGCTCGCAGTCTCTGCTCTAATTCATCCAAAAGGTGTTCTTTCGGGTTGAGGTCAAGACTCTGTGCAGACCAGTGAAGTTCCTCCATCCCAATCTCCCTCACCCATGTCTTTATGGACTTTGCTTTGTGCACTGGTGCGCAGTCACATTGGAACAGGAAGAGGCCATCCCCAAACTGTTCCCACAAAGTTGGGAGCATGAAATTGTCCAAAATGTCTTGGTATGCTGATGCCTTAAGAGTTCCTTTCACTGGAACTAAGAGGCCAAGCCCAACCCCTGAAAAACAACCCCACACCCTAATCCCCCTCCTTCAAATGATTTTGGGGAGGGGGGGTTATGGTGCATTACTTTTCTTTTCTTTCTAAATTCAAGCAGTGTAAGTACCTGCATTTAAAATGGTATCAGCCTTCTGCAATCCCCTATACAGTAGTACATGAACTGGGAAAAGGAGGGGCATAACTGGAAGCTAAACAGGTCAGCTACATGAAAATGTGTTGACAAGAAACATGCTAATAGGAGAACAGAGCAAAGTGAGAAAAGGGGTAACTTCATCAGTCTACTTTTCCCCTTTAAATATCAGAAGGCTGGGGGTGGGAAAGGACCTCACATTCCTGAACTGGAATTGGTATCATCCACCATGTTGGGCATTGTGGGAAGCTTTGTAAGGACTTGTTCACACTTGACTAAGTTTCCAACTCTGGACAAAGGCTCCTACAGTGTTAACGTGCGTTTGGATGGGCGTAGACTGACATTAATGCGCTTCATGTTTTGATAATGTGAACAGCACTGTGTGCTGTCCAAAGTATCATTTGTATTGCAATAAAAACACCCCTCAAATGCCTGCTTTCAATGCCAGTGTGAACTTAGCCTAAAGCCTCGTACACACGCAACAAATTTCCGCCGACCGGTCATCCGTCTTTTGTCCAGAGTGGTTTCTGTTGGTTGGAATGAGCTCTAGACTGCACACGAATTTTCCCGCACGACAGAATTCTACTTCAGAAGTGACATCATGTGTTGGATTGCTTTGTATGTGTTTTTTCTTCAAATTTTATAGCCTGCACACCAGGATTTTTTCGGCCGAAAAGTCGGAGTCGGTTGTTGAGAGCACCATACTAACAAGCCGAAAATCGGCAGACCGGTCCCGGCCGATACACCTAAACCGATTGCCTGGTGTTCGGTTTAGGTGTATCATCACTTTTGCTGTGAGAAAGACTATGGGGTTGATTTACTAAAGGCAAATATACTGTGCACTGTATGAGCACTTGGAAGTGCAGTCACTATAGATCCGAGGGGAAGATCTAAAATGAGAGGAAGCTCTGCTGATTTCTATCATCCAATCATCTGCTAACAAAAATGCTGTTTTGTATTTTCCTTGCATTTCCCCCTCAGATCTACAGCGATTGCACTTCCAAGTGCACTTGCAGTGCACTTGTAGTGCACAGTGGATTTGCCCTTAGTAAATAACACCCAATGCAAATTCAACAAATTCAAAATCTTGGTAAACTTTTAGAGCTTTACCTGCTGCTATTATAACTGGCACATAATTTCCAGTCTTTTACAACTTTTGAAGTGCTACGTAAAAGGGTCTGCTTTTTATGAGCACATGATCAGTCACAGAGTATTAGAATAACAAAAACTGCTAAGAAAGACAACCACATGATCACAAAATGATACAGAACATTCTGTATGAGAGATAAATTTAATGTAAAACAAAAAAAAATCCTTTTTAGCAATAATTTATATTACATGTTTTTTTTTTTTTTTTTTAAAGAATTTGTTTTACTTTGAAAACAATTCCAAACATAATACAGCATATATAATTACTATGCAAGTAATTTTGTAATTTTATAACAAATAAAAAACACTTTTTTTTGTCTCATTTTCAAAACCTGCTCATGTGATTGGCTCAGTGATTGACTGATGCCTTATGTAAAATTACAAGCATTCCCTGCAACAGGATTTTTATAATCAATCGGATACTTTCAGTCTATGCATGCACAAAAGGAAAGCTTGGCAGATACAAAGCACATATTCACTAAACTTAGTTTGAAGCATCTCTAAAGACAAAACTTGAACTTTTTAAAACTTTTTCCATAGATTATGAAATAAATAAGACTTGGTTTTTGGTACTAAACTCACAGAAGTTGTCACTTCTTGATTGTCTGGTGGGGGAATTAAGTCATCCCACATATGCAAAAAGGGGTCTGTCACCCCAGCACATCCATAGCATTCTGGGAATGCATGCTGAGATGCGCATGCACACCACAGTGAGCATTTTAATAAAAGACTGTGAGCAGGCAGGTAAGTGTTATCAAAGAAGAGACATAGCATGCTTCTTTTTGCTATAAAGAGCTGCCTGCTTGCAGTTTTTATTAGTTAAATTTAACCCCACTCTAACTTCATAACTTATTGCTCCAGAGACACAATAGGAAGTGTGTGGCAGTTCATCCTTTTAGACAGTAGTCACCAGAATAGGTGTCCCTATTAAAAATTTTCTATATCTAGTGACAACTGAACAATTCAGACAATGATCCCTAAGAAATAGAGAAGTTAACCTCTCTTGTGTAAAGACAGAAGCAGTAAGAAACTGACCATGGTAAGCCAAGTTCTAATTCACTATCTACCACAAATAAAGTAAGATAAAAAGATAAAAACCTTGCAATTAAAGGATAAGTCCAGCTTTGGGAAGATGTTGGGGCTCCACCCACACAGCTGCATCATTCATTCACAGAGTTCTGTAAATGAATAAACTACAAGTACCGACATCCTTTACAGTTGTCGGCTTGTAGTTCTCAATTAACTACCAGGGTACTGTTGAGCGCTCTAGGTAGTTCATTGATTCTTCCTGTTGTTGTGTAACTGCCTGCCCTTACAAGGTACAAGCAGACAGATACACTGACAGTCTGCAGGAGTCCTGCTTTGCACTAATGATCAGCATTCTTTCTAGGGTCCAAAAAAAAATATGCATTTTTTCCCGGCAAAAAAATTAGCATTTATTATTTTTTTTAAAAGTAAACATATCGTTTAAGGGTCCATTCACACTAGCGCAATTTGTCAGGTGACTTGGTCGCCTGACAAGTCGTGGTCGGTCGCCTGCCATTGATTAGCACAGGACCCGTTCTAATAGGAGCGACACAAGTCGCTCCGACTTAGAAAAAGGGTCCTGTACTACTTTGGGGCAACCTGGAGGCGACTTGCATTGACTTCAATTATATGAAGTCCGTGCATGTCGCGCCGAGGTCACGGTGCACGCTGTGCACCGCAACTTCACAGGTCGCCCCAGCAAGTCGTGTCGCCCCTGTGTGAATGGGTTCTTATACAGGGCTTCCCAAACTTTCTGGGCCGAGACACACATCTGAATACAGTTATTTTTCGGGACCCACTTGCTTGTAATTGAATATTGTAAAGCGCTACAGAATTTGTTGGTGCTATATAAATGCAAATAACAATAAGGCATATTTTAAAGGGAAGGGGATGTTAAATTAAAAATATCAATTTACTACTTTTCAATTTATTATTGAATACACTTAATTCATATATAAATAAATATGTGTTGTTAAGACACAACATTCAGACAGGAGCTTGCCTGATTATGTCTTGGCAGAAGACTTGACTCAGCAGGAATACTTATGGTTAATAAAAAAAAAAAAAAAAACATCACCCAGAGTCTCCATGATGAGGAGCTCTATGCTGGTCTTGGTGTCCTGGCTTTTCTCCTTCAGATCCTCTGGGTTCACAGAAGCTGCCATAAACTCCTGACACCGCCGGGCCACCTGGTCCTCCTATAACACCGAGGCTGCCGTCTCTGCCCGCTTTAGCTGAGAGAATCCTGCCCCCAGTCTAGCCACCACCGCTGCCACCAGCAGGACCGAGGAGCTGGCTCTGCACCCCATGAACATATCCTACATAACATCCCACATATGTACTCACTGATGAAAGTATCCTCCTCATGGGAAATGCAGACCAGCCTCCGTAAACTGCGTGGTCAGGGTCCTGAATCCATCGCGATTGACTGCTCTGGCTCTCTGTAATTTGCGCGGGCTCACACAGCAAAATTTAAGTGGGCCCACTCTCAGTGATTTCCGGCTCAGCACAACCCACTTAAATGCAGCTGGCGACCCACCAGTGGGTCACAACCCACAGTTTGGGAACTCCTGCTTCAATATATCTAACATAGAGGGATTTTTTATTACCCGCAAAACTCTCCTTACAATTCATAACACATACAATTATAGAAAAATAAAAAAATAAAAACCTAAGAAAGCTTCACTAAAATGTTGCCCAATGCATTAGGATGATGTTTGGTGAAGTTAATGGTAAGAGATTCATCCTTTCAAAAGTGGTCTACAGTGTTCTAATAAGCTAATAATCACAGATAGAAGTGCCAAACACATATCTAAGGACAAAGTGCAGCCTATGCAAACACCCACTAACTGACAAGTCTTTGAAAAAAGGTTCTGAGTGTCCAAGTTGGATTTTCCAAAGCAGTTGCTATTGGCACTCCAAGAATAATCTTGCATTAGAGGTGCACACCTTAATCTTACATGCGGGTGGATGTGGCAGAAGCAGTAAGGCCCCTTTCACACAGGCGGACCGTTCAGATCCGCCTGTCCGTTTTTTTGGCGGATCTGTACGGTCCCCCCATGCATTCCTATGGGGCATCGGATGTCAGCGGAGACATGTCCGCTGACATCCGACCCGATCCGATCCGTCAAATCTGGACGGATGGAAACCCTATTTTCCATCCGCCCAGCGGAACGGATCGGATGGGATCAGGTGAGAACGGACTGACGGTCCGTTGGCATCCGATTTCCCCCATAGAGATGCATGGGGAACTGTCAGCTGTGTCTCCGCACACAGCGCATAGACACAGCTGTCCTCCTGCTGCTCAGCGTCAGAGCCAGGACCAAGAACACAAGAATCTAGTGGATCCATTACACACCAGTGGCACCTCAAAATTTAAAATTTTAAATGATTCCCTCAACTAAGAATATAAAATTAGCTGGCTCTAATATACATTATTTTTTCCCCTGGCATAAAAAAAAAATATATATATATATAGCTGGTAATCTTTCTATGTAGCACTTTAACATCTGTGACAAATCAAAGTTGAACAGTAATATGATTACCTGATGTACGTAACAGCTGCAGAGACAATTGTCCCCTTTTGTTTATGTACTTTCCAGATTCCTTGCGCAGTGACAGGTGTCTTGCTGATAAATTATTATTATGAAACAATTACATATTACATCACTTTGTTCAGTGTGGTCATGATATCTAGAACTGGAGACAGCTCATTTGGCTGTAGAGCTAATAGTCTACAAACAGTTGAATATATAGAGTTGAACGTAGAAAGAGATAACAATGAATAGTTACATTTTTCATCAACAGGCTATACTGATATTAAATGTTCATGATTTGCTCCGGCTGGGTTTAAGTGTATTTTCACTTTTACAGTTAAAAGCCCACTATAGTGTATATGTTATGTTATATAGTACATTTCGCAGAGAATATTTTAAAAAAAGTTTTCTTACCTTTAAGATGTTTTTGAGGGGAGGGTGTTTGCATATTGCAAGTATTTCTGAAGTAATTAATCACTTTTACCCCTTTTCTGCCCAGGCCAATTTTCAGCTTTCAGCGCTGTCACACTTTGAATGACAATTGCGCAATCATGCAACACTGTACCCATATGAATTTTTTTAGATTTTTTTTCACATAAATTGAACTTTCTTTTGATTTTATTTAATCACCACTGTTTTTTTTTTTTAAAGGAAAAAAGGCCAAAAATTTGGAAACAAATCCATTTTTCTTCATTTTTGTTATAACATTTTGCAAATAAATACCCTTTCTTCATAAATTTAGGCCAAAATGTATACTGATACATTTCTTTGATGAAAATATCCTAAACCAGTGTATATTATTTAGTCTGCAGGAAAATTATAGAGTCCACAAACTATGGTATATATCTGAAAATCGATCAATCCTGATGTACTGATATCATTTATTGAGGTTCAAAAATACCAGGACAGTGCAATTATCCCCCAAATTAAATTTCCTTTTTGGAAAGTAGACAGTTCATGGTATTTAGTAAGAAGCATGGCAAGTTTTTTGAAGCTGTAATTTTTTGTCACAATTTAAAAAAAAAATGAAGAAATAAAAAATAATTATTTTTTTCACAATGTTTTAAATATTTGACATACTGTCACCAGTGCAGTACAGTGTCATCAAATAACAGGTGTTTCAGTGATCAGGGATAGGGTTGAGCGGACACCTAGATGTCCGTGTTCGACGGGTTCGGCCGAACTTTAAAAAAAAGTCCGGGTCCGTGTCCCGGACTTTTACCGAACTTTTCCCGGACACCGAACCCCATTGAAGTCAATGGGGACCTGAACTTTAAGGCACTAAAATGGCTCTAAAACACCAATGGAAAGGGCTAGAGTGCTGCAAATGGCAGCAAAACATAGTTAAGAGCATGGCAAGTGCTCTGCAAACAAATGTGGATAGGGAAATAACTTAAAACAACAAAAAAAAACAGAAAAATAAAACAATGTTCTTCATCTCTGAAGGACGAGGCCCATATGGAGTAGGAGGGAGGTTGAGGTGGTGGTGGATGTGGCGGTGTCATAGGCGTGCGTACCTGGGCACACCCTAATCACCTAGGGCACATAGCATTATCGCTCTGTTTGCCAGTGAGGAGATGGGAAAGATCTCCCTCGCACCTGCTCTGCTCTATTTCTCTTTGCCAGCAGGGAGAGTAATGTATCGGGGCCATGTACATGTAGGCAAACACATGCATGTGTATTTCAACTTTGGGGTGCACACCCTAATGCAATAGGCTGCGCACACCTATGGGCGGTGTAGGTGGAAGCGGCGGTGGAGGTGGACCAGGGCCGGATTAAGAGCATCATGGTCTTGGTGCTGAGGATTTTGAAGGGCCTTAAGGGCCGTGCCTTGGCATGCACCCAGAGGAGGAAGGGTGCAGCCATGCATGCCTAATTCAACCTGGGATGCTGTCTCTGAAGCCCATAAACACATCCATGCATCGGCAACTGTCCCTCCTTGTCCGGCCTTCGCGCTGTGTGGGGAGGTTCTGAGGGTGCTGCCTGGGGAAGCGAGCATAGAAGCCAGACTTCTGTGTTTACAAGTGACAGAAGAGCAGTCACAGTGAATATGGCCAACCCGGGGCCTATATAAAAGGTAGGGGCCTGCATGGAGCTGCAGCTCCAATAGCCCCTACGTTAATCTGGCCCTGAGGAGGAGGACGAGTTAGCCAACACTGCTTCTTTTCACAAATTTTAAATGAGGGTACACCCCAAAAGAGTGAGAAAGAGCAAAAATGGAACAATGGCTGGGTAAGGTCGGTATCCATTGCTATTCTGCACAAGGTACGGAAAAGTCCAGTGGGATCCATGCCTGGTTCATTTTAATGAACGTGAGCTTGTCCACATTGTCTCTGGACAGGCGGCTGCGCTTGTCTGTTATAACACCCCCAGCCGTGCTAAATACCCGTTCAGATAATACACTGGCTGCAGGGCACGCCAGCACCTCCAAGGCGTAAAGGGCAAGCTCAGGCCATGTGCCCAATTTGGAGACTAAGAAGTTGAAGGGGGCAGACCCCTCATTCACTACATGTAGGCGTGTGCACACATACTGCTCCACCATGTTGGTAAAATGCTGCCTCCTGCTAAGACATTCCATCTGAGCTGCTGGTGCTGCTGTTTGTTGTGGCGTGCTGACAAAGCTTTTCCACATTTCGGCCATGCTAACCCTGCCTTCTGAGGTGCTGGCGGTGCCCTGGTTGAGTTGGCGACCTCCTCCTCCTCCTCCTCTGCCTTGTGCTTCCACTGTGGCCCCGCTGTCAGATGGGAATGCCAGCAGCATCGCGTCTACCAGCGTGCGCTTGTACTCGCGCATCTTGCGATCGCGCTCCAGTGAGTGAATTAAGGACGGTACGTTGTCCTTGTAACGGGGATCCAGCAGCGTGGCCACCCAGTAATCAGCACAAGTTAGAATGTGGGCAACTCGGTGGTCGTTGTGGAGACACTGCAGCATGTAATCGCTCATGTGTGCCAGGCTGCCCAGAGGCGACGAAAGGCTGTCCTCTGTGGGAGGTGTATCGTCCGTGTCCTCTGTATCCCCCCAGCCACGCACCAGTGATGGCCATGAGCTGGCCTGGGTGCCACCCTGCTGTGAACATGGTTCCATCTCCTCCTCCAGCTCCTCCTCCTCCTCATCCTCCTCATCCTCCAGAACTTTGCCCCTGCTGGACAATTGTGTCCCTGGCGTTTGTGTGTGCAGGAACCCACCCTCGGAGCCCCTTGCGAATGACTGCCCTGAAAGCCTTGGAAATGTTACCTCTTCATCCTCCTCCTCCTCCTCATCCTGTGCCACATCCTCTTCCATCATCGCCCGAATTGTTTTTTCAAGGAGGCATAGAAGTGGGATAGTTAAGCTGAGAACGGCGTCATTGCCACTGGCCATGTTGGTGGAGTACTCAAAACAGCGCAACAAGGCACACAGGTCTCGCATGGAGGCCCAGTTATTGGTGGTGAAGTGGTGCTGTTCCGCAGAGCGACTCACGCGTGCGTGCTGCAGCTGAAACTCCACTATGGCCTGCTGCTGCTCGCACAGTCTTTCCAGCATGTGCAAGGTGGAGTTCCACCTTGTGGGCACGTCACATATGAGGCGGTGAGTGGGAAGGCCGAAGTTACGCTGCAGCGCTGCCAGGCGAGCAGCAGCAGGGTGAGAACGCCGAAAGTGCGCACAAACGGCCCGCACTTTCTGCAGCAGCTCTGACATATCGGGGTAGTTTTTAAGGAACCTCTGCACCACCAAATTCAGCACATGCGCCAGGCAAGGGATGTGCGTCAAACCGGCTAGGCCCAGAGCTGCTATGAGATTTCTCCCGTTATCGCACACCACCAGGCCGGGCTTGAGGCTCGCTGGCAGCAACCACTCATTTGTCTGCTGTTCCATGCTCCTCCACAACTCCTGCGCGGTGTGTGGTTTGTCCCCCAAACAGGCAAGTTGTAAAACTGCCGGAAGATTTTTTGGTGCCTCAGGTCAAAGGAATTGGGACTTTAAGGGCTCAGTAAAAATAGTATGTTTATTAAACATATGTTGGTTTGCGATATGCAAAAAATTATAATACAAACATAATAAGACAATGGGTGCCAATGGGTTATAGACCCATGTGAAGAAGTGAAAAAATGGAACGAAAGGTGACAAAGTGAAAATGGTGACTTTTGGAACTCTGTCTTTTGGGCTCAGGGGTATGAGCTTGTTGAGAGAGAGTGTCTTGTCGAACTTCCGACGCGTTTCGGCATATTAGTATATTGCCTTTATCAAGGAAGCGGTGGAGAGTTCACCATATCTGGAAAATATATAGTAAGTATATATTGAGATATATGATATAGCACTATTTGAAAAAATAGTGAATAGTAATGAAGTAAGCACATACATGTGACTAAGCGGTCGATTCCCAGGCTTTGGTATTCCCATTGCTTGTCCCAAACTGTTCACACAGGATTTATGGAGGAAAGGCTGTCTGTAGAATTATGTGATAGAGGCAGTGATGATATTGCCAACTGAAGTATGAGTATGAGAGGAGATATATGTTGAAAAGACTTACATGGCGTAGGGGATCACTAAATATGTGTGAGGAGGAAGAGAGTCCTTCTCAGTGACCTGAAAGTATAGCATATGGAATCACAATAATTGTTTTGAGAATTTGTTTATTTTGTTTAGAAAGCACTAAGGTAATTAGTGCTCATCACTTACAGTGAAGGTCTTGATGGTGATCCAATTGTTGGTAAAGAGGCCTGTGAGGAGTGTTTTCCTGCTTTACATTAAGCCTGTATAGTAGAGTAGATTGTAGTTTGTGTTGGTACAGTTATAATGATTTTAGTATTGGTATGAAGTATTGTTAGGAACTTACATTGAGGGGAGTTCCGGATACCAAACAGCAGGGGGAGCCCTGGTCATGGATCCTGGTAATTCCCTGGTGAGAAAGTTAGTGCTGATCAGCCTTGGTAGAAGGCATTTTAGGCACTTGTAATGAAGGTACATCCAACAATGCAAAATAAAGCATTGGTTGGATGATAAACTTACAGTTAGTAGGGCTAGGTTGATGCAGTCTGAGTCCAATTGCAGCGTGTCCTGGGGCGTCCGCACCGTCCCTCGGCTGGAGGGGAGTGGCGCCCTGTTGAAAATCCCCGGCTATTTATGCTCCTCGGCGCATGCGCATTGGCGCGGCCGTGCGTCATGACGCCGATCCCGGGATCGGGTCAGCGTGAGATGGTGATGCGCGCGCAGGTGGAGTTGCGCGCGCACTTCTCAGAGCTGATCCGGCCCAGGGCCGACGTGCGGTCATGATGCGTGCGCCGATGGGCTGCGCGCGCACCTTACCTGTGACGTAATGGGCATCAAGATGTTCCGTAGCCGCCGACACTGAGATAAGACGTAGATCTAGGGGGATGCGATCCCTCAAGGTCTTTGTCATCCCCCAGAGAAGGGAACTCTGGGGCTACCCGTGCCGGGTGGGTTAGGGAAGGCATGGAGGGAATATGGTAGTCCTGGGTAATTAGACCTATCCTAGTCACAGTATAACGCATATGTAACATGGTAAATCGAAGTAAATAAAAGGAATAATTGTACATGAAAAATAGTGAATAATGTTAACAGCAATAATAATTCTAAAGGACAAAAATGAGGAACCTCTCAGTTGTAAAACTGCCTGCTGTCGTTTACCCCTGGCCGTGCTGAAGTTGGTGGTGAAGGTGTTACGCTGTCCGGATGAGGAGGCGGTAGAGGATGAGGAAGCGGAGTAGGAGGAGTTAGGAACAGGAGGCAAACTGAAGCGCCCTGCAATCCTCGGTGGTGGAAGGACATGCGCCAAATTGCTATCCGCCTCAGGCCCATCCGCCACTGCATTTACCCAGTGTGCCGTTAGGGAGATATAACGCCCCTGACCGTGCTTACTGGTCCACGTATCGGTAGTTAGGTGGACCTTGGCACAGATGGCGTTGCACAGTGCACACCTGATTTTTTCCCCCACTTGGTTGTGCAGGGAAGGGATGGCTTGCCTGGAAAAGTAGTGGCGGCTGGGCACGACGTACTGTGGGACAGCCACCGACATAAGGTTTTTAAAACTGTGCGTCTCCACCAGACGGAATGACAGCATTTCAAAGGCCAATAATTTTGAAATGCTGGCATTCAGGGCCAGGGATCGCGGGTGGGTAGGGGGGTACTTCCTCTTCCTCTCAAGTGTTTGGGAGATGGAAAGCTGAACGCTTCCACGGGACATTGTGGAGATGGTTGTTGGTGACCCAGGTGGTGGTGTTGCTGACAGATCGTCTGTTTGCGGGGTGGCAGGTGCCGGTATCACTACAGATGTGGCTGGAGCGGCCGAGACTGCAGCAGAAGAGGAAGCAGGATGAGCCAGAGACGTTTCTTGGTTTTGAAGGTGTGTACTCCACTGCAGCTCGTGCTTTGCACTTAGATGCCTGATCATGCAGGTTGTGCTCAGGTTGAGAAAGTTTATGCCTCGCTTCAAGCTCTGATTGCACAGGGTGCAAACCACTCGTGTCCTGTCATCAGCACATTTTCTAAAGAACTTCCACGCTAGAGAACTCCTTTGAGCTGACTTTGGTGCGCTCGTTCCCTTGCTGCGTTGGGCAGTAGCGGGCGTAGTGTCTAGGGCACGGCCGCTCCGCTTCTGCACCCTGCTCCCTCTTCTGCTGTGCTGGTGGCTCTGTGCGACCACCGCCTCTTCCTCCAAACTACTCAGGTCACCTGCATGACGTTCATTCCATGTGGGGTCGAGGACCTCATCGTCCTCCACATCATCTTCCACCCAGTCTTCACCCCTGCCCTTCTTGTCGGTCTCCACAATGCTGAACGCCGCAGCAGTTGGCACCTGCGTTTCGTCATCATCGGAGACGTGCTGCGATGATCCTTGCATGTACTCATCTTGAGAAATAAGTGGTTGGGCATCGCTGCACTCAATCTCTTCCACTTCTGGGGCAGGGCTAGGTGGATGGCCCTGGGAAACCCTGCTGACAGAGTCATCAAAAAGAAGAAGAGACTGCTGTATGGCTTGGGGCTCAGACTGCTTGCCTGATTTGCAAGGGGGTGAGGTGAAAGACGGTTGGACATCGGCTGCAGGTGCCAACTGTGACCTTTCTGCAGTAGACTGGGTGGGAGACAATGTGAAGGAACTGGAGGCACTGTCAGCAGCAAACCAATCTACTATCGCCTCCACTTGTTCTGGCCTCATCACTTCTAGGGGCGTATGATGCCCTACCAAATACTGATGCAGGTTCTGTCGCCTACTCACACTTGAGGAAGGTGTTTCACTTGTGCGTGTAGCTGGCACAGATCGACCACGTCCTCTCCTTGCAACAGGAGCTCTAGCAGCAGCACCACCACGACCCAGGCCACAGCCCCTATTTGACACTCTCCTCATATTTCTGAAATTTAAGATCTTGCCCTAGAAAGGTCTTTATTGAATAGCGGAACAAAAGAACAACAGTATCGCACGGGTGTATCTCACAGTCAAATATGCAAACTATGCCGCAATTTAATGTTTTTTACACCAAAAGGGTGTGTATTGAATAGCGGAATAGGATAAAAAACTGTGTATCTCACACGTACAAACACAGACTAGGCCCGATTAAATTTTTTCCTACCCTAAAGGGAGGATGAGGAAGAGGAGTATGGAACAGGCAGCACCCTCAAATCTTCAGAAGTATGAGATGAACCCCAAAAACTTGGAAAGGTGGATCTCACAGGTACCGACACAGACTATTCCGCAATTTAATTGAGCCACAAAGGTTTTTATTGAATAGCAGAATAGGAAATATGATCAAAAAAAAGTGTATGTTTTTCACACGTACAGAAGCACACTAGGCCCCAATTACTATTGTTTGTACACCTAAAAGGATGGATGAGGAGAAGGAGGAGGAGGAGTATAGAACAGGCAGCACCCTCAAAGCTTCAGAAGTATGAGATGAACCCCAAAAACTTGGAAAGGTGGATCTCACACGTACCGACACAGACTATTCCGCAATTTAATTGAGCCCCAAAGGTTTTTATTGAATAGCGGAATAGGAAATATGATCAAAAAAAAGTGTATGTTTTTCACACGTACAGAAGCACACTAGGCCCCAATTACTATTGTTTGTACACCTAAAAGGATGGATGAGGAAGAGGAGGAGGAGGAGTATAGAACAGGCAGCACCCTCAAAGCTTCAGAAGTATGAGATGAACCCCAAAAACTTGGAAAGGTGGATCTCACACGTACCGACACAGACTATTCCGCAATTTAATTGAGCCCCAAAGGTTTTTATTGAATAACGGAATAGGAAATATGATCAAAAAAAGTGTATGTTTTTCACACGTACAGAAGCACACTAGGCCCCAATTACTATTGTTTGTACACCTAAAAGGATGGATGAGGAGGAGGAGGAGGAGTATAGAACAGGCAGCACCCTCAAAGCTTCAGAAGTATGAGATTGTGTTCACTGTACCCCACAAAGATTGTGTTCACTGTACCCCACAAAGGTTTTGTTCACTGCACCCCACAAAGATTGTGTTCACTGTACCCCACAAAGGTTTTGTTCACTGCACCCCACAAAGATTGTGTTCACTGTACCCCACAAAGATTGTGTTCACTGCACCCCAAAAGGATTGTCTTCTCTGCACCCCACAAAGATTGTGTTCACTGTACCCCACAAAGGTTTTGTTCACTGTACCCCACAAAGATTGTGTTCACTGCACTCCAAAAGGATTGTCTTCACTGCACTCCACAAAGATTGTGTTCACTGTACCCCACAAAGATTTTGTTCACTGCACTCCAAAAGGATTGTCTTCACTGCACCCCACAAAGATTGTGTTCACTGTACCCCACAAAGGTTTTGTTCACTGCACCCCACAAAGATTGTGTTCACTGTACCCCACAAAGGTTTTGTTCACTGCACCCCACAAAGATTGTGTTCACTGTACCCCACAAAGATTGTGTTCACTGTACCCCACAAAGGTTTTGTTCACTGCACCCCACAAAGATTGTGTTCACTGTACCCCACAAAGGTTGTGTTCACTGCACCCCACAAAGGTTTTGTTCACTGCACCCCACAAAGATTGTGTTCACTGCACCCCACAAAGATTGTGTTCACTGTACCCCACAAAGGTTTTGTTCACTGCACCCCACAAAGATTGTGTTCACTGTACCCCACAAAGATTGTGTTCACTGTACCCCACAAAGGTTTTGTTCACTGCACCCCACAAAGATTGTGTTCACTGTACCCCACAAAGGTTGTGTTCACTGCACCCCACAAAGGTTTTGTTCACTGCACCCCACAAAGATTGTGTTCACTGCACCCCACAAAGATTGTGTTCACTGTACCCCACAAAGGTTTTGTTCACTGCTCCCCACAAAGATTGTGTTCACTGTACCCCACAAAGATTGTGTTCACTGCACTCCAAAAGGATTGTCTTCACTGCACCCCACAAAGATTGTGTTCACTGTACCCCACAAAGGTTTTGTTCACTGCACCCCACAAAGATTGTGTTCACTGTACCCCACAAAGGTTTTGTTCACTGCACCCCACAAAGATTGTGTTCACTGTACCCCCCAAAGATTTTGTTCACTGCACCCCACAAGGATTGTCTTCACTGCACCCCACAAGGATTGTCTTCACTGCACCCCACAAAGATTGTGTTCATTGTACCCCACAAAGATTTTGTTCACTGCACCCCACAAAGATTGTGTTCACTGTACCCCACAAAGATTTTGTTCACTGCACTCCAAAAGGATTGTCTTCACTTCACCCCACAAAGATTGTGTTCACTGTACCCCACAAAGGTTTTGTTCACTGCACCCCACAAAGATTGTGTTCACTGTACCCCACAAAGGTTTTGTTCACTGCACCCCACAAAGATTGTGTTCGCTGTACCCCCCAAAGATTTTGTTCACTGCACCCCACAAGGATTGTCTTCACTGCACCCCACAAGGATTGTCTTCACTGCACCCCACAAAGATTGTGTTCACTGCACCCCACAAAGGTTTTGTTCACTGCACCCCACAAAGATTGTGTTCACTGTACCCCCCCAAAGATTTTGTTCACTGCACCCCACAAGGATTGTCTTCTCTGCACCCCACAAAGATTGTGTTCACTGTACCCCCCAAAGATTTTGTTCACTGCACCCCACAAGGATTGTCTTCACTGCACCCCACAAGGATTGTCTTCACTGCACCCCACAAAGATTGTGTTCACTGTACCCCCACAAAGGTTTTGTTCACTGCACCCCACAAAGATTTTGTTCACTGCACTCCAAAAGGATTGTGTTCACTGCACCCCAAAAAGATTGTGTTCACTGCAGCCCACACACAGAAAAATGGATGTGGATCACTGACACCTGCCTATCTCCTATCCCACACCACACAGCAATATCGATTGTAGTTTGTAGAACACACTTTCCCTAAAATTCAGCAGACTCTGTCCCTAACAGGATTGAGAAGAGATCGTAGATCAGGAGAACTAAGTGCAGACCCCACCCCACACAGCAATATCGATTGTAGTTTGTAGAACACACTGACCCTATAATTCAGCAGACTCTATCCCTAAAATGCCTACAACTCGCCCTGCCTAAACACTCCGACCTGTCCCTCAATTCTATCCGGACACAAATGGTTTTTTCCTGCCTATCTTTCCCTAATCAGCAGCCAGCACGTTGATGTGTGCTCTGTCCCTGATCTAAGCAGCATAATGACGCCGCTGCGGCTGCCTCGAACTTATAAAGACTTGGTCACATGCTTCAGACGGCCAATCACAGCTACTGAGACATTTGCAGGCATGGCTGGGATGGCTTAAGGCACACCAGTTAAACGATTGTTGATTGGCTGTTGAAAGCCCGCCATGAAAAGAGCGCCAAAGCATGCAAAACCCGGAAATAAAACGACCGAACACGGATTTTTACCCGAATATACAGTAAAGTGTCTGTGTTCGTGTTCGGGTAACAAAAATCCAATTATTCGGTACGAACACGAATAATACAGTCCGTGTTCGCTCAACACTAATCAGGGACACTGACTGGTAACAGTAAAAAAAAAAAAAAAAAATTTAAATAATTTTTGTACAATTTATAAATATATATATTTTTTTCTTTTTTTTCTTTTTTTTTTTTACAGAGCAATACATTGCTACCACAGTAACTCTGTACTACTCTGGGGAGGTGATCAGGATTTCTTTTACACACTATGATTGCTTATAACTGAATTTTACAGTTATAAGCAGTTATTTTTTCTGAATGAAAACTATTAATTCTGTGTTTACTATTCTGATTACGTAGCTGTGATTGGCCACAACTATTCACATGCTACATATGGGCTCTGATTAGCCCTGTTTGTACCATGTAATCACTGTAACCAATCAATATTCCAGTTATCTCCACTAGCTTCCAGGTCCCATGCCAAGTGCCTGCCCTGTTGCATTCTGAACACAGGATGGCTTCTACTCAGGAAGGGCGTCATTCAGTGAACACTTTCCATTTTCTCAACGAATGCAAAGTATTCTCTGATTGGATGAGGAGGGGAGGTGTTACAATCTCCACTTCATCCAATCAGAAAATGTTTTTCATTCATTGAGAAGATGCAAAGTGTATACTGTGCCTGCACAGTATAAGCAAGGTTCAATATGACAAACACAGCCCCCCAGCCCTCTCTTAAAATAAAGTTTTAAGAAAAATGTTTTCAGTACTAGAGTTATTAGAAAAGAGCCTCTAAAATGGTAAAAACCTATTTTAAATACAGTATACTGTAAATTGTATGCTATGTTATGTGAATAAGATCAAATATCAAGCAGGCGTTAGCCCAATTTAGCTGTTAAAGTGGTAATGCAGGTTATTCTTTTTTTTTGGCACAGTCCTGGATTTAGGACAAACAACAGTCAAAATTACATGATAAAATCTAATATTTGGAATTCTGGGGAAAGGGTGGATGCTCCGATGCCATAGATAGTTAGAATAGACCCTGCTGGGGTTTATCAGGGAATTTAAGAGAATTAGAGGTCTCTACACTTTACATAACTATCTCTAATAGTTTATCTGTTCTGTTCCTGCCCTTTGGATTCCAATCCAATTATTTTTTGTTGCTGTTCAGTCATTTAGTCATGTCCAACTCTTCATAAACCTGATGAACGCCAGGCTTTTCTGTCCTCCACTGCCTCCCAGAGCATGCTCGACTTCATGTTCATTGTTTTGATGATGCTACCAATCCATCTTGTTTTCTGTCATCCTCTTTTCCTTTTTCCTTCCATGTTTCCCAGCATCAGGGTCACATTAGGTGGCCAAAGTATTTGAGTTTCAGCTTCAGGATCTGTCCTTCCAGTGAATAGTCAGGATTGATTTCCTTCAGGATTGACTGGTTTGATATTCTTGCCGTTTAAGGGACCTTCAACAGTCTTCTGCAACACCATAGTTCAAAAGCATCAAATCTTCTGCGTTCAGCCTTCCTTATGGTCCAACCTTTACAGCCATAGGATACTACTGGGAATACCATACCTTTGATTATACGGCACTTTTTGTGATGCCTATGCTTTTTATAATGTTGTCCAGGTTTGCCATTACTTTCCTCCCAAGAAGCATGCATCTCCTAATTTCATGGCTACAGTCACCGCCTGCTGTGATCTTGGAGCCTAGGAAGATAAAATCTGTTATTGTCTCCATTTCTTCTTCTATTTGCCAAGGAGTGTTGGGACCGGTTGCCAGGATCTTACTTTTCTTAATGTTCAATTTCAGGCCATCTTTTGTGCTCTCCCCTTTCACCTTCATTAAGAGACTCTTTAGATCTTCTTCACTTTCTACCATTGGTGTGGTATTGTCTGCTTATCTCAGGTTGTTGATATTTCTCCCTGCAATCTTAATTCCGGCTTGTGATTCGTCGATCCTGGCATTTCGCATGATGTACTCTGCATATAAGTTAAATAAGTAGGGTGACAATATACATCCTTGCCACACTCCTTTCTTATACAATTAGAAGAAGGCAACCGCACACCAACTTGAGAGTGATAGTAAATGATAAAAACCATTTATTGAAAATCCATAAAATCCAAAACGACAAACCAGGGACAGGAGGGCAAAAAATAGTTGAAGCGTTTCACGAAACTATGTTTGCTTAGTCATAACCGGTCACAAGCGGTTATGACTAAGCAAACATAGTTTCGTGAAACGCGTCAACTGTTTTTTGCCCTCCTGTCCCTGGTTTGTCGTTTTGGATTTTATGGATTTTCAATAAAGGGTTTTTATCATTTACTATCACTCTCAAGTTGGTGTGCGGTTGCCTTCTTCTAATTGTACAGCTGTCGGGACTATGGACCTAACCTGCACCCTTCTGATTGTGAGGACATTTCAACACCAGAGTGGTCTCTGTGCTCTCATATCTATTTGGACACTCCTTTCCTAATTTTGAACCAGTCAGTTGTCCCATGTCCTGTTCTAACTGTTGTTTCTTTTTGTTTTCAAAAGATTTTTATTAGAAAGTCATATAAAACATTACAGATCATTTTCGTCATATATCAGAATAACGATATACAGTAGTTACATCACATAAGAAGGATATGTTGTTTCTTGACTTGCATATAGATTTTTCAGAAGACAGGTGAGCTGGTCTGGTATTCCCATCTCTTTCAGTATTTGCCACATCTTGTTGTGATCCACACAATCGAAGTCTTTACTGTAGTCAATAAACAGAAGTAGACATTCCTCTGGAACTCCCTTGCTTTTTTCATGATCCAGTGATTGTTGGCAATTTGATCTGTAGTTCCTCTGCCTCTTCGAAATCCAGCATGTACTTGTGGTACAAGTCTTAGTTCACATGCTGCTGAAGCCTAGCTTATAGAATTTTCAGCATAACCTTGCTAGCGTATGAGATGAGTGTGATCGTACAGTAGTTTGAACATTATTTGACGCTACCTTTCTTTGGTATCAGAATGTAAACGGACCTCTTTCTGTCCTGTGGCCATTGTTGAGTTTTCCAAATTTGTTGGCATATTTATTGGCATCATCATCTTTTAGGTTTTTAAATAACTCAGCACAGATACCATCACTTCTGCTAGCTTTGTTATTCGCAATGGCCCACTTGACTTTACTCTCCAGGATATCCGGTTCAAGGTCACTGATCGCATTGTGGTTATATGGGACATTCAGATCTTTCTTGTCTAGTTCTTCTGTGTATTCTTGACAACTCTTCTTTATCTCTTCTGCTTCTGTCAGGTCCTTGTCATTTTTGTCTATTATCGTGCCCATCTTTGCACAAAACGTTCCTTTTGATATATCCAATTTTCTTGAAAAGCTCTCTAATCTTTCCAAGTCTGTTGTTTTCCTCTAATTCTTTGCATTGATTATAAAATCAAGGAAAGAGAATATAAAACCAATATCTCTATCACCCTGCGCTGGTGGGAGGATGTGGATGTGCTAAACTATATACATAAATACAGTATATTAGCAATATCTAGCAGCTGCCTTGATGCACACAAATTGATATATAGGATGTGAATAGCCTCAAAGTCAAAGACAAGGAAGTACCACATTAGCAGCGCTTAAAATAAATGCATACATATATAATATGTGCAAAAATACAACAATAAAGTGAGAAAGATGTACTAGAGGTGTACACAACAGTCCATCTGACAGATCCAAAGGGATGACCAGTCAGCACGAAGTGAAATGAATATGGATGACAAACTTCCACCACACCGCGTGACCCCTTAGGCAGTCAACACTCACCAAATGCCTGCAAACAATGAGCCTTCAAATAACAACAAGAACCCAGGATCGCTCCACCGGATGCTAGACACTAACAGGTGTCCAGAGGAATCTCACTCGAGAATGGCTCAATGATGGCTGGAATACTCGAAGCGGCATCACATGTGTGCATAAAGGGAAAAAACGCTCATAGGGCAGTAGTCCTAAAAACTCTTTATTGTTAAAACAAGCCCATCCCCCTCACATCAAACTCACATGTTCAGTACAGCGACTAGGCATATAAACGAGTGGAGATGACCAGATGTATTGCGGCCAAAATCTCACCAATGCCGTACCGTCCCCGGCAGTGAATCCTGGATCGGGTCCCAGCCGCTGCTCCCGGAGACACTCGGGCTCCCTCGTTCACCTAACTCCGCTCTGCTCCGCAACTGAGGGCGCAACTGACTTCAACTGAGGGCGCCCTCAGTTGAAGTCAGCCAATGACGAAACACGTCAGGGCGTGAGCACGCTATCACCCCAACCACTACGTGCTGTCAGCGAGGCGGAAGTTCTCGAACGCTGACGAGAGCAACGAAGTTTTTTGAATAGTCCGTTGGACATTGTAGCGGAGCAGAGCGGAGTTAGGCGAACGAGGGAGCCCGAGTGTCTCCGGGAGCAGCGGCTGGGACCCGATCCAGGATTCTCTGCCGGGGACGGTACGGCATTGGTGAGATTTTGGCCGCAATACATCTGGTCATCTCCACTCGTTTATATGCCTAGTCGCTGTACTGAACATGTGAGTTTGATGTGAGGGGGATGGGCTTGTTTTAACAATAAAGAGTTTTTAGGACTACTGCCCTATGAGCGTTTTTTCCCTTTATGCACACATGTGATGCCGCTTCGAGTATTCCAGCCATCATTGAGCCATTCTCGAGTGAGATTCCTCTGGACACCTGTTAGTGTCTAGCATCTGGTGGAGCGATCCTGGGTTCTTGTTGTTATTTGAAGCCTCATTGTTTGCAGGCATTTGGTGAGTGTTGACTGCCTAAGGGGTCACGCGGTGTGGTGGAAGTTTGTCATCCATATTCATTTCACTTCGTGGTGACTGGTCATCCCTTTGGATCTGTCAGATGGACTGTTGTGTACACCTCTAGTACATCTTTCTCACCTTATTGTTGTATTTTTGCACATATTATATATGTATGCATTTATTTTAAGTGCTGCTTATGTGGTACTTCCTTGTCTTTGTCTTTGCATTGATTGTTTAAGAAGGTCTTTTAGTCTCTTCTTGCTATCCTCTGGAAGTCTGCATTCAGTTGGGTACATTTTCCTATTTCTCCATGGCCTTTTGAAATTACTTCTTTGTTTAGCTATTCGTATGGCCTTATCAGATAGCCACTTTGCTTTCTTGAAATGTCTTTTTCTTACACACTTTCTTCCATAATTCCTTAGGCACTATGCCAGTCAGATCTAATCCTTTAAAATAGAAACACCTATGTAGGAAGCTTAACACTGGGTGATAAAAATCCAAACTTTGCTATTAAGATGAGGTTGTGGAAGACCAGCAACAAGACACAAGGTAGTTATACTGCATCAGCAAGGTCTCTCCCAGGCAAAGATTTCAAAACAGACTGGGTTTTTGAGATGTTCTTTTGAAGCTCTTTTGAAGAGGCACAAAGAAATGGGCTTTGTTAAGGACTGTAGACACAGTGGTCAGTCAAGGAAATGTAATTTTTTTTTTTTTTTTTTTTTTTTTTTAAAAGCCCGTAGCGTGTGCAACACACTCAAAAGACTCCACCCGGTGCATAAAAAAGTGCACACACACAAAGTGAGAACACAAAAAGTGCACAGGGTGTGCGAAACTAGTGGTCTTCCCTCCGAGGAGGTAGGACCCAAACCTCATTCCCCCGGGGCGCAAGACTCCTGACAGGGATTAAGGTACTCATGGTCTGTCTGGCCAAAACCAGACCGACCCCGTTCTTCAGGGGGACTGCCGAAACAGCCCCCACCGAGTACTAAGTGGGGCTCCCCCGAAGGGAGACCCCATGAGAGAGGGCGGACTTAGCCAAAAGGCCATATCCACCCCCTCCCAAGACTTAAGGTAGGGCCCGAGGACCCACACCCTACAAGTCGTGCAAATAAGGAAAACAAAGGTGATAGTGCAGGTGACAAACTACAAAGAAAAAGAGACAAACAAAACAAAAAGTGGGGAAGGGGAAGTGGGGAAAGTGCTATGGTGCCATGTGAGGAACCAAGGCAGGCCTTCCAGCCGGAATAAAAAATTCCTCTGGTGCAAGCCAAGTCAAGGAAATGTAATGCAGCAGATGAATGACACATCTCATGCTTACTTCCCTTTGACATCAGAAGATGGCTGGCAGTGCCATCAGCACAGAACTGGTGAAACTCAGTGGGACCCAGGTAAAACCATCTACCATCCAGACAAGTCTGGAACTGGTCTTCGTGGAAGAATTGAGGCCAAAAGCAATACCTCTGATGTGGAAACAAGGCTAAGTGACCCAACAACGCACAAAAACATAGGAACTGGGTACAAAAAATAAATAAATGACAGCAGGTGCTCTGAACTGATGAGTCAAAACAGGAAATATTTGGCTATAGCATATTTGGCTATAGCATAATGAGTGTCTGTAGGCAACAGTGAAGCATGTTGGAGGTTCTTTACACATTTGGGGCTGCATTTCTGCAAATAGAGTTGGAGATTTTATCAGGATCAATGGTGTCTCCACTGCTGAGAAATACAGACAGATACCTATTTATCATGTCATACCATGAGAGAGGCATGTGATTGGCCCCAAGTGTACCTAGAATAATTGATGCTGTTTTGAAGGCAAAGGGTGGTCACACCAAATATTGAAAGAATTCTTAATTTACTGTATTTTTCACACCTTGCTAAAACGTTTGCACAATAGTGTATGTATATAATGAATTTTTATATATTTAATGTAAAGGGGTGGGATTTGTGAGTAGGAGGACTGGAGTAACTGAACCTAGATACCTTTAGAAATATGTTGGGTTCAAATGATTGTAGTCCAAGTGCATGTTTAAAATGATATATGGGACTAAAAGTTTAAAAAAATTAAGACCCCCACTCTTGCTTTCTCCATTGTTTAAGTTTAAAAGGGGCTAAACATAATTGACAGCGCATGATCTATTTTTCATGTGCTGTAATAGATATCTTTCTGCTAAAAAGCACCAATATGTCTGTCTAAGCACAAGTGAAAACAGAAAAGCATTCTGGGATATTACTGATATCTGCATGTTTAAAGTACATCTATGCCCAGGGGTGTTGCTAAGGTTTTTGAAAGACCTGGAGCACCCCTGGATACACTGAGAAGAGCAGTGATGCAGGGTGCGTTAACAATGGAAAGGACTAAAAGTGGCATTGTTAAATAAAAAAAGTACCCATTGCATACATGACATGACACATACAGTATCTCATAAAAGTGAGTACACCCTCAAATTTTTGTAAATATTTTATTATCTTTTTATGTGACAATGCTGAAGAAATTATACTTTGCTACAATGTAAAGTAGCGAGTGTTTTCATTTTCATTTTGGGATAAAGGTTTTTACATAAAAAAAAAAAAAAAAAGACACTAGTCCCAAATATAAATAATGCCCATGTGCATTAGTAACAATAATAAATAATGAAGAAAAATGGCACTAAATACACTAAATAAAATGCAACTAATGGTCATCTAATGGAGGTGGTGCAGCAAACTCTAATAGAGAAAGGGGAGATCCAGGCAAAATCTAGTGAGACAAAACAAAAAAGAGTGTTGCAAGCACAACCATAATGCAGTATATTATTGTCAAATGTATTATTACAAATATAAAAAATGCACTCACAAACGAAGATGCCTGAAGGCAGAAAAGTTAAAAGCAGTAAGCATCCCAAGAGAATGCCTGTGCAGGGGTCAGAAGTGTGTAACATCCAGAGTTTGGGGGTCTTTAATCAATGATTGCCACATATTAATAATACATTTTGAACTGTAAACCAATTTTTATGAAACCCTAAAACAAAACTGTAATACATTGCAGTTTACAAACTCCTAATTGTGATGGCTGTATTCGTTTTCTGTTCTTGAGCTTTTTTTCCTTTATTTTCACCTGATGATCAGGCCAGTACCATATTTCCTGTCTAGGGTGGCTAGTCCATAGAGTGAAGGAACAATGGAAACACCCTTGGAAAGCAGCATTATAAATCTGGGGAGAGAGAAGTGTTAGATACACTAAAAGATTTAGATGGACATGACTAACAAATCCAAGCTGAACTCCAGCTAATATGTTTTAAGCTGTAACAGCAACAGGTTTTAATTCTCATTTTGGGATAAAGTTTTTTTACATAAATTAACGCAATGTAAAAGCTGACTATTGTAAGCATATGGTCAGTGTTAAATGGTTTGTCTGAACCCTCTAACTGACATTTTTGAGGAACAGCTTGGTCTGTTAAAGGAAGTAAAAGAAAAAAACACAGACTTACTGGCTGGATCATTAGGATAAAAAAGAAAGGCAAAAATGCCTTATTAACCACTTAAGCCCCGGAGGATTTTCCTGCTTAACGACCAGGGGGTATTTTGCGATTCGGCACTGCATGACTTTAACGGACAATTGCGCGGTCGTGCGACGCTGTACCTAAACGAATTTGACGTCCTTTTTTTCCCACAAACAGAGCTTTCTTTTGGTGGTATTTGATCACCCGTGCGATTTTTACTTTTTGCGCTATAAACAAAAAAAGAGCGTACATTTTGCAAAAACAACAATATTTTTCACATTTTTTTATATGAAATTCCCCAAAAAAAAATTTAAAAATCAAAATTTTTTAACATTTTCGGCCAATTTGTTTTATGCTACCTATGTTTGGTAAAAAAAATTGCAAAAAGCGTATTTTGATTGGTTTGCGCAAAAGTTATCGCGTTTACTAACAAAGGGAAAGATTTTTGTCATTTTTGTTGTTTTTTTTTTTAACGTGTAATGGCGGCGATCTGCGATTTTTTTTGCGGTACTGCGACATTGGGGCGGACAGATCGGACCCTTGACTGACATTTTTGACACTTTTGGGGTTATCAGTGACATTTCTACAGTAATCAGTGCTATACATATGCACTGTTACTGTAAAAATACACTGGTAGTGAAGGGGTTAACTTTATTTGGGAGGGAGGGGCTGTGTGCTTTCTACTGTGATTGGCTGTGGCTTGAGCTGTAAGGACACTGATCAACGGATCTACATACTAGATCCGTGTGATCAGTGTCTTTACAGCGAGGAGAATGACAGGTGGCTTGTTTACACAAGCTGCCTGACATTCTCCCTCTCCCCCGCCGATCGCCGAGTGACCGGCGGACATCGGGTCCGCTGGTCACACGCGCGGGGGGGGTCCGTGACCGCGCGGGAGCGCGCCTCCGCGGGCGCGCGCTCGCTCCCCAGAGCCTCACAGGCGAGCGACGTAGACCTACGTCACTCTGCCTGTGAGGGGCTGACTGCCGCAGTAAATATACTGTGAGCAGTCGGCAAGCGGTTAAAGAAAGCTGATGCAGTCACTACATTTAAGAACTGATAAGCTGCAATATACAGTACTACTTTTTTTTTTTTTGCTTTTGGATTTTTACTATGTTTTGCTTTTGAGTTTAGTATCACCCTAACCACTTCCCGACCACCCGCCGCCTTTTTAATGCAGCAGGGTGGCTCTCCTTCGCAAACCAACATAGGTCTACATCGGTCACGCTCAAGAAGCTAGGGGGCGAGCGCGTGCCGCCGCCGGCGCACTCCCGCCCCCACTCGGCAGCGGGAAAGTCGATGCACGGGTCAGGCGGCTTCGATTGCTGCCTGACACCCACGATCGCTCCCCACTGAGAGAGAAGAACGGTCAGCTGTTGTAAACACAGCCGATCGTTCTTCTCCCTGCAATGACCATAGAGCCCATGTGATCCTTCTAGAAACCCAATTCCAAAAAAGTTGGGACTCTGTACAAATTGTGGGTAAAAAAGGAATGGACTAATTTACAAATCTCATAAACTTATATTTTATTCACAATATAATAGATAACATATCAAATGTTGAAAGTGAGACATTTTGAAATGTCATGCCAAATATTGGCTCATTTTGGATTTCATGAGAGCTACACATTCCAAAAAAGTTGAGACAGGTAGCAACAGGAGGCCGGAAAAGTTAAAGAGTTTGAAGTTATCATCATCTACAGTGCATAAAATCATCCAAAGATTCAGAGAATCTGGAACAATCTCTGTGCGTAGGGGTCAAGGCCGGAAAACCATACTGGATGCCCGTGATCTTCAGGACCTTAGACGGCACTGCATCACATACAAGAATGATACTGTAATGGAAATCACAACATGGGTTCAGGAATACCTCCAGAAAACATTGTCGGTGAACACAATCCACCGTGCAATTCGCCGTTGCTGGCTAAAACTCTATTGGGGAAAAAAGAAGCCATACCTAAACATGATCCAGAAGCGCAGGCGTTTTCTCTCGGCCAAGGCTCATTTAAAATGGATTGTGGCAAAGTGGAAAACTGTTCTGTGGTCAGACTAATCAAAATTTGAAGTTCTTTTTGGAAAACTGGGACGCCATGTCATCCGGACTAAAGAGGACAAGGACAACCCAAGTTGTTATCAGCGCTCAGTTCAGATGCCTGCATCTCTAATGGTATGGGGTTACATGAGTGCGTGTGGCATGGGCAGCTTAAACATCTGGAAAGGCACCATCAATGCTGAAAGGTATATCCAAGTTCTAGAACAACATATGCTTCCATCCAGACATGGTCTCTTTCAGGGAAGACCTTGCATTTTCCAACATGACAATGCCAGACCACATACTGCATCAATTACAACATCATGGCTGCGTAGAAGAAGGATCCGGGTAATGAAATGGCCAGCCTGCAGTCCAGATCTTTCACCCATAGAAAACATTTGACGCATCATAAAGAGGAAGATGTGACAAAGAAGACCTAAGTCAGTTGAGCAACTAGAAGCCTGTATTAGAGAAGAATGGGACAAAATTCCTATTCCTAAACTTGAGTAACTTGTCTCCTCAGTCCACAGACGTTTGCAGACTGTTATAAAAAGAAGAGGGGATGCCACACAGTGGTAAACATGGCCTTGTCCCAACTTTTTTAAGATGTGTTGATGCCATGAAATTTAAAATCAACTTATTTTTCCCTTAAAATGAAACATTTTCTCAGTTTAAACATTTTGATATGTCATCTATTATTTATTCTGAATAAAATATTGAAATTTGAAACTTCCGCATCATTTCATTCTGTTTTTATTCACAATTTATTTCACAATTTGTACAGTGTCCCAACTTTTTTGGAATCGGGTTTGTATATAGGATCACATGTTTCTATGGTCATTTCAGAAGCCACGCCCCCCCAGTTAGAATCACTCCCTTAGGGTCACATTTAACCCCTTGATCACCTATACCCCTTCCCTGCCAGTGTAATTATTACAGTAACAGTGCATATTTTTAGCACTGATTACAGTAGTAATGTCACTGGTACCCCCAAAAGTGTCAAAAATGTCAGTCAGGGGTCCAATCTCTCTGCCGCAATGTCGCAGTCCCGCAAAAAATCACAGATCGCCGCCATTACTAGTAAAAAAAAAAAAAAACAATAAAAATGACATAGATCTTTCCCGTAGTTAGTAGCTGCGATAACTTTTGCGCAAACCAATCAAAATACGCTTATTTCTATGTTTTTTACCAAAAATATGTAGCAGAAAACAAATTGGCCTAAAATGTTAAAAAATGTTGATTTTGAATTTTTTTTTTTTGAGAATGTTATGTAGCAGAATGTGAAAAATATTGTTTTTTTTTTTTTTTTTTTTTTCAAAATTGTCGCATTTTTGTTTATAGTGCAAAAAATAAAAATCGCACAGGTGATCAAATACCACCAAAAGAAAGCTCTATTTGTGGGAAAAAAAGGATGTCAATTTTATTTAGGTACAGTGTGGCACTACCGTGCAATTGTCCGTTAAAGTAACGCAGTGCCGAATCGCAAAATAGGGCCTGGTCATTAAGGGGGCAAATCCTTCCAGTCTTAAAGTGGTTAAGACCTATAGGTGGATTTTTTTTCTTTTCATATCATTTTAGCTAATTGGCTGTAATAAACACATGTTTTTGTTCTTTGAACTTTGTGTTACTTTACTAAACATTTCCTATGAATTAAAGAATAAGACATTCGTATGGGCTGTTACCAACAGCAACTCTTCACTACCCACCTTTTTCTTCACACTGGCCTTACACGCAGACATTTGATCCAGATGGAGGATGGTGTTTGTTTTCATTTCACAGCTAATAAGGGTGCCAGGATCTGAATGTGCAGTTTGCAGGTTGTGGGAGCCTGCATGTCCCTGTTTTCTCTCTGCCGTCATCTATGAACTTGTGAGAATCACGTTATAAATTATGGGAAACTTGAAGACTGCTGGCAGGATACTCTGTGCCATGCTTTTTTTTTTCCTGTTAATCTGCAATACTGCAGGTTTGTTAAGCCTCCTGAACAAGTGTTGAGTAATTAAATCACTTTCTAGCAAAAACAATGCTCTTTAAAATGAAGGCTCAAATGAAATGCAGATGGCTGGGATTGCCTAAACTAACCAGGTAAATAACGACTGGCATATTAAATTTTATATGAATTACAAGTCAGATATACAGATGTGAGCTTTAATAATGAATTACTATGTAGTATTATCTAACTGAAAATGGAGAAAAACAGCAAACCGCCTGATTCCAAATTCCAATGCTTGTTTTCTAGTTCTAAGGACATTTTATATCTGACTTTATCAACCTCTTTTCACGTTGAGGAACCCTTGATATTATTTTCTAGTTTCAAGGAACCTTTGCTAACAACTACTAAATCTGCAGCTGAATGCACATTAGAAGTAAGAAGAATGATCTTTATATTTGTGGTCAGTGGAAAGGATCCTCTCCTTATAAATAGCCAATTGTGGCACTTTTCCACTGCATGGAATCGAACGGTTCGGCTCGCTTTTGTGCTTTTCCACTGCATGGTACCACATGGTACGGTGTTGGAACGGTTTGGTACGGTACGGTACGGTGGCGTTTTTCCACTACATAGAACCGAACGGTACGGCTCTCTTAAACAGTACCACCTCAGTTGTGGTTCCAAGAGAGCCGTACCAGTACCATATCCCACAATCCTTTGCATGCAGCTGACTGTTTGTCACTACTAGCCACGGATTGGTCAGAGAATCGTTGTCATCCCACCCACTTTACCTTAGTGGAAAAGCAAACCGTACCAAACCGTACCGAACCGTTCCAACACCGTACCATGTGGTACCATGCAGTGGAAAACCAAACAGAGCCAAGCAGGGCCAAGCAGGGCCGAGTAGAGCCAAGCCGGTACTTGCAGTGGAAAAGTGACATTAGATCACTGATGTCAACGGTTACTTATCTGCGAGGTGGAAGTTGCTCATTACTCAAGGAACCCCTGGCAACCTCTGAAGAAACCCTGGTTGAGAAAAGCTGCTGTAAGCTGACTCACATTTCAGATCGGTTAAAGTTTATCTACACATTATATACACATTAGAACCCTTGTCAGGTTTTATGATAGTTGGAGGCTTCTTCGATGAAATGCCTTAATTTCTTGTCCATCCCTCCTGTTCCAGAATCCACAAGACTGACCTGGGATTTTATCACAATCCTGAAGTCCATAAATCTGGGCTATGCCTCAGAGCCCCGTGCTGGAACATTAGTGCCAGCACTCGGCTCCAGTTCTTTGCAGAATCTGTGCACTGAAGTGATCTCCAGCCAATACAGTTTGTATAATTTCAGAAACAGGAGGAGGATGGAGAGAGTAGCATCTTGGGACACATACTTCTGTGTAAGAGAAGTGTTGTACTTGTTCACAGAAATCAATGTTTACCCCCACCTCCCCACTGGGTACCATTGTTCTTCCTCCCCCCCCCCGCCCCCGGGAACTCCTCTAATGGGCACTCCTGTTCTATCCTACCTCCTGCTGGACAGTACTGTTCTTCCCTAACCTCCACTGGCATTATAACTTCTTCCAACCCATCACTTGACACTATTTTCCCCCCACCCTCAGCTGGACACTATTTCTCCCCTACCACCGCAATCTTCCCTGACCCCCTCCCCCTGCCACCTACTCAGTACACATTTCACCAAATCCCCTTTTAAGCAACAATGCCACCCCCACCCCTAAGCATTCTGAGCATCAATGTCACCCCCTAACCTGCCACTGACCACAAGCATTTTTTACCCACAACTGATTTTGTTTTTTTTTTCTTACCACTAACCACCAATGTAAGGGACCCTTTGATACATAGTCCTTGCTGTTGCACTCCATACACTGTGTTCTACATTGCATTGTCCTGACAGTTACAGTCTATGTGCTGTGTAGTACAATACATAGATCTGATACCTTCACTTTATATGTTTTGCTGTGTATTACATAGTCTTGACCACAGTGTTTAAATTCTTAACAGTTGATCAATGCTTTGAAGTTTGAACTAATGAAGTTCCTCTTTATAGCAGGCTCAGAAAAAGGGTATATTTTTGGATCCTTTACATTTATAAGTTAAAAGTTCACTCATTCCTCTATACCAGTGGTCTCCAAACTGGGGCCAGATGTGGCCCCTTGTTTGCCTTTATCCAGCCCTTGAGATATTATTCCTGACACCAACTAATGAGGCATAATTCCTGCCACTGACACCAACAATATGACACAATTTCCTTCCACTGACACCAACAACTGAGCATAATTCCTTCTACTGACAACAAAAATGGGGCACCATTTCTCCCATTGACATCACCTATTTCTCCCCCTAATACCAAAGATCTGGCATTGTTTACCCCCACTGTCCACATTCCGGCCCCCCTAAAGTCTGAAGGACAGTAAACTGACCCTTTCTTTATAAAGTTTGAAGACCCCTGCTCTATACTTATGGAGTATTTTGTGGGTACAGGGACTGCAGACTATGTACAGTGTACACAATGCAGTATATAGACTTAGACTCTATTTAACATTGCCCATTTAAGCCATGCTCATTATGCAGCACAATTTAGCCATGACAATTTTCAGCATGAAGCGCACCACATCTTCTCTTCTGTGGTGGTCAGTGGCACTTGAAAACCCTCCACCTAAATAAAAAATTCTGCACTCATTGGCGGTCAGTGGAACAACCCACCCTTACCTTCAAACTGATGAAATCCTCCTTCCTGCTGTGTTTACAAACATTGACAAACATTCAGCTTATTCACAGTGGAGAAAGGGGTGCTTCCTTTGTTGTTCAGTAAATGGGCTCAATGTTTGTAAACACCATAGAGTTTTCACATGTGATGGCTGTAATGGGTGCACAACAATCACAATGTACAGAGCCTCTCTGAATTGCTCTGTACACTGGACCTGTGATCTGATTTGTCCAATGACAACCATTCATGTGTGTACTGGTTGTAAAACATATGGTGGCAGTGAAATGGTTAAGTAAAGTAGAGGAATACTAGAATCTCTGTAATCTTTTTATTGTTGTCTGTGATTTCACTCACTTCCTGTTTGGTCTAACGGTGTCCTCAAAACAGAAAATAAGGGAAAAATCTCTCTAATGGAGCCCTGGATAGAAGTAAAATCTGATAGAGATTGTAAAATTTCCCTATTTTATCTAATATGAAACAAAAACACTTTGAGTCGCAAGTCAGTTTCTTATACTTTGCAAAACCTCCGATGGTGAGATTTCCATGCATCAGTTTATGTCTTAGAGGCTTTCACAATGCTATAACTATAGTGTTTATTTCTTTCATCTGAATTCCCAAGCTGTGTGTTTATTGTACATCATTAAAGATCCCTTCGGGGGAGAGTGACATGATTATTTGGCTTCATAACGACTACATTGGTTTAGATCAGGGATCCTCAAACTAGGCCCTCCAGCTGTTGCAGAACTATACATCCCATGAGGCATTGTAAAACTCACAGACATGACTAGGCATGATGGGAATTGTAGTTCTTGAACAACTGGAGGGCCATAGTTTGAAGACCCCTGGTTTAGATGAACCAGTGGAGATCACGCCACTAAAGCCCCTAAGAGAGTCAGTATTTGATTCAGTTAGGCAACTACAGTTTGGGTGCAGCTGTCCTTTAACCCTTGCTTGTCCAGAGCTTATTGAAGCTAGACATGTGCAATTTGTTTCAGTCTGCATCAAAATTCGGATGAATTTTTGGTTATTCAGAGATTTGGATGTATACGAACAAATTCCAAATTTTCAAAACAATTTGAATTTGGATCGGTTGAAAAATGATCGACCGATTAAAATTCTATGTGAAGAATAGTTGGTTGTTAAGGAGCAGGCCAGGAAGCCAGTCACCAAGTCTACCGGTAGTCTGAACTATCGATGACTCATCAACTGAATGTAAACAGAATTGGCGGCTAATAAAAATTCTGAAAAAAAATACCTATCCATACCAGTCCAATCGGGTCTGGTATGGATTTTAAGGAGATGAGATGAGCAAGTAACCAACCCAAAACCATTCCAGACTACATGGGGGGGTGCTTCCCCACAACCCTGGCCCGGTGGTTGCGGGGGTCTATGGCCAGGAGGCTTATTGGACTCTGGAAGTCCCCTATAACAAGGGGGCCCCCAGATCCCAACGCTCCCATGTGAATGAGAATGGGGTACTCATTCACAAAAAAGCGCTGAAAGGATTAATAAAGACACAACATCAGTTTTTGACCTTTATTTTAAAAAAAAACATAAAAATTCCGCCCTAAATAAAAAAATAAAACCCAGCTGCTCTCTGAACATGACTGTTCCCGTCCAGGGACACAGCCGAATGACAGGTTTACCATAGGGTTAGGGGTTACCTGGTGACATAACCGTGTGACCCAGCCACCATGTCTACCTGTCATTGGGCGAGTGGTATTCCCGAATGACAGATAAACATGGGAGCGGGTTACCCGGTGACGTTACCAGGTGATCCCACCTCATAATGACACTGCCCAATGACAGGTAGGCATGGGGGAGGTGTCACCTGGTCATGTCACTGGGTAAGCCCTGTCCCTTTGTTTATCTGTCAGTTGGCTGTGTCCCTGGACAGAGGCAGTTGTGTTCAGAGGGCGGGACTTTTTAATTTTTTTTTTTTTCATTTGGGCATTTTTATGTTTTTTTTTTAATAAGGGACTTGTCAAAAACGTGTCGTGTTTTTTTTTTATTAACTTTTACTTTTTTTTAGTGATTGAGTAGGGGTACCCCTACTCATTCACAAGGGGGTTTCCAGATTCTGAACCCCCCCCCCCCCCGCTGCCCCAAAACCACCCGGCCAGGGTTGTGGGGAAGAGGCCTCTGTTGCCTCCTTTCCTAGCCTGCCGGGCTGCATGCTCAGATAAGGGCCTGGTATGAATTGGGGGTGACCCAACTCTGTTTTTTTATTAGAATTTATATTTGCTGGCAACTCTGTTTACATTTGGCTGTCAGCGGGAAAGCCAGCTGACAGCTGATAAGTCATTGATTGTTAAGGACACGACGGCCGGCCCCCGGGCCTGCTCCTTAACAACCAGCTATTCTTCACACAGAATTCAAAATGGTCAATCAATTTTGGACCGATCCAAATTGGAACGGTTCAGAAAATTTGGATTCTATTGCAAAATTATTAAAGGAACCAAAACGAAACAAAATTAAACTAAACGAGTTCCAAAACAATTCAACGAAAAAATTTAGTAACATAACAAATCTATTCGAAACAAAACAAAACAAATGTTTCCGTTCTGCATAATTTAAGCCTAGAAGCTCAAGGCAAATTTAGCAGCTTTAGTATCTATCAGATAACGTGACCCTAATTGTTTGACTAATTTGCCTACCTAAATAATATTACAGTATTTTTTTAATACTATAATATTATCAATCAACTAAATTAATAGGCAAACATGGCAAGTTCAGAGATACACATATTATGCTCTATTGGCACCATCCCCAATAAAATTATTCGTTACATATTCCCTCAATACACCACATATAAAGGGGGGGGGGGTAAAAGAAATTGAGACTTTAATTATACCAGGTAGAGATAACACTCACATATAGAAACAAATACCAATTATTTAAAACATTTCAAATTATATGTCCATACAAACATAAAGTGACCAAAAAATTATATTCCATTCCAGGGTATTAGTAAGAGGCATATGCAGTATTGCAACACACAAGTATGAACCTGTGAACACGACAAGGATAGAATATGTGGATGTGAATACTATTTGGCTTGTTTGCTTAGTCACGAGTGTGGCTAAGCCAGTCGGGTCGGTGAGTTTGCATTTTACTCCCCCTCTGAGCACGGTGGTGGCAAGAAATGGTGATCCATTATTACATCTGTACATCTAGCTATCATCCCAGGATTGTTTAGCAGTTACGGACCTTTGTGCTAACTCTGCTGTCTTGGGGGATTTTATATGGACCTAATACTTTTAATATCTTGATTTTATTTAGTGATAAGTCCTGTCCATGTGATAGACTTATATGGGCAGGCTGTGGTAGAGACTGGTATTATTCACTCATATATGTGTATATACGTCATTGATGGTGAGAGGTTACCCCCATCCCTGTGCTACTGGAAATATGATATGCTTTTGATATTTTATTCCGTTATTTATATGTAATTTGTTTAAGTAGCAGCATTGTACATTTTCATATCACCATCTCCGTTTGAGCGCTTGGGGTTGCTTGCTTGGTTTCCGCAGTTTGTAAGCATCGTTTTTTTACAAAAAATAATATTGCTGTCCAATTTCCCAAAAATTGTGAATTTACAGAAATGCGTCCCTAGACCAAACACGCCAGCCAGTAAAGTATTATATATTTCCAGAGGATACCCTTAATAAACAAAAAGAAGGTCCAACTGTGCTGTATTGTGGAAACGATGGCACCCTGGAAAGGGGACAGCACCTCTTGATTAAAGGGTAACTCCGCTTTCATAGGGGTAAAAAATAGAAAATAAAGAGAAAAAAAATATAGCGTATACAATTGCGAAACAAGTCATATTGTAATTGAATGGTATTGAAAATGGCCCTTCCTTTTGAATCTGGCAGCCGCTGTAATTTTCTGAAAATGCAATGCAATATGGCTACCTGGAGCTGTTCTGTACTGAACACACCCCACAAACATAATTTCCTGCTTGTTTGATTGGCTCACTGATTTTCCCAGAAGTCTGCACTAAGATACAAGTCAGACTTCAGGCATCCCCTGCAACAAAAATGTCATTTTTGGTGACATGCTCCCAATAGAAACACGTCTAAAGGCATGAAGGCCCAGCAAATTTCCTCATTAGAGCCCTGCGGGTGCCACAGCTGATGGATAATTATGAAACCATTCCCATTAGGCCCACTTAGCACATGGGGCACAGAGGAACAAACAGTGATTTTTTTCAGAATAATAAAAGGTAGGAATCTGCAACAAAGGCTGTTATAATCTTTGCAATGTACAGAGATCACCCAGAGGGGAATGTTTTTTTCTCAACAAAAGTGGAGTTACACTTTAAAGTGGGGTTCTTTCGCTGCACAGGATGTGATTTAACAAGATCCCTTTGCCCCCTTTGTTTCCCTACAGAAGGGGAAAACTGGTGAGGTTTGGCACCTTGCAAATACTGTAAATGTGATCACACAGCTCTACAGCCATCCAGATCACATTTACCGTATTGCTGGGAGCAAGCCAAACAAAAAGAAAACAAGCTCAAACCTGCTACTGCAGCCATGAGCTTGTTTCACCCAGTTCAACGCTAGGCATGTGATACACTCAAGGTCCTGAACTGACATAATTTACAGAGAGGAGGAATACTAGGTGGAAGCCATTCTGGTGCAATACTTAATCAAATGGAAAGTATGGTATTTGGTCAAAGATTACTTTTGGGAATCAGAAACCAACATATATACAAGAACTGATTCAAGCCTATTTCTGCAGGTATTCTGAAAAGCGTGGCCATCTGGGCATCCGGAGGCTGTCTGTAGGGAGGGGGCAATGTCAGGGAAGATGCATTCATGTACACAGGGGCATGGTTCCTGTAAGCACCGTTCGTGGCCGTTTAGCGGGTGCACGTGAGCGGTTGCACACACACATTTACACACCTGTGTATGAATGTGCATTGGTGCCAGGCGGGCTATTTAAACTGCACTAGTGTCTTGTATCAGTTCTGTTTAGTTTCTTATGTTCCTGAAGCATCTGTGTATTTGTTCCTCTATCACTCATCAGTTGCCCACCCGATCTTTATATACAGTACTATTGACCATTTTCCGAAAACCCTTGCTGACATGTAATGGCATTCAAATAAATCAATTTATTCTCCATATCACTGTTTGTAACACCTTATATTTTTTTTCAGGAAAGCTTTCAACACTTTTTAAATTTTGTCCATTACCAAAAGTGGTAAAACCACAAAAAGCTTGAATAGGCTAATAGAACAATTCACAGATCATGGAATTTTTTAAAAGGAGATTTCCTTACCTAAAAAATAAAATGCTATTCTACAAAAATTATGAGTTTTTACTTGGCTTAGGAGTCAAGTAAAAACTTTCTTTGCAAAGGGTACCTATACTAGAAAAATTTAAAGGAAAACAGGATTTTTTGCTGCGCATGATTGGACTAAGTAAAGTGAAAATACATTCTGAAAAGTGAAATCAAATTGTTCCTTTAAAATATCAATCCCATTATCACAATATTCTAAGCCAAGTTGTACTCTTTAAACTAGGAATGTGTTCCGTTTAAAAGAGGAAATTGCACACAGTGGTAATGCTTTCTGAGCTAAAGATTGTTTGTCTACAGAATCCAGAGATAAAAAAAAAAAAAAAAAACAGCCAGGGTCTGACCGCTATGCTCTTCACACTAAACAACTTTCATTGTTCATTGCTGCAAACTCATAACCTTAACAGTCCCAGTTTATGTTGGTAACCTCATTGCCTGCTGGCTAGTCGCAGCAGCCTTTACTACTCTGAATGGATGTGTGCCAAGGTCTACGCCACAGTAACCACCCTCTGCAATATACAGATTATAAATTCCTTCAATATTAAATTTCCTTGCGTAAAATTGTATGCAAACTTTAACATGACCAGGAAAAGGGGATAGCTAGTTAGCAGGCATTCTTTTCACCCTAGTCCTTTCACTTACAGCAAAAATCAATGGCAGTTTAAGATGTAAATCTGTCTAATACTTTGGGAACACCAATCTACTACTTGAGTCTGCTGAGATTTGCGTGTTTCTACATGCATAGGAGGTGGGTTTGCTAAGGTATTAGATAATGACTGTTCTAGTCATTCACCTGAATCTTTTGGTTCCTGGAGTACTAATTCATAACAGCAGTAATCCACAGCAACCAATAGTAATCAACCTTATACTTTCAATGAATTCAGGTTGGTTGCAACAAGGTGTCACAAAATATAAAAGGTGTAAATACCGCGCTAACCACAAAACTTAAGCTGCCAGCACTACCAACTGACAAAAAAATTGGTGAAAAGAATAAAAAAATATAAAGTGCAGCACTAAAAGAAGAAGAATGAACCCAAAACTGTTCATATATCAAGTGCATAACATTGAAAGGGTTATATATTGAAGTGAATAAATATGAAAACTCCCCTATTCAGAAATTGATAATTTAAAGTCCATTATTGAAATGTCCCATAAATTCAATCCATGGGTGAAAAAAATGGTCACAAGTGACAAAAAGTATAAATATCTAAAGTCCAAATAAAAGAGTAGAAATCTTGTTCTCCGTTGTAATAGTAAATATATGTGCTTACCAGAGCAAGTGGACTTACACTACCATAAGGCAAGCAAGTTACCTTATTTAAGAAGTAACAAATGATGAATTATGTGGTGGGCTACTTACTGGATAACAATTTATACATTTTTTTGTAATACATTATAATCTATCACTCATTAATCCAGTAGGAATTTAACCACTTGCCGTCTGCTCACTCGAGCTCTACTGCGGCAAAGTGGTTCGTTATCGTCTGGCGACGTAGACCTACATCGCCAGACACTCCCCTGAGGCTCGCTCCCGCTGTATTCAGGGAGTCGGGCCACTGCTCTTCCCCGATCGTCGGGGAATCGAGTGTGGAGATCCGCCTGCTTGTGTAAACAGAGCAGGCGGATCTCTTAAGTGACAGGCAGTGACAGATTGCAGGGTTCAGCATATCTGAACCCTCGATCTGTCCTTGTGTCACTCAGTCACCTCCCCCCACACACGTCAGTAAGCACCAGGCAAATATTAACCCCTCCCTCTCCAATAAAATTAACCCCTTCCCTGCCAGTGTCATTTTTACAGTAACAGTGCATATATATAGCACTGATTACTGTAGCAATGTCACTGGTACCTCCAAAAGTGTCAAAAATGTCAGTCAAGGGTCCGATCTGTCCGCCGCAATGTCGCAGTCCCGCAAAAAAAATCGCAGATCGCCGCCATTACTCGTTAAAAAAAATCACCAAAAATTACAGAAATCTTTCCCTAAGTTAGTAAACGCAATAACTTTTGCGCAAACCAATCAAAATACGCTTATTGTGATTTTTTTTTACCAAACATAGGTAGCAGAAAACAAATTGGCCAAAAATTTAAAAAAATTTTGATTTTTACATTTTTTGGGGGGGAATTTCATATAAAAAAATGTGAAAAATATTGTTGTTTTTTCAAAATGTACGCTCTTTTTTTGTTTATAGCGCAAAAAGTAAAAATCGCACAGGTGATCAAATACCACCAAAAGAAAGCTCTGTTTGTGGGAAAAAAAGGACGTAAATTTAGTTTGGGTATGGCGTCGCACGACCGCGCAATTGTCAGTTAAAGTCGCACAGCGCCGAATCGCAAAAAGTGGCCCAGACGTAAGACAGCAAAATCCTCTAGTGGTAAAGTGGTTAAGAAGTAACACATGATGAATTATGTGGTTGGCTACTTTCTGGATAACAGTTTTTACATTTTTTTGTAATACATTATAATATATCACTCATGAATCCAGTATGAATTTAACATATTGAACTTTTTTTTTATGCAACTTGAAATTCTTCCATGAGAAAGTAGCCATCAAGGAACTTCCATTTGCTTAAACTCACAGAAAAAGCTCCAGGAAGCATTTTTTAAACAAACAGTTAAAACAAACAAATGTTAAAAATATTTTAAACATTTCCTCTTTCACACATTTTGCATCATTAATGGATTTGGTATCTATCTTTTATTAAATTCTGGGCAAGCTGTAAATTAATTTCTCATTTGCAAATGAAATTAAAAAAACGTAATTGATGAATAATATAAGCTTGTCTTTGGTAACAACTCACTTCAACAATGGAGAATTAATTATTGAATTGTTTTTAGCATCTTATTACCTTATTTTTATTTTTAGGAAAAATGTACATGCTCTACAGAGCCTCCCTTTTTTTAAACATTATAGTAAGAAACCTTCAAGCATTTACAGGGTTTCTCAACCAGGGTTCCTCCAGAGGTAGCCAGGGGTTCATTGAGCAATGAGCAGTTTCTGCCTCTCAGATAAGTTCCCACTGACACCATTGATCTTTTTAGCTATCTGTAAGGGGGGATTTTTGACCACATGTGTAAGGATCATTCTTCCCACTGACCATAACACTAATGTGTCATGAGTTGTAGAAATATTTATTTTTATCAGGGGTTCCCTGAGACCAGAAAGTTATTTCAGGGGTTCCTCTGTGTTGAAAAGGTTGAGAAAGGCTGGTCTAAAGGAATCCTAAACTTGGATTGTCCCACCTTGTCTCCAATAAGAAATGATTCTCCTATGACACTTTCCACCTAGTGCTATTATGCAGAGCCTGGCCATTGTTCAAATCCACCCAAGGGTGTGTACCATCTAATACTGGACTTTTCAGGACAGGATCACTTCTGATGCACAATAGGATTTCCTTTCGGAAGCACTACTAGTGAGGGTGATGAGAAGATCTGCCCAGGTTTGGTAATTAAAATGATCTCTTGGCAAATGGAAGACCTTGTGTGATATTCAAAAACTTCTATCCTGGGTGTTACACATGCCAAAGTACTTCTTCTTTCCACCCCTCCTCTGTCACCTACTGTCCTCCACATTTATTTACTTGACAGCCCAGCCATAGACAAATGGGGATTTTCTACTGTACTTCTGTCTTGAGGTGCTAATCTTCTTGTCGTAAGCATTTTGTTACCAGTGTTTAGCATATACATTAACTTGTTTATGATAAGCCCTCCCATGCAGGAGATCAATATCTGTCCTGTAACATAGTAGGGGTTCTCAGCAGTATCTTGTCACCTTTGGAAGGCTTCCTGGCTGGAGGTGTAGAAGGCTGTTATGACAAGATGCTTTCAGCTGTGTTAGACCCTACTGAGCACAGCATGAACAAGAATGTTGAACACCCAAGCCTGTGTGACTTGTGTTTGTCTTGCAAGTCACATCTTAATGTACTACGAATATTCATAGTCTGTGTTTTCTACATACCATATAAGAATTATCAGAGTATACTTGAGTTGGTTTGTTATGCTAAGTAGGCACCAACATGACTAATCTCTTGTAACTAACCTAATCTGATGTAATCATGCCACTAAATCTACCTTAATCACTTAGTTCCACAACTCTGGTATGACTAGAACTATAACTCCAATTCCAGACGAACAAACATTAGTTACTTAATATCTAAATGGTTAGTAAACCCAAAATATGGGTTTTGGAAAGAAGATGGTGGATTGAACCCCTCATAAAAACATTGTATGTGTCTAGGATTCTAATGGTGGATGGTGAGAGCTCTAACTTCTGAGTTCTGTAGTCTACCCCACCACTTTTGCAAATATGATAGTGCTCTCACTTTCCCCATGGGACTGCTTCCCAGGCATATAGAGACGGTGGTTAATCTAAATAGAACTTTTTTCAGTTTCTCTGAAAAAGATGAAAAAAAGGGGGTCTTAACTTGCATATGCTGCCTTTCCAATGCAGAAAGTTTAAGTGATATCCTTTATTAGCTATCCTAAATTATTACCTACTTCAATACAGGGCACTTTCACCCCCTCCCTGCCAGGGCCAATTTTCAGCTTTCCGTGCTGTTGTAATTTAAATGACAATTGTGTGGTCATGCAACACTGTACTCAAATTAATTTTTTATCATTTTCTTCACACAAATCAAGCTTTCTTTTGGTGGTATTTATTCACCGCAGGGTTTTTTATTTTTTGCTAAAAAAAAATGTAAAAAAAATTTGAAAAGAAAAAGTTTTTCTCAGTTTCTGTCAGTAATTTTTCTCCTACACTGATGTGATGCTGATGAGGCTGCACTGATGGGCACTGATAGGCTGCCCTGATGGGCACTGGTGAGGACACACTGATGTGCACTGATGAGGCCGCACTAAAGGGCACTGATGGGATGGCACGGATGAGGAGGTACTAATATGCAGCACTGATGGGCACTGATATACAGCGCTGATGAGCAATGATAGGCAGCACTGATGGGGACTGATAGGCGGCACTGGTGAGCAATGATAGGAAGCACTTATGGGCAATGATTGGTGACACTGATGGGCACTGATGGGAACTGATGGGGGCACTGATGGGCACTGAAAGGTAACACTGATGGGCATAACTGATGGGTACAGATTGGCCTCACTGATGGACACAGACTGGTGTCACTGACAGGCACAGAATGGCATCACTGATGGGCACTGTTGGGGCTGCATTATAATCAGGGCACTGATGATCAGCTCTCCTCTCCTCACATTCAGTTTGAGAGAGGAAAGGCCAATAAACGGCACTTCCTTGTTTACATGTGATTGGCTATGATTTGACACAGCCGATCACATGGTTATAGATCCATGGCCGCAGCTCTTTGCCGAGTTTGGGGTCACGCCGTGTCCCAGGAACACAGGGCTCATAGGATGTCGTCCCAGAACGAGAGCCGCACCACACCATTGGTCATTTAATGGCTGGCGGGAAGTGGTTAAATATGTACAGATTCCTTGTACAGGCTTTTTACATTTTTTTTAAAATGGTACTGAAACCCACATGATTATGCACATATTTATTAGGAGGAGCAATGAAATAAAAATATTTTATATAATAGGCCCCTTTCACACCAGTGGACCCTCCATTTTCCATTACATGTGACCGTTTACACCCATCTACATCCAATCTGATTTATCTGCTAAAAACAGAGGGATGGGGATCTGTTCCCCTTCTATTTGTCGCATCGGACGACAGTCGAGGAGAGTGGGCTGTGCCTGTGTCGTTCTGCATAAGAGTAGCGGACATGGACAAGGCATCCACCTACTTAGCGGGGATCAGCAGACAGATCCCCCCCCCCCCTGTGCAAGTGGACTCCTGGCAGAGTCTGCCCCGTGTGAAAGGGGCCTTATTTGATGGCTAACATGGTACAATACAACTTCCTTAAGCAATAAAGAGTTCTTATTCATAAGTGCAGTAATCCATTGCAACCAATCATAAATCACTGATATCAGACCTGTCTGTACAAGGTGGATTTTAATTGGTTTTCCTTGTATCACTATGCTCAAAAATTAGCAATGAGGGGAAGGTGTTCTGTAGTGTACAGAGGTGAACTTGCAGTATTGGTAACAATGTATAAGATTTCAGTGCAGCATTTTCAGCTCACTACAGGTTATTAGCTCTTTGGATTTCCTTCAAGATTAACGAGTATTTTTGTTTTTATTGAACAGATTTAACAAAATGCTTTCACTGTTATTTTTTACAAACTAAAAGGAAGCGATAAATAGAAATTAAGTGGAATCGAATACAATTGTTAAGCTGGCCATAGACGGGTAGAATTCCAAATGAAAATTCTTAGAAAAAAAAAATGTTCTAAGAAAGTAGAAGAAGAAGAGTTTTTTTTCATTTTCTAATTATTAGTGGGTCAAATCAATGTTCATTTTTACCACAGTGAAGAGAACATTCAAAGGAGTAAGATGGACATTTTTTCTTGAATGAACCAACTTCTAACAGTGTACAGGCAGTCCCCAAATTACAGACATCCGACTTACAAATGACTAATATTTAAAAATGGAGGGAAACAACAGGAAGTGAGAGGAAATCTACTGAAGCTTTATCACCAATCCTTGTTTCCACAACAACTATACATTTTCAAAATCCTATTGTCACAGGGAGAGAAAGTGAGGTGAAATTCTTCTGGGCACAGACAGCTAAACAAACATTACAGGGGTGTTAACCCTTCCCTATGCTATCCAAAAAACGTAAGATGTATATTTTTGGCTAGAGTTACAGTACACTTAAAAAATGTACCTGTTCCGACTTACATACACGTTCAACTTAAAGTGTAAGTTCACCTTTACAGAAAATCTGTAAGGTGAACTTACACTGGCCCCTTCTCATCCCCCCGGTCCCACAGTACCCGAGTCCTGTAATCACTTGCTGTCAGACTCTGGGTCACCGCTTGAAAATCTTTGAAATCACTGCGGCCTAATCTCCTATGCGTACCTCGCAGCCTGTACAGATAGGAGGTATTCTAATTGGTCAGGGCTATCACATGGATGGCGCTGACCAATCAAATCCTTGGAACAGTATAGCGACGTCCTGGTGCCTGACAACGGGGGATTGCGGGACTCCGGTACAGCAGGACCAGGGGCGATGGCGAGTGGGTCCAGCGTAAGTTCACCTTACAGATTTTCTGCAAAGGTGAACTTACCCTTTGAGAACAAACCTACAGAATCTATCCTGTTTGTGACCCAGGGACTGCCTGCATGTAGTCTTCATTTAGTAAAGTCTATTCATTACAAAATACATTTTTAAAAGTAAACAAAAATTTCCAACGACATTCAAAAGTTCTGAGAATTGTTCTAATTTTTAAGACTTTTCTGAAGAATTTTTGTCTGAACTTCTATCCATCTATGGCTAGCTTTAGGGTTTTTGACATTAAAGCGTAATTTGAATTAAACGTAATTTAAAGTGGAGCTACACTGCATCTGAGCACCACCAACCAAAAACGATGTTTAATTCATTTTAAATATTCAAAGCAAACTCACCCATCCATTTATGTCTCCATGCTTTATTTTGCTGAGAAATCACCTTGAACAATACCTTCTAGCATTTCTGGCCATGGCCATCTTGAGTAAAGGCAGATGATTCATGTTACGTTTACTTCATGGAATCCATCGGTCCTTAGCTAAGGAATGCACGCAGGAGGGTGTGTTTAGCTAAAAAATCCCTCCTCCCCTCCCGAAGACTCCTGGGATGTGTGACATCATTTTCCTATGCCTAGAAACCATGAAGTAACTGAAGAAAAATTTAAACAAGTACATTTTACATACTTTCCTATCTACAGTATTTACTACCACTAGCAACATAGTGATTACAAATAGTCAATGTTATTTGAGAGAGTGAAGTTCCACTTTAAGAATAAGAATTTGTTACTGGATAAAGTAGATGGTAATCATAGTTTTTTTTTTAAACAACAGCCTTGTGTCTTTGATGTTGGCAGCAGGGGCATAGAACATTTTTTTTCCTGGGGGGGGGTTCAGTTCTCTCAAATTAGCCTGCCAGGGACACCACCAGAAGTATGATAGATCTGGTGAACCCTTGGGCACCCAGAGAAATGAGTTGGCATGCCTGGGAAATTGTGGTCGTGATAGAATTGTGCTAACAGTGTGAGCTAAGCTCACTTAATAGTACCTGTGTATTTACACCACCTCCTGTGTGCAGGTAAAGTAACATTTTTAACTCCTGACATACAACAATTACCTCATTGACTATGACAACATTATCCATATCATTATTCTTGTCATTTAAAACAATGATAATGCATTCTTCCCAAAAGCCTCCCTTCTGAATGCACTACTTAGGATCCCTTTAGTGCTGAGCAGCCAAAAGTTAGCTAATGAAAGAAACCAGCCCTGTTCACCTACATTACCTCTTTCATTGAGACTTAGCCAGTAATGACAGTGCTAGGCTCAGCACTAAAAACAGCCCTAAGTGAAGTCCTATGCAAAGCTCTATGCATAGCCCTATTCTGTGCTCATATCTCATGCTACACTTTGACACTCAAACAACTCCCATTCAACTTTATCCTGCTGTATAATGGCGCTTTTCCACTGCATGGAACCGAACGGTTCGGCTCGCTTTTGTGCTTTTCCACTGCTGGTACAGCATGGTGTGGTGTAGGGACGGTTCGGTACAGTACAGCACGGCGGCACATTTCCACTGCATGGAACCGAACGGTACGGCTCTCAAAAACAGTACCACCTAGATTGTGGTTCCAAGAGGTACCATACCCGGTACCATATCCCACAATCCTTTGCATGCAGTCACTACTAGCCACTGATTGGTCAGAGAATCCCACCCACCCCGTTGTTATTCCACCCACTTAACTTTAGTACTACATTAGTGGAAAAGCAAACCATACCGTACCATACCGAACCGTTCCAACACCGTACCATGCGGTACCAGCAGTGGAAAAGCAAACCGGGCCAAGCAGGGCTGAGTAGAGCCAAGCCAGTACTTGCAGTGGAAAAGTGCCATTAGAGGCACAATCTAGCAGAAGTTCCAGGGTTATGGCACCCCCTGCAGAATGGAAGGACCCGAGCAGCTGCTCTAGCAGTGTTTATTCATGCTCAAATTGAAAGATCTAGAATCCATATCTTCCTACAACCCCCCTCAGCTGAGAAGAATCTGTGGCTGCATTGCAGATGCCTTTGGGGGGTAGAATTTGGACCATAATATCCCCCCCCTTTTTTTATCTCAAGAAAAACTTTATTGAATAAATATAAAATAAGCATTACAAAGTCCAGAGCAAGACAGTTTGGTTACAGAAAATAGTATCTTCTACTTTGAGTCAATGGACATTAGTACTAAAGTTAGTCTCAGTTATTGAACATGGAAATTAAGACACCCAGGCATCTGTGCAAATACAAAACCTCTCTCCCCTAAGGATCCTCAACATATAAGACATTACAGCATTACCTCTTTTATAATATTTGGTCCAGAATAAGATTTACCGAAGCTAAACCTGGAATGTCTAACCAGGTAGGTCCAAAGTTTGCTTATTTTCCCCAAGCTACCCCTGAGCTGATAAATATGTATTTCCAGTCTTATAGTGTTTCCGATTTGGCCAATGCGTCCCTATGTACACCCCTGTTTGGTGGTGGTTTAGATGCCATGTGCCCAATATATGATCACATTGAGTTCTGTGTTTTTAAATTAAGAAATTGAGTTCTGGAAGTACTGAGAACGATGTTAGGTAAACTACATGAAGGGAATAGTCATAATAAATGCAAATATGTCTTTGAAGAGAAGTCCTTCAGTTTTTTCACGTGTTGGAAGCCAAGCTAGGAAATGCTTATTACAGGACCAAACCAATTATGGTTAAATTAGGACACAATTAGCATGTGTGTGGACACTCTATAGCCTATGCAGAAATCCTCTAACTGATTGACTTCAAGAAGAATCAATCAGCTTGGTTAGACTTTTTCCATGTAACTGCTATTGATCTGTTAAGATTAAGCTAGTACCAGGTATTTTTCACAAAACGTTGTTTATTTATTTTACAATATAATTATAGTCAATATATTATACAATGCTTTCAAGAGCACCTAGCTCCATCTCAACTCTATGAGTGCATCAAGATAGGCAATTATTTGTGTTTAAAATCTGGATATATGTTTTTGTAAAACAAACTAAATACAAAGTGAGGTGCCCATAACAGCTACTCTAAATACATATGACACTAGTTAGTAAAGTGAATTCTGATTGGTTGGATATTTCCTGAAGAACAATGTGTGATCCTGCCTGTGAGAGTTATTGGAAATGGCTGGATCCAGTAATGATGTTTATATCCTGTTTTGCTTTCCCATTATTCTATATGGAAGACTGAAGTAACAAGTTTACCTGCAGGAAGATTTTTTATGAAGTTGCAATAATCAGTACAGCTACTGCTCATTATGACTCCGTAAGAGGTCAAAAACGGCTCAATTATTGCAAGCAATGCTCCTATTTACAAATCATGTCAAAGAGTGAGGCTCTGAAAGGTGTGCCCTTATGAGAAAATCATATTAATACATAATATAGGGTTTTCAGGAATTTTCAAGATGAAGAAAAGTTGTGCAATGAGTAAAAGACTGATCCATTAGATTGTAAGCTCTTCTGAGCAGGGCCCTCTTAATCCTCTTGTATTTTATTGTATTGTATATGTACTGTCTCCCTCTAATATTGTAAAGTGCTGCGTAAACTGCTGGCGCTATAGAAATCCTTAATAATGATAATAATGAATAAAACCTTAACAGGATGCAAGCTACTGTACTTTATTACCAGCATTCATTTACTAGAAATTCTTCAGGTCAAAATAAATGTAGTAAACTGTCAAAGCAGTCAGTTTTATTATTATTATTATATAGGATTTATTATATAGGATTTATATAGTGCCGACAGTCTACGCAGCGCTTTACAACTTGAGGGTAGACAGTACAAATACAATACACTTTAATACAGTAGGAATCAGAGGGCCCTGCTCGTTGAAGCTTTATATCTTAATTGGTTTAAAGCCATAATTTATATAATTGCTGTACAGTATATGACAGATGTGGAATTCAACGGAGATGTTCAACACTCCTTACTGTGTAAAACCAACTATTGTTTGGCCCCAAAAGCTGTGCTTTTCTTTAACACAATAAAATACATAGTCTATAATGCTGTTACCCCAAAACTGATTTTCAAGAACTTTTATGGGGTTCCCCTGGTGTAGAAAAGCTTCAGATTTTTGGGAGGCACTAGATCAATTTTTGTGGTGGTTTAATACATTTTTTGACCTTTACAATAAGAAAGCATGGGATAGAAATGGTCTTGGAGTAATCAAAGATATGGTGCTGAAACACCTATACCCAAAAAAGCAGTAATACAATGAATACATGAAATCAGATAAAGGTGTTATCTAGTATGAGAATAAACAACATCAAGCGAAACTGAAGTTTAAAAAAACTATGGATATACAGTGGTTCAAAAGACGAGACTTCAACATAGGTAGCAGTTAGGTGGGGAGGTCATAGTGTAAGGGAATAAAAAAAAAGGGGGAGCGTCAGTAAAAGAAGGAAAAAAAGAAAGAGGAGAAATGGAAGGGTGGTGGTCTATTTTTTGCATTGTATCTGTTATCCTCACCTCATGAACCATTTTTTGTGTGGTCCATACCCTCCCAATTGTTTGCTTAGCAGCCATAAGCAAATGGGTCACCTTAAAGAGGTTGTAAACCCAATTTTTTTTTTCAACCTGAAAGAGAAACCCATAATGAGCTAGTATGTATCGCATACTAGCTCATTATGAAATACTTACCTTAGAATGAGCCCCGCCGTGCTGCCCACTTACCTCTATGACGGGCGACATGTTCAGTCGCCCCCGTCTTCTGGGGATGTCACTCCCACGCACGCGTGCAGGAGCCGACGGTCACAGCACGGGGCTCTGAAGAAACAGCACCAGCGGCTGTTCCTTCAGAGCGCATGCGCCAGTGGCGTCACTGGCTGCATGTAAGGTAAACATCTCCTAAACGGTACATGTTTAGGAGATATTTACAGTACCTATAGGTAAGCCTTATCATAGGCTTACCTATAGGTACAACTTGCAGAGGAGGATTTACTTCCTCTTTAACCGCTTGCCGACCGCCGCAAGTACATATACTGCGGCGGTCAGCCCCTCACAGGCAAAGTGACGTATGGGTACGTCACTAGCCTGTGAGGCTCTGGGGAGCGAGCTCCCACTCGCTTACAGACCCCCCCACGCGTGTGCCCGGCGGACCCGATGTCCGCCGGGCACTCACGTTCGTCCGTTAGAGCGGGAGAAAGGTAGGCAGCTGATGTAAACAAACCGCCTGTCATTCTCCCCAGTGTAAGGACAGTGATCATACGGTTCTACTATGTAGGACCGTTGATCACTGTTCCTACACCTCAAGCCACAGCCAATCACAGTTAGAATCATGCCCCTAGGGACACACACAGCCCCTCCCTCTCAAATAAAGTTAACCCCTTCACTGCCAGTGTCATTTTACAGTAACAGTGCATATGTATAGCACTGATTACTGTAGTAATGTCACTGGTAACCCCAAAAGTGTCAAAAATGTCAGTCAAGGGTCCGATCTGTCCGCCGCAATGTGGCAGTCCCGCAAAAAAAATTGCAGATCGCCGCCATTACGCGTTAAAAAAAAAAAAACAACAAAAATGACAAAAAATTTTCCCTTAGTTAGTAAACGCAATAACTTTTGCGCAAACCAATCAAAATACGCTTTTTGCGATTTTTTTTACCAAAAATATGTAGCATAAAACAAATTGGCCTAAAATGTTAAAAAAATTTGATTTTTACATTTTTTTGGGGGAATTTCATGTAAAAAAATGTGAAAAATATTGTTATTTTTGCAAAATTTACGCTCTTTTTTTGTTTATAGCGCATCAAAAAAGCGCATCAAAAAATCACACAGGTGATCAAATACCACCAAAAGAAAGCTCTGTTTGTGGGAAAAAAAGGACGTCAAATTAGTTTAGGTACAGCGTCGCACGACTGCGCAATTGTCCATTAAAGTCAAGCAGTGCCGAATCGCAAAATACCCCCTGGTCAGGAAGGGGGTAAAATCTTCCAGGGCTTAAGTGGTTAAACAAGATTTTACAGAAAGAAGAGCATATTAAGCTTTGGAGGCAATAATCTGTCCCATTAAAATAGTCAGCATGGAAAATACTGCTGACCAAAATCGCTGAACCAATGGGCAGGTCCACCATATATGGAAAAAGATTCCTATCTGTCCACAACCGCAGACACCAGATTCATTTTGAAGGCAACTCATTTAGATGGTAGCAAAATCCAGTAAAAGAAAAAAATACTAACAGCTCTTGGATTTCTAAAATAAAAGTCCTCCCTTCAAAGGAAAGATATCCCAAAATGTGTTTGTCTTTGGCACAATCTTGACACCAATAAATAATACATGTAGATATTTTTTTCATTGCATTTGCCCTATAAATGACAAATATAACTGTTGTTTTACAGTATAGACAGCATTAGTGGCTGGGAAACACCTATTGTCAGTACCAGCATGTACCTTCCCTCTGCTGTCTACAAACATTATCTATGTAAGCATCGTCTTCCAGGTCAGAGGAGGAATTTAACCTCTGATAAACCTATCACCTACTATGTCACTTAAAGAATAATACACAAGGGACGCAACTGTTTTTGTAGATTTTACATGTAAAAATAACTGGAAATGTCTGTATCTGTATTGTTTGAGACTGTAGGCTGTTTTTTTTTTTTTTTTAGTCTGTTGAAAGGTGATTTATTATTTATCCCCTGGTAAAGAAATTCTTTGAGGATGAAGAGTAATTACAGTTTGAGATCATCACAACAGACACCATATGCACATTGTTCTTTCATCACTCATTTAGACTTATCGTGATTTTATGTACTACTTAGTACAGCATAGTTCTTTCCAGAGTGATGTCTGATATACTGTATTTCCAAATGATTTTTCAGATGATGATACACAAGCTTTTTTCTTTTTTTTCTTTTTTATTTTTTTAGCTTTTCAATCAACTGACATTTATAAGCCACCTTTGAACTTCCACTGTGTCCCTTGTGTTTTCAAGTGGCTCCAATTCCATATTTTCTTCAGTCAACTGAATAATATAGGCTTTTGGCATCCATGCTGAGTGCCTTATATGTTTTTTATATATTTTGTATTTATCTATCACCATGCATGGTTACAGTTCCTGAACATTGAGCCACCTGCAGATAAGAGAGTCAAAGTCTTACCTTGCCTTCCTGTTGGCAGCCATCTTGGACATGTGCAGACTGCTACCTCTTATAAACTCTTATTGCATCATTACTTGCCTGTTGCCTGGTTGTCGCGCAGTGATGATGCTGCACACCTGATTATATCAATCACCTGATCGTCCTTGCGTTTTTGCTCCTAGGTGCATCTCTGCTAGCAGTTTTCTCTTCTCCATGTTCCTCCGTGCATGACCTGGCTTGGCTGACGACACTCCTGGCTCTCGACCCCTCATTGGCAGATGACCCGGCACCGGCAGACTACCCGGGATCAGCAGACTACCCACATCTGGACACGACCCCGGCTTGGATGATTACCCACTTTTGCACTTGACCCCGGCTTGTTCCTCATCTCGCTTCCCACTCTTGCTGTGCATTTATTGTTGCTTGCTCCAATAAACTGCTTAATTTTACCTGCATCCCCGTATGGTCTGGTTTCCTAGCATCCTGAAAAAGAGTAGAGGTTTTTGGATTTCTGTTCTTCCCATGTACAAGAATCTTACACCTACATGATGGCAAACCAGTTTAGTAATGTTAAGGCATCTGGAGCTAACAGATGGTAATTATAAAGCAAAGTATTGACTAAAAGATCTTTATTTCACATTGTACATTAAAAATGATAACCAAATTATTACTGATTACAGTGGTTATAATAATGTCACTAGTCACAAATCCTAGAATCTTCTCTGCTACAGAAAGATATACTGAGCATAATCTGTGTTTTTTTTAAATTATGCAGAAAAGTACCTTATTTCAGAGTGCTTCTGTGGGCTCACGTGACCCCTGAGCGATCTCCTTCCCTGATCTGAGAACTACAGTGGGGGGGGGGGGGGTCTGAGATTCCCCATTGAAACCAGCAAGGAGGAGAGGAGGAGAGAGGTGGGAGATACTGCATAGATACTGCACAGTATATTTACCTGTAACAGAGGGGCTTTCAGGATTTGGAATTAGTGATTTTACAGCCATAGCAGTGGAAGGGGAGGGGCAGGGAGGAGATGGCTCACAAACACAGACTCCCGAGCTGACAGGCAGGGAGGGAAGTAGGAGAGAGACTGAGGGATGATGGAGGCACATAACCTGACCACGGTATCATGGATCAGCAGCCATGATTACCGGGGTCAGCACACTAAGGGGGACACAGGAACAGGCAGGATCAACCAGGTATTTTACAGCATAGAGAGAGACAAATGACAAGCAATATGCTGTATATCCTGCTGTAAAGGAACAGGATCATTTTTTTTTTATTTTTAGGGTTACAACCACTTTAAACAAAACCTGTCATGACAGAAATATGGAAGTTGTTTTAACTGACCTCCCTTTGTGAAAACGTTAGTTGTCTGCATGTCGTTCCCCCTTTTCAGGACAAAAATTTGTTATTTTAATTGCATTTTCTCAGCAGGACACTACTGTTCCCCAATGATAAAACCAAGGCAACAAAGAGCACACAAATGTATGTCTCAATCATTCTACAGAAGGTTTTTTGCCTATGGGCGAAAGATGATTGTTACTTGGTTCACCCAATTTCAACTGGATCCAGCAGATGAAATTTTGGGGTAGTTGAGCAGTTTTAGTTGATCAGATGTATTCAACTAATTGGCTCAGTACATACTGTATGTATACATGTCATGTAATAACCATTTCAATTAACATGTAATAGTCAGCTGAATTGTTCTCCTCCAGCTGACTATTATTTCATATCTATGGCTGTCTGTTGCGTTTTGGAAGAGAAACCATTTTCTAATTTCTATTGTCTTTAATTTTAAACAACATTGTTGTATTTACAGTATATCAGTTTATCAATCACAAAAATGATATGTTTAGTCACTCAGCTTTTATACCAAATGCAGAGTAGAGAAGCTCTATTTGACACATTAAAAGTTAATGGCACTATAATTACACAGCCATGACAGCAATGTTCTCATGTGAGGTAAAATGACACTACCGCTCTAAGCATAATGTTTTCTATGCTTATTGTCTTAGCAATTATTCACATTGAAAGCTTTAAATGTCTGCAGAGTGTCAAGGAAGGAGCAGGAAGTTAGTATGCGTGATTTATTCCATTTCAAGGTGAACATGACAGTGTTCCCAATCTTCCTAAGACTTATATAAGGTTAGGCTGTTTTTGTTCAGTTAAGCCTAGACTCACTGAGTGTTGTACAAATATTAAGAAGATTCTGCTATCCAGATTACTAGAAAGCTGATACGTGGGGAAAGTAGAATACAACTTAATTGCTCTTAAGGAATGGAATAGAGATTTGTTCATGCAGAAATGATTTGTGTACATAAGAAACAGAAATATTACACTCTTAGAAAAAAAAAACTGAACAGACAAGAAAATAAAAGATCTTCCTTAAAATGTAATTAATTCTTGCTAAGTCTTCAGCTTTTACTGAATACAAAGGTATGATTCTAACACAAATGTGATTCACGGAGTAATCATTTAAAGGCTTTCTAATCTATGAGACTTAAGGGTCAGGAACCAAACCGAGGGTCAGGAACCAAACCGAGGGTCAGGAACCAAACGGAGGGTCAGGAACCAAACCGAGGTGCTGGAATCTGTTCTGGGGATTTCCAGAAGTGAGATTTGCAATTATACAAGAGGCTACTGTACATTTTTAATGCCACAGAAAATAACTTTGTATTACATAGTAAGTGGACATCAAAAGTGAACTTATCCTGGGCATCAGAAGATCGGTTGAATTAACAGTTAACCTGCAGGGAGCAGAAAAGGAATGATGTGGCATAGATGTGTAATGGATATATGCTAGCAAACAGAGCACTATCTTAACCACTTTAAGACCGGAAGGATTTGCCTCCTTAACCACTTTACCGCTGAGTACCGTAGTACTACTGCGGCAAAGTGGCTCTTGTAGGTCTGACGACGTAGACCTACGTCGCCAGACTCCTCCCCCTGTAGGCGGCGCTCCCGCTGTTTTCATTCACAGCGGGAGTCGGGCCAGGGGAGGAGCAGCGGCGATTGCCGCTGCTCTGCCCCGATCGTCGGGGAATCCAGTTTGGAGATCCGCCCGCCTGTGTAAACAGAGCGGGCAGATCTCCTCAGTGACAGGGAGTGACAGATCGGAGTGTTCAGCATAGCTGGACATGCGATCTGTCCCTGTCTCACACAGTCACCTCCCCCCCCCCCACACGTCAGTAAGCACCAGGCATACATTAACCCCTCCCTCTCCAATAAAATTAACCCCTTCCCTGCCAGTGTCATTTTTACAGTAACAGTGCATATTTATAGCACTGATTACTGCAGTAATGTCACTGGTACCCCCAAAAGTGTCAAAAATGTCAGTCAAGGGTCCGATCTGTCCGCCGAAATGTCGCAGTCCCGCAAAAAAAATCGCAGATCGCCGCCATTACTCGTTAAAAAAAAAACACCAAAAATGACATAAATCTTTCCCTTTGTTAGTAAACGCAATAACTTTTGCGCAAACCAATCAAAATATGCTTATTGCGATTTTTTTTACCAAACATGGGTAGCAGAAAACAAATTGTCCAAAAATTAAAAAAAAAATTGGTTTTTACATCTTTTTTGGGGGAATTTCATATAAAAAAATGTTAAAAATATTGTTATTTTTTCAAAATAAACGCTCTTTTTTTGTTTATAGCACAAAAAGTAAAAATCGCACAGGTGATCAAATAACACCAAAAGAAAGCTCTGTTTGTGGGAAAAAAAGGACGTAAATTTCGTTTGGGTACAGTGTCGCATGACCGCGCAATTGTCAGTTAAAGTCGCACAGCGCCGAATCGCAAAAAGTGGCCCAGGCGTAAGACAGCAAAATGCACTAGTGGTAAAGTGGTTAATGACCAGGCCACTTTTTTCAACTTGGCACTGCGTGACTTTAACTGACAATTGCGCGGTCATGCCATGCTTTTCCGAAACCAAAATTTACGTCCTTTTTTTCCCCACAAATAGAGCTTTCTTTTGGTGGTGTTTGATCACCTGTGCGATTTTTATTTTTTGCGCTATAACCAAAAAAAGAGCGACAATTCTGAAAAAAACAATATTTTTCACGTTCTGCTATATGACATTGGAAAAAAAAATTCAAAATCAAAATATTTTAACATTTTAGGCCAATTTGTTTTCTGCTACATATTTTTGGTAAAAAAAAAATGGCAATAAGCGTATTTTGATTGGTTTGCGCAAAAGTTATTGCGTCTACTGACTACGGAAAAGATGTTTGTCATTATTATTGTTTTTTTTACTAGTAATGGTGGCGATTTTTTGCAGCATTGCGGCGGACAGATCGGACCCCTGACTGACATTTTTGAAACTTTTGGCGGGACCAGTGACATTACTACAGTAATCAGTGCTAAAAATATGCACTGTTACTGTAATAATGACACTGGCAGGGAAGGGGTTAACATTGTGGGTGATCAAGGGGTTAAATGCGAGCCTAGAGGAGTGATTCTAACTGTAGGGGGTCGTGGCTTGTGAATTTACCATAGAGACCTGTGTTCCTATATAGAAGGATCACTGGGGCTCTATGATCATTCCAGGGAGAAGAACAGTCAGCTGTGTTTGCAACAGCTGACCATTCTTCTCTCTCAGCAGGGAATGATCGGGGGTGTCAGGCAGCAATCAGAGCCGCCTGCCTGCTCCATTGGCTTCCCCACTGACAAGTGGGGGCAGGAGCGCGCCGCCACCAGCACGCGCTAGCCCCCTAGCCTCCTGCTTGCGACCGACGTATAGTTATGGCGGTTTGCGCAGGAGCGGCTGCCTGCCGCAGTATAACTGCAGCAGGCGGTCGTAAAGTGGTTAAAATAAAAATTATATATAATTTGATGAAGACTGTGCGATTTTTATTTTTTTGCATGTTGTGTCTTATAAAATTCTTTAGGGATTTTATACTATCTATTCTATCTATGCTGTCCTTCATTTTATGATGAATTCTAAAATAATGAAAAAGGAACTTTGCTCAATGATAGGATCCCTGTGCCCTGAAAGCTTGCAATATTTTTGGAACTATTTAAATATATCATTCTCTTCACCTACAAAACGTTTAGTTGGCCATACCTAGTACTTCAAGGTTTTGCTCCACTTCAAGCTTAACTCCTGGTGCCCCATTTGCTCAGCCCGTCCAACACCATGTTAGCATAGTGTCAGCCTTAAAAAATTAAGGGTGCAAACCAGACACTTGTTTCACATACAGTGCTTTGAAAAAGTATTCATACCCCTTAAAAGTTTCAGTTTGTCATGTTACAACCAAAAACGTAAATGTATTTTATTGGTATTGTATGTGATAAACCAACACAAAGTAGCACATAATTGTGAAGTTGAAGGAAAATGATAAATGGTTTTCAACATTTTTTACAAATATTTTTGTAAAAAGTGTGGCGTGCATTTGTATTCAGCCCCCCCTGAGTCGGGACTTTGTAGAACCACCTCTCGCTGCAATTACAGGCAAGTCTCTACCAGCTTTGCACATCTAGAGAGTCGCCCATTCTTCTTTGCAAAATAGCTCAAGTTCTATCAGATTGGATGGAGAGCCGTCTGTGAACAGCAATTTTCAAGTCTTGCCACAGATTTTCAATTGGATTTAGGTCAGAATTTTGACTGGGACATTCATTCTAACACATGAATATGCTTTGATCTAAACCATTCCATTTTAGCTCTGGCTGTATGTTTAGGGTCGTTGTCCTGCTGGAAGGTGAACCTCCAGTCTCAAGTCTTTTGCAGACTATAACAGGTTTCCTTCTAAGATTGTCCTGTATTTGGCTCCATCCATCTTCCCATCAACTCTGACCAGCTTCCCTGTACCTGCTGAAGAAAAGCATCCCCACAACATGATGCTGACACCACCGTGTTTCATGGTGACGATGGTGTGTTCAGCGTGATGTGCAGTGTTAATTTCCGCCACATATAGCGTTTTGCTTTTAGGCCAAAAAGCTACATTTTGGTCTCATCTGACCAGATGGCCTTCTTCCACATGTTTGCTGTGTCCCACGCATGGCTTCTCGCAAACTGCAAATATGACTTCCTATGGCTTTCTTTCAACAATGGCTTCTTGCCACTCTTCCATAAAGGCCAGATTTGTGGAGTGCACGACTAATAGTTGTCCTGTGAACAGATTCTCCCACCTGAACTGTCAATCTCTGCAGCTCCTCCAGAGTTACCATGGGCCTCTTGACTGCTTCTCTGATTAATGCTCTCCTTGCTCGGTCTGTCAGTTTAGGTGGATGGCCATGTCTTGGTAGGTTTGCAGTTGTGCCATACTCTTTCCATTTTTGGATAATGCATTGAACAGTGATCCATGAGATGTTCAAAGCTTGGGATATTTTTTTTTTATAACCTAACCCTGCTTTAAACTTCTCCACAACTTTATCCTTGACTTTGCTGGTGTGTTCCTTGGCCTTTATGATGATGTTTGTTCACTAAGGTTCTCTAACAAACCTCTGAGGGCTTCAAAGAACAGCTATATTTATACTGAAAATAAATTACACACGGGGGACTCTATTTACTAGTTAGGTGACTTCTGAAGGCAATTGGTTACACTAGATTTTAGATAGGGGTTTCAGAGTAAAAGGGGCTGAATACAAATGCACGCCACACTTTTTAGATATTTATTTGTAAACAATTTTGAAAAACATTTATCATTTTCCTATTCCTATCACATAAAATCCCAATAAAATACATTTATGTTTTTGGCTGCAACATGACAAAATGTGGAAAATTTCAAGGACTATGAAAACTTTTTCAAGGCACTGTAAAATGTTATTTTTCAGATGATGGCTGATGGAGTGTTTTATTTAGAAATGAGTTTAGTAATTTGCCTTTATGTCTAAGATTATTTCTGAGAGAAACGAGTCAGAGTGACCTAGGCGGATAGAAAATGCTTATCTGGAGAATTAGATTTTATGCAAGGTAGGTATCTGGTGTGCACCCACCATTTCTTGGGATGCTGGAATATTAAGATTTTGACTGGTCAAGTCAACTCCACAAAATTTGCCATCAAATGTATCATATATGGGTCAATCCTAAGGTGACCATGCACTGGGCCAGTTATTGTCAAATAAAGGTTCTTTTCAACTTTCCCTTTCAGCATACAGCCCATATATTCAACCTTCTGGCTTTCATGGCTGACACATATCCTCTTAGATGTCAAGTTTGTTGTGAGGAAAAGGTTAAGACACAAGTGTGCTTCACTAACATAAAAACTTCTATTGTTACCCACATAATATGAGTATTTTGCCCCATTATTGCAGTATGGCAGTTTTTAGGTTGGAACATTCTGTCTATATAGTCTCAACCTAGTCTGATACCCAGGTGGATCTATCCATCAGTGTATGTCAGAGTCTCTCACTGTCCTAGTCTGCGTCTGTCATTATCTGTTGGACTGTGCGTGACCAAGAAGAATTTGTGTTTGTCAGTCTCCTTGCTGAAAGTCTTTCAATGTGTGTATGTTTGTGTAAGTGTGTGTTTTGGTCTATGATAAAAATTAACATAACCTATGAACTACAACCCATGGAGAACAGGCTGCAGTCTTGAACATTTGTACAGCATCTGAGCTCCTCAGTAAATCTCAACACCCTCTTAATTTACAGGAAGGGCCACATTATCCCATATATATTTAGTGTTAGTTGTCAGCAGTGCTCAGACAATATGCTTTCACACCCATATATTTTGCACTAGAGAAACCACTCAAAAAGTCATACTTCGTAAATATAGATATATGTAAACCATGGGATAGTTATTAACTCCTTATACTTTGTTTGCTTTAACTTTTTAAAATGTTAATTCACGTTCCTTCTATGTTCTACACAGGAAATCTATTCAACAAAGATGGTATAAAAAGTGCTGTTAAATTCTGTATGTAACTGATTGTAGGAAAATATATTTGTATAGGTTCCACTGATTTCTAGAGAAACCTAGAGCTATCGGCTGCTGGTCTACTGATGCAATATTTGCTCTATTGAGCATCACTGACAAAGGCAGACACCCTAATGCTATCAACTTTTGGGGTCAGTATAACCATACAGGTTTTAATGAAATGGAACTAAAGCAATCAAAAAGTCAAGCCTCCAGAGGTATGTATTACATTCTTAGCTATATAGTAAGAGAGCAACATGTAAAGCCGACCGGTCGTCCGTCTTTTGTCCAGAGTGGTGTCTGTTGGTTGGAATGTGCTCTAGACTGCACATGAATTTTCCCGCACGACAGAATTCTACTTCAGAAGTGACGTCATGTGTTGGATTGCTTTGTATGTGTTCTTTCATCTCTGAGCATGCCTAGTCTTGCTCATAAGATTTTTCCCCATCGAAATCTGTACTGACTGCACGAAAATCGGCCGTGTTTTGACGGAGGACAAAAATTTTATAGCCTGCACACCAGGATTTTTTCGGCCGAAAAGTCGGAGTCAGGGAGCAGTTGTCGAGAGCACCATACTAACAAGCCGAAAATCGGCAGATCGGTCGTCGGACGAAAATTCCCGGCTGAATTTCCGCTCGTGTGTACGGGCCTTAAGACTCTCTACAGAGAAATATAAGGCTATAGGAAAACGTATTAAGCCTTAATTGCTGAGACTCATTTTTGGAACTGCAGAGAAAAATAAAATATTTACTGGCCATGTGTATTACAACTTCAGATGCACAAGCCAAGTAAAGAAGACAATGAAAGTGACTGCATACAGCGATCAACATATAACTGGATTTTTACTTACCATTGCGAAAAATTGTAGACTATCATATGCTGATGAAATGCAGGGGAATCATGCAGCCACATCAACTACAGCTACATCAACTAATCAAACATATTAATGTCTAATATGACATTTTTTAGGTACCAGGAATTTTCAGACCCTGAAATATGGCCTGATTATTTAAAGGATAGTTCAAAAATAGCCCAAACCGCAACTATTCAGGCCCCTTTGTTAACTTTATGCATTTTGACTAAAAAGTGTAATACAGGGCAAGTCCATCATGGCCTAACTCACTAGCAAATAACTGTGAAAATATCTGCATTAAGTACAAGGCTTTGTTCAAGTGGAAGAAAAGCAAAGTAAACAGAGCATAATCTTATTTAATTAAGAGTTGTTAATTATCAGTTGCCCTCTGTCTCAGACTTGATCTGATGACTTTGTTTGAAGTGTGCTTCCAGGCCTTTTGTGTGTCCAGTCATTGCAGTGTTTATTCAAGAAAATTGTAAATGTGCTATGCATGGCTGATCACTTCTTGACATCTGCATTTAACAAAACAAATGGCTCAGAGGGCTGTGCTAAACTTCCTATCCTAGACCTGTCAACTGATAATCTAGAAAGCTGTGACTATTACAACACATTATATTCTGCCACCACAGGAAGTGGGTCATAAAAAAATAACGAATTGTAAGGGACACAGACATGACATAACCCACCATACTAAAAATACAAAATGGGAGAACTAATTTACTGTTGCACAATGCTCAGACACAATACCATAGAAATCCTGTATGATAATAAGCAAGCAGGCCAGTAGGCATCCTAAAGCTGGACATATGCTACTAGATTTTTGGCTGATTCCTCCTTGTTTGGCCGAAAATTTAACAAAAGTTGATTACTCTATAAACTTTTGTCGAAGGGGCCTGTACAAAAATTGGCAGATAAACAGTGCCTGCATCCAATAAAATCCATGCCTTGTTCAAGTATTCTGACAGTCAGCAGGGGGGATTGGTCCAGCTGCACTGTTGGCGTAGATAAGGGAATCTATTAAATTTGGCTGAACAAATTTAAATTTAGTTTGACTGAAAAAAATAAATCTATACATGTTAAAAGCATTTGTTACCCAATGAGGAACTTATTCAGCCAATAAAATAGATGGGGTTGAAAGCATACGTGTAAGGCGGGTTCTCAGTGTCTTTTTGAGCCATGGGAGTGCCTGGTTTGTGACACCGGAGTCCATAGCCTTTTGTGGGTTTTATGACATACTGAAGCCTTTTCTGTAATCTTTTATTTTTTAGTAAAAAATTTTAAGCAGTATTTTACTATTGTTAGCCTTTCCATGCATATGAGATTTCTATTTCAATGTATGCTTCTGTGATTCAAGTTCGTATATGAAGATGGCAGTCCAGAGTGGATTATACAAAATCATTTTCCATTAATATCAGGAGTTGATTGTGATGGTGAGCTGCTCTCCTATGGGATTAATCACTGGGTGTTTTTGATTTCCACTTTATCAGCACATAATGGCAGGAATATTTTAAATAGCATCTTGGGTGTCTAGTCATGGCTATATACTGTATTTAGGCTATATTTTATTTATAATTGATGTTTTGTATATTTTCTGGTATGAATTTCAAATTTAGCAGATATTTACAGCATAGACATGTAGGATCAGGAATGCTCTGACATCTCCTCCCTGCCTCTCTACCTTGTCCAATTAGAGAATGCTCTACATTCACTAAGAAAATGCAAAGTGTTCTCTGAATGGTGCCCGTGCCAAGCAGGCAACTTCCTGTGTTCATATTGCAGCAGGGCAGCCACTCGACACGGGTTCTGGATGCTAGTAGTGTTGTCTACCACAGTGATCTCCAGCTTCCACAGGGATACCACAGATTTGGCACATACATATTGTACTTACATTGGTCCATGGTGGACCAATGTAACTATGCAAAAATAGCCATACCTAAACTTTATACAAATAATTAAGTAAATCACTCCAATTATATTAAATGTTAGTCATCATTGAATTGTATTGTAACGGTGCTGTCTGCCATCACTTTGGACAGCACTGTGCAAACTGTTAGTGCTATGTAAATCCTGTATAATAATAATAATTATGCCAAGACAAATTAATTCTATTCCTCAACATGATCTTACATGTTTTGATTTAAGATAGTATTTATTTAAAGAATAGAAAGGTTCTCTAACAATTCATATAACACTTAGCTTCTGTTTTGCATGACCTGTAGTACATTTGTGGGCACACAGTGATGCTAAACATGTCAACGTTTTCAAACCTGGATCATATATCTATATATAAGGTGAATTTTCTTCATGTGATCCGTAATAATAGGAGTTAAGCTGTTACTTAGCCAGAAAGGTATTTTCATCCTCCATTGAACAGCCATTAGTGTTATTCACAGCAAATGACATAAAGAACTTGAGATGACATCTCCAAACATTCTAATTAAACTAATTACTCTACTTTATGTTCCATTCAACAGATGTCTGATAGATTATCAGAGTCACTGAAGTGATTTTGCTTAGACATGCCAGACCTGGATTAACTGTGATTTGATCAATTCTACCCTATAGACTTCCTTTTGACTTTACATTTAATAGAACAATGCTAAATATTTTTTTGTGAGGATGGGGGAATATTTATGTAGGGATGAGTGGAGTGATTTTGGCAATCTCGCTGTTGAAATTTCACCAAACCATACCACACCAAGCCAAAAACTCAGACTTTAGTCAAGCTTATTAGGTGAAAGTGAAATTTTATTTCTGTAAAAATTTAAAATATTAAGGGTAGTAAGAGCCCAAGATCGGCTCCAGGATGCCCTGAGGAGCAATTTAAATCAAACTTTTGGCTAATAGAAATATAGGAGCTGCAATTGCTAAAGCCTATTTTTCTGACTGTTATACTGATTTTCTGACTTCAATGCTTTCAAAGTCATGGACCTGAAACAAGCATGCATATCAGGAAAGTCCGACCAAAATCTGGATATCTTACCTGGGAACCTATTCAAGATAATTGACTAAAATAACTAAAGCCAGAGGGTCAGTTTGACAGGCAGACAATTAGTATTTACTGAATGAGAAGTCAGCAATGGCAGCCACCGTGTTTCTCTGAGGAAAGGTTTCTTTTTAGGCCTCATTCACATTTTTACGACATGACACTTTTTTGTGTGTTTATCACATGACATCATTGGGCAGCTAATTCTCTTGATTGGGCGACCCTACACATGACAAACGTGCCAAAGTATCTCCTGCACTTTTTAGGCAGTGAGCCTTGTGTGTTTTTGAAAGGGGGTACATATTGTGCACTTTTAATCTCCTGACAAAATGTCTTACTGCTACCCATATTTGGGGTGCCATTAAAAATCAGTCAGCACTGCAAGTAGATTGCGCATTTTGGAGCTATTTTTGCACATTTCTGGGAGCATTTCCCCATCAGCACTGACTTACGGACCGGAAGGTTTTACCACCTTAATGACCAGGCCATTTTTTGTGATATGGTTTCTTTAACCCTTCTAGCGGTATTCCCGAGTGTGGCTCAGGGTTAAATTTCAGTGCCAAAAGCAGTAACCCCGAGCCACACTCAGGGTACCGTTAGGAAGATCGCTGGATCCTGGTAGAGGGGTTACTTTCCTTGTCACCGGGATCCAGCGATGTATCCGGGCGGTGTGCGGCAGCGGACCTTAGTCCCGATCCTCTGTGTGCCCCGGCTTCCGTCTCCTGCGACGTGACGTTCGCAGGGGGTTGGAACTGGCGGCAAATTCAAAAAGTAAATGCAAAACACACTGATACACTGTAATCCTATTGGATTACATTACTAAATAAAATAAATTGACCTTTGATTGCCCCCCCCCCAGTGCTTTCTCCATTGCACTTCCTGCATTTTTCCTACACCTTGTGTCTGGATATTGCAGAGCGACTATGGCATCAAAAAAGCGCGCCGCAACCTTTAAAAGCGGTATATGACCTGCTGGGCGACAGCGATACAGAATCGCTGGCAGAATGGAGTGATAACGATTTGTGGGGAAGTTCGTCATCGGATGCAGAAAGTGATTTCAGCGATGATCCTGCGACTGTGCCCAGTGATGTGCGGACTTGGTGCTCGATCGACTGCGGTACGGAGCATGTATTGCCCCCAAGGTTCCCGTTTACTGGAGTACCTGGTATCAAAGTGGATGTTGAGGATGACAACCCCTTTGCATACCTGCAACTCTTTTAGACTGATGAGGTTATTGAAAAGATTGTTGTGGAAACCAATCGGTACCAGGAGCAACAAGCTGTAGCGCATCGGCGGTTTTCAAGGAGCAGGATGTGGGAACCCGTGACCAAAGCGGACATCTGGAAATTTCTGGGCCTAATTATTCTGCAGGGAGTGGTGGGGAAACCCCTGCAGAAGTGGTATTGGACCACCAACAAATTACTGGCCACTCCTTTTTTTGGCATGGTTATGTCGGAGTACAAATTTTTGCTCATTATGAAGTATTTGCACTTTACAAATAATGACGAATTTGATGAGACTTCTCATCCAGCTCCGAAGTTCAAAAAGATTTGGGACGTTTATCATATAATTTTGAAAAATTTCCAGCAGTCCTATGTCCCAGAAAGAGAGATTTGTATAGACGAAAGTCTAATGGCCTATAAAGGGAGACTCAGCTGGATACAGTATATGGCGTCCAAGAGAGCACGCTTTGGCATAAAGTCATTTATGCTATGTGAATCCAGCTCTGGATACATTTGGAATTCGGTCCAATACACCGGGAGGGGAACCAAATTTAACGAAAGGTTCAGCAGCTATGGAATGGCAACCGCTTCAGTTCTTACGCTGATTGAGCCTCTGCTGAATCAGGGGTACTGTTTTACCACAGACAATTTTTATACATCCCCAGAACTGTATGAGTTCCTTCTACACAACAAGATGGATGCGTATGGGACCGTTAGAGCTAACCGGCGTGACATGTCTGGCACCTTTGCCAACAAAAAGCTCAAGCCCGGAGAAATAGTTGCCTGGCAGAAAGGAAAAATTTTGGCACTGAGATGGCACGACAAAAAAGATGTGTGCCTGATGAGTACCATCCACAACATCTCTACTGTCATGGTACACACAAAAGGTGGAAAAGATGTTATGAAACCACAACTGATCATGGATTATAACAACACCATGGGAGGTGTGGACAGAGCTGACCAGGCCATGACTTTTTATTCGGCAATGTGGAAACAACAAAAAAAATATTATAAAAAAATATTCAGGCATCTCCTGGAACAGTGTTTGTGGAATGCATTCATTCTCCTAAAAAAAGAAAAGTGACAGGCCTGTGGTTCATGCAGACTTTGTGTGGAAAATAGCTGAGCTCATATTTCTCAGGCACCAAACACCAACGGCTGTAAGTAGATCTGGACGCCGTGCTGCTGGTGTTGTGAACCCCACACGCCTGACCGGTCGTCACTTTATGGACCACATTCCACCAACGGAAAAGAAGACTGCACCCACAAGGATGTGTGTGGTTTGCTGTTCCAAGCGTGACGACACTGGACGGAAAATCAGAAAAGAAACGCGGTACTATTGTCCTGACTGTGACGTTGGACTTTGTGCTGTACCTTGTTTCAAAATTTTCCACACCCGGGACGTTTATTGAAGCAATATGACCACTAATATTGCATCCTTTTTGGAAAAAAAAATATTGCATCCTTGTTTGACAAAAAAAATGTCAGTGTTTTTGATTACGTTATTTACTATAATTTATTGAATAAAAAGTGTTATTTTTTGGGGAAAAAAAAGTGTTATTATTATTATATTATTATTTTTTATTATTTTATAGCTATTTATTATATTATAATTTAGGATTTTGTGTTTCAAACTTTATCATAACCGGGATGTTAGAAAGAAGAACGCGCAGTAATAAGAAATTATATATAAATAGTTGGTTTGGGCTGCTCATTCTTAAGAATTACTAGCAAAATAATGGTACCGCTTTCAGCACCTAAAATCCAAAATAATCATACCGCCATACTGCGTTGTCGTGTGATGCTGTACCTAAAAAAATGAATATCCTTTTTTTCCCACAAAATTTTCTTTTGGTGGTATTTGATCACCTCTGCGGTTTATATTTTTTGCGCTATCAACAAAAAAAGAGCGACAAGTCTGAGAAAAAAAAAAACAATATTTTTTACTTTCTGCTATAAAACATTCCCAATAAAAAAAAATAATTTTTTTTTATCAATTTAGGCCAATATGCATTCTGCAAAATTAAAAAAAAAAAATCCCAATAAGTGTATATTGATTTGTTTGCGCAAAAGTTATCGCGTCTACAAACTAGGGGATAGATTTATGTAATTTTTAGTTATTTTATTTTTTTATTTTTATTTTTTGCTACTAATGCGATCAGCGATTTTTAGCGGGACCACAACATTGCGGCAGACAGATCTGTCACCTAACTGACACTTTTGAGGGGACCAGTGACATTACTACAGTAATCAGTGCTAAAAATTGGCACTGATACTGTACTAAAGATGCTGGCAGGGAAGGGGGTTAACACCAGGGCTGATCAAAGGGTTAAGTGTGCTCCTAGGGAGTGCTTTCTAACTGTATGGGGGGATATACTCACTAGATGAAAACAGAGACCTGTGATCCTAAATAGGTGGAACACAGGATCCCTGTGTTCATCTCTGACAGAACGGCGGTCTGCCTTGTTTACCGCCGTTCTGTCTCCATGGGGAGCGATCACGGGTGGCGGGTGGACAAGACCTGCAAGGGAACGTCATTTCACCTAAGCGAGCTGACCTGCCGCAGTAAAACTACGGTGGCTGGTCGGCAAGTGGTTAAGAGATCTGCCCATTCTCAAAAAAAATCAACAATTAAATACTGAAAGCTACAAATCAGATTTGTCTTTAATCATAGTGATGAGAACATTCAAGGGAGCAGAATGGTAAATTTGAAAGAACATAATTCAAACAGTAAAGGTGGTTTAGGGAAAATTACTCATATTAAAATTAAATCTGTTTATTGCATCTGGGATTCCATTCAAATAGCAGGTCTGCATGAAATCTTAAAAGTGAAGCATAGCCAACGTTTTTTTTGCTATACTTCTCCTATGGATCACATGACTGCAGTTAGTTCTGCACTCCTGTGACCTGTTTTCAGCTGACAGCAGACTAAAGTCTGCTGTCGGTTGACATCACAGACCCAGTCCAGGCTCTGAAAAGATCCCCACTATATGGTCAGGGTCCGCCTAAAAGCCTGGGCTGACAGCTGGCTCAAGCTTTAAATGGGCCACTGAGAGCCTTGACCAGCTGCTCCCGTTCCCTCCAGAGCCCAAAGCTCCAGTGAGAGCTGGGGGGGGACAGAGCAGAGAGCCGATGATTGACAGTCACTAGCTCTCTGCAGGTTGAAGACCGACAACTAAGCAGTCAGCTGTGTTTGACCGCTCAGTTCTCAGTCCTATGCCTGGTACACACTATTGTGTGGCTGGCTAAAAGAAAAAGAACTGAGGGTCTTGGGAGGAGGCTGCTGTACTAACGATGCAATTTTAGGACAGCAATCTCCCCACTGAGTTATTGTGTGCTGACACGGGGACTGCCCCCCACCAGAACACACCAGTCAGCGCTCATAGTCACTGGCTGCAATCGCTGATCAGATGTTTTTCTGGCATGTCTGGGCATTCAACTGGCTCCTGTAGGCCAGGTTGCTGTACTGTTCTGTTGAACCAGGAGATATTTGGACCCTGTGTACCAGCCATTAGAGGTGGCAGGGGACAGCTACCAGCTGAGATTGGTGCTGCAGCAGTGCAGCCATTTAGGTAAGTATGATTGTTTATATTTTTTCTGATCACATACTTCTCTTTTAGGGATTTTGAACACAATTAGTTGACTCAAACGTGCAAAGAAAGAATGTTCTGGTGAACAATTTTTAGAAATCTCCATAGAAACATTCAAACGAAAATCTAACCATATCCAGTTTTATTCCAATTCACGCCATCCACAACTCTGCCCCCAGCTACATCTCTAACCTTGTCTCAAAATACCAACCAATCCATCCTCTTTACTACTCCCAAGACCTCCTGCTCTCTAGCTCCCTCATCACTTCCTCCCATGCTCCCTGCCTCAACTTCTCCACAGCCCCTCCCATTCTCTGGAACTCCTTCCCCCAATTTATCTAAAAATCTCTTACTCTATCCACCTTTAGGCAATCCCTGAAAACACTGAAAAGCCATCTTGCCTCCACCTAACAAACACATTTTTATTTTCTCTATCAGTTCTTCCCCCACAGCTGTTACCTTTTGTACCCTTTTGACACCTTTTGTATCACTTGAACCTCCCTCTTAGATTTTAATCTCTGAGCAGGGCCCTCTGATTCCTTTTGTACTGAATTTTATCATAAATGTATTATCTGCTTTCTCTTTGTAAAGTGCTGCATACTGTCAGCACTATATAAATCATGCATTATAATAATAGTGGTAATAATTTACACATGCATTACTGTAATGGGCACTGAATTGGGTATTTGTTGCTATCCGCTGTCTATGGTAAAAGATCTGACCTGCAATCTGTGGCCATCCTTAAATATCCTTGAAATGGAAAATTGCCTTCTCTATGGCCCAGTGTCAAATGTCTCAATTTAGTGCAAACTTGATAAACTTGTATCATTTAATGTGGTTTTGGAATCTTGGTGACTTGGTGAACCCACGCAACATTTTCTATCCTTTACCTTGGCAATAATCCTAACAGTATGCATCAATATGTCAGCACACATTACGGCTGAAAGATTTTGGAGCCATTGTTTGTTTTAGTTCTCTCACCTTTTTTCTCAAAGGTTGAGATTTGTTTGCTTGTCTCCTTGTTCCAGCCTGCTGCCAATGTCAAGTAACTCCCTAAACTGTTTATGGCAATTAATGATTACATTCCATTAAATGACTGCAATATGGGCAGGATTTGTATTCTGTAACCAATTAACCAAAGAATTGTTTTTATGGAAGCTTTGAAAGCATAGCTTTTTTTTTCAGCACTCTTAACTAATGTTTTAAAATTGATTTTGAACGTTTTTGATTTTGAAAAAAAAAATCTAATTGAACATATTAAGGAAAAATATATGTATGACATAAAGATTCAAATAACATTTTTATGGTACAGTATATTGATAATTCAGCAAAGGCTCAGAAGCTCAAACCCTTACTTAGCATGATGTAAACTAAAATTATGAGAGGTTTATGGTTGTGGTTCTATAACCAGAAAAAAAAAACAGAAATATATTTGTCATGTACATTGAAGGGACATTCAATTAGTCCTCTAATATGAAGTTCATCAGTTCAGTGAAAGGTTTTAGAACTTGGTTGCAATTCCTAATGGAATATAACAATTCTTATGTTGCTATTGCTGTATGAAAAGCCAACTGTTCAACTGCTGTCTGCATTTCTGTTTTGGAGGCCACCTTGTTTGAAGCTGTAATCCTGCCTGTGCACCTCTATGATGTATACCACCCATTAAAAAAAAAATTGACGGAGGGGCGTGGCCGGATGAGGAACATGGCGAACGTCTAGGAGAAGAGCTCCGCCGGCTCCTTGCAATAATCCACCGCAATCCTCTCTCTATCCCCTCTCTAGAGGAGAATCCGCCACTCACATCAACTACCCTAACCCCTGGGGACCAGATAAACCTAAAATTTACAGCGAAAAAGCCGCCGAACACAGCCATCCAGCCGCGGCCTACTCGCAGGAAAAGCCTCGGCCTTTCCTAAAGCAGTATCCGGCCGCATCCGCTCTCCATCCCCTCTCCAGAGGACAATCTACCCTCAATACCGCCCACCCTATCACCCAGGGGACCTGATCAGTAAAAATTTGAAGAGTAGGCTGGAAGCGGACTGGAGAGGAGCGCCGCCGATCGCATAGCTAATCCGTGGCAATCTTCTCTAAATACGGACCTGAGCAGCGCATCTTTGCCCCATCCAGCCTCTCAGGACCCTGGGGGACACGATCATCCAATTATTTTCAAAATCGAGCCACCGGGAGCAGATTTACAATCGCGGCCTAGTTAGGCCTAAGAGGCAATCCACCATAATCTTGCTGCCGGACATCATCCTGAGCCCCATCACTCACCCCAGCTGCCCTATGGGAGCATAGGTATCGGCCGATGCCTATATTTTGCGGGGTTGATTACAAAAAAGGGGTTTGAGCAGGATCGGCAAGAGAGGAGCATCGCCTACCTTACTCCCCAATCTGCAGCCATCCGGCTCCCAGGATCACCTGGGTGGAGAGTCGGTGTACCCACAGCTAATCTGATCCTCCCTGGAACCTTCATCCTGCTTTTTGGTCCGAAATACACGCTGCAGGGAGGCAGACAGGTTTGAGGCCTAGCAGACACTGCATCCAGGACTTTTCCTAAAGGGACGATCCATATATCACGGTGGACTGGGTAGGCACTGAATTCTTCACTTTTTGCCATCCTTCACTTGCTCAAGCCCAGCCTATCCTGCTTTCTGCCTCAGCTACAATCTATCCTAAACAGCGGATCCCTCTCTCCTCAATCCACCTTTACAATTTGCCTTCCTGATCTCATTCAATATCATTTCTGAGCAAGCAGAAATTCTGACAAGCTTCACCCTGAGAGATCATAACGTCCTCACAGACTTATCTATGCCTCTAAATTGCATTCCAAATTAATGAATTACAGTCGATGAAACATTTAAGTGATATCTTCTCAGTGCGCATGCGCGGAGCAGCGGAGATGGCCGCTTAGCTCCGAGGCTCCGTCTCGCCCCAGACCATCCGGCCCCATACAGCCACATTGAGCAGCGCAGCCGACACAGGACCCCACCATCCAACTCGGGGCACACCAAGGATCAGTTCTATGGCCTCGGGGACGGTCCGCAGGGATCTCTCCCGCAACCCGGGCTTCGGAGCGGAGGCTCCAGGCCTACACAAGATGGCGCCGCCCGCGCCGGAGGATCAAGATCCCGGGACAGAGGGGATGGAGGACAGCGACGGAGGGGGTCTCCCAACCCCCCATGCACTCCCGGAAGGCGCAGTGAGTACCAGCATCATCGCGGTCCCATCCCCTACCTCCACAGAGTCGCTCATCAGGCACACCTTAGGAGATTTACTCCACACCCCAGTCCGAGGCCTACAGTGCAGCCCCTCAGTATCCAACCTCTCTGAGCTTACTCCCCCTGCTCACTCTTTGGACTTTCATGCTATGATGTCGGCCTTCTCTAAGATGCTGTCTGATGGCTTAGCGCAGACAGCAAGCCAAATCACACACACCATTCAAGCAGACCTACAAAACCTGGGTTCCAGAATTGAAATCATGGAGTCCAAGATGGACCAAACAGTCTCCAGGACGAACCAAAACACTGACCGCATTCAGGACCTAACAGATCGCCTGGAAACCGCCATTTCCAAAATTGATGACCTTGAAAATCGCTCACGGCGTTACAACTTTCGCATTAGAGGATTGCCTGAAGCAGTTCAGGATGTCCATGACGCTGTCCAAGGATTTATTGCCTCCCTGATTCCCAACATCCCAGCACATAGGCTGGAGTTAGACAGGGCACACAGGGCCCTTCAAGCACCCCGGAAGGATAATCTCCCCAGGGACATTGTGGTAAAGCCACACTTTTATAAAGTGAAGGAAGAAGTCATGCGACTGGCCAGGTCCTCTGATCGTCTGGAAATTCAAGGACACCCGGTCCAAATATTCGCGGACTTATCGCCCCTGACGATCCAGAAAAGGCGTTCTCTTAAACCGCTTCTACATGCTTTAACCCAAAAGGCAATCAAGTACTGGTGGTCGTTCCCATTTCGTCTTTCTTTCGCCTACAAGAGTAAGACACTTGGTTTCTCTAGCTTTCAGGAAGGCGAAAAACTCCTTCTACAATTGGGCATCATCTCCCTGGAACTTTCACGTTCTACATCCCCGGCTCCAGCTGGCCCATCCAAAAGGCCTTCTCCAGCCAGCCCCATTGCCCAGGCGTGGGTGAAGAAGCAATCTAAGCGATCCAAGGACTCGCATGTCACCTGAACTGCTTTCCAGCCCCTTTTTTTTGTGTTCCAAATTTTTCTTCCACCTCCTCTCTCTGAGAAATGTTTTCATTTTTTTTTTTCTCAGATAGGGGACTCCTTGGACTCTTTTTTGAACTCTGTTCCCGGTTAATTTCAGGCCTGGGATCAGGCCGGGTGTGTTAAGTTGGTTAAATTCTTGCTATCTGTTGCTATTTTTTTTTTTTTTTTTTACAGGTTGGCCGTACATTGAAATCTTGCTGTACGGCTCTTTTCTTGCTCGATATCCCCCATACCTCATCCTTGCGGTGGGAGTCACATTTTTGCTTTGGGGGGTTGGTGGACGACCTAGGGGTCGCATGGTTTTGTTGGCTGACGCCCGTTGGGTTGGTATAGCCTCTGCCCGGGTCCTTCCACCACCTCCCAGAGGAAGTAGAGGGATTCATCACTCCTTGATTCATCATCCGGAATGACATACATGTTTGGAGGGTGGGGGGTTTGGGTCGGATGGTTGGCCCTGGTTCTCACCACAATGTTGTATTTAAGTTTATGTTCGTTATCATAGCATTTGGGTTGGGGCCGGGTAGGTCTGGGGCGCGAGCTTTGCGCCTCCCTCTGACCCCGTCCAGTGTAATATGCCCTGGGCGGCGTCAGACGTCTGTCTGCAACTTTCGCGGACAGGTAACTTTTGCTTGTCTCATGGTCTGGGCCTAGGCGGGCCTGGCCCGGACCTAGGGGGGGAGGGGGCTCCCCTGGCTTACATGCCTCAGGGGCCTCTGGGTTGGTCTTCCTCTTCCCCGTCTCTTTCTCTTCTTCTTTGCCTTTCTCTCTCTTATCTGTCTGCTTTCTCTTCAGATGCTGGAGTGGACTCTGTCTCCTCTTCAGACGGTGGGTGGACTGCTGTGATGGTGCTCCGGTTCCTCCGACTTCCCGAACTCCTCGGAACTTCAGGTGGGTCCTTCATTGGCGTTATAGCTCCTCTCTGGATTTATGGCGGTTAGTAAACCATCTCTGGCTCCTCTAAAAATTGCATCGCACAATGTTCAGGGGATGAATTCCCCAGTTAAGAGACGGAAATATTTTCAACATGCACACTCCCAAAAATTTGAAGTGCTCCTGCTCCAGGAAACCCACTTCCCTGATACTTATTTGCCTAAATTCATACACTCCAAATTTCCACAGTTCTTCCTGGCTAACGCAGCTAATAAGACAAAAGGGGTTGGCATTTTCTTTTCTAAACACTTGGGCTTCTCCCCCACATCAGAAGTTAGAGACCCGGAAGGGAGATACATTCTGGTGTCAGGGACAATGGAGGGGATTTCCTACACGTTTGTGTCCTACTATGCCCCCAATCAGGGACAGGCTAGGTTTTTCACCAGAATGTGGGCGAAGCTTGAACCGTATTTAACGGGTACCTTGATAGTTGGGGGTGACTCCAACACGTCATTGGATAAGATGTTGGACAAGTCCAGCCCTAGGCGCTCTAGGGTCTTGGGGCCACCCAAACGTGGTCTCACCATCGCTAAGCAACTTAACTCACTGGGTCTGATAGACATATGGCGGGAACTCAACCCTTCCTCCAGGGAATACACACATTTCTCTGCCCCTCATGGCACATTTGCCAGGATTGACCACATTTTCTTGTCATCGGCTGAGGTCCCTCTGGCCATTAAAGCGAATATTAGGGAATCACCTCTTTCGGATCACTCCGTGGTCATCTTGGACCTCCTGTCCCCTAGATCACGGGATGGGGTGCGCAGGTGGCGTCTGAACGAATCTTTGCTCAGTAATCCCTCTCTCTGCAATATGCTGGAAAAAGACATTACTGAATACTTTCATTTGAACGCTCAAAGCGGGGTCTCACCAGAAACCGTGTGGGCTGCTCATAAGGCTGTCATGCGGGGTAAGCTTATCCAGCTGGCGGCGAAACTTAAGCGGGAAAATCAAATTGATATAGCTAAACTGGAGAAGGAATTCCGGGAAGTGTCTAGGGCACATAAGAAAAAACCAACTCTAGCGTCGCGACAGTGTTTGGAAGCGGGTCGTCTGGCCCTGAACATGGCTCTTACCACCCGGGCAGAGAAAAGTTTACGTTGGTCCTCTGCACAGTTCTATTACCAAACCGACAAAATAGGACCCCGGCTAGCTGCTAAACTTTCCCCCAGGCCCAGATCCTATGCTTTTCCCAAAATTAAGACTTCGGATGGATCCATGACTCAGAACCCACAAAAAATTATGACCGCTTTTTACAAATTCTACTCTCAGTTGTACACTCCTAGTGAGGGAGCGACCATCCAGGGCAGGACGGCCTTCCTGGATGGCCTGGCATTACCTAGTATTTCCGAGGCTCATATGAAATCCATGGAATCCCCCATCTCGGAGCTAGAAATCTTAGAGGTAATTAAGCATTTGAAAAAAGGTTCGGCCCCCGGGCCTGATGGGTTTTCCTCGGGTTATTATAAAGCGTTTGGTCCAGTGCTTGCCCCGCATTTGGCGCGTTTTTTTAATTCCCTTAGGCAGGGACAGCAATTAGAGGCTTCGGCCAATACCGCATACATTTCGGTTATCCCGAAGCCGGGCAAGGATACTTCTGACGTTAAAAATTATAGACCAATCTCACTGATTAATAACGATTTAAAAATTATGACGAAAATATTGGCCAATAGGTTGGCGGATTTTATAGGCCGCTATATTCACAAAGATCAGGTGGGGTTCATGCCGGGGAGGCAGGGACCTGACCAGATCCGAAGGGCTGTGGACATCATTTCTCTTCTGGGGGCCCCCTGGGATGGAGGGAGACCCCAACAGGGTTTCCTCCTTTCCTTGGACCTCCAGAAGGCTTTTGACACGGTTGAATGGCCATATGTGTTTGATGTCTTGAGCAGGTGGGGTTTTGGCCCCTCTTTCCTAAACACCTTAAGAGCCCTCTACTCTTCTCCTATTGCGCACGTGAAACTGCAGGGCCACTATTCGGACGCGTTTCCGATACACAGGGGGACCAGACAGGGCTGTCCACTGTCCCCCCTCATTTTTGCGGTGGCCATCGAAACGCTGGCTATAGCAATCAGAAGCCACCCTGATATTAAAGGGATTTTGTGCGGGGGTAGAGAACACAAGTGCGCATTGTTCGCTGATGACCTTCTTCTTTTCCTCTCGAGACCGCTCATTACTAGTCCCAATCTTCTCAGACTGTTGGATGAGTTTGGGAAAATCTCAGGCCTCCAGGTAAATCTCTCTAAGTCAATAGCCTTGTACGTCAGTCTCCCGCAATCAATGTTGCAGACCCTCCGGGAAAATTTTCCGTTCTCCTGGGCCACCACCTCTATCCCGTACCTGGGGGTCAATTTGACCGCCTCCATCTCCTCTTTGTACCAAGCCAACTACCCGCCTCTGTTCGCTAAATTGTCTACCGATATGGAACTTTGGGCCAGAGGGAACATTTCCTGGTTGGGAAGAGTTCATTCTGTTAAAATGAACCTTCTCCCCAGGATATTGTACCTTTTTAGATCACTCCCGATACAGGTAACTAAAGGGAAATTGCAGAGTCTTCAATCCAAGATGGTTCAGTTTATTTGGGGCACCAGAGGTCCCCGACTCCCGCGGAGGGTCCTCTTCAGAAGCCGCTTACAGGGGGGCCTAGGGGTCCCCCTGCTTTGGAGATACTACCAGGCAGCCCAACTGGCACAATTCTCGGTGGTATATGCTATGGGGGGCAGACCGGATTGGGTTGATATGGAACGACAATCGGTCCCTAATCACACCATAGATTACTTGGTTTGGGCTCCTCCAAGTAGGAGACCTCCTGTATTGGCACCTTCCCTCTCTCACTCATTAGCGCTGTGCGATAGACTATATACACATCCTACACTTATCTCGGCTCACAAACCCCTGACACATATTTTTAACAATCCGGACTTTGTTCCGGGACTAAACATAAGGGCTTTTCGATGGTGGACCAACAAGGGACTATTCAGGATAGGACACTTCCTCTCACCTCAGGGCCCCTTGTCAGTCGCACACTGTACGAGTAAGCTTGATATGCCTTCCTCAGAAAAATTTAGGTTGCACCAGATTAGACATTTCCTATCATCTATGGTCGCAGGTTCAGATGTTGAACCCCGGGCCACTTCATATGAATGCTGGTGTGCACAAGCTCAAGTCCAGAGGGGAGGTATTTCGTTGATTTACAGGGCTTTGATCGACTCACCTGACAAGCCCGGTTACGCCCTTTCCTGGGAAAGGGATCTGGAGCTATCGTGGGAACCGGACACCTGGAACTCCATTTTCCGGAGGGCTTTTAAAGGTATCTTGAATATATCTCTAGTTGAAGCTAATGTTAAGATTATTACGCGTTGGTACCTTGTTCCCACCCGTCTAGCCAGAATGTACCCGGGGACTGATCCTCTTTGCTTTCGCGAGTGCGGACATCAGGGTTCCTTGCTCCATATTTGGTGGGAATGCCCGCGTATCCGTAGTTTTTGGAATAAATTGTTTAGTCTGATCCGCAAAGTTACCGGGCTTCCGGCTCCCAGGACCCCGGAAGTAGCACTGCTTCTTGGCTCTGGTGTAAAAGGGCCCAGAACCAGTTTGAAGCTCATGCATTTCATGTTGTTGGGGGGGAAGCTTACCTTGGCTCGGGCTTGGAAGTCCCCCTCGGTCTCAATGGGGGCGACCAAACGCAAAATCTCTTGGATCATGACCCAGGAGAAGATGGTCAGCATCTTCCGTGACAAGCAAGCGGAATTTGAAGCAGTATGGGAACCCTGGCGTCTGTATATCTCACCTCCCTCATCCTAATTGTCTGTGTTTTGTATTTTCTCCACCCGATCCCTTCTTGCATCCACTCCAGCATCTCCATCCTTTCTCCTATCCCCTTTCTCTTCTTGTGTTCTTTCCTTCTTTTCCTTTCCTTTTCTTCCTTTCGGATATTCCATACTTCCTCCTTTCTTGTGGCTTATAGGGTATCTACCTCTCTCAGGACCTATATCTTCAGAGGGTGATTATATGCAACCCCAGTTCATAAGATTCAGGGGGGGGGGGGGTTCCCCTTCCTGGTTTACAGAGGGCATTTGTAACTTACATGGAGGTCCACGGTTATATTTTTCTGTGCTTTGCTTGCGGGCTGGGATTCTGTTCTGATCCTCAGACGTTTTAGTAATACTGTTTTAGTAACCATGCCTATCTCGTATTGCATTGTTGCCATTGTTATCATTACAAAGTCCCTTTCCGAGAGGGCTCTGTATATGACACATTGTATACCTTTCTTATGCAATATTTCCTGAGATTGTATGTTATTAATCTACATATGTCTTACAAAATAAAAAACTTTTGCAAGTAAAAAAAAAATTGACATTTACAAAAAATATTGTTTAAATTGCCGGTAAATGGCAGTTACTGGTCCCTTCATCTACTGTATATCAGACCCTTATCCTAGATGAGGATCTGGTGTAGATGTTAATAGGGGACCCCACTGAAATAATGATGTGAGGTCCCCTCTTAAATTACCTTGTACATACCAGACTTTTAAGCTTGATGATGGTCTGGTATGGATGTCAAGGGGGACCCCATGCAAAAAAAAAAAAAAAGTGGGGTCCCCTAAAATCCGTACTGGCCCCTGATCCGAGCGGTCACCCTGAAAAAGAAAGATGAGCATGTGGCCCTCTCACTCATGAACCATACCAGGACATCAGCACTAGCCAGCTCCCTAACAATCAGCCTGAGCAGGAGGCTGACACATTTAGTGCCAATAGTAATACTACTGCTAAATGTTGCAGCGGAGGTTCAACTTTCAGTGGGTGAGCAAACACTTCATTTAGTTTGTCTGTTCACTAAATGCTGAAGAGGCAAAATTCAGGACAAATTCAGGTTCAGTCCAAACTTGAAGCTCATCCCTATTAGCCACTGCTATCCTACTTGTATAAATGCTAGTTTCTTGGCTTCAGTATCATCTAAAGCTGGCCATAGCTTTAGATAGTACTGAAGCCATGATGGGTGGCCCTGCCAACATCATCTGGCTAGACAAACTTCAACTGAGAAATTGAAGGAGCCAGACAAAAAAGTTAGCTAAATAGTGAGTGCAGCCAACCAGCTGCAGTCACTGTTCGGGTATTCTGGCAGCTGTGGGTGCCAGCTGTCAGAATACAATAGTCAGTAGTGTGAAATTCATCCATCCATGCTGTTTAGCAAAGATGGGGCAATCTGTGGATTCCCCTTGTTCAGTCTAGCAGGAAATCTTCACGTGTATGGCAAGCTTAAGCAACTGGCATCACACAACTATCAACAACAGAATGAAGTCATAAGAATGAGTTGAAGCATCTGAATAAACATTACAGAAGGAAAACTACCATTTTCTGATGCAACAGTTAGCATTGGCAGTCCATGTGTATCTGTAAAGGGGGAATTCATTTTTGTTTTATTAAATTAATTTATTTGGTAGAGAAGGTACTTTAGTAAAAGTCTAGATTTGTTGTTTTATTTTCCTAAAATCGGTGTCTTTTAGTGCTCCTTATATATATTTTGCATTTGTTTTTTATTTTGTTCCAATATATTGCATAAGGACCTTTTGATGATCAATATTAACCTCCTTCATACTTACTCCTTTGTATATTCTTCATGTTTGCTTTTGATTTTAGGTCCAATGTATTGTATAAAGAACTTTTAATGATCAATAATAATCAGCTCTAGATGACTTTACTCCAGAGGGATTTTGCCTGTTTGATTTAGGATATAAAAGGTATGAATATATTCACATACTGTCAAATAAATATTGATTTAACCATGTTCTGTAAAGTATATACAATTGCAAGTAAAATTCAACACTGATTCTTAAGGGTAGATTGATACATTGATTTGTTTGCTGTTATAACACCATGCTGATATAACTTCCCAATAAAGTACAGAGCTGTAAAGGATTACACAGATCAATGTGTGTATATTTGTAAAGGAATCATGCTGTGTGGACAAGCAACTGAAACTGTCAAATACTGTCAAATACCGTGTGATCAATTCCTGGGCTTAAAAGGGGTTTATCACATTATGAGTGTGAGTTGAAAACCATAGTATTCTGTTTACTCTGACCAGTGGCTCACAAAATACAATGTTTAAAGGTGGACTCCAGGAAAACCTCTAATTACATAGATGAAATATATATGAGAGCTGCTTCACCTTCCAAAGGATTTGTATTTCTGTCCATTCAGCTCTGAGATCTGGAGAGAGGTGATCCAGATCCGGAGAGAGTTCTGAGATCTGGAGAGAGAAAATGCTTACAACACTGCACTGCAGTGCGTTCCCATGAGATTCGAAGCACTCAGCATTTCCAGATCCCATCAGATGACGATGACATACAGAAGCTGGCGGAAAGGTGTTTTTTCATTTTCATGATGTTATTCACCTGTCCCTCTGTCTCAGCCAATCATAGGAAGCTTTGTATTCATTCATAGAATACAAAGCTTCCCTTGAATGGCTGAGCAGCGCTCAGCCCAACTCTATTTTGTAGCGAAATTCTTACTCCCAAAACACAACTCTGTATACTGTATGCAGATGAGGCTACACACAGTAAATACAGTGTACCTAACAATTGCACCTTGTTAGTGCAGTAAATAGTTTGCTTTGGCCAGCTTGGCCTAAACAAACTATTTATAAGGACAATAAACATGGAGGTATGATAATCATTTATAGGCATGTGCTTTCAATTGCAAGTGTAAAGGGTTACCTGGAGATGGTCTGGGACCAAGCAAAGGTTACTCATAAAATGTGTAATTGTGTAGGACTTATCAGATGCTTGGCACAGGTTCACATCTCACATATTTTGTCTGAAGTACCAACTAATTAGGATTTTGTGCATTTTGGTCTTGTTGAGTAGCGTGTTCATAAGATGCATTTAACATTCCCACTAATATACCTGTTTAAAGATGATATTCACAATATGTGCAAAAGAGATGACCGCACTCCAATCTTCAGAAAATGTGATGCTTTAAATGTTAAAATCCACATATGACATTGAATATCCATACATGACATTGAATATCCATACAAGAGGACAATGGCAGCATAGTTAACATGTTTTTCACGAACCAAATCGCTTAATCATAATCCTTAAAGCACATGTGCAGTTAACCCTTATATACTATATATATATATATAGATGACAGCTAGATCAAATTGAACTAATTAGTCCTTGGAGTCTGCTGCTTCAGACAAACAGAACAAATACAAATGACATGTGAAAACATAACATATGAAAAAACACTAAGTGAAAGTTGGCTACATGTGATATGTAAAAAGCAAAAAAAAAATGTAAAACAAAAGAATGTAGCAACATTCAAAAAAATTTGTCCAAAAAAGCAGACATAGATGCAGACCACGGAAGGAGACATCCAAAAATCCTCAAGGGGTGTCATCTGTCATGACTACACAAATAAAGGCAAAAAAATAATTAGTTATTGTTAGTAAATTAATTGAATAAATACCTAAATCTATTTATGTGATCAATATATATAAACTAGATATATATATATAACTAAATCATATTCACAACTACTAAACAAAAACAGAAGAAAAATGTGTAAATTAATATATATAGTATGTTTAGAGGTAAAGGAATTGTGCATAAAGAAGCAAAAATAACAATCTATGGACTGTATGAACAATGTCGTATGGAAAAAAATACCTCTGAAAAGCCATGAAAGAGAGGGCCACTAAATGATCACAGCATTATAAAGAATAATAACAGTCTCTATAGTACATAAGTGCAGTAGGAATATAAATCCTGATATATGACCATGGAGATAGACAAAAACACCAGAAAAAAAAAACTTTAGATCGATGAACTTCAGAGAAAAACAATAATATAGGAATTCCAGACGTATAGAATGTGAAATACCGAAAGGAAGAAGATTAACATTATCATTCATAATAAGTGACATCACATTTAAAATTTAAACCATCTGAAATTCTAGTATGAAGCATCCCCTCCCCTCAGAGGTGTCTTGAATTTTTCTATTATCTGTACATTTACCAATGAAGTATCACCTCCATGCAAAAAATTGAAATGGTGTGCCACATTAGTGGACAGACGGGTCCTGATATCACTTAGATGCTCCTGAAACCGGTCCCTGAGTCTATGAATAGTTCTTCCCACATATTGCATAGAACATGCCCCACATGTAATAACGTAAATAACATGTTTTCACATGTATCACAATTGTAAAAACGATTGAATTTAAAACGATCACCGTTATCTGTGGAGTATATATTGTCCCCCACAATATATGTTAAAACAAAAACAATACAAAGAATCACATTTAAGGTTCCCCTTAAAATGGAGCAAAGTAAATGAACGGGAAGCGACAGCACAAGGTGTAAAAAAAACAAGGTGATATAAAATCACCTAGGGACCATGCTCATCTGGCCACAATGTTGACACCCTGATCTAATATGCAAGCACATTTTTTGTCATTAGACAAAATGGGTACATATCTGTTAATCACATTTTTGATTTGATTACATTCCAGATTATAGGACAAGATGAGAGATGGGCATCTGTTTTTAAGAAAACTTTTTCAATGAAAATTCTTATTATGTAACATGTCCGTTCTATTTTTGCTACTGGCTATGGAGTATGGAGAGTCCATCTAGGATTACCCCTATTCAAAAATCTATTGTACAGTACAGCCGCTTCACTCTCATAATCCAGTTGTTTATTACAAATGCACTGAAGTGTGAGAAATTTGCCAATTGGAATGCCCTTGATGGTATGTTTGGGGTGACTAGACTGGGCAGATTATAAACTATTTCCAGGTAGCGGTTTCCTATAGAGTTGGGTGATCAGTCTATGTTGAATGTGTTAAACGTACATCTAAAAAGTCGATTATGTCTGAATTTAATTCTCCCGTAAACCTGAAATTGCAAATATTGTATTCAAAGATGCTAAAAAAGATGTAAGATTGATAACACTTCAACACACAAATATAAGATCATCTATGTGCCTAATGTAAAGTACAATTAGATCTCTGAAAGGGTTGGCATCTGCAAAGATGTGGGACCACTCCCACCAACCCATAAAGAGGTTGGTGAGTGAGGGCAAAAACTTTGCCCCCATCATGGCCCCACACCTCTGGAGATAGCAAACACACCATCAAACGTAAAATTGTGTCGCAGAAGTTAATCTAACAACTCCAAAACAAAAGCACATAAATCAGATGACAACTCATGCATGAAAAAGGAAACTGCAATGCTGGCCAGATCATGGGGAACAGAAGAAGTTAGACTAGTGACATGCGTGGATTCCGAATCCTCACACCATTTGAAATTGTCCATAATGGACAGAAGGGTGGTGCCCCTCAAAAAACTGGGTAAATTATGCACAATAGTTTAAAGCTGGCCATCCAGCCATTTTCCTAGGCGTTCATTGAGGGAACCAATCCCAGAAATAATGGGTCTACCACAGAGGGGGTCAATTACTTTATGCACCTTTGGTAGGTGATGGAATGTGGGCATGACAGGGAAATCAGGGATGTGACATTCGACTTCCTTAGGAGTAAAGGCTCCCAAGCCTGCTCCCTTATTGATAAAACATGTTAAAATGCCTTTATATTTTTTAGTAGGATCTCCTTTTAGTGTGATATAGGTGTTGGTATCTGTAGGTTGTCTTAGTGCCTCATTTCTATATTCTTCCCTGTCCATAACCACTACTCCTCCTCCCTTTCTGCATTGCGAATCATGATAGAGGAATCCTCCCTTAGATTTTTAAGTACAAATCAAACAGGTCTCTTTTTACCAACCTTTAAAATGTATCTATGTCTGCACTGCATGATTATACTGGGTAAAAATAGGAATGAACTTGGAAAGGTACCCTCTGAGTGTAGCCCTCAGAACCATCCCGGTCTGCTAGATCCTGTTGATAAGACATCAAATCTTCCATATCCACAATGGCAAAATGTTCCCTAAACAACAAACTAGACAAATCATCTTCATAAACTGAAAAATCTGTTTCATTATTGGAACCATTTTCTGCATCAAAATAATGTCTATAAATAATTAAAATGCAATCTAATTTATTGATATCTAGAATATTGTTAAAGGGATTAAAGTGGGCATGTGGGCAGAAGTTAAACCCTTAGACAATACCGACACTTCATCAGTGGATAATATTCTGTGTGACACAATAATGACATTATTTGCATTCATTATTTCTTCCGTGTCTGAGTTCTGAGGGAATAAAGATTTATGGCAGGACAATCAATGTTTCCTTCCTCCTCTTTGGATCTTTTTGATTTTTTCATTTGAAACGTTTTTTCCTTTGAATTTTTGCACCCTGTTTTTTGCAGGTGCTGGTGTGCTAGCAGTATTGGGTGGCCTGAATAATCTGAGCCACAAAAACGGACTCATTTTTTATGTTGCATTGGTTGACTCCATTGGCATTTTTTCCTCCCTACATAAACATTGTTCATGTCACAGTCCAATTTGTCACGAAGAAGCTTGTCTTTTTTTTTTCCATCTATAGTGTCTAATGCAATTTTGTTGATTTTTGTTTTTAGTTGTTTGTCCAAACCTGTGAACTGTTTAACATCTTTCAATGGCAATAACTCCTGCTGTAGAGTAGTTATCTCTTCCTTTAACTTATCCAACTCAGTAGTTTTGGAGGTGATAATCAGCCACATCAGATCGAACAAGCAGGTAGAAAGAGTATGTATCCATTGTTTTTTCAACTCGCCGTTGAATGGCTCAAATGTGGGAAACTTTTTGATACGAAGACCCCTTGGTATACCTTCCACTGTAAGATATTCCATCAAGGTGGTCTTTTCCCAGTATGCCTTTTTAACCATACATTTCTCCAGTTTCCAAAAACAATAGCTTTAATGAACCTGAACTGTCCTCATTATCAAGTTTAAAAGCATTTTGTGCATTTGTTCTTAGAAGATTGGTATCCAGGGTTCTAAACGTTTGACTGGTTAGATGTCCATCAGTATCATGGTTAATAACTGACATATTTCAGTAGCTGCAACTGCAGCTACTGTGATAAAGTCTTGTGGAAATAAAGCACAGCAAAAGATAAAAATATAAAGTTGGCTCTCAGAGCAGGTATCCAAACACTGCCGTTCCAGGTTATGTAATCAGTGGATTGAAGGTAAGGTGCCAGTCCAGTCCATGAACTGGATGACATGACAATATGTGCAAAATAAATGACTGTACTCCAGTCTTCAGAAAATGTGATGCTTTAATTGTTAAAATCCACTTATGACATAAAATGTTCAAAAGTGGATCTTCACCCAGTAAACAAATACTGTAGCTTCTGCCTTTTAAAAAAAAAACACAAACTTTTCTGTCCCAGGATCTAGCAATGTCTTCACCTAACCAGGATGTTTGCTGGTCTTCGGGTGCAAGTCCCAGCATCTTAACTGTGGGCAGCCAACTGTGACTCCTTGCGGCTTCACAACTGGCTGCCCACTGTGCATGTGCGAGCCACTCTGCTTCCCCCTCTGATTGGTCCTGCAGTCTCAAGGAACCTGTGACATGTCCCAAGAGGCTGCGGAGAAAGGAGGGGGGTCGAAACTTCCATTGCAGTGTTCCAACCAGATGTTGGAGCTGGTACCTGTCAAAATCACCCCCCCCCCCCAAAAAAAAGAATAAAAAATAAACATCCCAAATATTGGAGAAGAGGGGGGGGAGGAAAAGTGGAAGTTCCCCTTTTGGGTGAAGTTCCACTTTTGAAAATAGCATAAAGGAAACTAAATCCAACTAATAAGTATAAGACTGAACTAATATCCTTGATAAATAATGGGTTTGAGAGAAAGCTATTAACTAAGAAGGAAAAGGCGTTCTTAATACCTTCAGCACTGTGGATTCCAGTAATCTATTATTTGCCGAAGGTGCATAAGGACCTAGTAAACCCACCCAGGAGACCGATTTTAAGTGGCATTGATTCTGTCACCTCCTGGGTGGGTAAATACATTGACAGTTTTTTACAACCTCTGGTTTTGAAGACGCCCTCTTTCCTTCGTGACTCTACACAGGTTATTAATGAATTGGCTCAGGTAACATGGAAGGATAGTTATATCCTGGCAACGGCAGATGTGTTGTCATTATATACTATAATTTCACATTATCATGGCATGGAAGCGGTTGCCTATTACCTTGAGCAAGATACACTTCTGAGTTTTCAGAGGGAGTTCCTGTTGTCCCTATTAGATTTTGCCATGAATCACAACTCCTTCTGGTATAATAATACCTTTTACCGACAAAGTAGTGGAGTTGCCATGGGCGCGAAATTCACGACAAGCAAGGCCAATTTGTTTATGGCCAGGTGGGAGGAGGATGTCGTCGGTGGTGTGCCTGTGCTCGAGCTGGTGCTTTGGTTCATGTACATAGATGACATCCTCCTCCTATGGGACGGTGATTCTGAATCCCTGAGTAGATTTATGACGACTCTCAATGCCAACGATAAGAGCATTTCTTTGCAGTATGAGTATAGCAGGTCGGAAATACACTTTCTGGACCTCAATATTAAGGTGGTCGACGGACACCTTGTCACCTCGACTTTCTTCAAGGAGACTGACAGGAACGGATTTATTGAAACAACCAGTTGCCACTATACGGCTTGCTTGAGATCCGTTCCTGTCAGTCAATTCCTTAGACTCAAGCGGAATTGCTCCAATCGGAGTGATTTCTTGAGAGAAGCCTCTGTGCTTTGGAATAGAGTCCTTGAGAAAGGCTACAATGAGGTTGAATTAGATAATGCCTTTTTAAAAGCTGACCAACGAGAGAGGATGGATTTGTTGCAGCCAAGAACGAAAGTTAAGAACGACTCATTCCAACACGCCTTCTTCTCGTCATATTCTGTACAGCACTATTCTGTCAAAAAAAATTTGCGCAAGCATTGGGGGGTATTTCGTAATGACAGTGTGCTTGGCCCCTTCCTCCCTGATACACCCTCTGTGGTGTTCAGAGAGGTACCCCCGTTATGATTGCAGGTAGCCCTCGAATGTTCTAAACCCACCAAGAAGGGTTTACTTTTTTCAGGAAAGGGGGGGGGTTTACCCTTGTAGGCGGTGTGCTATCTGTAAAATAAATGCTGCGGGTGGTAGGAGGATTGATTCCTTTCAATCACAGACTACACAGGAGGTCCATAAGATTCAACCGTTTATTTCTTGCTGCCCCAAACATATTGTTTACATGATTAGGTGTCCTTGTGGCAAGGAATATGTTGGCCGAACTATCCGTAAGCTTTACATTCGACTGCAGGAACATGTAGCCAATATATTAAAGGGGTTCCTGAAGCATAGTGTCTCTCGGCACTATGATTTACACCACAACAGGGACCCCAGTGGCACTACGTTCATAGGTATAGATCGCTTTACGGGCAGTTGGAGGGGGAGCAATATGACCAGGGGGGTCTCCAGGTTGGAGACTTCCTGGATATATAAAATAAAATCTTATACCCCTCTCGGCATTAATATTGACTAGGATATAAATGCCTTTATCAGCAATTCTTAAATTCCTTGTTGCCTCCCATCCTTATATCCCTCCAGAATATTTATTCTCTCCGAGATTTTCCTATTTGCATTATCCAGCTACTAATTTTTAAATACCTTTTTATCTATTTTCAATCCATAGGTAATACTATCTGTTTTTTATTAATTTATATATTTTTATGGTTGACCAATTTGGTTTCAGCATTTTTATGCATGTTATATGTATGTTTATTAAGGGGTTGTGCATTATTGTTTTCCACCACTAGATGGAGCCGCTTCCCAGTCTGGGTTATGTTTAACATCAGTATTAGAATGAGGTTAACATGTACATATTACGGCCCTTGGTTTATTGGAATGTAAATCGGGTTATATATTTTTCCAACTTTTATTTTATAAGATTCATTCATTTGCTGCTGCCTAATGGTCTCCGTTGTGGGACATGAGGCGGCTTCCGGTTGGTGGAACGCTTGTCATGAGCGACCGCTTCCGGGTTCTGTTTGGCTGCTCCGCCTCCCTCGGCTATACATAGGTTAGCGTCTCCGTCTAAGCCACTCCCTTGACGACGTCGCTGTATGACGAAACGCGTCAGTATTGGCTGGCGGCTGGCGCATGCGCAGACGAGGGACACGGCAGCCATCTTGATGGTGGGAAACCTACGATCGCTTCACACTACATTATTGAATGCTGGCAACTGATTCTTTTAATGTAAGCTGCTTTCGTTTTATCCTAATAAAATGCTAGTTTGATACTGCACCATGAGGGGATCCTTTGTTTGTGTCTTCTAAGTGCAGCGGTGATCCATTGAAGTTGTCTCCAGTCCGCAGCAGCAGGAGGAGTTTGGGGTTAGTGATTCTTACCTGGAGACATCCATATCAGTACTTTGGGCGTTTAATGACCCTGGTGGGTCTGATCAGTTGGTAAGAGTATTTAGTGACTCTGCTTGGTGGTGGATCCTCCTCTTTCTACACCTCTTTGGACTGATTTGGACTATAGCTGCACTTGGGACACATGTTGCTAATTATATTTGGATGCTGTGATTAGCACAACACCATTTTCTACTGTTATCTGAAGATTTTGTTTTCATGTCTTTTTGTGTCTGCTGCTTTTCGCAAATATGTTTTTAAACCTTTGATTTAGGTTTTTGGTTACATTTATAGCACAGCAATTTTATCTAATTATAAAGGAAACGAAGGAAGCCCATACATTAGTTACTTTTTTCATTCAAACAGCTTGTTGAACAAAAAAAAAAAAAAAATACCCTCATCCATCTTACTCCCACTTAGCTATTGTTTTCTGACAGTGGACAGACTACCCTGCCGTCAGAAAACACTGATCAGTGCTGCCGACTATAGCTAGCTAGCTAGCCAGACCAGCCAAATTTCGATACATGTATTACCTGCCAAAAAGGCTCTTCCACACAGACACCATCACTTGTCAAACTTACCCATTAAGGTCAATAGGAGCATGCTGCAACTGCAAGCCAAATGCTTGACTTGTGGTTGAAGTGCATTTTCTAAATACAAAATCCCCCTTGGGATTTAATTTTTAAAAAATCATATTCAGGAGCAGCAGGGTCACCTCTCAACGGCTTGGCAGCCACTGCTACAACATCCTATGAAAAGTGATCCATTGTTGAACACCTTTTAGAGGGTGGTCAGTACTAAGTGGCTGTGAAAAAGTCCTAAGAGGCTGTTTTCAAGCAATGTGCATTTACAACTGAATTCCTTGGTTTTTGTAGTATGTTGCAGTATTACCAGCCAAAGGGTTACCTGGAGGTGGTCTGAAACTGTGCTTAGGTAAGTAACCCATGCAAATCATCCGTTTTTTGGAATCTGTAAATATAGCCTAACTTTTTATTCCAGTTTTCCTTTTATTAAATACATTTTTGCAATTATTCTGAAATCCTGCAAATGCGCATGCCTTTAAGCTTTTCAAAGAACCCCTGCGTGGCATACATCAATTTGAACAGTTTACTGTGAGCCAAAGTCCAGCATGTGTTCAGTCTGGAACTTGAGAAGTTCCAGCTGATTAGAGGATGGCACCACAGGTACAATACATTTCCATGGACCAATTTGGCACTACTAGTTATCGTTGCCTAGAACAAGATAGAGTATAAAATAAATGAAGGGTCTCAGCGAACCCCTGCTAAAAAAAAAAAAAAAATATTATATCTACAGGTTAGGGTACATTACCATGATCATTAAATTGTGAAACATTATAAATAGAAGAATAAAAAAAAGAAAATGGCAAAACTAGAATATTTGACACCCAGAATGTATTACTTTATAACACTCCACTGCCCTATGCAGCAATAATAATTCAATTAAATGAATAATAATGACCAGGAATTAAATACAAACTGTAAAATGCGTAGCATCCACTACAATTGTGATCGTGAACACTAGTTGTCAGTGGAAAAGGGCCCCTTTACATTGCCCCTTCAAACTGTTGGTCAATGGATAAAAGCAGCTTTATATCAGTGATAAGTTTGGACTTGGCCCCTTACATTGCATGTTAGTTAGGAATATTTCTCCCTTACTTTGGTGGTCTTTGTAGGTGGGGGACCGATCTGCAAATGCTCAATGCTCAAGGAACCCTTAGCAACCTTTAGAGGAATCCTTGTATGCCCCATATTAAAGCATCCTGGCAAAGATTTAACCCAACCTTACCTGAACAGCTAACCTTATTCTGAAAACAAAAGAACAGTGATACCAATCAGTGGAGGTCCTGGATAAGGGTGGCTATCATCCCTACTGAATACAAACAGAAAATGCCCAGCTAGAGATTGGATTACATAGGCGACATTATCCAAGTAAGATAAAAGTAAAATTTATTTCAACATCCTAAAAAATCTGTATATATACACAATTGATAGTAACAAATGCACAGTAATGCAACTACAGCCGCACTGGATAAAAAAAAAAAAAATGGCCAAGTGAGAATCTGAATACATAAATATTACAACTGAATGAAGCAGGGAGTGGTAGGTGTTCCTCATGTGCCCGACGCGTTTCAGGTGGTATTCACCTTTCTTTAGGGGGACAGAGAGTAGATGTTTAGGCACATTCCCTAGGTAAAGGTATTATGTGAAAAGATTAAAGGCCATATAGAGTAAAAAATGGTACAAATTTAAATGAGGCTGCCAGAACCATGTAGAGGTGGCACAACGGGTCTGTGTTAGAGGTATCCTGGCTGACCAGACGACAAATGGTTTTATAACGATCCCAAAATAAGGCCAAATCGTGTCCACTCACTGCGCCACAAGTAAGTATTAGATGTAATATAAACTGTCTGAGATGAAGTGGATCCCTTAAATGTGGCTGATCCCAAAAGGGTAAAAAGGAAAAGACTGGTTATATCATTCAGGTTACGGTAGTGTGTGCCTTCAATGTTCGAAAGATCAGTCACTGATACAGACCGTTTGGATAATGGTCGCCTATATAATACCATCTCTAGGGGGCATTTTCTATTTCTAATTCTTAAAACAAGTCCTAACACTTAACCTCCCAACACTAAAAAAATTGCCTTGTGAATATCTCAAGAATTCGCACAGCCATCATAATTAATCCCCATATTTTGCCTAATATGTTTCTTTTCTATGATCCTCAGCTCTGTCTAGTGACCATAATGTAATAATTCACTGTTTGATCCTGGTAGTACATGTGGCATCCTCAGTCAATACTGCTACGCACACCACACCCCCTGCCCATCGGGGCTTGAAAATAGAGATGGGGGATAAGAGCAGGACAATGGAATTTAAACATTATCAGCTGTGAAGATTGGTGAATGAGACATGTGCGAGTAATTGCTGTGACAGGTGCAAAGGAAATGTGTGAGAATAAAGTGAAAGAACCGAGTGATTGAAAGAATAAAGAAGTGAAGAAAAATGAAAAGGGAAGATGATAAAACATAGATAAAAATGAAAAATAAAAATGAAGATAAAAAATAAAAAGAAAGGAAATAAAAAGAAACTAAAAAGTGAAAACGTTTTTTTTTTAATATTATTGTTGTTGTTGTGAAGTGTGGGGAAATTAAATAAATAAAAAGAATGTTGAAATATGATACTAATAAAATTTCAATTATGTTGTGTGAAAACGTATAAAAACATATAGAAAACTCTATCATCCTGTTCAATGGACATCATTAAGGATGGTAGAGAAATAAGAAAATACATGAGAATAATGAAAGGTAGATTTCAAACTTCTTCAGGGAATAAAAAGATTACAAAAGATGCAAGAAATTGTATATTTCAAAAAAGTGATCAATTAGAATCTGGAAGATCCCAAAGGATATCATTAAGAACCTAGAAGATTCAAAGAAGTATCAAAAGAACCCCATGGAGGAGGAAATTGAAAAGGCGGAGAGAAGAAAAAAAATAGGAAAACAAAACAGGGGGGAGGGAAAGGGAGAAAAAGGGGGGGGGGAGAAAATATTTCTGTTTGAGGTACATCAAGAAAATACTGCACCTAATCTAATCCCTAAACCCATTGATTTAACTGTTTCCCAAAACAGCTGCATTCAATGTATGCTGTGAATGATAATTGTTTCAGTTTATTGAGCTCTCAACTGAACTGTCAAGCCATCAAATGGCTGGTAATATACTGTAACTGATCATATTTGCAGCTCCGTAGCAATTGCAGATCAAACATAGGCTAACATGGCAGCTTGCTCGGCTGTAAAAGATAGAAAGGCTTATTTCTGCTTTAAAGAGGAAGTAAACCAGCTGAAAAAAAATGTAAAAAAAAAACCTGTAAAGAAAAAGGCATAATGAGCTAGTATGCATGGCATACTAGCTCATTATGAAGTACTTACCTAAAAATGAAGCCTCCGCAGTGCCGACAGGACGGCCGACATGTTTGGCCATCCTGCTTCCTGGATCGTGTCCTCCGGCCATCTGATTGGCCAGACGCGCAATTACATAACTCCCGCGCATGCACGCGGGAGCCGCCGTTCACGGCCCTGGGCTCTGAAGGAACGACACGGGTGGCTGTTCCTTCAGAGCGCATGTGTCGGTGATGTCTTTGGCTGAATGCACTGTAAATATCTCCTAAACGGTGCATGTTTAGGAGATATTTATAGCAGCTATAGGTAAGCCTTAATATAGGCTTACCTATAGGTAAATGTCAACAAAGTGGGTTTACAACCACTTTAAGTAAGCCTTTAACACTTACCTTCCTCCAACACTAAAATAAAGAATGCCTAAACTTACTACTAATACTTACCACTGTTACTTACTCCTTGTAACAGTGGTCAAGGAGGGTTGCCAGCCCATAGTGATCCTTTTGCTTGATGCCACACATTCTCAGTTCCTTTCGTAGGCTTTGAAGAATGAGGGAGCCCATGCACCGCAAGTTTGCGGAGGCAGGAGAAGCAGACTCCTCGGGGTCACTGAGGATTTTAGTATTTGGAACTGCCTCCTCCCATCCACATAACATACTACTCCCAAGGGTTCTGGGGAAGGAAAACCATCTGTTAATGGTTGACGTATGTCTTGCTCTGGTTCAATGCCTCCAAAACTGCCCTCCTCCTCCTCCTCTCCCTCCTCCTCTTCCTTCTCATCCCTCTCCTCTTGTGTGTTCTGCGGTGTGGCAAGAATGGTGTCTGCATAAAACGGCCCTTGAGAGGAAAGCAAGCCCTCCTCAGAACCAAGATCTAAATCAAGTATTGGCTGTGCATCCTCAAGGAGCAAGTGGCTGATGCTGGATTCAAATAATTCAGCTGACACCTCTATGCCTGATGCGGGGGCTATGGCAGGAATAGCCGTGGACTTAGAAGCAGAATAAACCACTCTGGCAGCTGCAGTGCACTATTCTCTGCTTGGGTGACAGAGGATGAGGAGGATGAGAATGGTTTAGTAAGCCAATCCACCACCTCTTTTGCATGCTGTGGCTGGATAGCATTGGCAACATCACTAAACAGAGAAAATGATGCTCTGCCTGAGGACTGACCACGTCCACCTTTGCCTGTGGACACATATGCTGCTGGCCCCCTCACAGTGCCATGGGAATGTACTTCTCCTTTTTGGCCTCCCAGACATGATGGGGGGGGGGGGGTGCTTTTTAACAAAATGTAACAAAGGTGTGGAAATATGTACGTGGATGCACTTTAATCAATGTAAAGTAGTCTTTGGTACTCACAACACAGACACACTCCACTGACACACTGTAATATACTGCAGTAAAACTGCACTGATGCACTGCCATATACTGCATTTATCGTGCAGTAATGCACTGACTTATACTGCGTTAAACGTGCAGTAACACACTGAAATATACTGCATTAAAAGTGCAGTAACGCACTGAAATCTACTGTGTTAAACAGCACTAACACACTGAAATATACTGCATTAAATGTGCACCAACTCACTATAATATACTGCGTTATACGTGCAGTAACGCACTGAAAAATACTGTGTTAAACAGCACTAACACACTGAAATATACTGCATTAAATGTGCACCAACTCACTACAATATACTGCGTTATACGCGCAGTAACGAATGGAAAAATACTCCATTAAACAGCACTAACACACTGAAATATACTGCATTAAATGTGGAGTAATGCACTGAAATATACTGCGTTAAACTGCACTAACGCAAAAAAAATCTACTGTGTTAAACATGCACCAACGTACTGCAATATACTGCGTTAAACGTGAAGTAACACGCTGAAATATACTGCGTTAAACGTGGTGTAACACACTGAAATATACTGCAGTAGACCTGCCCTGACAAAATAAACTGACACTAAAGTAAAAATAATTGGTCTCACTACACTCACACTGAGCTATAACTATATTCACACTAAACTAAAATGTAAAAATGAATGGCCACACTAACCTCATACTAAACTATCACTAGATTCACACTAAACAGACACTAAAGTTAAAAGCAATAGGCATACTACACTCATACTTAACTATCACTAGATTCACACTAAACTGATTTTTTACACTGACAATAGAATGACAAAAGCACACTATAGCAAACTAACTTGCTAGCAGCACTGAATAGAGCCCTGTTCTATCTCTCTCCTTGCCAATATCACACTGCAAATGGCCGCTGTTGAAAGAATCCTTTTATAGTGTGGGTCGGGACTTGGAGCAATGAGCCATGATTGGATAGAGTCATCATTACTTTCTCCAATCCTGGCTCTGACAGTGCTCTGTGCCATGATTGGGCAAAGCTTTCACTGCTTCAGCCAATCAGGGCTTCCAATGCACTGTCGAACGCCCCAATAATTTGGTTGTTCATTGAACAGGCAAACAGCCCTATTCACCAATATTTAAATTCCTTATTGCAGAAGATGCCTATATTTTGATATATCTTAGTGCAGGGTTCTGAGAAAAATGGTGAGCCAATCACACAAACATGAAATTACATTTTGCCATATTGCAATGGTTTTTTAAGAATATTACAGTATTGAAGATTGAAAGACTAACAATAAACTACAACATGGCTTGTATATCAATTGTATATGTATTATTATTATTATTATTATTATTTCCAATATTTTTTTTTTACATGAAAGTAGAGTTACCCTTTTTTATTGAAATTGTGCTTTGCACATGCCAGTCAAAGATGCCATTTTTCTTTTTAAGAGATATGCCCACTCCCATAGCTGCTCATACTCATCTACTCTTCATTCTGCCATCTCTCCTCTTGTCTGTAGGTGCAAGCAGAAAAAACATTGTTTAAGCTTCAAGACACGACTTTGAACTTATGCATAGCTGAACACTTTCAGCTATGCATAAGTGGGCAACACCGCATAGCATAGCTGAGCACAACAGTGCTGGGTAACCAAGCAGTCAATGAGCAAGCACCAGTACTGTTACAGTAAAGAAATGTCAGCGAGTCACATGCTCCTCCACAGTGCCATCTTAAGAGCATTAAAGGTCCCCGGGCAATGCAGTGCACTGGGGCCCCGCCTACACAATCATCCACGAGAATAAAAATGCAAAATATTGATAAGGCAATATTTATTGGTACAGCAGTGCCATGCTAATGACAGCTTCCAAGTTCGGCGGCTGGGTCTAGTGAGCACACACATGGACGGGAGTCAGACTCAACTGTCCTGTGTGTGCCTGTTCCCGTGGAGGCAGACAGGCATTCCTGCAGGTGTGGGCTCCCTCTCCACAGTCCAAGTGGCCTGACAGCAGCGCAGGGCCGGCAGGCGCTTTCCACCTAAGTTTGACGGTGGAATGCACACGGGAATCAGGACTAATGCTTGGCTGGGGCTGGGGCTGTGTCGCTAGGCAGGTGGGGCCACCAGGCAACTGCCCAGCGTGCCTATTCGGTAAGATGGCCCTGCTCCTCCATACCAGTAAGTACTAAGTATGTCACTTCACTTCCCCAGATGAATGTAGTAATGGGGACAGAGACAAAATAAGTATAAGCAGCTTCAAGGGTCTGTATTGATTTCAACCCATTGCTTTGCCCTGCATGGGCAAAGCACAGATCCATTTTAAGTTCAATACTACTTTAATGGCAGGGAAGATTACCTAAGTAAAGACTGTAAAACTGGTTAGATTTGATGTCTTTATTATGGAACTATAAGTGCAGGATCCATGCGATCTGCATTTGGGGTGTAGGAATATATTGCCACCCACAGCATATTGTTTTTCCAGTGCTTGGAATGCATTCCAATGTGTATGAGCCCTAATTTCATTTTTTATTATATTTATTTATATAAAAACATCTTAAAAGGTTTTCTTTATCAATGACATGTGGCTACTATTTACCTTTAAAAGCGATATTCCTATCATTTCTAACAGAAATGTAAAGCCATTAGATTCATTAGGAACCCAAGCTTTTTGTAATGAATTTATTTAGGTTAAAGACTAAATGTGCGATTTCATTACAACTTTCCTTTCTGCGGATTGTAGAACTGAAAATAACCCATGATTGTAGCAGATTGTGGCAATCATTTGTACCAATCTCCTACCCATAAACTTGTACTTTGTTTGCCTACAGTCATAAACTTCTCAAGTGTTATACTAGAATTGTGTACCATCAAGGATGATTGAGGCAAAAGGTGGTTGTTAGTAAAGTTAAAGTGGGTGGGGGGATATTGGTGTGATTGATCACATAAATCTCTGTTCAATCATTCAATCATGAGCAATTTATGTCCATTAGTTACACATTACTGAACACCAGTGATGAGCAAACCAACTGCAGTTTAGTTTGCTAGGCACTCCCCAAACATATGAAAAAAATTCACAAAGCCTGAACATAGCACCTAAAACCACATTGAAGTCCATGTGAGCCAAATCTTGTCATTTTTCTGGCCTTTTTCAAGGATAGTTTGCAAACTTTTCGATAAGAAAAAAAAATGTTAAATATACTGTCCAGCAGGGAGTGGATCTTTTAATATGGCTTAAAAGGCAAAGTACAATTACTTTAACCACTTTACCACCAGAGGACTTTCCTGCTTTACGTCCAGGCCACTTTTTGCGATTCGGCACTGTGCAAATTTAACTGACAATTGCGCGGTAATGCAACTCTGTACCCAAACGAAATTTACGTCCTTTTTTTCCTACAAACAGAGCTTTCTTTTGGTGGTATTTGATAACCTGTGCGATTTTCATTTTTTGCAATATTAATTAAAAAAGTGACAATTTTGAAAAAATAACAATATTTTTCTACTTTGACAGTTAAAAAATATCCAATATATTCAAATTTTGTCATCTATTTACGCCAAAATGTCTTTAGCTACATTTTTACCCTTTAAGACTTTTACCCCATTCCTGACCAGGCCGTATTTTGCGATTCGGCACTTATTTAACGGACAATTGCGTTGTCGTGGGATACTGTACCCAAATTAAACAAACATAGCTTTCTTTTGGTGGTATTTGATCACCTGTGCGATTTTTACTTTTTGCGCTATAAACAAAAAAAGAGCGACAATTTTGAAAAAATAACAGTATTTTTCACATTTTTTTTATATGAAATTCCCCAAAAAAATGTAAAAATCAAAATTTTTTAACATTGTAGGCCAATTTGTTTTCTGCTACATATTTTTGGTAAAAAAAATTGCAATGAGCGTATTTTGATTGGTTTGCGCAAAAGTTATCCCAGCTAATAACTACGGGAAATTTATGTCATTTTTATTGTTTTTTTTTTATAGTAATGGCGGCGATCTGCGATTTTTTTGCGGGACTGCGACATTGTGGGGGACAGATCGGACCCTTGACTGACATTTTTGACACTTTTGGGGGTACCAGTGACATTACTACAGTAAATAGTGCTATAAAAATGCACTGTTACTGTAAAAATGACACTGGCAGGGAAGGGGTTAACTTTTATTGGTGATCAAGGGGTTAATGTATGCCTGGTGCTTACTAACGTGTGTGGGGGGAGGGGACTGTGTGACACAGGCACAGATCGCAGGTTCAGCTATGCTGAATCCTGCAATCTGTCCCTGCCTGTCACTTAGGAGATCCGCCGGCTTTGTTTACACAAGCGGGTGGATCTCCACACTCGACCCCCGACGATCGGGGAGCGGTGACCACCGCCGCTCCTCCCCTGGCCCGACTCCCGCTGTGACTGAATACAGCTGGAGCGAGCCTCCGGCGGCTCGCGCGCCGCCCACAAGGGGAGGAGTTCAGCGACGTAGGTCTACGTCGCTGGACGATAACAAACCACTTTGCCGCAGTAGGCTCAACGTGAGCGGTCGGCAAGTGGTTAAATAATATGCTTGAGGGTGCCTAGAAACCAAAGCTTTGGTACTTTTTCTTTTAAATTAGCATAAGGGACAGTAAATACAATTAACCACTTAGCCTCTGAAAGGTTGTATCCCTTCCATGAGCAGAGCATTTTGCTATTCAGCACTGTACTATGACCTGGCAATTGTGCGGTCATACAACACTTTAATGAAATTGAAATTTAAAAAAAAAAAAAATTTTCAAACAAATAGAGCTTTCGTTTGGTAGTATTTGATCACCACTGGGGGTTTTTTTTGCAATATTGATGACAAAAGACTAAACATTTTGAAAAAAACAAGAAAAAAACCACCAATATTTTCTACTTTCTGTTATTTTTATTTTTTTTATTTCAGGTATTTATATAGCGCTGTCAATTTACGCAGTGCTTTACATATACATTGTACATTCACATCAGTCCCTGCCCTCAAGGAGCTTACAATCTAAGGTCCCTTACCCACAATCATACATACACATACTAGGGCCCATTTAGACTGGATCTAATTAACCAACCAGCATGTCTTTGGAGTGTGGGAGGAAACTGGAGTACCCAGAGGAAACCCACGCAGCCACAGGGAGAACATGCAAACTCCAGGCAGGTAGTTTAATGGTTGGGATTCAAACCAGCGACCCTTTGCCGCTAAGCAAAAGTGCTAACCAGGACACCACTGTGCTGCCCTGTTATAAAACATATCCAATAAAAAAAAATAATAAAAAACCTAATTCAGCTAAATGTCTTTGGTAAAAAAAAAAAAAAAAATTCCAATAAATATATATTAATTGGTTTGTGCAAAAGATATAGCCAGTGGTGGGATTCAAAAATTTTAGTAACCAGTTCCGACTTTCCCAGCAGAATGACCAGCGTGCCCCCTTTCAATGCACAGTGACCAGCGTGCCCCCTTTCAATGCACAGTGACCAGTGTACATGCCCCCTTTAATGCACAGTGACCAGCGTGCCCCCCTTTCAATGCAGGGAGACTAGCGTGCCCCCCTTTCAATGCAGAGAGACCAGCGTGCCCCCTTTCAATGCACAGTGACCAGCGTGCCCCCCTTTCAATGCACAGTGACCAGCGTGCCCCCCTTTCAATGCACAGTGACCAGCGTGCCCCCCTTTCAATGCACAGTGACCAGCGCTGCGTGCCCCCCTTTCAATGCACAGTGACCAGCGTGCCCCCCTTTCAATGCAGAGAGACCAGCGTGCCCCCCTTTCAATGCACAGTGACCACAGCATTGCCCCCAATCATTGCAGAGCGCCAGCCACAACATTGCCCCCAATTGCAGAGCGCCAGCCACAACATTGCCCCCAATTGCAGAGCACCAGCCACAGCATTACCCCCAATTGCAGAGCTCCAGCCACAGCATTGCCCCCAATTGCAGAGTGCCAGCCACAACATTGCCCCCAATTGCATAACGCCAGCCACAACATTGCCCCCAATTGCATAACGCCAGCCACAGCATTGCCCCCAATTGCATAACGCCAGCCACAGCATTGCCCCCAATTGCAGAGCGCCAGCCACAACATTGCCCCCAATTGCAGAGTGCCAGCCACAACATTGCCCCCAATTGCAGAGCGCCAGCCACAGCATTGCCCCCAATTGCAGAGCGCCAGCCACAACATTGCCCCCAATTGCAGAGTGCCAGCCACAACATTGCCCCCAATTGCAGAGCGCCAGCCACAACATTGCCCCCAATTGCAGAGCGCCAGCCACAGCATTGCCCCCAATTGCAGAGTGCCAGCCACAACATTGCCCCCAATTGCAGAGTGCCAGCCACAACATTGCCCCCAATTGCAGAGTGCCAGCCACAACATTGCCCCCAATTGCATAACGCCAGCCACAACATTGCCCCCCATTGCAGAGCGCCAGCCACAGCATTGCCCCCAATTGCAGAGCGCCAGCCACAACATTGCCCCCAATTGCAGAGCGCCAGCCACAACATTGTCCCCAATTGCAGAGTGCCAGCGATCCCCCCCGCGAGACCCATGCACTTACCTCACGGAAGGTCTCGCAGTCGGCTCCCCGCGTCTCCGAGTCCTCCCGCGGAGCCTCCTTCTCGTCCAACGGCACGGTGTTTGCCTTTCGGCCAATCACGAAGCGGGAGGACCCGCTCCCTGATTGGCCAGGAGGAGGATCATGTGACAATAGCGAATTCTCATTCGCTATTGTCACAGAATGGGCGGGCCGTGGCGCCACGTCTGCCCGAGCGCGGGACATTCAATTGTCCTGCGCGTCCTCAGACGCGCAGAGGGATTCAGCCGGTTCTGCGAACTTGCAGAAAGTTAGCAACCGGTTCTATGGAACCGGTGCGAACCGGCTGAATCCCACCACTGGATATAGCGTCTACAAACCCGATTCCAAAAAAGTTGAGACACTGTACAAATTGTGAATAAAAACAGAATGATGTGGAAGTTTCAAATTTCTATATTTTATTCCGAATACAACATGACATATCAAATGTTTAAACTGAGAAAATGTATAATTTTAAGGGAAAAATAAGTTGATTTTAAATTTCATGGCATCAACACATCTCAAAAAAGTTTTGACAAGGCCATGTTTACCACTGTGTGGCATCCCCTCTTCTTTTTATAACAGTCTGCAAACGTCTGGGGAAAGAGGAGACAAGTTGCTCAAGTCTAAAAAAATAGCAATGTTGTCCCATTCTTGTCTAATACAGGCTTCTAGTTGCTCAACTGTCTTCAGTCTTCTTTGTCACAGCTTCCTCTTTATGAGGCGCTAAATGTTTTCTATGGATGAAAGATCTGGACTGCAGGCTGGCCATTTCAGTACCCGGATCCTTCTTCTACGCAGCCATGATGTTGTAATTGATGCAGTATGTGGTCTGGCATTGTCTTGTTGGAAAATGCAAGGTTTTCCCTGAAAGAGACGATGCCTGGATGGGAGCATATGTTATTCTAGAACTTGGATATACCTTTCAGCATTGATGGTGCCTTTCCAGATGTGTAAGCTGCCCATGCCACATGCACTCATGCAACCCCATACCATCAGAGATGCAGGCTTCTGAACTGAGCGCTGAGAACAACTTGGGTTGTCCTTGTCCTCTTTAGTCTGGATGACATGGCGTCCCAGTTTTCCAAAAAGAACTTCAAATTTTCATTCGTCTGACCACAGAACAGTTTTCCACTTTGCCACAGTCCATTTTAAATGAGCCTTGGCCCAAAGAAAACGCCTGCGCTTCTGGATCATGTTTACAGTGCCTTGCGAAAGTATTCGGCCCCCTTGAACTTTGCGATCTTTTGCCAATTTCAGGCTTCAAACATAAAGATATAAAACTGTAATTTTTTTGTGAAGAATCAACAACAAGTGGGACACAATCATGAAGTGGAACGAAATTTATTGGATATTTCAAACTTTTTTAACAAATAAAAAACTGAAAAATTGGGCGTGCAAAATTATTCAGCCCCCTTAAGGTAATACTTTGTAGCGCCACCTTTTGCTGCGATTACAGCTGTAAGTCGCTTGGGGTATGTCTCTATCAGTTTTGCACATCGAGGGACTGAAATTTTTTCCCATTCCTCCTTGCAAAACAGCTCGAGCTCAGTGAGGTTGGATGGAGAGTGTTGTGAACAGCAGTTTTCAGTTCTTTCCACAGATTCTCGATTGGATTCAGGTCTGGACTTTGACTTGGCCATTCTAACACCTGGATATGTTTATTTGTGAACCATTCCATTGTAGATTTTGCTTTATGTTTTGGATCATTGTCTTGTTGAAAGACAAATCTCCGTCCCAGTCTCAGGTCTTTTGAAGACTCCATCAGGTTTCTTCCAGAATGTTCCTGTATTTGGCTCCATTCATCTTCCCATGAATTTTAACCATCTTCCCTGTCCCTGCTGAAGAAAAGCAGGCCAAAACCATGATGCTGCCACCACCATGTTTGACAGTGGGGATGGTGTGTTCAGGGTGATGAGCTGTGTTGCTTTTATGCCAAACATAACGTTTTGCATTGTTGCAAAAAAGTTCGATTTTGGTTTCATCTGACCAGAGCACCTTCTTCCACACTTCCTACTTGGGATGTTTATAGCTTGAGAAATCTTTTTGTATCCAAATCCGGCTTTAAACTTCTCCACAACAGTATCTCGGACCTGCCTGGTGTGTTCTTTTTCTTCATGATTCTCTCTGCGCTTTAAACGGACCTCTGAGACTATCACAGTGCAGGTGCATTTATACAGAGACTTGATTACACACAGGTGGATTCTATTTATCATCATTAGTCATTTAGGTCAACATTGGATCATTCAGAGATCCTCACTGAACTTCTGGAGAGAGTTTGCTGCACTGAAAGTAAAGGGGCTAAATAATTTTGCACGCCCAGTTTTTCAGTTTTTTATTTGTTAACAAAGTTTGAAATATCCAATAAATTTCTTTCCACTTCATGATTGTGTCCCACTTGTTGTTAAATCTTCACAAAAAATTACAGTTTTATATCTATGTTTGAAGCCTGAAATGTGGCAAAAGGTCGCAAAGTTCAAGGGGGCCGAATACTTTCGTAAGGCACTGTATATATGGCTTCTTTTCTTGGCCTATAGAGTTTTAGCCGGCAACGGCGAATGGCACGGTGGATTGTGTTCACCGACAATGTTTTCTGGAAGTACTGTATTCCTGAGCCCATGTTGTCATTTCCATTACAGTAGCATTCTTGTATGTGATGCAGTGCCCAAAGGGCCCGAAGATTACGGCCCCCAACACAAAAGGAATCAACTGATAGGACTAGAAAACTGTAACTCGGATGGATTAATTCCTTTGCACTTGCTCAGTTGTTCACTAATAGAATAAAAACAAATTGATGTGATTCATTTCAGAATATTCGGTATGCCACTACGAGTTGACTTGCTATTTTGTTAGACCTTTAACAAATTAATGAATCATGCCAAATTAATTCGTTATTTTTCGTTATAATTTCTTTCCTATTAGTTGAAATTCGTAATTTTTTTCTTTGGACGTTCAGGTGCATTTGAATGTCTGAAAGATGCAAAATTTGGCCGAATTTTGATTTGTTATGAAATGAATTTAACATGCCTACAGTATGTGTCAACAGACGCAGAGAGAGAAGGTTGGGAGTGAGCCTGCAAGAATGACTCCATAGCAAGCCACTGTGCATACAGCAGGGGGAGGATCCAGACGCACCGGCAGGGGACCAGTACGTAACTTTTTCTACTGGGTCTGGGGCATGTGCATGCGCCACAGGCGACCTGATTCTGCTGTGATTGGACACAGCAGGAGCCAATCAATGGGTCCCGATGTCCGCCGGGACCCGCCTTTTGTTCCCGAGGCAGACAGAACAGCGGTCTACCTATGTAAACAAGGCGAATCGCTGTTCTGTGACAGGAGAAGACAGAGATTTTGTGGTTTTGCTAAGCAGGAACACAGATGTCTGTCTTCTTACAGTACAAGCACTCCCCCGCAGCTAGAAAGCACTCCCAGGGAACACATTTAACCCTTTGATTTCCCCTGATGTTCCTCTTCCCTGCCAGTGTCATTAGTACAGTTACAGTGCATATTATTTAGCACTGATCACTGTATTAGTGTCACTGGTCTCCAAAAAGTGTCAATAATGTAACTTTTGTCCGCCGCAATGTTGCAATCCCGCTATAAAAAGAATCAATAAAATTTCCATAAAAATATCCTAAACTTTGTAGACACTATAACTTTTGTGCAAACCAATCAATATACGCTTATTGGAATTTCTTTTACCAAAAATATGTAGCAGAATACATATTGGCCTAAATTGATGAAGAATTTAGATTTTTTTAAACTTTTTTATTGAGTTTGTTTTATAGCAGAAAGTAAAAAATATTGTTTTTGTTTTTTTTAAAAATTGTCGTTTTTCTTTTTTGTTTATAGTGCAAAAAATAAAAACCGCAGAGGTGGTCAAATATTACCAAAAGAAAGCTCTATTTTCTCTCTTCGTTTCTCCGAGGACCTCCTGCTCTCTAGCTCCCTTGTAACCTCTTCACATGCTCACCTCCAGGACTTCTCCTGAGCCTCTCCCATCCTCTGGAATGCTCTACCCCAATCTGTCCGACTATCTCCTACTTTGTCTACTTTCAGACAATCCCTGAAAACACATCTCTTCAGAGAAACCTATCTGGCATCTACCAAACAACTGTACTTTTATTTTCTCCATCAGCCCATCCCGCACAGTTATTACCTTTGCATCTCGTGACCCTCCCTCTTAGATTGTAAGCTCTAACGAGCAGGGCCCTCTGATTCCTACTGTATTAAAGTGTATTGTATTTGTACTGTCTACCCTCAAGTTGTAAAGTGCTGCGTAAACTGTCGGCGCTATATAAATCCTATATAATAATAATAATTTGTGGGGAAAAAAGGACCTAAATTTAATTTAGGTACAGCTTCACATGACGTCACAATTCTAAGGAAAGTAACGCAGTGCCGTAAAAATGGCCTGGTCAATAAGGGGGGTAAACATTCCGGAGCTGAAGAGGTCAACGAAAAACAATGTACGTTTAGAATTACTTTAAGATAATTACTAGGGAAAAAAATGAAAGCCTTCCCTATCAATCATTTTGTCTTTATTCTTATATATATCATTATTTTAGATAAATGGGACCTATCAATTTCTAAGCACACATGAATGTGGCCTTGAAGCCATAAAGGTTATTTTAAAGAATTTACTTTAGTCTCATCTCCTTTTTCTCCTATTTGAAATCTTAGTGTAAGCTTTGGCCCTCTATGATACCAAAGCGATGGCCCTCGTGCTTACGTCTGAAGGATTAGTGGTTAATGGTTCTTCATCCGTCTTTAGCTAGCTGAAGCAAAACAAACATTATAGATTACTGCTGATGAACAAAAATACTATATTTTCTTTTGCTGATCTTTTTCTTATGTGAAATGAAAACAGACTTTATTTCAATTTCATATGATAAGTCTGAATGCCACATAGTCATAACATGTAAAGAAATCCCAGTTCTATGTTCTGAAAATATACAGTGTGACCACTGCCGTAAGGAAATGAACACAACTAAATGTATGGTTTATTGCCAATATGTATTCCTGTCCAGTATTGGGCTTAGTTATAGTACCACTTTAAAGCAAAGTTGTCGGATTTCTTCCTTAGCACAAGCCTCTGTTCACAATATATTTGAAGTAGAACTATAGGCTAAATGTTTCTTAATTTTGGATAGAGCAAGGGTTGTCCCACAGCCAAACAGGAAGTGAGAGGAAATCCCTGCAAATTAAGGAAATTCCTTGGGGACCCCCAGGTCACCAGAACTAGTGTTCCCATTGGAAGATTTCTTCTCTATTACTTTCCTGGGGATAACCTCAAAATTTGTGATTTTCTTTACCTGTACTTTCAATGATAATGGTAAACAGGACAAATAGAGAGGCTATATATCCTTTGTTTTGTTTTTTATTGTATTTTTATGAAAGCTTTTCAGAAAGTAAAAATACAAAGTGTGCAATTTAGAAAGATGAACATTACAAAGGAAAAAGGAGAAGGAGAAAGAGAAAAAAAGTGTACAAAGTTGATTATTAATCCAATGAATGAATGACATGTACATAAACATTAAATAGGTCAAACATGTATATAATTTGTAAAACACATCTGCGTATGGAACTAGAAAACAAGTCTTTAAATGAAAGGGGAAAAATAAACTAATAATATACACCAGGGGAAGTGGGTCAGTGAGAAGGACACATGGGAAGGTGAGAGATTGCTCCCAGGCAATGTCGCTGGAAGACCAGGGGTAATCAAGGTACAGGGAGGGATCTGTACTCAGATCGGTCCCAAGGGTCCCATATCTAGGGATGATCGAACGGTTCGGGTCGACCATTGGTTCGACCCGAATATTGGGTGTTCGAAATTCAGCCGAATTCAGAACATTTTGCGGTAAAAGTTTGGAATTCAGCCACCAGAACCGCCCAAAATGCAATGGGACAAAATGCACTTTAAAAGCCCGTGATTGGCCCAGAAACGTCAGTAAAATCCAATTGAGGGGGCAGGAGTCTGCTAGGAATGTGATTGGAGTGACTATAGGGTCCAGAGGCCAATCAGGAGTGAATACGCCCCCCATACTCCCCCCAGTATATAACATAGCCCTGCCAAACCTCTAGCACTGTAATACAGAGGCTGTGGAAGAGAGTAGAAGCATTTGTGTTTCTCCTGCTGCTTGTGTATGGAGCTGTTCTTTTAGTGTGAGGAAAGGGATATGCAGTGTAGTTAGGGTACTATATACCACTATAGTTAGATTCAATAATCTAGTTTTTGTAGGGATACCTTTAAGTGTCAGGGTGACCGTAGTGTAGTTTAGGGTGACCTGACTCTGCCATGTCAGGGTGACCGTAGTGTAGTTTAGGGTGAACTGACTCTGCCATGTCAGGATGACCGTAGTGTAGTTTAGGGTGAACTAACTCTGCCATGTCAGGGTGACCCTAGTGTAGTTTAGGGTGAACTGACTCTGCCATGTCAGGGTGACCGTAGTGTAGTTTAGGGTGAACTGACTCTGCCATGTCAGGGTGACCATAGTGTAGTTTAGGGTGAACTGACTCTGCCATGTCAGGGTGACCGAACTCTGCCATGTCAGGGTGACCGTAGTGTAGTTTAGGGTGAACTGACTCTGCCATGTCAGGTTGACCGTAGTGTAGTTTAGGGTGAACTGACTCTGCCATATCAGGGGGACCGAACTTTGCCATGTCAGGGTTAGGGTTATACATATATATATGTATAACCCTATATGTATATACACGCACACACATATATATATATATATATATATATATATATATATATATACCCCTATACAGAAGTTCAAAACAAACACCCAAAAGACACCTGAAAAATGCCTGAAACAAAAACGCCCAGGTGTGAGAGGAGGGTAAAACCATCCCTGCGCTACTGAAATTATAAGAAAAATAATCTGTTTTTTTTTTCTGGTTCTGGACATGCTACAGAGCTGAAACTTCACAGGTACACCTTTTAGACCCCAGAGACACTAAATCCAAAGAAATCTCTCTTTTTTTTTTTTTTTCAATAATTTTTTCAATAATTGGCTCTCTATCAAAAACCACAATTTTTAAGAACTTTTTTTGCCTGATTCATAGTCCCTGGGGCATGACCCAGAACCCTAGGCACTTTTTAGGGGCATTTATTGGGTTTTAGGGCTTCAAAATGGTGTTTTTTGATTCCAGAAGTTCGGGTCCCATTGATTTCAATGAGGTTCTGGAATCCGAACCAAACTTTCGGGAAATTCGGGTGTTCTGGTCTAACCGAACTTTTCAAAAGTTTGATCACCCCTACCCATATCTTGATAAACCGGCTCATGGCATAGCCAACCAGAGCAGTCATATACTCCATTCTCTGAATCTGTGAGATAGTGTGTAGAAGTTGGGATTGAGTAGGGGGTGTGGAGGACAGCCAATGTAACAGGATAATTCTCTTGGCCGCTAATAAAATATATGAGACCACTTTATTTAGAAGCTTTCATATACTAGGAAATGGAGGACCTAAGAGATAATGTATCAGGTCCAGTGGAAGTGGTACTTCAAGCAACTGTTGGAGAAGAGACATTACCATTTCCCAGAACGGGGTTATATGCTCACAAGGCCAAAAAAAATGTGGTAGTGAGTACCTGTTGATTTGCTACACCGCCAGCATAAAGGGGATAGTGAAAAGTGTTGTCGGTGTAACGCTTCCGGCGTTCTATACTAGAACATTCGAATTTTAAAAGTTGTCTCTCTCTGCGCCACGCATCTAGAAACTTTACAAGAGGAGGACCGTATCTTATACCAACAGGGGAGAGAGATTGGGCATTGGAGGATGATTGACCATTTACACATATATATATGTGAATCTTCAGTGAGAGGGGGAACTTCATGAAAAATTTTAAAAATGGAAGATATTAGGTGTAATTTGTGTGGACACTGAGCACATATATATTTGAAGGTAGTTGGCTTAGGAAGGGTCAAGGATGGGGAGGATACAGAGAGAATGTTTAATTTGGAGGTAGGAGAAGAACATACTGTATGTTTAGGAATATGACATTTAGCTTGAAGGTCTTTGAAGGTAAGAAGTTTGCGAGTGACCGGGTGTATGAAGTGACAGAGCTGGAACAGTGTAGCATGAGCCCAGGGTTCAATCCGGGCAGTAGACAGAATGTCAGGTATAAGGGGGTTAAAAAGCACATTAGACAGAGGGGAGCATGGCGAAGAGAGAATTTAGTGGAGCAGGCGCGCCAAATCTTAGAAGTGAACAGCATCAAGGCTAGGCAGAGGTCATGTAGTCTGGGGTCTTGGTGAAGAGAGGGGGACCAGAGTAGAGAGCAAGCATGTACAGGTGAAGGGATCACATATTGATGTTCGACCATATGCTCAGAGCCACCTGGCATGACCATGAGGTAACCGCACTGAGGTGGGAGGAATAGTAGTACCTAAGAACATCCAGGGCTCCTAAGCCTCCTCGGGTTTCTAGGAGAAAAGACTACAGAACAGGCAATATGGTGTGCCTTCCCATTCCAGATAAAATCAAGAAACAAACTATGAGCAACTCAAGTTGGGGCATGGGCACTGATACTGAGAGTGTTTCAAAATAGTACAGCAGTTTAGGCATCATTGACATCTTCAAGACATTTATCCTGCCTAGCCATGAGATGAGATACCGTATGTATTCCAACGTTTTAGCATATCACTAATGTCTTTAAACAGGGGACATCGTTAGCATGATATAGGGAGGAGTATTCAGTCATATACTGCAAACCCAAGTATTTCAAAGAATGAGGACACAAACGGTATGAATAGGTCTGCTGCAAGGAAGCTAGCGTGTCCAGGGGATATGAGGAGGCAGGACTTCTGTCTTGGGAGTTTTTATTTTGTAACCAGACAAAGAGCCAAATTGGGTCAGGAGAACATGTAAGAATGGTAAAGAAACAAGTGGGTGTGTCAGAGACAGCAAAATTTGAATCCACAAATAGAGGCAGTTGGTACTCTCTGTGTCTCATAGGGAACCCCCAGATGTCTGGATGGGCAGGAATGGCAGCAATTTCGTTCCACTTCATGATTGTGTCCCACTTGTTGTTGATTCTTCACAAAAAAATTACAGTTTTATATCTTTATGTTTGAAGCCTGAAATGTGGCAAAAGGTCATAAGTTCAAGGGGGGCGAATACTTTCGCAAGGCACTGTATAAGGCCAGCTCAACCGATCAAATGCTTTCTGGACATCCAAACTCAGACTCAATGCTGGACATCGTACTCTGTTTAACATATCAATCAGATCTATGGTACGCCTAGTTTTGTCCCTTGCATGTCTGGCTGGAACAAATCCCAACTGATCCTTATCAATGAGTTTGAAGAGCAATTGGGATAGGTGGTTAAACCGGATTTTTGGAAAGACCTTGTAGTCCGAATTAAGAAGTGAAATTGGTCTGTAATTGTCAGGAATGGATGGGCCCTCACCTGGTTTCGATATAACCGTAATATAAGAATGTACAAAGGACGACTGGGGGACCTTTCCTCGAAGAAGAGAATTATAAAGGGCTAGCAGGTGGGGGGCAAGAATATGGAGATCATTTTTAAAACACAAATCCGGGAGTCCATCTGGACCAGGAGATTTACGTGTAGGTAGGTCTTTGATGACAGTAGTAAATTCTTCCATAGTAATAGAAGCATTCAGTTTCTGGAGATTATTTGTGGACAATTTGGGAAAATGTAGGTTTGCTAGAAATGTGTCAAGAGCCTCCTGTTGGAAGGGGGGATGATGGGCTGGGGTTAAACAATTACAAAGTTTGCTATAGAACTCACTAAAGGCCTTAGTCATAGACTGGGGACAATGTGTAGGCGTACCATCGGGTAACAATAGGAAGTCACGAAAGGACTGAAAGGGGCAAGGATTAAGTCTTGAAACTAGCATTCTATGGGGCTTGCTAGAATATTCGTAGAATTTTTGTTTTGCCCATAATAAGGATTTGGCTATGCCAGTTAAAGCAAAAGATTTAGGTTGGTCACACAAAGGAGGTCACGATACGAAGACGGGTCACCGTGGGGGAGAGCACAAAGAGACATTCTGCAGCTAACAAGGATTTTTTTTGAGCAGCTACATCTTTTTTAAGATGACATCTCTCAGAGATGCACTGTCCTCAGATGTAGGCCTTGTGTGCCTCTCACAGAGTGTATGTGTCCAATACAAACCTCTCGTTTAGCTGGAAAAACTCAGTCAGAGCCCGAGAGAGTTTCTTTTTGGTGTCTGTCTCGCTGAGCAATGATTTATTAAGTTGCCAATGGCATTTTTTGGGGAAGGCTGTTGCCAATGTAAGATGGAAAAAAAACGGACGCGTGGTCAGACCAGGTAATCTGACCAAGCTCAGATGTTACTACGTTAGGTAAAAGGGGGGCTGAAACAAAAAGTAATCTAACCTGGAGAACATTTTGTGAGGCCGAGAGTAAAAGGGAAATTGCCTACCGCTAGGGTGTTTGACTCTCCAAGTGTCAAAAAGGTGGTGAGTCCGAATCAATGTACCGAAACATGTGGCGAGAGATTTTGTTGAAGAGGGAGAGTCAGGTTGGAATAAGGACCTTCTGTTACGTGTGGGAGAAAAAACAACATTGAAATCTCCACCAACATCCGTAAAAGGTTGGGCGAAACGCTGTAACACTTCAAACATAAATCTACACCTCCCTGGTGGAGAGGAGGGGGTCTAGAGCACCTCTACAAACCAGGAACAGCCAGGTGTAACAAACCCATATGGGATACAAAATGGTACTGAGACCACATGGAGGATTCAAAGAAAAATTAACCGGGAAGGGTTTTGGTCGGTGTGAGGTGAGAGCCTTTGGGAGTGGAGGAGGATCTTCTCCCTTTGCCCTTATCCGGAGTCCAAATCCTGGATGGAGCTGATGGAGCCCTTTTTGTCAACAGTGGTAGCAGCAGCTCCTCACCTGGGAGTGGAGGAAGGCCCAGGTTCTTGAGTAAGGCATCTCCCTCTTGAAGATCACGAAGAACATGTTGGACACCATCTTTCATGACACTAAGGTGAAATGAGAAACCCCAGTAATAAGGGATCTTGTGGGATTGGAGGTGGATGGTGACCGATCGTAGAGAGAGTCTTTAAGCCATATTTTAGCTGTTGTAGTAGTGGAAACGTACCACAACGTCCCTCGGCCAAGCTCCAGAAGGGGGTTTAGGAGCAAGGGACCTATGAGCTCTATCTAGGTGCCTATCTATGTTGGCCACATCAGGTGCAAGTGTATTGAATAGGCCCAGAGGGTAGGGTCAAATGTTATTGTCACTTACATTTTCCGAGACACCTCATATGCGTAAGTTTTGACATCTTTCTTTGTTTTCAAGATCTTTTTGATGTAGTTGAAGTTTGGACACAGTGTGTCTAAGATAAGAGTTCTCCTCCTTTAGAGCATGAATATATTGAATACTTGATCTCCAGCATATCAGAACGTTCCCCCAGCTGGTCAATTTTCCCCACCCAATTCCTGGGATATCTTCCCAACCTCCTGGGCTATATTGTGGGTCAGTTGATGTAGTAGGATCTGGAGCTTTTGGTCTAGTAGATCAGGGGTTAAAGTGTCTGTGTAGCAGGGAGGAAGGGAAGACCTGTGGATGAGTTTCCTCCATCGCGTCAGTACGATCCCATTCAGTCTGAGTGGCCTGCAAAATCGAGACCGGGGATGCCAGCCTAGTCAGAAAGCAGTCCATGCCGGAGGTAGTGAGGGACGGTTTTTGTGGGATCGGGTCACTTACCCCTTAAGCTCGTGGAGGCCAACGGTGCAAAGCAGGGGCCAATGAGAGTGGAGCCGGACTGGAGTTCACTTAACCACTTGCCGACCGCCGCAAGTACATTTACTGCGGCAGTCAGCCCCTCCTGGGCAAAGTGACATAGTACTATGTCGCTCGCCCAGGAGCCTGTAGGGGGCGAGCGCGTTTCGCCGGAGGCGCGCTCCCACCCACGCTCTTTCGCGGACAGCCCCGCGCGAGTGACCAGCGGCTCCGATGTTCGCCGGCCACTCGCTGGAGAGGGAGAAAGGCAGGCGGCTAATGTAAGCAAAGCCACCTGTCATTCTCCCTGGTGTAACAGCAGAGACTATACGATCCTGCTATGTAACCCTAAGCCACGCCCCTTGACAGTTATAAGCACGCCCTAGGGTCACACTTAACCCTTGGATCTCTAATAAAGTTAACCCCTTCCCTGTCATTTTTACAGTAACAGTGTATATGTATAGCACTGATTACTGTAGTAATGTCACTGGTACCCCCAAAAGTGTCAAAAATGTTATTCAGGGGTCCAATCTGTCCGCCGCAATGTCGCAGTCCCACAAAAAAAAATATTTTTTTCATTGTCACCTGTCACCGGGGTTATTGTCCCAGATAGCTGCCATAACCCCAGTATTTTTTTAAACGGCGGGCGGTCGGCTTTCAGATAAGGGTGGTCCCAGTGGCGGATTCGCCGCATAATTACCCTTACGGTGCAGGGGAATAGGTGCCCCCCCCTCCCGCCGCGAAAAAGTCAAAACGTCGTTGCCTACCAACTGGTTTAAAGGGCCGCTTTTTTTTTTTTTTCCTTTTTCAACAATTTTTTTTCTCTTTTTTAGTGTAGTTGTGAGGTGTGAGGTCTTTTTGACCGCAGATCTCACAATAAAGAGGACCTGTCATGCCTATTTCTATTACAAGGGATGTTTACATTCCTTGTAATAGGAATAAAAATGATCAAAACATTTTTTTTTTAAACTGTGTAAAAATAAAAAAATAATAAATAAAATAAATAGGAAAAAAAAAAATTAAAGCGCCCTGCCCCCGTTAGCTGGCGCGCAGAAGCAAGCGCATATGCAAGTCCCGCCCACATATGTAAACGGTGTTCAAACCATACATGTGAGGTATCTCCACGATCGTTAGAGCGAGAGCAAAAATTTGAGCCCTAGACCTCGAAGAAAAAGATAGTCTTAATGGGTGTGATTTAATCATACAGGAGGCCTCCAATCCTAATAGACAGATAAAAAGAACCCAGAACTCTGATCCTTTACCTGTAAGGGTAATGGGTACTGGTATCTGGGAATAAAATAGTGGATGTGTTGAGGAAGACTCCTGATGGGTGAGCATGACACAATTACTTCACATATAGAAAAAACATCATTTATTGAGTTTACAATTGATCAGTATAAAATAAACAGACATTTAAAAGAGAAAAACATTTTCCATGGTACATTCAATACAATAGTCCCAGTAAATCTCACATGTGCCCTGGGACAGGCCTGACGCGTTTCGCCCTTGGATGGGCTTTTTCAAAGACCATAGCCAGTCCCGGGTGGACTATTACAGAAAGAGAAAAATGTATCATTAAGTTTACATATATAGCAACATCATAGTATTCCAGTTCAACTGTATCTACTAAGAGACAATAATCTACTGCATCAAGAAATATATATATATAACAAATGCTCACCACATGAACAGAGAGATTAGGGATGCTTGTTGGTGACCAGGGGTTCCACATATAGCCCGCCGCACAATTTCGCACTCACGCCCAGGGGGAACACAGACTGGACACCTCCAGCCCCCAGAAGGAGGGCAAGAGGATTGTCCCAAAAGATGGGGTGTCGAGCCCCGCCCCTTATTCCAGAGGAGATCAAGATCAAAGACCTCAGGGAAAACAAAGCAAACAGGGCTATCCAGAAAAAAGAGAATAAGATGTCCCCAATACGAGGTAGCTCCGTGGGTTCTGAAAAACAAAAGGCGTATGTATACCATGACAGGCCTCATAATTCCCAAAGCTCCCCCCTCCCCTCCTCCTCATTGAATCATAACAGGCTATTCATTCATGCTAGGCAGGTTAGAAGCTCCATCCAGCATTTCACAGAAAGAGTAGAGGATTAGAGGGAAAGGATACACACCACCTCAAAGAGCATGTCCCATCCAATGGATTCCAACTTGGGAAAAGGGTACCATCTCTTTTTACAAAGGGTTAGTTAGTGTCCCAATCCCCCTCTATCTCTGTAAGGTGCACTGTAGATCACCATAAGAGAAAGAGGGGCAACATACTTATATATCCAGAGAAATTTGGGGGCATCCCAGCCCGAAAGAAACAAGTCACACTAGCCACAACCAAAGAGGAGATAGATATAGCCCTCATCATGATCACCAAGTAAGGAAGGGAAGGGGGAAGAAACAAGCAACGGTGCATTAGTCTGGAACCGAGGGTGCGGTTTAACATGGAGCCATAGTCAGACATAGGAAAGCAAAAGAGCCCATAAGCCATTGTAGCCCTCCCTCACACATACCTGTAAATCCACACGCCACGCCAGACCAGGACACCTCCGCCGCCACCTACGGACGGAGGCTAGGACATCCTGATCCGGCCGTGCACGCCCCCTCCTAAAGAAGGCCGGGCTCCACCGGAAGCGATTGAATCACTTCCGGTGCGGGCGCTGAGTGATGAATGGAAGCGCTACGCGTGACGTAATCACGCACAGCGCTCCACCATCGTCACCGGCCAAAGGCCGGCCCGGAAGTGGATGGCCGTGGGACACCCGCACTTACCGGGCTTTGCGCCCGAACAACCCACCACTGGAGGGACACCCCGCCGTACCCCCAAGGCGAAAGGCCAAAACCCCGCAACGACCGCTACATGGAACCCCCCTGCCCACCATATGATGTCATCCCCTAAAGCAGCCCGAGGAAAATGTATAACCTCAGGGATGTTTACTAGGTACATATATATCAAAAAACATCACCTAAATACGGTATTTGAATGTATCCCTGATAGTTGCCAAGGGAAGAAGAAGAATCCATAATTTTAATAAACAATCTACCATATTGTTTCACGTGTCAAAATCACTCACAAAACAATGTGTTAAAGGAAATCATAGGTGTCAGCACTACATATGCCTCTATTGATTGATAGATCCCTTTAAGATTGTTCGATCGAAGAAAAACACATATCCTCCTCGAGGGAAGGATATATGAGTACTCTAACAGGGAATCAAGTGTATACCAAGAGGGGGGTGTGTCAAACACAAAGAAAGAAATAAAGAATATAAAAAATAAATAGCCAATTGCCAATACACAATCAAGTGAGGAATGGCTGCTAAGAAATGGATGAATTTAGTCCTGGGGGCTGAGTAGCCCGTAGGTCATAAATCCATCTTGCCTCACATTGGAGGACTTTCTGATCAATGTTCCCCCCTCGAGCGTTAGGTTTAATAACCTCCAGTACAAAGAACTTGATCACTTCTGGGTTGAAATTGTGATACACCCCCACATGTTTACATATGGGGGTATACACCAACCCTACCTCCAGATAGTACAGGTGATCCCCTATGCGGGAAGACAAAGGGCGTTTCGTCTTCCCGACATAGAAGGATCCACATGTACAAAAAGCAATGTATACAACTGCCTCTGTCTCGCAATTAGCAAAACTCCTTAATCTGTGTTCAGATCCATTAGGGAGTCTGCATGTAGGTCCCTCCAGGATCCATGGGCACACGTCACAATGTCCACAGGGATAGGTACCCCAGCGATGGTGGTCAACTACACCCCGTGTTTCGTCATAGTGACTGTGAACCATGGAATCTTTCAGTGACCTTGACTTCCTATATACTATCTCAGGGTAATGCCGTACATATTTTGAAACAGTTCTGTCCTCTGTCAGGAAGTGCCAGTTCTGTGAAATAATAGATCTTATTGCAGTATGGTGGCTGTGGTAGGTAGTGATCAATTTTGTCGTACCTTCATTGGTAATCTTCTTTCCCTTATTAAAGTTAAAGATCGGTTCGTCCCTAGATTTTAATTTTGCCTTATTGTATGCCTTACGCAGGACATTTTTACTATACCCTCTTGCTTTTAATCTGTCCCTCAATGCTTTGGCCTCCAGTTCGAAGTCTGCCTCCTTAGTGCAATTTCTGCGCAAACGAAGGTACTGGCCATAGGGGATACTCCTAATTAGGGATCTGGGGTGGCTTCTATTAAAATGCAGGATAGTATTCCCCGAGGTCTCCTTACGGTACAATGTGGTTCTAAGTATCCGATCCTGATCCAAGAATAAACGAGTGTCAAGGAACGGAATACTCTCCATGTTATATTCCATCGTGAATTTGAGGTTAAAGGAGTTCACCGATAAAACCTCCATAAATTCCTGTAACTCCTGGGTACTTCCAGTCCAAATGACGAACACGTCGTCTATATACCTGCGCCATAATAAAATACCTCCTGCTCAGAGGTTACATCCTCCTGTCCACTTCTTGGCCGGTCGGCAAGTGGTTAATATGGTAAAGTTAAAAAACACTACAATGGTCAAACTCCCATTGTGTGAAAATAGATACAGTATAAGGATTCTACTAAGGCCTCACACCTAAAACCACCTCAAGATCCCAATAGGGGAGTGGGGAGCAGTGGACATTCAACCTAGCTGCCTGTATCCTGGCAGCATATCTGAGGCTATTCACCACCACGCTCGATGTGCAGATCCCAATGCGCATGCGCCCAGTCCAGCCAGCGCTGTGCTCCAAGAACACACAAACCCACATAAGCAGAATACAGAGGGGAAGAGAGTGTGGATGTCACACAGTTGCCATGACCGCGTGTTTCAAAGGCGTGGCCTCCTTCCTCTTCTTTTAATTCTTTGACTGGTGGTAATAAAAATAATGAAACAATTTATAAAGATTAGGATTGTTTAATTGTTTTTACTACCACCCGTCAAATAATTTTTTATGATGTCCGATCTATATAGTTGCTACAGTCCTACCGTTGTAACCAATGCCTATAAGAAAGCCTCCCCTACCCATGTGTCCCTTTAAAATCTGAGACAGGGGAGGCGTCACCGTGAGCTTATCTTCCAATATAAATTGGCGAGTAATCATTGAGTGGGCGTGACCTGAGGAAGGAGGCCACGCCTCCGAAAGGCATTGTCATGGTAACTGTGTGACGTCCACGCTCTCTTCCCCTCTGTATCCTGCTTGTGTGGATCTGTGTGTTCTCGGAGCGCAGCGCTGGCTGGACCAGGCAAATGCATATTAGGATCTGCACGTTGAGCGTAGTGGTGGAGAGCCTCAGATATGCTGCCAGGATCCGGCAGCCAAGTTGAACGTCCACAGCTCCCCCCTACCTTGTCGGGATCTTAAGGTGGTTTTAGGAGTGCGGCCACAGTGGAATCACTATGCTGTATCTATCTTTTGTGTTTTTATCTAGATGTGTTTCTGCCACCCAGAGGATCCATAGAGAGCATCAGCACCCTTTGACTTGTCTAAGTCTCATCAATAGCCAGCTGGAGGGCTATACCAAACTGTTGATCAGCGCACATGCTAGTTTTTTCTTTTGTGTGTATTTTTCTTAAATAAAACAAAGAAAGCCTGAAAAAGAAAAGGAATGCAGCCATCACATCTAAGAAAATAATAAGCTGTGATATAATAAATGTTTGCTTTTTGGTTTAATACTGCTTTAAATGTGGTGGATGCATTTGTTTTCTTTTTTAGATCTTTTTACTTTTACCTGTGATCTGACCACTGACCAGTAGCACGCTTCCTGTCATAGGGTCCTTTCACACAGGCGTTCTACCTGGCAGACTCCGCTTTGCTCAGCGAGGGATCGATCCACTAATACCCACTGAGCAGGCGGATGACAGGTCTGTCTCCGCTAACTGTGCTGAGACAGACCTGTCAGATCCCCACTCTCCTCTATGGAGAGATCGGATGAAAACTCACTGTTTTCATCTGATCCCATCTGATCCTATCAGCCAGAAGAATGTAAAATAGGGGTACTATCCGTCTGAATTTCATAGACAGGATCGGAGAGCAGCAGGTGTTAGCGGACATTTCACCTCTGACATCTGCTGCCCCATAGGGGGGAATGGAGCTTTTGATCAGGTCTGCTTGAAAAACTGACAGGCGGACCTAATCGAAAAGCCCATGTGAAAGAGATCTGAGGGTGTCTCCACTCTGGAAAGTGGAGCACAGAGAAACTTTTGGACATCAGCACTGTCAGTCTGGGAAAAGGGTAGTATTAGATGGACTTGACTAACACATTAACCCAAACTTCAGCTTTATAAGCAGATATGGCAACTGTTTTTTTTTTCCCTTTTGGGATAACGTTTTTATGTAAATAGCCACATTTTGTAACACTTTTGTACTGCTTGCCAACATGCTAGATCATTTAGACAATGGCAGGCAGCCTGGACAGTAAATAAAAGCACATTAGCATTGCCCAATTCTAGAATTCGAGGGCTTTCTGCAGTTTCTAGGATTTGCCGTAAGCTGCCACCTCCATTGAGGCCAATTGCAACACATTAAAAATGTGCCTGTAGCATTTTTGACTTGTTCAGTGCACATTTGTGAAGTGTTTACAGCATTCACTTCTCAAAATGAAAAACCTAGTCCCATGTGAAAGGTGCCCTAAATTGTTTGTCTCAACCTCCTAACTGCTACTTTTGCTGGGTAGCTTGGTCTGTTAAAGGAAGTTGAAAAATAATAGAATTCCTAGCTGGATCACAAGGTCAAAATAAAGGAAAACAGGCATAACAAAGGAAACTAATGCAGCCATTACATTGAAGATTTGGTAAGCTGTAAAATAATACATTTTTGTTTATGGGGTTTAATACTGCTTTAAAAAAAAGCTACAGATTAAAAAAAATGAATATGATAAGTATATATGAGAGTTTAGTGATTTGGTTTACATACAGTATACATTGTATATACATTGTACTTGTTCTAAATACAGTTTAGCTGAGTGTTTCTTAGACCAAAAACTTTTTGTAGTGGAAAATATTCTTGCGATACTTTGTTATAATGTGCTTTTAAATTGTTTCACACACACACACCCATGCTACAATGTTAAACAATTTCTGTAAATTACAAGGTGCAATCGACATGCCAAGCATTTTGTTTACATTCTGAATATTTGTCCCCTCATTACCATGAAAAAGTAACTTCCAGGAAGCAGCAAAATGTGTTGGAATAGTATTATTTAACAAAATAATTGACTTGTAAACCTTGTATCCTTTACATGATTTACTAACTAGTGTTGAATGTAGTAAAATTACCCTAAAACAGTCAGAGTAGTATAGCGTGCCAGAAAAGCCTTTACGCAAAGCGATTAAAATGGAATCCTGAGGTCTACGTTGTGGTAATCAGTGGTGTAAAGTGATAAGGGTGATAGGTTTATCAGATGGAAAATGCCAAGCCATAAATCTTTACAATATTTTTTTTTTGTCTGGGCAAATGGTGTATTGCCAAGAAAAGCCTTTGGATCTTATTTATTTATGTGGCTGATTGGGCTTGTGCTGTGAAAATGTCTCCCCCACAACTCCATCCATCTCCATCATCTGCACAGTAGAGTTCTTTCCAGCTGACTTGCTGTACCCTGCATGTAACACATGTGTGCCGGATATACCTGTAAATTCTGCCACCCGCTTTGACTTGATTGTAAAACACAACTGTGGCTCTGTTTTTATAATGGCAACAAACTTTATTTGTTGATTACTAGTATTCAAGCCATTCTCACTGTAAGTGACCTGAAAGGGCTAAAACTACGCTAATAAATCTGTAGCATTAACAGATTTAAGATGTTTCTACTCTCAACTCAACAACTCTATTGCAGATATCAGATTTGTGTTAGCACAACATTGGTTGGTTGTAGCGAGTGCAGATTCATTTCAGTTCACATTCATTTTGCTCATTGAACAGTCTGCATTTCCTAAACCTCGGTCTACCGGCTTGTTTTTTGTATCACCTTGCACCACCAGGGTCAAATGGGTCCTGTACTATAGTTTGGTACATATGATGAATAAATGTTGCATCAAGTTTTAGTATAATTATTTTTATTGTGAAACAGGGTAATTATGAATTTTGATTATAATTATAGCTAGTAGTAACATATTGAATAACCATGAAAAATTAAGAAATGCTTACTCATTTGATGATAATAAAGTGTATTCTCCATTTTGAGCACTAACAGTGAAGAGTATTTTGTCTTATATTATTTTGCACATAAATTCACAGATAACGATAAAAATGATAAAGAAATTGTCAATTGCGAGAAATATGACATTTTGATACGTAGTTGTAGGGCATAGGTAGTTAGAAAAGTTACGCTTATATGATAAAAAAAGTTTCACTGTCCACAGTACAAACACACCACTTTTAGATGTTCTTGACATACATTTTTTTTTTTTTGCACACACAACACACTGTTCAAGTTTTCCTGTCTTTGCTGTTGGGGCAGATACTCCAATGTGCTTTCTTTCTTGGTGGTTCTTCTGAGGTAGAAGTTTGAGGAACGTCAGGCCCTTTAGATACTCCAAATGGAAGGAAAAGAAAGGGATGTACACCGCTCCAAAGGCTGTCTGCAAATAAACCCCAGGGATGAGATGCTAAAAAGGAGCCTTCAATACAAACAAGTAAATTAATAAATATAAACATAATCAAAATAAGCAGCACGTATATGTATATGTGTTAGTCTGGTACACGTCATTTAGACAATTAATAATGGGAAAATAAAAACGAAATAATGTAAAACAAAAAAAATATATAATAACCATGTATCTCCCAAAAAAACAATACATATAAAAAGTGCATGTAGGAAAAGTGCATATACAACAGGTGCAAATATATAAACTGTGCATGAAATAATAATAATAACCATGTAAGGAGTATATGCACACAAAACATATATTAACCAACTGAACATATATTAAGAACAAGCAACAACATATATACAAAAATATATATGTATAAATGTGTAAAGTACAAAGTAAAATCCCTGGTTTATCATAGAAAAAGACTAGATGTATTATAAATAAGATAATACGCTATAATATCTATAAAAAGAAAAAGAAACCAAAGGGTTATACCTATAAATGCAAAAATTTGTTGCTGGTTGCACCTACGATAATAAGTATATATTATAGAAAATTAGATCGTAGTGCACCAATATCCATAAAAATTTAAGACAACAAAGTATGTAATAAATACAAATTACAACAAATCAGACACATATCTCTGAAGATGAAAAATGTATACATACATATATATATATATATATATATATATGTGTTAGGCCGCAGGCCTTTATTTGTGGGAGGAGCTAGCGTGCCTTTAAGACGCTGCTCCTCCCCTCCCCGCCTGCCGAGTCACTCGCTGTCACCGGACAGCCGAACTTCCGGTCCTCCAGGCCCGCAGGATGTGTAGCAGGCCCGCTGACACCGCCGACCCGGCTGACACCGCCGACCTGGCTGTCATCACCGACCCGGCCGACACCGCCGACTCTGCTGGCTCCGCTGACTCCATGGACACCCCGCCACTGCCGCCGCCGGTTCCCGCCGGCCTGCCTCCTGCTTGCCTCCAGCCTCCTGCACCATCATCCTCCGCTCGGGCGGCCCGTCCATTCATCCGGCCGCCGGGCGGCAGGTACCGCTTGGGGGGGGGGGGAGGTGGGGGGTTCCTGGGTTTCCTGCGGGGGCTTGATTTCTGCCTTGCCTGCACCAGGCCACGGCTACCACATACGTGGGTCTCCGGGGGGGGGTCTTGTTCTGCCTTGCCTGCACCAGGCCACGGCCCTGCTTCTTACTACTTCTGTCTTTATCTCTGTTACTAGCTGTGTATTTCCATGCTGTTTTACTATTGCCACTATGTGTACTGGCCCTGCCTATGGACGCTGCTTGTTACTATGGGTACTACTCTAATACTATTTTGACCAGGAGTACCGCACTGCTAATACCTTTTGCTATGGGTTGTTACCCCTATACTATTGTTACATGGGCTCTGCTACTTGATACTGTTGTTTTTAGGGGTACTGCTACTCCGCAATACTACTTTGCTATGAGTATTGCTACTTTAAATAAAAAAAAAAAAAAACTTTTGTTACTATAGGCATTGCTACCCTGAATTCTATTGTTACTATGCGTACTACCCTGGAAACATTATTTTGCTATGGGTACTGCCGCAATGTACTGCTACGCTACTGTTACTGCTGTTACCTCTTGGACCATTGATATACATGCCGCTACACGACCATGCTGTCATTACCACACCTAACTGTGTTCCGATTCACTGCATGCCGTTACTGTGTGCACCTCGGGGAACATATACTGCTACATTTTTTCATTCACGACCGCACGCGCCACTGCCTTGCACCTACGGATGCGCTGCATACCTTTACCTTACGTGCACTGTTGCCATACATGCCATCGCGCATGTCACTACGGTGGACGCTACCACACGGCCACGCTACATCATTGTTGATACCATTCCCACCATATTACTGCATACACTAATTTCATCTCTACCTACGCTGTTACTACCGCGGTGCTACGGTTACACTGCTACACTACATGACAACCAATTACGCATATATTGCCGCTGTTCACACTACTACACTACTTAGGCTACCACCGTATATACTACTACTACTACTTCCTCGTTGGTATGTTGCACTACCCCTTCATCAAGCCTCCGCATAGGGTTAGAGAACTGGCTATTTAGGGCTAGGCGCTGGCCTTAGTCTCCCTGGTAGCTGGTCCCGCGAGGCCAACTCCCCAATCTCAACACGGAGATTTTCGCCCTCGGGCCAAATCATAGTTAGTGCCTCGCATCCACCCATCTCTTGGGGTTATAGTTAGGGCCTCACCTGTCACGGCCACACGTTTTAAATCTTTTACCGTCACCGAGAGGCCAACCCCCCGCCACCACGCTAGTGGCTCGTGCCCCACGCCCAAATCATAGATAGAGCCTCTCACCTGCCGCTTGGCAACTAGCAGGGCCTCACCTGTCACGGGGTAGTCAGCTTTCGCCTCGGCACTAGTTAGCCAGCCAGTTCTGTTTTTAGCTCAACGGTGTTTGCTTAACCAATTTTCCTTTGTGTGTTATTTTCTCTTTCAGCATGTCTCAAGCAGTCATCGTAGGTGAAGGGTCATCTCTCCCAGGCACACCCGCTAGGCCTACCACCCCTGTGAGAACTGGTGCCCTCAGGGAATTCCGAGAACCTTCCACGCCGGGCCCCCCTTTTAAAGACCCTGGACCATCCCCAGGTTTTCGTCTGTTGGGCGCCTCAGGGGCACCCCCCCTTTTTTCAGCTACGGCTAGTAGGCTGAATTCTGCGAACGGTTCTCAGCACATCCCGGGGATCCCGGACTGGGTTCCAGCTCTCGGGGGGGGGGGGGGGCCAGGACGGTCTTTTTAAGGGACGCTAGACACCATCTCATGATCACTACAATCAACAGTGTCAGTCTGTCCAAACTGGAAGCGCTGTCCATCCCACATGGTCCCTCTTCCCTCCAAGCCACTACAGGCACTCGCTCCAACAGCTGACAGAGTAGGCCCCCAGCCTCGCCTTTTTTCCTCCCCTTCTGCTTCCCCAGTCCTTACCCCGGCACACATGGTCCCCCCAGCCCTCCGCAAGGACATCTTAGAGGGCTAGGACATGTTTCTGGTTTCCTTACTGTCTGCCTCCCCAGACGGTGTAGGAAACCGGGTGTACAATCACGGTGATTTGGCCATAATGATGTATGCCAGAGACCCAAGATTCGACAAGCTTCCATTCCAGGTTTTATCCTAGCCTCCGGCATCTTCAGCGTTGCGTGCTGCGTGCGTCTGCAATGCCGATAGGTATTAGGTTTCACCTTCTCGTAAGTGGTTGACTTAGGCCGCAAGTACGGGGGTTTTCTTGTTCTTCGACTTCCACAAGTCTGTATCAGCAAGCTGTGGCAGCTTGGCCCAGGTTAACGTCCGTTCTCACTGGAGCCTCTTGGGCTCGGTACTATTTTTTCAGGTATTTCCACAGGCTTAGTGCCCCCGTTGGGCAGTCTGCTCTTCCACCTCTCATACTGCCGACCTGTGCCCCTCGGAGGCCGATCCCTCCTTTCCTGGTTCCTCATGGGGGAGCTAGGGAACCTGATCGACGTAGCCTAAGGGACAGGCTTGGTCGTCCCGTCATTTATCTGGCTCAATTATGCGGTAACAATAACCTTATGGAGGTGCCTGTTGTTTTAGCGCCTGCAGACTACTGCACGTCTGTTCCATATGCTTTGGGCAGCGCGCGTTCCAATAAACATCTTGTCATTAATCTGTCTGCTCTTCGTTTGTCCACTACCCGAGCCTGATTTACGCTCATTCTATCTACCAATTCTCTCTTTACTATCGCCCTGATTGATGCCATCCAAGCAACTTGAAGGCAGGTAGGGCCGCATGGCTCAGTTAGTCTTTACTCCATGCCTTTGAATTGTTACCCATTCGTCCCTCCTTGTTCATGGTGTCAAGGGCAGAAGAATGTTCCTTGCTGTTAGTCTCACGTTCGGGGCCTTGAGTAGCCCGTGAAGTTTCAACACTTGCTGAGACTCCCTGCTGGTTCCTCCTCCTTTTCTCTAGATGCCCCACGGTGTTACATCACGTGGATGTTTTCCTGTTGGTCGTACTTAGCGTCTGCTACCCTGTCAGTCTCTAGGCACTGTTGCACTGTCACTACCTTAAGGCGCCCCCCTGTCGCTTGTCAGGACCACTGTACCCACCTCTAGTCTAGTCCTTTTAGGCGTCACACTCGTGCCACACCACGCAGTCTAGTCTCCCTGTGGTTAAGCTCGGGCGTTCGCAAGGAGGTTAGTCAAGTTCCACAAGTTGGTATCTTACTCGTAAGGATCTACAGTCTGGTTGGTTCTTTGAACTCCGCAATCTGCATTATTCCCCTTGGTAGTTCATTCATTTCCAGGCTGTTGGGCTTATCATGGACCCTCCAGATGTACTTGGTCGTTCAGACTCCCCGGCTAGGGTAGGCCTGACCATGTGATTGGTATTCCTGGTACACTAGTATGGGGTCTTCTTGTTCATTCCACCGTGATCCGCCCTATCCTCAGTTTCTGGACAGACGCAGCCGCCATTACCGGGTTGCAGCACATGAACACTTCGTTAGGTGTTGATGGCCGGTAGAGTCTCTTGGCTTTCTGCCTCCCGTGAGACTTCGGCCTTATTAGGTTTTCACCTGATAGTGACGGCGGTTTGCATGGGGCATTCCTGGCCAGGAATGGCTGCGAAGTTAGTGTCAACTTGGCGGCTGACGTTTGTATCTAGTAGGGCTGTTCATCTTCTTGATCTTTATGAGGCTGGTTCGCTGGCTGACCTGGTTGACGGCCACCGGTCAGTTCTTCCTCTTCTGCGAACATATCACAAGTCCCTCAAGTTCGTCAAGTTGATCCCGGGCTAGCCCGGTTTGGCTCAGTGTCAATTTTCTCGGGTACCGTATCTACGAACACCAGGAGGACTCACGACGGAGCATGACCATCTTCCAAGGTCCTCAGTTGAATTCGTCTTACACGGTCGTTCAGTCAATCATGGTCGCTTCGCTGTTTTTGCCACCTTTCAGCTCAGACTATCATATAACTCTGACAAACGTTACTTTGTCTGGCGTGCGAGCCACACTTTGACGTCTGCTCCAAGCCTTTCTCCTACCCTCAGGGCTTGCCCGGTGAGGAAGGTATTGGGTTGGTAGGTAGATCATTACGTGTCTACAACGTTTGCCATTGATGGGAATTCCGGACCTTCTGGCGCACTGGACTTGACACCATTCGTACCTCATACCAACCAGTCATCAACCTCCATTTATTTAGTCTCCATGGGTTCCTTAGTCCCGGGTATTCACCTTTGCAACCCAGTCGGATAGGCTATCGTGCCTCCTCAAGAGGTTAGGTAGTTAGAGGACTACTGTCCTTTCACTCCGATGTTCAAAGGCCGGGCAGATATACCATCCGTTGGCATCCCCGTCTACCCGACTGAGGGTAACTGGTGCCGAATTGGAATCCTGATCATCTACCAGCAGGACACTCCCAGCCGCTCTCCGCTTTTCCCCCTGTCAGGTAGCCCCCTACCACTACTTAATTCATTTTTTACATTCGCTCGTTGGGCATTGTATTAGGCTGGGTCCCCTCATCGCATTCCGGTCATTCTTTCAGAACAGGGGCGGTTCAGCTGCTTCTAGTGCTATTACGCCAGGGCACATAATTAAGAACCAGGGCGCTGGGAATCAGCTATTTTCCACGCATACACCCCACACCCGGGGAAAGAGGTAAGGTTAGCCTTCAAGAATCTTGTATCTTAAGCTGTGTCATGTATAAGTGCGTTTACTGCTTACTTTTTGCCCTCTTTTATTTACAGGCCTACCCCCTACGTCGGTTCCGGCACACCACACCGACTTATCCATACTTGCAGTTCTAATCATCATTAATTAACCGACCACAAGTGTTAGGCCGCAGGCCTTTATTTGTGGGAGGAGCTAGCGTGCCTTTAAGACGCTGCTCCTCCCCTCCCCGCCTGCCGAGTCACTCGCTGTCACCCCACCCACCTTCACCCTTTTATTGATACTCCTTCCCTCGGGTGGGCCCTCTTTTATTTACAGGCCTACCCCCTACGTCGGTTCCGGCACACCACACCGACTTATCCATACTTGCAGTTCTAATCATCATTAATTAACCGACCACAAATATATATATATCATGCATATGCTTATGCACATATATATATGTAAATAAAGAAAGAAAAATAGGAAAGAAACTCAGATACTCCAGCCAGTGCTTTCCCAAGATGTGTAAGGAAAACCTTCCTTTTGTGCGAATTACTTGCATTCCAGTCTGGTTTTAGCGACATCCAGATAATGTAGGGATTGATAGCACTAACATCCAACATGTTATAAAATATGAAAAGATTTATAGTAGCTGCGCTAACTAGTATGTGAATAATTAGTACCCAAATTGCCTCTGCTAGTGGAATGAGGTATGCGCTACATCTAGTTCACGACCAACATCGAAATCGAGGCTTGACATGCACGCCAGCTCCATTGCATGGAGCGATGGTTACACAGGCTTTGTGAATGACTGAATAGACTTAGTGCTGGTCTGAGGGCACTTCCACACATGAGTGAAAACATTTTTAAATATTTTTAATAGAATTGGATGGGATATTGCGCAATGATGGCTATTATTTAATTACATGAGTACATGAAAGGGGAGCCAATTGGACCAAATAAGGAGTCAGTGGAACGCCATTACATAGAACTAGGATCGTGACATATACCTGGAAGTGTCAGTGGAATGCCATTGCATATACCTGGGGGACATTTATATTGATCAGGCCCACATTACACTGCGGTCTGGTGAGTGTAAAGTTTGGAAGGTGGTGGATAAAAGCACGTACCAGTTGGGTGTATCACCATATGAGCAGCCTTATACACTATTATTTGCACAGAATGGATTAATGGAAACTTTATTTTTTATTTTCACTTTTTTTGTGATTTTGGAACTCGTATATTGTATATTTTTTAAAATGTTGATTTGGGTACTAATTATTCACATATTGGTTGGGGCAGCTAATATAAATCTTTTCACTTGTATATACTCCTGACAGAAGTCATTTTAGCCGCAGCAAACCATATATTGGCTACCAGTTTAGGAATCAGTTTGCGCTGGTGACACACACAAACACAGATATGTTATAAAATATAACCATTGGCCATCTTCTGGTCATTCGTTTGGTACTGTAAGTACGAACTATGTGATCCAACATATCAACGCCTCCTTTTGTCTCACTGTATGACTGAATTATCTCTGGTGTTTTGTCTTCTCGATTTTGAACAGGAGGTTGGGAATGCATAGAGCTCAAGAGGGTAACAACTTTGTTTTTCTTGAGACGGTATGATGTAATCATCACGTCTTTCTGGAAACCAAACAGAGTAGAGTAGACATTTTGTTTTTCTTTGTGGTCATGATTCTTCTTGGGGCAGTTTTTTTTTTGTTTTTACAAATTGTTCCAACAACTGTGATTTTCTTCTGCAGTAATTCTTTAGCTAACTGCAGGCTCCTGAAGAAGTTATCACAAGTATTATTATTCCATTACCACTCGCTCCCCCTGATTCACTTCCCTTCCTTGGTCTTGACATTTCCCGGTGTACACCTGCATATCGTATGCATAGGAAGTTCTGCTGTCGCATATTGCCCATATTTTTATGCCATATTTCCGTGGCTCCTATGGAATATATTGTTTGAAAGGGCAACGACTACGAAAGATTACTAATTGTTCATCAACTGTCATCGACTCCCCAGGAACAAATGCTTCAGAAAAAGTTTTTACCCAGAGATTGATGCATTCTCGATTGGGCTGCAACTTATCAGTAAAACGGTTTTGTTATCTAGCAGCATTATCATCAAATCTCAGAACTCTGGAAATATTCTGAAAGCAAGTTCTCCTCATTGATATGTTGAATATTGGGCGACCATGTTCTCTGCTCCATAAATGAGACATTCTAATCCTTTTAGACGCCAAACAAAATGAGTACATCAGTTAACTTGTACAATTCATCTGTAGTTAGATTAGACCATCGAGCTCCATATACAGCCAACCCTTCTTTATTGGTCCATTTACAGATGGTTTTAAGAAAGGGTTTCCAGAAAAAAAGCACAAATAATGATTCAATTTTGTCTGTCTGTCTTTTTGCCAAATAGTTGGCACCTGGTGTTTCTCGAATGATGTTCACTTGCCTCGTTCTACCTTGTGGATTGTTGATAGGCACAGAATTCCATTTTTCATTCTTATATTTTGAATAGTAAATAGTTCTATTCGCAGATGAAGATGGCAAATCAGTTTGGGTGGTAGGTGCTGTGATGGTGCTATCATCAGAAACCAAGTTGTTTTCTACAAGGATGTCACTGTTCGAGTTTTTCTGTCTTTGCTGTTAGGGCAGAGACTGCAACATGCTTATTTTTTGGCGGTTCTTCTGAGGTAGAAGTTTGAGGAACGTCAGGCCCCTCAGATACTCCAGCCAGTGCTTTCCCAAGATGTGTAAAGAAAACCTTCCTTTTGTGTGATTTACTTGCTTTCCAGTCTGGTTTTAGCGACATCCAGATAATGTAGGTGTTGATAGCACCAACATCCAACATGTTATAAAATATAACCATTGGCCATCTTCTGGTCATGCATTTAGTACTTTAAGTACGAACCATCTGATTCAACTTATCGATGCCTCCTTTTGTCTCATTGTATGACTGATCAAGGCGTTCTGGCGGGGGGGCAGTCCCCCTTTCAGAACACAAAGCCACAGCAGGGGAGATCGCCAAACTAACATTGCTTGTCTTAGTACAGTGATCGCTCAACTTTTTTTTCGCTAAACCCGATGAGTTTGAATGAAAAAAAAAAACCTTCTAGTGAGTGCCTAGCCTTAGCCATTTATTGTATGCTCAGTAAAAGTTCAATTTCAATGATAAAAAAATGTTTTGTGCAGTTGTATTCTAATGTGCTGGAAGATCACCAAAACCAATATTCTCTTTTAAATGCATTGACATACCCCGTTAGACCCAGTCTGCCCAGATAGTATTGCCACCTACTGACTTGGCACAATCCACAAGCAGCTTAACTCCTATTAAGTAATATGTTTGTCATATGTGTATGTTGCACCATGTACTTGTGTTAAAAAGTATCCTGTTCTCTTTGCATTGCTTCCTTTGTGGGAAATGCCTGGTGATCTTGCCAGTCCCCCTTCTTTCCTAATTAAAACTGACCGCATTAGGCATAGAAGCACGTCTACCTCAGCATGTCCTCCAATGATCAGACTTGTTCTGACCCCCCCCCCCCCCCATGCACAGCGATTCACTGGGAAGAGTGTACTGCTTTGTACTAGATGTCAGCATACTAAAGAGCAATACTAACCTGATGCAGTTCAATACAACACAGAAATATTTCTTTGCATATATTGTTCTTATTGGGTTTTCTCCTTCTGACTTTATTTTTAGATTATTGACCATGAATTGGCAACAAAGCTTTACCTTTCCCCTTGCTTTCTATATTTTCTCTCATTGCTGGAAAGTGTGGCACAAGCCATTGGTCTAATGACTGCACTTCACTTTTAGGTAAAATCTTGCTTGTTTTGGTCTTATGACACCCAGTTAGGATAACTGAACCCCCTGCCCAGCCGTCATTCTGCTATAGGCCAGACGGGATGTGGTTAATATTTCCATTTCTGTAGTACACCAGTTTTGTTTGTTATTATCAGGGATTTTTTTCAGTGGGAACACAGGGAAACCATTTCCGGCACTTTCAGCACTTTATCTATGTAATGGTAAGGGGTGCTGGGGTGCTGAAGTATCCACTGATGCTAGCTGCTGGGGGAATCTATTGTAGCTGCAGGAGATCTTTTTTTGTGGGGGGGGGGGACAATTGTTAGTGGTGGGGTATCTATTGTTGCCAGGGGGGTCTTATGTTGCTGGGGAGGGATGGGTCTTATGTTGCTGGCAGAGATCTACTGTTGAGGGAAGTGTCTGTTTTTGCTGGATACTAAAGGGCCTATTGATGCTGGCTGTGGGGGAGATCTGTTGCTAGGGGGTCTATTGTTGTGCTGGGAGTATTTTGTTGTGGGTGGTCTATTGTTGTTGGGGGGATCGATTGTTGCTGAGGGTCTATTGTTGCTGCTGGCTGCAGGGGTCTATTTTACTACTTTTTTAGTTTTTATTAACAAATTCCATACAAATTACTTGGCACCAAAAAAATTATACTTGGTTCTATATTCTCTATAAAAGGCAATACTAGGAGGTGGGCAGGGGGTGGAACCAAGGAACAGTGCTCAGAGTTGGGTAGGAGTGGAGAAAAGGGGTGACTCAGAAAGGGAGGGTTCCTGCACCTATTCTTTGAGATAAAAAGCCCTGGTTATTATAGATTTCTATATGATGAGGGGCTCATTAGTATCCCTTGTGCTGCTACCGGGATTTTTTGAGGGGCAATATCTGTTGCATCCACCTCTTCCAGAAGCATCTTACATATCCTTTCTCTGATATGCACTGTTTTCAGATTGTAAGTGTTTTTGTGCATAATTCTTATCATTTAATCAATAATATGATTGCCATTGAAAATTGTTGCTATTTGTGACATATGATTGATTTATGTTTTTGTTGTAGAGATCTGTTGGAACCATCAAACAGGTCAAACCCCCTTAGGAAGACTACAAATAGTTGAAATGTGTTAGTATTTTTTTGCTGATGGTGCATCAACTCATTTTTATCTGTGCTGGTGTAGTTTGTTCATCTATGTGCATTTTCATGCTTTAGAATATGAATTTCATGTTTTATCATTTCCAGTGGTTGCCTTGTTATACCACACAGTCCCTGTTGTTTTAGAGCTCATTTTAACGTGGTCTGATAAAATTATGGAACTTTAGATATACTGTTTACATTTATATTTTTTGTGGTATTGCAAAGTTCCAAATCCTCGTTCTTTCCCACTACCGTGGGCGTTGATCTGGGCATGCAGCTTTGTTGGTCAGAGAATGGAGGTGTGTGCTTTCCCCCTTCTGAACCTTATAAGGCCACATGCCCTCAACATTGGGAGGGACCATGCAAGGTAGTCCCCCTGTATGTCACCTTGTCCCCATGTTGATGAGCAAGTGAATGTGGGGGTTTATGAGGGGCTTTTGAAATCTTACACCAGATAGTGTATCTCCCTCCCCTAAGTGAGCGAGTATGGGTTATATGGTACCCCTCCTTATCCATTCACTAAAAAAATGTAAATAGAAAATAACCAAACCCACACCATAGAAAAAGTATTTTATTTAAAAAAAATCCTGCTATGTAATTCTATTGTCAATCATAAAAAGTGACAACTTAATGACTTGCTTACAGGAACTTGCTGACCCGCACCACAGAAATCTTCTCATGCTGGATTCCCATTGCAATTGGCAGCTCTCTGGTTGGCCAGGGAAAATGGGTAACGACCAGGGCTTTTTTTCAGCTGGAACTTGGTGGAACCCAGTACCACCATCTCTGGCTCAGGCCCTCTGCTCCCTGCTCACCACTATCATTTGAAAAACAGAAGTCCAGCTTATGTGTTTACAAGTGATAGCTTGTCTCCCAGTGGCTCCCATTAAGTGCAGGATGGGGACAAGGAAGATGCAGACGCCTAGGGTGCAGTGCGGATGCTAACACCCCCACTGTATGATCTTCCTGTAAGTAAAAGAGGCAGAGCCACCTACAGTGTGCGGGGGATTACTAGAGCCAGCTGTGTACTTCAGCTTAATACAGCAACACAGCTATGACATGTGGAAGATGGTGGAGTTTTTAAGAGGGTAGGGGAAATTGGGGCAGTGAGGGGGTTTTTTATGCAGGGGTCAAAACTGAAGAAGGGAGAAGGTGAGATGTAGATGGGGGATGCAGATGTAAGCAGATGTGGAAAAATGCTGAACTCTGTGCTCTGTGTGTAGTGCACCCCCGAACTCTGCACTCTTTATGCAATGCAATCCTGGTATTTAATGCCCCTTTAACCGGTTGCCGACTGCGCACAGTATATTTACTGCGGCAGTCAGCCCCGGCCAGGCAGAGTGACGTAGATCTACGTCGCTCGCCTGTCACTCCTTTTAGAGCCAATAGCGAGCGAGCGCGCGCCCGCCTCGGCGCGCGCCCGCCTCGGCTCGTTCACAGAGGAGTGCGGGCGTGTGACCGGGGGACCCGATGTCCGCCGGTCACACTACGATCGCCGGTACAGTGGGAGAAAGACAGAGCGGCTTATGTAAACAAGCCGCCTGTCATTCTCCCCTGTGTAAAAATGAAGATCAGACGGTTCTACTATGTAGAACCGTTGATCTTTGTTTTTACACTAGGAGACCTGTCCCACTACAGTTAGAAACACGCCCCTAGGACACACTTAACCCCTCCCTGTCCAATACAGTTAACCCCTTCCCTGCCAGTGTCATTTTTGCAGTAACAGTGCATATATATAGCACTGATTACTGCAGTAATGTCACTGGTACCCCCAAAAGTGTCAAAAATGCCAGTCAAGGGTCCGATCTGTCCACCGCAATGTCGCAGTACCGCAAAAAAATCGCAGATCGCCGCCATTACTCGTTAAAAAAAAAACAAAAATCTTTCCCTTTGTTAGTAAAAGCGATAACTTTTGCGCAAACCAATCAAAATACACTTCTTGCGATTTTTTTTACCAAACATATGTAGCGTAAAACAATTTGGCCGAAAATGTTAAAAAATTTTGATTTTTACATTTTTTTGGGGGGGAATTTCATATAAAAAAAAGTGAAAAATATTGTTATTATTGCAAAAATTACGCTCTTTTTTTGTTTATAGCGCATGATCAAAAAAATCGCACAGGTGATCAAATACCACCAAAAGAAAGCTCTGTTTGTGGGAAAAAAAAGGACGTGAAATTCGTTTAGGTACAGCGTCGCACGACCGCGCAATAGTCCGTTAAAGTCACGCAGTAAAAAATCGCAAAAAACCTCCTGGTCAGGAAGGGGGTAAAATCTTCCGGGGCTTAAGTGGTTAAGACCCTCCCACTGTTTGTGAAATTTGACCACACCATCTGATGCGGTTTGGAGGGTGTGTGGAGGTGGGAGGTGAGTTTTGGGGGGTCATGGTTGAGTTCCTGCACCTATTTTCTGAGAAAAAAAGCCCTGGTTATGACATTGACTGCCAATGACCATATTGACCACCATATGGGGTCATTGTCACTATGCTTTGTTAACCAGGGAAAGAACTGGCATTTAGCAGTAGTAGGTTTATTTTTTTTTAAATATCACTTTTGTTGTAGTACCTCTAACAGGTGTGCCATCGCCATGTACAGGTTTAAGCACGTTGTTTAAATACAGAATGTTGTCCTTTAAGTTGCCTTAACAAACTTGTTCGCCACTAAACAGTATTTGAAAATAAAAATAAAAAAATTGGATTGATATATGTCCTCCATGGCAGTCCCTAGATATCAACGCTCCTTTTTTAACGAAAACTTGCAAAATGGTCTTGAAAAAGGACAGATAGAAATGACAAGATTCGGACCCTATAAATTTCAGTGGGGTTCAGGATCTATTTTCTGAGTTCATCGATTTCTCACTGAATTCGGCAAACTTCTGTCAAACTAAACTTTGCTCAGAATTTTTATCTTATTTATAATAGGTCCAAATTGGTTAATTCTGTAAATATATCCCTGTAACAAAGTAAAACAAGAAAAGAGTTAACGTGGGCTGAACAGATGGATAAAGTAATCCCAACCTTGACATTTTTGTGTCTGACAGAATATCTGTGACTTAACACATTCCATGCATTATTCTCTTGTGATACTTCATTAAATGAGGTAACGCTAGGAAAAGCCAGTAACTGTTTAATAGATGTTTATTCTATTTCTGAGGAATGGGTTTGTTCAAATATCAAAGACCTGAGTGAAATGCATTATTTTGTAAACCATTATCATTAGATTAACAATGTCATGTCACAACAAAATACAAACCTAAGACATGAAATTAGGCTCCTGGCTGGTAAATGGAAATCTTTGAGTTGAGTTATACTTAAAGTGGAACATCACCCTAAAAGGGAAGTTCCGCTTTAACACCTCCTTCCCTTCTCCTCTCCCACTTTTGAAGGTTTTTTTTTTATGGGGGGATGAGTGGGTACCTAATTCCGCTCCAATTGCCTAAGCGATTGTAGTGGAAGTTCTTCCCCCCTCCCCCATGCCGACAACCTTCTGGGACACTTTACAGGTCCTAGGAGGCTGCGGGACCATTCATACCGCGCAGATCACGCATGCATATTGGGAAGCCGGCTGTGAAGCTGCAAGGAGTTGCAGTTGGTTTCCCTTAGTAAAAATGCTGCAGACCAAAAGACTGGTGAAGAACCGGCCTGAGTGAGGACAGTGCTGGATCCTTGAGTAGGTAAGCATGCTTTTTTTTAAAAAAGAGTCAGCAGCTACAGTATTTGTATTTTATTTTTACAGACTCCCCTTTAAAGTGAATGTAAAGACTCCTTTTTTTTAAAATATCAAACATGTTATGCTTACCTGCTCTGTGATGGGGTTTTGCATAGAGCAGCCCAGATCCTCCTCTTCTCGGGTCCCTCTTCTGTGCTCCTGGCCCCTCCCTCCTGTTGAGTACCCCCACAGCAAGCAGCTTGCTATGGGGGCACCCGAGCTGAGTCACAGCTCCCTGTGTCCATTCAGACACAGAGCTGCAAACCCGGCCTGGCCTCTCTCTCCTGATTGGCTGACTGACTTTGATTGACAGCAGCTGGAGCCAATCGCGCAGCACTGCTGTATTAGCCAAAGAAGAGGGGAGTCCCAGGCAGATGGAACACTCCTGTAACATCGCTGGATAAAGAAGGGCACAGATAAGTATTAGGGGGTGCCAAGGGGGGCTGCTACACACAGAAGGTTTTTTTTATCTCAATGCATAGAATCCATCAAGATTAAAAAAAATCTTCTGCCTTTACAACTCCTTTAAGTTAAAGATGCACATAACAGTTAAAACACTTACACATTTATCTTTCTATATGCTCCCTTCAAACTGATAGGGGCGGTTCCCATTCAAATCAGAAGGCAACGGACCCATCCCGCTTTCTCTGACAGTGCCTATTTCCCAGTCCCCCAGATTCTCCTGAGGCACCCCGGTTCATTTCAGCCCCTGCCGATACTAACCATCAAAGTCCATACCAACTGATAAGAACAGATACTACACTTGATCTTAGCCAAAAGGTCGAATGCTTTATAGTTTTGGCTGTACTTCTTTTTTTTTTAATTTGTATCCAGATTTATTTTTCTGTAAAACCAATAAAAACGACTGAAATAGAAAAAAACAAACTTATTGGCCAGATCACCTTATCAAAAAAAAAAAAGAAAACAAATGCAGACACAACATCTTAGAACTGGTAAGCTGCAATAAAATATTTTTTTTGTTTTTGAGTTTTTTACAGCTTTAATTTACTACTAACCTAAAATTAACTGTAAAAACTGAGCATGTGCAGAGCTGCCAACACTGCTCTGCAAAATCCCTAGTTGAATTGGGGACATGGACAGAAGGGGGAGATAGAAGACTGCAGGATTAACCAGAACAGCATGGAATACACTATTTATTGATAGTTTTTATTAATGTAGGTTTAGTGACACTTTAAGAGGTTTGAAAATTACTTTTACATTTACAATAACAGGTTTAAGCTTAAAGCTTACCACTTTTAGTGGCGGGTTTTACAGTTTATTACAACATGAACTATTAAGCAATTCTTATCCTATTAAAGCGGTTGTAAACCCTAAAAAATATTGCATCGCATACTAGCTCATTATGTATTACTTACCTTAGAACGAAGCCCCGACACGGACCCCCGGACATCGCTGCGGGCGCTGCCATGATCCCTCGCCGTCTCTTCCGGGTTCAGCAGCTCCGGCGCGGTGATTGGCCGGAAGAGACGGCTCCGGCGCGATGATTGGCCGGAGCCGCGATGATGTCACTCCCGCGCATGCGTGCGGGAGTGATTTTCCGGCAAGCTCCCGGCAAACTAATTAAAGGTCCCCTCGGACCTTCAGAGCGCATGCGTCGCTCGCGAGAGCGGCTGCATGCACTGTAAATATCTCCTAAACCATGCCGGTTTAGGAGATATTATTTGTACCTACAGGTAAGCCTTAATATAGGCTTACCTGTAGGTAAAAGTGTCAAAAAGCGGGATACTACCGCTTTAAGTGCCAATTTGAACCAGGCCAACTTCCAACTGAAATCACATTACCAAAGGTTTTTGTCTGGGTAAATTCAACTGATCCACAAGATAAAACATTTATTAACTGCTTACCACCCGCAGTATAGTGAAATGACGGATGGGCGGGAGCACTCTCATTCTAAGAGGATGTCATATGACGTCCTCCCATTTTCATCGTGGGTCTGCGCAGCATGGAGATCAGTGGTGCCCAATCACAGCTGATGACAGTGTAAACAAGAAATGCCAGTTATCAGCATTCCTCACGCTGACAGCACGTGAGGGGAGAAGAGCCAGTAAGCGTCATTCCTCAGTGATCCTGAAAATCAGTGCAGCCCCAACAGTGCCCACCAGTCCTGCCAATCAATGCCCACCAGTGCTGCCTGTCAGTGCCCTTTAGTGATCCCTTTCAGTGCCCATCAGTAATGCCTGTCAGTGCCCATGAGTGCCACTTCATCAGTGCCAACTATTAGTGCAATCTATCAGTAGCCATTAGTGCTGCCCATCAGTGCCACCTATCAGTGTTCATAAGTGTTGCCTATAAGTGTCACTTATCAGTGCTGCATATCAGTGTCGCCTATAAGTGCCCATCAGTGCTCCATTTTAGTACCTCCTCATCAGTGCCCGTCAGTGCAGCCTCATTAGCACACATCAGTGAAGGAGAAAAATTACTTATTTACAAAATTTTATAACAGAAACTAAGATAAACTTTTTTTTTTCTCAAAAACATTTTTTTTTCTTATTTGTTTAGCTACAAATAAAAAAAACAGTAGTGTTTAACCACTTTACCCCCGCTCACATTGCTGCTACTGCGGCAATGTGGCTCGTTATTGTCCAGTGACGTAGACCTACGTCACTGGACTCCTCCCCTTGTGGGCGGCGTGCGCGCCGCCGGAGGCTCGCTCCCGCTGTATTCAGTTACAGCGGGAGTCGGGCCAGGGGAGGAGCGGTGGTGATCACCGCTGCTCTTCCCCGATCGTCGGGGATCTTGTGTGGAAATCCGCCCGCTTGTGAAAACAAAGCGGGCGGATCTCCTAAGTGACAGACAGGGTCAGATTGCAGGGTTCAGCATACCTGAACCTGTGATCTGTCCCTGTGTCACTCAGTCACCTCCCCCCACACACGTCAGTAAGGACCAGGCATACATTAACCCCTCCCTCTCCAATAAAAATTAACCCCTTCCCTGCCAGTGTCATTTTTACAGTAACAGTGCATATTTATAGCACTGATTACTGTAGTAATGTCACTGGTACCCCCAAAAGTGTCAAAAATGTCAGTCAAGGGTCCGATCTGTCCGCCGCAATGTCGCAGTCCCGCAAAAAAAATCGCAGATCGCCGCCATTACTCGTTAAAAAAAAAACACCAAACATGACAGAAATCTTTCCCTTAGTTAGTAAACGCAATAACTTTGCGCAAACCAATCAAAATACGCTTATTGCGACTTTTTTTTACCAAAAATATGTAGCAGAAAACAAATTGGCCTAAAATGATAAAAAATTTTGATTTTTTCAAAATTGTCGCTCTTTTTTTGTTTATAGCGCAAAAAGTAAAAATCGCACAGGTGATCAAATACCACCAAAAGAAAGCTCTATTTGTGGGGAAAAAAATGACATAAATTTAATTTGGGTACAGCGTTGCATGACTGCGCAATTGTCCGTTAAAATAACGCAGTGCCGAATCGCAAAATATGGCCTGGTCAGGAATGGGGTAAAACCTTCTGGTTATAAAGCGGTTAAAAATGCGCTCATTGAGAATTTTTTTGTCAAAGACATGTAGCTAAATACATTTTGGCCTAAATATATGACAAAAATTGAATATATTGGATATTTTTTAACTGTCAAAGTAGAAAAATATTGTTATTTTTTCAAAATTGTCACTTTTTTTAATTAATGTCGCAAAAATGAAAAATCGCACAGGTGATCAAATACCACCAAAAGAAAGCTCTGTTTGTGAGAAAAAAAGGACGTAAATTGGGTACGGCATTGCATGACCACGCAATTGTCAGTTAAAGTCGCAACAGTGCCGAATCGCAAAAAGTGGCCTGGACGTAAGACAGCAAAATCCTCCGGCGGTAAAGTGGTTAAATATCACCAAAAAAAAAACTATATCTGTTTAAAAAAAAAGATAATAATTTTGTTTTGGTACAGCATTGCATGACCGCGCAATAGTCATTCAAAATGCGACGGCGCTGGAAGCTGTAAATTGGCCTGGGCAGGAAGGGGGTGAAAGTACCCAGTAGGCAAATGGTTAAACTGAAAACTTCATTTTAGATTATAACGAAATAATTTTGGAAATAATGCATACTTTTGACCTGTTTTTATATCTCCCCCCTTATACTTAGTTATGAGCAAAGCAAATCGCAGATCAGGCAAATTACACATTGTTTGCATTATTCCTTGCAAATCAGTTTTGCATTCATATATTCAGGCCAATCTTTGATTCTTTAGATTTGATTATAAGTACTTGGAAATATTCCTGTTGTTCTAGTTAAATCAAGGCAAAATTACCTTGTAAAGTCATTGTATTCCCCACTGTGCTGGACCCAACGACATCACAGGTGTAACCTGCTTTCTGCACATAATCCAAAATTCTGAATGTTTCTTGTGTGCTTTAGGCATTTGAAACAAAATGGCTGTGATCAGCAGGTGGGCTCTGTTAACTGTAAAAGGATAAATTATGTACCATACCAGGTGCAAAAAGCTAAACACCATAATCTACAAACCATACAGAATAGAGTACATGATCATGAAGTGCCTTAATACATACCTATAAATCTTTACTTGTCAAGTAATATTGCATAACGATGTTGTGTGTGTTTTAGGTTAGAAATGTGAATGTTTATTTGGGGACTTCAGATTGCTCATGTTAATATAGAATGTAGAACATTTGTGTCACTCAGAAATGAGTCATTCTAAAAGTTAGTAGTCGGCATCTCCCGAGCCTAATAAAATCATGATCCCTTGGGACATTAATAAACTGCAAGAAAGCATAAATGTTACACAACAATATATGAATCAATTACACAGCAGCCTTTATTAGCTTGATTGCCTGATTTGCTAAAGGTCAGTAATAGACTTAGTATTATTATTAGTACTAGAGGTCTAGGTCAGTATTGGACTTTTTTCACACGCAACGATTGTTGGCCATGAATTTTCGGTTAGTATGATGCTTCCGACAACTGACTTCCGACTTCAACTTTTCGGCCAAACAAAATCTGGTGTGCAGGCTATAAAATTTTTGTTGGCCCTCAACAGAACGGCGGATTGTTCCTCAGTCAGTACAGATTTCGGCAGACAAAAATGTGATGAGCAAGACTGGGCATGCTCAGAGAAGAAAAAACACACGAAAAGTAAACCAGAACATGACATCACTTCTGAAGTTGGTTTTTGTTGGCCGATAAAATTCGTGTGCAGTCTAGAGCACATTATAACCAACACAACAACACTGGACAAAAAACGTCCGATCGGTCGGCCAACAATCGTTGCGTGTGTACGAGGCTTAACTATGTAACTATGTAATGGTCAACGGGGGCTCAAGGCCACATGCCTAAAGTGCAGCACAAAGCCTATTTTTTGTAAATTTACAATTGAATACATTATTTTATTAGGTTGACCTTACTAAAATAATAAAATACTAAGTGTACTAACTTTATTTTGGATAAATCGGTGCTATTCTAGAATGCATTGTTTTCTCCTTCCCATCTATGTGAAAAAGCAGAAGTTTTTAATTAGAAAATCTTTTTTTTTTTTTTTTTCCTTTTGACATTTCATTGTGAAACACACAGGAAAAATAATCTTTTTGCATACATTTTTAATGCAACATTAACATAACATCAAGTAGGATTTGCGTGACATTTTCAAAGGTTTGGGATAGTTAAAATTCCAAATGACATTACGCTTGTTTGTGTGAGTGTTTGACACTCAAGCAGTAAAAACAAATATAATCCAGAACAGTCAACATTTTCTGCTGTCTAGAAGAGGGAATATTTTTATTTTTATTGATTTACTTAAAATTTTCCTAACCCTCCTCAGCTCTAGAATGTTTTACCAGTTCATGACCAGGGCATTTCTTTTGCTTTTCAGCACTGTGCTACTATAGTTGGCAATTGTGCAGTCATGCAGCACTTTTTAACACAAAGCTTTCTTTTGGTAGTATCTGATCACCACTAGATTTTCAAAACAAATTTTGTGATAAAAAAAATGTGAAGACAAAACAAAACAACATGTTCTACTTTCTGTTATAAAACATAGCCATTAAAATCATATTTCTTCATAAATTTAGGTGAAAATGCATTCTGCTGCATGTTTTTGGTCAAATAAAATCTCAATAAGTGTATAGTAATTGGTTTGTGTGAAAGCTTTAGCATCTACAAACTATGGTATATATATATATATATATATATATATATATTTAAAAAGTGATCAATTCTGATGATCTGGTGGCCTACAGTATCTCATTTCTTGAGGGCCTTAAAATGCCAGGTCAGTACAAATAACCTCAAAATGACCCCTTTTGGGAACATAGACAGTCTGGGGCATTTAGTAAGAGGCATGGCGTGTTTTTGAAGTTGTCATTTTTGTCACAATTGTTTTGAAAATGAATTGAATAAAATTATTTTTTTTTTCTCATTTTTTTTTTCCCATCATTACAGTACAGAGTCATCTTATGACTGGTCTGACAGTGATCAGGGACACTGATTGATATTAGTATGTTAAAAAAAGATACATTTTTGTTAAATTTTTTAAACATTTTTTTTCTTTCTTTTTAACATTTTTTAAATATTTTTTAACATTTAGTTTTTTTTACAAACCTTTATCAGAATAGTTCAGTGTCACCATAGTAACACTACTACTCTGTGGGGATGATCAGGTTTTTTTTTTTTTTTTATCATGCTTTGATTGGTGTTACAATGATGATCATTGCAACAGCAATGGTTTGTAATGTTATGAATAGGTTACATTCATAACAGCTGTGCTTATTAGTGATCTGTGTGATCTGTGATTGCCTACAGCTAATCACATGGTACAGGGTGCTGTGACTGGCCCGGGTATCATGTGATAGCTGTGGGTAAATCACAGCACAGGAAACACAACTCTTATGAATTTATTTATTCATAACAGCTTTGTTGACATTGTGATTATGTAATTGCATAACAATCACATGATCATCGGACTCTGGATACCTAGATCCACATTCCTCTGGGTCCAGCGAAAACAGCGGTCGCAAGAGCAGGGCACTGCCCACTCCTAACCTGGGACAGGCTTAAAGACGTACATGTACGTGATCCAGCCTACCTGTGTCGGCTGCCCACAGTAAAAGTACTGTGAGCGGTCGGCAAGTGGTTACATTATTAGTTATTATATTTTGCTGTTTTTATCTTAACTGAGGTCTGAATCAGGCCAGTGAAGACACATTCCTTAAATTTGAAATGTTATTATCTTTTTTGTTCCTTTTTGTTTTTATTGGGGTCTGAGAGGACTATGATCAGTAAACAACATATGTAGATGTCTGTTGCTGCAAGCTGTGGCCCATCTAGAATACAGTATATGCCTTGCGGCACTAGCGTCCTTGGTTTGATTCTCAGCCAGGTGACTCTCTGCATGAAACTTGCATGTTTTCCATTTGCTTGTGTGGGTTTTTTCACACATTTCAAAGACATGTTGGTTGGCTAATTGGCAAAAAATGGCCCTAGTATGGCTGTGCATGTGTGTATGCATGTGAGATAGGGACCTTGTGGACAGTGACTGATGGTAATGTACAAAAGGTATAGCGCTACTAAAATTGTGGGTGCTATAATAATACCTATCATAGATTAGTATTATATTTTTTTTATATCTTTTGTAAGCCACAAAGAATGAGTAAACTTCAAATATATGTCAATATTCCTCAAATACTTTCCTTGCCATTCACAAATTTATATATTTAAGTAGTCAAAGTACAGAAGTCAATATGTTTAATAATGTTTAATATTTGTTAATCAGTTTCTTGTTCCTTGTACTCATGATTTTAGACAGGTGGACTGCAGTGGACTCCTTTGAGAGGAATGACAGGTATGCTGCTGCATTAAAAATTATGTGAATGTATAATAAAATATGTAAAGCTCTGCGAAAATTGATGGCACTAAATGAGTACCTGTAATAAATAATAATAAAAAGGAATAATACCCAGGAAATACATTCTTCATTAAATTTTTTAATTAAATTGTAGTTAATTATCTTTTTTTGCATGTACTTGCATATTTTAGTGTACTAATAGAGCTATTTACATCAGTACTTAACCCTTGCTTAGATTCTATTGGCCCTAAAACAATAATAAAAAGTATGCAAGGATAAATTCAGGTAAAAGCTGGTTAATCTACCATCACATCTAATTTAATTATTAAAAAAGATTTACTGACATTATAATAGCATCTATATTATTTTGGTTTGCCTATATTCATCGGACTCTTCAGTAATATTCATACATTCCTCAGAGGGTTTTATTAGTGTATCCCAGCTATGCAATTTTTAAAGCCCGCATATTTTCACTTATGCAACACTCATGTGTGCCTCCAGATATGATGACCAATTCTTAGACTTCTAAACCACATCACTATGCATGCCTCAGCCGAATAAGAATGCAGACTCTTCTAGAGAGGTAACTGTGATCAAGTCAAGCATGTGCGTTTGTTTTGCTACTAAATCCAAACCTCTCTTATGGCAAATTACAGGATGAGGTTGGAAGGGGAGGGGGGGAAGAGGTTTGCAAATCTTAAAAAACGCATGGCACCATTTTTATAGTCTTTGTTGTGGAATGATAAACTCTTTGTGGTTAGGAGAGTATTGGAACCTCGAGGGCACAGAACTTCAAATAACAGCACAATCCAACAACAACATTATTATACAACAAGAAATCTCATAGCTCTGAGGAACCTTCGTCCGCCTTGTCCAGTTGTAAATCTTCATAAAATAGCTTGCAGGTGTCAGGATTAAAGTATATTCATTGGGAGCTTAAACACAGCACCAGCTGGGCTCTGCATTTGCCAGTTGTAGTTGTTTCTTTGTTCTGAAACTGTTGACAGTACAACAAAAAGTATTCCCAGGATCCCAGCCCGAGTTAAATCAGGATGAGTAAGAGAACAGCTGTAATTATTTTCTGTATTTACCCTACCTGCCTTTTTGATTTATGGCACATCCCACTCACATAATGTACATTCCATAACGTCAAATATTTTATTTGTTTTAGCCACGGTCATGATAAAGTAATCAAGAGAAGGAAAGAGTTCTGGCAGGTGTTAGTCTGTAAACTGAATATTTGAATACGCCATATAAAAGTACGGTGAGATAGTGAGAAGTAATTCTCTCACGTAACCCATTTTCTACATAAAGGCCAATGAATGGGGCTGTGCAGGATCAGCGTAAATTCCTGGTTATATATGTGCCTTCATGAAATGGCCATTTATATGAAATATTCTCGCCTATCTGGCTCCATGTCATTACGAGGATGGCTTTTAAATACATGCTGAATTATGACACAAATGCTAAAAATTCCAGAGACGTTTTATTGCATATCCACTACATTTCACTAAATGGACCAATGCTTTTGAGAAAGAACACCCTAGGGAAGAATAAACATCAATTATTGAAACATACTGTATTGAGGAACACTGTTTGACACATGCAGATTTAGTAGAAGGAGAATGGGTGGAGAGTAGTTTTCCTTAATAAAAGGTTTATACACAGACTTAATGGGCAGTATGTGTAATACAGTAAACTGTAACACGTCTTCTTTACTAGACACAAGTTAAGGCAGTTTAGTAGGCAGTTTATGGTTGATCTACATATGTATACATTTGCAATTGAAATAACATATTTTTTTATAATTCTTTCATGAAATGCTTAGGCAAAGATATGGGGAAATATTATGGGATCCATATAAAAGATTGGAAAAAAAATTGCAAAATAAAATTTTTGCCTAATGTCAAGCTATTTTTTTTACACCTAATATAAATTTAAGATGGAAAGCTTCAAGCTAAATGACAAAAATGACTGAAAGTGAGAGACATGTTAAAAAAGGCATAGAAATTAAAGTTTGTCAAAATAAAGAAAATTCAACTGATTTAAAGGAATGTTCTTCCTGTATTTTCCCTTATTTTCAATAAAGTTTTCAACATGGGTTAGGTTTGCATAAATGATTGCTGAAAACTGTAGGAATGGAATTTTTTTATCTTAGTGTAAAAATGGCAAATTCAGAACAGCTCCTGACACACACAAAACTATCATAAATAACATTTTACATGTAAAAAGTCCTGAAATTACATATCTAATAATTCCTAGTTGGACCCTAAGTGTTATACATGAGCCTGACTGACAACAGTGACATTTTGTTACCTTAGTCTGAAATTAGATTCCCAAACTACCCTCCATTCAACTGATATTTATACCCTCCAGAGATAAATAAAATATACAACAGACCAAAATCAAACAATTATATGTAGATATTGGTGTTCAAAATGATTTTTTTTATACCACGTATGAATAATTTATCCTCCTGTCCTGCATATATTGTGACAGTATCTACCCATGTAAAGCAGACCTTAAGGCTCCATTTACAGCTGAGGATCAGGGGCAGAATCGCCAGCGATTTTCTGCCAGCGATTCTAGAATTGTGGCAAAATGCGGAACATGCTTGCAATATGACAGAGAAAAACGATTGGTACAACTAGAGTTGCCCAGTCTGGGGTTGCGGACTTTAAAGGCACAAACTGCGTAGGCACAATTGATTTAATTAAAATCTATACATTTTATTAAAGATATACATTAAAAAGGAATACAAATTACAGCATATTAAAAAAATTGCCCTTTGTGGAGAGAGGCTCCCTGTAGGTTCAGAGTGAATATACAAGCATTGTACACAATTAGTTTGCAAGAGATATGTGTGTTGTACTGGTCTGGCAAGGTCAACGCGTTTCGCATTACGCTTCTTCAGGACCCTAGATGATTAGGTAATCTCTCCTCCAGTGCAATATGCTGTGTCATCCACAGTGAACTACGGCCGATGGGGGGCAAGCAGAACCCACCTATAGTTATTGACAGGTATCAGGGGGGGGGGCGGCTGGGCGGCAGATAGTATTTATGTTGTCAGGTGCGCACTCCACACCTTGAGAGCTGTGTGAAGAAGAATCACAGCTAGACTATTCTGTGTGTTCCATATACCACAAGGGGGGGGAAAGGTAGTTTTCAGTGTTCTGGGATGCAGGTATCAAGGTATTTTTCTTCTTCATATAGTAGGTGACTTATGACCCAAGGTGTAGTTGATGTAGAGTAGCAGTGTTTAAAGGAATTGGCATCTCACCAAGCGGGGAGAGAAACAGATCCCCATATCCCATATAGTTACCAGAAAGTCCTTTGGCAGTGGTTATCTGCCTATCTCCGCATCCAGCTGTCCTTGCAATATGACATTATTTCTTAATGGCTACCCAAATGTGGTGCGCTTGAGTGACAAAACATGCTACAGCCGTGGTAAAAATCCAAACTGCAAACGCTCCTGACTCTGTGCCAAGATTTGGTACATGAGCTCCTTTGAAGCGTATTTAGAGCGGAGGGAGGCAATTCAAATGAATGGTGCTGCTCCAAAAATGCTAAAAAATAAAAAGAAGTTAAAAAAAAAAACTTGCAGCGATGAGAAAGAATAAAGATCGATGCTCAAATACTTTATCAGAATTAGGGGGTGTTTTTTCTAAAAATATATTTTTTTAATAAATAGAAAGAAATTGCAATGGCTTTCAAACATACTGTAAATCCTAAAATATACTTGTTAACAAGCTACTTACTTTTATTTTCATAAAAGCGTCCATATTGTTTACATATTAGGATCATGCTTGCTGTAAATTGGATTCATACAAGTACCTTTTGTTTGAATGCTTCTGACTGATTTCATGACAGATTTCTGAGTGAGTTGCTATCAGCCTTGAGATTTATTTGCAGCTAATGGATCCTCTAGACTAATAGTAATTTTTGAAACCAGATGCAGATTCAGACATTGCTTATAGACAGAGTATAGATTTTGCAACTTTGCTCAATACAAATTTTTATGAGCTTTGACATACAGGCTCTAAATCACTATGATCCACAGTCTTAACCCTCATTTATTGTATGAAATAATGATGAGTCAATATAAACATATTTAAACACATACCACATGAACAGAATAGTTATAAAAAAGTGCAGTAGGCTATTATTAGGGTTGAGCGAACACGGACTGTATTATTCGGGTCCGTACCGGATGATTGGATTTTTGTTACCCGGACACGGACCTGAAAACTTTACTGTATATTCGGGTTTAAAATCCGTGTTCGGTAATTTTATTTCTTGTTTTGTATGTAATGGCGCGGTTTTAATGGCGCGGTTTCAACAGCCAATCAACAAGCGTTTAACTGGTGTGCCATAGAAGCCATCACAGCCATGCCTACTAATGGCATGGCTGTGATTGGCCAGCTGAAGCATGTGACCCAGGTCTTTATAAGCTAGAGACACAGCGCGGTGCGCATCAGTCTGTTCTAGTGTAGGGAGAGAGCACACACAACGGTGCTGGCTGCTGCTGATTAGGGACAGAGACAGGAAAAAAAAACATTGTGGCTGTTAGAAAAGAATGTAGGGACAGGTCGGAGTGTAGGCAGGGAAAGATAGAAAAGCATTTTAGGGACAGGCTGGAGAGATTAGTCCGTTAGCGATCTACATCGATTTTGCTGTGTGGGGGGTGGTGCAGTGAATGATCTTTTTGCCCTCACTTGAGCCCACTGAGGAGGAGGAGGAGGAGGGAGAAAAAAAATATTTTTATCAGTCTGTTGTGTGCAGTGTTCAGCTATATTTTACTACACAGTGCTGTTCTAATCTATTTAAAAATTACAAATTTAAAGGGGAATTTTTTTTTTTTTCCTTCGTAGCCTGCTGCTGACCATGACATAAAACATAAGACACTGCTGTGTTCACATCTGATATTGAAAAATCACCAATTAAAGTGAAAAATAATTATTCATTTTTTCATTCATACATTACTGTGACATACAGCCTTTACACACAGTGCTGTTCTAATCTGCTATTTAAAAATTACAAATTTAAAGGGGAATTTTTTTTTTCCACATTTGTTTGCAGAGCACTTGCCATGCTCTTTACTACATTTTTCTGCCATTTGCAGCACTCTAGCCCTTTCCATTGTTTTTTTAGAGCCATTTTAGTGCCTGAAAGTTCGGGTCCCCATTGACTTCAATGGGGTTCGGTGTCCGGGTCAAGTTCGGAAAAAGTCCGGGTCACGGACCCAGACTTTTTTTTCAAGTTCGGCCGGACCCACCGAACATGGACATCCAGGTGTCCGCTCAACTCTAGCTATTACCTATCAACATTTAGCCAATACAATATTAGGTGATTATTCTGTTAAACCTAGCAACATTCAGGTAGTTTGTGATAGATATCACATATTGCCACTAATGAACTATCCCTGGTGGCCTTTTAAAAATAACACAGCACAATTTTTAGATTCTGCAGGTCAAGACCTTTTTTTTCCCATAAACATAATGGGATGGTTGGCATTTTCTCTAGAGTAGGTAATGGTTTATTGTCTGTGGATTAAGAGTACACCCACTAGCCCACTGCTATCAGAGGGAATGGCAGTAAGATACGTGTCCTGATCACCAATTCTCCTCCAAAAGAAATACACTGCCAATAGTGTCCAGTCCACCAACACACAGCTAAGCATTCATGCTTATGTATGCCAAGCAATAGATTCACTTTTTATAGCACTGCCTTGGTAACAATGTTACCACTGTGAAACTCCTTCTCTTTTATCTACCACCTATCAAACCTGACTACCTAGAGGATGTTTTGAGAAAGTCACCATTTAGATCAGACAATTTTTTTCTAGAAGTGTTCACAGCAGTGTGGGACAGTGACACAGTATTTGGATTGGAGATGTTAAAAGAAAAATCTTGGGTGACCGTTGTAATGCTCAAAATAATATAGCCAGTTACTTTACTATTTTTAGTACTGTTTAAAAGGAAAATGAAAATGTAAAATGCAACATTTTGTTAATTTTTTGGAAAGTTTACAAATTGAGGTTTAATGTCATTCTGTAATTATTCCTATTAACCTTTATTAAAAAAAAAAAAAAAGTTTTACAAGGTACATCCTTGACTATTTTAAATAAACTGGAAATGCTAGTGTAACGACTGTCTCTGGCTTCAAAGGCTTTTAAGTCACTGACTTGCAACAGGCATGAGAAGTTAGACAGTCAAAACTTCTAATCCAGATATCTGAGCCAGGCCAGTCACTCAGACAGTATCAAGGCCAATAAATCAGCATAACAGCCAAGTATAGAGCCAAATGTTTAGGACACAGTTCACGGTGTCTATTTTTTAAATGTTTGTATGTTTTAATATATTGTTGGAATAAATTTAATTTTAAACTTAATGTTTATGTCAAGCCTTTGTATGGTACTGTCAGGGTGCCAGGAAACCAGACCACATGGAGATGCAGGTAAAATAAAGGCAGTTTATTGGAGCAAACAACAATAAACGCACAGCAAGAGAAAGGAGAAGGATCAGGAACAGCCGGGGTCAAGTCCAGAAGTGAGTGGTAATCCAAGCCAGGGTCGAGTCCAGAAGGGGGTAGTGTGCTGATGCTGGGTTGTCTGCCGATGCTGGGTCGAGAACCAGGAGAGTTGTGAGCCAAGCCTGGTCAGACACAGAGGAACAGGGAGAACAGAAGACTGCTAGCAGTGATACACTAACGCAATGGCAAGGACTACAACCCATCAGGTGATTGATATAGTCAGGTGTGCAGCATCATCACTGAGTGACGCCCAAGCAGCAGACAAGTGATGATGCAATCAGAGTTTATAAGAGGCAGCAGTCTGCACATGTCCAAGATGGCTGCCAACAGGAGGGCAAAGTAAGACCTTGGCAGGTACCATGAAAGTCAATATTAGCCTCAATTTACTTCTCCTTCCATGACAGCCAAGTAAATAGTAATTTTAAAAGTGGAGGTCAGCAATGGCAGTCTGCTCACCTTTGCAGACCACATGTGCACATTCCTCCTATCTCTATATAGCAGAGATCTTCATAAAAGGCTAGTTAAGTAGAGACTTTAGATTACACTAAATATTTCTAGCACCATAATTCCAAAGAAAAACCAGAAAAACCAGAAGGAAGTTTAGGTAACACCCATGTTCAGCATCTCAAATGGGTTTCTATTTGAACATAAATCAAATGTGAGCTTAGGCTAATTCATCTACTTTTTTTCAAGTTAAAATGTGCTGATAAAATTTCACAGATGCCCCAATGTCTCTCTACCATTTATGGGGCTCTGTCCACTCTCAAGCTGTCAGTCTCTATTTCATCGTCTTTTTTTGAAAAGTGTTTAATAAAGTTTTTGTATAAAGACACAAAGTACAATCAATACAGTAGAGCTTGCAACTTCAATACAGCATGAAAAAAGAAAATGCAAGCATAGAAAGCGGGGCACGGAGTACCCGATAGTGTAATTCTATTTCATCATCTTTAATGTGTCCTGCAACTGATGACAAAACACACTAATGCCCCATACACACGTGCAGATTATCTGCAGACTTTTGTCTGCAGACTTACCTTTTCTATGTAGTACAAGGGCCTGCCGGATTGCATACAAATTGAAAGTGTTTAGGTTTGACCTCATATTATATGGTTTTGGGAAGTCTGCAGACAAAAGTCTGCAGATAATCTGCATGTGTGTATGGGGCATAAGTTATGAATGAGTCAATGTCTTTTTTCCACTCTGAAAATGTAAGTAGGAAGGTGTAATTTAGACCAGCCTTTTCCAGCCTGGTGTCCAGGTACCCTAGGGAGCCTTGAGGATTCTTCAGGGGTGCCTGGGCAAAAATTGTATACCCTACAAGCCAGCAGGTGGATCAAGCTTCCCTTTTAGTTAAACAAAGGCACAGGTTTTTATTATGCACTTTTTATGACTTTCAAAACACTGGCATCCTAACAACCAATGACGTCATAAGTTAATAAGGAGGATGTCTCCACAGCATCCTTGTTTGACCCCCCCTGTGCCCCTCTCCTTCAGCACTGGAGTGACTTTAGCTGACTGATGGAGAGAAATTGAGGGAGAAGAACATAGGAATACTAGTCAGTACCAGTTTGCAGAGTTGCATTTGCTTTGGAAGAATAAATCACCTCTTATGTTGGGTGTCCTACGTGTGGATGTTGCTGCATTATGTAAAGCTGTTGGAATAGTTTTTTTTACATTTTAGAAGGGTGCCTTCAGATTGTCTTTAATTTTAAAGGGTGCCCTGACTGAAAAAAAGGTTGAGAAACACCGCTTCAGATAAATAACTAAAGAATGAAGAAAACAAAATATAAGTAGCAACAGGGGAAAATACAACAACACTTCCAAAACCTAACCTAACCTGTGACAACAGGACAACAAAACAACATTCCTGGAACAGGGAATCACAGACAATATCCCAACATTGTATGGTTCTAAACCTTTCCCATGTAACTAAAATGTGTTTTGCTTAGAGATGAGCTTTAACCTAAAAAAAACATTAATATGTTTCTACAGTATTCTTTCAAATAATATATATGTAGTAACATGGGGGACCATTAACCCAGTGGCAGATGCATTTTTCAAGGCATTCCCATCAGTCAGCACTTTGGTTTTAGGGCATGGCAGCCCATTTTTTATTAAAAGGCAAAATTAAAAAATCCATAACATAGGTTTATTTTCCAGTCAATATATGACAAACAGAAAATGCTAGCCCACCTGGCTTTTAAGCTCTCACTCAGCTTTTCAGTTGCAGTACCTCTGCTCTCTATGCTGGTCTCCAGTCCATGAATTCTCCGAAGCTGACAGCTTCACTCTGGCCTTAGTCCTCAGGCCATCACATGTCTCTTGCAGACACACACGTGCTCTGGTTGCCACATGCAGCCTGCGACTCCTAGAGACCTCCTGTCTCTTTTGGGTGGAGTCGTCTCCAACTGGGAGCTCTGAGGTATTCCTTCACCTCCATTATAAGGGCTGTGTGCACCTGAGCACACACCCTGCTGATCATTCACAAAATATGGACACAGAGTTGGAGATTCTGTTCCACCCAAGACTCTATGGAGTCTCCAAACTATAGAGCCCCATCCATGTATGCCAAAACCTGGAAAAAGCTGCAAAAGCAGTTTTCTCCACAGCCCATCTACGCTCTGTAGTTTTGCACGGAGCCAATGTGCACACACTGTGTCCTTTAAATGACCGTTTTCACTGTGATAGAGGCTTGACTTGTCACAATATATATCTATATATATATATATATATATATATATATGGCTTTTTATCTCAGAAAATAGGTGCAGGAACTCAACCACAACCCTCAAGAATCCCCCCCCCCCTCACACACACCCTCAAAGTCGCATCAAATAATGGCTGTGGTTAAATTTCACTAACAGTGGAATATCCTAAAAGAGCATTAAAAGAGTGCATTACATACAGAGTGCAGAGTTCAGGGGTGCTCTACTCGCAGAGTTCAGGGATTTATTATTCGCAGAGTTCAGGGGTTCGCTGCATACAGAATGCAGAGTTCAGGGGCGTGCAACACACAGAGTGCAGAGTTCAGCCTTCTTCCACAGCTGCTTACCTCTGCATTCCCTCACCATTCTTGTTGCATTAAGCTGAAGCACCCAGGCGACTCTTGTACCTCCCTGCACATTGTAGGTGGCACCACCTCTCTCACTTACAGGGAGATCATCCAGTGGGCGTGTTGGCATCTGCACTGCGCCACAGGCACCTGCATCTACCTTGTCCCCATCCTGCACTTAGTGGGAGCCACTTGGGAGGTCAGATCTATGGGAGCCATTGGGAGACAAGATGTCACTTGTAAACACAAAAGCTGGATTTCTGTGTTTACAAGCGATAGTGATGAGCAGGGAGCAGTGGGCCTGAGCCAGAGGAGGAGGAACTGAGTTCCACCAAGTTCCAGCTGAAAAATTCCTTGCATCAATTTTAACCATCTTCCCTGTCCCTGCTGAAGAAAACCAGGCCCAAACCATGATGCTGCCACCACCATGTTTGACAGTGGGGATGGTGTGTTCAGGGTGATGAGCTGTGTTGCTTTTATGCCAAACATAACGTTTTGCATTGTTGCCAAAAAGTTTGATTTTGGTTTCATCTGACCATAGCACCTTCTTCCACATGTTTGGTGTGTCTCCCAGGTAAAACTTTAAACAACACTTTTTATGGATATCTTTAAGAAATGGCTTTCTTCTTGCCACTCTTCCATAAAGGCCAGATTTGTGCAGTATACAAATGATTGTTGTCCTATGGACAGAGTCTCCCACCTCAGCTGTAGATCTCTGCAGTTCATCCAGAGTGATCATGGGCCTCTTGGCTGCATCTCTGGTCAGTCTTCTCCTTGTATGAGCTGAAAGTTTAGAGGGACGGCCAGGTCTTCGTAGATTTGCAGTGGTCTGATACTCCTTCCATTTCAATATTATCCCTTGCACAGTGCTCCTTGGGATGTTTAAAGCTTGGGAAATCTTTTTGTATCCAAATCCAGCTTTAAACTTCTCCACAACAGTATCTCGGACCTGCCTGGTGTGTTCCTTGTTCTTCATGATGCTCTCTGCGCTTTAAACAGACCTCTGAGACTATCACAGTGCAGGTGCATTTATACGGAGACTTGATTACACACAGGTGGATTCTATTTATCATCATTAGTCATTTAGGTCAACATTGGATCATTCAGAGATCTTCTGGAGAGAGTTTGCTGCACTGAAAGTAAAGGGGCTGAATAATTTTGCACGCTCAATTTTTCAGTTTTTTATTTGTTAACAAAGTTTGAAATATCCAATAAATTTTGTTCCACTTCATGATTGTGTCCCACTTGTTGTTGATTCTTCACAAAAAATTATAGTTTTATATCTTTATGTTTGTTTGAAGCCTGAAATGTGGCAAAAGGTCGCAAAGTTCAAAGGGGGCCGAATACTTTCGCAAGGCACTGTATATACTGTATATATGAATATATATATATATATATATATATATATATACGCAGTATATATATATATATATATATATATATATATATATATATATATATATATATATATAGAGAGAGAGAGAGAGAGAGAGAGAGACTGTTTAATGTTTACTTTGCCGTATATGTGGATAATAAAGACGTTACCCTTATTTCTGGGAATGTCATTGTGTCCCCTAAATCAAATGTAAATATGGCCATAAAGTTTTAGCAAATGCAATCATAGCCATGTTTGATGTACATTGTAATGGGGCACTAGGGAGTTCTCAAAATTTTGTCCCATAATTAATAGATGAAAAATAGCCAACTTTTACCCTGGTTGCTAATATATTAGCCTATTATTTGCAGTGAGAAGCTGGGAAAGGATATTTCAGCCCTCACTCTGTGAATGGTTCTGATTTTAACATTATACCACGAACAGATGTAGAGATACTGTTAATAGCTCCTTCTGGAAACATTAATCACGGGGCTTTGCTAATAATATTTGCTGCAAGTATTTAAAGTTAAAGCACTTCCAAGATTGATATGATTCAAAAAAGTGTCACCTTGCTAAAAGTATTCATTCATTAAACAAAATATATGGCCCTGGAACATCGTTCATGTCCCTTGAACATAGAGATGGCTTCCATTATGCTTTATGGGTAATCTTGTGAGGGTGCCAAATCAATTAGAAATTAATCTTTCTGCACTTCAACCTTAGTGATACATTGGCAAGTGTTGGACACACTCCAATATTCTACCAGGAAAATGATTTTGCTTTTAGTGTAGGGAGGAGAATTGATGTAAGTTATGAGGGTTGGCTGTATGCATTATGTATAGAAAGGGATAGCACCTAGATTTCACTGCTGAAAGACACAACTTTTCTTTACACTTATAAATGGCTTCATTCTGTTACTGAAAATAAATGGGACAAATCATACAAGGTTATTATTTTCACTACAAGTTAGCAAACCCACATATAAAGAGAACCTGATCTATGGAATCTGAGCTCCCAAAAAGGACAAGCAGAAGGCAAAGTACTAGCCAGTAGCCACCTTTAGTTGTACCCTGCAGCTGATCTTTTATCCTTTACTGACTTACCTTGCCGTTTTGTGCAATGTCTCTCTGTATGGAGGAAGCCATCTTGGTAAAGGCAGGGCTTTGCTTCCTCATGTCAAAGCTGTCCTCTGATGACTGATAATATAATGACTGCTGGGGAATATTCAAGAATCAGAAGGAGAGGTACAAAGCTCATAATATATTAAGCAGAAACAGTGAGATCCTTGCATAGGAGATTCTCAGATGCAGCTTTTTCTCCAGCAGGCCCTCAGAACAGTGGAGTTGCTATGGGGGGCAGACTGCACCTAAGTGACACCCACCAGAGGGTGACACCATCAAGTAGGTATATATATACTGTATGTGTGTGTGTGTGTGTGTGTGTGAGGGGCCCCTTGTATGTGTATATGTGTGTGAGAGGGGCCCTGACTGGAATGAGGTGACGACACTGAATGAGAGGCTGTGACCTCTGAGGAGGGGGACATAAATGTTCGGGTGTCCGCCCTTTCTCCCTTCCCCCACTGCAGGAAAAGTCCGGTTCAATCATCCTCCTGGAGGTAGTGACGTCATTATGCAGCGTGCGCTCCCTGATTGTCCTGGTAACTGGCAGTTATTTACTAGTCTCAGCTTGACAGAGTGATGGCAGATGGGGAGAGGCGAAAGACCCTCCTGGAGGAGGGGAGTGCAGGGGAATTCTATGCAATGCGAGTACATGAGGAATTCTAATTGAAGTGGGGGGTTGCAGGGGAAATATAATTGTGTAGGGGGCTAATTAGAATTGAAGGGGGCTGCAGGGAAATTCTAATTGTGGGAGAAAGGTAAATATAAATGGAGGGGGGCTGCAGTAGAAATATAGTTTTAAGGGGGGAGGCTGCAGGGGAATTATAATTAAAGGAGGGGCTGCGGGGGAATTATAATTAAAGCAGGGGGTATTATCATTTGAGGGGGGGGGGGCAGCAGGAAAATTATAAATGTGTGGGGGAGGGTAAATATAATTAAAAGGAGGGCTGCAGGGGAATATTATGTAATAGAGGAGGATATGTGAGGTGTTATAATTAGTGTGGGGTGACACCATGTTTTACTGCACCAGGTGACACCATCCCTAGTGACGCCCCTGCCTAGGAAGAACATTGAGTAGTACAGTAGTGATACCACTGCATCCTACTACAACTCTGGGTAGACTAGCATTTTCCAGGTCAGAGAATGGATTCTTTCACAGAAAGTGGTGTTAGCACATACAGATGAATAAGCCTGCATTTTCGTTTCAAACTTTTTATTAAAAAAATTAAATATTACAAAATACAGAATACAACAAGGTAAGAAACAATCTTACAATCAGTAATAAAAACAAGGTTATGACATGTAGTTATTGAATAACAACAAGAGATCACAATTTATGTATGAGCGGTATAGGAAGATCCCGGTCTGTTCTAACAGGGTGAGGAGAGGCTAAAGGTTATTGGGTGATCTCGGCGCAGACCTGGATATCAAACATAGCGACTCATCTTGCCTAGATGTCTTAAAATGAACTCAGTAGGTCATGGGGGAGAAGTTATGAGAGTGCGACTGGAGGTGACTCAGTTGAGCTCCGAGCATACAAGGTTTGGAGCATGTATCTTGTCTTGTATATATTATTAGAGTAGCTTGAGAATATGTCATATAGACTAGCACGTAGATTAACATTGGGTAGTGTAAAGGGAAGGTTTAAAGTTGGTCTCGAGAGAAAAGCTAAGCTGTATCTGTATTGTGTTGGTAAGTCAATCAAATCACTCCCTCCATAACAGCTTTAGACTTCAACATGGATCCGGCCTTATTTCTATTCCACATATCACATATACCTTATAAACAATATCACTAATCGGTAGCTATACACATGATCAATGCAGCCAAACGCTGCCTGCCAAGACACTGGAACTCTCCTCTCCACCCAACAGTTAAGGAATGGCTGAGGAGTGTAAACAAGATCGCCAAAATGGAAAAGCTCATCCACATCTCACATGATACCCCACAACTCTTTATCTCATGCTGGTCTTGCTGGAAACACTTTACAAACTCTGCTGAATATACCACCTTGATGAATTGCTTGGTCTAACCCTATACTAGTACCTTCTTAGTTTTTGACCATGCTGGCTGGCTTGAAGGAGGACAGGAGAACCCTGATACCTTATCTCTATCTCCCCTCTCCCCCTTTAATTCTACCTCCCATCCCCATCCCCCCCCCCCCCCAAACTACATTGCTATACAATTACCATAAGCCTCCATTTTAATGCACTTTACAGATACTTCTGCCACTGGTTGATTACACTACCAAGCAACGCCAAGCAGCATGTTAAATAAATGAGTAAAATGCCCATATTTTTCAGGAAATCCTAGAACAGTGCTAACACCAGAATATACAGCTCAAGTTGTCTTCTATAGATAATACAGTGTAGGTGGATTCAGTTTGCTTCTTCCAGTTTTTCTAAGTGAGCTTGTACCTTTCTTGTTGCATGATTCTTCGCAGGGCAATCTCTTTTCCCAGGTCCCAAAGAGCATGGTGCTTGAAATCTACAAATACTTCACCTTAAATTTCATGAGTTCAGTTTTAATGCCTTTCAGAATATCAGGATATCACATATACTATGGGTTTCATGACCATTGCATCCCAGATGTTTACTACTTGGCTGATTTTCCCCCTTAACAAAATAGAAATATTTTAATTGCAGTATTTATATTGCAGTAACTTTTCCAATCCAAATACAATCTGAACATTTCTAGGGACAATCTGACATTGTAAAAAATAAATATATTGGCAACATTAAATGCTTGTTTGTGATTAAAGTCCTCAACTTTCCTTACGGAAATGTTCATGTATGAGAGAAAACCTATAATAAATGTTTGTCCTGGGCCCACAAATATCTTAAGGTGGCCCCAGTGTAGATCATTAGTGTATAGCAATAGCTTATGTAAAGTTGTTTGCAAATGTTGTTTGCACTGATTACGTATTTAAAAATGTGTTAAAATGGCCCTGGTGTTTTACACTTTTATGGAGGCCATGTACCAGTCCTATGGGTTAAGTCATAAAAAAAATAATAAAAATACATCATTGAGCTAAAAGACTGTTTCACATCAACCACTGCAATGTTTATTATTAGAACAGTAATTATATTAATATGTTACCTATTAGAAAGCTTTATGTGATTTCCAGTAAATACAATCCAATTAACTTTTGTAAAAAGGAAAACTATATTATAGTTCCAGAACATTCATTCTTATCTCAAAATATTCTGTTTAATTGATACATTCAATGCCAAAATGGCTGTTGGGCATAATGTTCCAGTTTGAGACTTACTATTTCTTGGCTTAAATAGTCTGACATCTAAACGTATCTTTTGTTAGAGATACAAAGACAGTTATTTTTAAAGTAATACATTACAGAATATATACCAAGATGGCTCTTGCTGAAACTACAGAACAGAAGTTAAAGAACAATATTTCCTCTATCGGTACAATTCCTGACTGCTAATGTGATAGAGGTTTGACCAAAGTTCAAAGCTAGGGGAAAGAGGTCTCAATACAGAACTAAGGCTGATGGGGCCATTGCTGCACTTGCCTAACATGTAATATGCACAGCTATGCAATACGCGGATGTTATTGAAAACGTACCTCTTAGTTTGCCCCTCTCTAGCACTTACAGCTCTGTAATGCCCTTTGCCATTTCGTAGCTTCTTTTTCCATCTTTGCCGCCCCTTCTTCCACATCTAGCATCTTCTTTCTTCAACCAATGGGCACCAGTAACGATGTAACTCCCACACATGTATGCTGAAATTACAATTTCTCGGTATTTAGCTCCATTTTCTGGATCTTGACAAATGCTGAGAATTGACATATGCGGAGTAGGCAATGTACAAAAAATACAATTTCTAGGTAAAGGGGAAAAGGAGCATACAAAGTCTATTCCACCAAGATACTCTCTCTCTCTCTTAGCAATCTAATTTTAAGGGCTTATGTTCTGCTTTAAATTCCACTGTTTTGGTCTTGATCGCCAGACAATATTGACATTGAGGCTTCACCAAAATAGGGAACAGTGCAGATGAATTAGAGACATTTTAGGTAAACTAAATAGCATGCATTTGGAACTTTTACTTAAGGAAGTTGCACATTAAAAATAAACTTTATTTTTACATTCATTAGAATGTCGTGGCTTTTTACTATGATTTATTTAGCTGTTAGAGGCTTAATTACCTATAATAATACACTTAAATAGAACAAAAAAAGGGGGGGGGCAGACAAAGGACAGAAGAGGTAGAGGGACAAAAGTATCTAGTGACAAAACTTGATTCTGATTACTGCCTCTAACACCCAACGTTGGCTACTGACTACCACAACCAACGTTGGCTACTGACTTTGATACCCGATTCTGTTTACTGACTCTGAAACCTGATGCTGACTGCTGACTCCTGACTTTAGGTCCTATTGGTGACTCCTGAAAAGTTTGAATATGGTTTGATGGATTTTTAATGGGATCAGCAATAATTTTCTGGATACCTAACTAAGGATTGAAGGAATAACAAAGCAAAATAAGGTATATGCGCTAACATGGACAATGTAAAGCATCAGCACTTTCTAAAAATGCAAACACTTGACCCCCCCTCCCCTCCAGCTATCCTCACATTCCTATTGGCAGCTCATCACAGAGCCCAATAAGCATGTGGGTTGGCCAAGTGGAAAAACCTAAAGCAGCAGGCGAGGCTTGCTTTGCAGCTCCCTTTTATTAAAGCCCATCTCTGGGCAAAACCATTATATTGTTTTAAATTGTATGTAAAAACCCTAATAATGAATTTGTTTTCTCTCTTTTGATCTGTTGAATATACCATTAAAAGCATTTTGTTATATCTGTTAATAAGTGCAAATGAAGGAGAAATCGGCAACACACCACCAGCTGCTAGGAAGATGAATCATTCATTAACATACGTCAAAGGTACACAGGATACAGAGATAGACGCGGTTCACACTTTCAAAGTGCTTGTTCACTACAGCTTTGTAGTGAATAAGCACTTTGAAAGTGTAAAACACGTAAATTTCTGTATCCTGTGTATCTTTGACGTATGTTAATAAAGAATTCATCTTCCTAGCAGCTGGTGGTGTGCTGCCGATTTCTCCTTCATTCCTACTGTTGAAGCGGTGGTGAGCCAGGGCCAGCGCCCACAGCACCAGGATTGCTCACCTGAGCAGTGGTTGTCTTCTCATTTTCACTGTAAATAGGCGCAAAATAGTACCTGTTGACCCTGTCAGAAATTCAGAGCTCTTCGGTGCCCTGTACAAATGTCCTGTGTTATCTCAAGGAGTCTAATCAGCCCTCCAGTTCTGAATTATTTCCTATGTTGTAGAGTTATAGGGTAGTTGAAGGGATTCCTTAGATTATCAAAAAACAGCTGGGCAGGGCTGACACCACTCCATGTAATATTAGTCCAGAAATGGCACTGTTTTGTCAGCTACAAGATGAAATTAGGAGCTAAGTGTACTTCTAATAGATCTCCAGGTATTTTCATGTACTTGCTGGATCTTTAAAGGTATAAACCATGAAAAAAATTGAATGTAGTACAGAGATGTACTGTTTATTTTACACACACTTTAAGCAGAATTTATGGAATAGATATTCACCTGGAATATGTAATGTTCATTGTGCATTTGTGTTTTTTTATCCCCTTTGTTTGGGAGATGTCTCCTTACCACCTTCCTATTTTACCATCAATCAGGCAGAAAAAAAGGTGAGGGGTACTCTCCCAAGTCCCAAACATAGAAACAGAGAGCATAAAAAAAAAGTTTTTTTAGATTTCTCTATTTTTCCTGTTAATCTGATGTCAGACAGAACAAGAAGTATGTAAATGTCCCCATGGGGGATAACTGACAACATTTAAGATTCAACAGAAGTTGTAAACTTTCCATAGGCAGGCTGGAACATGCAGCAAACATTTTCATGACTTGATATGCCAGATACAGTATATGGATATGGTGCTCATTTAGTGAAAGAATTCCATTCTTTTCTCTGCAAGAGAATAATCAGACACAAAGAGTAACCCCTTTTTATGCTAACTGGCAGCTGCCCACTAATTTACCCATACATGACCATGTGAGCGCTCAGCTCTCATAAGCAAAGCTCGGATCTGTTACATTTACTACAATTATCAGATTGCATATGGCAGTTTAGACATTAGAACTGGTATACAACTGGTAGCATGTCTGATATAACTTCAGAAAATAAAGTACCATCGTGTCTGACCGTCTATCCGGAAAGCACCAAGCATTCCACCCTGCGGGACCTTGGGGGCTACAGCTACCTTTACCACTTACCACCGGAGATTCCAAGCCTTGATTACTCTCTATCTAGTGAGTTGCTTTTATTATGATGTCCTATTTTACAATAAATTGCTGCACTTAGAGGCGCTCTGTGTCTCTCTCTTAGCTTCCGGATCAGATAATAAAAGAAAATCTCCCCAATGAGGTTGCAAACAATAATAAAATCTGACAGTGGTTGTAAACCTTTCATTCTCTATCCAAAAATAGTAAAAAAAGTAGTTGCACCTTACAAGTTCTATAAGTTCTATCTATAAGTTCTACTTTAATATGCTGTACCTGGAGTTCTACTTTAATATACAATAAGGTTAAGATGTGCATACCAAAATACATGAATAGATTTTCTTTTTCATTTTTATAGCAATCACCATGACTTTTCATTTAATGTAAACAGTGTAAATAGTTTTTTTCTGTACAAAACATTTTCTTGTTGTTCTTAAAACTACTGACATTATCCATTACATGATAGACCTCTGTTATTCCCGCTACACTACCAAGTAACACTAACCAGACTCATGTAATTGAAGGGCAAGGTCCTTGTACCAGTGTGTCAGCTCTGCAGCAGATCAACTCGTATTCCCACATGTTGGACAACTGTGTAACGGAACCACTGAGCTACCACCTTAGCCCTGTTACATCTGCAGAGACTGCAATTTGTTGCAGAACAATAGTGGCCTCTCCAGATGTGCAGGGATTAAAATGCTTGCACATCTGGCAACGAATCTCCAGTATCCCCCATAAAGAGAAATTGGGGAAAACACAGGAAAACAAAGCAGACTGAAATTAGTTGAATTTCTCTACTTTCTGTCTTCACCATGATACAAGCGTTAAATCTAGCCATTTGCACATACACACACTAATCATTGCAGGAGGAAATGACTGTCATTCTCTGCTTGTCAACAAAATTAAATGTAGTATAAAAATACAATTGGCCTTTCTATTTATTTGAAAGATGTTTAATTTTTTAAAAGCTCAAACCTAAATGATTTAAACATTATGAACGAATGTAAAACTTTTCCATAGTAAAAATGTAAAAAAGCCCAAAATGATTGCTTATGTCAGCACAATGTCTTGGGGTTGGAATTTGCTTTAAAGAGACTCTGTCAGTCTGTAAAAAAATCAGAATGCAATCCTCTTTAATAGAACAGCTCTTAGCTTCTCTCCATTCCTGTACTGCAGCCTTTGTATTATTCTTCAGCACCCAATAAACCAAAAGTGTCAGCTGCCTTTGTTCCTCACTGTATGCCATGGTTCTATCCTCTGACCCCTGTGCCACTACAGGACTCAGTAGTGATTTAGGGGTCGGTGGATGGAACCACAACATTTGGTGGGGAACATAGATATCTGACCTCCAGAGAAGTGTTGAATGCTAAAGGGTATTTTGGAGGCTGGATAGACACAGGCTGTTGGAGAGGTGAGTATAAGAGTATTGCAGGGGACTGGCACTTTTTATAGGATGGGGTCTTTTATGATGAGCACAAAAATATATAAAATATGTTTTGTTTTGTTTTTTTGCTGCTTAGTATATGTATAACATTTTAGGCACTTACTTCTCTCTATATATACTACTTGCATGTAATTTTTCAAGCACATTCTTTATTGTTAATTTTATTATTGTGTTTTGATCACTGTCAGGTTGCATGGCCCAGCTTTTGAGTTTTAGATCACAGACAGATGCTATGATATTCTGCTTTAGAATTTCCTGCAAATGAATTGGTCCCTTACTAATAGTGAGTCATTCAGGCAGCACCATTTCATTTTACTCCATCCTTCATGCTTCACAGATAGAGTAATGTTTTTGGTTTTGGTCTTTGGTAGACTTGAGTGGTTTCTTCCATGTTAACCTTCCAAAAAAGATTATTCTTGTTCAGTTTTTTTTTTTTTTGTAGTAAACTAATGTATACAGATTTTGGAAGATTAAAAAAATACCTAACAGCCCTTTGTTTTCAGCCTAGGGTCACATTTATGCATAGCCACTGAGGCCTAGGGCAACTGTTGGCCTGATTGTGGACTGCAGGATATTGTTAATGAGCTTCAACAAGGCTTCTTCTGAGATCCATCTTTTCCTTAAGCCGTAATGCATTTCAACAGAATTCTGATGTCACAACCAAAATATTGTAACATGGTTTGTGAATAGTGATGGAGGAACATCGGCCGGGGCGGTTCGTGAACGCCAGCCGCAAATTTTCTCAAAAGTCAGCTAACCGCGAGTTCGCGGCGGGCCCCATTGACTTTAATGGGAGGCGAACTTTAAAAAACTTTAAGTCATATTTGCAGCCACAAAAGACGTACTAGCTGTGCACAAATAGTCCCAGCACATGGACAATGTCATAACAGAAGTATTGCAATTGAAAAAGTTGCCCTAATTTTTTTTTTTTTTACAGCAAAATATATATATATTTTTTTCATAAATCAGCCAGAACTGACAGCAGCCGGTAAATACATTGTCTAATACATATAAGGTCCATTCACACATCTGTAAAATGGGTCCGGATCCATTCCCCAATTTGGCGGAACCTTTACAGACCCATTGTTTTTCATTTCAGGTCTGAAAAATTAGGCATTCACAGGATAAAGAAGTAAGTGTCGGCCATTCCAGGCCCCAAAAATTAACCCACATGCATTTACCTGATAGCTAAGAACGTAGTATTCTGTGGCTGAAGGTACATTAGGCATTCACAGGTAACTGAAGTAAGTGTCGGCCATAAAAGGCACCAAAAAATAGCCCACCTGGGTTTACCTGACAGCTAAGAATGTAGTATTCTGTGGCTGAAGGTATATTAGGCATTCACAAAATACAGAAGTAAGTGTCGCCCATTCCAGGCCCCAAACATTAGCCCACATGGGTTTACCTGACAGCTAAGTACATAGTATTCTGTGGCTGAAGGTACATTAGGCATTCACACAGTATACAGAAGTAAGTGTCGGCCTGTATAGGCTGCAAAAATTAGCTCACATGGTTTGAACTGACAGTAAAAAACATAGTTTTTGATGGCTAGAGGTATGGTAGGCATTCACAGTACACAGAACCGTAAGTGTTGGCCTGTATAGGCTGCAAAAATTAGCTCACATGGTTTGAACTGACAGTAAAAAACGTAGTTTTTGATGGCTAGAGGTATGGTAGGCATTCACAGTACACAGAACCGTAAGTGTTGGCCTGTTTAGGCTCCAAAAATTAGCTCACATGGTTTGAACTGACAGCAAAAAATGTAGTTTTAGATGGCTAGAGGTACGGTAGGCGTTCACAGTACACAGAACCGTAAGTGTCGGCCTGTATAGGCTCCAAAAATTAGCTCACATGGTTTGAACTGACAGCAAAAAACATAGTTTTTGATGGCTAGAGGTACGGTAGGCATTCACAGTACACAGAACCATAAGTGTCGCCCTGTATAGGCTCCAAAAATTAGCTCACATGGTTTGAACTGACAGCAAAAAACTTAGTTTTTGATGGCTAGAGGTATGGTAGGCGTTCACAGTACACAGAACTGTAAGTGTCGGCCTGTATATTCCCTGCCCGTGTTTCCTAGACCATGTGTCTGTGTAGATAACACCCCGCTTCAATCTGTGGTATTGGGGGGCCACAGGTTTATCACACCAGTTCTACAAATAATTGGCCAGTATCTGTTGTCAATGTGTGTAGCACAGTTAACACAGCAAAAGAGGCCAAATTTTTGCAGGACTAAAATACAATCTTAGAAAAATATACTGTTAAATAACACCCCGCTTCAATATGTGCTATTGGGGAGCCACTGGTCTATCAAACCAGTTGTTCAAAAAATTGGCCAGTGAGTTTGGCGCTGTGTGTATCAGACTTCACTCAGCAAACTAGGCAATATTGTTGCATGACACAAATACACTTGAAAAAGTTTGCTCAGATAACACCCCACTTCAATATGTGGCATGGGGGGGGGGGGAATTGGTCTATCACACCAGTTATAATACATTATAAGTGCTTTTGTCACTGTGTGTAGTAGTGCTGCAGAAACGCTCAGTCTCACCACCACACCTGTCACAATGCTGCACAGTGCACAATAATAGTACTAATCCACTATATTATGCTTTCTACAAAGTATATTATACTGTGGGTTACCCCCCCTCCCCCCCTTTTTAGTGCACTGCACAGCAATACCAAAATATTTGCAGCCCTTTACATGACTTCTGTGGACATTAACAGAGCAATTTGTGTGTGACTGCAGCCAATCTCTAACTGCCCCTAAAGCAACCACAGGAAACCTGGCCCTATAGTAAAGAGACTGTAATAGACCCTATAACAACATTGGAGCATTTTAAATGACTTTTGTGGACATTGAAAAAGCAATTTCTTTGTGACTGCAGCCGATATCTAACTGCCCCTAAAGAAACCACAGGATACCTGGCCCTATAGTAAAGAGACTGTAATAGACCCTAAAATGACATTGGAGCATTTTAAATGACTTTCGTGGACATTGACAAAGCGATTTCTGTGTGACTGCAGCCGATCTCTAACTGCCCCTAAATCAACCACAGGATACCTGGCCCTATAGTAAAGAGACTGTAATAGACCCTATAACAACATTGGAGCATTTTAAATGACTTTTGTGGACATTGACAAAGCGATTTCTGTGTGACTGCAGCCGATCTCTAGCTGCCCCTAAAGCAACCACAGGATACCTGGCCCTATAGTAAAGAGACTGTAATAGACCCTAAAACAACATTGGAGCATTTTAAATGATTTTTGTGGACATTGACAAAGCGATTTCTGTGTGACTGCAGCCGATCTCTAACCGCCCCTAAAGCAACCACAGGATACCTGGCCCTATAGTAAAGAGACTGTAATAGACCCTAAAATGACATTGGAGCATTTTAAATGACTTTTGTGGACATTGACAAAGCGATTTCTGTGTGACTGCAGCCGATCTCTAACTGCCCCTAAAGCAACCACAGGATACCTCTCCCTAAGCTCAAAAGATACTAGACCTATACCGAAAAATACCAGCCCTGAAAAGGACTTTTGTGGATCTTCACAGAGCTACATGTGTCTAGCAAAATCTCCCTGATGAGCACAGCAGACCTCTCCCTACACTGGCAGAAAGCAGAATGTGAAATGGCCGCGAGATCGGGTCTATTTATAGGGTAGGGGGACTGTCCATGTGCTGGAATGTTTCAATTGGCTGTCCCGTTCCACCTGACGGCTGTGTCATGGGTCAAATTTCTTGTGAATGAAAAAGAAAATGGAGGCGCGGATATATTCGCGAACATCGGCAAAAGTCGAACTTTTAGCGAATTTGTGAACAAGCAAAATTTGCCGCGAACCGACCGTCAGGCGAACTGCAAGGCCATCTCTATTTTTGAATGCTTTAGCTCATTTGCAGAGCTTTCCACCTTGATTGCAGTGTATTTCCCTTTCACTACATGTGGGAACGCTGTTCAAAGTGAAAGTGCAAATGCACGACCACATGGCTGCATCTGAAAGACAGTTGCTGCCTGATCCTGAGGACAGATAGTCATTGATACTTTTGAGTACTTTTGAAGACCGATAACAGAGTTTTCTAACTGTGAGTATTCCACACACACTGTGCAACTCCCTCCAATCACTGTATAGCAGTCTCAGATTATTGGTCTGAGAGCATCACTGACTGTATCTGGGATTTCAAGAAGGCAGATAATTACAGCCTTATTTCCCACCGGTTTGAGGGAGGAGAGTTCAGAATGTGAAGTGGTCTACAATGCTGGGACTTTGAAAGATCAACCAGGACTCCGGAATGGGTAGAGGCTTTTTAACCAACCCAGTTTCTACTTTATTTACTAAGGTTGCCAATCTTTTTCCTATCACTGGATTCTGCCCCCAGGGACAGAACATTTTTAATTTGATTGCAAATCTTTCTAGTTGAAAAGAGTGCTCCCAATGGCCCTAGTGCCAGCAGGCTCTATAGTACATTAGCCCATGGTACAGGGAGGCACATTTCAGGCTAGTTGGACTCAGTTTAGAGATATCTTGCTCAGTGTATACTTGTATTTATTAACAGTGTTCTCTAGAGCTACCTAGTTAACTCACTAATTGAAACTCATGATTTGTTGTGCTTAGCATGACGGTTATCTATTGCACAGAGCATTACTGTTTGTCATTGTAAATTTAAAAGTGTTTTCTGGTCTGCCGGTCATGTTTGACCATTAAATTTGATGCAAACCCAAGGTATGTCATGGGTACATGAGCTTTTAAACAAAGAGTCACCCTTTTGAGAACAGAGGAACCCAATACAATCAACAGCTCCTCCAGGTTAGTGCTACCAGTGGATACTCATTTGGGATATTTTCTTTTTCATTTGCAGAGGGATGACTCAATGAGCCAGGGAGCCAACATGGATCCATTCAACTCAGACAGGTGATGCCAGGAGAAAAACGGCCTTAATTATTTAAGTGTATTCAGGGCCATTCCTGAGGTCACCTGGGTGGAAGAAAAAATCTGCCAGGCAGTGGTGGCTCTGGTACCTGTGCATATTGGACACAACAGGGGATCTATTTCCAGCATTGTCCACGTCTACACATTGTTAGAATGGGAGATTCGCTTCCCGGGCTGTTTCTAGGGAGCTAGCCTGCAGCTGACCAGCAACGTTGATGCCCATCTAATTTAACTGAGAATGTCAATCAGCAAGGTATTAGCACTCTTGATGATGATAGGGCCTTAATTCCTCGCAGCTCTGGAAATTTTGCAGCGAAGTTCCAACACAGCACCCCCTCTATGCTGGGTCTGGTTACTGGGAACTGAGAATCTTTCATCCAGTCATCCAGTGCCTGGAGGCTTTGAAGAATAGAGGAAGCAGGCCATTAAGACACTAGATGTGTGGGACATTCCTGAGACCCAAAAAAGCTTAAGGGGGAAATTTTCTTGAATACATGAGGTACTTCAACAAAAGACTGCACCAGCAGTTACTAAAGAAGAAAATTGTGATGGACCACCTGGCACCCTGCCTGGGTGTCTCCACCAAGATACAGCTTCCTCCACTCTGGAAACAGGAACAATTTATTATAGCTGAGAATTGCACCCAAGAACTAGATGACACTAGCTTAGGTGAAAATTGAAGCTCTTTATTGTAAGTTCACACATAATTTTTACCACACAAAATCACATAGGAGCTTGATCACATTATCCTAAACAATGCAAACTTTAAGTGATCTAATCAAACAGTAATATATTTAACAGCTAGCAGCTAACAGTCATCTAACTAACAATAAGCTTATCAAAAGCAAGGCACCCAAACTTTGATTGGTCCGGGATTGTCCACCCCAGACAATCAGGCACCAAGCCCACAGATACACAAAGTACATTACACAGGCTGTTGTCGGGAATTTGGCTATAACTTGTGTAATCTGTCCACTACAAAAGTCATCATAAGACAAAACCCATACAATGTTTCAGCAGTCTGAAAAAGTGGAATTCATTTATTTTCATAGATTTCTTGAGGGAGATTGTTGATAAATACTTCTGTTCCAAGTGGAGGAGCTTCTCCAGCCCAGTCTGCAGGATGGCCACCATATTTCCTCTGACAACCTGTATAAGTTTAATATTACACCTTTCCATCCACTCCAGAAGGGAAACCTTATTGTGTTTATTCAGAGAATTAATCCAAGACTCGCTTTCAGCATTTGTCATGTTGTTGTCCATCAATAGAGAATGATCTGCTCTCCATTGGATCAGAGGCTGAACTGAGCTTTTTTATGCTCTGACTGGGAGAAGCAGACAAAATCCGCAGTCTCCTCCATGGATCATAATCAGTGGGTAGAAGGCTAGCCCCAGTCCACTCAAAAGCCTCTGTCCCAATTGGGTTTATCACAGGAATGGATCTCAAGATTGCTGAAGTCTGAGTCTGACAGATCTTATAGGGGGCTTAGCCCTTAGATCCTGTCATGCTTCAGTTAAGAACTTGAGGAGATGGTGAGAACCTGAAATACCCTGAGCTAATACAAACAGTGTGAGAAGAGAAAGCCATGTAGGATGACAAAGGGTCAGAGCTGATTGCTGGAGTTAGGATAATTAGTGCAACAACAAATCCGAGATAGATCTCCTCAGCTCAAATACCCAAATAATGGAAATGATGGCTTTGCTGACAACCAGGGTTCTACCACCATCTGAAGAGGGTGTCTTGGGACCAGCTCAAAGAGAAACCCCTTTAGGCAGCTCCTGCTGAACAGTTGACAAGTCAAAAGATCTGTTATGATTGTGGAGGTGTTGGCCATTACTGACACAACTATGCATGTCCTCCAAAGCAAGTGTCACGATCAAGGATCAGGCTTGAAGACCAGTTGCTATATATTGTCTATATTCATGTTAGCTACTAAGGGCCACACACCTCACATAAAGTCCCAAACTTTTTGCTATTCTATAGCAGTAGCAGAACTATCACCGACCAGCAGGATAGGTACACAGGCAGTCACCTGGCAGTTGACGTGGGCTCATCTGAGGTGCGGAGTCTAAGTACTAACCAATGTTCACCAGAGCTGCTGATGGTGGAGATGGATTTTGCTGCTTGTTAGTACCTGGTCACGATTCTCAGGTTTGCCCCACCAGGAGGTGAGCATGCCGGGGTCCAAAAGTGGATAAGCAAGTAAGGATCAAACAGAAGCGTAGTCAGTAAAACAAACCAAAGGTTGATAATGAGTGGTAGCACAATATGGACAGCAGCAGGGAAGACGAGAGTGAGATACTGGCTGAAGAGAGCACAATATTCTGGCGAACAGGAAGTGCAGAGACATGGCTTAAATCAGGAAGTTAATGGGAGGAGCAAAGAATTAAAGGTTCAGCAGAAGTCAAGGCACAAGGTGGAGTTGCCAAATAGATTAGAAAGGGTGCTGTCTAGCATCTCACGTAGCTCAATAAGAGGAGTCATTGCCAGACACAGCAGAGGTCCCAGGTTCAAGTCCAGGCCCTGAGAGCAAGAGAGCCAGCATCAGACCCCAGCAGAAAACTTCAGGGGCGCTGGTGAAGGAGACAATTAGGTGCCTGACTATCCCAGCTTGGTAGATAGTCTAGGAGGTGAGAGTAAACAGAAAAGATACTGCAACCAGAAAAATGTACTTGTTTCCGGGCATCAGTCAAGTTGAACTGAGACCAGCAGGGCCATTATATTGCCCTTGAAGCTTATCTAAAGGAGGAAAGGTACTCTAGAGTACAGCTGGTCCTCAAAGTAGTCCCCGCAATATCACTGACTCCCCTCCGATGTTATGGACCAGAATGCCACTGGGGAAGGCAAATCCAGCTACCTCCATCTCATCATCTGCTTTGGTGGGAGGAGCTGAAGGAACAATTCTAGCAGAGCAGCTCTATTCAAAGACTACCCCAATCTCATCTGAATAAAAGGATCAGCTCCAACCTATACTCCTGAAGTGGTGAGGACTGTTCTCTAAGAATATAGAGAAACCCAACTACGTATTTGCCTCTCTATGGACTCTATTATCCATAAGAAACTTAGAGGGTCAAAAGGAATAGCTGGCAGAACTGAAGAGGACTGAGGTCATCTGAGAGTCTAAAAGTTCCTATGCTTCCCCTACAGTGGGGGTCTGGAATAAGAATGGCTCCATTAGAATGTGCATCAACTACAGAACCCTCAATTGGAGAAATATTCTAGTTCATTACACCACTCCACAAAATAGATGCTTAGCGGTGTCTTCCGGGACTAACCGGTTTATTGTGTTGGGCTTGAGAGCGGTTAACACCAGATTCCTATGCACCTCAAAGACAGAGACAGGACTGCTTTAATTTGCCAGTAAATACATATTCGCCAGCACACCAAGGCTCTTGCAAAAGCAGTCCAAAACTTTATTGCAGTTACGATCACATCAAAAATAGTGCAACGTTTCGGAGCCGCACAGGACCCCTTCGTCAGGCATGTGATCCCAACATACACGAGCCTACAAACCAGGAAGGTGTGCGATAGGAATATGAACTATATGCTTTAATTTGCCCTCTTGGGTTTCTAAATAGCATGCTCCAAAGTCTGATGGGACATTTGGAAATTTTTCAGCACCAGAAGGAGGGGACTGTGGAGAGACATGAAACTGATTGGGGTGTTCATGTATTTAGATTACTTATCTTCGGAAACATGCTAGAAGAGCATGACAATTGACTGGAGAAGTTATTGAAGAAACTTAAGGAAGAGGGGTTGAAGCTTTTCCTTGAGAAGTGTCAGTTCTGTCAACCATCTGTCACTTATCTCAGCTCTTGGGACTTCTGAGAAAGTGTGGACTATCGTTAGAGAGAGTCTGAGCTCTATCTCAAGGGGTTGAGCACTGGATCAGAGAAGAGACAGCGGATGAAGCCATTAGAGTTACTTTTGCTGGCATCCCAAAGTGATACTTTAATTTGATTCAAATGAGAGAGAAGCACAGGTGAAAGGTGATGAACGTATTGCATGATGAACATGGTCACCTGGGACTAGAGAGGACTTTTTATTTAGAGACCTGTTCTACTGGTCTTGCATGGGGGCTGCAGTTGGAAATTCCTGTAACTCTTGTTCAAGCTGCATACAGAGGAAAACTTTGTCCTTCAGAGCTGCCCCAATGGGCCATCTCTAAAATCAAAACCAAGTTGATTTCCTGTGTTTGGAGCCCCATATGAGTGCATGGGGGAACACCCCTGTGGTGAAGGATCATTTCACATGCTTTGCCAAAGGCTTTCCAACAAAATTGGTTTCAACTGTAGCCAAGTGGAGAAGTTATTTGTTCATTATGAACTGCCTCAGAAAACTCATTCCATCCAAGGAAGAGACTTTGCAAGTTTATTTAGGAGTTGCTTGACCGCTGGGTGTTAAGACATCAAAAACAACCCGCTATCACCCTAAAGGGGACACACAGCTTGAGAAGTTTAGCCACATTCTCCTCAACATGCTTGGAACTCTTCTATTAGAAAAAATCAGCACTGGGGCAGGCACATCTCTGCAGTTATGCATGACATAACATGAAGGAGAATAGAGTGACTGGATATTCTCCATACAGGCTAAAGTTTGTGAAGGAGGTCCATCTGCCAGTGGATTTGGCCTTTGGCATCTCCATCATTCAGATATCTGTTACAGTTTATAAAGGCTATGTAGATTGACTCAGGAAGAACTTAACAACTTCTTACAAGAAGGCCTAAACATTTTCTGAGATTCAAGAGCAGAGAAACAAAAGGAACTATGATTTGTGGTATGGATTCAAGATTTACTGTATAGCATAGCGATTAGGTACTACTAAGGAATTTGGGTATCCCATGAAGCATAAGCTGGCTAAATAGTGGAGTTCTTCCTGAACATCATATTCATCCACAGGTGAAGACAGGTCCTTTGAAATATTGGCACCATAACTACCTTTTGCCATTGAGTGGTGCTGTCCATGTATGTTTTGAGTTTCATATTTAAAAGCAGAAAAGCAGGAGATGTAGCCCCCCCCCCCCCTCCTCACTACAGGTCCTTCTTAGTGGACACATTACCGTAGCATTGGGGTCTGTGAGACCTTCACTTACACCCTAGAAGCCTGGTGGGTTGGGTTGTGGCTTCTGGGAAAAAGAAAAATATAACTGCTTTAACCCTGTTAAAGTCATCATGCCTGGAGTTGGGCTTTAAATCAGATGAATTAAAAACTGCATATCGTGAGCACCCCTGTCAGTGTTACATGGTTTGCCCAAATACCTAACTGCTACTTTTGATGGTTTGCTCAAATACCTGTAACTGCTACTTTTGCTGGACAGTGGTTTGCATGAAAATGTACAGCAAAATATAGATACAGATCTATAAAAAAAAAAAAAAGAAAAAAAAAAGGAATTCCTATACAGAATACTACCATACGATATGTTCCACAATAGTTGGTATTTACATTTTTTAACATATTGAAAAAAAAAAAAAAAATACTGATGATATGGGAGCTGAGTATCTCACAGCTTAATATGTTTTTAGACATGGGGGCTCACAGTGACTGTAAATAACAGCAGAAATTACTGTAAGAAATAAAAAAAAGCAATAAAACACTAAGCCAATAACTCTATCACTTGCCTTCTTGGCCTCACTTAGCATCTCCTCCACCCATAAATGCTAGATAGATAGCCTGAAGACAACACCTGTTTCCTTTCACATTTACTATTGTTTAATCTCTGCATTATTTCTTAATTCTTATAGGGTGATGCAAAGTATATATTATATGAACAAAACATACCAGTAAAATATAATTAAAATTATTAAAGCCATTCCTGCTTTAAAGGCCTGAAGCAGAATCCCTGTTTTAGTCTGTAGTTTAAAGAAAAAAATAGCTTGAGTACATACAGTATACAGTCAATCCGTAAAGAATTCACAGCACTTCACTTTTTCCACATTTTGTTATGTTACAGCTTTATTCTAAAATAGATTCAATTCATTATTTTCCTCAAAATTCTACAAACAATACCTCATAATGACAATGTGAAAGAAGTTTGTTTGAAATCTTTGCAAATTTATTAAAAATAAAAAGTGAACAAAATCACATGTACATAAGTATTCACAGCCTTTGCCCAATACTTTGTTGAAGCACCTTTGGCACCAAATACAGCTTCAAGTCTTTTTGAGTATGATGCTACAAGCTTGGCACACCTATTTTTGGGCAGTTTCTCCCATTCTTCTTTGCAGGACCTCTAAGCTCCATCAGGTTGGATGGAGAGCGTCGGTGCACAGCCATTTTCAGATCTCTCAAGAGATATTCAATCGGGTTCAAGTGTGGGCTCTGGCTGGGACACTCAAGGACATTCAAAGAGTTGTCCTGTAGCTACTCCTTTGTTATCTTGGCTGGGTGCTTAGGGTCTTTGTCCTGTTAGAAGATGAACCTTCGTTACAGTCTGAGGTCCAGAGGGCTCTGGAGCAGGTTTTCGTCAAGGATCTCCCTGTATGTTGCTGCATTCATCTTTCCCTCAATCCTGACTAGTCTCCCAGTTCCTGCCACTGAAAAACATCCCCACAGCATGATGCTGCCACCGCCATGCTTCACTGTAGGGGTGGTATTGGCCAGGTGATGAGCAGTGCCTGGTTCCCTCGAAATATGACGCTTGTCATTCAGGCCAAAGAGTTAAATATCAGACCAGAGAATATTGCTTCTCATGGTCTAACAGTCCTTCAGATGCCTTTTGGCAAACTCCAGGCGGGCTGCTATGTGCCTTTTCCTGAGGAGTAGAGGAAAAAAGAGGCCAATGCGCTACCACTGGGGTATAAGATAGAAGAGGGGTGGGGGTTAATTTGTAGATATCAACAAAAATTCTGAAACAGACAGCCAATTCTGTAGTGTCATCACTTACTAACAGAAATAGAAGAAGGGGGGGGGGGGGGGGAATCGGCGGAATTGGGATCTCTGGGGTGTCCTTTGTGTCTTAATGGGTGTTGTCCGCCTCATTTGTTAGTGGGCATTAATCCTCCAGATATTCTTAATACTCCTCCAGTACGCTCAGAAAAATGAATGGGTACTCATAGTGAAGTATATCAAGGTATTTATTGAAGAACAAACAAGTAGACTTACAGTTAAAGTAAAACAAGTTTAGCAGCCGCTGATGTATATCTGGAGATGTATATTTGGAGGATTAATGCCCACTACAAACAAACGAGCCGGACAACACCCATTAGGACACAAAGTACATCCCAGAGATCCCAATAGAAGCTCCCACCTGTGGAGGCGGATTATATATCCCAGTCCAGTGATTGTCATCACTAAGCGCCTTTAAAGGTGTTTTTGGAGGTGTGCAGCCATTGCACCTACTAGAGGATATAGCTCACTTCTCGTGACACGTTTAGGAGTTCTACGAAAGTCACTTGATTACTGTGAAGAATCACAAAAGTCACATTTCCTTTGAAACAAATTTTGCACATTTTTGCACACGGACTATTATTTATAATTGAATATCACCCCACAATTATATATTTTATATATATATATTGTCATTTATGCCATTTCACCTATTTTATTACTTGAGCATCTTATACTGTGGATATTTGCTATCATTTTTGCATCAACTATTTTACACTATATATGTTTTATGCACCTATTAATGCTTCATCAGTTCGAGTTATCTTTTCACTGAAGTCACGTAGCTCATTTGCATCTATTTCATCCCTTTATTTTCATCACTTTAAACCCATTGGCACGTGCATCACACTATAACTAGGATTATGTGTTATATCCAGTTTTAGGAATATATACTATTTTATTTATATATTTATATTCTGTTGGATTTATATGATTATTTCGTAAAAAAATAAGTGCCGATTCCCCACCTTTCTTCTTTTCCTGAGGAGTGGTTTCCATCTGGCCACTCTACCATACAGGCCTGATTGGTGGAGTGCTGCAGAGATGGTTATTCTTATGGAAGGTTCTCCTCTCTCTATAGAGAAACACTGGAGTTCTGTCAGTGTGACCATTGGGTTCTTGGTCATCTCCCTGACTAAGTCTCTTCCATCCCAAATACTTAGTTTGGCAGGGCGGCCCACTCTAGCAAGAGTCCTGGTGGTTCCAAACTTCTTCCATTTACGGATGATGGAGGCCACTGTGCTCATTTGGACCTCCAATGCCGCAGATATTTTCTGTACCCTTTCCCAGATCTGTGCCTCTATACAATCCTGTCTCTGAGGTCTTCAGACAATTCCTTGGACTTTATGGCTTGGTTTTAGCTCTGAAAAGCACTGTTAACTGTGGGACCTTATATAGACAAGTGTGTGCCTTTCCAAATCATGTTCAACCAACTGAGATTACCACAGGGGGACTCCAATCAAGTTGTAAAACATCTCAAAGATCATAAGTAGAATCAGGATGCACCTGAGTTAAATTTTGAGTGTCATGGCAAATGCATTAGAATACTTATGTACATGTGATTTTTTCATTTTTTCATTTGAATAAATTTGCAAAGATTTCAAACAAACTTTTTTTATGTTGTCAATATGGGGTATTTATTGAAGAATGTTGAGAAAAATAATGAATGTAATCTGTCTTGGACTAAGGCTGCATAACAAAACATGGAAAAAGTTAAGCGTTGTGAATACTTTCCGGATTCACTGTATGTATATACTGCATATATATATATATATACAGTATATATATATATATATATATATATATACTTCACAGGTGCGGTGAACAGCACAAAAGCAATGGTTTGTTGAATTTGTGTGCAAAGCAATCAAGCAATCCCTCAGGCCATATATATAAGAGATAAAGTCCACAGGGATTGCTGCACAAATATTCTTTCTTTTATTGGAAAACATCCAAACAGTACATACCAGTACAATGGCAGAGTATTTCAATTAGTAACGTTTCGGATACAGTCTCTGTATGAGACTGAAATTTTTGCCCATTCCTCCTTGCAAAACAGCTCGAGCTCAGTGAGGTTGGATGGAGAGCGTTTGTGAACAGCAGTTTTCAGTTCTTTCCACAGATTCTCAATTGGATTCAGGTCTGGACTTTGACTTGGCCATTCTAACACCTGGATATGTTTATTTCTGAACCATTCCATTGAGATTTTGCTTTCTGTTTTAGATCATTGTCTTGTTGTAAGACAAATCTCTGTCCCAGTCTCAGGTCTTTTGCAGACTCCATCAGGTTTTCTTCCAGAATGGTCCTGTATTTGGCTCCATCCATCTTCCCATCAATTTTAACCATCTTCCCTGTCCCTGCTGAAGAAAAGCAGGCCCAAACCATGATGCTGCCACCACCATGTTTGACAGTGGGGATGGTGTGTTCAGGGTGATGAGCTGTGTTGCTTTTACGCCAAACATAACGTTTTGCATTGTTGCCAAAAAGTTTGATTTTGGTTTCATCTGACCAGAGCACCTTCTTCCACATGTTTGGTGTGTCTCCCATGTGGCTTGTGGCAAACTTTAAACGACACTTTTTATGGACATCTTTAAGAAATTGCTTTCTTCTTGCCACTCTTCCATAAAGGCCAGATTTGTGCAGTATACTACTGATTGTTGTCCTATGGACAGAGTCTCCCACCTCAGCTGTAGATCTCTGCAGTTCATCCAGAGTGATCATGGGCCTCTTGGCTGCATCTCTGATCAGTCTTCTCCTTGTATGAGCTGAAAGTTTAGAGGGAGGGCCAGGTCTTCGTAGATTTTCAGTGGTCTGATACTCCTTCCATTTCAATATTATCGCTTGCACAGTGCTCCTTGGGATGTTTAAAGCTTGGGAAATCTTTTTGTATCCAAATCCGGCTTTAAACTTCTCCACAACAGTATCTCAGACCTGCCTGGTGTGTTCCTTGTTCTTCATGATGTTCTCTGTGCTTTAAACGGACCTCTGAGACTATCACAGTGCAGGTGCATTTACACAGAGACTTGATTACACACAGGTGGATTCTATTCATCATCATTAGTCATTTAGGTCAACATTGGATCATTCAGAGATCCTCACTGAACTTCTGGAGAGAGTTTGCTGCTTTCAGTAAAGGGGCTGAATAATTTTGCACGCCAAATTTTTCAGTTTTTTATTTGTTAACAAAGTTTGAAATATCTAATAAATTTCGTTCCACTTCATGATTGCGTCCCACTTGTTGTTGATTCTTCACAAAAAAATTACAGTTTTAGATCTTTATGTTTGAAGCCTGAAATGTGGCAAAAGGTCAAAAAGTTCAAGGGGGTCGAATACTTTCGCAAGGCACTGTGTATATGTATATATATATATATATATATACATATATATATATATATATATATATATATATATATATATATATATATATATATATATTTCTTATAGATGCTCTGCATACTAATGAATTTCACATCTGTGTTAACATTATAGATGCCCAACCTGTTACTCAACGTCCCCATGCAACTAAGTAAGTAGTATGTTTACAATAATGAAGAATAATCAAGTTGGTTTTTTGAAAGCAATGTATAAATCAATAACGAAAGTCTTTAATCAAATCAGTCCCACAATCAATCTTTATAACAAAGTGCTTTGATATATTTTAGCATTGTGCCTTGACTGCCATTGAGTATGTCCCTATATCTCTCTTCTCAGAGTCAGCCACAAATTACCCTCCAGGAAATTATTGTTAGCTCAAACTATGCAATCAACGCTCAGGTTCACACCTGCATATTTGTATAACATGTACAGGCTAATGTCACATGACACTTGCCCTATAATGCTTGGTGGACCAGTACAATCATTTTAGCATTTTCAGGCTCAGAATGTCTGGTACAATTCCCAAAGCAATTTTCAATTAACAGAATATGGCTCTGGGACTATTCAAAAGGGAAGTCCAAGAAAAAAGAATAATAAATCTAATTTAATTTAACCCTTTAACCAGCCTTAAACTCATTCTGCTGTCATTCATTAAAAAGCATTTCAAGCTATTTTAGCAGTACGAAAAATGTTAATGCCAAGCAGATGCTGGCAAGCAGAAAATAAGATAATATTATGTTAATTAATTTTATGGAATTAGCACTGTTGACTTTTTTTCCCACGGTAATTTTATATTACTCTGTACAAATCAACAACGTCATGAAGTGTTCCAGGCAGTGATCTGAGCTTAGAAGAAGATTTTTTTTTTTTTTTTTTTAGAAATGTGGTAAATATTATCCCAGTAACCATGAGTTCATTAAAATAAAATGTGACTAAGCTTATTCATGATACATTCATTTAACATAGCAGATATCTAGAAATCAATCCAGTGCAAAGACTTACCCAATAAGGTCCCTATCCCATCCCATCCCAGTGTTCCATCAATAAGAACACAGTAAAGTTAAGCAGAACTTTAACTTTACCCCCCCACACACACACACACACCTCTGTGTATCCCTATAAATCAGTGGTTTGAATTACAGTCACTGCCATTCAACCTGCAAAACCAGTGACCTCTGCTGGCAGAACTGGATTACTGTGGAGAACAGCTCCTAATTACAGGTGAGTATTGCAGCAAAATCTGCTCTTTCTATTTTTACTTTTACTGGTCAAATATTTTTTTTCTGAAGTTTCTTTATTTTTTATAGAGGATAACCACTTGCCGTCGCTGCACTGCCTTTTTACGTCGGCAGTGTTGCTCTCCCAGGCAAAATCTCATTAATAGGCGTCATCTGCCTGGGAGGCCACTAGGTGGCGAGTGCGCCCCGCCGAAGGTGCGCTCCCACCCCGATCGTCAGCGGGGAAGCCAGTGCGCATACCAGGCAGCTCCGATGAGCGCCTGACACCAGCAATCCCCCCCCCCCCGACAGAGAAGGATGGACGGCTGATGTAAACACAGCTGTCTGTCATTCTCCCTGACATGATCACAGAGACCATGTGATCCTGCTATACAGGATCGCATATCTCTATGATCATTTCAAAAGCCCAACCCCCCACAGTTAGAATCACTCCCCTAGGCTTACATTTAACCTCTTTATCACCCACATGGTTAACCCCTTCCCTGCCAATGGCATTATTACAGTAACAGTGCATATTTTTAGCACTGATTACTGTAGTAATGTCACTGGTACCCCAAAAGTGTCAAAAATGTCAGATAGGGGTCCGATCTGCTCGCTGCAATGTCGCAGTCCTGCTAAAAATTCCAGATCACCGCCATTACTAGTAAAAAAAAAAACAATAAAAATTACATAAATCATTTCCGAAGTTAGTAAACGCAATAACCTTTGCGCAAACCAATCAAAATACGCTTATTGCGATTTTTTTTTACCAAAAATATGTAGCAGAAAACAAATTGGCCTAAAATGTTAAAAAAATTTAATTTTTAATTTTTTTCGGGGGATGTTATATAGCAGAATTTGAAAAATATATATTTTTTTTCAAAATTGTCGCTCTTTTTTTGTTTATAGCGCAAAAAATAAAAATCGCACAGGTGATCAAATACCAACAAAAGAAAGCTCTATTTGTGGGGAAAAAAAGGACGTCAATTTTGTTTGGGTACAGCGTCGCATGACCACACAATTGTCTGTTAAATAACGCAGTGCCAAATCGCAAAATAGGGCCTGGTCATTAAGCAGCAAAATCTTCCGGTCTTAAAGTGGTTAATATATACCTCTGTAGTAAACTATTCTTGAGATAGCACTAACTTTTTTGGAACATAAATTTGAGCTGGGGTTAATTTTGAAAAATAAAACTTATCCCTGTGGAATTCTGAGGTGACTCTAACTACTCTTAAAACTGCCCCTTCCCCCTTGTAATACCTATGCTTACTAACCTGTGTAGAAGAGATGTGTATACTTACTTTTTTTCAGGCCACTCCTGTCTGGTCACATCACACGATCAGACTGGAGCGGCATGAAAATAAGTAAGTACATACATCTTTCTTACACAAATTAGTAAACATAGGTGTTAGGAGGGGGTGGGGGCAGTTTTAAGAGTAATTAGGGTCACCCCAGAATTCCACTTTAAGCCATGGACACAAAAAAACATTTAGAAAAAAAAGGTAGGGAAATAATAAAAGCACAATGCTTGGAAGTATTGGAGAGTGTGCTATACTGATGTTAAACTAATTTAACCCTGACAGCTATCACTTTATCCAAGATAGCAGCAACAGTACCACATTACCAGCAATACAGGAATGCCATGGTACAAACAGCTGTGCTACCCTAGCAACATCAAGAGAGACTTATAATATTATAAGGTAAGTCTTGGCAACAGTGGCGGCTGGTGCTAAAAATTTTTTGGGGGGGGCGCAAACAAACCAATGATGGGGGTTATTATTATGGACACTGACACCTACTTACTATTCCAGCCACTGATATTGGAGGTGCTATAGTGCGGCCCTCTGGAGGTGTCGGGGGCTGGATGTGGCCCTTTATGATGGAGTCCGGTGACCGTACACCGTGTAGAGGGTGTGGGGAAGTGTGATCTCCTCCATCCATCCCACAGATCCCAGTCCCGGCTCCTCTGCAGCTCCCCACTCCCTCCGTCCGGCCCACGTGTAGGGAGGGGAGCCGGCTACGTCAAGCAGAGAGGGGGAGGCGGCACACAGCGCACACCGGACACCCCACCAGTCCGATCCCGGCGATCGGTCGGTATTAGCTCCCCCAATAAACACACACAGAGGGCTGAGTTGAGCAGTGCAGGTCCCGGGACTCACCTCTGAGTCAGGGGTGTCCGGTGCTCATAGCTCTACACCCCGGGGATCGGGTTCCTCTCCGTACTCTGTCCACTGCGTTCAGTATCGGATCCCTCCCTCCGATCCCATCCCCCGCCGCACACCGCCCGATGTTCTCCGAGGAGCAGGCTGGACAGCGGCGGCTCGCGGCTTCTCCGGCGTGGCGGCGAGTCCTCTGTCCTCCTCCCCAGCCAATGGCATGGGGTTTGCTTTTCGGCCAATCAGGAAGCGCGTATCGGACGCGCTTCCTGATTGGCCAGGAGGAGGATCCGTGTGACAATAACGAATTTTCATTCGCTATTGTCACACAAGGGGTGGGCTTGGGACGCACTGCTCTGCGCCCCAGGTCCACCCTTTTTTTTAGCCTGTGAGAGCCTCTGGCTCTAATCACATGGCTAAAAAAAAAAAAAAAATCCCATTGTACTCCATGCGTCCAGCGCCCCGCATGTAGATTAGGGGCCTGGACGCCCCTGCGCCCCATATACACTGGCCGCCACTGCTTGGCAACAATTTAAAGTGTAAGTAAACCCTACCCTAACAAAGGACGTCTCTCACTGTTTCCCTTTTGTATGGTTTGATAAGTTAAAGAATTTCTGTTGATTTTGCCATAATCATTATGTATTGTTGACTTCCGGTACTCTCAGTCTGTGCTTATTATTATCAGTTATATTGTACAGAACAATCTCTGAGGACAACAGAACCATGCACCTCTAAGTTATGGAAAATATGAGAGGGCTGGGATCCATAGTCCTACCTTGTTTCTGTTGCCCTGATACACACAAGGGTGATAAATGTCTCATGGATGTGTACAGGCCAGAAAAGGGTTTTTTGATGTAGGGGGACACATCTCTAGTCCCTGCATTCAAAGGTGGCTCCATAGGACTCTGCAAAAGAAAGCCAACCTCAAACAGGAAACCTGGAGCAGTGGTCATGGCACCAGCTTCAGCTGGAACATAGGCATAAATGAAAAGATACTTAGCATACTCAGTAAGTGTATTAGCAGGGAAGAATGGGGGGGGGGGGATTGTCACGTCCTCCATGTTTATCTCCTTGTTGAGCGCCAAACAAAGGTCACATGAGAGGCCTACCTTGGGGTGGGTTCTTCTGGGCTACACTAGGCACTTTGTACAGGGTCACTGCTTTAACCGCTTAACCACTTGCCGACTGCCCGCTGCAGATATACTGCGGCAGGCTGGCTCGGCTGCATTAAACGCTGTACCTGTACAGCAATCCATGGGAGCGAACCTGGGGGCGCGTGCCACCATTAGCCAGCGGGGAAGTTGACTCACGGGTCGGTGGCCGCGATTGCTGCCCGGCACCCACGATCACTCTCCGTGGAGAGAAAACAGTGGTCTTCTGTTGTAAACACAACAGACTGTTGTTCTCTTAGGAATCAATACAGAGCTCCTGTGTTCCTCCTATTTAAGATCACAGGTCTCTGTGTTGATTCCACAAGCCCATCCCCTCACAGTTAGAAAACACCCCCCTAGGCATACACTTAACTCTTTGATCGCCCCTGAGGTAACCCCTTTCCTGCCAGTGTCATTATTACAGTAACAGTGCATATTTTAGCACTGATTACTGTAGTAATGTCACTGGTCCCCCCAAAAATGTCAAAAATGTCAGTTAGGGGTCCAGGCTGTCCACCGCAATGTCGCAGCCAAGCTAAAAATTGCTGATCACCGCCATTACTAGTAACAAAAAAAAAAAATGAATAAAAATGCCATAAATCTTTCCCCTAGGTTGTAGATGCAATAACGTTTGCGCAAACCAATCAAGATGCACTTATTGGGATTTTGTTTACCAAAAATATGTAGCAGAATAGCAAATTGGCCTAAAATTATGAAAACAATTGATTTTTACATTTTTTTTTTATTGGGAATGTTATATAGCAGAATGTGAAAAATATATATATTTTTTTTTTTTCAGAATTGTTGCTCTTTTTTTTGTTTATAGCGCACAAAAATAAAAATCGTACAGGTGATCAAATACCACCAAAAGAAATCTCTGTATGGGAAAAAAAAGGACATCAATTTTATTTGGATACAGCATCGCACGACTGTGCAATTGTCCTTTAAAGTAATGCAGTGCCGAATTGCAAAAAAATGGCCTGGTCATTAAGGGGGTAAAACCTTCTGGTCCAGAAGTGGTTAAGGACCACCCCACCTACATTAACTGCGGCAGTGCGGCCCTTAAGCGCAAAATCACGTACCTGTACGTGATTGTTTCCATCGGCTCCTGGAGGTGCTCAGGTGCCGCCGGAGCAATGCACCCACTGTGATTGGACACAGCAGGAGCCAATCCGCGGGTCCAGTGGCCGTGATGGCCGCCGGACACCCGTAATCCTTCGATTGTTTGGAGGAATGACAAAACTGCGGTCTGCCTATGTAAACAAGGCAGACCGTCGTTATTTTAGATAGGATGATAGAAATATTGTGTTTCTACTAATCAGGAACACAGATCTCTCTCTTCCTGCAGTTAGTCCACCCCCCCCCCCCACACACAGTTAGAAATATCCCCTAGGAACACACTTAACCTTTTGATCACCCTTGTTGTTTACCTCTTCCCTGCCAGTGTCATTTATACAGTGACAGTGCATTTTTTTTTATCACTGATCCCTGTTTTGGTGTCACTGGTCCCCAAAAAGTGTAACTTAGTGTCAGATTTGTCAGCCGCAATGTCACAGTCCTGCCAAAAATCGCTGATCACCACCATTACTAATAAAAAGTCCATAAATCTATCCCATAGTTTGTAGACGCTATAACTTTTGCGCAAACCAATCAATATATGCTTTTTTTTTTTACCAAAAATATGTAGCAGAATACATATTTGATGAAGAAATGTGATTTTTTACATTTTTATTGGATGTGTTTTATAGCAGAAAGTAAAAATTTTTTTTTTTTTTTTCAAAATTGTCGGCCTTTTTCGTTTATAGCCCAAAAAATAAAAAATTGCAAAGTTGATCAAATACCACCAAAAGAAAGCTCTATTTGTAGGGAAAAAGGACATCAAATTTATTTGGGTACAGTGTCTCATGACCGAGCAATTGTCAGTCAAAGCATCGCAGTGTTGTATCGCAAAAAATGGCCAGGTCAGGAAAGGGGTAAATCCTTCCGGGTCTGAAGTGGTTAAACACAAGGTACCTTCACTTGAACAGATGGATGAACCCTATTAAACTCTCTTGATGTTACTGTACAGCACCATGGTCCCTCGTGCAATCAGGAGGGACACACAAAGCCCTTGCCCTCTCCACCTGTCCAGCGCATTACCGCTACCTCCCTTCCAGTGACAGTATAGGGTCCCGCAGTACACCTAGCATGGATTCCATGCATGCACACTTAACTTTAACTCTTTCCCTTTCCTACCTGTGCAGAGGGTGAAAGCCCCCGGTGGTGCACATCTTCTCCTGTTGCTATGGGAGATAGATCACTACTGAAGGAGTGCCAACAACATCTCCCTTGTTGCAAGAAGCCATCTCACCTGCCACATGTACACACTTATCAACAGGATACTAGAGAAACCTTTGTTACTCTTGGTAAGTACTTGTGTCCTCACGCTATATGAACTCTTGTACCATTATCTTTGTACCCAGATGTGCTTAGAGATCCAAACTGCAACTATACGTGCCGGGTTTTTTGCATTACACCCCTCAATTACTTCAGACCAGGCAAATGTAAAGTTTCAAATGCTTTACTTGAATAAATTACCATGATGACATATACAGACAACAGTCCATAATTAAGTGGAAACATTACCCTAGCATTCCTATTCCCTAACTCAGGTTTGTTACTGCCCCTGCATACCTGCAAAGGAAAGAGTTCATATTTGGCAGACTCCATGGTTGGTGTATTCAGGAGGGACTGCAAGCCAAAGCAATCCTCCTAGGCACTGGAAATCCAGACTCTGGTAGCGGCAAGAATGGGTCTGACCAAACCGGACTGGCCATAACCAAACCATCAGAACAGCAACAAGGACGCAATAGGCATCTAGGAAAACCCACCAAGAAAAACCTGGGAAGCACAATTAACTCCCAACTTCCCAGCTGGGGCAGCATTAAAGTTAAAGCTAAAAGTGCTTAAAATTAAGGTTTAATATCATTTTAAGCAATACCATTCCTATTCCATCAAGCACCTGAACTTTTCAAAGGGGGGATATGATTGGTTGAACTAGGTGGACTTGTGTCTTTTTTCAACCTGGCTAACTACCGTATGTAACAATGATTCATATTTTTAATAGTTTGTCTATAAAAGTTGCCATTATTGTGACAAAACAGACCATTTTAAAAGTAAGCCAGCTCAGCATACAGGCAACAACCATTAATTCATTAACATACCACTCATTTAACAAAATGAACGTTAACTTAAATTGGTTCTAAAGCCTCATATACACAATGAGAATATCAAATGAATGATCGTCCATCTTATTGGGGGGGGGGGGGGTTTAAATGCTAGTCTCATATTGAAAATGAAAAGGTTGCCAAGCATCTCGTACGGCAAAATACAACTTTAGAAATTATGTAATGTGTTCTTTTGTCTTGTATTGTATTGTATTGTATTGTATTGTATTCTTTCATTTCCTTCATTTCCTGGTCTTGCTCTTATGATTTTCTGGGATGAATTCTGTACTAATTAAAGGAAAATCGTACAATCTGGTATTGTACGAGAACATTTTTCGTGTTTGTCCCTTCAGATAGTTTCCAGTGAACTGTCCTGATCAACACTCGAAAGCTGTGTACCATCGATCAGAAAACATTTTCCTTCTGATTTTCTGATGGTGTGTTTTTTTTTTTTTTACCTTAATGCATTCTATGCATTAGGGTAAAAACCCTTCTGTTGCAGAGAATATCCCCACCCCACCCCCCCATCGATCCAACGATGTGCTTACTTTCCTTTCAATCAAATCATATGACAAGAGAGTAGGGGCTGGGCCAAGCCCCGCTGCCTGCGTCAATAGACGCAGACAGGGCAGTTTGGAAGCAAGCCCACAAGAGTGTCCTCATAGAAAGTGTACTTCTATTGGGACACTTGGTGGGGGGAGGAGCCTGAAGTGCCAGTGGGAGATCCCAAAAAAGGAGGATAGGGGATGCTCTGTTCAAAACAGTTGCACAGAGCAGGTAAGTATGGCATGTGTAGTATTTTATTTAAAAAAGGGGGAAGTTGGCTCCATTTTGTAAAAACAGTGGAGTACCCCAAGCTCTGGTCCACTCATGATTGCTCCCATTGTCTAGCCTTGGAGGGGTGGATGTAAATTCATTATACCCTCCCCCCCTTTCTCTTTTTCTCTTTGGCTTGCCCTCACAAATGGATATATCTGATCCCCTGCCTTGCACTGAAATCTTACAACTCTCCCTTTTCTCCTTACTCTTTTCCCTAACCTCTCCCATCCCCATCCTCCACCCCCCCCCCCCCCACCTTTTTTTTATCTCTTTCCCTTTTTCTTCTTTCCTCCACCGCCCTGTCTGGTGGACTTCAAACTAAACAATATCACACAGTCTTCATACAAGGCTAGGCGAACACATGGAACTCCGGCTTTCTAGTTATTAGGTCCTTTTCCTTGCTCCACACCGAGGCCATTGTTCATGCCCAGACTACCTCATCCAGTTCAGATGCTGTACATTTCCCACTCCCACCTTTTCTTTTCTTTCTTAACACCTACGTTTGTAAGGCTGATCTTTGAGGTTCAGTATATGAACACCTTTAAGCAATCATTGGTTAAGGAACCTAACCTTGTGAGAGGTTTCACGGCCTCTGATGAGAATTACCTGCTGACCTACTTAAGGTCTCATTGATTTAACTCATTTATTCATATTGATCATATTCTTTCCAAAGTGATCAGTCTCTATTCCTTTAGTTTTAGTTAGCCAACACCACTGTCTACCAAGCGCTCTTAATCTTTTAAAGTTACCATAACGTGTGTATGATGAAATCTGTAAAACCTAAGAACACTCTGATGCTTAGGCCAATAAACTAAAGCTGGTTATACATGGTTCCATTTTTTTATTTCATCCAACAAGATGAATGAAAAAAAATAAACAGATTCCTCCATCCATACAAACAAAGTGGAGTGAGGATTCCATTGTATTCTGATACCAGGATCGATTGGCTGCAGCCGATGATCAACAAAAGTTCAACAGCAAATGATCAATGTCAGTTCAACAGAAGTTGATCTTACGATAGACTTTTGCCACTCCCTGCTGAACCAGCCGAATTTCAATATGTTTATGGCTAGATTAAACCTGCTCTAAGGCTGGAACCGGCTGAACCACGTATGAGCAGGCTGAATGTACATAGTTGATTGATCAATCAACTTGGGTACAACCAGCATGCCAGATTTTACCTGCAAAAAATTAACTGTCTTCTCCTGGTGGGAATGGCTCCCCCCCACCCTACCTGCCAGGGGAAGACAATGGCCCAGAGGGAGGGATTCTTGCATCAATACTGTCTGGGGAAACCTAGCGAATTTGCTCAGTATATGACTATGTTCAGGCAGTTTAATGATATGATGTAAGTATCAGCATGTCTACTTGTTTTCTTATTAGAAAGGACTAAAATTTAGTTAGTCAGCACAATCTTTTGTCAAAACTGACATTAAGTAATTCAATACGTTGTAAGGTTTTGTATAATTTAATTAAAAAAAGTATGTTTATTAGATTTATACATCATAGTAGAAAAAAAGAAAAATCACTTGCAAAACACCAAAAATAGAACCTATTTTTATAGCAAAACAGGTTTGGACATAATCTGTCCCAGATGTACAACTCATGGATATTTTTATGCAGCATGATCAAGATAAAAAGGCAGGTATTTTTATGTATTTATTTAGCTTAGACGTAATTGGCTTTGTAGTGAGGTACCCCTTCTTTAATCACTCTTTCTTTAGCAGTCATGCATTGATATTCCGATATTGTTCATGTTCTAGTTACAAAAGGAAAAAAAAAACAATTTGTTTTCCCATAGTACTGCGTCTTTTGTGACCACCTGCGGTTTGTGGATGATCCAGCCATGAAATATGTAAGAGTAAATAAATAAAAGTCGATGTTGCCAACATGTGCATTTTATTATACAGTTGAGGGTGAGTTGGGATTACGTGGGTGTGTGGCCTACTTCAGAAACTAAAGCAAAGTGCCATATGGAGAGGTAGGGAATATCTGTTACCCTGACTGTCTCTCTGCATTTGTTTTGGCCAGAGAACAAAGAAACAAATTGAATAAATTTAAATTCCTGATTATTTTTCTTGGACATTTCCTATTGGGGAGTAAGCCATTTGGGACATATATATCACTACACTTGTATTAGTTTTTCCGCTAACATCTCTATTAATGCTGCGCAGCTAAACATTACAACCGGCGAGAAGTGTGATAGAGCTTGATAAATTGTGAGAAAACAGAGCGGGATATTACTTTTCTGCTTAGTTTGGGGTGAGGTTTTTTTGTGGATCAACTGTTCTTTCACAGCCAGGAACATTTGAAGGAATACAGTCAGTTCACACTCTTTTTAATAGCTTTACAGCTTTCAGTTCTGTGGGAGAAAAGCAAGACTACACTGTAGCTAGATGTACTAACAACAAAGGTTATGCCCACTCAGAGTATGTTTATTGGTGTTCTGTTGACAGATTTTTAAGCCAGATTAAAGCACACCTGTGCTTCAGGCTTGCCATGCAGAGTGCGCTACAGATCATATATAGACAAACAACATCATGAACACTAAGAAGCTGTCACAATAAGTCTAGCATAACGTTCTGTTCTGGTTCAGCAATCAGTTAGTTTGCAAAAAACCTTGAAAAATCTCCCATATTCTATTGTTAGGGAGGAACATGCTAGGATGGCACATGTTTGGGGTTCTTTCATAAAGTGGCGTTCTTTAATTAGGTGGCACTTTTGCTACATCTCTTCTCCGTTCTTTCACAGGTAAACTATGCATCTGTGCTACTGCTGCTTCAAATCCACCTAAAACTGAATACTGACTGACTGTGTTTAAGGTCTATATGATAAACTATGCATCTGTGCTGCTGCTTTCACCATCTGTAGCCCTGTTCACATTGTGTGATGCACAAAGTGAAAATTTACAGCAAACTACTTATCAAAACACCATACAGATTGCAGGTGACCTTGTTTCCCCATTCAGCTCTCCTTCATCTTTGTAACATGCACTCTCTATCTCTCCCTTACACCATTGTGTCTTCTCTCCTTAAACTCTATTTTAAGGCGCAAACAGATCACCAGTAATGCTCAGGCAGTCCTTACTGGGCTGGGAGATGGGGGGTATTAAAAGTTCCAATGTAAGTTAATGTCCACTGTGAGAATGCTGCTGGCGGTGGATAGAGAAGCGGCTCTGTTGTAAAATATAAGGGGAGAGAACTACAAGCGCCAATCTAAGTGTAGCATAAAAAAACTTTAATGTAGGATAAAAGCAATATTACTCACAAGAGTAACGTAAATTTAGGCATCAAACAAGATATGGTGGTCTTGTGCATCTGGTGTCCAGGGGGTTCCTCTTGGTCCGAGCGGAGCTGATGCAGGGGAGCAGGGGTCTCCTGTGGGAGGCAGGGGACAGTCCTTGTCCGTAGGCTGCTTTTGCTTCACTCTTCCGCACGTAGAGGGGCTGTGACTTCACTTTCTGGTTGAAGTGCTTCAGACAAACAACAAACTGGTTGTCTGAAGCACTGCAACCAGGAAGTGACGTCACGGCCCCTCTACGTGCGGAAGAATGAAGCAAAAGCAGCCTACGGACCAGGACTGTCCCCTGCCTCCCACAGGAGACCCCTGCTCCCCTGCATCAGCTCCGCTCAGACCAAGAGGGCCCCCTGGACACCAGATGCACAAGACCACCTTATCTTGTTTGATGCCTAAATTCACATTACTCTTGTGAGTAATATTGCTTTTATCCTACATTCAAGTTTTTTATGCTACACTTAGATTGGCGCTTGTGGTTCTCTCCCCTTCTATTTCCTTCAACCCTCTTCTCCACCCCACAGTCTGTATATATCCCCCTCCCTTCTGCCCTCTCCTTATTAATGCACTAATCACCTCCTCCTAATTCTAATCCCACATGCTAATAAAACCATAAGGATAATGAGGCATGTCCCTTCATGTTGATCACACTTCAATATCACCTACCCCACCCTTCTTCTCCTCTTAACCACAGGAGATCTATCCCCAAACCCTGGGCCTCCATTATTTAACTAGTTCCGGACCGCCCACCGCAGATTTACTGCGGCAGGCAGCCCCTTTCTGCGCAAACCGATGTAAGTGTACGTCGGTCACCAGCACGGCTCGGGGGCGTGCGGGAGCGCGCCCTCTGTCCCCGTGATGGTCTGATACGTTACAGAACTGATCAATCATCAGGTGCAGGCCAATGATTTTTGGCCCGGTCCTGGCAATTGGTTCTTACCAATGGCAGACCATCCTGTGTCTGTGTTGTGTAAACACAGGCACAGGAAATGCTGCTCTCTCCCCTCGTGGAGCCCTTTTCGATTTCGGCTTGAGAGGAGAGAGCTCCTAACTGTGAGTACACCAATCATTACACTTACACCACCTCACATTTAACTCTCTGATCACCCCCCCAGTTAACAGTTTCACTCCCTGTCACAGTGCACACTATATATAGTATATAGCTGTTTTGCTGATTTCTGTAATAGTGTGCCTTGTGACTTCATTTAGCATTAGATTCTGTCCCAAATAGGTTTAGGGTACCCACCATCCCCCCCCCCAATAAAGATTTAGTCCCTGATCACCCCCAGTTAACCCCTTCATTGCCCTGTCACAGTGTCACTTTTATAGTGTACAGATCTTTTTTCTGATCACTATATTAGTGTCACAGGTGACATTAGTTAGCATCAATCTAGGACAGCGTTGGATCCCCGCCGCATATTTAGAAATATAATTTAACCCTTTGATTGCCAATGACACACACATACACATACATATGCACACTAAACACCTCCATTATTAGTATAGTGTCTGAACAGATCAATATCTTTGATCTGATCAGAACTTAATTATGCATCCCCAATAGTTTAGGGTCCCTACTAAGGTCAGACGTACCGGACCCCGTTCTGGAGTTGCTGAGGTGAAACAATCGCAGGGTTGTTGTATGGAGCAGAGTGTCGGTACTAGTGCCACTCAACCTTCTGGTTAACTGGCAAGCACCAGCGGCCTAGTACATCCTGGTCATAGGCAAACCAGCACTGCAGTATCACTTGGTGATGTGGTGAGTTCCATAAGTGCAGTTCAAGCTGGTGCGGTGGCTAGCACAAGTAGTGGCCCGCAGCCACTGAGAATTCGAACCCAGGCCCGTAGAGCCCATAGTGTCCTCCCTGATGGGCTGGCAAATGCTGATTGGCAGCCCACAGATTCTGCAGCGCCCTTACTTCCCCCATTCACTGGCCAACCCAGGATTCAGGTGGAAACAGCCAATTTTACTTCCCCTGATTTTTACAAGCTGTTTTTCACAGAAGATCTGTATAGATCTATTGGTTTAAGACCTTTCTGGGCCTATCCCTCAACATGGGCATTACTAAAAGGAGTGAGTTGCGGTTATATTGGTCCACTGACCCAATTCACCATATGCGCGTGTTCTCTACTTCCATGGCCAGGACGAGATACGAGCAAATCCTGCGGTTCATGCACTTCAGTGATAATGAACACTTTCGTCCTTGGGGTGACCCTGAATATGACCGGCTCCACAAAATTGGGCCCCTTTCAATAAACGATTTTCAGCCCTGTTTATCTCCCAACAAGTTGTCTGTATTGATGAGTCCCTGATTATGTTTTCTGGCCGCCTTGCTTTCAAGCAGTTTATCCCCAGCAAGCGTGCCAGATACGGGGTCAAGATGTATAAGCTCTGTGACAGGGCCACAGGCTATGCATGCAGTTTCCGGGATTACGAGGGCAAAGATAACACTGGGGAGCCCCGAACTGCCCAGACTACATAGGGAGCAATATTGTGTGGGACTTGGTGTCACCCTTATTCGGAAAGGGGTACCATTTATATGTGGACAGCTTTTATACAAGCATGCCACTTTTTAGTCACCTGCTTGAATTTCAAATTGGCGCATGTGGCACCGTGCGACCTAATCGCTGGGGCTTCCCCCAACGGCTTGTAGATACCTAACTTAGTCAGGGGGGGAGAAAGCCTGCTTGAAAACAAACAAATTGATTGTAGTGAAGTGGAGGGATACATGGAATGTTTTTGTTCTGTCCTCCATTCACGCAGACACGACAGTGCAAATTTCAACGGTGACTGGTGTTGTTGGGAGGCCCCTCTGCCTCCTTGAATACAACCTTAACATGGGAGGGGTGGACTTAAACGACCAGATGATGGCGCCATACTTAGTTGACCGTAAGGCCAGAAACAAAAAGGTGTCTGTTTATTTATTTAAATTGGCTCTGCTGAACGCATATGTGCTATACAAAGCGTCAGGACGAAGTGAATCCTTCCTACAATTCCAGGAAGAGATAATCAGAGCCCTCCTGTATCCAGGAGGTTCTGCGCCCCAAATTTCTTACCAGATGCAGCGAGCCAGCTACAGGAGAGTCATTTTCTCTATGTCCTCCCGAATACCTCTACCCAAAAGAGTAACCCAAAGAAGATGTCTTTTCTGTAGGAAATGCGGATTTAGGCATGACACCCGTACTTATTGTCCCTCCTGTCCTGGCCTGGCCAACCTGGTCTCTGCATCGGGGATGTTGCCATCACTACCACACACTAGTGGATTATTAGCATGTTGGATGGCAATCGTATTTTGAGAGACCCTAACCTGGAAAGTTACAGGAAAAAAAAGTTACAAAAAAAATTACAAAAAAAGTTACAAAAAAAAAAATAAAATAAAAAAGCCAAAAATAGTTGTCGTTTTACTGAGTTCGTTTTCTGTTCTTACTCTGCTCTTCTACTTCTACTCTTTCTACTTTTACTGTACTTTATTGTTACTTTTTTTCATTGGTAACCATTTTTTACTTTTCAGATACCAATGTAATGTTTTATTTTTACTGTTTTATTGTTAACCATTGTTTTTCCTTGCAGGTACGCCCATCAGCTGCCACACTGATTTACAGTGGGTACGGAAAGTATTCAGACCCCCTAAAATTTTTCACTCTTTGTTATATTGCAGCCATTTGCTAAAATCATTTAGGTTCATTCTTCTTCCTCATGAATGTACACATAGCACCCCATACTGACAAAAAAACACAGAATTGTTGACATTTTTGCAGATTTATTAAAAAAGAAAAACTGAAATATCACATGATCCTAAGTATTCAGACCCTTTGCTGTGACACTCATATATTTAACTCAGGTGCTTTCCATTTCTTCTGATCATCCTTGAGATGGTTCTACACCTTCATTTGAGTCCAGCTGTGTTTGATTATACTGATTGGACTTGATTAGGAAAGCCACACACCTGTCTATATAAGACCTTCCAGATCACAATGCATGTCAGAGCAAATGAGAATCATGAGGTCAAAGGAACTGACTGAAGAGCTCAGAGACAGAATTGTGGCAAGGCACAGATCTGGCCAAGGTTACAAAAAGATTTCTGCTGCACTTAAGGTTCCTAAGAGCACAGTGGCCTCCATAATCCTCAAATGGAAGACGTTTGGGACGACCAGAACCCTTCCTAGAGCTGGCCATCCGGCCAAACTGAGCTATCGGGGGAAAAGAGCCTTGGTGAGAGAGGTAAAGAAGTACCCAAAGATCACTGTGGCTAAGCTCCAGAGATGCAGTCAGGAGATGGGAGAAAGTTGTAGAAAGTCAACCATCACTGCAGCCCTCCACCAGTCGGGGCTTTATGGCAGAGTGGCCCGACGGAAGCCTCTCCTCAGTGTAAGACACATGAAAGCCCGCATGGAGTTTGCTAAAAAAACACCTGAAGGACTCCAAAATGGTAAGAAATAGGATTCTCTGGTCTGATGAGACCAAAATAGAACTTTTTGGCCTTAATTCTAAGCGGTATGTGTGGAGAAAACCAGGCACTGCTCATCATCTGTCCAATACAGTCCCAACAGTGAAGCATGGTGGTGGCAGCATCATGCTGTGGGGGTGTTTTTCAGCTGCAGGGACAGGACGACTGGTTGCAATCGAGGGAAAGATGAATGCGGCCAAGTACAGGGATATCCTGGACAAAAACCTTCTCCAGAGTGCTCTGGACCTCAGACTGGGCCGAAGGTTTACCTTCCAACAAGACAATGACCCTAAGCACACAGCTAAAATAATGAAGGAGTGGCTTCACAACAACTCCGTGACTGTTCTTGAATAGCCCAGCTAGAGCCCTGACTAAAACCCAATTGAGCATCTCTGGAGAGACCTAAAAATGGCTGTCCACCAACGTTTACCATCCAACCTGACAGAACTGGAGAGGATCTGCAAGGAGGAATGGCAGAGGATCCCCACATCCAGGTGTGAAAGACTTGTTGCATCTTTCCCAAAAAGACTCCTGGCTGTATTAGATCAAAAGGGGGCTTCTACTAAATACTGAGCAAAGGGTCTGAATACTTAGGACCATGTGATATTTCAGTTTTTCTTTTTTAATAAATCTGCAACAATGTCAACAATTCTGTGTTTTTCTGTCAGTATGGGGTGCTATGTGTACATTCATGAGGAAGAAGAATGAACTTAAATGATTTTAGCAAATGGCTGCAATATAACAAAGAGTGAAAAATTTAAGGGGGTCTGAATACTTTCCGTACCCACTGTATATATTCTGACAGCAACAGCGTTTGTGCTCAACATATATGTAAATCTATGATGGCAGTGCTGTAGGAGGTGATTTCACCACCGCAGTTAAAAAAAGAAAGGCATACATGGCTTTCATCATGTATGCCCATCATTAGAAGTGAGTGGATGTTGGGGGGGGTCTAATGATGGGTATACCACACATTTTCTGGTGGAGATTTCATCATCCACATTGATTGATGTGGATGCAGAAATCTGTTAGGCTCTCTTTTTTTGTTCAGCCCGCAGGCTGCATGTAAAAAAAAAAACTACACTATATGCCGAACAAGGACCAGCAATGTACTGGTACGTTGCTGGAATTTGAGTGGTTATACCAGGATGATGCCTGCAGATTTAGGCATCATCTTGGTATCGTTTTTTACAGCCAACGGTTGGCTTACATGTGAAAGTGATCCTAGCGGATAATTAGACGCTAGACTGCTTTTACAAGCAGTGGGAGGGGACTCCCCCCTCCTGCCACCTTCCGCGGTTTTTCTCGGGCTCTCCTGTCCCACCGGGTAACCCGAGAGTGCAGCCGGTGGTTACATTGTCTGACCATAGAGCTGATTGGAGACAAGAATGGCTCCAATCATCTCTATGGTCTAAGATACCGTAAGCTACAAGCATTTCACGACTTCGGCTTCACCAGATATAAACAGCGCCATTGGGAGATTGGGAAAGCATCTTATCACACCAATCTTGGTGTGGTCAGATGCTTTAAGGGCAGAGGAGTGATCTAGAGTCTAATAGACCCCAATTTTTTTTAAAAAAAGAGTACCTGTCACTACAGATTCACTGTGATAACAATAAAAATGATTAAAAAAAATGAAAGGTAAGGTGTAAAAATAACATAAAAAAGCAGCATATATTATAATTAAAAAAAATTCAAGCACCCCTGTCACCCCGTGCTTGCACACAAAGACACACACAAGCGTTGGTCTGGTGTCATATGTAAACTGCAATTGCAGCATGCATGTGAGGTATGCCAGGTTGAGGGCAGTAATTATTGCAGTAGACCTCCTCTGTAAGTCTAAAGTGGTAACCTGTAAAGACTTTTAAAGCTTAAAATGCCAGGACAGTTCAAACCCCCCCCCCCCCCCAAATGACCCATTTTTGGAACATAGACACCCAAAGCTATTTGCTGAGAGGCATATTGAGTCCATGGAGTATTTAATATTTTGCCCTAAGTTTTGGGAAAATTACAATTTGTTTTTTTTTTTACACAAAGTTGTCACTAAATTATATATTGCTCACGTATGCCATGGGTATGTGTAACATGACATCCCAAAATACATTCTGCTGCTATCTCCAGGGATACCACATGTGTGAGACTTTTTGGGAGCCTAGCTGTGTACAGAACCCCAAAAACCAATCACCGCCTTCAAGCTTTCTAAGGGCGTAAATTGCACATTTTACTTCCTCACTGCCTATCACAGTTTCGGAGGCCCTGAAATTTCATGATAGCACAAAACCCCCTCAAATGACCCCATTTTGCAAAGTAGACACTCCAAGCTAGTAGCTGAGAGGCATGATGAGTTCATGAAATATTTTATATTTTGCCACAAATTTCGGGAAAATTATTATTATTATTTTTTTTTTTTTTACACAAAGTTGTCACTAAATGATATATTGCTCACACATGCCATGGGTATATGTGAAATAACACCCCAAAATACATTCTGCTGCTTCTCAGGTGCATGCTTTGGCCAATCGTGAGCAATCAATGCACTGCGAGATCACATTATGCATTGTGCATTATGGGGAGCTAACCGGCGGGTGAACTTCGACTCAAACATCGAGCCCATCCCTAGTGGAAATACAGTTGTTAGGTGGTGTCTGGATAGGCTTCTCCAAAGAGAACAGTTTTCAGGGATCGCCTAAAAGAGGACAGAGTAGGAGATAGCTGAACAGATAGGGGTAGGAAAAAAGGAAATGTCCTGGAGGCGAGCATGGAAGGAGGGGACAAGAGAGCTAGAGAGCAGGAGGTGTTGGGAGGAATGAAGAGAACGATTTGGTTAGTATTTTGAGACAAGGTTGCTGATGTAACTGGGGGCCGAATTGTGGATGGCTTTGTAAGTTAATAAGTTAGTACTTTGAATTTGATTCCATGGGTGAGTGGCAGCCAATATAGGGATTGGCAGAGAGGGGTAGCAGACACTGAATGGTTGGTAAGGTGGACCATTTTTAAAATAACGTATGGTTGTGTTGTCTTGTCAGGCTACAAAGTCCCAAATCCAAGTGGGGGATTCTATCTTTCGATGGTAAGTTTAAAAGAATTGCAGAGATCTACAACTGAAATAGGGAAAACAGTCCATGGGACCCTGGATGATCCACACGGCTGGGCTTTGTAAAGTTAATAATCAAACACCATTACTGAAAAAAAGGAATCAAATTTGGGGCCGAACAAGAGACAATTGGAAAAAGGGAAAATATTAAAAAGAAGTTTCTGATGTAATGTGGACAAAATGGAATCCTTGGCATTAGCAAAACAATTCTATGCTTGGTGGAAAGCCAACATAGGACATCAACCTCAAAACACCATCCCTAACGTGAAGCTTTGAAAAATTGCCATCCAACAAAGGTCAACAATCAAATGACAGAGTTAGAACAGTTTTGCCAAGAAGAAGGAAAAACAGTTACAGGATCCCGATGTGAAAGCTGGTAGAGACTTGTAACTGTAACTAAAGTGGTTCTACCATGTATTGACCAAAAGGCAGTGGTGGAGGGGTGCTGGACACGCATTTTCACAGGTTATCAAAATGTTGACTTAGTCATTACTTGTGCCTTGTCGGTCTGTATTCTGCAGCTCATCACAGAGAGGGATACCCTAAGAGTGAACATTCACCCAATATGAGAAATCCAGGTGTACTAGGTCAAAGAGAGTGCCAAATACACAGCACGTGCAGGTATGGGGAGCATGCAAGTCATAAACCCTTGGCACTTGTGACAGTGCTGGTGCTTGACAGCTGTCCACTCGTGTACTCAACACTATGACATGGGGCAGAGACACAATTGTGAGCTGTGTTTCATGACAAAAGTTATTTTAAAAAAGGAGATGTTTATTAGTTGCATATGTTTTTATCTCCTGAGCAATTACATGGTAGTGTAATAGGTCAAAAAGAGCACCAAAGGAGAAATCCTAAGAAGTCGAAAGTCTTTATTGCTCAACTGGTTACAACTGGTTACAATAAGCAGTGCAAAGGGCAGCCAATGCTTTTCAGATGGCAAAAAATCCCCTTGCTACTTTTACCCTACCTTGCAACTTTTACTGTGAATGCCAGCACTGACTGTTGTCTATAACATCCTCTGCCTGCAGATCAGTCTGCTTTGGAGTATTATGGAGTCCATTTAACATTCTACCATTTTACTCAGTCCTGATTAATGGGGATTGTGTGATCCCCGAAACACATTGCCTGTCTTTTGCCCTGCTTGTTGTAACCAGTTGAGCAATAAAGACTTTTGACTCCCAAGGAATTATTCATTTGGCACTCTCTTTGACCAATTACACTGTCATGTATTGAATCAAGGGATAAAAACATGTAACCAACAAATATGTCCTTTTTTACGTTTTTGTTGTGACGCAGGGCTCTCAATTCTGACTCTGCCTCATGCAACTGCATTGGGTACATGAGTGGACAGTTGTCAAGCACCAGGACTGTTACATGCACCAATGGTTCATAATTTGCATGCTCCCTATACCTGCAACTGCTGTGTATTTCATTTTTTCCTGGTAGACAAACAGAGAAAAGGGGAAAAAACATGAAGGTAAGTGTCTACAGCTGGGGAGAGTAAAGTACAGTATTTTAGGTAAAACAATATACGACAATTTTCAGTACATGGTGTACGTATAACACATGGGGTTTATGATTAAAAAGAATGCATGAACACAGCATTACACTTATCTCTAAAAAAAAAAAATACCTTTTCTGTTCACCAACTGAATTAAACCTACAGTACATTTTCTTTAGCAGATCTATATAACAGATAAAAATGTCTACTACTGCAATTTGCTAAGAGAACAACCATTGTTGCGTATGTTGTATCTCTTGTACAGGCCTGAGCCTGGCACGGATTAGCTGGCAGTCAGCCACATGTTAATATTCATCTACAAAATTCCTAAAGCGTGACACCACAAGATTGTGGAACCTCCAAGACTATGTGTTAGTGTGGTTATATATAGGAAGGCCCCAATTTTATAAAACAGTTAACTTTAAAAAAAAAAAAAAAAGTGAACAGAAGGGACTGATCTTTTTATGTTGAAACCAGAGCCAGTTTGGCTTTTTTTTCCTCTGCTAACCTGCCTCCATCAGTGAAATATCAAACTGATGCTATAAAGAAGTTGTGGGTTATTGGCTGGCAAACATTAAACTGTAACCCCTTAGGCCTCTCTAGTTAACCTACAGGTTTATTGCATAATGCAAAGAGCAATGTGCAGAGGGCAGTAGCCTACAGAAACAAATCACGATGCATCTTTCATTAATATGACTTTAGTAAACTGAAACCTGATTAGTTGCCATATGTTCCTTCAAGCTGAATTCCAAGCAAACAGCTAAATATTCAGTCAAATTACAATAATTACTGTATGTCCAGCCACTTTTGTGATTCATACTACACCTGCCAGACAGCCAGGAGGGTGACCCCACTTTCTCCTCTAAAGTTTAGGAATACAATGATGTCATCTGCCTGCCTTCAGCCTAAATATTGGATAACAAGGAAGCAGCAGCACACTGATATATCATCCACCTTGTCCGTTCTGCTGTCTCTTACTGTCGGGCATGCATGTTGTTAGCACATATGCATGCAGCAGAACCGGATTACCTCCTAGTGCTGCAATTCCCTCACGCAGTCTGTGCTATTGTGCTTGGGATCATACGTGGTTGATATTATAAGACAGGGATATTGAATTAAAATTCACAGAGGTGCAGTCAGTAAAATTTTCTTCCAGCAGAGGTCTGAAAATCATGTCAGTACCAGTGGCACATTTTCCCGTGCACCAAACCGCATGTTGCTGTAGCACCATGCGGCTTGGTGTGGCGCGATTTAAAAAAAAAAAAAAAAAAAAAGGTCAAGGACTTCTTTCTCTGTGCTGACCTACTCACGACATGTGCACCTAATGCAAATGCACAGATCTGAACCCAAACTTACATCTGTGTCCTCAGTCACAACTGCACACGATGGTCCCCTCCCCTTCACATCAAGATCCCCTCTTGATGAGTGTCCTCAGCTCCCCCTTTACACCAATCCCCTCCATCCCTTTCATAGTCATGTTCTCAGACTTCCTTGACATCAACCTCCCCAACAGTACTGTCCTCTGCCTCTATTTACATAACCCCCGCCCCCCCCCCCCACATTGCTGCCCTCAGTCCCTCCCCACCCATTACAGTGCTCAGTCATCCACATTACAGCCACCTAACAAAAACATTGTATTTACATTTTTCTCAACCTTTAGTTTACCCCTATCAGCCCTAATTAATTATTTTTTTCCCTCCTTCCCTTAAAGTGTTACTAAACCCAGAACTGTAAAATCAGTCTGTATATGCAGTAAAGCATTGTTGTTATACTCATTGTGGAACCTAAGGGGTTAATCCTCCACATTGTGCCAAAAGGCTGCTTGATCTTGTCTTCTCTGATCCTCCCCTTCTTCCACTGTCCCTAATCCATCTCCTGATAGTACAGAGCCTTGGGGACACTCTGCACCTGCTCGGTTTGGTGTGTATTGCCAGAGAGCTTTTTTTTTTTTAATGGGAGGGTGCATGTGACAAGCACAGGGCCAATCAGCATTGTCCAGACAGAGGGTCAGGGGTCCTGCAGCCTCATAGGACAGTCAGAGTAGAATGAAAACTCCTCCTACAAACTTTAATAAGACTGAAAGAAGTCATAAGACTGCTATATTCTGCTGATTAGAAAAGGTATTTAGCAGGCTGGTAGTACAGAATCTTCTGAACAACTTCTGTACAACCAGCCTGTTGGATTACCCCCATTCAATTAGCACCGTTGGCTAGTGTATTCTGATGGTGGAGTCTTCCTGCTTTCAGAATACTATAGCGGGGAGATTTCCCCATCCACACTGAATGTATGAATGGGGGAATCAAGCCATTTTGTTTACTCTTCTATTGGCAGCCTTGGCTAATATTTTTTTATGTTTAATTATGTAAAGGGGAGGGAGGGTGGAGCCTGAAAGTAATTGAGACTGAGTAATTGACCTGCTACCCTTATCCCTGTGTGGCCTTCCTAGCCCTCCCTAGCTGATGACATACAGCATTCAGTGACAGCTGGTGAGGGCTTGCAGAATGGGTGCCCACTGGCCGGAGAATGGGGAGCGGGAGCGGAGAGCCTGGGAGTAGACTGGATCTGTATTGAACCACTGGGAGCAGCAGGTAACGCGGGGCACCAGAGGCGGGTGAGAGACCGCTTGGCGCCGGAGTGGGGAAGGAGCGAGAGGAGGAGGAGGCGAGTGTTTTGATTGCTGGTGCTTCACCTGGCTGGGCATGGAGAGCTGGGAGTCACGGTCCAGTAGACGAGTCAGCGCTTGGAGGACTCCCGCAGGAGCTCGTGATGCTAGAGGAGAGCAGCCACCATGGAGAATCATGGCCAGATATTAAAATGAGTAGAAGAAACAGAAGAAGAACTGGTGGTCCATACTACAGAAATAAAAGATCTTAGAGTTCGTGGGCTCCCAGAAACATCTCAGGAAGAAGATCTAAGAAGTATAATAAGGAAAGTGTTTTGTCCCCTACTTGGAAGAATGACAGATGCTGAGACTAAAGATTGACAGAGTGCACAGGATCAGAAAACCCCCTAACTTGGCTAGGGAGATCCCAAGAATTGTAATTGTATGATTCCAGTATTATGAAGACAAAGAGCAAATATGGGAAAAATTGCGAAAAGAAAGTCCAGTAAAATATGAAGAGATGGTATTACAGATATTTGCCAACTTGGCTTCAGAAATATTAGCAAGAAGAAGACGTCTGAAACCGCTCCTGGGGTACATGAGATCGCAGAATGCACAGTACTACTGGGGTTTTCCGGCCTGCCTGATAGGAAGGAAAGATGGATGCTCGGTTAGATTAAGGTTTCCAGAGGAGCTAGAAGACTTCTGTAATAAATTAGATCTGACCATACCAAATATGCCAGGATGGTCAGATACAAGGACAGATGAGCCAGTAATGAAAGATCAAAAATGGCATTTAATTCCAAGGAGGAAGAAGACAACAGAAGCAATTAGCTAAAGATAAGTGGAAAGTTGCTCCAGGCTGAAGGGGGGGGGGGGGGCAAGGAGTATGGAAGACTTAAAGACTTAAAGATCTAACGGCTATTTAGAGGGTTAAGTGGGGGTCTATGAAATAAGTAAGTGACAGATATCGGATGAGAGGCCTAGTTTAGGGGTTGGCAGGATACAGCATCTCTTTATATAAGGGGGTTGTATCAAACTGGTGTGCAGGGACAGAGTTCCACCTCAAGGGGAAAGGCTAAATTAGCAGGCAATTCCAAAATGGATATGCCTGCAATCGACCCCAAGGCCAGTAGAGGGTCACAATCCCCAATAATAAGAGCTATAGGGGATGGGTGGGGGGGGGGTTTAGGGGGAATAAGGGAGAATGGGGGTGGGGGGAAGGAACCTCCTAACAAGAATTTTAGAATCACCCTCAGAGTCCCCTCAAACTTTCTAGATTGCTCCCAACATCATCCGACACTCTCCCTCCGCCAGGAAGAAAGAGTATTAATGTGGAGGAAGGTGCGGCGTGGAGGGGGAGAAGGATGGATAAAATAAAGTTTGGATAGAGAACAAGGATGGGTGAAATAAAGTTTTTAACCTATAATGTGAGTGGATTAAACTCACCAGGGAAGAGACATAAAATATTAAAATAAATCAAACAATATGAAGCGGGGATAATATTCCACCAGGAGATGCATTTTTCTCATGAATCAAATATAAAATTATTTTCAAAGGATCACCCAACCTGGTTCTATGGGGACTTAACAACAAAAAGAGCAAAGGGAGTTGCCATTGGAATGGCTAAAAACATACAGTTTTCCCCGGGTGATAGATTGGTTGATCCAGAAGGCAGGTTTTTGCTCCTGAAAGGGAAATTATGTATCACAGAATGCACGTTGGCTAACGTTTACTGTCCCAATAAGAATCCAACAAGGTACCTAAAAAACAATATTAGGGAAATTAATGGATTTCAAAGTGTTTTATGTGATTATGGCAGGGAATTTTAGTTTCTGTATGAACCCCAACATAGATAGTACGTCAAATGCACGGTGGATAAAAAATCAGCAAATCTTGAAAATCAAAAAGAAAATGTTTCAAAATCAATTAACAGATATATGCAGGGTTCAAAAACCTAAAACACTAGAATACACATTTTACTCACCTGTGCATGAGTTGTATTCTAGGATCGACTATATAATGGTAGAACATATATTAGTAGAGGCAGTAGTAAAAACAAATATTGAAATAGCAACGTTAGCGTGCACCAGTAGTCATGATAATAGGGTTACCGGGGGCCCAAAAAAAGTGAAATGTTGGGAGAATAAAATGAAACGGGCGAGTTTTGGGAGGCTACAGTATGGGAAGCTCATATGGCCTATATAAGGGGCATTCTGATATATATGGGAGCGAAAATAAAAGAGGGAGAGAACCAAGAAAAGAGACCTATTAATAAAAAAAATCTACGAATTAGAACAAAAAGTTAAAACAAAGACTCGATAAGGAATTCCAACATGCCCTAGAGATAAAAAGGGACAACCTAAAGAAGCTTATGGAGCAAGAAACAAGGCAAGTTTTTAATAGAATTGCGAAAGAAAGGAATCAATAGGGGAATAAATCAGGAAAATTCCTAGCAAGAATGTTAACGAAGAAACGAAAAAAATAAAAAATTAATTACATAGAGAGAGGTGTTGTTCTCTACCTTGGAAATCGCGAAGGTATTCCAAAGTTATTATAGTTCTTTATATTCGATAAAACAAAAAAAGCCCATATAAAGAAGAAGTAGAAATATCTATAAAGATAAGAGAATCCCTAAGTGTGGCTGGGCTACCCCAAATCGCAGAGGAAAAAATTTGAGGTTCTGGAAAAGCCCATCACAGAAAAGGAGATCAATATGACATTAAAAGAATCAGCATCACAAAAAAGTCCGGGCCCCGATGGGTTTACAACAATTTATTAAAAAAAAAATTAAAGAATAGTTAATAATAACAATGGGTGCATACAATGCCTTGCGAAAGTATTCGGCCCCCTTGAACTTTGCGACCTTTTGCCACATTTCAGGCTTCAAACATAAAGATATAAAACTGTAATTTTTTGTGAAGGATCAACAAAAAGTGGGACACAATCATGAAGTGGAACGAAATTTATTGGATATTTCAAACTTTTTTAACAAATAAAAAACTGAAAAATTGGGCGTGCAAAATTATTCAGCCCCTTTACTTTCAGTGCAGCAAACGCTCTCCAGAAGTTCAGTGAGGATCTCTGAATGATCCAATGTTAACCTAAATGACTAATGATAATAAATAAAATCCACCTGTGTGTAATCAAGTCTCCGTATAAATGCACCTGCACTGTGATAGTCTCAGAGGTCTGTTTAAATCGCAGAGAGCATCATGAAGAACAAGGAACACACCAGGCAGGTCCGAGATACTGTTGTGGAGAAGTTTAAAGCCAGATTTGGATACAAAAAGATTTCCCAAGCTTTAAACATCCCAAGGAGCACTGTGCAAGCGATTAATATTGAAATGGAAGGAGTATCAGACCACTGCAAATCTACGAAGTCCTGGCCGTCCCTCTAATCTTTCAGCTCATACAAGGAGAAGACTGATCAGAGATGCAGCAAAGAGGCCCATGATCACTCTGGATGAACTGCAGAGATCTACAGCTGAGGTGGGAGACTCTGTCCATAGGACAACAATCAGTCGTATACTGCACAAATCTGGCCTTTATGGAAGAGTGGCAAGAAGAAAGCTATTTCTTAAAGATATCCATAAAAAGTGTTGTTTAAAGTTTGCCACAAGCCACCTGGGAGACACACCAAACATGTGGAAGAAGGTGCTCTGGTCAGATGAAACCAAAATCTGAACTTTTTGGCAACAATGCAAAACGGTATGTTTGGCGTAAAAGCAACACAGCTCATCACCCTGAACACACCATCCCCACTGTCAAACATTGTGGTGGCAGCATCATGGTTTGGGCCTGCTTTTCTTCAGCAGGGACAGGGAAGATGGTTAAAATTGATGGGAAGATGGATGGAGCCAAATACAGGACCATTCTGGAAGAAAACCTGATGGAGTCTGCAAAAGACCTGAGACTGGGACGGAGATTTGTTTTCCAACAAGACAATGATCCAAAACATAAAGCAAAATCTACAATGGAATGGTTCACAAATAAACATATCCAGGTGTTAGAATGGCCAAGTCAAAGTCCAGACCTGAATCCAATCGAGAATCTGTGGAAAGAACTGAAAACTGCTGTTCACAAACGCTCTCCATCCAAGCTCACTGAGCTCGAGCTGTCTTGCAAGGAGGAATGGGCAAAAATTTCAGTCTCTCGATGTGCAAAACTGATAGAGACATACCCCAAGCGACTTACAGCTGTAATCGCAGCAAAAGGTGGCGCTACAAAGTATTAACTTAAGGGAACTGAATAATTTTGCACGCCCAATTTTTCAGTTTTTTATTTGTTAAAAGAGTTTGAAATATCCAATAAATTTCATTCCACTTCATGATTGTGTCCCACTTGTTGTTGATTCTTCACAAAAAATTACAGTTTTATATCTTTATGTTTGAAGCCTGAAATGTGGCAAAAGGTCGAAAAGTTCAAGTGGGCTGAATACTTTTGCAAGGCACTGTATTCCAAATGTTACCTATTTCCCTGCCCCAAGTGTATTTCAAGACCTTAAAAAGAATTATATCAACATTTTATTTAGAAAAATAAAAAACAAAGAATACAGTTTTCAGTACTATGTAAAAAAAAAAAGGCAAGGGGGTCTAGCGGTACCAGATGTTAAAAATTACTATAGGGCAATTTTACTTTCATGGGTAATTGAGTGGACAAAAGAAAAAAAGCATGGGTATTACTAGGAAACAAAGTGCGGTGTACAGTTGGGAAAAGTTGTTTGGATTCCACAAAAATTTAGAGCTTTAGATTTGAACACACATATAATGACACAGGAAGTTTTGAAAAACTGGGATATAATTCACATAAAAGCAAACTGGAAGTTTAACTCAACTGTCACGTACCTGATCTAAGGCCGAAATGCAGAGAGGGCTCCCCTTGCGGCTCCAAGTGCGGCACACCCCTGAAGATGGGACAGGAGGTAAAAACGCCCAAAGAAGCACAGGTTGCCAACAGGGTCAGTAGAGTTGGACTGGTGATCACCTGAAAGATGCTAGGCAGATGTCTTCCGGGAGGCTCCAGATCGACTAGCCAAACTTGTGCAATCAGGGAACAGGTGTAGAGGCCAAGCTGAGGGTCAAACACAGACCAGTGTCCAGGGGCACAGACAGGTATAGGAACTTGGCCAAGGTCACAACACAAGGGCAGGTAGAAGGCAATGGCAGAATCCGTGAAACAAGCCGAGCTCATACACTGAAGAGCAGGCAGATAAGTAGCAAGTCCGTAGGCAAAGCCGAGGTCATACACTGAGGAGCAAAACTGGAGCAAGGTAGGTGAGACAAGCCAGAGGGTCAGAGCCGGGAGAGGAGAGCAGACAGGTCAGGAACAAGCCGAGTGACAATGGGGAATCCAAGATAGGTATGCAGATGCTCAGGACACAGAAAGGCTGACGACAGTCCAGCAACTTGATGGAATCAGCAGAGGTCTTATATAGGCCAGCAAATGATCTCATCTATTACATCATTGCAAATATGCGCTCGCTGACACAAGCCATGTGCGCCCATTCGCCAATATTCTGCCAGAACGCAGGCTTGCGGGAATGCACCTGATGCGCCCATTACTAGTACTGGCGGAAATGCCAGTGTCACTATGGCCATTTCCATGACATCACCACTAATTTGATGATGGATTTTTTTCCACCAGGAACGGGGGAATGGATAAAACATGGCAATAAACGGTTGAAAGATACAGTCAATGTTGGGGTAATATGCACAATACAGGAGTTGAAACAAAAAAAAGAAATGTTGTTGATTGATGATTGGTGGTATCTTCAACTGAGGCATTTGTCATAAAGCAACCGCAGCTGATAAGATTGGAAGAGAATCTCTTACCTTTAGAACAGCTGTGTTGCTCTGTAAATGCTAGACACGGCATTGCCCAGATCTTTAAAGCGGAGTTCCAGGCTAGAAAAAATTTTTAAGCTAAAAATACCGCTGGGACAGTCAGAGCAAGTGCATTTAAGCAACGATAGCCTCGGAACTGTCCCCGGTTTCACTTACCTGTAAGAAGAAATATTTACCTTTAAAATGTCCAGCGCTGCCATCCCAGGTGTGGGGAGCTGAAGCCAGAGCTTGTCCTCTTCATGTCCTCTCGGTGACGTTGGAGTCCCAGAATGCCCTGCTCTTCACTTCCGGTGCAGGCGCGTCATCACTGAACAGCTTCTGCGCATGCCCAGAAGCTGTTCAGCAGGGAATGACGCGCCTGCACTGGAAATGAGGAGTGACTCCGGTGCAGGCACATTGACTCCTGGGATCGATGATGCTCATCTCCCAGGAGTCAATGCAAGGAGGAAGTGACGACGTAGGCCACGGCCACAGAGGGAGGAAGAGGAAGGAAGGTAAGTATATTTTCATTAAAAACAAGGTAAGTGAAACAAAAAAAGTTTTAATTATCCAAATCTTTTTTAGGTTCATCCAAGCTAGCGGACGTGCAAAGATAGTTTTATAGGGTGGAACTCCGCTTTAAGATCTTAATGATGCTGGAAGGGCCGAGGACACCGCCATACATCGAAAAATGGGAGAAATGGGTGAATGATCAACACCTAAAGAGTATTAAAAAAACGGTACATAGTTCGTCGGTAGATATAAACACTATACAAATGAACTGTAAGTGCCTCGCTAGATTGTACATTACACCAGATATAGTAAATAAATATCACATAGGTAAATCTAAAAATTGTTGGAGTGGCTGTAAAACAACAGGAAACATGTCTCACATATGGTGGGAATCCCATAAAATAAAGAAATACGGGATAGATTATGGCGGTCTGATTATGTCAGGATTTCGGTGCTAAAAGCCGTACATTCTTTTGCATGGAAATCTGTTGTTTTACATTTTAAAACTCACCTTCCCCTGCGATCCCCTGTCGTCCTCCCCCGCCGTCCTCTCGCTGTGTGCTCGGCCGATGCCGGCACCTGTCTTCAGGTTCCCTTCCCACAGAGCGTTGCGACACAGGGGGGTGGAACCGGCGGAAATTTAAAAAATGTAAATACACCAAATGACATAATACAAAGTTGTGATCCTAACGGATTACACTGTATCATGCCATTTCACCACAGGATTGCTCCTGGTGACTTTTCCAGTGCCCAGTCTGTGCTTTTCCAGTTCTTTGTACCTGGAAAATAGAGAATGACCATGGCGTCCAAAATGCGTTCTTTTTGCACAAAAGCGCTTTTAGAGGAACTGGAAAACAGCGACAGTAAAATGGAGTTACTTGAAGAACTGAGCGATAGCGATTCGTGGGAAAATTAGTCATCAGGTACGGAAAGTGACGACAGCGACGATTCTGATGTCTCTTTCTGGCACATAGCTCCGTTGGAAATTCTGAAGAATCATTTGATATACTTTCCAAATTCCACAAGCTATGTGCCAGAAAGATGGATAATAGGATAACGTCTTCTTGGACGAAACGCCGTCAGGTCGCGGCGTGCTGACGTCATCCCGGAAGTTATCCTAGGAGCGGATGCGCTTTGCCGTCCGGCCGGCGGCTCCCATCCATCGCGATTTTATCTACTATGCTTGTGAGTGTTCTTCTTTTAATTAATAAACCAGTTATTATTTTATTACACTATTGGCGCTTTTTCTTTCACTCAGGCTACATCTTGGTACTGAGTTTCCAGTCAACACCATTGATGCTGTTGGTCCCGGAGCTTCACGCATGATGGGCAAGCGTTATTAGATCTACTGCTTGGATTATTTGTCATCTGGTAAGAGGCCAATAGGGCTTTTGAGTGACGTTTCTGGTTTCTTGGCGATCTGGATTTATCTATTTGCTCATTTGACCTATTTTTTCGGTAAGAGGCTTCACAATTGGTGGTGGTTTGTTCCACATTCCTCTCCTTACACTGGACTATTCACGTTTTACTCATTATTCATTTGGTGAGCTGCTGCACGATTGATAGGGATTCCTTATTGGTGGTGGAAACTTTATTTAATTACGGTATCACACTATGTAAGTTTTTTTCTTTTGCATATTATTCACATTATTCGCTGAGGACTCTGACAACTCCCATCTCCCGGATCTGTGACTATATCTCAGCATACGAATTTGCAGACTTTTAGTGGTTATCCGGTAAGCACATTTCCTACAGAGACCGTGGAGTGTGATCTATGCTTTCAGCGTCAATCAAGTTGTTATATGGGACATTGATTTTTGTTTGGACATTAATTTTTGTTTACCCACTTCACGCAGCGCGGCTTATTTTTCTATACATTATTTGAGGGTGTGGTCGCACTTGAAGTCGCTGCTCTTTATATACTATTCACTTTAGCGCGGTTATTTTTCTCTTTTTATTTTTCTCTTTTTATGTGCCAGAAAGAGACATCAGAATCGTCGCTGTTGTCACTTTCTGTACCTGATGACGAATTTTCCCACAAATCGCTATCGCTCAGTTCTTCAAGTAACTCCATTTCGCTGTCGCGGTTTTCCAGTTCGTCTAAAAACGCTTTTGCGCAAAAAGAACGCTTTTTAGATGCCATGGTCGTTCAGAATTTTCCAGGCACAAAGCACTGGAAAAGCACAGACAGAGCACTGGAAAAGTCACTAGGTGCAATCCTGTGCTGAAATGGCATGATACAGTGTAATCCATTAGGATCACAGCTTTGTATCATGTCATTTATGTATTTACACTTTTGAATTTGACGCCGGTTCCACCCCTCCTGTGTCGCAACGCTCACAGGGAAGGGAACCGGAAGGGAAGTGCCGGCAATCGGCCATGCACAGAGCGGGGAGAGACTGTGAGGACGGCGGGGAGGACGGCGGGGGAATGCAGGAAAGGTGAGTAACATTGCGGGGTAATCCCGAGTGTGGCTCGATGTTACCGCTTTTGGTACTGAAAGTTAACCCCGAGCCACACTCGGGAATACTGCTAAGGAGGTTAAGATAAAAGATATCACAAACATAGAAATTCCAGAAGACCCAGGGGCTTGTTTATTTCATCATACAGATAAGCCAATGAAAGAGTATAAGAACTCCATAATTCCACGCCTAGTGAACGCAGCGAAAAGTCTAATTCCACAATTTTGGCAAAAACAAGAGTGTCCCACAGTAAGAGATTGGGTGAGAAAAATTATCTATTACCTGGGAAAGTTGGAGTTATTACAAAAAAACAACAAAATATATGGAGTTAATGAGAGCTTAGAAAATGAATAAGGAGAGTGAGGACTGGAGATGGAAGGAGGAAAAGGAAAGGGGGGTATTGGGATGGGAGGGGGTTGTTGCATATTGAAAATGTAAGACGTTGAGTTAAACATTTAGAGAGAGAGAGAGTGGGAGAGTGGGAGGGTGCATGAGATCAGCACAGGGCCAATAGGCACTGTCCAGACAGAGGGTCAGGGGTCCTGCAGCCTCATAAGACAGTCAGAGTAAAATGAAAACTCCTCCTACAAGCTTTAATAAGACACTGATAGAAGTCATAAGACTGCTATATACTACTGATTAGAAAAGGTATTTAGCAGGCTGGTTGTACAGAATCTTCTGAACAACTTCTGTACAACCAGCCTGTTGGATTTCCCCCACTCAATCAGCGCCGTTGGTTAGTGTATTCTGATGGTGGAATCTCCCTGCTTTTAGAATACAATAACTCAGCGGGTAGATTTCCCCATCCACATTGAATGTGTAAATGGGGGAATCAAACCATTTTTTGTTACTCTTCTATTGGCAGCCTTGGCTAATTTTTTGCTGTTGATTGTTTCTGTTTAATTTAATTTTTCTAATAAATAAGCTGGAAGTAAAGGATAACTAGTGCTGTCAAAATGCCCCCCACCGCCACCTATGCTGCATAGCCTTTATAAAAGTGAAACACCTTTTTTTAATCTGCTCCACTGCGTTCCTGTGATACAGAGGCTCTGGCATCCCTGTGGAAGTGAGCCGCAGCTGCAGGAGAAGACACCAGAAGGTCCAGCATCAGAGTGCCAGCAGTATAGTCAGTACAGGTACAGTACAGGTCGCTCGGAACATCTCATGTAATTCCCATGGAGAGTAAATTCACTTATAATTTCTCACCCCTGTTTTCATTGTTTATGATTCATTTACAAGATTTATTGCCATATGTATTTTTTCCTTTTTTTTTTTTTGTCTCATGTTTTTATGTGTCTGTATGATTTGTATATATATTTCTTTATTTTCCTTGATCATCTCTCTCTCTCTGCTGTAAAAAACGCAAGATATTCCTAACATTAACTTTTGATCTCTGGCTTGTAGGTGTCTGCATGATTCCCATCCCTGGTTGCCCCTTTGGGATTCTGCTTCCTCTCCTGGTGGCCTCCCGGCACAGGTGGCCCCACTCCCCCCTCGGGGGGTGTGGGGGGCCGGGGGTTCCCTCCCTTTCTTGGGCGGGTTTCCCCCTATCTGGTGTCTCCGCACCGGATCCTGTGTCGGCGCGGCTCTCTTTCCCCCGGTCTGCCCTGTTCCAGGATGGCCGCCGGACCACTTCCGGTCCGCGGGACGATGTCACTTCCGGTTTGCTAGCCGGATGTGGACTTCCCCCCGGGGCGGGGGCTCCTCCCGAGACTGTCACGTTCCTCCATCCATGTCACATGACCGTCCTGGCTCGGGCGGTCCGGTGTAACGTTAGAATTACCTACCCTGTGAGAAAAACCTACCCTCGTCACTTCCGGCCAGGAACAGCTGAGCAGCGCAGCAGTGCGCATGCTCACAGCCCCGGATACCTAAAGGAACAACTGAGGAGCGGACTAGTGCGCATGCGCACTAGTATGAAAATAGCACGGTGTACCGTGAAAAAAACCTACCCACGTGGCGGTTAAATAAATCAACTGTGCGGCAATACGAGTCATCTCCGCTCCTGTCCTGGTCACTTCCCTGCTCTTGGCTAGTAAATATAAAAGCGGCTCTCGGCTCCGTGATTTATGTTTTCATACACCCGCCGCCGCTTTAATATTTACTTGCCGAGAGCAGGGAAGTGACAGGGACAAGAGCTGAGATGAGTCGTATTGCAGCACAGTTGTTTTAATGTACCCGCTGCAATACATACAGTGCCGTGCGCCGGAAGTGATGAGGGGTAGGTTTTTCTCACGGGTAGGTAATTCTCACGGAACACCGGGAGATGTCAGCTGCGGGGGGCAGGTGGAGTCTCTCTCCACCAGTGGGCGAGGGTTGGAGGCAGTTCCTGCTGGGACAGCATGGCGGTATTGGCTCATTAAGGCAGGAGGTGGGGCCTTTTTCTTCCTTATATACCTGGCTTCTCGACCCATGTCCTCAGTCCATACTTCCTGTGGGGAGGCATGTGTGTCGAGTTCTAAAAAGCAGGTATGTTTGATCTCTGATCTCTACATCACTCAATACCACTATACTACAAATTGTAATGTTTTTTATTTCTTCTTCAATACATCCTCTATTTCCTACTTCTGTTTTTACTATTTCAAAATTTTTTTTTTTTCCAGGAGAGACTCTCTCTCCCTTTTTTTGTGTTTTTAAGGAACAAAACTTTCTCTTTTTTTGTTCCATAACATATTTTCCTCCATTTATATAGTCACTCCCACGCATCATCTTTGCCTTGGACATCAGTGACTACAAAAACTCAAGCAGGTATTTGGACTGACAACAAGTCCTCCCTGACCACCTTTATATTTTTTTTTTTTGCTATATATTTTTTTACCTTTTCTTTGAATATTGGTAACCGTTTTGTTTTTTTTTTTTTCTTCTCTCTTTGTTCTGGCTCTTGTTCCCCTTTCCTATCCCCCCTCCCATACCGCCATGTCTCCATCAGGTTCGGCTCCGACCTTCTCAGTGCTCCTGCCCCTTGTGGTCTCTAGGTCAGGATCTGTTTTCCCCTCTGGGGCTTCTGAGTTGGGAGATCTGCAGCACGTGCGATTCGCACAAACCTTTGATCTAAAAACATCAACATTTATATGTAAGTGTACAGCATAAAATGCTCTCTTATGCACATTTTTACTTATTTGATGTTAATAACTAATGTAAATTTTTTCTTTTGCACTATCTGTATAGATATATGTTCTGAGGTATTTTGGACCATATCTCCCCCTGAGGAAGACAAAATAGTTGAAACGCGTAGGGGTTTTTGGGTCCGATACTCAGTTCCTCGGTATATGTGCATGTATGCTATATCTGGAATCTGATCTGCTTTGAGGCCTTTACTAGGCTTGTTGAGGAATGTGTACTTATTTTTCACATTTTGTATTGTCCATATTTTTTTGATCTGTATATGTTAATAAAGACTATATTTTTTAACCTATCTACATCTTCTGCTTTATCTACATCATTATCTGTACGTTGTCTATATTAAAGCATCAAAACATCCCGTTCCCCCGTTTCTTTCCCTGGAGGAGGTCCCTGGCTGGGATCAACCTCACAGGCTATCTTTGTGCCAGCAGTATAGTGATAACTATGCTCCTGTAGTTCAGTATCAATGTAGATTGTAAATTAAAGATATATACAACCATGAGGTAACGTGCACCTTATTATAGGGATCAACTGATTATCGGCAAAGCCGATTATTGGAGGGCCGATATCAACTTTTCCAGATATATCAGTATCGGCCCGAAACTGGCTAATATTACCGATATTTTTGTGACGTCATTCTGCCTTCTTAGGCCGCCTCCCTCGCCTTGGACAGCCTCGTCTGGAGTCAGGACTAGTCTTGCGGGAGTGTATCACAGCCATACACCCACCCACAGCAGCCCGATGCCAGCCAGCCACCCATACCCACAGGCCCTGTACCAGCCAGCCACAGGCACTGTACCAGCGAGCCAGCCAGCCACCCACAGGCCCTGTACCAGCCAGCCAACCACCCACAGGCTCTGTACCAGCCAGCCACAGGCACTGTACAAGCCAGCCACCCACAGGCCCTGTACCAGCCAGCCACTCACAGCCCCTGTACCAGCCACCCACCCACCACAGGGTGCCAGCCAGCCAGCCACCCACCACAGGGTGCCATACATCCAGCCACCCACAGCCCTGTACCAGCCAGCCACCCACATGCCCTGTACCAGCCAGCCACCCACAGCCCCTGTGCCAGCCACCCACACACCACAGGGTGCCAGACAGCCAGCCACCCACCACAGGGTGCCAGACAGCCAGCTAGCCACCAAAGGGTGCCAGCAAGCCACCCACCCACCACAGGGTGTCAGACAGCCAGCCACCCACCACAGGGTGCTAGACAGCCACCACAGGGTGCCAGACAGCCAACCACCCACCACAGCATGCCAGACAGCCAGCCAGCCACCCACCCACCACTGTGTGCCAGACAGCCAGTCACCCACCACAGGGTGCCAGACAGACAGACACCCACCACAGGGTGCCAGCCAGCCAGCCATCCACCACAGGGTTCCAGCAAGCCAGCCACCCACCACAGGGTGCCAGACAGCCAGTCACCCACCACAGGGTGCCAGCCAGCCATCCACCAAAGGGTGTCAGCAAGCCAGCCACCCACCACAGGGTGCCAGGCAGCCAGCCACCCACCACAGGGTGCCAGCAAGCCAGCCATTAAGCATTAAACAAAAATGAACATGTTCAGTACCAGATTTGTGTCAAAAATTTTCTTTATTTTTCAAAAATTTAAATGTACAAAATATCGGCCCATATCGGCCGATACCGATACGATGTGACCAAAATATCGGTATCGGAATCGGCCCTGAAAAAAACATATCGGTCTATCCCTACCTCATTAGACATAACTAGGGTTGAGCGGACACCTAGATGTCCGTGTTCGACGGGTTCGGCCGAACTTTAAAAAAAAGTCCGGGTCCGTGTCCCGGACTTTTACCGAACTTTTCCTGGACACCGAACCCCATTGAAGTCAATGGGGACCCGAACTTTAAGGCACTAAAATGGCTCTAAAACACCAATGGAAAGGGCTAGAGTGCTGCAAATGGCAGCAAAACGTAGTTAAGAGCATGGCAAGTGCTCTGCAAACAAATGTGGATAGGGAAATAACTTAAAACAACAAAAAAAAAACAGAAAAATAAAACAATGTTCTTCATCTCTGAAGGACGAGGCCCATAAGGAGTAGGAGGGAGGTTGAGGTGGTGGTGGATGTGGCGGTGTCATAGGCGTGCGCACAGGGTGTGCCTGGTGTACCTGGGCACACCCTAATCACCTAGGGCAGTGGTTCTCAATTCCGGTCCTCGGGACCCACTAACAGGCCAGATTTTAAGTATTACCTTGGGGGATGCAGACTAGAATACCACAATCACTGAGCAGCAAATGAGATCACCTGTGATGTAATTTAGTTATCTTGCAAACCTGGCCTGTTGGTGGGTCCCGAGGACCGGAGTTGAGAACCACTGACCTAGGGCACATAGCATTATCGCTCTGTTTGCCAGTGAGGAGATGGGAAAGATCTCCCTCGCACCTGCTCTGCTCTATTTCTCTTTGCCAGCAGGGAGAGTAATGTATTGGGGCCATGTACATGTAGGCAAACACATGCATGTGTATTTCAACTTTGGGGTGCACACCCTAATGCAATAGGCTGCGCACACCTATGGGCGGTGTAGGTGGAAGCGGCGGTGGAGGAGGACCAGGGCCGGATTAAGAGCATCATGGTCTTGGTGCTGAGGATTTTGAAGGGCCTTAAGGGCCGTGCCTTGGCATGCACCCAGAGGAGGAAGGGTGCAGCCATGCATGCCTAATTCAACATGGGATGCTGTCTCTGAAGCCCATAAACACATCCATGCATCGGCAACTGTCCCTCCTTGTCCGGCCTTCGCGCTGTGTGGGGAGGTTCTGAGGGTGCTGCCTGGGGAAGCGAGCATAGAAGCCAGACTTCTGTGTTTACAAGTGACAGAAGAGCGGTCACAGTGAATATGGCCAACCCGGGGCCTATATAAAAGGTAGGGGCCTGCATGGAGCTGCAGCTCCAATAGCCCCTACGTTAATCTGGCCCTGAGGAGGAGGACGAGGTAGCCAACACTGCTTCTTTTCACAAATTTTAAATGAGGGTACACCCCAAAAGAGTGAGAAAGAGCAAAAATGGAACAATGGCTGGGTAAGGTCGGTATCCATTGCTATTCTGCACAAGGTACGGAAAAGTCCCGTGGGATCCATGCCTGGTTCATTTTAATGAACGTGAGCTTGTCCACATTGTCTCTGGACAGGCAGCTGCGCTTGTCTGTTATAACACCCCCAGCCGTGCTAAATACCCGTTCAGATAATACACTGGCTGCAGGGCACGCCAGCACCTCCAAGGCGTAAAGGGCAAGCTCAGGCCATGTGCCCAATTTGGAGACCCAGAAGTTGAAGGGGGCAGACCCCTCATTCACTACATGTAGGCGTGTGCACACATACTGCTCCACCATGTTGGTAAAATGCTGCCTCCTGCTAAGACGTTCCATCTGAGCTGCTGGTGCTGCTGTTTGTTGTGGTGTGCTGACAAAGCTTTTCCACATTTCGGCCATGCTAACCCTGCCTTCTGAGGTGCTAGCGGTGCCCTGGTTGAGTTGGCGACCTCCTCCTCCTCTGCCTTGTGCTTCCACTGTGGCCCCGCTGTCAGATGGGAATGCCAGCAGCATCGCGTCTACCAGCGTGCGCTTGTACTCGCGCATCTTGCGATCGCGCTCCAGTGAGTGAATTAAGGACGGTACGTTGTCCTTGTAACGGGGATCCAGCAGCGTGGCCACCCAGTAATCAGCACAAGTTAGAATGTGGGCAACTCGGCGGTCGTTGTGGAGACACTGCAGCATGTAATCGCTCATGTGTGCCAGGCTGCCCAGAGGCGACGAAAGGCTGTCCTCTGTGGGAGGTGTATCGTCCGTGTCCTCTGTATCCCCCCAGCCACGCACCAGTGATGGCCATGAGCTGGCCTGGGTGCCACCCTGCTGTGAACATGGTTCCATCTCCTCCTCCAGCTCCTCCTCCTCCTCATCCTCCTCATCCTCCAGAACTGTGCCCCTGCTGGACAATTGTGTCCCTGGCGTTTGTGTGTGCAGGAACCCACCCTCGGAGCCCCTTGCGAATGACTGCCCTGAAAGCCTTTGAAATGTTACCTCTTCATCCTCCTCCTCCTCCTCCTCATCCTGTGCCACATCCTCTTCCATCATCGCCCGAATTGTTTTTTCAAGGAGGCATAGAAGTGGGATAGTTAAGCTGAGAACGGCATCATTGCCACTGGCCATGTTGGTGGAGTACTCAAAACAGCGCAACAAGGCACACAGGTCTCGCATGGAGGCCCAGTTATTGGTGGTGAAGTGGTGCTGTTCCGCAGAGCGACTCACGCGTGCGTGCTGCAGCTGAAACTCCACTATGGCCTGCTGCTGCTCGCACAGTCTTTCCAGCATGTGCAAGGTGGAGTTCCACCTTGTGGGCACGTCACATATGAGGCGGTGAGCGGGAAGGCCGAAGTTACGCTGCAGCGCTGCCAGGCGAGCAGCAGCAGGGTGAGAACGCCGAAAGTGCGCACAAACGGCCCGCACTTTCTGCAGCAGCTCTGACATATCGGGGTAGTTTTTAAGGAACCTCTGCACCACCAAATTCAGCACATGCGCCAGGCAAGGGATGTGCGTCAAACCGGCTAGGCCCAGAGCTGCTATGAGATTTCTCCCGTTATCGCACACCACCAGGCCGGGCTTGAGGCTCGCTGGCAGCAACCACTCATTTGTTTGCTGTTCCATGCTCCTCCACAACTCCTGCGCGGTGTGTGGTTTGTCCCCCAAACAGGCAAGTTGTAAAACTGCCTGCTGTCGTTTACCCCTGGCCGTGCTGAAGTTGGTGGTGAAGGTGTTACGCTGTCCGGATGAGGAGGCGGTAGAGGATGAGGAAGCGGAGTAGGAGGAGTTAGGAACAGGAGGCAAACCGAAGCGCCCTGCAATCCTCGGTGGTGGAAGGACATGCGCCAAATTGCTATCCGCCTCAGGCCCATCCGCCACTGCATTTACCCAGTGTGCCGTTAGGGAGATATAACGCCCCTGACCGTGCTTACTGGTCCACGTATCGGTAGTTAGGTGGACCTTGGCACAGATGGCGTTGCGCAGTGCACACCTGATTTTTTCCCCCACTTGGTTGTGTAGGGAAGGGATGGCTTGCCTGGAAAAGTAGTGGCGGCTGGGCACGACGTACTGTGGGACAGCCACCGACATAAGGTTTTTAAAACTGTGCGTCTCCACCAGACGGAATGACAGCATTTCAAAGGCCAATAATTTTGAAATGCTGGCATTCAGGGCCAGGGATCGCGGGTGGGTAGGGGGGTACTTCCTCTTCCTCTCAAGTGTTTGGGAGATGGAAATCTGAACGCTTCCACGGGACATTGTGGAGATGGTTGTTGGTGACCCAGGTGGTGGTGTTGCTGACAGATCGTCTGTTTGCGGGGTGGCAGGTGCCGGTATCACTACAGATGTGGCTGGAGCGGCCGAGACTGCAGCAGAAGAGGAAGCAGGATGAGCCAGAGACGTTTCTTGGTTTTGAAAGTGTGTACTCCACTGCAGCTCGTGCTTTGCACTTAGATGCCTGATCATGCAGGTTGTGCTCAGGTTGAGAAGGTTTATGCCTCGCTTCAAGCTCTGATTGCACAGGGTGCAAACCACTCGTGTCCTGTCATCAGCACATTTTCTAAAGAACTTCCACGCTAGAGAACTCCTTTGAGCTGACTTTGGTGCGCTCGTTCCCTTGCTGCGTTGGGCAGTAGCGGGCGTAGTGTCTAGGGCACGGCCGCTCCGCTTCTGCACCCTGCTCCCTCTTCTGCTGTGCTGGTGGCTCTGTGCGACCACCGCCTCTTCCTCCAAACTACTCAGGTCACCTGCATGACGTTCATTCCATGTGGGGTCGAGGACCTCATCGTCCTCCACATCATCTTCCACCCAGTCTTCACCCCTGCCCTCCTTGTCGGTCTCCACAATGCTGAACGCCGCAGCAGTTGGCACCTGCGTTTCGTCATCATCGGAGACGTGCTGCGATGATCCTTGCATGTACTCATCTTGAGAAATAAGTGGTTGGGCATCGCTGCACTCAATCTCTTCCACTTCTGGGGCAGGGCTAGGTGGATGGCCCTGGGAAACCCTGCTGACAGAGTCATCAAAAAGAAGAAGAGACTGCTGTATGGCTTGGGGCTCAGACTGCTTGCCTGATTTGCAAGGGGGTGAGGTGAAAGACGGTTGGACATCGGCTGCAGGTGCCAACTGTGACCTTTCTGCAGTAGACTGGGTGGGAGACAATATGAAGGAACTGGAGGCACTGTCAGCAGCAAACCAATCTACTATCGCCTCCACTTGTTCTGGCCTCATCACTTCTAGGGGCGTATGATGCCCTACCAAATACTGATGCAGGTTCTGTCGCCTACTCACACTTGAGGAAGGTGTTTCACTTGTGCGTGTAGCTGGCACAGATCGACCACGTCCTCTCCTTGCAACAGGAGCTCTAGCAGCAGCACCACCACGACCCAGGCCACGGCCCCTATTTGACGCTCTCCTCATATTTCTGAAATTTAAGATCTTGCCCTAGAAAGGTCTTTATTGAATAGCGGAACAAAAGAACAACAGTATCGCACGGGTGTATCTCACAGTCAAATATGCAAACTATGCCGCAATTTAATGTTTTTTACACCAAAAGGGTGTGTATTGAATAGCGGAATAGGATAAAAAACTGTGTATCTCACACGTACAAACACAGACTAGGCCCGATTAAATTTTTTCCTACCCTAAAGGGAGGATGAGGAAGAGGAGTATGGAACAGGCAGCACCCTCAAATCTTCAGAAGTATGAGATGAACCCCAAAAACTTGGAAAGGTGGATCTCACACGTACCGACACAGACTATTCCGCAATTTAATTGAGCCCCAAAGGTTTTTATTGAATAGCGGAATAGGAAATATGATCAAAAAAAAGTGTATGTTTTTCACACGTACAGAAGCACACTAGGCCCCAATTACTATTGTTTGTACACCTAAAAGGATGGATGAGGAAGAGGAGGAGGAGGAGTATAGAACAGGCAGCACCCTCAAAGCTTCAGAAGTATGAGATGAACCCCAAAAACTTGGAAAGGTGGATCTCACACGTACCGACACAGACTATTCCGCAATTTAATTGAGCCCCAAAGGTTTTTATTGAATAGCGGAATAGGAAATATGATCAAAAAAAAGTGTATGTTTTTCACACGTACAGAAGCACACTAGGCCCCAATTACTATTGTTTGTACACCTAAAAGGATGGATGAGGAGGAGGAGGAGGAGGAGTATAGAACAGGCAGCACCCTCAAAGCTTCAGAAGTATGAGATGGACCCCAAAAACTTGGAAAGGTGAATCTCACACGTACCGACACAGACTATTCCACATTTTAATTGAGCCCCAAAGGTTTTTATAGAATAGCGGAATAGGAAATATGATCAAAAAAAAGTGTATGTTTTTCACACGTACAGAAGCACACTAGGCCCCAATTACTATTGTTTGTACACCTAAAAGGATGGATGAGGAAGAGGAGGAGGAGGAGTATAGAACAGGCAGCACCCTCAAAGCTTCAGAAGTATGAGATGAACCCCAAAAACTTGGAAAGGTGGATCTCACACGTACCGACACAGACTATTCCGCAATTTAATTGAGCCCCAAAGGTTTTTATTGAATAGCGGAATAGGAAATATGATAAAAAAAAAGTGTATGTTTTTCACACGTACAGAAGCACACTAGGCCCCAATTACTATTGTTTGTACACCTAAAAGGATGGATGAGGAGGAGGAGGAGGAGGAGTATAGAACAGGCAGCACCCTCAAAGCTTCAGAAGTATGAGATGAACCCCAAAAACTTGGAAAGGTGGATCTCACACGTACCGACACAGACTATTCCGCAATTTAATTGAGCCCCAAAGGTTTTTATAGAATAGCGGAATAGGAAATATGATCAAAAAAAAGTGTATGTTTTTCACACGTACAGAAGCACACTAGGCCCCAATTACTATTGTTTGTACATCTAAAAGGATGGATGAGGAAGAGGAGGAGGAGGAGTATAGAACAGGCAGCACCCTCAAAGCTTCAGAAGTATGAGATGAACCCCAAAAACTTGGAAAGGTGGATCTCACACGTACCGACACAGACTATTCCGCAATTTAATTGAGCCCCAAAGGTTTTTATTGAATAGCGGAATAGGAAATATGATCAAAAAAAAGTGTATGTTTTTCACACGTACAGAAGCACACTAGGCCCCAATTACTATTGTTTGTACACCTAAAAGGATGGATGAGGAGGAGGAGGAGGAGTATAGAACAGGCAGCACCCTCAAAGCTTCAGAAGTATGAGATGAACCCCAAAAACTTGGAAAGGTGGATCTCACACGTACCGACACAGACTATTCCGCAATTTAATTGAGCCCCAAAGGTTTTTATTGAATAGCGGAATAGGAAATATGATCAAAAAAAAGTGTATGTTTTTCACACGTACAGAAGCACACTAGGCCCCAATTACTATTGTTTGTACACCTAAAAGGATGGATGAGGAGGAGGAGGAGGAGGAGTATAGAACAGGCAGCACCCTCAAAGCTTCAGAAGTATGAGATGAACCCCAAAAACTTGGATAGGTGGATATCACACGTACCGACACAGACTATTCCGCAATTTAATTGAGCCCCAAAGGTTTTTATTGAATAGCGGAATAGGAAATATGATCAAAAAAAAGTGTATGTTTTTCACACGTACAGAAGCACACTAGGCCCCAATTACTATTGTTTGTACACCTAAAAGGATGGATGAGGAGGAGGAGGAGGAGGAGTATAGAACAGGCAGCACCCTCAAAGCTTCAGAAGTATGAGATGAACCCCAAAAACTTGGAAAGGTGGATCTCACACGTACCGACACAGACTATTCCGCAATTTAATTGAGGCCCAAAGGTTTTTATAGAATAGCGGAATAGGAAATATGATCAAAAAAAAGTGTATGTTTTTCACACGTACAGAAGCACACTAGGCCCCAATTACTATTGTTTGTACACCTAAAAGGATGGATGAGGAGGAGGAGGAGGAGTATAGAACAGGCAGCACCCTCAAAGCTTCAGAAGTATGAGATTGTGTTCACTGTACCCCACAAAGATTGTGTTCACTGTACCCCACAAAGATTGTGTTCACTGTACCCCACAAAGATTGTGTTCACTGCACCCCACAAAGATTGTGTTCACTGCACTCCAAAAGGATTGTCTTCACTGCACCCCACAAAGATTGTGTTCACTGTACCCCACAAAGGTTTTGTTCACTGCACCCCACAAAGATTGTGTTCACTGTACCCCACAAAGGTTTTGTTCACTGCACCCCACAAAGATTGTGTTCACTGTACCCCCCAAAGATTTTGTTCACTGCACCCCACAAGGATTGTCTTCACTGCACCCCACAAGGATTGTCTTCACTGCACCCCACAAGGATTGTCTTCACTGCACCCCACAAAGATTGTGTTCACTGTACCCCACAAAGATTTAGTTCACTGCACTCCAAAAGGATTGTCTTCACTGCACCCCACAAAGATTGTGTTCACTGTACCCCACAAAGGTTTTGTTCACTGCACCCCACAAAGATTGTGTTCACTGTACCCCACAAAGGTTTTGTTCACTGCACCCCACAAAAATTGTGTTCACTGTACCCCCCAAAGATTTTGTTCACTGCACCCCACAAGGATTGTCTTCACTGCACCCCACAAGGATTGTCTTCACTGCACCCCACAAGGATTGTCTTCACTGCACCTCACAAAGATTGTGTTCACTGTACCCCACAAAGGTTGTGTTCACTGCACCCCACAAAGGTTTTGTTCACTGCACCCCACAAAGATTGTGTTCACTGCACCCCACAAAGGTTTTGTTCACTGCACCCCACAAATATTGTGTTCACTGTACCCCACAAAGATTGTGTTCACTGTACCCCACAAAGGTTTTGTTCACTGCACCCCACAAAGATTGTGTTTACTGTACCCCACAAAGGTTGTGTTCACTGCACCCCACAAAGGTTTTGTTCACTGCACCCCACAAAGATTGTGTTCACTGCACCCCACAAAGATTGTGTTCACTGTACCCCACAAAGGTTTTGTTCACTGCACCCCACAAAGATTGTGTTCACTGTACCCCACAAAGATTGTGTTCACTGCACTCCAAAAGGATTGTCTTCACTGCACCCCACAAAGATTGTGTTCACTGTACCCCACAAAGATTTTGTTCACTGCAACCCACAAAGATTGTGTTCACTGTACCCCACAAAGATTTTGTTCACTGCACTCCAAAAGGATTGTCTTCACTGCACCCCACAAAGATTGTGTTCACTGTACCCCACAAAGGTTTTGTTCACTGCACCCCACAAAGATTGTGTTCACTGTACCCCACAAAGGTTTTGTTCACTGCACCCCACAAAGCTTGTGTTCACTGTACCCCACAAAGATTGTGTTCACTGTACCCCACAAAGGTTTTGTTCACTGCACCCCACAAGGATTGTCTTCACTGCACCCAAGGATTGTCTTCACTGCACCCCACAAAGATTGTGTTCACTGTACCCCACAAAGATTTTGTTCACTGCACCCCACAAAGATTGTGTTCACTGTACCCCACAAAGATTTTGTTCACTGCACTCCAAAAGGATTGTCTTCACTGCACCCCACAAAGATTGTGTTCACTGTACCCCACAAAGGTTTTGTTCACTGCACCCCACAAAGATTGTGTTCACTGTACCCCCACAAAGGTTTTGTTCACTGCACCCCACAAAGATTTTGTTCACTGCACTCCAAAAGGATTGTGTTCACTGCACCCCAAAAAGATTGTGTTCACTGCAGCCCACACACAGAAAAATGGATGTGGATCACTGACACCTGCCTATCTCCTATCCCACACCACACAGCAATATCGATTGTAGTTTGTAGAACACAGTTTCCCTAAAATTCAGCAGACTCTGTCCCTAACAGGATTGAGAAGAGATCGTAGATCAGGAGAACTAAGTGCAGACCCCACCCCACACAGCAATATCGATTGTAGTTTGTAGAACACTCTGACCCTAAAATTCAGCAGCAGCCTCTCCCTAACAGGATTGAGAAGAGATCGTAGATCAGGATTGAGTGCAGACCCCACCCCCCACACAGCAATATCGATTGTAGTTTGCAGAAGACACTGACCCTATAATTCAGCAGACTCTATCCCTAAAATGCCTACAACTCGCCCTGCCTAAACACTCCGACCTGTCCCTCAATTCTATCCGGACACAAATGGTTTTTTCCTGCCTATCTTTCCCTAATCAGCAGCCAGCACGTTGATGTGTGCTCTGTCCCTGATCTAAGCAGCATAATGACGCCGCTGCGGCTGCCTCGAACTTATAAAGACTTGGTCACATGCTTCAGACGGCCAATCACAGCTACTGAGACATTTGCAGGCATGGCTGGGATGGCTTAAGGCACACCAGTTAAACGATTGTTGATTGGCTGTTGAAAGCCCGCCATGAAAAGAGCGCCAAAGCATGCAAAACCCGGAAATAAAACGACCGAACACGGATTTTTACCCGAATATACAGTAAAGTGTCCGTGTTCGTGTTCGGGTAACAAAAATCCAATTATTCGGTACGAACACGAATAATACAGTCCGTGTTCGCTCAACACTAGACATAACCCACAATAATCTGGCACAGCAGGAGTTCAGCTTTAAAGCGTTTGTTTCCCCAACACTTCCTATTCCTGATTTGTGGCTGTTATAGCATGTATTTGTATGAGAAAGTATCCTGTTCTTTTTGTATTGCTTCCTTTGCGTGGAATCCTTGGTGCTCCTGCCAGTCCCTCGGCTTTCCTGTTAGAAACTGACCATACTGAGCAGGAGAGAACAGCCTGGTCAGTTCTCTAGCTATACTGGGAACTCAATGTGCTCTCCTTTATTGATCAGACTTGTCCTGACACGCCCCAACTGCACAGCCACTCACTGGGAAGCTTAGTGTGCTGCTGATTCTCCTCCCCCCAGCTCTTATGCAGCTGAGAACAGAGGGAATGTGACCAATTATAAAAAAAGGGATAAAAGGTTTTTTTTTTTTTTTTTTTGTTTTTCTTTTTTAATATTTCTATACACAAATGTTTTGGCATCTTGCAGGGATCGGTGCTGATGGCATCATTACACTGTGAGTGTCGGGCGTTGTGGACCCATCTCTGGAGTGTCACTCACAATATATCATCATATTGGGCATCATTTATTCTAAAAGACTGAAGACATCCCATGTTGGAAGATATTACTTTGGGGGACAGTGGCCTAGAGGAGGAGGCAAGTGAGTACTGCAGCCTGAGCTGCTTTTTTCAATTAAAATTTCTTGTGAGGCCTTTAAAAAATAATAAACGTAGCTCATATTTAGGCTTTAACACAGAAAGAAGTTGTTACACAAAAGACTTGTATTTTAGCAATGTGATTTTAAATTTCAAATCTCATTGTACTAGTTAAAAATATATATTTATACAACCCTGGCCAAAAGTTTTGAGAATAACAAAAATATTAATTTTCACAAAGTCTGCTGCCTCAGTTTTTATAAAGGCAATTTGCATATAATCCAGAATGTTACATTGTTATGAATAGTGTTTAGATGAATTAATTGCAAAGTCCCTCTTTGCTATAAAAATGAACTTAATCCCAAAAACAACATTTCCACTGCATTTTAGCCCTGCCACAAAAAGGCCAACTTACATTGTCAGTGGTTCTCTCATTAACACAGGTGTCAGTGTTGATGAGGACAAGGCTGGAAACTACTCTGTAATGCTGACTGGGTCAGAATAACAGACTAGAAGCTTTAAAAAGGAGGGTGGTGCTTGAAATCATTGTCCTTCCTCTGTTAACCATGATTACCTGCAAGTAAACATGTGCAGTCATCATTGCTTTGCACAAAAATGGATTCACAAGCAAGAATATTGCTGCTATTAAGATTGCATCCGAATCAACCATTTATCAGATCATCAAGAACTTCAAGGAGAGAGGTTCAATTCTTGTGAAGAATAGGCATGGGCTGAACACCCCCCTGTTCAGTTCACAGCAAAACTTCTGAATAGGGGAAATGTTTTAATCCAAACTGCAAACCCCATTAAAGTCTATTGGAGCCGAACAGGAAAAATCGAAAGTGCCCATTTTGAAGGTATATATGCAAGTAATTAGCCAAAAAAGGGATATGGGAACCTGGGTACTGCCCTGGGGGACATGTATCAATGCAAAAAACATTTTTAAAATGTATCCTTTTTTCAGGAGCAGTGATTTTAAATATACTTAAAGTGCAACAATAAAAATGAAAACTTCCTTTAAATATAGTGCCTGGGGGGGTCCCTTAATGTGCCACATCTGTAGCATATATCGAACATGCTGCAGAAAAAATGAAATTTCTAAAGAACAAACTAGTCAAATCCATTTAAATTGACTCGCAGATTCAATTTCCGACACCCGGCTGTTGGAAAACATAAAGAAAAAAAATTGCGTAGGGCCCCCTGCTCAAATTTTTTTTAAAAATGGCATGGGGTCCCTCCCAAGATCCATACCAGACCCTTATCCAAGCATGCATCCTGGCAGGTCAGAGAGCTTCTCCCCCCTCCTGAACCATACCAGGCCACATACCCTTAACATGAAGGAGTGGGTGCTTTGGGGCAGGGTGACTGCTTTTGGGTAGGGGGGCATGTTGATGGAGACAAGGGCCTCGTCCCCACAGCTTTGGCTGGCAGTTATAGGGGTCTGTGGGTGGGGGGCTTTTAACAAAGGGGCCACCAGATCCCGCCCCCACCATATGAATAAGTATCAGGTACATCGTATCCCTACCCATTCACCAAAAAATTGTCAAAAAGTAATAAAAACAAGAGACAAGTTTTTGACAATTCCTTTATTAAAAATAAAAAAATAGTGACCCCCGATGTAAATCCATCAATCATGCCACCCGCCAACCTGAAAAATAAAACAAAAATGTTCTGCCTTATGGGATGGCCTCCCACTGAATGCCTCCTCTGTGCTTTGACATTTCTTGTGTAGGTAAGGAACGGGGCCACCTGACTATATCAGCCGGTGGCACCACCCCCTTCTGACATCACAGACTGGTGCATGCTGGGTCTGTGACTTCACAAGGGCGTTGGGTCACAAAGTGACATTGCCAGGTGGCCTCGCCCCTTACCTATATAAGAACTGTCAAAGCGCAGAGAATACATTCAGCAGAAGGCTGTCCCAGGAGGCGGAGCATTTTAGTTTTTTTGGGGGTCGGCAGGCGGCATGATTGACGATGTATTTACATCGAGGAACAATATTTTTTTATTGTGCTGAGCTCACTGCAGGGTGTTTGTTTGGGCGAACACCCTACAAATGCGGGTGTTCAGCGAAAGACTGAACAGGCAATTTTTCAGCCCGAACTCATGCTCGGGCCGAACCGTTCACCCATCCCTAGTGAAAAAGGCTTCAGCTAGCGCCTGGACTGTCTCCTACAGTTGATTCAGCTGTGGGATCGGGGCACCACCAGTGCAGAGTTTGCTCAGGAATGGCAGCAGGCAAGTGTAAGTGCATCTGCACACACACAGTGAGGGGAAGACTTTTGGAGGATTGCCTGCTGTCAAGAAGGGGCAGTCCTGCTTCCTGGTTTGCGTCCTCCAGTCATCTGATTGGGCGGAGGCGCGATTACATCACTCCCGCGCATGCGCTCGGGAGCCGCCGTTCATGGCACAGGGCTCTGAAAGAACGGCACGGGTGGCCGTTCCTTCAGAGCGCATGCGCTGATTATTTCATCGGCTGCATGCACTGTAAATATCTCCTAAACAGTGCATGTTTAGGAGATATTTATAGCACCTATAGGTAAGCCTTAATATAGGCTTACCTATAGGTAAAAGTCTTTAAAGTGGGTTTGCAACCACTTTAATGTAATTGTCAATAAAAAAGCCTTTGACACTTATGAAATGCTTGTAATTATACTTAGGTATACAATAGTAACATCTGACAAAAATATCTAAAAACACTGAAGCAGAAGACTTTGTGAAAATTAATATTTGTGTCATTCTCAAAACTTTTGGCCAGGGCTGTACACAGTATATATACAAAAGACTGGACGATTGGTCAAAGCAGTAGAAACTGCAGTTCAAAAAATGCACCTAGGGAAAAATAATCCTTTGAGAGAGTACAACATTGAGCCAGCACTACATAAGAAAAAGGTTTGGGTGTACTTATTTCAGATGATTGCAAAATGAGCAAACAGTCTGACCAGGCAGTGGGAAAAGTGAATAGAATTCTAGGATGCATCACTAGAGGGATCACCAGCAGGAAGAAGGAGGTTCTGGTTCCCCTATATAGATCTTTAGTGAGACCTCATTTAGAATACTGTGTCCAGTTCTGGAGACCTCAATTACAAAAATAATTTGGTAAGAAAGAATAAGTCCATGGTGCATTCTCTACAAGGTGCCCTTCAGGTCCTAGACTCTTTTTCTCCCATTTCTGGCATGAAGGTCAACTGGAACAAATCCCTCCTGTTTCCTATAGACCCTGCTGCCCAAGCCATGACCTCTCCTAACCTACAGTTCAAGTGGGTTGACCGATTCAACTACCTTGGGGGGGGGGGGTAATTTCCTGTCAGCTTTCAGACTTCCCTGCTCTTAATCTTTCCCCAGTACTGCAAGATATTAAGGTCCAATTGAAAGCATGGGAGAGGCTTTCATTGTTCCTTGTTGGGCGCATCAATCTTTTAAAAATTAAAGTTCTTCCTAAACTCACCTACCTGTTCCAGAATTCCCCCTACTGGCTCCCAAATCATTTTTTTTTATGCGCCTCAACCACATTTTCTCCTCCTTCATTTGGGGCCCCCAATTCCCTAGGTACAAACGATCTACTTTGATGTTACCTACCTAACAAGGGGGCCTTGCCTTTCCAGGCTGCCATAAATACTACCTGGCTATGCAGCTAGTCTTGGCTGCCTGGTGGTTGAACCCTGACCCTGTGAACCCTGCCACGCTGGTAAAGGCTGCAGTGGACCACTTACTGGAAGCCCTTAAGTTTCTTTTATTTAGAGGCGCCCAAGCTCCTTATCCTCTCACCCCCTCTAAAACCACTACAATACGGGTGTGGAAGGTGGGTTTGGTTCTAGAGTCTTACCCTAAATTTGTCTGCTTCTCCCAGTTCCCTTTTGTGGCATTATTAACCCTTACCTCACTTTGATATGCTTCCAGGACCTTAATGTGTAGACCAAATTTGGCATCAAAACAATTTCCCAGGTTACCATCGGTCACTCGTACATAGTGCCTATTTTACCCCCTATAGACTACATAAGATGCAGTCTTCTCACTCATGTTGGTGCCTGTTCCCTTACAATCTTCTATGAGTATTTGCATACTGGCTCTGGTGAAACATGTCATTCCCACTATAGCTGAACATATGCTGTCTAGCCGTCTCCTCTTTTATGCCAGGAAGGCTTTAGCGTTACACTGGAAAAAGTCTTTTGCTCCCTCAATTACTTTTTAGAATCAATTGGTTAACAACAATTTACCTCTTTATGAAGACACCTATGCTAAAAGAGGTTGCCCTGGGAAATACAATAGGGTCTGGTACAAATGGCTGGCTGATCCCTCTACCGCTTCAAAGATGACCATTTAATGAAGGGCACTGTCCAGTCTTAATGTTGTCAGTGAGCCTTAACCATGGGATATCCCCCTCCCTTCTCTGTTAGGTAGCCTTTTTTTTGAGTTGATACATAGCTACAAACCTATGTTTGCTGGAGCTGCACCACTCTTTGTTCCTTAGGCATAATCCCACGTGTAGTTCATGCAAACTACTTGTTACTTCTCTGTTGTTGCCCCTGCATGGGCTTACACCACTGGGATTTAATGTCTGATGAACACTTATTAAACAGTTTTTTTTAAAAAAAAAGAAAGAATGAGTCCAGAGACAAGTAACAAAAATGGTAAAAGGTCTGGGGGAAAACTATATCAAGACCAACTTCAGGAAATTAAAGGGTAAGTCCACCCTAAATCGCTACATCTACATGCATCCACGATCTAACACTAACCTATCTAGCTATGTAAAGAAGAAATCGATATGCATACCTTTTCTGAAGCCGATCCGGTCTGGTCTCCAGTGGTGGAAGCTCTGCAGAGGACACATCCGACAATGGCTGTGAAATGAATGGGAAATCATGTCACCCATAGAGTTACTTTGGGGCTTCCATTGTCGGCTGTGTCCTCTGCACCCGCCTCGCCGATGACAGCTGTGGGACTGGACCGGAGTGACTTCAGAAAAGGTATATATAGCGATTTCTTCTTTACAGGGCTAGAAAGGTTAGTCTTAGATCGTGGATGCCTATAGATGTAGCGATTTTAGTGTTAGGGTGGACATCCCCTTTAATATGTACAGACTGGAGGAAATAAGGGAAAGGGGAGACATGATTGAAACCTTTAAATACATCAAGGGTTCAGGAGGGCAATTGATTGACTTGTGTTTCTGAAAAATCAGACACTGGCTATAGCCAGAAACACTGATCATTGTATTCTGATGGTGGGAAGTCTCCCAGCTATCAGAATACAAAAAGACAGCAGGAGGGTTCCCCTATCCACCTTGAATGTGTGAATTGGGGGAATCAGATCATTTTTATTCGTTCAACCCACTAATCAATGTAAGGGCTGCCTAATGCCCCGTACACACGCGTCGATAGTTGGCCGTGAATTTTCGGCCAACGTCCGATCAGCCGTTTTTCGGCTTGTTAGTATGATGCTTCGGACAACCGACTGGTGTGCAGGCTATAAAATTTTTGTTGGCCGTCACCACAACGGCCGATTTTCCATCAGTCAGTACAGATTTCGGCAGACAAAAATCTGATGAGCAAGACTGGGCATGCTCAGAGATGAAAAAACACACGGAAAGTAAACCAGAACATGACATCACTTCTGAAGTAGATTTTTGTTGGCCGAGAAAATTTGTGTGCAGTCTAGAGCACATTTCAACCAACACAACAACACTGGACAAAAGTCGGCCGATCGGTCGGCCGATAATCGTTGCGTGTGTACGAGGCTTTAGTGTTATGGTCTACCTGCTCATGTGATTGGTCTCAGCGTTGCAATAGGAGAAAATAAAGAAAGAGCAGACAGGTAAACTCACAAAGAGGAAATTATATTTCTGGGGTAGTTTTGTAGATTACAATGTATAGAATGCCCCAGATTGTCATAATTATAAAAGGAATTTTCTTGGCAGTTTTTAAAGTTATAGTTCATTGCATACTGAAAAGGCAAATCAATTGCAAGGTAATTGGAAAGTAAGAGCAAATTATAAAATATGAACGTTTTTTCAGTTTCTTAACAAAAGTGGAGATTCCCTTTAAAAATTAGATTTTTTTACAAGACTTTAAAAATGCCATGTACTCATTTGCTACAAGGACAAAAAGGATGTCACCTTCCGAGGAACATTCATTTTGCTGCCCTTTTTGTGACTCACATAAATCCCATATCAATAATTCATACATGGTTTAATTAAATATCTCCTTTTGTTCTGCTGAATGGGTTAATGCCAACATGAGGTAGTATAATTGATGTTGCCAATACACAAAACAAAAGGCCCTCTTTCCAGCCATGGCCTCCCAAAACCACAATTACCACAGAAAGCATATCTTAAGTAATGCATCTTAAAATTTGCAGGCAATGTTATAAACACAGCTGTGCAAAGGTTAGCGTATAAAAAAAGAATTCTATCCAATTAGCACGCTCCTAGCTGTTTAAAAGCCCCTTTGGCACTTTTACTGTTGTTTTGGTCAGGAACATTTAAATGTCTCTTTTTCCTTTTTCTGTTTCAGATTTTATGCTTTTATGAAAAATGAATTTTCCGTAACATGAATGGGTTTCATTTCCATTTCAACTGACATTTTACTATTTTTCCACTCGAATGCCCTGGATGCTCTTTCATAATTGTATTGTAAATGAACAATTGCCACAGGTGATGAATTAAAGAAATAACTAGTATCATTGCTGTGGCTGGAAGACTTAAACATTATAGAACATACATTCCAAAACTGCCTTCTCTGGCTCTTTATATACACATTCATTAAAGGATTTTGTATCATGTAGAGAGGTTCGCCCTTTAGCTATAAATTTCTTTTTCTGGTTAAGCTGTCAGCTGCAAGAGATGCAAGTTACCTTATAACAACCATCTTCATGGTGCATTTAGCAGACCTTCTGTGTTCCTTCCTGTTCTGTGATATCTGTGTAACAAGGTTAACTTGCAACAATGGCTATTATAGGAATACAGTGCTATGTTCTTTTAATGCTTTCTTACAGTTGCAGTTAATAATTCTGGAACATGAACACTTTTTTTTTTTTTTTTACTGAATTTTTTTTAAAGTTTTTCAGTATAACAAGGGAAATAAAGCAGTACAAAAACTAAATGTGCACTTAAAGCAGAGTTCCGGCCTCAAATACCTTTTAACTAAAAATACCCCTATTATACTAATCCATCGCTCTTTACAGAACCGCTATTCTCATACTTACAAGGTGTACAGTATTGGATTTTAGTCAAAATCTTACTTTTAAAAACGCTGTCTGGGTGCGGCCATCTTAGACGTGGGCATCTGAAGCCGCAGTGTAATCTGCTGTGTCCTTCTTCCTGATTCCAGGGAGTGTTCTGGGCGTTCTTCCTGATTCCAGCCTCCTGGGAGTGATGACAAACAGCTCCCAGGATGCAATGCAAAGGAGGAAGTGATGTCGGTGGCCGTGGCCACAGAGGGGGGAGAAGAAGGAAGTACAATCAAAAATTCCCTAAAAATAAGGAAAGGGACCCCCAAAAAAAATTGAAAATGCCCAATTGTTGATCAGCATAGCGAGCACTCCCGGAATCACTAAAGTTGCAAAATAGTTCGGAACTCCTCTTTATAATAGCAGTACACATTGTACAAATTTCTCTCCCAAAGTGCAAAGTAGGAGCGACAACAGTCCGACACGTGTAATAAAATATAGGAAATACAAAACTTGCAGGACTTCAATTTATAAGAGTGAGATGGTCATCTAAGGCTTTAGGATCACGTGTGTGCAAAAAGATGCCGAAGAAAGAACAACATTCAGACTATCGGGCAATATCGTGCAGTCAAAACCACTGACGTCTCCAGGATTCCATGACCACTTTTTTATGTTCTATAACAGTGGTCTCCTTTTCAATATGAACGCCACATCATACATTTTACTAATATATTCACAGGACAAAAAAAAACCCATTGAGGTCCCTATCAGAGTCCTTCCTTACATCAAGGGCTCAATCAGAGCCTCCCCTTACATCAGGGTCTTTATTAGAGATCCTCATCAGATTACCTTTTTTTACATCATGGTCCCAATAAGAGTTCCCTCTTACATTAAGTTCCCCATCAAAGTCCCCTTTACATCGAGGTCCTCCTCAGGGTCTCCTCTTTCATCAGGGTCCCCGCCAGAGTTCCCCTTAGATAGATAGTAGAGACCACATGTGGCCTCTGCTGAACCTAATCCTCAATCAATACACATTGAAAATACACCACAGACCCTACCTAGGGGCCAGAAAAAATCTTGTAGTGGGCCAAATGTGACCCATGGGCCAAAGTTTGGAGACCCCATTCTATAAAAACAAATTAACAACAGTAGAACTTTCACATTTTCTAGAGGAATTTTCACACAATATGCTGACTTCTGCTGTAACTAATATTTATCAGCTGTTATCACTGCCTAAAGAAGCTCAGGGCTGCTGTTAGAAATCACAGGGCCCTTTACATATGTATATATGTTTGCTAAAATGGCACGGGCATGATGCTTTGCTTCACAGCCATGGAAGAAATTATACCCCCATTGAACAAGACTCATTTAGGTAAAAAGCACTGCTCTACAAGTTTCCCATAACCATGTGCAAAGCACACGATTGCAGTGCGCTAGTGCAGGGTTAAAGCTCTCTGAAGAACAATCCAATTGCTGAACGCTCTTCGGAGAGCAAAGCACTTTGAGCAACTCATTCATTTTTTCAAATTGGTTTTTTAAATGTAATTTTTTTTTGACTGTCCTTTTGGGGGGGGGGGGGCTTTGATGAAAAATCAGGGGCCTAAACAGATCCCTGATGTCTTACTTTTGGGACAAAGAAAGGGAGTTCATTAGTCCTTTTCTCTGCAGCCTCAACTGCACTGGACAGTGAGGGAATGGGAAATGCTCTGTGCTGAGCGGCTTACTGTTCATTCATAAACTGAAGCATAATAAACACAGTTTACTATGCTTCAGTGATGAATTAACACGGGAGCGATCGGTACCGATTACTTACTATGTTCATTGTGGAAAAGCATCTTTTAGGGGTGATGGTGATATCTTGTTAGGAACCTGGACTTTGTAGGATTGATGTTTTTGATCTGATCATCAGGCTTCTGACTCTGTTACTGTCTGCTGTTTGCTCTAACTAGCTGTCTGAGGACTTAAGGTCCCATAGATGGCTCAAAATTCAAATGGCTGGTGGTTCTTCAAGCACCAAACAGCTCGACAAAAGTTAATTTTAAATTTGGCTAAACAAGTTGGAAAATGATAGAGTGAGTGGTGACTGCATCCGCCACCGTTAAGGTATTCAGGAAGTAGGGAGTACTGCAGATGCCTGAATACAATAACCAGCATTGGAGGTCCCTCCATCCATATTTTACCATGAATGGGCAAATCAATTGAGTTTCTCTTGTTCAGCCTTAGGGTTGGTCAGGAGAAAATCTAGCTGTGTATGGCAGTCTTTACACTGCTCTAGCATTTGTTCTGCCTGTTAGTCAACCGTTGACCTTGGCAATGGCAATACACTAGGTTCACCAAACTGTGTGCTACCTAGTGTCTAGAATGATCTTAATATCACAGATCTCCTCTGTTATCATCAAAACTACTCCATCAATTTTAAACAAAGTTACTGTTTTACCACTTTTAGTATTTAAAGGTTGGCAGAGCAGGAAATATGGATCTAAATAGCCATGCACGATAACTGTCTGAGCACTGAAACAACTCATTAAAGCTCTGTGGGTCATATTTGGTCTTTCAGCACATGCCTGCAGTAAGCCCGTTGTTGAGACCCATTAATGCTACCCTGTACTAAAGTGGACATGAAAGAGTAATTACATTACCTCAAATGCATAGACTATATACTGCAAGAATACATGCACCATGAAGTTTTGCTTATGCTTAAAGCCCCTATACAGTCAGACCATAGGATACACTTCAAAAACCTAGTTCTTTAGAAAGCCACCTGGCACCTTGTTATGTCTGTTCTGGTATCCAAACATACTGTATAACAAAAAAGTATCTTTACTTTCCTCAAGTATCTTCTCTTCCACTCTACTGAGCATTTTGCACTAAAATCTCCAAAACTGCTCACATGCTTTCTTTGTGTAGCCAGATGCTGGGCTACAGCAATATGGAGAAGGAGGCCATTGCCTTTTTTGTCTTCTCTCCCTCTACAGCGATACTGATGTTATGCTGCACCATTCCCCTTCGGTCCACTAAAGACAAGCAAGCCTGTAGACATCTTTGCAGAGTGCTGAGAATCTGGGAGTTGTAGTTTGAGATGGCAGCCATATAGTGGGGCCAATTGGCTCCTTACACTACAGACCCCAATTAGCCCTGTGCAGTAGGAGGAGTGAGAGATAATATCTATTAAACTGCCCAGGAAAATTCTTCCTCTTGGCACTGAGGGAGAGAGAGCACCTCTGTCTGAATATTTGCCTGCCAGCAGGAGACTATACCACCAGAGATACAAGCCTGAGACTGGGAGTGAGGACACCAGGGGGCAGCGCAGCAACACCCACATCCCAGCACCTGCTCCGCTGCTGCAGGGAGACCGGGGCATACAATTACCCTCTGCTTCCCACCACTTATCACAGGAGACCTTTGGGGAAAGACTAATGGGGCCCTCCTGCTGCAGCAAGAGGTCACCGCAGCATCCCTGGAACTGGTAAGAGGGCTGTTCTCCCATTGGTGATGCTGCTAGCAGGGACTGAGCCATGGAAAGCAGGACACCAAGTGTACCCAATCCATACTGCACCTATACTGCACTCAATACCATACTTATTCCAAATTTAGACTGTACCTATACCAACCTTATACTGAATTATGCTGAACCTTTAACCAATCTGAACTACATCTACCTTGCACCTGTGTTAACACTATACCTTACCTATACTGCAGGTTAATTGGGACTGTCATTAGGTGCACCTATGCTCTTAAAGGGTCCCAACAATAGCTGTTAGAAGAATATCTCAAAGGACTGCCCCTCCCGTAATAATTATTCTACAAGTCCCCTTTGTTCCCCTGCTACCTCCACCCCCTTTCTACCATCCTCCTTTTCTTTTGGACAGTGCATACCCAGTCAGTCTAGGACTAGCATCACTGCCATAAATTATTCCTGCGCTGTCACACTTTGAATGATAATCGTGCGGTCATGCAACACTGTACCCGAATGACATATTTATCATTTTTTTCACACAAATAGAGCTTCCTTTTGGTGGCAGTTTATCACCACTAGTTTTATTGTTTTGCTAAATAAATGAAAAAAGACTGAAAACCATGTTTTTCTTCTTGTCTGTTATAAGATTTTGCAAATAAATAATTTTTCTTCAAAAATTTAGGCCAACATGTATACTGCTTAATTTCTTTATTTCTTTGGTGAATAATCTAAATCAGTGTATTTTATTTAGTCTGTAGGAGTCAACAAACTATATATATATATATATATATATATATATATATATATATATATATATATATAATGTGAGGGATTAGCTCGGTGGCGGGTGTGGATGACCCCTTTTGGGGTTCGTTACACAGGGAGATAGCCGAGAAGTGGTTGCAAAAAACAGTGTATGAGTTTTATTCTTGCAATTTTTCTTCACACAAGTGCAAGCATAAAAACATCAAAAATAAAATAAAAGACAAAATAAATCCTTGCCACTGTGGGCGGCTACCTTCTCACACACAGGAATCTACCTAAAGAGTCTGTCCCCAACCTACTGTTGGGCAGACTTTGCTGATCCTACAGCAGACCATCAATAGTCCTTTTATTTTCTCTTCACATAGAAATAGTTCATTTTCTCTTCACATAGAAAAACAATCCATGTCCTCACCTTGAGAAGTCTTCAGTCTTTTTACCCTCCTCAGCGCACATCGCTTCAGGAGGCATACGTCTGACTGCTCTCCTATCCCCAGCTCACACAGCTTCAGGAGGCAGCCATCAATAGACTTCCTCTGGACAAATTATAGAGGCCTTAATTTCCTCATTCTGAATAGCTGAAGGTTTTTCAACTTCCTTAAACCTTCCTGCTGGCTCCCTCTGCAGCCGACACCCTATAGTAATTGGTGAATTGTCTAAACCAACAGAAGTGTATCTCCCATCTGTGACAACACTCACAGATTTACCTGACTTCCTGTGACTTCCTGTCACATACCCCCCCCTTGTCTCAACCCTGGGGTTGGGACACAGTTTTACAGGCACGCATGTGTCATGCACTGCTCTTGACTCTCACTGATAAGCCTCCTAGTATCTTCCCAAGTAATGTTCAGTCTATTCGATTCTTTGTCTGCTTCAGCTGCCAGAGATACATCCTTCTGAGCAATCTGCTTTGCTTTTTCCCTCAGCCACTCTCTTTCATGCTGATATGAATTTATTTGCCTCCCCAGTTCATTAACAACTGCTAACCTTTGTTGAAATGCTTGTAGGGGTGGCTCTTTCTTTAAGTCCGTTAGCTTGTCTATATACACTTGTTTTGGCTGATCCTCTCCATCTTCATATAGCCAATTCTCTGTATCTTCAAGCTTCAGGACGAAACTGTTTCCATCATCTTCATTGACAGATTTCTCATAAATGCCACACAGCTTGTCCCTCATCTCATATACATATTCCTCAACTGCATTTTTGGCATCATTTAGCTCCTTCTCAAGTTTGTCCTGCATAACCATCTGTCCTATCCGCCATGGAGGACCGTGATCCATAGGCAACTCAATTGTGCTAGTCTTAATGTCTTCACCAGTCTTGAGCCGCCTTTCTCTGCAATCAATAAATGATTTCCACAAAACTTTGAGAACCTCTGCTTCACTTAGCTTTGTTCCAAGTAATATCTGTACTTTTTCTAGTGGACCTGTTTTGTCTTGATCCACGCTGACTGTTCCCACTACTGTTTCTTTTAAGGTTTGAAGGACCCCTAGAGAGTCTGCATGTATTCTTAAGAATTCTCCTAATTTGGACAGGGACTCTTGACGTCCCTCTGTTACTCGAGTTACCTCTCCATACAGCTGTACACCATCATTGACTCTTTGTTGTAAAAGGGAATGATCTTCTTTCTTGAGCTTGGCTTGCTCTAAGATGCTGTGCAGAGGATATTTCATTTGCGACAACAGGCTGTCACACATTTCTTCAAAGTGACCCCTGTTCCCTTTTCCAGAGACATCAATATCATTCACCAAACATTTCATATTTAGAAGCAGATCTGAAGCATTTGCACTCATCAACTTCTTAAGCTTTTCGCCCTCCTGAGCGAGTCGCAGTAAAGGCCTACTATTTGATTTGATATCCAGTTTATATTTCTTGCCAAACTCTTCACAGAAGTAGCCAACCAAAACATCATCAACTTTCCTTCCACCAACATATGGGTCAAAGGCAACAACACAGTCTATTACAGGTTTCTTCAATGCACTTTCTGCTATTGCACTACTTTTCCCTTGTAGCTACTTTAGTATTTCCGTGATTTGGTTGAATTGCATATCTGCTGAACTATTTGACCGTTCAAGGTCACCTAGTTCCTTTTCTTTATCTGAACTCCCCATGGAATGCATCTCAAGATCACGATCAAACTTTTGCCATCTGTCTTTAACCAGTTCCATTTTGGAAATATTCCCAGAAAGGCACTTATTAATTTGCTTCACGTTTTCATCAACAGTCTTAGTTCTCTCCACTAGGTGGTGTTTGCTTTTTTCTCCAAGCTTTACATCACTTGCCTTCTTCACTAGACTTTCAGCCTGAACTGAGAAATCATCACATTTCTTACACAGCTCCTTTGTTTGCTGAAGTTCTAATGATACATTTTCCAGTGCTTTAAGTCTTTGAAGGAACTGTTTATTCCAGAGGGGTGATTCAAGCAACATGTCATCAAATTTCTGATGCTCACTCAGGACAGACCCCAAAACACAGATCCTTTTAAAAACTGCATCAGGCACACTATCCCGTCTTTGGGAAAGATCCTTTGTCGCCTGTAATTCCTCTTCAAGTTCTTCCAACTGAGTCTTCATCTCTTCTACTTGCTGTTCTAAGGCTCTCTTAGACTTTTCTAGCTCCTGAACGCTTTTTTCAACACCATCCTTGGAGCTGACCAAATCTTCCATCTCTGTACACAGCTGTTTGTTAACTCTTTCTAGTTCAACCTTACACTCTAGAGCTTCCTCCAAGCAGCGAGCCAAGAACAGGGCTTTGCTCTCTTTCTCCCGAGCCTCTGCGTTTGCACGGTCACGTTCTTCTGCATATTTTGCAGACACAGTCTTCTCCTCACCAAGCATCTGATCAAACTTCTTTTGCTTCTTCTCCAGGTTGGACACAATCTGATTCTGGTGATCCAGATCCACACTCAGTTCATCCAATTCCTGCTGAAGTCTTGTCTTGGTCTTCTCAAGCTTGTCATAAGTAGGGATGATCGAACTTTTGAAAAGTTCGGTTCGGCCAGAACATCTGAACTTCACGAAAGTTCGGCCCGGATTTAAGAACCCCATTGAAATCAATGGGACCCGAACTTCGGTAATCAAAAAACACAATTTTTAAGCCCTAAAACCCAATAAATGCCCCTAAAAAGTGCCTAGGGTTCTGGGTCATGCCCCATTATCTATTAATCACACAAAAAATGTTCTTAAAAATTGTCATTTTTGATAAAAAAAGCCAATTATTGAAAAAAAAAAGAAAAAGAGAGATTTTGATTTTGGGATTCTTTGGATTTAGTATCTGGGGGGTCTAAAAAGTGTACATGTGAAGTTTCAGCTCTGTAGCATGTCCAGAACCATAAAAAAAAAAGATTGTTTGTATTAGAAAACTTTCAGCACAGGAGTATGGCTTCGCTGCTGTAACACCTTGCCGGTTTAATAGAAGGCATTTTTTTGGGTTCTTTGCAGTCAGGAAAAACATCTGAACTTGTGTATAGTGGTACTGTGCACAAGTTCTGATGTTTTGCCTGCCTCCAAAAACCCCCAAAAAATGCCAGCAAAAACACACCTGGGCATTTTTTTTTTTTTGACGCTAGCATTTTTTTGGCATTTTTTGGGGTTCTTTTGAGGCAGGCAAAACATCTGAACTTGTGTATAGTGGTGTATATACACACATACATATATTTATATACACACCTAGACATATATAGGTGTGATAGTAGCAGAAATATATGCTTGCGCTAATGAAATCATTTACAGTAATATATTTCTGCTACTATCACACCTATATATGGCTAGGTGTCTATATACATATAATTATGTGTGTATATATACCACTATACACAAGTTCAGATGTTTTGCCTGCCTCAAAAGAACCCCAAAAAATGCCAAAAAAAACGCTAGCATCAAAAAAAAAATGCCCAGGTGTGTTTTTGCTGGCATTTTTTGGGAGTTTTTGGAGGCAGGCAAAACATCAGAACTTGTGCACAGTACCACTATACACAAGTTCAGATGTTTTTCCTGACTGCAAAGAACCCAAAAAAATGCCTGCTTTGAAACCGGCAAGGTGTGAAAACCGAGGAGAGAAGCTAACCCCCTGAGCTGAAAGTTTTCTAATACAAACAATCTTTTTTTTATGGTTCTGGACATGCTACAGAGCTGAAACTTCACAGGTACACCTTTTAGACCCCCCCCCCCCCCCGACACAAAATCACACAAAAAAAGTTCTTAAAAATTGTCATTTTTGATAAAAAAAAGCCAATTATCGAAAAAAAAATTTAAAAAAAGAGATTTTTTGATTTTTACTTTGGATTTCAGATCTGGGGGGTCTAAAAAGTGTACATGTGAAGTTTCAGCTCTGTAGCATGTCCAGAACCATAAAAAAAAGATTGTTTATATTAGAAAACTTTCAGCACAGGAGTATGGCTTCGCTGCTGTAACACCTTGCCGGTTTAATAGAAGGCATTTTTTTGGGTTCTTTGCAGTCAGGAAAAACATCTGAACTTGTGTATAGTGGTACTGTGCACAAGTTCTGATGTTTTGCCTGCCTCCAAAAACCCCCAAAAAATGCCAGCAAAAACACACCTGGGCATTTTCTTTTGACGCTAGCGTTTTTTTTGGCATTTTTTGGGGTTCTTTTGAGGCAGGCAAAACATCTGAACTTGTGTATAGTGGTATATATACACACATACTTATATGTATATAGACACCTAGCCATATATAGGTGTGATAGTAGCAGAAATATATTACTGTAAATGATTTCATTAGCGCAAGCATATATTTCTGCTACTATCACACCTATATATGTCTAGGTGTGTATATAAATATATGTATGTGTGTATATACACCACTATACACAAGTTCAGATGTTTTGCCTGCCTCAAAAGAACCCCAAAAAATGCCAAAAAAAACGCTAGCGTCAAAAAAAAAAAAAAATGTCCAGGTGTGTTTTTGCTGGCATTTTTTGGGGGTTTTTGGAGGCAGGCAGGGACGCTACTGCGCATGTGCGGCGCCTCTAGAACGAGGCTTGGTTCTCGCACATGCGCAGTGTGAGTACGGCGCATGCGCAGTAAGCTAGCGTTGGTGGCGATCGCTGATGACCAGGCGCCATATTTAAATCCCAGAGCTGTCAGCAGTGTTGTGTTTTTACACACTGCTGATACTGGGTGTTCACTTTACCAGAATCGATCGTTTTTTTGGACGTTTGCTGTGCGCTGCCGCTCTGCCTGCTAACCTTTGGTTTGGTGAGTACTGGCCCCAGTTTGGGAGCGCCCCCCCCCCCCTCTTTTTGCTGGTTTTTCTGACATTGCTGTCCGGCTCATTCTTGTAGGTCAGCATCAGAATGGAAGCTACTTTGCCCTCCGGTGGTCAGCCCGCCCCTAACAGGTATCGGGGGCTTCTTGCTGGGGATGCGGGTTATAGGGGGTGGGGGGTAGGAACTCAAGTGTTCCTAGCTTCCTGTCTGTTTTTTCTTTGTTTTCTTTTGTTTACAGCCCTCCTCGTTCAGAGACTAGGCACTCTTCTCAAAGAAGTGAAAGGCGTTCAAGCTCTCGCCACCGGCACTCTACAGGGAAGTCCCGTTCGGGCTCCCATCATCGTAAAGCGTCCACTTCAGCCAGCCACGCACGGAGACCTGACAAAGCAGGTTGCAGGGGCTGTGGCGCTAGTGTCCCGGAGAAGAAGCTTTTCTGTGACAGATGTTTCTCCCAGGCTGCGGGAGAAAGGGATACTTCCGATCAACGCATTGAGGCTTTGGTCAAGAGAGTAGTAAAAGACTCTTTGGCAGAGATGGGTGTCAGTCGTTCTCAAGACACTGCAACGGCCTCCCCAAGCCCTTCCCCTGTAACTCTTCAAGTACAGGAAGGTTTCGAGTCGGCCCATACAAGCCATCAGTCGGTGCTCTTGTCAGGTAGCGACTCTGAAGATGAGGATCCCTGTCTGGGTTTCGAATATGCTTTGGTGCCTTCCCTGGTTAGAGAGACCTTAAATTGGGAGGAGTCTTCTGTTCCCCCTCCCAAGCAAAAGAAGTACTTTAAACAGCTCAACAAGGAGCGTGTTAATTTTCCCTTCCTGGGAGAGTTGGGAGAAATTATTTCGGAGGAGTGGAGAAAGGTGGAACGAAAGAATTCCTTAGTATCCAAGATAGCAAAACTTTACCCCTTCAAAGAGGATGATGTGAAACATCTTGAGTCTCCTCCTCTAGTTGACGCAGCAGTCATGAGACTGGTCAAGCATGTGACCCTTCCCTTAGAGGATACGGTCTCATTTAAAGACCCGTTAGACAGGAGAATGGACTCCGATTTGAAAAGGATCTACCTCACGGCAGGTATGGCCTGCAAACCGGTCCTAGCTTTAGCTGCTCTATCCAAGGTCATGGAATCTTGGGCTGATGTGGTAGACGAATCGGTCAGATCGGTGTCAGAAGAAGTGGCCAGTAGTGCTCCAATCCAGGAGCTTAGGCTGGGCTCGTCGTTCCTTGGGGAGGCTTCCATAGACCTGATCCGTCTATTGGCAAGAGTTATTCTGTCCTCGGTCACAGCGAAGAGAGCCCTTTGGCTCCGCCCTTGGGTTGTGGATCCGGCATCCAAGCAAGTTTGGTGCCGTATTCCCTTTGAGGGGTCCTCTCTTTTTGGGAATAAACTTGACGAGGCCATAACCCGGGCTACGGGCGGTAAGTCTGGGTTTCTTCCCCAGGATCGGCGCCAGTTCAACATCAAGAAAGGACAGCCTACTAGGAAATTCGTTCCTGACCGGGCCAGGGAAGCTCGTTCTTATAGACCTGGTCGTGAGTTCAACCGAAACTGGAGATCCAGACAGTCTTCCAGGAAGACGACAAAGAATGTCTCCTCAGGGGACCGCGAGCCCGCTAAGTCCTTTTGAAGGTGGGCCCGCTCGGACATGTCAGGTGGGCGCACGTCTACGCTCCTTCCGTCATGTCTGGGCGGCTTCGATCCAGGACCCCTGGGCGTCAGGACGGTGTCCTCAGGCCACAAGTGGGTCTTCAAGGAGAGACCAGGCTCAAGGTTCCTGCCTACTGCCATACCGGTCCTAGAAGAAAGGCGTCAGATTTTATTTTCCTACGTCGAAGCTCTCATGGCTCAAGGGGCTGTCATCTCCGTTCCAGAGTCCGAGCGAGGCCAAGGAATATATTCTCCGCTCTTTCTGGTCCAAAAGAAGAACGGATCATGGAGACCAATAATAGATTTGACCTTCTTGAACAAATTCATAAAAAAAGAATGGTTCAAAATGGAGACCCTGTTGTCTATACAGCAATCAGTCCAGCCGGCCGATTGGATGGTGTCCATCGACTTGAAGGACGCCTACTTTCATGTCCCTGTGGCCGAAGATTTTCAAAGGTTTCTCCAGTTCGAAGTGGGAGGATTACATCTTCAATTTATCTGTCTCCCATTCGGGCTCTCAACATCTCCACGGACCTTTTCAAAAATCTTATTGGCCGTGGTAGCCCTACTGAGATTGAGAGGTATCCGACTTCACCACTATTTGGACGATCTCCTCCTGTTGTCCCAAGACAGAGATCAACTATTAGTTCATCTGGAGCAGGTCGTGTCCACTCTCCAAATGTTTGGTTGGTTACTCAACGAGGAGAAGAGCCACCTGATTCCAACTCAGTCCCTGATCTACTTGGGCGCTCTGTTCGACACAGAGAAGGCGACTATCTCTCTTCCAGAGGAAAAAATAGGGACACTTCGAGACAGGATTCGCTTTGCCCTCTCATCCTCTCATCTTCAGGCACGTCAATGCCTGAAGGTGATCGGGACTATGGTCGCAGTAGTCCCAATGGTGAAGTGGGCCCTGTGGAAGATGAGACCCTTTCAGAAGGGATTCCTGCAGCAATGGGATACGTGGCATCTGGATCAACGCATCTTCTTGACCCCTTCCATGAGAGCGAGTCTCCCTTGGTGGTTATGCAGAGACCACCTGCTGAACTGCCACTCTCTGAAGCCAGCTCCGTGGGTAGTGATCACCTCGGATGCCAGCAACGTAGGCTGGGGTGCCCACTGTTGGTCGGAGGTGGCACAGGGCAGGTGGGAGTTCTCCACTCGAGGAATAGTGTCCAACATACTGGAACTCCGAGCAGCATTCCAAGCTCTTCTGGCTTTTTCTCACCTGACAAAAGACCAACCTGTCATGCTACGTCTGGACAACACCTCAGCAGTGGCATACGTCAGGAAGCAAGGGGGAACGCGCAGCTGGTCCCTATTGAGGGAAGTGGAGCCGATTATGTCCTGGGCACAAAGAAATCTCTCGAATCTTTCAGCGGTTTATGTTCCAGGAGCCCAGAATGTCAAAGCAGACTTCCTGTCCAGAGTGGACCTGGACAACAACGAGTGGTCCCTTCACAAGGAAACATTCGACTGGATTGTAACACTAGGGTTCTCTCCAGAGGTAGACCTCTTCGCCTCCCCCTGCAATTTCAAACTGCCGAAGTACTATACAAGATTCAGAGATCCACAAGCATCAGGGATGGACGCACTCTCGGATCAGTGGAGATTCCGCAGGGCATACGCCTTCCCACCAATTCCGATTGTGTTACAGTTCCTTCGGAGACTCAGGGCGGAGCCAGTGGAGATAGTGGCGGTGATTCCCTTTTGGCCAAACAGGCCATGGTTTCCTCTCCTGACGCTACTCAGTGTCCAAGACCCAATCCCACTACCCTTCAGACCGGATCTGTTGTCCCAGGGGTCTGTACTCCATCCATGCCCGGACCGTCTACACCTCAGGGTCTGGATGTTGAAAGGAGGAGGTTACAGGCTTTAGGCTGTCCAGAAACGGCGATTTCTACATTGCTTAGTGCTAGAAGAAACTCAACGAACAGAGTTTATCAGAGAATCTGGGAAAAATTTTCTGCACAGTTGGCTACAAGGCCTGATCCTCAATATTCCATTAAGATCCAGGACGTATTGAGCTTTCTCCAATCAGGATTGGACTTGCCTCTATCAGTGAGTTCGCTCAGAGTCCAGGTCTCGGCTATTTCCGCTTTTACAGGGATCTCCTGGGCCACTCATGCCTTAATTCGTCAATTTTTCCAAGGAGCAGTGAGAATCAGACCTCAGAGGAAACCCAGGTTTCCCAAGTGGGATCTGCCTCTAGTTCTGGATTTCCTGGCGGGTCAGATTCAAGACATGTCTGATTCCTTGACCATAAGAGAGCTTACCCTGATAACAGTGTTTCTGGTAGCTGTAACCTCAGCAAAAAGAGCGTCGGAAATTGGGTCCTTTGGGACACAAGAGCCTTTCTTAACATTTTTTTCCTGACAGAGTGGTGCTCATTCCCATGCTGGATGCGAGACCAAAGAGGACTTCTGTCTTCCATGAAAACATAGAGACAGTGTTACCGACCTTTAGACAGGAAGAGGAAGAATCTTCGGTTCAGCCGCTGGATGTTGGAAAGTGTATTAAGAAATATTTAGATGCCACTTCCTCTTTTAGAAAATCGGAACATCTTTTTGTTACCTTCTATGGTAAAAACAAAGGTTCAAAAGCCTCGACGAGATCCATTTCCTCTTGGATCATCCAGACCATCCAGTGGGCTTATAGGGCTAAGGGCTTGACCCCTCCAGCAGTAGTTACAGCTCATTCGACGCGGAGCATCTCTACCTCCTGGGCAGTATCCAGACATGTGGCTCCTGAAGTCATCTGCAGAGCAGCATCGTGGTCCTCTATTAACACATTTTTGTCCCATTACTGTGTTGAGCCAGCGCCTCTTTCATCTGTGAATTTTGGTTTGCAAGTCCTGTCTGTTTGACAAAATGCATTAAACTTTTCTGTTCAGCACCTGCCCACCCTGTGTGTACGGCGAGTTATTTCCCGATACGTATGCTGCCATGGAGTCTGTCAGGAAAACGGAAAATTTATATCAAATACTTACCGTAATTTTCCTTTCTTGATGGACTCCATGGCAGCAGGAGTTCCCTCCCGGATTTCTGTGGAGGATAGTTACAGAACACGTGTGCTGAACAGGAGCAAAGATTTATGGGAGTGAGGTCCTATGGGTAGGTTTGGAGGCGGGGCCAAACCCGATACGTATGCTGCCATGGAGTCCATCAGGAAAGGAAAATTACGGTAAGTATTTGATATAAATTTTCAGTTTTTTTATGGTTCTGGACATGCTACAGAGCTGAAACTTCACATGTACACTTTTTAGACCCCCCAGATCTGAAATCCAAAGTAAAAATCAAAAAATCTCTTTTTTTTAAAATTTTTTCAATAATTGGCTTTTTTATCAAAAATGACAATTTTTAAGAACTTTTTTTGTGTGATTTTCTGTCTGGGGGGGTCTAAAAGGTGTACCTGTGAAATTTCAGCTCTGTAGCATGTCCAGAACCAGAAAAAAAAGGATTGTTTGTATTAGAAAACTTTCAGCTCAGGGGGTTAGCTTCTCTCCTCGGTTTTCACACCTTGCCGGTTTCAAAGCAGGCATTTTTTTGGGTTCTTTGCAGTCAGGAAAAACATCTGAACTTGTGTATAGTGGTACTGTGCACAAGTTCTGATGTTTTGCCTGCCTCCAAAAACTCCCAAAAAATGCCAGCAAAAACACACCTGGGCATTTTTTTTTTTGACGCTAGCGTTTTTTTTTGGCATTTTTTGGGGTTCTTTTGAGGCAGGCAAAACATCTGAACTTGTGTATAGTGGTATATATACACACATAATTATATGTATATAGACACCTAACCATATATAGGTGTGATAGTAGCAGAAATATATTACTGTAAATGATTTCATTAGCGCAAGCATATATTTCTGCTACTATCACACCTATATATGTCTAGGGGTATATATACAGACATATATGTGTATATATACCCCTATACACATGTTCAGATGTCATGTCTGACATCAAACATGTCCTCAAAAAAGCACTGGCAGTGGCAGCCCCTGCAGCATGAAAAATGCTTGGCTGGTGAGAAGCCATATTCCTGTCCCGAAGCAATTCAGAGAAATTATCATTTCTCTATAGCGGTCACCCTGCTATGGAAGGGTTTTGTCACCCTTCCATAGCAGTCACTGTCAGTTAACCCTACACTATACTACGGTCCCCTTACACTTAACACTTTCCCTACAGAAACTACATTTTTGAAGCTAACTTAAGTGTAAAGGAGCACTCTAACTACACTAGATATCCCTTTCCTCACACTAATAAATGCTAAATGACACTTTTAAAGTAAAATTAACAGAACTGCTTCCACTCTCTTCCATGTCCAGTATAACAATGCTAGGAATATGGAGGGGGCGATCTTATATACTGGGGGGCATATTCACTAATGATTGGTCTAGGGACCCCCTAGTCACTCCAATCACATTCCTAGCATTCTCCTGCCCCCTCAATTGGCTTTTGCTAATGGTTCTGGTCCAATCACGGGCTTTTAAAGCCCATTTCCTGAAGCATTGCATTTTGGTCGGTTCTGGTTGCCGAATTCCGAACTTTTTGGGCAAAAAGTTCTAAATTCGGCCGAACCTCGAACACCCAATGTTCGGGCCGAACCAATGGTGGACCCGAACCGTTCGATCATCCCTAGTCATAAACAGCTGTTTTTTTCTCATAGCGTTGATTAGCAGCTTCAAGGTCTTTCTGCAGTTTCTTTTTCACATCTTCAACACTCTCTAATGAACAAATGCTTTCTTCCATTCGTTTATTCATATCTGCTATCTGAGCTTGCAGTGTTGCGACTTGCTCTAATAGGTTTTTTTTTGCTTCCTCCTCTTTTAATTGTTCCAGGATGCCATTTTTCTCATCTTCCATTTGTTTGAGATTTGTGCTAAAACTCAGCCTCTCTTCCTGCAAGAGCAGCTGCGATTCAAAGATAGAGAAATCTTTGGCAATTTCTCTAGATTTGCTGTCTGTTTGAGAAAGCTGATAGTGACATTGTCCAACTCAACCTGCAGTCGGTTTGCCTTCTCTGACAGCTTAGTACCCAATCGGTCACTTTCTGACACCTTAACTTGCGATTCCTGCAGCTGTGCCTCTACTTTTTTCCTCTTGTGTTCAGAATCTCCTTTTCCCTGCATAAGAGCCTTCACCTCATTGGCTAGTTTCTGGGAATGAGAATGTAATTCTGCCACACAGGCTTCTTTCTTCTTTAACTGCTGCTGGACACGTTGGGCTTCAGCTTTCCAATTTTCACAGTCTATACGTAATTCATCTACCACATTGCTCAAAGTGGTGAGCTCATATACAGTACTCAGTAATTTAGCCTCTCTCTCATTTTTCTCCTTGTAGCTGAGAGACAAGGTAGTTTTCAGAGAGACATTCTGTTCCTGCAAAGTCTGAATTTCCATTTCCATGAGGATGATATCTTTCTCCATTATAGTCTCTCTCCGGTTTTCAACTCGGAAAAAAGAAGAGCAGTGGTTTCTTCCCACTATAAGTGTACCTCCAGGGCTTATTCCTTTTCCTCCATTCTCAGTTGCAAGGTATCCAGCTCAGCCCTGCACACATACTCGGTTTCCTCCAAACCGAGGGCCTCCATCTGCTGCCGGTGTCTCTGTTTCCAGCCTGCCATGCTCTCTTGGTGAGCTGCCATGCTCTCTTGATGAGCCTGTTGTTGAGCTGCAACGCTCCGCTGAAGATCTGCATTTGCCCCAGTGTTGCTAGGGACAACAACCTTTCTCTTTAGCAGACTCCGTTCAGGCATGGATGGGGCTCGTTCAGGCGGTAACATCCCCATCCATCCATAGAATTCGGTCTCTCATTTCAGCTATCTTTGCTGCTTTCAGGCGTTTTGAGCGCCCCATCTTCAGTCACTTCCCCACAAATTTCTCAAAGTCCAGAAAAAAAAATTGAGACCACTGTCTCTTTAAATCAAGTAGCTTTTCTCTCTCTTGCAGGATCTCCTCTCCTGCACACACAGACCGTGCAGTCTTATGCACCAGATAAAGTTCATAGGACAGATGAACGTCTTTGCAGGGATCTCTGCTTCTGCCCAACGCATACCTCCACCAAATGTGAGGGATTAGCTCAGTGGCGGGTTTGGATGACCCCTTTTCGGGTTCGTTACATGGGGAGATAGCCGAGAAGTGGTTGCAAAAAACAGTGTGTGAGTTTTATTCTTGCAATTTTTCTTCACACAAGTGCAAGCATCAAAACATCAAAAATAAAATAAAAGACAAAATAAATCCTTGCCACTGTGGGCGGCTACCTTCTCACACACAGGAACCTACCTAAAGAGTCTGTCCCCAACCTACTGTTGGGCAGACTTTGCTGATCCTACAGCAGACCATCAATAGTCCATTTATTTTCTCTTCACATAGAAATAGTTCATTTTCTCTTCACATAGAAAAACAATCCATGTCCTCACCTTGAGAAGTCTTCAGTCTTTTTACCCTCCTCAGTGCACATCGCTTCAGGAGGCATACGTCTGACTGCTCTCCTATCCCCAGCTCACACAGCTTCAGGAGGCAGCCATCAATAGACTTCCTCTGGACAAATTATAGAGGCCTTAATTTCCTCATTCTGAATAGCTGAAGGTTTTTCAACTTCCTTAAACCTTCCTGCTGGCTCCCTCTGCAGCCAACACCCTATAGTAATTGGTGAATTGTCTAAACCAAGCAGAAGTGTATCTCCCATCTGTGACAACACTCACAGATTTACCTGACTTCCTGTGACTTCCTGTCACAATATATATATATATATATACACTGCTCAAAAAAATTAAAGGAACACTTTGAAAACACATCAAATCTCAATTTGGAAAAATACCAATACTGATATGGACTGGGTAATGTGTTAGGAATGAAAATTATCAACCTACAGAGGGCTGAATTCAAAGACACTCTGAAAATCAAAGTGAAAAAATGATGCAGCAGGGTAGTCCATTTTGCTGAAATTTAATTGCAGCAACTCAAAATGGTACTCAGTTGTATGTATAGACCCTTCATGCTTGTATGTATGTCTGACAACATCGGGGCATGCTCCTAATGAGAAAACAGATGGTGTCCTGGGGTATTTTCTCAAGATCTGGACCAGGTCATCACTGAGCTCCTAAACAGACTGAGGTACATCCTGTAGTGTCGGACGGACTGAAACATAATGTTTAAGAGGTGTTGTATTGGATTTAGGTCAGGCGAATGTGGGGTCCATTCAATGGTATCCATTCCTTCATCCTCCAGAAACTGGCTGCATACTCTCACCAAGAGGCCAGGCATTGTCATGCACCAGGAGGAACCCAGGACCCACTGCACCAGTGTAGGGTCTGAAATGTGTCCAAGGATTTCATTATGATACCTAATGGCAGTCATGGTGCCATTGTCTAGCCTGTAGAGGTCTGTGCGTCCCTCCATGGATATGCCTCCCCAGGCCATCACTGTCCCACCACCAAACCGGTTATACTGAATGATGGTACAGGCAACGTTCTCCACGGCTTCTCCAGACCCTTTTACGTTTGCCACATGTGCTCAGGGTGAATCTGCTCTCATCTGTGAAAAGCACAGGGTGCCAGCGGCGGACCTAAAAATTCTGATGTTCAATGGGAAATGCCAATTAAGCTCCAGGGTGCTGGGAAGTGAGCACAGGGCCCACTAGAGGATGTTGGGCCCTCAGGCCACCATCATGAAGTCTGTTTATGATTGTTTGGTCAGAGACATTCACCCTAGTGGCCTGCTGGTGGTACTTTTGTAGGGTTCTGGCAGTGCTCATCCTGTTCCTCCTTGCACAAAGAAGCAGATAGCAGTCCTGCTAATGGGTTAATGGCCTTCTACAACCCTGTCCAGCTCGCTTAGAGTAATTGCCTGTCTCCTGGAATCTCCTCCATGCTCTTGAGACTGTGCTGAGAGACACAGCAAACCTGTTGGAATGGCACATATTAATGTGCCATCCTGGAGGAGTTGGACTGCCTGTGCAACCTCTATAGGGTCCAGGTATTGCCTTATGCTACCAGTAGTGACACTGACCCTAGCCAAATGCAAAACTAGTGAAAAACAGTAAGAAAAGATGAGTAGGGGAAAAAAATGTCAGTGGTCTTTACCTGTAAAACCATTCCTGTTTTGGAGGTTGCCTCATTGTTGCCAATCTAGTGCACCTGTTACTTTCATTAACACCAAAGCAGCTGAAACCAATTAATAACCCCCTCTGCTACTTAACTGACCAGATTAATATGATGCTTTACTCTTGATTAAAAAGTTTTCCTTTATTTTTTTTGAGCAGTGTGTGTGTGTGTATATAGAGTCTCACAAAAGTGAGTACACCCCTCACATTTTTGTAAATATTTTATTATATCTTTTCATCTGACAGCACTGAAGAAATGACACTTTGCTACAATGTAAAGTAGTGAGTGTAAAGCTTGTATAACAGTGTAAATTTGCTGTCCCCTCAAAATAAGTCAACACACAGCCAATAATGTCTAAACCGCTAGCAACATAAGTGAGTACACCCCTAAGTGATAATGTCCAAATTAGGCTCAATTAGCCATTTTTTCTCCAAGATGTCATGTGACTCATTAGTGTTACATGGTTTCAGGTGTGAATAGGGAGCAGGTGTGTTAAATTTGATGTTATCGCTCTCACTTTCTCATACTGGTCACTGAAAGTTGAACATGGCACCTCATGGCAAAGAACTCTCTGAGGATCTAAAAAAAAGAAATGTTGCTCTACATAATGATCGCTTAGGCTACAAGAAGATTGCCAAGACCCTGAAACTGAGCTGCAGCATGGTGGCCAAGACCATACAGTGGTTTAACAGGATAGGTTCCACTCTGAACAGGTTTCACATGGTCAACCAAAGAAGATGAGTGCACGTGCTCAGCGTCATATTCAGAGGTTGTCTTTGGGAAATAGACGTATGAGTGCTGCCAGCATTGCTGCAGGGGTTGAAGGGGTGGGGGGTCAGCCTGTCAGGGCTCTGACCATAAGCCGCACACTGCATCAAATTGGTCTGCATGGCTGTCGTCCCAGAAGGAAGCATCTTCTAAAGATGATGCACAAGAAAGCCACAAACAGTTTTCTGGAGACAAGCAGACTAAGGACATGAATTACTGGAACCATGTCCTTTGGTCTGATGAGACCAAGATAAACTTTTTTGGCTCTGATGGTGTTAAGCGTGTGTGGCGGCAACCGGGTGAGGAGTACAAAGACAAGTGTATCTTGCCTACAGTCAAACATGGTGGTGGGAGTGTCATGGTCTGGGACTGCATGAGTGCTGCCGACATTGGGGAGCTACAGTTCATTGAGGGAACCATGAATGGCAACATGTGCTGTGACATACTGAAGCAGAGCATGATCCCCTCCCTTCAGAGACTGGGCCGCAAGGCAATATTCCAACATGATAACGACCCCAAACACACCTCCAAGACGACCACTGCCTTGCTAAAGAAGCTGAAGGTAAAGGTGATGGACTGGCCAAGCATGTCTCCAGACTTAAACAGTATTGAGCATCTGTGGGGCATCCTCAAATGGAAGGTGGAAGAGAGCAAGGTCTCTAATAGTGATCGACGATATCAGTTTTCCGTTGCCGATACCGATATTTTGGCCATCCCATATCGGTATCGGCCGATATTGGCCAATATTTTTGTACATTTAAAATTTTGCAAAATAAACACATCTTTCGACACAAAACTGTTACTGAACATGTAAATCTTTATTTATTAATATTTTTAACATTAAGGGCTCGTTCTTCACACCTTAACTGCATGAAAACTTATAGGAAAACTTCACTTGCAGGGACATCAGTTTCACATCATCTGATGTGCATTATTGCATAATAAACTGCTGCAGTAGTGCACTTACTCACTGCAATAATTTTAAATCACTACTGCAGTGCAATCAGTGCAAAACTGCTAGAAAAAAAGCTAGGCAACATCTAGACAGTGGATTTTAAATCACTACTGCACTACTGCAGTGACTGCAGTAGTGATTTAAAATGATTGCAGCAGTGAGTGGCGCACTACTGTAGCAGTAGTCCACTGACTCCAATCCACTGTTTGCTTTTTTTCTAGCAGTTTTGCACTGATTGGGCTGCGCTTCAAAACTGCTGGAAAAAAAGCTAGACAAAAGCTAGACAGTGGAATGGATTGGAGTGGACTCAGTGGACTGGACAAACACTACTACTACACTTTCAATACTCCCAGTTAGGTAGAACAATATTATAGTGCAGAAAGCATAACATTTCAGCATGTTCATCAGTTAAACGGCTTCTTTTCTTTTTATAAATTGCTGCCACTTCACTAAAAACACGCTCACTTGGTACCGAGGAAGGAGGAGCAGAAAGGTATCTTCAAGCATGAGAAGCAAGTCTTTTGTAGCGTGCCTCATTTTCTTTCCACCACTAAAGAGGATCACTTCTTCTGTCAATTACTGGTTGCTTCAAATAGAGATAAAGTTCATCATCCAGGCTCATTATTGCAGATTCTGAAGAATCCTCCGCATGGGACCCCAATAAAACACTAAACATGGCATCTATTTGACCACATTGAATTTTCTCTTCTGTGCGTTGTCTTTTTGGACATATTTCTCCTGCATCCTGCTCTTCCACATCAGAAACCTTCTCTTCTTAACTTTTCTTTTTGTCAGGAACCTCCTGCACCTTCAGTTGAACATCTTCTGTCAGCCATTGTTTTGCCTTGGCCAATATATCATCAGAAGAGAAAGGATTGTTCTTGTATCGAGGATCCAAAAGACATGCACAAAAAACACAAAACACAAAATTTTTATTCTCCTCATGCTTCTCAAAATGTTTGGCGAGGCTGTCCCTCATGGCCTGCCTACATGTTTTAATGCCACGTGTGTTGGGTCCTTCATTCTGTTGAAGAAGCATCTTCAGCACTCTCACACATGGGATGACAGAGGACACAGATGAGTTGTAATGACTCACCTCTATAGTCACTTCCTCAATGGGTAGAAGGGTCTCAATGATGTTGACTACTATGTCCCGCTGATCAGCAGTAGGACAAGAATGTCCTCCAAGTCCATATTCCCCAGAATATATGGTAAGAGCTTGCTTCTGCTCCAGAATCCTTTGCAGCATGTGTAGCATTGAGTTCAATCGTGTTGGAACAGCCTGTATCAATGTTTTTGGGCAGGCCAAGGTCTTCCTGAATGCACCTCAGTCGCTGCTTGGCAAGGATAGAAGGGTGGAAATGGTCTGCGCACTTCTTCAGCATGGTAATAATGTCAAGCAAAGCTTTCTGGTTTGACAGATCATCAATTAGCACAAGTTGGAGGGTGTGTGCCATGCAACTGAGGTCTGACACTTCAAGTACCTTTAACCATGTTCGTTCCGCTGTCTCGAAGCACAAGCATCACTCGGTCTTTGGTGATTCCCCATTCTTCTAGCATGCCTAGAAACATTTCTCTAATGTACTCCCCAGTGTGGGATCATCAACCACTTAAATCCAGAGTCAGATACCTCTGTAAATGGCTGATTATCAGTGACCATCATCTCTGTGATTACTCTGTCTACCAATTGGGATCTTCCATCTGATTTTAGCCACCTGTTTTTTTTCTGAAACATATCTGTTATTGTTGCCTAGGATAGTGATATTTCACCTTGTGATTCATTTTGTTTTTTCTGTGCAGCATGATACAATTCAACATGATGAACTCTTAGATGGGCCCAAAAGATTAGACGTATTTTTGGTTTTTACAGTTATTGATCCCATGCTTACATTGTTTTTGCATGTGTTGCACAGTGCTGCTGCTTTTCCTGGAGATGGAGAAGAGAAATAGTCCCAGACCACACTTTAAATTTTTCTATCTCCATCCATCTCCATTGAAACTTGAAAGACGCTAATGAATATAGGCTTAAAAAAATGGCTTGCTGGCACCCTGTGGTGATGAGTGGCTGGCACCCTTTGTTGGGTGGCTGGCTGGCTGACACTCTTTGGTGGGTGGCTGGCTGGCACCCTGTGGTGGGTGGGTGGCTGGCTGGCACCCTGTGGTGGGTGGGTGGCTGGCTGGCACCCTTTGGTGCCTGGCTGGCTGGCACCCTTGGTTGCTGGCTGGCTGGCACCCTGTGGTGGGTGGCTGGCTGGCTGGCACCCTTTGGTGGCTGGCTGGCACCCTTTGTTGCTGGCTGGCTGGAACCCTGTGGTGGGTGGCTGGCGGGCACCCTTTGGTGGCTGGCTGGCACCCTTTGTTGCTGGCTGGCTGGCACCCTTTGGTGGCTGGCTGGCACCCTGTGTGGTGGGTGGCTAGCTGGTACAGGCCCAGGGCCTGTGGCTGGCTAGCTGGTACAGGCAGGGCCTGTGGCTGCCTGGTACAGGCCTGTGGGTGTATGGGACTGGGTGGCTGGCATCGGGTAGCTATGGGTGGGTGGCCTGTGGGTGGCACTGTGACTGGTCACTGTACTGTATGATTGATTTGATTTGAGAAAAAATCACTCACTGTCCCGACTGTGCACTGCATGCAGAGATTCCAGTGTGCTGATGCAAACAAGGCAGACCGCTGTTCTGTCACAGATGAGCACTGTTAGAAAGCACTCCCTAGGGACACACTTAACCCTTTGATCACCCCTGGTGTTAAGCCCTTCCCTGCCAGTGCCATTTGTGCAGTGACAGTGCATATTTTTAGGACTGATTACTGTAGTAATGTCACTGGTCCACTCAAAAGTGTCAAAAGTGTCAGTCCAATCTCTCAGCCGCAATGTCGCAGTCCCTCTAAAAATTGATGATCGCCGCCATTACTAGTAAAAAAATAAATAAAAATGTCATAAATCAATCCCCTAGTTTGTAGATGCGATAACTTTTGCGCAAACCAATCAATATACACTTATTGTAAAAGGTATAAAAACAGCGCTACCAGCCGTATATAAAGTGACAAATATGAATGATTCCCAAATTGTAAAATATAAATAGTGATATTTCACTAGTGCACTTTACTATTTATATTTTACAATTTGGGAATCATTCATATTTGTCACTTTATATACGCCTGGTAGCGCTGTTTTTATACCTTTTACAGCACATTCACACTGCCGCGACAGGATTTTGTGGGGCGACCTGTGATGTTGCGGTGCACGGCGTGCACCGTGACCTCGGCGCGACTTGAACGGACTTCATATAATTGAAGTCAATGCAAGTCGCCTCCAGGTCGCCCCAAAGTAGTACAGGACCCTTTTTCTAAGTCGGAGCGACTTGTGTCGCTCCTATTAGAACGGGTCTTGTACTATTCAATGGCGAGCGACCTACCGCGACTTGTCAGGTGACCAAGTCGCCTGACAAGTCGCGCTAGTGTGAATGGACCCTTACAATTTTCCTGGTTTTTACCTTGTGAGCAGCAGCTGCAGGTGACACTATTTTATGTTTATTTAGCGCAGGTTTTAACCACTTACCGCATATCGACATATATATACGTCGGTAAACTTTGCGGGGTTATACCAGGATGATGCCTCTAGCTAGAGGCATCATCCCGGTACCGTGGTTTAGTGTCAACGGTCGGCTTTCCGTCCGCAATGACCGATGCAGCTCGGGAGCCGCTCAATCGTTACACGGGTGAGCGGGAGGGGACGTCCCCCCCTCCCGCCGCAATCTGTGACTTTGCTCGGGGGCTCCCGTCCCACCGGGAGCCCCGAGCACCCAGCCGGCATGTCCGCCGGCTGGATAGAGTCCCGATCAATGCCGGAAACGGCTTTGATCGGGTCTTCGATGACGTAACACGGAGGCGGCGTCCATGACTTCACTTCCGGGTTACTGTGCTGCAAAAAGCGGCAAATTTAAAAAACGGCTGTATGCAAAAACGCCGTTTTCGGCGTTTTGCATACATTGAAGTGTAATGGAGGGGTCGAGGGTCTTTTAGACCCTCGACCCCTCCATAAAGAGTACCTGTCACTACATATTGGTGTCACAAGGGATGTTTACATTGCTTGTGACAGCAATAAAAGTGATCAGATTTTTTTTTTTAAAAAAAAACCTGTAATAAAGTTAAAAAAAAATAAAATAAATAGGGAAAAAAAAATTTAGCCGCCCCCTGTCACCGATAGCTCGCGCCCATAAAAAGACGTATACGGAAGTCGAGCCGCGAATGAAATCGCTGTTCAAACCACACATGTGAGGTATCGCCGCGATCGCCAGAGCGTGTGCAATAATTTAAAAAAAAGAGCTACACTCTAACTCTAAACTGGTAACCGTTAAATAAATTTAAAGCGTCGCCGATTGAGATCTCTATTGACCGTAGTTTGTCGCCATCCCACGGAGAACGCAATTTTAAACCGTAACATGTTGGGTATCTATTTACTCGGCGTGACATCATCTTTCACAATATACAAAAAAAATGGGCTAACTTTACTGTTTAGTATTTTTTAAATGCAGTGAAATGGGATTTTTCTAAATTTTTCCAAAAAAATGGGGTTTTAAAGACCGCTGCACAAATACCGCGTGACAAAAAATATTGCAATGACTGACATTTTATTCTCCAGAGTCTTTGCTAAAAAAATATATATAATGTTTGGGGGTTCTAAGTAGTTTTCTAGGAAAAAATACTGGTTTTAACTTAGGGCTGGGGCTTAAGTGGTTAATATATTTTTTACACAATATACACTTATTGTGATTTTTTTTTTTTTTACCAAAAACATGTGGCAGAATACATATTGGCCTAAAATTATGAGAAAATTTGATTTTTTTATTGGCTGAGTTTTTTTTTAGCAGAAAGTAAAAAATATTGTGTTTTTTCAGAATTGTCACTTTTTTTTTTTTGTTTATAGATCAAATACCACCAAAAGAAAGCTCTATTTGTGGGGAAAAAAAGGACATTTTATTTGGTACATCGTCGCACGACCGCGCAATTGTCAGTTAAAGTAACGCAGTGTCGTATGGGAAAAAGTGGCCTGGTCATTAAGGGAGTAAAACCTTCTGGTCCAGAAGTGGTTAATCTAATTATTTAGTTTTGTTAAATTCGGGTTGATTCATTTAATTCGTATTCAGGATTCGTATTCGGAATTCGGATTCGAAATTCGTTCTATGTACTTTTTGAATTTTCTTCAAATTTACAGATTTTTTCTGGATTCGAAACATTTCGAATCGATGAATTTCAAAATGTTTGAATTGCTACATTTTAAATCGGTCGAATCGAAAAAAAAAATTTGAATGTGACAGCCAAGAAACCAAACATCTGATTGGTATTTATGCACATTGATTTTGTTTGTATTATTAATACGTTTATTCAAAATAGGCGAAGTGTTCTAATTATTAAAAGTAGTATTTTTCTTTCAATATTTTACTATGTACTGTAACGCTGAGCACTCCGATCCCTGCTCCTGGACCGGAGCGCTCGCGGCGTTCGTCCCAGATCCACTCACCTGTGCCCGCTCTGGCTCTCTCCTCCGCTCCCCGCTCACTTGGTTCCCGGCGTGCGCGTCCCTGCACCATAGGGCGCGCGCGCGCCCCGGCTGTTTGAAATATAAAGGGCCAGTGCACCAGTAATTGGTGCCTGGTCCAAACCTCCCTTCCTGTTTCCTGTTCTCTGTTTCCTGTTTCCTGTTCTCTGTTTCCTGTTCTCTGTTTCTTGTTTCATATATAAGTGACCTGCCCCTTCTTGCCCTTGCCGGATCTTTGTTGCCTTGTTGCCTTAGTGAAAGCGTTACCTGTGTTATCCTTTGCCTGTTGCCGAACCCTTTGCTAACGACTACCGCCTCTGAACCTGTGCTGCCTGCCCTGACCTTTGCTACATCTGACTACGCCTCTGCCTGTCCCTCTTGTACTACGCCTATATCAGCAGTCGGTGAGGTTGAGCCGCTACCAGAGGACACGACCTGGTAGTTACCGCCGCAGCAAGCCCATCCCGCCTTGCGGCGGGCTCTGGTGAAAACCAGTAACTACTTAGAACCGATCCTCTGGTACGGTCCACGCCAATCCCTCACTGACACAGCGGATCCACTCCCTGCACCGCTCCTGCTACCAGTCCGGACCCTGACAGTAAGATCCGGCCATGGATCCCGCTGATGTGCCTCTGCCTAGTATCGCGGACCTTACTACAGTTGTGGCCCAGCAGTCACAGCAGATCGCTCAGCAAGGTCAACAGCTGGCACAGTTGACCGCCATGCTGCAGCAGCTTCTTCCAGCACAGAAGCAGCTGCCTCCACCCCCTGCATCTGCTTCACCACCGCAGCCTGTGGCCGCCGCCACTTCTAGAGTTCGTCTGTCCATGCCGGCCAAGTACGACGGTGATCCCAAGTTGTGCCGCGGATTCTTATCCCAATGCTCCCTTCACCTGGAGATGTCGGCTGACCAGTTCCCCTCGGAGCGAGCCAAGGTGGCATTTGTCGTTAGCCTGCTTTCGGGGAAGGCCCTGGCCTGGGCTACACCGCTTTGGGACCGCAACGATCCTGCCACTGCCAGTGTCCAGAGTTTCTTTCAGGAATTCCGGAGTGTTTTTGAGGAGCCAGCCCGGGCTGCCTCAGCAGAGACTGCATTATTGAACTTGTCCCAGGGGAGTTCCTCTGTTGGAGACTATGCTATCCGTTTCCGCACCCTGGCTTCGGAACTCTCCTGGAATAACGAGGCGCTCTGTGCTACCTTTAAGAAAGGCTTGTCCAGCGCCATAAAGGACGTCCTGGCCGCACGAGAAGTCCCTACCAACTTGAGTGACCTCATCCATTTGGCCACCAGGATTGACCTGCGTTTTGCTAAGCGACGAGAGGAACTGCTACAGGAAAAGGGAAGTGCTCGTCCCAGACGCTTTCCTCGTCTGGCTCCTATCTTCCAGCATCCACCGCAACCCTCTTCTGGGCCTCCCGCCGAGGAAGCCATGCAGGTGGATCGGTCTCGCCTGACCACGCAAGAAAGGAACCGCCGTAGAGACAAAAACCTCTGTTTGTACTGTGCCAGTACTGAGCACTTTTTAAAGGACTGTCCTCTCCGTCCAACCGCGTCAGTGAAACGCCCGCACCTAGTCAACGTGGGAGAGCTGTTGCTAGGTGTGAATACCTCCTCTCCACGCATTACTGTCCCCGTGCGGATTTCCGTGTCCGCCAAAATCTCCTTTGCTGCCTTTCTGGATTCCGGTTCAGCCGGTAACTTCATTGACGCCTCGCTGGTGAACAAGTTCAACATCCCTGTGGTTCGTTTACTGAAGCCCATCTTCATCTCCACAGTTAATGGAGAGAGACTCGACGGTATGATGCAGTTCCATACAGAACCCCTCCAGATGGACATCAGAGTCCTGCATTCTGAGCGATTGGAGTTTTTTGTGTTACCCCATTGCACCTCAGAACTCCTCTTGGGTCTGCCCTGGCTCCAGTGCCATTGTCCCGCTCTGGATTGGACCTCCGGAGAGGTTCGAAGATGGGGTTCGGCTTGTTTCGGCAGATGTCTCAAGTCGGTACGAGTCAAGTCTGCACCTGTTATTTCTCCTCCTCCCGGTCTGCCTGAACCATATGCGGATTTTCCAGACGTTTTTTGCAAGAAACAAGCGGAGGTGTTGCCTCCACATAGGCCATATGACTGCCCCATTGACTTGCAACCTGGCACTACGCCGCCTAGGGGAAGAATCTATCCTCTCTCCCCTCCAGAGACTCTAGCCATGTCAGAGTATATCCAGGAGAACCTGCAGAGAGGGTTTATCAGGAAATCCTCTTCTCCTGCCGGAGCAGGATTCTTCTTTGTTGCGAAGAAGGACGGTACCCTTAGGGCTTGCATAGACTTTCGGGGTCTCAACAGCATTACTGTAAAGAACCGTTACCCTCTTCCCCTGATTACGGAACTCTTTGACCGGTTACAAGGTGCCAAGTACTTCACCAAGTTGGATCTCAGGGGGGCCTATAACCTTATTCGCATCCGAGAGGGTGACGAGTGGAAGACGGCTTTTAACACCCGAGATGGGCATTTTGAGTACTTAGTCATGCCTTTCGGACTCTGTAACGCTCCAGCAGTCTTCCAGGAGTTCGTTAATGACATTTTCCGAGATCTGCTCTATACCTGTGTCCTGGTCTATTTGGATGACATCCTCATCTTCTCTACTAACTTGGATCAACACCGTGCTCATGTCCGCTTAGTACTCTCCCGTCTCAGGAAGAACCGTCTCTACGCTAAATTTGAAAAGTGCTTGTTCGACCGTACCAGTCTTCCCTTCCTGGGTTATATCATTTCTGCCAAGGGACTACAAATGGATCCTGCCAAACTGTCTGCCATCCTGGACTAGCCTTGTCCCTCTGGCCTTAAGGCCATCCAGCGATTCCTCGGATTCGCAAACTATTATAGACAGTTCATCCCGCATTACTCCACCCTTGTGGCACTAATTGTAGCCCTAACCAAGAAGGGGGCTAAACCCGAAATCTTGGCCGCCCCAGGCCGAGAAGGCCTTCAGCGCTCTTAAGTCTGCCTTTGCCACCGCCCTAGTTCTGTCCAGACCGGGTCCTACTAAGCCGTTCTACCTGGAAGTAGACGCTTCCTCTGTTGGTGCTGGTGCTTTGCTCATGCAAAAGACTACGAGAGGCAAGTCGGTTACTTGCGGGTTTTTCTCTAAGACTTTCTCTCCCGCTGAAAGAAATTATTCTATTGGGGATAGAGAATTACTCGCCATCAAGCTGGCCTTGGAGGAGTGGCGGCATTTACTGGAAGGATTGGTACATCCCGTGAACATCTACATGGATCATAAAAATTTATCTTACCTCCAGTCTGCTCAGAGACTAAATCCTCGCCAAGCTCGCTGGTCTCTATTTTTTGCCAGATTTAACTTACGGATCCACTTTCGTCCAGCGAGCAAGAACCTCAGGGCCGATGCCCTCTCTCGTTCGTCTGATGTCACAGGAGAGGAAGTCAAGCCACAGCACATTGTGCCCCCAGAATGTCTGGTCACCGTGGCACCTATAGACTTGCGTAACCTCCCTCCCGGAAAGACCTATGTTTCTCCCTGTCTTCGCCTAAAGGTTCTTAAGTGGGGACATTCTTCTCTTCTCGCAGGACATCCTGGCGTCCGTAAGACTCTACAACTTATCTCCAGGAGATATTGGTGGCCATCCTTGGAGAAGGACATCTCTGAATTTGTACAGTCCTGCTCTGTATGTGCCAGAGACAAAACCCCTCGCCAAAGACCCGCCGACTTTCTCCAGCCACTTCCCATACCAGAGACCCCTTGGTCCAATATCGCGATGGACTCCCTTCTTCGTGGTTTACGGTCGTCATCCTTTGCCTCCTCTGCCATTATCCTCCTCCTCCGGTGTACCTGCAGTGGATGACCTGGTGCAAGACTTTTCTGCCATCTGGCGTGAGACGCGCCTGTCCCTCTTACAGGCCTCATCCCGCATGAAAATCCAAGCGGACAAGAAACGTCGGTCTCCTCCTGTCCTGGTTCCTGGGGACAGAGTTTGGCTCTCCTCCAAGTATGTCCGCTTCAGGGTTCCTAGTTACAAGCTTGGTCCTCGTTATTTGGGACCCTACAAGGTCAAGAAGAGGATCAATCCTGTGTGTTACCAACTCCATCTCCCTTCCTCCCTTAAAATTCCCAACTGTTTTCATGTCTCCCTCCTCAAGCCTGCGGTCTTTAATCGCTTTTCCCCCATGAATCTTCCTCCCACGCCTGTATCCGGTACCTCGGATGTCTTCTCCGTCCAGGAGATATTGGTCTCTAAATTGGTCAGGGGGAGAAGATATTTTTTGGTGGACTGGGAGGGCTGCAGTCCTGAAGAGAGATCCTGGGAGCCAGAGGAGAATATCTTGGACCGTAACCTCATCCTCAAGTTTCTGGGTACAAAAAAGAGGGGGAGACAAAAGGGGGGGGGGGTACTGTAACGCTGAGCGCTCCGATCCCTGCTCCTGGACCGGAGCGCTCGCGGCGTTCGTCCCAGATCCACTCACCTGTGCCCGCTCTGGCTCTCTCCTCCGCTCCCCGCTCACGTGGTTCCCGGCGTGCGCGTCCCTGTTTGAAATATAAAGGGCCAGTGCACCAGTAATTGGTGCCTGGTCCAAACCTCCCTTCCTGTTTCCTGTTCTCTGTTTCTTGTTTCCTGTTCTCTGTTTCCTATTTCCTGTTTCATATATAAGTGACCTGCCCCTTCTTGCCCTTGCCGGATCTTTGTTGCCTTGTTGCCTTAGTGAAAGCGTTACCTGTGTTATCCTTTGCCTGTTGCCGAACCCTTTGCTAATGACTACCGCCTCTGAACCTGTGCTGCCTGCCCTGACCTTTGCTACGTCTGACTACGCCTCTGCCTGTCCCTCTTGTACTACGCCTATATCAGCAGTCGTGAGGTTGAGCCGCTACCAGAGGACATGACCTGGTAGTTACCGCCGCAGCAAGCCCATCCCGCCTTGCGGCGGGCTCTGGTGAAAACCAGTAACTACTTAGAACCGATCCTCTGGTACGGTCCACGCCAATCCCTCACTGACACAGCGGATCCACTCCCTGCACCGCTCCTGCTACCATTCCGGACCCTGACATGTACAATACTGTGCAGATGTTTTAGCCAGCTGAGAAAAAAATAGTGTCAAGTACAAATGCTTTTAAATATTTATATTTTACTGGTTTCCTTTTAACAATTTTACACTTGCAAAGTGAACGGAAAAAGAAAAATCTTTACCATATGATTACTATGACTCTCTAAATCACATTTGACTTAACAAAAACAGCATTATTTTGAAATAGTACACTTATAACACACACAGTCTTTGATCTTAACAATATGTTTACAGTTTGAATTTAAATGGAATTTCGATGTAAAATTTGAGTCAAAATTTCTACTTGAATTTCGGAAATTCGAACAAATTTTGTTTAGTTATTCAGGGAATTTGGTCAAAATTAGTTTGCACTGTAATTCCGGGGTTTGTCTCAGCTCCTCCCAAGACCTCCTGCTTGCAAGGTCTCTTGTCCTCCTCCCATGCTCATCTCCTGGACTTCTCCAGAGCCTTTCCCAATTTTCTGAAACTCTCTACCTCAACCTGTCCCGCTATCTCCTACTCTGGCTGCCCTTACGTGATCCCTGAAAACTCATCTCATCACAGAAGCCAATCACGCCTCCAACTAACTGAAATCTTATATTCTCCATCAGCTCATCCCCCACAGTTCTAACCTTTTGTACCACTTGCCCCTTCCTATAAGATTGTAAGCTCTTATAGCATGGCCCTGGTAACCCTCTTCTATTTTATTGTATTGTAACTGTACTGTCTCCCTTTAGATTGTAAAGAGCTGTGCAAACTGTTGGCACTATATAAATACTGTATAATAATACTAATAAAAGGGACTGTTCACTATTGTACTAGATGTGAGGCAGAAACAGGCACTTTAATCCGCACGCTTTGATGTTGCCCAAAATTGGTTAGAGTTTGGACAATTATCATTGACTAATTTATTTCAAACTTCATTCACCATAGGCTTAAATTGGCCTTTTGGATGAAGAAATTGGCCTTTTGGATGAAGAAAATGATACCCCTACCACTATGATATATAGACTTTTATTTCTGTTCTGAAAGCTGAAATAACAAGAAATAGATTTCCCCTGCTCTGCCAACCGAGATGATGGACCAGTAAATTCCAAAAACATTGGGCACTTTGGCTAAAGACCCCCAGGTTGGCTCCTCCTCACCTGATCTTACATAGACTTCTACATTAGCTGGACGTCGGGATCCCTCATATCTCCATGACTAGGGAAACTAATTTTCTATACACATCATGGGCTTGTAATGAATCAGTCATCCTTGTATCTTCATTTTGCTAACAGTTCTATGTTTTGCTATATTTAAAGCACCAATAATTGTTGTTGGGTGACTTAAATCATTGTAATACTTACATTCTTCTGTACAGATGTTGTCAAAATGAGCTGAGCTTACTCATTTATGTCTGTAATTATAGACACATGTGGAGCCCTTTATCCCTTTTCTTTTGTATGGTTTTGTTTCTGTACACCTGGGAATGTATGAATGGGATTGGTAATTGCTGGTTTATGTGTTGTAAAAAATGTGTAAATGCAATAAAAAATTATCTGACAGAAAAAAAAAAACACCAGGTATGCAAACTCTTCTGGGCCCCATGTGCTTCTGGGCCCCATCTGCTATTACTAAAACTATGCTCTTGTGCTGGATTCTCTTTGTGCTTAGTAGTTGGGCACAGTCAAATTTGCAGTAGATGGTTAGAAGAATTATAAGGCTCTTGAGAGCTCCAGTAACATGGTGTCATTTCCTCCTACATGGACTGTTCAGCCTTTCAGGAATGGAGCAAGAGCAGGGATTGGCTCAGTTTGAATCAATTTGAATCAATAAACGTACATATCTATTTATAGATCTTGTTGTTTAGCACAGGATATGTTATAGGACAGTTAACACACACAGCTGCTTCATTGGCCTTTTTAGGGCATTGCTTCTTTTTCTGGTTTTAACACATGTGATACCCTCCCTCTTCGATTGTAAGCTCTAAAGAGCAGGGCCCTCTGATTCCTGCTGTATTAAAATGTATTGTATTTGTACTGTCTACCCTCAAGTTGAAAAGCGCTGCTTAAACTGTAGGCGCTATATAAATCCTATATAATAATAATAATGTGATACCAGCCATTTATGTATCTCTCTCCAAAGCACTATTTTCTGCTGATCTGTTCTTCCATTATCAGCATGATAACTTTTGACAAATTCTACGACACTGGAGATAAAAGCAGCTGGAAATTTGTGTTGTTGTGGGTGCATAGAGATTGATTAGCAGAAAGCTGGTCTATTCACAGCACAGCTCTGCATGTTTCTACCTTCCTGTGCCTATGTGAAGGGGGGGGGGGTGTCTTTCCTCCAATCAACTGTCACACAGTTTATGCCAGGACTCCACTCCCACAGCTGAAACAGGAATAACAAATTGTAACACAATATTCACTTTCTAAAGAATATAGCAAGCTGGAGACAGAAGATATACATATAAAACTTATGTAGGGAGCTTTTTTTTAATGTCTGTGTATCATCAGAGGCTGTTAACTTCACTGGATATATGTGAGAGTTTACATCCACTTTACGTTTATATCATTTAGAATTTAAAGACTTTTGATTTTATTTTTATCTCAAAGCAGGTGTAGCTACATCTAAATATCTAAATATAGTATTCCGAATGCAAGTAAGTATTTAACTCCCTAAGATAATAAAACTTGCAATATCATTCATGACTTCCTCTTAAATCTAGATGTTAATGAAGAAATGCGTGTGCGAAAAATGCTGAGATTCCCAGAATAGCTGATCCCACAGATTAGCTCCAGGTTGGCTTCTCCCAAAAGAGCTTGGCTTATTGGAAAAGTGCGTTTGTCAGCCCAAATACCAATGTGAAGCAATATTTATAAGAAAACACTTCCAGAAATATATTGTCTATCTAAAGTGCATGGGGGAGGAAGATACAATATTAGGACCATATGTGTAAGATATGAAGACATGTCTTTTATTCAGATTAGACGTGGTGGGTAAGGCCAGTCCCTTGGCTCGGAGCAGTGCTCCCACTGGACTCTGCCTATTGATTTGATTGATTTAAGCTTAAAGATACAATCTCTGTGTTTATAATACAGACTGTGCCTTGCCTTGCCGAGTAATGCCATTTGACATTCCTTTGAGATGTGTTTCTACCCTTACAGCTACATTATATCATATTATACTATAGTTGATGTGAATAATAGAAAACAATGTGAAATGAAGAGAATGATAGCACTTAACAAGATCTTTTCTATTCCTGGCATCGGTAATTGGAACATGGTAATTGGAACATTACCTCTTTATTGACATACCATTCTAAAACATTTCAGTTGTAAAAACATACATATGTAATTTACCAAGATAAAAGCAAATGTTGTACTGGTGTTTTGTAGATACAACCCATCACTGGTTCACAGAGGTGTCCATTAGATGTCCACACTCATCATCTTCATCCTCTGCAAGATTAGGATTTGAGTACAGTTGGTTTAAGTTCTAAGCATTTGCATGATGCTTTCTGGTTTTCTGGTCCAAATTGAGTTTTTTTAGATACATGTGTTAAAAATATTACAAACAGCTGAACATTTTTATGGACATGTTGCCACAACCACAACCATATTGAAAACAGCGATGCTGTAACAGTAACAATGTTATATGTTTAAACTCATCCACTGTGTGTGGCAGGAGCAGTGCTTACGCAGGTTGAAATTGTAAACTGGTTGACAAATAGAGAATTTCTCTGTGTTGTAGGTGTCCATTAAATTAAAGGAGAGTTCCATCAAGTATGAAGATTTAACTTTGGAGTGAACCTTCTAAAAAAAAAAAAACCTTGTAACCAGAAAATATTATGCCTAGGGTTTGGGCTTTCTACATAAGTCCAGAAACTCTCAGGGTGGTTCTTTTGGTGCCAAAAACCTGTCAAAGAAAAATGGTGCCCAACATGTTGCTGACCTCTAAACATTCACTGCTGAAGCTCTAACAGTAAACTGATTCCCTGACATTTACTCTTTACCTGCAACCTAAGCATTAACAATATGCTTTCTCCTTCAATAAGACCTTTTACCTTCATTCTTAAAGGGTAACTCCACTTTCGAGGGGGCAAAAAATAGCTAATAAAGAAAAAATAATATAGTGTATACAATTGCGACACAAGTCATATTGTAGTTTATAACAGGTTGCCGACCGCCGCACGATGATATATACGTCGGCAGTCAGCCCCGGCCAGGCAAAGTGACGTATATATACGTCACTAGCCTGTCACTTGCTTGGGAGCCAATAGCGGGCGAGCGCACGCCCGCGGCGGCGCACTCCCACCCTGGCTCATTCCCCAGCAAGTCCGTGCTTTTGACCGGCGGACCCGATGTCCGCCGGTCGCTCGCCGATCGTCGGTGCAGAGGGAGAAAGTCAGGCGGCTGATGTAAACAAGCCGCCTGTCATTCTCCCCTGTGTAGAAACAGTGATCATACGGTTCTACTATGTAGGACCGTTGATCACTGTTCCTACACTTCAAGCCACAGTCAATCACAGTAAGAATCACGCCCCTAGGGACACTCACCACCCCTCCCTCTCAAATAAAGTTAACCCCTTCACTACCAGTGTCATTTTGCAGTAACAGTGCATATGTATAGCACTGATTACTGTAGTAATGTCACTGGTAACCCCAAAAGTGTCAAAAATGTCAGTCAAGGGTCCGATCTGTCTGCCGCAATGTCGCAGTACCGCAAAAGAAATAGCAGATCGCCGCCATTACGCGTTAAAAAAAAAACACCAAAAATGACAGAAATCTTTCCCTTAGTTAGTAAACGCAATAACTTTTGCACAAATCAATCAAAATACACTTTTTGCGATTTTTTTTTACCAAACATATGTAGCAGAAAACAAATTGGCCTAAAATGTTAAAAAAATTTGATTTTTACATTTTTTTGGGGGAATTTCATATAAAAAAATGTGAAAAATATTGTTGTTTTTGCAAAATTTATGCTCTTTTTTTGTTTATAGCGCAAAAATTAAAAATCGCACAGGTGATCAAATACCACCAAAAGAAATCTCTGTTTGTGGGAAAAAAATGATGTCAAATTCGTTTAGGTACAGCGTCGCACGACCGCGCAATTGTCCGTTAAAGTCACGCAGTAAAAAATCGCAAAAAAAAACCCTGGTCAGGAAGGGGGTAAAATCTTCCGGGGCTTAAGTGGTTAAAATCACCGTTCCTTTTCAATCTGTAGCGGCTATAATTTTGTGAAAATGCAATGCAATATGGCTACCTGGGGGTGTTCTGTACACAGAATGTGTACTGACCACCCCCCAGAAACATGATTTTCAGCTTGGCTCACTGATTTTCCCAGAAGCCTGCACTAAGATACAAGTCAGATTTCTGGCATCTCCTGCAACAGCAATGCTATTTTTGGTGAGATACTCCCAATAGGAACACGTCAAAGGGGATGCAGGCCCAGTAGATTTCCTCATTAGTACTCTGCAGCTGCACCGCTGATTGATAATTATGAAACCACTCCCATTAGACCCACTCAGTTCAGAGGCACAGAGGAACAACCAATGATTTCTTCAGAATAACAAAAGGTAGGAATCTGCAACAAAGTTTGTCAAAATCCCTGTAATGTACAGAGATCACCCAGAGGGGAATGTTTTTTTCTCAACAAAAGTGGAGTTGTTACACTTTAAGAGTTGCAGTGATATTTTTCATCTGGTGAATTTTATCCACAGTAAGAATGGTGGGGAGGTCTCCAGTTTCTAGAGGACAGAGATGCACACCTTAGCTGCATTCACAAGATGGATCAGCAATGTTTTCGTATATCTGTGTCTAGGTAAGTGTGAGAAAAGTTACATGTATTTTTCTCAACAAAAGTGGAGTTACTCTTTGAGCTTAACTTCAGGATTTTGGTCCTTAGAATAGCCCTATGGTTTGCTAGTGCTACATTACAGTGTCAAGGATGCTTTTCCTACTGTAGTTCCTGTTGCAGACATCTCCTGAAGATATTAAGATCCACTAGTGGTAATCACTGCTAATATGACCTTTAACACATAAATGATTGAATGAATATGCCGATAAACAGGATGTAAAATTGAATAACCTAAATCAAGATGTATTTAGGGCCCTCAAAGTCATTATTTAAAGTGACTGTAAAGTCTAGTGTTTTTTTTTAAATAACAAACATGTAAAACTTACCTGCCCTGTGAAATGGTTTTGCAAAGGGCAGCCCAGGTCCTCCTTTTCTCAGATCTCTCTTTACTGATCCTGTTGATCCTGGCCCCTCCCTCCTGTTGAGTGCCTCCCCCCTCCTGTCGAGTGCCCCCACAGCAAGCAGCTTGCTATGGGGGTACCCGAGCTGAGCTACAGCTCCGTATGTTGATTCAGGCCCTGTCCCCTCTCTCTCCTGATTGGCTAACTGACTTTGATTGACAGTAGCAGGAGCCAATGGCGCTGCTGCTGTGTCTCAGCCAATCAGGAGGGAGAGTCCTGATGGCTGAGGGACTCGTGGACAGAGAGGGGGCTCAGGTAAGTATTAGCGGATGCTGGGGCGGCTGCTATGCACAGAAGGCTTTTTATCTTAATGCATAGAATGTAATAAGGTAAAAAAAACCTTCTGTCTTTACAACTCCTTTTAACCACTTACCGACTGCCTAACGACGATTTACGTCGGCAGTCAGCCCCTCACAGGCAAAGCTACATAGGTCTACGTCGCTAGCCTGTGAGGCTCTAGGGAGCGAGCGTGCGCCGCCGGAGGCACGCTCCCGCTCACGCAACCCCCCCCCCCCCCGCGCGCGTGTTCCCGGCGGACCCTATGTCAGCTGGGCACTCGCGATTGTCCGTTACAGCGGGAGAAAGGCAGGCTAATGTAAATACAGCCGCCTGTCCTTCTCCCCAGTGTAAGAATTTAGATCATACGGTTCTGCCATGTAGGACCGTTGATCTCTGTTCTTACACCTCAAGCCACATCCAATCACAGTTAGAAACACGCCCCCAGGGACACACTTAACCCCTCCCTCTCAACAAAGTTAACCCCTTCATTGCCAGTGTCATTTTTACAGTAACAGTGCATATGTATAGCACTGATTACTGTAGTAATGTCACTGGTAACCCCAAAAGTGTCAAAAATGTCAGTCAAGGGTCCGATCTGTCCGCCACAATGTTGCAGTCCCGCAAAAAAATCACAGATCGCCATTACTCGTTAAAAAAAAACAACAAAAATTACAAAAATCTTTCCCTTAGTTAGTAAACGCAATAACTTTTGCGCAAACCAATCAAAATACGCTTTTTGCAATTTTTTTTACCAAACATATGTAGCATAAAACAAATTGCCCTAAAATGCTAAAAAATTTAGATTTTTACATTTTTTTGGGGGGAATTTCATATAAAAAATGTGAAAAATATTGTTATTTTTGCAAAATTGACGCTCTTTTTTTGTTTATAGCGCATGATTAAAAAATCGCACAGGTGATCAAATACCACCAAAAGAAAGCTCTGTTTGTGGGAAAAAAAGGATGTCAAATTCGTTTAGGTACAGCGTCACACGACCGCGCAATTGTCCATTAAAATCACACAGTGCCGAATCGCAAAATAGGCCCTGGTCAGGAAGATGGTAAAATCTTCCGGGGCTTAAGTGGTTAATGTTTGTACTTTTGAGCCTTCCATTATAAATATGTTTATGTTTTGGATGGACCTCCTTCCTTAACTTGGTGTATTCACAAAGTAGGTATGCCATTCACTGATGACTTCCTATGCTTTCTCTAAGCATCTGAAAGGGTAATGGGGGCATGGGCATCTGCAGGTAGGGGCAAGGGGGGGCAAATGCCCCCCCCCCCTGAAATCTCATCTTCCCCCTTTCAAGTGATTGTTAAGCCACTTTATACCATCCTGTCTAGTCTGTTTAATAATCCTGTGTGCCCTCGTGTCTGTGTTTTAATAAAATAAGCCGTTCTTTACCAGTTTTCAGAGGGCTGGGCGCCGCTCATGTGACCCGTCGGCTCTCTCCTCTGCAGCGGGCGGGGCCGAGGATTCCTCCCTGATGTAAGTAGGGGGAAGAGGAGGAGGGGAGGTTGAGAGGAGGAGAGAGGCGGCGGGTCACGTGAGTGGCGAGTGGCGCTCTGAAGACTTGTAAAGAATGGCTTATTTTTATAAAACACAGACACAGGGGCACACAGGATTATTAAACAGACTGTAGACAGGATATGAAACTTTAAATAAAACTACAGGAGCAGACAGGCAGGGAGGGAGAGAGGACAGAGGGGGACAGGTAAGCTGCGGATGACGGAGGCACTTAAACTGACCACAGTGTCAGGGCTCAGCCGCCATGGTATACCGTGGTCAGTTTACAGAGGGGAGGACATAGCCAGGCAGGATCAGCCAGGTATTTTAGGTGATAGAAGGGTGCCAAGTTACACAGCAAAGCACTGTGCTGTATACCATGCTTTAAGGGAACAGGATACATTTTTTTTTTGGTAAACAAATGCATTAAAAATAAATGCCGCGGTTTGCTCTTTAAAAATAAATACTCAAAATAAGTATAATGACTAAGCCCCTCCCTTCATGACATTGTTGAAAAGGGGCAGAGCATGGGTGACCTTAAAATATTGCCCCCCCCCCCAAAAAAAGTTCTGTGACGCCCATGAATGGGGGGGGGGTTGCCAAAAGTGCCTACAATTTTGTGGTAAGAACCTCCTTATCTTGCTATTTTCAGCTGGAAGGAGGAGATGGACAGCTTCGGACAGTGCTGACAAACAGAACATGAGGGATAATAACGATGGAAAGGTTACAAACCCTTTTACAGCCTCTACTGTGTCACTCTTTTTATAATGGGGCTGAGACAGTATAAAGCCGGACATCCAAACCTCCCCACTCTCCTTCCCACATCCTTCCTATTTATGGTTAATTTGTCCAAAAGACATTTTGAAAATATTGGACCATGCATGTGTGCATATGATTGTTCTACAATGTCTCTGATTCATTTTATAGTTCTTATTACTGATTTTAATTTTGGACTTGTTATATGTTTGGAGCTCAGCTTAAAGTGGGTCTGAATTCAAAACATGTATTATCCTAATACATTCTATTCATTAAAGTAAAATAAAAATCTACCTGTCCTAGCCCCACAACATCCCTTAAAACTTACCTGGATCCTCTGACTGATCAAGCACTGTCCTGACTGCAGCACCATTCCTCCACTTACTGGTTACTTACTTACAGGAGACACTGCCAGTAACAGGAACAATAGGCTCCTGCTGCTGTCAGTCAAACTTCTGTAAGGAAGGAGTAGGGACATGGCTTACTGCCATTCTGTGTGTCTATGGACGCACACCGCTCGGCTTGGGTGCCCCCTTAGCACATGGCTTGCCAAGGAGGCCAGTTGGTAGTGAACAAGCACATAGCAGTCATGTGAAATGGGTCTACTGTCCTACCCTGCTGTACCCTGTACCACTTATGTTAATAAAGGAACTTTTCTTCATTGGATTCTGTGGTAGTGTGTGACCATTTTCTTCCTTCATGCTTCTCCTGGTGGCGAGCCAAAGTTCAGCACCCACCTTGAATCGTGTACTTTGACTAGCCGGAGTGGTGTTATCTCTCTTCATTGCCAAGGAAGCACCTGGAGGAAAGAGGAGCAGATAGCGCCAGCAGGGGACAGAAAAATAGGAGGTAAGGGACTGCTTTGTGCAATCTCATTGAACACAGCAGGTAAGTATATATATATATATATATATATATATATATATACATATACAGTATGTATATATATTTTTTTTTAAAGCAAAAAAAATGTATTTTAGTATCACTTCAGAGTGAACCAGTGATTTGTCTTTACAGGCATCTGCAGCTACTTATACTTTCTTTGTGGCCCATACCCACCAACCCCAACAAGAAGTGGAGTGCCATGCCCAGTACTTCTAGGTATGGGAAGCATGCAACCCACTCCTCCTACCACATGACAGCACTATTGCTTAGGCAACTAACACCCTGAGGTTCCCAATTTCTCTATCGCTCATTGACAGACGTAGTCTTCTTGATTCTCAAGAGCTGGGTTATGTTGTCTCCGCAGGAGTAGGACTAGGCAGAATGACAAAAACGTTCTGGCTCCACCCTAGGGGGCAGTCCCTGAGGGTATATCCTCCCTCTCTCTGCTACAGGGAATCAGTTTTTTTCTGTCTAGTCAGGAGTAAGGACCTAAGTTCCTTGCTGGGATCTTTTGGTCCTGGCAAGACTTTTTTTCTTTAAGAAAAAGACATTTTTTAGGTAGTTTTCTCCAGTGTTTTTTTCCTGTGAGATCTTCAAGCAAAAATGCCGGACTGGGCGACACTTGTGGTCACCCCAGCCGGCCTACGAGCGCGTGCAGACCAGGCATTGCGCTTGGTCGGCCGCGACATATTCAAGTAAGTATGCGGGGCCGGGCGACGGGCTGGATGTGAGATCCAGTGGTCACCCCGGTTTCTGCCTAAAAGCGCGTGCAGACCAGTGCGCTGAGTCGGCCGCGACGGAGTCCCAGTAAAGGGACTGACTTTACGAGTTAAAAGCTCGCTTGGACGCCAGGACCAGAGAGTCGAGGCGTCCACAAACCCCCACCTCGGTGGAGAGGGTATTATGAAGAGAGGGTGCCTGTCGGTTCGGTATGGTGAGTAAAACGTTCCCTTTTTTCCTCATTTATGAGGCAGTATATATTATGGGCCCCTCCATATATGGTCAGTATATATCTGACACTTACAAGTCCCCTTTGTAATACAGCATGTGTTTGTGGGAAGTGGACTTGGTTCAAGAGCTAACACTCTACCCAGCAGACTGTAACATTACAGCAAACATAGGAGGTATAATCCTACCTTATGTGCAGTGTATCTCTGTAGATCCATATGTCACCTCTCAGCAGAGTGCAGGTGGATGTGCTGGGAAGACGATATCGGCGGTCCGCCGCCATTTTGCCGTAGACCGAATGCATGTATGTCCTCAGGTCACGTCGGCCGCCATGTTTTTGGAGTCTTATGTCTCTTCTATGGGGGCGGCCATGTTTTGTGAGCCCAGCTTCCTCGTGGAGGGCTGGGAACGCCGGAAGGCGTACACAGGGGGCGGAGCCACGCCTTCTGCCCGGGAAAAGAGCAAACAGCTTCTTCCAGTCTGTGTAAGACAGACACTGGCTGCAGTTTGTTGGAAACTGCACTGCATCGGTTGGTGAGCCTTGGGGGTCCCTCTCTCTCTCTCTGGGATCGAGAAGCAGGTACTCTGAGGGGCGCTATTGCGCTAGGGGGAGACACACAAAAAAAAAAAAAAAAAAAAAAGTTTTTTTTGTTTATTGCTGGCAAAAGTGTCCTGAATTAACATGGACCCTGCTACTCATGTATCTCCTCCGGATCCCCTCGAGGGGTCTGCGGGATCCTCCAGCACCCCATTGACAATTGAATCTTTGTCAGCCATTATGGAAACTTTTGTGTCCCGGGTGGAAGTGGCTTGTCAGGGACAGGGCGCAAGAAAGCGACCCCCGCCTAACCCCTTATTATCTGAAACCTCGGATTCAGACTCTGAGCCTATTTCTGCAGTTGCAGGTACTTCATCTGGTATTGGTGTCTCGGGTCCTGTCTCTTCAGACAGTGAGGAGGATGTTTCGGCATCTGCCATAGCCCGAGAGGAAGCGTTGGTAAACGCACTCATTGTATCTGTTCAAGAGACTTTAAGGTTACAGGGTATTCCATCAGAAATAGCTGAAACTGAGATCCCTTTTGGGACTAAAAAGCGCATCAAAGTGGCAAAGGTTTTTCCATTGCCCAAATGTTTTGGCAATCCAATCGATGAAGAATGGCGTCTGCCAAAACGCACTTTTAATATTTCCAAACGCATTGACAGGCGTTATCCGTTTGAGGAAACCCTTATTAAGAAATGGACAGAACCACCTGTGGTGGATTCACCAATTGCTAGATTGAATAAAGCCACGGTTATTCCTTTAGAAGACGCTCCGTCTTTTAAAGATCCAGTGGATCGCAAGATAGAAGCTATGTCTCGCACCATGTTTTCCTTGATTGGATCAGCTTTCAGGCCAATAATTGCTATTGGTCTGGTTTCGCAGGCTGTAACTGAATGGACCAAGTGGTTACGCCGGGACTTAGAAGAAGTCCCTCAGGCGGTATCAGATTTGTTGGAACAAATGATACAGGGGTTACAGTTTGTATGTGATGCGGCGTTAGACGCCACTCCATTAATGGCGCGAGCATCTGTCTCAGCAGTGGTTCTCAGGCGTACACTGTGGCTAAAAGGTTGGATAGCCGACCAAGGTTCCAAAAAAGCATTGGCTAATATCCCCTTTTCAGGAGAACGTCTATTTGGAGCCAACTTAGATGAGATCATTAAGGATCTCACCGGTGGAAAAAGCACCTTTTTACCGCAAAATTTTAAAGGTAGAGGAACTCGTCAAAGACGAGGGCCTTCTTTTTCTGCTCACAAGAGGTTTTTTCGTCCAGCGGGTGAAAAAACTAAGTCCTCCAAGCCTCCTGCAGGAGGCGTCAGGGGTCGTTGGTCGGGCAAGCAAAAGCCCGCCCCCTCCAGACCTGAAGATAAATCATCCAAAGCCTGAAGGTGCGCCCCCACCCATAACTGGGGTGGGGGGACGTCTTCGCCGGTTCCCGGATCCATGGCTTTCCAGAATCCCGGACAAATGGGTTTGCGAAGTCATAAAGTCAGGGTACAAGATCGAGTTTCGATCTCTCCCACCGGCGCGATTCTTCCCTTCCAATATCCGACTATCTCCGGATCGTCTAGAAGATCTGCGGAGAGCAGTCACAGATCTACTACAACAAGGAGTGGTAGTCCACGTTCCTTGGACAGAACGGTTTCAAGGGTTTTATTCAAACCTGTTTACAATACCCAAGAAAGAGGGCAAAGTGCGTCCAATTCTGGACTTAAGAGCACTCAATTCTTTCGTCAACATAAGAAGATTCAGAATGGAGTCCATTCGCACGGTAGCAGCCTTCCTGCATCCAGGGGATGTCCTAGCGTCCATAGACATCAAGGACGCCTATCTTCACGTTCCCATTTTCGCAGGACATCAGCGTTTTCTACGCTTTTCCGTAGAGGAGAACCACTATCAGTTTGTGGCGTTACCTTTCGGTCTCGCCACGGTTCCGCGGGTCTTCACAAAGGTGTTGGCCCCAATGTTGGCACTTCTGCGCCAAAGAGGTATATCGATTCTAGGTTACCTAGACGATCTTCTGCTTCATGCAGAGTCTCCTCAGACCTTGCTACAAAACATAGAAATTACTATGATTTCTTTACAGGAATTCGGGTGGCTGGTGAACCAGCAAAAGTCTTTTCTGGTTCCCACCCAGAGGCTCGAATATCTGGGTCTAATTCTAGACACAGTCAGGACAAGAGTTTTTCTTCCGGTAGGGAAACTTCGAAAGATTCAATCAGCAGTCCAGTTGTTACTGTCCAACAGCTGGTCTTCCCTTCGGACTTGCATGAGGGTTCTGGGGTTGATGGTGGCTTCATTCGAAGCAGTCCCATTTGCCCAGTCCCATACCCGAATTCTTCAGCAAGAGATTCTCCTCAGATGGAATCGGAATCCGGAATCCCTGGACAATCAGATACGATTGAGCAAACAGACCAGAGAGTCTCTGGTTTGGTGGCTTCGGTCTCCAATGCTCAGCCAGGGAAAGTCATTTCTGCCAATATATTGGACGATAGTGACCACGGATGCCAGTCTATCCGGATGGGGAGGAATTCTCGGTCAATTATCTGCCCAGGGACTTTGGTCCCCGGAAGAATCCAGATTACCGATAAATGTATTGGAACTGAGAGCGATCAGACTTTGTCTGATTCACTGGACCGAGCAGCTCCAGGGCAGCCCGGTTCGGATCCAGTCGGACAATGCCACGGCCGTGGCTTATGTCAATCATCAGGGGGGCACCAAGAGTGTCCGAGCGGCCAAAGAAGTGGCTTGCATTCTTCGCTGGGCGGAACGATTTGTTCCAGCAATCTCTGCGGTGTTCATTCCGGGGGTGGAGAATTGGCAGGCAGATTATCTCAGCCGTCAGACCCTGGATCAGGGGGAATGGTCCCTCCATCCAGACGTTTTCCACCAGTTGTGCCTACGGTGGGGCACCCCGGATGTGGATCTGTTGGCATCACGATTCAACAGGAAAGTTCAGAGATTCGTGGCTCGCTCCCGCGATCCTCTAGCAGAAACCGCAGACGCACTGATCGCCCCGTGGGGGCAATACCAGCTAATATATGCCTTCCCTCCTCTCGCGTTACTGCCAAGACTTCTTCGCAGGGTAGAGGAGGAAGGAATCCCAGTAATCCTGGTAGCTCCGGACTGGCCTCGTCGAGCTTGGTACGCCGACATGGTCAGACTGGTGGCGGACGTCCCGTGGAGACTTCCTCTCAGAGAGGATCTACTGTCTCAGGGACCGATCTTCCATCCTGCTTTACGATCGCTGGCTTTAACGGCCTGGCTATTGAGACCCAGGTGCTGAAGGACAAAGGTTTGTCAGCTTCAGTTATTCCTACTCTAGTTGAAGCAAGGAAAGCGACTTCCAGAAAGATTTATCATCGCACATGGAAGTCCTACATTGCATGGTGTGAACCTTTGGGGTTCCGTCCTCGGTCTTATTCGATTAGTCGAATATTGGCTTTTCTGCTACAAGGGGTTGAGCAGAAACTGGCCTTGAGTACTATCAAGGGTCAGGTCTCAGCATTAGCCATCTTCTTTCAGAAGCCTTTGGCTACTCATTCCTTGGTGCGGAATTTCATCCAGGGGGTGCGACATCTGGCTCCGCCAGTGCACGCGCCGTTACCCCCCTGGGATCTTAATTTAGTGTTGTCGGTTCTTCAGAAACCTCCCTTTGAAGATATTAGGGAGATTCCTCTACCCACGTTGTCCCAGAAGGTGGCCTTCTTGGTGGCTATTACTTCTGCACGCAGGGTGTCAGAACTGGCCGCATTATCTTGTCGTTCACCATATCTGGTGGTTCATAGAGATAAGGTGGTTCTTCGTCCGAATCCATCCTTCCTACCAAAAGTAGTTTCAGAATTTCATCTGAATGAAGAAATTGTATTACCTTCCCTGTGTCCTAAGCCCAGTCATCCTCGGGAATTTGCTTTGCACTCCTTGGATGTGGTCCGGGCGATCAGGGTATACTTGAAAACGACAGACTCGTTTCGCAAGACGGATTCACTTTTTGTGATCCCAGATGGACCCAAAAAGGGGTTGCCTGCATCTGCCGCGACCATTTCCAGATGGATCAGACAGACGGTAGTGCAGGCTTATTCTATTAAGGGTCGGGAGCCACCGTTCCCTGTTAAGGCGCACTCCACTCGGGCACTTAGTGCGTCATGGGCCTTTCGCCATCAGGCGTCAGTGGTCCAGGTGTGCAAGGCGGCTACCTGGTCGTCGGTGCATACCTTCTCTAAACATTATAAAGTTGATGTAATGGCATCGTCTGATGCCTCATTTGGCCGCAAGGTTTTGCAGGCCGCAATTTGAGGAGACCAGTGGTCTACCTCGAGGGTTTTTTCCGTTGGAAAATTTTTCTTTAGTCTCATTCTTTGTTTATAATGAGCCTTTAAAACTTCTAGTTTGGCACCGGTTGGGCCTACTAGATTGGATTTGATTTTGTCAATCCCACCCCTCATTTGTGGCACTGCTTCTGGATGTCCCAGCTCTTGAGAATCAAGAAGACTACGTCTGTCAATGAGCGATAGAGAAAAATGGATTTTTGTAAGAACTTACCGTAAAATCCTTTTCTCTTAAGCTCATTGACAGACGTAGTACCCGCCCCTCTATCATTGAGTTGGGTTGGGTTAATTTCTCTGTACTGCTTTAAACAGAACTGATTCCCTGTAGCAGAGAGAGGGAGGATATACCCTCAGGGACTGCCCCCTAGGGTGGAGCCAGAACGTTTTTGTCATTCTGCCTAGTCCTACTCCTGCGGAGACAACATAACCCAGCTCTTGAGAATCAAGAAGACTACGTCTGTCAATGAGCTTAAGAGAAAAGGATTTTACGGTAAGTTCTTACAAAAATCCATTTATTTCCATATACAGAGCTAATTATTGTGGCTTTCATGTTTTTTGTGATAAATCATTTCTATATTCAGGACAAATCTATTTTTATTACAATTTATTCATACTGTTTTATGGCATGTTCATGCAAACATATAGTGAACTTTTTAAATAATCTGGAGTTCTTCTTTACGTACTGGAACATCTCTTAGGGCTCTTTCACACGGCCGCTCCGTGTGAAAGCTCAGCTGCGGGACTTTTTTTTTTTTCACGGAGGGGATGACATTTCTGTCATCCGCTCCGTGTGCCCGCATATCATCCCATCCGTTTGCGGATGATATGCTGACATAATGTAAGTCTATGGCATTGCGGATGTCCGCGGATGACACCGCTGACATCCGATTTTCCTTCCTTTCCGTTTTTTGAACAGATGAAAAAATAGGGTTCTGTTCCGTTCCCAAAAACGGAACAGAACTGAAAGGAAGAAAATCGGATGTCAGCGGATGGTATTCCGCTGACATCCGCAGTGCCATTGACTTACATTATGTCCGCAAAAAAATAGGATGATTTGCGGACAAGCGGAGCGGCCGTGTGAAAGAGCCCTTACACAGGATGCATTTGAAAGTTATTGAGTTCATCCACGGGAATGACACACTTGCAAGCATCCTTAAATAATATTTACAGTGCATCTGGAAAGTATTCACGGTGCTTCACTTATTCCACATTTTTTTATGTTACAGCCTTATTCCAAAATGGATTCAATTCATTTTTTTCCTTCATAATTCTACAAACAAGAACTGTGGTCATCCACATATTGCTGGCAGACCGTCAGATAGTGCTTCGGAAATGGAGATCTGATTTAAATGTCACTGAAGTGTTATCTTTGGTCCAACAAAATTACACTTATGAACATCTTCTAGCTCTAAACTCCCTTATGGGCTATACTTTTGCCAAAAAATGGGATTTATGGCCTAAAACCTCCACCCAAATACTTCAGAAATACGCAAAGCAAGTGTGCTACTACACTACTACTCTGATTTTGCTTTATTATTAATGTGTTAGAACCATCATTAATTCTGGGTTCATCCCCCTCACCACTCTGTTAACAATATTAGGTACTAAATTGGTTATATCGGCAACTTGTGCCTTATTACCTTATTTCTTTCCCTCTTTCTTTTTCTTTTTTTTTTTTTTTCAAATATGAAATTTATTCAGGATTTTCAAACAATACATACATTTATCATTTTAGTATAATGGCTATCTCTATTACAATAATTATCGTTACACCTTTTCTTTTATATCTTATTTATCCTATAATCCTGTACTTTTTCCCACTTTTTTCCATTTCCCTCCCCTACCCACCCTAAAACAAAAACAAAAAAAAAAAAAAATATATTTATTTTAATCTAAACCCCTTTGATCCACGGCTGTCGATTAGGAGAACTCGTCTTCACCTCAAATCTATTCCTCCTCCCTTACCTTATAACAAATTGTTTCCCTCCTCAGAAACCATAAAATGATTCCATGGATCCCAAATTTTCTTGTATTTCTCCTGTCTATTTTGTGCAGAAGCAATTAACTCTTCCATTCTTCTAATTTCTTCTACTCTATTTGTCCATTCTGCTAGTGAGGGTGGTTGTATTTTTTTCCAGTTACCTGGGATGCATGCTTTAGCCGCATTAACCAGGTAGGGAATAACAGAGCTTTCATATCTCCTTACCGGTATGTCTGATAAGTGTAACAAAAAAAATGCCGGGTTTTCTTCTATTTTATATTCCGTAAATTTCTGTATAATATTCCTAACCCCTCTCCAGAATGGTCTTATATCAGAACAGGTCCAGAAGATATGATAAACAGTGCCTATTTCTTTTCTGCATCTCCAACAATTATTTGTTTCCCTCGGAAACCAAGCATGCATTTTCTTGGGTGTAATGTACCATCTTGTTATAACCTTATAATTCAGCTCCTGAATCTTCGTACATCTAGCTGTCTTAAAGGCAAGTTTCACTATCCTCTGGACCTGCTCCTCCGACAAATCCCTCTCCAGATCTCTTGCCCACTTTTCCACCCATGGGAGCTGCGGTTGTTCCTCTGGGTTTATTAACATGTCATAGCTAATCGATAGTGTACGCAACATATTTCCTGATTTTACGCAGTAATTTTCAAATCTTGTTAATATTCTACCAAAGCTACTCGGGTTTGATATTGAGGCCAGATAATGATGTAATTGGACCGCTTGCCAGAAGGGTATATCAAATGGTCCATTTCTATCAGCCAGTTGATTAACTGTGGGCCATTTGTTTTGTATTAGAAAAGACGAGGCTTGTTCCTGCTTCCTTTCCCTCAATGTTGAAAACTGTCTAGTATCTAGGCCCGGGATGAACTGAGGGTTCCCCAGAATCGGGAACAAAGGTGATTCTTTCCCTGTCAACTTATTATATGTGTTTGATTGTGTACATACTCGAAGTGTGTTTCCAATTATTGGGTGTTGTTTCAGACCTTTAGGCAGTGATTCGTAGCACCACATAGCTCTTTTCAGGTCTACTTCCGTTTGGGCCTGTTCGATTTGTACCCATACTTTGTTTTCCGATTGATGCCACCAATCTAATATTCTGCTCACCTGTGCTGCCTGATAATATATGTAAACGTCAGGAAATGCCAACCCACCCCTCTTCTTTGGTAAGGTTAAAGTTCTACGTGCTATTCTGGGTTTTTTACGGGACCATATATATTTCAAAAATAGGGAATGTGTTGCCTTAAAAAAGGCCCTTGGAATTTTCACCGGTAATGCTCTTATCAGGTAAAGGAATTTTGGTAAGATCGTCATCTTCACCAGATTACATTTACCGAACCAGGAATGGAGACCTCCCTGCCACTGTTCCAATAGCTTCCTAGTCATTTTCAACAAAGGTGGGAAATTTAAGTCATAGGCTTGTGATATTTTTGCCGGTATATATGTCCCTAAATACTTTACTGCTTCCTCCTTCCATTTAAAGCCGAAGTTGCTTTTCAATAGGTTAATTTGGGATACAGGCATCCCCACCCCCATCGCTTCTGATTTCCCATAATTAATTTTCAAATAAGACATGGTCCTAAATTTTTTGAATTCCTGTATCAGGTTCGGCAGCGAAATACCGGGGCTAGACAAAGAAAATAATAGGTCATCTGCGTAAGCCGCTATCTTATATTGTCTCCCCTTTAACTCTACACCTTTAATATTTTGATTTAGTCTGACCCTACACAAGAAAGGCTCTACTGTCAAAGCAAATAACAGGGGCGACAGTGGACACCCCTGTCTTGTACCATTCCTTATTGGGAAAGCATCTGACAGAAGCCCGTTGACTTTCACCCTTGCCGTTGGTTCTGTGTATACTCTAGCTATTCTATCCAACATGACCTCTCCTAATCCGATGTATCCGAGCACCGAGAACAAAAAGGGCCATCCCACCCGATCAAATGCCTTCTCAGCGTCCGTGCTCAGGACTACACAGGGTATTTCTTTTTCCTTCACTACTTGTATTAAGTTCAATATTCTTGTAGTATTGTCTCTTGCTTCCCTCGATCTTATGAAGCCTACCTGGTCAAGCTGAACTATACTTGGGAGGATGCTTGCTAGTCTATTTGCTAAAATTTTAGTATACAGCTTTAGGTCTACATTTAATAAGGATATTGGCCTATAGCTGCTACATTGTGCAGGGTCCTTACCTTCTTTTAATATTAGTGAAATGTGAGCTGTAAGAGTATCCCTGGGCAGGTTACCCTCTATATCTATCCCTCTTTCTTTTTCTATTATGTCTTTTTTCATGTATTTTTCTTGTTATCTACTGCTATACCCAACTAAATACATCTCAGTTTCATTGCATATTCTTTGTATTGTACTGAAAGACCTTTAAAAATGCATCGGAAAAAAAAAAATTCTACAAACAATACCCCTTCATGACAACGTGAAATACGTTTTTTTTTTTTAAAGCTTTGCAAATTTATTTTAAAAAAAACAAATCATATGTACATTAGTATTCACAGCCTTTGCTCAATACTTTGTTGAAACACCTTTGGCACCAAATACAGCCTCAATTATTTTTGAGTATGATGCTACAATCTTGGCATACCTATTTTTGGGCAGTTTTTCCCATTCTTCTTTTCAGGACCTCTTAAACTCCATCAGGTTGGATGGGGAGCGGCGGTGGACAGCTATTTTCAGATGTCTCCAGATGTTCAATAGGGTTTAAATCTGGGCTCTGGCTGGGCCACTCAAGGACATTCACAGAGTTGTCCCGTATCCACTCCTTTGTTATCTTGGCTGTGTGCTTAGGTCATTGTCCTGTTGGAAGATTAACCTTCCCCCCATTCTGAGGTCCAAAGTGCTCTGGAGCAGGTTTTTATTAGGGAGGTCTCTGTACATTGTTGCATTCATCTTTCCCTCGATACTGACTAGTCTCCCTGTTCTTGCTGCTGAAAAACACCCCACAGCATGGTACTGCCACCACCATGCTTCACTGTAGGGATGGTATTGGCCAGGTGAAGAGCGGTGCCTGGATTCCTCCAGACATGATGCTTGTCATTCAGGCCAAAGAGTTTAATCAGACTAGAGAATTTTGTTTCTTATGGTCTGAGAGTCCTTCAGGAGCCTTTTGGCAAACTCCAGAGGGGCTTCCGCCTGGCCACTCTACCAAACAGGCCTGATTGGTGGGGTGCTGCAGAGTTGCACCTGAGCTCAATTTTGAGCATCATGGCAAAGGCTGTGAATACTTATGTACATGTGATTTTTTCTTTTTTTTTATTATTATTAAATTTGCAAAGATTTCAAACAAGCTTCTTTTACGTTGTCATTATGGGGTATTGTTTGTAGAATTTTGAGGGAAAAAATGAATTTAATAAATTTTGGAATAAGGCTGTAACATAACAAAATGTGGAAAAAGTGAAGCGCTGATGAATACTTTCCGGATGCACTGTATAACACAACAAAAGAAACAGTTATAGTTTCAAGAACACTGTGGTGCTGAGCTGGGGATAGAGGGCAAACGTATAAGCAGATGGACTGCTGAGTCAAAGATTGGATGGAATGATAATGAAAGGGATGCTGCATTGCTGAGCCAAGGATAAGTACATTTCCAGGGATGCTGTGATGATAAATGGGAATACTATTTTGCAGTCAAATTTGAAAACCCCCTACTATATGTTTATTTGTTCCCAGTCACACAACATACCTTAAAATGTCTTATTCTCTGTTTCTTTGGAGCAAGTTTACACATTGGACTCTACAGGCAGCTTAAATTTCTTTGGAATAGCTTGCAATATACAATTGTGGGACAGGTGTTGGGACAGTTTTTAAGTGTATTAACATAAAATATACCACCCACAAGATTTTTAACCTTTTCTTAGGACAGATGGTGAGCACATCTAGTATACAACTCATAATGAAATCTGCCAACACAGTACAGACAAGGCTATTTATAGTAAACGTAAACACCCATCCCCATTCCTGGTAAGGAGGAACACCTATTACCTATTAGCAAAAGTATGTAGGCATTGGGCACACCCCATCACGCCCCCTTAAAGGAGAATTATACAAAATATTTATTAGTTAAACCCACAAGTGTTTTTTTTTTTTTAAACTATTGCTTAATACTGATTTTTGGAATTTACAAATGCAGCAATTTAAAAATTGGATGGAAGGTTGGGCACTGGGAAACACTTTTTGAAAGATAAAAATTTAATTTTATATATGACTATATAGATCAGACCAAAATGAGGGACAAATAAGGATGAAAGAGGGACAGAGGGACTTTGTTCCAAATAAGGGACAGTCCCTCGAAATCAGGGACAGTTGGGAGCTATGTATATACTCTGGACCACTAAGCTCTGTACACTGGACTGTATGTGACATACTCCTGACCACTACACTCTGTAGGCAGAGCTATATAGGACAAATTCCTGACGACCATTTTTAATGCTGGGGTGTACATTATATACTCCTGACCATTGCATTATGTACACATTGGTTGTATATGGTATACTCCTGCCCACTGCACTCTGTACCATGGTTTGTATAAAATATACCACTGACCCCTACAATCTGTGTGCTGGGCTGTATATATGTATCAGCCTTCCAGAATAGGTTGCTAGAGAGGGCCAGGTAAATCTAGCTTTTTTTGTCTCTTCTATAAACATTGGAGTAGTGTGTGTCAGTAGCGGAACTATCAGGGTCGCAGCGGTCGCGCTTGCGACCAGGCCCTTCATGATTTCTTGCACCGGGGCCCTGAGAAATCTATTTACGCCTCTTGTCCAGGAGGAGAAGATCCCAGCCTGAAGGGCTGCTGCCCTTCTGGGCAATTTAGCTGTAGTCATCAGGAGCTCATTGAGGTTTCAGCTCAGTAAGTGCATGAGGGCCTATTTGCTGGAGATAGTTAGAGCTGGATCAAAGGGGATTCAGTGAGGATCTGGCCTGGAGATTCACAGGAGACAAATCTAGCCGATATTGAACGAAGACATCTAAGTATACAGGGATATTGTGAGTATAGGCCTGGATGTAAGATCCTGGGGAAGGTTCCCTGTTTTTAACCCCTCGAGAAATTGCTCCTGGGCTGCTGTGTTGGTGAGTCCCAAAAGTGTCTGCTTCCCTAGTGTCTGGCAAGAACAGAAGTTGTCTTTAATATCATGTGATGTTCACATGTATTGATTTTTATCTGTGTCTAAATGTGTTAATAAATTATTGTTTTTACTCTACTACACTTTTTTTCAATATTTTTTTACTCTTTAGCTGGCTAAGTTCTTCAAAAATCCCGTGGGACCCTTTTTCTGTTTTTTCTATATGGCATACACCTGGCCAATGCATTCTCTACGTTGGGCTGCTGGAATTTATACAATATACTCCTTACCACTGCACTTTATACTACTATATTATACTATACTATTACTATTTAGCAACACTATGATAATGAAGGCTGGTGTGCTGAAAAAACTATGTAGCACCCTACAAGGTAGGTGCTAGGTAAAAGCATAATGGGCTTTGGTTGCCTAACAGCAGGGCCATGATTTTCAGCTGGACTGTCATGTCTCCCAGGTATGGCTGCTGAGAGGGGAGTGTCCCCACTGGCTCCATGAGAGGATTCTCATTGGCAGTGGAGGAAACCCAATAAGTGGCCCATTCAAGTCTGTATGTACCCCAGAAGGCAGATTCTGCTGCAGAGGATTCTGGGAGTGGGTATAAGTTTGAGGGGAATGCATGACGCAGCATCTTTGGCGGGAAGCCGAGTCCCAGAGTACGGCTGTCTCCCCTCCTGTCAGAAGGATCGGGTGTCTCGGGTGGCTGCCTGAGAATCCAGAAGGGAGAGCTGAGCTGAGCAGCAGAGAGGATCCAGTGTGCCGAGGACTAGCAGCGGAAGAGGGGTTCAGTTCCAGGAAAGCCTTCCAAAGTCGTGAGTACTGTGAACTGCCCCTGGGGTCTGCCTTGTGTAGAGGGGACCACTCCAGTGAAGGTCCCAGGGATCCTGGAGCCTGCAAGTGTCAAGGGGGTTGCCTAGTGAAAGGACCCTGGAAGAGTAGAGGGGGTGCCAGCGGTTGGACCCTAAAGAGTTAAGTGTGCAGTGTTGAGAGTTGCAGCAACACAAGCAGTTACAAGGAGCTACCTCAGTCAGTGAAGGGCTGGAGGGAGTCATACGCAGGACTTTTGAGCTGGACAGAGTATCAAGAGTCAAGGATTGGTACAGTCCTGGATCTTCTGAGTTAACCAAGGAGTTAAAGTTGAAGTTTCAGCACTTTCAGCAGAACAATATCTCAAGCGCCAGAAAGCATTGGTCGGCATTCAGCTGGTGTCAGGACAGCGCTAACAGGCATCTTTTCTACAAAGTGTCCCATTTAAACCTAGTTGAGTTGGAGGAGTATCCCACTCATTTCCTTCTTCCATCCCCATTATAAAATAAACAAAACAAACCAAAGATGCCGGAATGGTCATTGTCTCAGCTTTCACACTTGGGTTTTCAACTTCAATGTGTTGGCAGTGTTAACTTACCGGTAACAATGGCAGACCCACATCAGGCATAATGCCTGGAAATATTGCTACAACTATATAATATAAAAGTTTTACTTTTTACAAGTGATTGTGCTGAGGTTTATACAAGTCTGCAATGCAGGCTAAACATCAGTGGCGGCTGGTGTATGTGGGGCGCAGGGGCGCCGTCCCCCCTATCTATGCACCCGGCCCCCTAATCTACATGCAGGGCACCAGACGCATGGATTCCAATGGGTTTTTTTTTTTTCAGTTTTTTTTTAAGCACGTGATAATAGGCTTCAAAAAAGGATGGGCTCAGGGTGCAGAGCACTGCGCCCCGAGCTCACCCAGTTGTGTGACTCGAATGAATGTTCGCTATTATCACACGGATCCTCCTCCCAGCCAATCAGGAAGCGGGTCCTGAGACCCGATTCCCGATTGGCCGAAAGGAGAGGCCATGCTATTGGCGAAGGAGGAGGGAGGAGATGCAGGGGAAGCCGCCGCCGCCGCTGGGGGAAGCCGTGGGGGGGATGGTATGGTGTGCGAGCGAGCTGGTGTGGTCCGGGGGGGTGGGGTATGGTTTGGCCCATCAAATGCCCCCCCTCACTTCCCCGCCCAAGGAGCACCAGCCGCTACTGCTATACATTAACCAATTTTCTTTCCTTCATTTGCTTGATTCCCCCGATGGATCGACTTCAGTAGAACCAGCCTGCACATACATGGATTGAAATGTGTCCAGTTCCTGCTCAACCAGCTGAATTTCATCTATGGCCAGCATTACATTTTTTGTTTGTGGCTCAGTCATTTTTTTGTCACACAAGCATCTTTTGTGGATACAAGGCCTGTACCAGTGAATATGTTGAAGTTTTAAACCTTCCCACTTGGTGCAATTTTGCCTAAAATTAGGCAATGCCTAACTATTCTTCTCCGGGTGTGCAAAGCTGAGCCCTTCCCCCCAAGAAAAAAAATATATCTACAGCCTTGTGTGCATAACAAGTGTAGAAGTATCAATTCAAAAGCTAAATGTTCCTGGACATTATTTCAGAGTGTTTCAACCATGGTTTGATGGGAAAAAAGCAGTCAGGTAAACTAGTATGCCGTCGTCATTGATATGCGCTATTACAATCAGATATAAAAAAAAAAAAAAGCAACACTGCCACCAAGTGGTTAAGATGCAGAATTTAACCTTGCAGGTAAATCTTTGATAGCTACATTTGTCAAAATATTAAACGGAAAAAAAGCTATCAGAATCTTTTTTTTCTTTCAGTCTTCTTTATTATTAAAGAAAGTCAAAATTCAAAAGTTATTTAGTACAGGGAAGTCCCATAGGCCGGAGTCCTTACCAAAATACAGTGTAAATACAATGTCAGCCTCATCTTAAATACAATAAAAACATAGCGAACACAGAGGCATTCAAAAAACAAACGAGCACATAAACACCAAACAACTTCAGGTGACTTAGAGGACATCCGAGCCCGACCCCGATGCGCATCTAAAGCAGAAAACATGAACTAACACCAATCATAAGTGCCGGTTCACACATATGTGATGCGGGAACTCTACAGCAGGTTCCCGCATCACACTCGACTCGCAGGCAGTTCACACTGCCATATGCAAATTGCTCGGGTATCAATACAAAGTTAACGACACCCCCAGATCAGTTCGCATATCGCAGTGCGAACTGTCAGTTCAGACATGAATCGGATCGCATAGGTGTGAACACCCATGCGATCCGATTCTGGTGTGGACCAAAAAAAGGGTCTTGTGTAACTTTGGTCTGAATCCGATGCAAATTCAGCCATACAATCTGTATGGCTGAATTTGCAACGCTCAGACATCGCATGGGATTTGCAGAGCAGTGCGCTACGAATCACATGCAATGTCTGAAATTGGCAAAGTGTGAACCGGCACTAAGAGTTTATGAATCAAAAGTAGAGAAGAGAAGAAATGGAAAGAGAAAGGGGAGTCAGAGGGGGGACCTGGTTAGAACACCTGAACCTAGGTCTCAGAGGAGGAAGAAGACGAGGAGCCTGCATCATTATCTCGAACCCAGGAAACCAGACCAGGCTCTAGAGAGATCTCCTACAGTTCAATATTGGCTCCCATACCTTCTTAATACGAGGTACGGAATCATTAAGCCTACTTGCAAGGTGCTCATTGAGCATGATCCAGGAAACCTTACGCCTGAACAAAGCAATATGGTCTGAGGAGCTCTTCCAGGAGCGAGCTATAGTAAGGTGTACGTTTATGAAGCTGAGAATTGCACATATACAGCATAGCTGTGCTAGGCTTTGAATGAAGACTACCATAGGAGAAGGAAGCTGGACACAGGGGGGTGGGGAGTGTCAGTGTAGCAGGAAGAGCTCTAGGGTCTTAGCCCACAGTCTACAATGATCATAGTACAGGCAACCACACTAAGTCTACATTTCCACTAGTGCAACTTGTCATGCGACTTTAGACACACAAAGTCGCATGACAAGTCACAGCCTATTGATTTCAATGGCACTCCTTCCAATCTATGCGACTTTAAAAATCAGCAACTTTGAAAAGATACCTGCACTACTTAGATAATAAATCGCAGCACTAGATATTAAAATAGGTAAACAGGGTAATCACTCCCCCTTCTAAATGGTAAAAAGTTCAGAAATCCTAAAAATCCATAGGTTCAGCTGTAACACGACTATCCCAAGGATACAACTGAACCTATGGATTTTTATAATTTTTTAAATTTTTACTATTTAGAAGGGTGAATGATTTCCCTGTTCACCTATTTTAATTTCTAGTGCTGCTATTTATTATCTTTGTTCTATATAGAAAGGTGTTTTTTTTCTATTTATTGCATGCTGCTTCTCTATACAGTGTGTGCTGATTGTCATATTTTTTACCTGCACTACTTTGATGCGACTTTGATCCAGAGAGTGTAAAGTTGGATCAAAGTTGCATCAAAGTCACACATAAAGGGAGACAGTGTTGTCTGTGAAGAACCGGAAGAAGCTTTTTGTCTAGTTTAGATAAGACTTTCTAAGCTACACAAGCAGCTAGCCAGAAAATGAATAATATCAAAGATAAAGATATTTAACATACTATTAATAGGAAACATTTCATTTTTGGTTGGAGTTTCCCTTTAACACTGAAAATATTGCTCTAAACACCATTTTAGCTCGCCGCAAGGGAATTTGCAGTTATTCATGGCCTTACGGGAGTCTTCAAAAATATATGTATTTTTCTACATTTAAATAAAACATCATGAATAATAACATCACATTAATAATGCATTACATTAATAATTGGTTGCATGTTTTTCTAAATGAACATTTTTTTATACCAAGATCAGTGATAGAACTATGGTTTCCTTACCAGAAAATCACAGTATGTTAACCCCACCAAAGCTGCCTCAGATTGGACCATATGCTAGGAAAAGGAATCCTTTCCTAGCAACATCGAGGAGGATTTACTAAAGGCACAAAGACTTTTCACTTTGCAAGGTAAGTTGCTCTTTACAAGAAAATTTTCCCCAGAGTATAGTAAATGAGAATGAGGTGAAGCTCTGATGACTTTCATCATCTAATCGCATGCAAGGAAAAATTTTGTTTTTTTAATTTCCCTTCGGCATGATTGAGTTTTTCTTGAAAAGTGAAATTTCACCATGTTCACTAAGCTCTTGGGGTAATTCCCTTGCAAAGTGAACAGCTTATTTGCCTTTATTAAATTATTCCAACTGTGTCCAGCACTTTCAAAGCTTGATTGCTCTCCCACCATGCATTGAAAAACAGAAAAACACTCAAGTCTATGTAGAGCAGATACAGCACCAGATTGCCAAAATAAATCTCAACTCTAGCCCTAAATCTAAATACACCATTGAAATATGACTACGTATTTTGAAGGGCATGGTCTGGGAGGAGGAAAAAGCTGAAGCCTGTTTTGAAATCTTTGAATTGTGTGGCTTTGTTGTGCACTCCTATCTTCTGCTTGCTATCTATCCATTTGGGAGAGGTGGGCCACTTTGGAGCTGCACGCATCAGCATGTGTGGAATCAACGGAATGAAAATATTGGAGCTTTAGACCCCGTTCACATACATGCGGCGCTACTTGCTGGGGCGACCTCGGCGCGACATGCACGGACTTCATATCATTGAAGTCTATGCAGGTCGCCTCCAGGCCGCCCCAAAGTAGTACAGGACCCTTTTTCTAAGTCGGAGCGACTTGTGTCGCTCCTATTAGAACGGGTCTTGTGCTAATCTATGGCAGGCGACCCAACGCGACTTGTCAGGCGACCAAGTCGCCTGACAAGTCGCGCTAGTGTGAACCGGGTCTTAAATGACACTCTTATATTTGTATACATTTTTTTTTCAGTTTTGGATACAGTGACACTAAGTTCTCACTTAAAAACAAAAATTCTATTCCAGTATATATTCTTAACTCAGAAAAATATCTTCTATTGTCTCAGCCTTCGCCCTTACATAACCCTTAAGCCTAGTACACACGCAACGAATTTCCGCCGATCGGTCGTCCATCTTTTGTCCAGAGTTGTGTTTTGTTGGTTGGAATGTGCTCTAGACTGCACACGAATTTTTCCGCTCGACAAAATTCTACTTCAGAATTGATGTCATGTGTTGGTTTGCTTTCTTTGTGTTCTTTCTTCTCTGAGGATGCCCAGTCTTGCTCATAAGATTTTTCCCTGTCGAAATCTGTACTGACTGTACGAAAATCGGACGTGTTTTGACGGAGGACAAAAATTTTATAGCCTGCACACCAGATTTTTTTCAGCCGAAAAGTCAGAGTCGGTTGTCGGAAGCATCATACTAACAAGCCGAAAATCGGCGGATCGGTCGTCGGACGAAAATTCCCGGCCGAATTTCGACGCGTGTGTACGAGGCTTTAAGTAGTGGATGTGTATGGGTTATTTTTGAAGAATAAGGAAATCATTTTAATTTAGTGTTATTTTAAATCCTTTTTAGTTTTGTTTTTTTTGCTGCCTGCATCCCTTTATGGATATTTTCTTTATTCTGTCTGGAAGACACAACAAGGAGTGAGAGGAAATCTCTCCAGTTAGAAGGAAATCTCCTCTTCGACAGCTGTCACCATGTAGGATGAGTTAAGGTTCAAACCAAATTCCATTTGGCCCCGAACCCATGGGAAACTGTCACATGACAATGGGTCGCTGTCCCAATCAGCTGCAACTGTGGAATTTCTCATCCGCAGCCACACGTAACAAAGGGACATGAATGCTGCTGATATCATTAATCTAATGTGACCACATGTCCATACTTGGTAGATGGCATTCTTCAAGAGTGGCCATAATAGATCAATAACTTCACCAGCATCCTTGCCCCCATGTTATGTGGCTACAGTGGATTGGAATGGCGGCCTACTGTCAGGTGGCAGTTTCTTTATAATACCCTACACCTTTAACCTTAACTCATCACTCTTCACCAGAATATGTCCCCATTCAAAGGTTTCTTCTGTATTCTTGTTCTATAACTGTAGAACTTAGCACCACCTTCTGTCCCAGTGACTATGGCTAACATGGCAAAACGTTAAATAGGTTAAAGGGTTAGTTCACCTTTTCATAAAAAAAGGAAAAGGTGAACTAACCTTGTGCACACTCCCCAACCCCCCCCCCCCCCAGTCCCTGCTCTACTTACCTCCATAGGTGACAAACTGTTAGACCCCATGCAGCTGGTTAAGTGGTCCGGGGGATTTGAAATCCCCACTCTTCTCCCTCTTGTTTTCCCCACTCCCTGTTCTTCTTCCTGCTTCTTCTTCCAGGATGAATCCAAATATCTCTGATCCATCCTGGAAGCCCTGCAGGAAGAAGAGGGGGAAGAACGGGGACTTCAAATCCCTGGACCACTACACTGGCTGCTTGAGCACAGCCAGCCCATCAACCACAGAGGTAAGTACAGAGGGGACTTGGGGGTGGGGGGCTGTAGGGTGTTAGGTCTTACACTTCAAATTACAAACAACAACAGAAACCTGATAGAAACCTAATAGGTCTTTTAACACTTCCCACAGAGCAAGACATATTTTACAATTTTAAAGGTAGGTACAGTGCCCAGTGGGGAAGTATGAACAAATTCTATAGACACTGTATTGCTGGTGATAAAATAACACTGCTTCATTAATATCCTATTTGTCTATTTTTATTTTAGACCGTGTGCCTAGAAACAAAGGCAAGTAGGCTTGTTAGAGCACCTCTGACATCTAATCTACGGCTGTCCGTTTTACTATGATAAGGCCATGCTAGTCTACATGGAAATTGATCATTCCAAGAGGGACTATAAATTATGGTCTCCCAATAGATGCCTATTTCCCTTATATATAATTACATCTATTTTCTTTACAGCTTATTGATATTTAGATAAAAAGTAATAAAAACTTTATGCCTTATTATACAGTACATAAATACCAGCTGGACCCCCACAAATTAGAATACAATACTGTCAGAGGACTTTGCAACCCCAACAGAATCAGCAGATGGATGAGATGATGTTGTTAAAGGAGTTTCTCAATGAACACATCATAAAAACAGCTACGTTATTACTCTTTGCAAAACACGGTAACCAGTTCCAGCAGAGTACTTATGCTGGCCACACACATTGCAATCATACAAGTGTGGAACTAAAGTGCAGCACGTGGATTGCAGTGAATGCTTCCGTGATAGATTACAATGAAAATGTGCTGCACATGTTTTCCTACTGCATAATAGCCAGTAAATAACCTATAACTAGAAAAGAGAATGTTGTTGGCCAATCTGTTTTCCTGATTGGGCTTCCTTAAATCGTAATCCATATATCCATCCCATTAAGATAATAACCAACCAGATACTGTATGACAACATGGTTACTAGCTAGACAGACCTGGCTTTCATCCATCTAGGGAATGGAAAGCTTGAGGTTTCAGTAAAATGGTTGGTGCAATTGAGAATGAGAATTGAAGACCTGATATCCACATTGCATAAAGCCTTCAGAATTCTAAAACTGAACTCTAGCTAACAGCTAAATGCAAAGTTTACCAGTCAAAGACATTTAGTCTCTAAACAACCAGGTTTGAGGTTTACACTGCTCTGACAGACATCATGAACAGACCAGTGACCCAACTTTTCTCTACTGCAATTAAGAAATACAGCTAAGTAACCTCCTTGACCTCAGCCCTTGATTAGACAATGAAGGAGAAACAAAAGTCCGGTGAGCTGATCTCTCTGCTCTTTCCTCCTGCCAGCATTAGGTATAAACTTAGGTTCAGCTGTGTGTGAGGTATCAAACCCATGTTTAGCCAAATCCGAAAATCAGTTGTCAGTGCTGGATCAATGTGTTGCAGGCTCATGTGGCCATATAAGGTCAAGGCATTGGTCAGGTCCCAAACAATGTTCAGCTGAACCAGAAAGTCAGCTATCAGTGCCGGACCAATGAGCTGTGGGCCCATGTGGCCTTATTAGGTCAAGGCTCTTGGTCAGGTCCTAACCCATGTTTGGCCAAACCTGAAAGTCAGCTGTCAGTGGTGGACCAATGACCTGCAGGCCCATGTGGCCAAATTAGGTCAGCGATGACATGAGTATCCCCATCTCTTTGGGTATGTACAGCTTAGAGGTAAGGAATGTCCCGGCTCATTGACCCAAGAATATCAGCTTAATTGCGAGTTTGGCCAAACCTCAGCTAATCACTAGTCAGCATGTACATTGTAAATGTAGTCAATATAGTGCAATGCAACATGCCTTATTGGCTCTTTGATTTTTTCCTCCCTCTCTAGGTCCGAGTGCTACTATATGAAGGGTCTCCAAACGTTCTAAACAAAAGGGCCAGTTTACTGTCCTTCAGACTTTAGGGGGACCGGACTATGTGGTCATTGGGATTAGAAAGGGTCCCAACATTAGTGGAAAAAATAATGCCCCATCAATTGTTTTAGCAGGAGTAATTGTGCCCCATTGGTGGTATCATTGGGAGAAATTGTTCCCCATAGTTGGATTTATTGGGAGGAATTGTGCCCCATCGTTGGTGTCATTTGGAGGAATTTTGCCCCATCATTGCTGTCAATGAGATTAATTGTATCCCTTCATTGGTGTCAGTGGGGGGAACTACGCCACATTGTTGGTAATACTGAATAAAATACTGCCCCAAGGACCAAAAAAAAAAAGCAAGCAAAGGGCCACATCTGGCTCCTGGGCCGCAGTTTGGAGACCATTGTACTATATAGTGGAATACAAGAGACTGATTTAAAGACCGATTCAAGTTCATATACTGGTTGTGTTTGTAATGAAATTATTTTTAATTCATTCCTGCATTTAGTGATGTTTTTGCATCTGCCCGATATTCAGCTTTATGTATTCAGTAAATATTTTTTTTTTTTTTAATTTTATCTTTTTTATTACATTTTCCATGTACAAGACAGGTACAACAAAAACACATTGAACAAAACAATAAATATATGCATGTTGCCCACACAGGGGTGAGTCAGTGAAAAAACATAACAAAAAAGCACTTAGTGGGAGCAACATCAGGAGGACAATGGTGTGACCGAGTAACTTGCACCATCAGATATTAATAGAGGGCATAAGAAAGATGGGGATTGGCCCATTTTCTCCACACTTAACCCAAAGCTAACCTAAGTCCGTCTAGGCATCCCTAAACCCTTCATTGTCTAAGAATTATGAGGCAGTAGCAAAGTCTGCCAACCATTTTGCCCACACTTTATCATATTTAGCAGGACAACCCCTGTTAGTGTTAGTATCCTTATATAATGGGAGGTTGTTGGTAATCAATTGCTTCCCGAAGGAAGTTGAGGGAGGAGCCTGTTTCTTCCAATGCAAGGTGACGGCTTTTCTCTCCTAAAAGAGAAGAAGGCTGGCAAGGGTTTTTTTCGGCTCTGGTATGGAAAAAATTACCGATAGCCTGACAAACAGATTTCAAAGGCTTGAGAGACTGGCGTCTATATAAAGGTATTTCTAGTAGTTATCACCACTAGTTAGCAGTAATCTGACCAAAATCTTGTGATGGCAGGACCAGAAGATGTGGAAATAATCACCTTGGGAATGACCACATCTCCAGCACTCCGAGGGGTAGGATGGATTCGTTATATGTAGTCTAGTGGGGGTAAAATAGGCTCTGTGCACTATTTTGAATGGAATCTATCTATCACATAAAGAAACAAGTGTTTTAAATGGGAAATCCCATATATCACCCCAATCAGCATTGTCTAAATGTTGAACATTCAGCAGCCACTGGTTCTAAAGAAGGTAAGGCTACTAACATTAGATGGGTATAGATCAGAGATGTGGATTTTTGTATTATCATCTCGGCTAGTAACACTTTCTAAATGCACCTGAAATGCACTGTAAACACCATAGGGGCATTTGTGGTAAGTTTGCAGCGCGTTTACATCAATGGAAGGATTTGGGGAATGGAAAAGCCTGGCAAATGACACATCAGGTCAATTTTGACATGACACAATGGGGTACGACACTCAGGGCCGCTGATAAGCCAGTACAGCCAGCCCTCCTGTAGGGGGCCCGAGCTCTGTCACTTCAGAAGAGGGGCCCGGGCACCTGCAGGAGAGGAGAGCCAACTGTACTGCCCAGTGACTCCTGTGGATCCATTTGCAACACTGCCAGCTTTCTCCCTCCAGCAGCCCGACAGGGGGATCGGTTCTACATGCTGGCAAAGTGTCCCAATTTGAAGTAGCAGGAGACAGCTGCAGAGTCTCTGCCTGTGTCTCTGCCGGGTCCTGAAACTCCCCTCAGTCTCCCTCTGGACAGTAGTCGGCAGTGTTATCTCCTGTCAGTGAAATGAATGAGCAGGAAGCTCCACCTCCCTCCAGATCCTCCTCTCACTGCTCTGCTTCACTGTGACCTCCAGGGTTTGGATGCATCAATGCTTCTGCTGGAGGGGGTGAGTGTGGGGGGTTGGGGGTTTCCTGCTGCAGTGAAGGGGACAGAAACCTCAGGATTTTTGAGAGGGGTGAACATGGACCCAGCCTAGAACTGCAGGTAGCTGCTACTGTGGTGCTGGAGCTGGGAGCCAGTGTACACATCTCTGCCCAGCCTTTTCTATATACCACTGCTAAGGCCCACTTAAGGGCCGGTTCACATTATTGCGAGTGCGGCAATCGCATGTAATTCGGAGCGCACTGCTCCTTCATTACATGCGATCTGATGTGCGGATGTGAATTCAGCCATACACTTTGTATGGCTGAAATTCGCACTGTTTCCGCACCAAACTCGCACATGACCCCTGTTTTCAGCCGCATCAGGATTGGATTGCACGGTGGTTCACACTTGTGCGATCCGATCCTGTGCGAACTGTCAGATGCGATCAAACTGGGGGTGTCGTTAACATTTAATTGACACCCCCTGCATATCGCATATGGCAGTGTGAACTGCCAGATGTGCGTTTGCGATGCGGGAACAGCCTTCCCGCATCGCACAAGTGTGAACCGAGACTACTTCACATAGCAGGATCACATGTTCCTGCTTGCATTTTTTTTTTCTTTTTTTTTCTTCCTTTTCATAAATAGGTAGCCTATTCACTTCACTTAATTTCTTCCATGGCTGCAAAGCATACCATTGCGACCATGGCATTTTAGCGAATTTATATTTCTGGGGGGGGCCCTGTCAGGTAGGTTGTAGGGGGCCCCGTGATTTTTAACAGCAGCCCTGACGACACTAATGCAAGCATGTGAACAACACTTGGTGCAAGAATGCACGCAATTTCAGCATTGCTAGAACTTCAAAAAAGCAAATAAAACGCTTGCATTGCTAATGTAAACATACATAAATTTTAAATGAATAAAATATTACAAAGGAGTTGCCCTGATTTTCTGATTAATACAATAAATGAGCGATGTCTCCTATACATGTGTAAGTAAAATGCTAATCCCCCTTCTCATTCAAAAAGATTTAGAAGACACCTCACCCAGTAATCAATGCAGATCAATTTTAATGTATTTAATAAAACTAGTGGAAATCACTTCTTGACAGGAATCCAATTTTATTGCTTGATACTACAGCCAGCTTCACTTGATGACTGTCTGAGTGCTGTAGTACGTGCGTGCCTAAGTGTCCCCTTTATATGGCTGCCCAAGGATTGTGCTTAACTCTTTCATGGTGTCCTAGCACATATTTTGACTTTGTGACCAGGGCAAATCAAGGAAGAAGCCTTTTTTTTTTTTTTTGTTACATTTTACCTAAACAAGGTACAAAGTAAATCACACCACTGTAGCAATCCTATGTCTTTGCCTCCTCTTTGCGACAGGAAGTGAGATATTGCTATGGCAAAATAAATGTAGGCAATACTTACTACCAGCATGTAGCAAATGACTAAAAGGGGTGTTTTTTTTTTTTGTTTTTTTTTTTAAATTGCATAGTTTTTCCTTCTTTGAAACTGCATGCCATGTTGTGCTGTGCAAATGGGGAAAAATTTAATGGTCCCAGGCTATATTCTGTTCAATCTAAATGTCTGAATTGGGAAAATATTGCATCATGGGCACTAGATGGTGCTGATTATGATAGGAAACAGTTGCTTCTCAGCACCATCTAGTGGCCTTAATGTGGTATTTTACACCACCAAGAATTTAGCATGATATCATTTGATTTTCACATTGTAAAGTGCTGCACAAACTGTTGGCGCTATATAAATCCTGTATAATAATAATAATAAATAATTTTGCCTTATACACACAGAACAAATTTACATGCAGTTTTAATGGACAAACAGCTATGCAATGTTTTTAAAAATATAATACAACCTAAAGTGTATGTATGTGCAACAAACATCTCTCCAATACATGCACTTTTCCAAGTTAAGGGCCCAACAAGTTGAAAGTTCCTCTTTAAGAAAAAGTAAAAGAAACCCATACTTATCACTGTATATGCAGCCTCACTGCAATACAGTAATAAATAGTGAGGGTTCAAGAGAGCTTTAAATACAGTGTATCAGAAAAGTATTCATACCGCTTCACCTTTTCCACATTTTGTTGTTACAGCCTTATTCCAAAATTGATTAAAATCATTATTCTCCTCAAAATTCTACAAACAATACCCCATAATGACAATGTGAAAGAAGTTTGTTTAAATCTTTTGCAATTTTTTTAAAAATAAAAAGCTAAAATCACATGTACGTAGGTATTCCCAGCCTTTGCTCAATACTTTGTTGAAGCACCTTTGGCACCAATTACAGCCTCAAGTCTTTTTGAGTATGATGCAACAAGCTTGGCACACCTATTTTTGGGCAGTTTCTCCCATTCTTCTTTGCAGGACCTCTCAAGCTCCATCAGGTTGGATGGGAGCGTAGGTGCACAGCCGTTTTCAGATCTCTCCAGAGATGTTCAATCGGGTTTAAATCTGTGCTCTGGCTGGGCTACTCAAGGACATTCACAGAGTTGTCCTGTAGCTGCTCCTTGTTATCTTGGCTGTGTGCTTAGGGTCATTGTCCTGTTGGAAGATGAATCTTCACCTCATTCTGAGGTCCAGAGCGCTCAGGAGCAGGTTTTCATCAAGGATTTCTCTGTACATTGCTGCATTCATCTTTCCCACAATCCTAACTAGTCTCCCAGTTCTTGCTGCTGAAAAACATCCCCACTGCATGATGCTGCCACCACCATGCTTCACTGTAGGGATGGTATTGGCTAGGTGATGAGCAGTGCCCGGTTTCCTCCAGACATGATGCTTGTCATTCAGGGCAAAGAGTTCAATCTTTATTTCATCAGACCAGAACATTTTGGTTCTCATGATCTGAGAGCCCTTTAGGTGCCTTTTGGCAAACTTGAGGCAGGCTGTCAGGTGCCTTTAACTGAGGAGTAGCTTTCGTCTGGCCACTCTACCATACAGGTTTGATTGATGGTTGTTCTTCTGGAAGGTTCTCCTCTCTCCACAGAGAAATACTGGAGCTCTATCAAAGTGACCATTAGGTTCTTGGTCACCTCCCTGACTAAGGCCCTTTTTTACTCAGTCTGACCGGGGCAGCTCACTTTAGGAAGAGTCCTGGTGGTTCCAAACTTCTTCTTTTTATGGATGACGGAGGCCACTGTGCTCATTGGGACCTTCAATGCTACAGACATTTTTCTGTACCCTTCCCCAGATCTGTGCCTCAATACAATCCTGTCTCTGAGGTATACAGACAATTCCTTGGACTCCATGGCTTGGTTTGTGCTCTGACATGCACTGTTAACTGTGGGACCTTATATAGACAGGTGTGTGCCATTCTAAATCATGTCCAATCAACTGAATTTATCACAGGTGGACTCCAATCAAATTGTAGAAACACATCAAGGATGATCAGTGGAAACAGGATACACCTGAGGTCAAATGTGAGTGTCATGGCAAAGGCTGTGAATACTTATGTACATGTGATTTTTTTCGTTTTTTATTTTTAATAAATTTGCAGATTTCAAACAAACTTTTTTCACATTGTCTATATGGGATATTGTTTGTAGAATTGAGGAAAATAATGAATTTAATCCATTTTGGAATAAGGCTATAACATAACGAAATGTAGAAAAATTGAAGTGCTGGGAATACTTTCCGGATGCACTGTATACCAGGAACATAGGAAACATAATTGCAGCTTATAAGATCATGTCAATAAATCAGGCTTTTGCTAGGCATAATGTAATGGGGGAGAATGAAAAGAATAAGGCAGGACAGCTGTATACATGATTGCTGTATGCTAACTACACCCAACTAGAGAGAATGAAAAGTCTTTGGAAGATTCTGGAATCTTAAATAAATAAAAGCTATATTTTACTTGACCTGAAGGTCATCCTTCACATGATTGATGTCATACTCCATCCAATACATCATTTGTTCCCAACCAAATTTTACTTGCGATGCCTTGGCAGTCCATTTCCATAAATTGCACCCCCTCCAAATCAGTGAGTACTGGAGTAGAGGAGTGAGCTAATTTCAGCATGTGTAGCAGGCTAAACCATATTTAATTGGCTGAAGGACACTGACACCTGCACTGGTCAGTACTGGAGTGCAGCAATATTGATGAGCCCCATTCCCTCTCTAGTGTGTGCTCTGCAGCCCATGCTCCTGTCACTCTCTATTCAATGTGTGTCTGTCTCCTCCTCTTCATTCATTTGTGTGTCTTCTCCTTTCCTGCTCTTTTCTCTGCTTCTTCACATAGGGATACGCGGAAAATATTTTAGTAATGTCAAAAATTTGACTATAAACATCGCTGCCAGATCTTCCCACAGTAATAATGGCCACTAGTGCTCTGCACCTACTTTATCCAGGCTACACAGCATCATACATTTCCATGCTGTGGGTGGCCTGGTTACACAAAGCCCTTGCTGAGCTAGATAATTGCCTCTTCTCCATGGGAGTCTATGGGCAGGGGCTTCTTAGAATCTGTTCTGGTGATGCTGGCAGTTGCTAGGGATGCGTGAGTGCCAGCAACCGCTGTTTCTTTAGGAACCACTGGGAAGCTGTCATATTTAGAAGCAGTAGAAATGCTGCTTTTTATGTATGATGTTCAGCAATCATTTTACAGGGGGAGAACAGGCAGAAGTTTGGGTGTTTGTTTAAACATCTGTCTTGTTGGAAAAAAAAAAAAAAACTTGTTCAAAAAAAAAAAAAAACATCTGAACAGCCAAAGTGCGGTATGAAGTTAGATTTGGACTGAACCCTTGACTCTCCCTACCCAGGGGGCTGTCACCATCATTTCTCCCCCTTTGCCCGTACGTTAGCAACTGTTCAATGCAAAATCCACTTCTCCACAGTGATGCTTTTTTAACAGGTGGAGGTCAGAATGATTGGCCATCATTAGTACTAGGTGGCAGTGGTAGCACTAGATAGGTCTTTCATGCCAAGTACTAAATCAAGCACTGATTAAGCCCTAGCTGTAGCAGGAGGTAACTATTCCATAACACTAAAGGGAACTGCCCAAATTTTGTACTTGATGACTAAATTATTTGCTTTCATGCGTAATTATAGAAATTTTAGGAAGGAAGTATAGATATGCAGCTTTTAGCAACTGTAGGGATCTGCTCCCCTCTACTGTCTGAATATGTAACTGCTTGTGAGTTTATTATGTATGCACTTCCTGCCCATGAGCTGTTGGCTTTGACACCCTGAAAGGAGGAAGTGGAGAGAAAGAGAATGTCTCAGTCACATGTCCTGTCTATGCTCCAAGCCAGAAGGAACTACAACACAAGTATTACTATAATTTATTATTTTAAATGCAGCTGCTGAGTGTATATCTAAATCCTTGTGGCAGAGTATATCTGCCCTGTCATTGTTATTATTTCAAATACAGTTCCAAATACTGTAGATCTGTGCTACTGTATGTATAGTGGCAACCTTCCAGTATATTGGTAGATTAACCTGTTTATTGCAATTAAAGTTTATATGCAGCTCCTGTTATTCTAGTTAACCATGTCCCTTATGGCCTAGGATTATATAGCTAGTTTTAGCTTAGGGCTCAATAACCAGCAAAGGTTAGAGCCAGGTTAGGCTTCCAGTGGCCACATCATGATCATTGACTTAGAAGTCCTGTTGCATGTCCGATTAAAAACTATTATGGAGGGACTAAAGCACAGACTTTGACTTCCAGTGCCACAGCACAGTTCCTGCTGGTGAGAAGCTCCATTCAAGGTGGGTTAAACAACAGTTGAAGGATCTCCCCATGACCATAGATCTTGTCTTCAGGTCTCTGGCACAAGGACAGGCATCGCATCACCCTCAGGGGCCCCTGAAACTGGACTTTGCCGCAACATCCATCCAGAGGTATATCTGTTAAAGAGGAAGTAAACCCTTCTCTGACACTTTTACCTATAGGTAAGCCTATGATAAGGCTTACCTATAGGTACTGTAAAAATCTCCTAAACATGTACCGTTTAGGAGATATTTACCTTACATGCAGCCAGTGACGTCACTGGCGCATGCGCTCTGAAGGAACAGCCTCTGGTGCCGTTTCTTCAGAGCCCCGTGCCGTGACCGTCGGCTCCTGCGCGCGTGGGCGGGAGTGACGTCACCGCGGCTCCGGCCAATCAGATGGCCGGATGCCGCGGTCCCGGAAGACGGGCGACTGGACATGTCGCTCGTCATACAGGTGAGCGGGCAGCACGGCGGGGGCTCGTTCTAAGGTAAGTATTTCATAATGAGCTAGTATGCGATGCATACTAGCTCATTATGTGTTTCTCTTACAGGTTGCAAAAAAAAAGGTAATATGGGTTTACAACCTCTTTAATAACTTTAGATATCCGGGTATGTGTGCACAATTTCCCCAGGACCCCTGTCAGGCCCTTTGCTGGTAATACCTGTTTGTTTATTGGATTATGCACTGTTATTAATCGCTTCTTATATAAAGCTTGTATTATTTCTATACTGGTTTGCATCTATATGGTTAAAGTACAAGATAGATTATTGCGTTTTGCATGGTTGCAGTAGATCTGCTCTCAATTACTTTGAGTAGATTACTGATAATTTGTCCCGGAAGGGCATCCCCCCTATTCACAGAGTCCCTATCCTGGGTGGAGGCCCTGCCAACTTTATTATCAAACCCAATCCTCAACTTAGCAAATATACTTATTTTCTTATTTACCTACAGGTTTAGCATAATATCCTGTTTAGGTAGGGCCTTTTCCCATAACCCCCCCCCCCCCCACAAATGAGGGCTACACAAACAATAAGGTTGCATATTGTCAATGATTAAAGATATCCTGGCCAATATTTACACTGTAAATATTAATCGATTGAATAATCGATTAATCGATTGATAATTTGTCCAGGAAGGGCATCCCCCCCTATTCACAGAGTCCCTATCCTGGGTGGAGGCACTGCCAACTTTATTATCAAACCCAATCCTCAACTTAGCAAATATACTTATTTTCTTATTTACCTATAGGTTTAGCATAATATCCTGTTTTAGCAAATGAGGGCTACACAACCAATAAGGTTGCATATTATCAATGATTAAAGATATCCTGGCCAATATTTACACTGTAAATATTAATCGATTGAATTGTTAAGCTTCTACAATTTGCTGGCTTGTGCTAAACGTGTTGAAAATACACATATCCTATTGATAGTACAATTTCTATAATTAGACTGCTACCATAAAGATGTTTATCATCCTAAACCAAGCTTTCTCATGTACAGTCCTAATTGGTAACAGCACCAGTGTTTGTTTCTTTTCATAAAATTCCTCTGTAACAGGAGTGGTCAGCGCTTAAGAAATGATAAAGTGTATATCTGCAGAGAAAAGAAATATGTTAATAATTATAAGTTTATAACTAGCAAATAAATTATTTGAAGAAGGACACAGCGGTACTTCGTTAAAATGATAAATTGCTCTGCCTGACGATAATTTATGAGGTGAAGAGATGAGAGAGGAAAAAAACATCATTATATCAAGGGGCCTACTTTCTAGATTGACGTGGTAGATTTGAATATTGCATCCTGAATTCATCAAAAGCTTTTGTAGTGGGTCGGAAGGATGGAAATTAAAAGCGATGTTCTGCAGAAGTTATTTAAAACTCGTAGTATTCGTTGCTTGATATGTGAACCACCCGTGTTTTATTTTTCTCACTCCACATATAGTCATTTCCAAATGTTATGTGTTGGGAATGACATTAAAGAGGTCCAGTCATCTTTCCTCCTAGACAGGAGATTAGAAGGTCTTTATTTACCATGGTATAGATTTACTAAAGAGTCTACTTACATCTGGGTGAAACCAGAAGCCGTTGAATGTTAGGCATACATTAGTCAGTTTTTTTTTTTGGACAAAGCTTTTTATGTGGTAAAAGGCCGCTGTGATTGGCCCTTTACCCTGATTGCAGCGTGATCACAGGAGGACGTCGATAGATTCCCTCCCAGTAAAGTGAGTCTGTTCTGTAACCATCTTTCGGCTATAGAGCAGACGGGAATAGGTTAAACCCCAAACCAAAAGTGCAATCTATTGCATCTTACCGATCATAAGATGTGATGTTTGCATTATCATGCATTTACAGTATCTTACAAAAGTGAGTACACCCCTCAAATTTTTTTTATCTTTTCATGTGACAACACTGAAGAAAGGACACTTTGCTACAATGTAAAGTAGTGAGTGTACAACTTGAATAACAGTGTAAATTTGCTGTCCCCTCAAAATAACTCAACACACAGCCATAAATGTATAAACCGCTGGCAACAAAAGTGAGTACACCCCTAAGTTAAAATGTCCAAATTGGGCCCAAAGTGTCAATATTTTGTGTGGCCACCATTTTTTGCAGTACTGCTTTAACCCTCTTGGGCATGGATTTCATCAGAGCTTCACAGGTTGCCACTGGAGTCCTCTTCCACTCCTCTATGATGACATCACAGAGCTGGTTGATAATAGAGACCTTGAGCTCCTCCACCTTCCCTTTGAGGATTCTCCACAGATGTTCAATTGGGTCTAGGTCTGGAGACATGCTTGGCCAGTCCATCACCTTTACCCTCAGCTTCCTTAGCAAGGCATTGGTTGTCTTGGAGGTGAGTTTGGGTTCTTTATCATGTTGAAATACTGCCCTGCGGCCCAGTCACTGCGGCCCAGTCACTGAAGGGAGGGGATCATGCTCTGCTTCAGCATGTCACAGTACATGTTGGTAGTCATTGTGTCCTCAATGAACTGTACCTGCCCAGTGGCATCAGCACTCACGCAGCCCCAGAACATGACACTCCCACCACCATGCTTGACTGTAGGCAAGACACACTTGTCTTTGTACTCTTCACCTGGTTGCCGTCACGCAAGCTTGACACCATCTGAACCAAATAAGTTTAACTTGCTTTCATCAGACCACAGGACATGGTTCCCAGTAATCCATGTCCTTAGTCTGCTTGTCTTCAGCAAACTGTTTGTGGGCTTTGTGCATCATCTTTAGAAGAGGCTTCCTTCTGGGATGACAGCCATGCAGATCAATTTGATGCAGTGTCCAGGTGTATGGTCTGAGCACTGACAGGCTGACCCACCACCCCTTCAACCTCTGTAGCAATGCTGGCAGCACTCCTACGTCTATTTCCCAAAGACAACCTCTTACAGCCTAGGCCATCTTTATGTAGAGCAACAATTCTTTTTTTCAGATCCTCAAAAAGTTCTTTGCCATAAGGTGCCATGTTGGACTTCCAGTGACCAGTATGAGAGAGTGAGAGCGATAACATCACATTTTTTACACCTGTTCCCCATTCACACCTGAGACCTTGTAACACTAACGAGTCACATGACACCGGGGAGGGAAAATGGCTAATTGGGCCCAATTTGGACATTTTCACTTAGGGGTGTTCTCACTTTTGTTGCCAGCAGTTTAGACATTAATGGCTGTGTGTTGAGTTATTTTGAGGGGACAGCAAATTTACACTGTTATACAAGCTGTACACTCACTACTTTACATTGTAGCAAAGTGTTATTTCTTCAGTGTTATCACAAGAAAAGCTATAATAAAAAATTTACAAAAATGTGAGTGGTGTACTCACTTTTGTGAGATACTGTATATATTTCATGCAATGTATGTATATATGAGGTTTGAGTAAGCGCTGACTTTACGTGTTACCTTTTATGTTCCTGTCATACCTGTGATGTGATTTTATTGCTTCGATAAAGATACCAAGTAGTGCAGCAATATTCTGGATTTGTGCATGTTAGTTTTATGTTTTAGTCTTTTTCCCCCTCTGTTTTCACCTGCTGATCTGGCCAGTAACACACCTCCTGTATTAGAGTGTTCCCAATCTGGATCAAGAAGCACAAGGGCACCTTTAGAAGGCAGCACTGTCAGTCTGGGGTAGAGAATGTACTAGCAGATTTAGATACATTAACAAATTGAAGCCAAACTCCAAGCCAAAACTGAATTTATAAAAGGTTCCCTCCCACAGGAAGCTTTTGCAGTGTGTTGTTGGAGATAAATAGAGCAGGGCTCAGTTTGCTACTAGTGAGTTAGTGTGTTATTGTGACTCAGAGTGTAGAGTGTGAGTATAGTGTAGTGTCAGTATAGTGTAGTGTCAGTATAGTGTGAGTATAATGTAGTGTGTCAGTATAGTGTGAGTACAGTGTGAGTATAGTGTGTTAGGGTAGTGTAGTGTTTAACACAGCATTACAGAACATTCAGTGCTGTATACCTTGCTGCGTGGTTTTTCTTGTCCCTCGCCTGCTCCTTTCTTTTAAATTGTCAGCCACAGTTCTTCTGATCGTGATGCTGGTGTTCCCCCTTTTTTATTATTATTATTATTTTTTATTTTTTTTATAGTTTTTACATTTCTGTTAGCAGCAGCCCTTGATTTAAACTGCACCAAACTCCACTTTTAATTCAATAAAGTGCTTCCAAACACACATTTCCCAGTTCCTATTAAGTTTCGGCAATAAGCCCCCCCCCCGCCCCCATTATGTCTGGCAGGCCAATAAGGAGAGGCAGAGGTTACATTGCCACTATGAGGAAGCTAGCAGCATCCGTGTCCACAGGCAAAGATGGATGTGGTTCGTCCTCAGGTAGGGCACATTTGTCTCTGTTTAGTGATGTTACCTGTGCTATACAGCTACAGCATGAAGAGGAGGTGGTGGACTGGCTTACTAAACCATACACATGCTCCTCATCCTCTATGGCCCAAGCTGACATTAGTGCACAGTCCACCGCAGCTGCTAGGGCAGCATATTCTGCCTCCTTGTCCACAGCTACTCCTGCCACAGGCCCAGCATTCTGTATGGAGGAGTCAGCTGAATTAGTTGAAAACAGCCTCAACCACTTGCTCATTGAGGATGCACAGGCATTACTTGATTCTGATGTTGGCTCTGAGGTAGAGGAAGGGAGGAACATGAGCCTAAAGAGAGGGGAGAACACTGATAAACAACAAATTGGCAGGCTTGTTTCCCCCAGCTGTAGTGTATTGACAAGTTGGCTCCAGTGATGATGGAGGGGATGCTGATGATGAGGTCACTGATGCGACTTAGATGTTTGATTGAGCAGAGGAGGAAAGTGAGGGGGAAATACAACCCCAAAGAGGCAGGATGTCCTCCAGAGGCAGCCATAATGATAGAATAGAGAGCAGCCACCCTATTCCATCAGATTGTGAAGCTGTTATCTTCTAGCCCACTTACCACAGCTCAGCTGTGTGGGCCTTTTTAACACATGTGCAGCAAATCGCACTGTTGCAATTCGCAATCTCTGCTGCAAGCAGATCAAGTGTGCCAACGCCAGCCATTTGGGTACCACATGCTTGACAAGGCATTTATCCTCCCACCAAGAGCACCTGAAAGCCACACACAAGAGACACAATTATTCTCCTCACCCCTCACCTTTCATGTCTTCTGCCGCTATATCTCCTCCTGACCTTTCAGAAGCCTCCACTGACAGGGATGATGGTTTAGCAAAGGAGGTCAGAGGTTCTTGCAACACGTCTGCCAGCAGCACACCACTAACTGTAAAGTATAGCAGGTTCCCAGTTGCTATTTTTTTTCATGTAAGGCCATTCCAACTCTGTACCATCAAGAGGAAGGCAATGTTGTGGAATTGTTAGGCAAGGCAGTCAGCAACAAGGTCCACATTACTGCTGACACATGGTCTAGTAAGCATGGTTAGGGACAATATATTTCATCCACAGCACACTGGATAACTCTGCTTGCAACTAGGAAGGATGAAAGACAGGGCTCAGTGCTGGATCTTGTTTTTGCCGCCATGTCTCCTAGCTAGTGGTGATGATGCAAGATCTGTCAGCTCCAGCCCCTCCTCTTCCTCTGCTGAATCATCCTATGAACCACCAGTACCATCTAAGCGTTCAAGGGGCTACTCAACGAGTCAGGCTAAAAGATGCCATGCAGTGCTTCAACTCGTCTATCTAGGGGACAGAAGCCACACCGGAGCAGAGATTCTTTTAGCTCTGCAGGGGCAGGCCCAGAGGTGGTTCATGCATGGCAGCTTGAGCCAGGAATGGCGATGTGCAATAATGGCCCTAACCTTCTGCCTGCCCTTCGACAGGGAAAGTTGACACATGTACCATGTCTGGCACATGTCCACAATTTGGTGGGGCAGCAATTCTTAAACAGGTACCCAGGGTTGCAAGATCTTCTAAGGCAAGCCAGAAGAGTCTGTAGCCATTTCAGGCAGACATACACAGCCAGTGTTGGGTTGGCTAAAATTCATTGGGAATTCCACCTGCCTGTAAACCGACTTATTTGTGACATGCCCACCAGGTGGAACTCAATTTTGGCAATGCTGCAGTGACTGCACATGCAGTAGAGGGCCATCAATGACTACCTGTGTGAGTATGGGACAAGGAAAGGCTCAGGGCAGTTCAACTTTTATTCCTCACGCCAATGGCTGGTGATAAAGGATGTATGCAGAGTACTGTCACTATTTGAGGAGGCAACGAGCCATGACAATGCATGCATCAGTGACACTATCCCTCTTGTTTTCCTGCTGGAGCATACTCTGTGTGGCATTATGGACAAAGCACTTGAGGCAGAGCAGTGGGAGGAACAGGAGGGCTTCTTTCCTCTCAAGGCACGCTTTATGCAGACACCATTTTTGCAACACCACAGAATGCACAAGAGAAGAGGGAGGAGGACGAGGATTCTGGCAGTGTTGGAGGCATTAAAGCAGAGCAAGACATATGTCAACCATTAACAGATGGTTTTCCATCCCCAGAACCGTTGGGAGTAGTACGTGTCTAGGGGGAGGCAGTTCCAGATACTCTAATCCTCAGTGACTCAAAGGACTGTGCTTCTCATGCCTCCACAATCTTGCGGTGCCTGGGTTCCCTTATTCTGCAAAGCCTGAGAAAGGCCCTGAGAATTAGTGGCATCAAGGAGAGGAACCATTATTGGTTGACAACCCTCCTTGACCACCGTTACAAGGGGAAAGTCTCGGAAACCATCCTGCCCTCACAGAGAGAGCACAGGATGAAATATGTTGAGGACACCTTAAAGAGGAGTTTATGTAACACCTTTCCAGACTACAGTAGGGTACAGTTTTGTGAAAAACGCTGTTTTGAGGCTTCTATTTGTCAAAGGTGGAGCGGGGAGAAGGCGGCCATCTCAGTCAGTACATTTCAAAAACATTTTTGTCCATGGCACCCAGGGCTGTCAGCTTCAGCGTGTGCATCATATGATAGAAGATTATCTAGGAGCGAAAACAGATATGGGGAGCTTTTCAGTAGATGATCCACTGGGTTTCTGGGTCATGAGAAAAGACCACTGGCCAGAACTTGCCCAGTATGCAATTAAGCTGCTGGGCTGCCCTGCAACCAGCGTACTTTCCAAACAGGCATTCAGTGCTGCCTGGAGGTTTTGTGACAGATAAAAGAGAGTGTCTGTCCACAGGCTCTATTGATCGGCTGACATTTGTTAAAATAAATCAGTCCCAGATTAGCAGCAGCTATCAAGCCCCTGCTGCCATTGTCACTGATTAAGAGTTATTGGGTTCTCAAATCTTTGCATGACTATCTAGGCTGCCTAGCTTTGTGGGTGTTAATTTTATCTTGAAGTAATTTTTTGTTAAAGGTTTCATGGGCACAATTAACACCCAAGGACCAATTTTTCCACACCTGTTTGACACGTGCATATAATTTCAATTTGTTACAGCAAGCCCAATTATTGCTTTCATCAAGAATTCCTCTAGAAGGTTAGGGGGGAAGGCACCACCAACACCCAAAGCCCAATTTTTCCGCACCTGTTACTTCTATACAAAGTCTGTGAAAGAGACACCAGACTTTATCTAAAAAAAAAAATGTTACTCTTAGCCTGAGAGTACTATCATTTGGCTTCTTCATATAAGGCTTGCTCACTGTGGTGCAAAACTTTGTTATTTCCATCCAAAGTCTGCCAAAGAGACACCAGAATTTATCCAAAAAATCTCTAATCTTGTTCCCAGTGCACTGAATTGTGCACTCATCATACAGACCAGCTCCCTAAGCAGTTGTTTATAAAATAAAGAAAGTTTGCAGGGATTATTAATTTAAATGTCATTTTTTTCTTTATAAATGTCAGTTTGTTGCAGCAGGTTCTATACATGGTACAGATGTGCCACTTTATAGGCACACTATATTTAAAGGTGTTTTTAGTTTTTATTGTTTCACCTTAAGCATCATTAAAACCATTGCTCCTTTAAAAACAACCTTTTTTAAAAGTTTTTTTTGCATTAGTACATGTCCCCCTAGGGCAGTACCTGAGTCCCCATACCCGGGTTTTATGGCCAATAACTTACAAAGACGTAAGCCTTCAAAATGGGGACTTTTATGGGGTTCACGGTTCAGGTCCAAACTGAATCGGGGGGATGTTCGGCCCATTTCTACCTCTCAGGTAATTAAAAGAAAATTTTGGGACCGCACCATAACCTTATTCATGTGAAAGCATGTCCATTTATTGTACATTTCATGAATATCATGACCATTCTACATAAATAAATAGGTAAAAGGACTAGAGGACTATTCTGCATGACTGTTTTCTACAAAACACATGCACCTGCCAAATGAGAGCTCGAAGGATATTTAAGCAGTGACCCTATAGCCATGAAATAAGCATATGCTAAAGATGTTGAAAGATGTTCTACTCTGTTCTGTGAAGACAGGTCCTCAAAACTTCTATAATTTGAAGCGATGATCAGAGACACAAAGTAAGTATCATTTAAATAAAAATCTGACAGATTTTCAGTCTGTGATTTCTTACTTATGCCTTTCATGTAGCAGGCTGTAAAGAAATGCCCATGGGGTTACAATCATCTAAGTTCTCCATTAAGCTTTATGTTAAAATAAGCAAGGGGCTGTAAGAATATTGGTGGGTGCACACTTTCATATGATGGATCACTGATCTGAATCCATGACCGAAATTAAAATATATGGTGGGTCACCAGGTTAATACATGAAACCCACCTGAAATAGCATGCTTATAATAAAAACAGGGCATTACCTCCTTTGCAAGCTTGAATTAATAACCTCCTGACATGTCACAATATACATCATAAGTATAATAAAAAAAATAGTACCTTTTATCATCTAAATTAGATCCTTTAGTTGCAGGCAAGTGACACAGCCAAGGGTGAAAAATGTAAAATGGGGACTTTTATGGGGTTCACGGTTCGGGTCCAAACTTTTGCAATGTTCAAGAGTTCTAGCGCAAACCGAATTGGGGGGATGTTCGGCCCATTTCTACCTCTCAGGTAATTAAAAGAAAATTTTGGGACCACACCATAACCTTATTCATGTGAAAGCATGTCCATTTATTGTACATTTCATGAGTATCATGACCATTCTACATAAATAAATAGGTAAAAGGACTAGAGGACTATTCTGCATGACTGTTTTCACCTGGTGTCTGTGAGACAGAGTGGCGTGCTTCACAAGCTGTGAGCAAATGTGAACTCTCTTGGCAATTGAAACATTTGTTGCTGAACCCCTGTGGCCTTTATGGCACCTTGAAAGTGGGGCTTTGGTGAACCAGATCTGAGAAAGGACAGCACGAAGGTGGCCTATGGTCTGCTGGTTTTCAAGGGACCGATCCAGGGAGCCTTGCCAGAGGATTGATCTATAAGGCGCAATATACATGTTCTGAAGGTACATGGGTACTACCACAGGGGGTCCACAGAGGTGCGGTGAAGGTGCAGATCATCGGTGTGCGCAGCCTATTGCATTAGGGTGTGCACCCCAAAGTTTAAATACACATGCATGTGTTTGCCTACATGTATATGGCCCCGGTACATTACTCTCCCTGCTGGCAAAGTGAAATAGAAGTGTGTGGCACTTCTCTTATGGCAGAGCAGGTCCGAGGGAGATCTTTCCCATCTCCTCACTGGCAAACAGAGCGATAATGCTAATGTGCCCTAGGTGATTAGGGTGTGCCCAGGCCCACCCGGCACACCCTGTGCGCACGCCTATGGTGCAGATCATTTCGTGTATTAAGCACGGACTAGTTATTCACCTGATTATACCACGGACTGCATTATTGATATTATTGATGAATTTTGGCTCATTGGCATTGAGCTTATTGACTTTGGAGACTGTGTCCTATATGCGCTGCTAGTGTTTATATGTTCATAAGGGATAACCTTGGTGTGAATAATATATACACCTTCTTTAAAATACCTGTACCTGTTTAGCCTGAGCCTGTATAAATTGGACAACAACAAATATATCTGACTCTGATTCATTTTAAATTACTTCAGAATATGATGATATCCATGCCACATTTTCATGTTGTAATGTGTAATTAAGTAAGCAGATGGGAGCAGGTATGTCTGTGCACCTTGTTTAATCCTAGACATAGATGATATATAGATGATAGCACTTTCTATAATCCCTCTGCTGTGTCTGTGCTTCTTATTGCCAGGCGCAGGAACTAAACTGAAGATATATGGACACTGGGGCGATAGGGCATGGGAAGGGAGGACAAGAAAAAGCAATGTGATAAACATAGGAGTAGGGAAGCATATAACACTATATCATTAGCTCCTGCTCCTCATATTCTAATAATGACTCTTTATGTACAACGTATATTATTTTAACTAATTATATAAATAGATTGTAAAATAGATGGAAAGCGAAAAATTATTTCTAAGCAAAAACAAGCATGGGGACATGGATGGATGGATGGGGGAATTTGCTTTGAATGTTTAAAATGTATTAAATAGCATTTTTGGTTTGTGGTGCTCAGATGCAGTGCAGTTCAACTTTAAGACCCATCTCCTTGCTCCTGTTTACCTTCAAACTTCTAGAATATGTAGTCTATAACTGTCTTGATAATAACCTGGACCTCTTACAGTCTTGCTTCTGCCCACAACACTCCACTGAAAATGTCCATCTAAAACTCATTAATGGACTTACTAACTGCTAAATCAAATAGCCACTACTCTTTACTCATACTTGGACCTTTCTACAGCCTTTGATACATTTCAGTATCCACCAATTATCAAAAAACCTTTCTCCCTTGGCAGTCAAGACTCTACTCTTTCCTGGTTCTCCTGCTACCAACCTACATTCCCCAGACTTTTACATTGAGATCAATAGCACAATTATAAGTACCTCCCATCAGGCTAGGCCCAGGCTAGGTGTAATCCTAAACTCTGACCCCTCCAACCAGACCCATATCCAGTTCTTGCCACCTTCACCTCTGTAACATTTCCAAAATACGCCTTTTCTTAACCAATGACACCACCAAGCTACTAATTCACTCCCTTGTTATCTCTTGCCTTGACTACGGAAACTCCTTTATCGGTGTCCTACCTCTTTACAGGCTATCCCCCTTTCAGTCTACAATGAATGCTGCTGCCAGACTCATTCACCTTACCAACTATTCTGTGTTGCCCAGTAAAAATTTTTTTAAATATTAACAACATACAAAGCCATCCACAACGCAAGCTTCATCACCAGCCTAGTCCTAAGATATCACCCGAACCGCCATTTTCACTGCTCTCAAGACCTCCCACTTTCTGGCTCCCTTATAAACTCCTCCCTTGGTCTCCCCTAAGACCTCTCCAGTATCTCTATAGTCCTTTCTGGAACTCCCTGTCCCATACTCTCTGGATATCTCCAACACTTTATACCTGTAGGCCATCTCTGAAAACTCTCCTCTTAAGAGAAGCCTAGTCTGCTTCTGCCTAAAAACAAGATTTTGACTTCTCCATCATATCCTCCCCTTACTAGTATTGCCCTTTGAACCCTCTTGTCTGGAATTGCTTTGCATCAGCACTGTCTCCCTTTATTTTGTGAAGTGTAATACACTTTTTTGGCACTATATACAGGTGCATCTCATAAAATTAGAAAATCTTCAAAAAGATCATTTATTTCAGTAACTCAATTTAAAAAGTTAGACAATATTTTATATAGATGTGTTACACACAGAGTGATATATTTCAAGCATTTCTTTCTTTTAATTTTGATGATTATGGCTTACAGCTAGTGAAAACCCAAAATTAAGTATCTCAGAAAATTGGAATATTACAGAAGATCAATTTTAAAAAAAAGATTTTAAATACAGAATTGTTGGCTTACTGAAAAGTAAGTGGGGGAAGGTGCCAAGTCCTGCTGGAAATGGAAATCAGCGTCTCTATGAAGCTGGTCAACAGAGGGAAGCATGAAGTGCTCTAGAATTTGCTGCTAGAGGGCTGCGCTGACTTTGGACTTGATAAAACACAGTGGACCAACACCAGTAGATAAATAATAATAATAAATGTAAGCATGATAGATAGATAGATAGATAGATAGATAGATAGATAGATAGATAGATAGATAGATAGATAGATAGATAGATAGATAGATAGATAGATAGATAGATAGATAGATAGATAGATAGATAGATAGATAGATAGATAGATAGATAGATAGATAGATAGATAGATAGATAGATAGATAGATAGATAGATAGATAGATAGATAGATAGATAGATTCATACAGACATAGATTTACTGTATGCTGTAGAATAGGTAAAACTAACCTAATCATATAGAATAATAGAGAAAAATCTCTATAGGTAATCAATATATATAGTCATACATATGGCAATTATCCCAATTCAATGAAGATGTTATAAACACAATCATGAAAAAAATGTTTATGCTCATTTTTTCCCAAAACCTTTGTAACATTCCAGATAGAAAATCAATTTAAAAAAGAGAAAAGTTGAAATACTTTTTCCAAATTATTTAAAACTATTCTCTGCAGGCGGTCATTCTGCAAAATTGTTATCAACATTATCAACATGCAGTGCCTTGAAAAAGAATTAGAATTAACTAGAATTGTTAACCCTAGAGGGTACTCAACAGAGTGGTCTACAAGTATAGCTAATTGAGTGGGATAGTAGTGGTTGAACCCACATCCACCTGGTTGTTGGAGTATTTGTGTTATATGAATTAGTGGAGGGCTCCCCCACTAGATGATAGGTTCAAATGGTCAAACCATGGCTTTTGTGTGTATGGCCAGGCTTACTGCTCTGACCCTGAGATTACCGACGTTGAAAAAATTGCCAGTACCACCTATCTCACAGGGAAAAAATACTGTTTGGAAAGGGTCCTGTATCCAGTCCTATTGACTATCCCCACAGACAGCTGCCATTAATAGCAAGGATCACCTACAGATAAGAGATTTATTACATAGTTACATAGTAGGTGAGGTTGAATAAAGACAATAGTTCATCCGGTTCAACCTGTGTAGGTGTGTGGCTGTAATCTTCTCACATAGCCCTAAATGTCCTGATCCTTAAAATATACGTCTAAGAGTCTTTTGAAAGCCCCCATACTTCCCGCAGAAACCACTTCTTGTGGTAGAGAATTTCACAATCTTGTAGCCCTAACAGTAAAGAACCCCCCACGCTTCTCCTCTAATCGCATTGTATGCCCTCTTGTCCTCATGCAATCCCTTCGACTGAACAGCTTTTTTTCTAAGCTGAGATCCCCATTGAGATATTTATAAATTGCTATCATGTCCCCCCTCAGGCGTCTCTTCTCCAGGGAGAATAAATCGAACGATTGCAGACGCTCTTCATAGTTAAGGTCCTCCAATCCCCTAATCAGTTTAGTTGCCATTCTCTGGACTCTCTCCAGCTCCAACACATCCCTCCTGAGGACTGGCGACCAGAACTGGACAGAATACTCCAGATGCGGTCGGACCAGAGTTTTATAAAGTGGAAGGATTATACCCAATTTGGCCATTTTTTGTCTATGGGTTCTCTTAAGCTTAGTACACACTGCTAGTTTTTTTTTCGTTCAACCCAGCAGGGCTAAACAAAAAAAAATGGACAGATCAGGTCATAGCCGCTGTACTAACAATCCAATGTTAGTAAAGCGATCTCCCCTGCTGTTCTACTGTGTTCTGAAAGGGGGTAAGCCTCCCTGCCAGAACACTTCGATCAGTGCTTTCAACCACTGGCTGAGAGCACTAATAGGGAGCTGGTTGACAGGCCTTTTTGGTTCATGCCCTCTTTGACAGAAGCCAGCCGAACAGCCAGTTTCTGTCGGACCAGCTGCAGTACACATGGACCGAATGTTGGCCAGTTTAAAAGCTTGCAGTAGCGTTAAAGCTAAATTTTGGATATTTTTTAGGGGGGGACACAGCAACAAACTCATTAGTTATGTGTAATAGTATGTATCCCTGCAGATAGCTGCCTCTGGTAAAAATCATTCTTGCAGGCTCTTCTTTAAAGCCATTGGATTCTGTGTGCATCACTTTCTGTGAATGGGAAGAGGAGATTCAACTGCTCCTCCTGTATTCACAGAACAGGATATATTTTGAGATAATAATAGTAGGAGTTCTGTAAAAAGAGGAGAGGGTAGAAGGGGGCAGGCAAGCTTTTTTTCAGTAGCATAAGCTGCTGCTAATCTTCACAGTGAGGGAAGATGGCCGCTCGGGACAGTGTTCAGTGGATGTGAAAAAGACACTCAAGGATGATTTTTACCAGAAGCAGCCACCTGGAAGTAATGGGATACACACCATTACGCATATGTAATGTTTAAAATACCGAAGGTAATATTTTTATGAAAAAGTCTGTAACTATTATCATAGAGTATCATAGAGGGGGAGAATATACTCTATGTCAGCCTTTTTAAACCAGGGTGCCCAGACACCCTGGGGTGCCTTTAGGTGTCTTCATGGGTGCCCTGGCAAATTATCTAGAAATTCACAAAAACTATATACAAGCCAGTGTGTAGATCAAGCCTTGCTATTAGTTACACAAAGCCACAGGTTTTCATTGTGCACCATTCCAGCCTTCCAGCCGCCAGTGTCCTAACAACCAATGATGTCATCGTTGATAAGGAGGACATTGTTGCACCTTTCCCTCTCCTTCAGCACTAGGGTCACATTAGCGGAGAGAAGGAGAGTAACAAGTGAGAAGAGAAACACTGGAATACTAATCAGTACCAGTGTGTAAAGATGTATTTGGTTTGAAAGAATAAATAACTGCTAATGTTGGGTGTTCAACGCATGTTAATGTTGCTACATTATGCAAAACTATTAATTTCGTTTTTTTTTTTATTTTAGAATAGGGTGCCTCGAGATTGTCTGGAATTTTAAAGGGTGCCTTGACTGAAAAAAAGGTTGAGAAACACTGCTCAATGTACTTCATAAAAACAAAAGCAAAAAAGGAAGAGACCACTGTGGTACTCAGCAGAAGTGGCCCAAATCATTAAAAACAAAAAGCTAGCATTTTGTAATTATAAAAAAACCCAGAGCAATGAAGATAAGGAAATCTACAAGATTAGGCAGAAAGAGGCCAAGCAAGTTATAAGAACTTCTAAAGCGCAGGCAGAAGAAAAACTAGCTCAGTCTATGAAAAAGGGGGATAAGACATTCTTCAGATATATAAATGAAAAAAGGAAATTAAAACAAGGAATAACTAAATTAAAAACAAAGGACGGAAGGTATGTAGAAGAGAATAAAGGGCTAGCCGACTGCCTTAATGAATACTTCTGTTCAGTTTTTACAGAAGAAAAAGAAGGAGAAGGACCTCCACTTGAAAGGAAGACTAATGAATCGTTTGATGCATGTGTCTTTACAGAGGAAGACGTTCTAAGATTGCTGTCTGAAGTGAAGACAAATAAGTCACAGGGTCCTGATGAGATACACCCAAAATTATTAAAAGAGCTTAGTGGTGAGCTGGCAAAACCATTAACAGATTTATTTAACCAATCATTAGTAACAGGAGTCATCCCGGAAGATTGGAAATTGGCAAATGTCGTGCCCATTCACAAGAAAGGTAGTAGGGAGGAATCGAGCAACTATAGACCAGTGAGTCTGACATCAATAGTAGGCAAATTAATGGAAACCCTATTAAAGGATAGGATTGTGGAACATCTTAAATCCCATGGATTGCAAGATGAAAAACAACATGGGTTTACTTCAGGGAGATCATGTCAAACAAATCTTATAGATTTTTTTGACTGGGTGACTAAAATAATAGACGGTGGAGGTGCAGTAGACATTGCATATCTAGATTTTAGTAAGGCTTTTGACACTGTCCCACATAGAAGACTTATCAATAAACTGCAGTCATTGAGCATGGACTCCCATATTGTTGAGTGGATTAGGCAGTGGCTGAGTGACAGACAACAGAGGGTTGTAGTCAATGGAGAACATTCAGAACAAGATCATGTTACCAGTGGGGTACCTCAGGGATCTGTACTGGGACCAATTTTGTTTAACATCTTCATAAGTGATATTGCAAAAGGCCTCGATGGTAAGGTTTGTCTTTTTGCTGATGACACAAAGATATGTAACAGGGTTGATGTTCCTGGAGGGAAACACCAAATGGAAAAGGATTTAGGAAAACTAGAAGAATGGTCAGAACTCTGGCAACTGAAATTTAATGTGGATAAGTGCAAGATAATGCACCTGGGACGTAAAAACCCAAGGGCAGAATATAGAATATTTGACACAGTCCTGACCTCAGTATCTGAGGAAAGGGATTTAGGAGTAATTATTTCGAAAGACTTAAAGGTGGGAAGACAATGTAATAGAGCAGCACGAAATGCCAGCAGAATGCTTGGATGTATAGGGAGAGGTATAAGCAGTAGAAAGAGAGAAGTGCTTATGCCGCTGTACAGAACACTGGTGAGACCTCACTTGGAGTATTGTGCGCAGTACTGGAGGCCATATCTCCAGAAGGATATAGATACTCTAGAGAGAGTTCAGAGAAGAGCTACTAAACTAGTACATGGATTGCAGGAAAAAACTTACCAGGAAAGGTTAAAGGACCTTAACATGTATAGCTTGGAAGAAAGAAGAGACAGAGGGGATATGATAGAAACTTTTAAATACATAAAGGGAATCAACTCGGTAAAGGAGGAGAGCATATTTAAAAGAAGAAAAACTACCACAAGAAGACACAGTTTTAAATTAGAGGGGCAAAGGTTTAAAAGTAATATGAGGAAGTATTACTTTACTGAGAGAGTAGTGGATGCATGGAATAACCTTCCTGCAGAAGTGGTAGCTGCAAATACAGTGAAGGAGTTTAAGCATGCATGGGATAGGCATAAGGCTATCCTTCATATAAGATAGGGCCAGGGACTATTCATAGGATTCAGATATATTGGGCAGACTAGATGGGCCAAATGGTTCTTATCTGCCGACACATTCTATGTTTCTATGTAAAAAACATTTATTTTGCTAAAACACCAAATAATTTTTCATATAAGATTTTTTTTAGGAGATTTGTGCTGCAGGAATTATGCTGGAGGTTTCAGTTGACTGCTGCTTCTAAATAATCCAGTTGTCCCGCTGGTACTTTGATTCAGTGGCTTAAATTCTTTGAGTCACTGACCATGAGCCATCTTATAGCTCAGGGCTCTGACGTACTGCATGCTTGTCCCAGTTTAGTGACTATACTGAAGCCATAGTCGAGGCATCTCCATGTTTCTTTCAGTACAGGTTTGCTTCAAATAGACCCTCTCACCAGACCATTCATTTCAACCAACTATCTTCTCATTAGATTTAACATAATGTATGCAAGTTATTTACTTGTTAAAGCCTCCCTTATATAGCAATCCCAAAGCCCTGCCATTACTGCTGGGGGTCGCTATCTTGTATTTGAGGTCAGCAGCTTTAGAAGGCTAAGGCTGGCCATACATGTTTAATCCTCTTGTACAATTGTCTGTTAGATTTACCAAAAACATATAATTTGAGGTCAAACTAAACAACCCTTTCAATTGTATCCTATAAGGTAGGCCTTTGTACTACATAGTTGAAGGTAAATCTAAAGAAAAATGTACAGAAAATTGTATAATGTTTGGACAGCCTAAGAGTTGTCACTCAAGTGACACTCTACAGCAGGGGTATTGAATTAAAATTCAGAGGTCCAGTCAGTAAAATTATCTTCCAGCAGGGGTCCAAATTGCATGTTTGATTCTTAATGACACCTCTGAGTATCAGCAAATGGCACACGTTTTTGTGAGCGCCAAACCACATGGTGCTGCAGCACCCTGAAGTTCAGTGCAGTGCAATTTAAAGAAAGGGCCAGGACTTTTTTTTTCTGTGATTCTACATGTAAGATGAATGGGCTTCCTACACGCAGAATGCAAGTAGCAATGTTGTAAATCTAGCCTCAGATCCTTCACTTCAAAATCCTTGTTATTACAACAGTGTTCTCAATCCCCCTTGCACATCACAACCCGTCCCCCCCTTTATATCACAGCCCCCTTTACATTACAGTTCCCTCCCCTTCACATCAAGATCATCCCTTTACATCACAATTTACCCTTCGCAGCAGTGTCTTCAACCCCCCTTCACATCACTCCCCTCTTCATATCAAATCTTCTTCACATTCCTGTCCTTAGCCCCTTCCTCCTTCACATTCCTGTCCTCACCCCTTCTTCCTTCACATTGCTGTCCTCAGCCCCCCCTTTATATCACCCCTTCTTCCTTCAGATTCCTGGGTTTGGCCCCCCCTTCCCATCATCCTTGGCTTCCCCCACATCCTTCACAGCAGTGACATAGCCCTATTCTACCTTATGCAGCAAGGATCATGGAAGACACAGCAGATTCAGAGCTGATGTTGGAAGACAGGACAGTTCCAAATGGACAGCTGGAGCTGCACAACTTTCCTGGTAACCAGCTTGTGACTGGTTGCTTGGAGTGCTCTGCTTCCTAGCAGCCAATCACCTGCTGGTTAACTTGAAAAGTTAACTTGACAGTTCCTCAAGTATAGAAAATATCAGCGCACAGAAAATGCAAATAAGTTTGAAGCTGCTGAACACTCAGGCCAAACTATAAAACCAGTAAGCAGGAAAAAATAATAATAAATAGTGCAGCGCTGAACAATCAGACCGAAAACAGAATACTAAAATAACTAAATTATTAGAAAGGGGTCCATGCAATAGGATCAGTCCATACAATGCCCGTGTGATAAAGGGTGAAAAAAGAGGGATCCTAGATGGAACAGTTGGTGCTCTCAGTGCACTAAAATCCACCACCTGCAGAATTGGCCTCTCACCTTCAAAACACTGGAATCAAGCATAAACTCCTTGTGCAGACTGCACAGACTGTGTTCCCAAAACGAACTCCCTCTTAGGCAGATACACCAATCAGCAAGCACTCCAAATCAGTATACACTTCCTGGGTCCACTTATCCCTTATTGGCTCCGCTCATACACATATATGAAAATACAAATGGGCAGAACCATAGCATAATACTGATAACTTTTATTCAGAATGCATGAAAATAGACAGCCTCTTACTTGTGAATGGATGGAAAAACGGCATATAAGTAACAGGTTTTCGGCGAGTCCTCCTCGGATCTCACCACTTTCCAGATGGCAGCGGGTGACGTCAGTAGCTCCACCTTCCCCCCGTACGCGTGGCGTCTCCCAATGGGCGGAGACTTCTTCAGCGGTATATCAATACCGCTGAAGAAGTCTCCGCCCATTGGGAGACGCCACGCGTACGGGGGGAAGGTGGAGCTACTGACCTCACCCGCTGCCATCTGGAAAGTGGTGAGATCCGAGGAGGACTCGCCGAAAACCTGTTACTTATATGCCGTTTTTCCATCCATTCACAAGTAAGAGGCTGTCTATTTTCATGCATTCTGAATAAAAGTTATCAGTATTACGCTATGGTTCTGCCCATTTGTATTTTCATATATGTGTATGAGCGGAGCCAATAAGGGATAAGTGGACCCAGGAAGTGTATACTGATTTGGAGTGCTTGCTGATTGGTGTATCTGCCTAAGAGGGAGTTCGTTTTGGGAACACAGTCTGTGCAGTCTGCACAAGGAGTTTATGCTTGATTTCAGTGTTTTGAAGGTGAGAGGCCAATTCTGCAGGTGGTGGATTTTAGTGCACTGAGAGCACCAACTGTTCCATCTAGGATCCCTCTTTTTTCACCCTTTATCACACGGGCATTGTATGGACTGATCCTATTGCATGGACCCCTTTCTAATAACTTGACAGTTCCTGCCCTCCATCTGGAGCTGTCCTGCCTCAGATGTCAGCTCTATGAGGATGACAGCAGTGATGGTGGCTTAAAGGAAGAGCAGGCTCCCAAAAGGTGGGACCGGATGGGACAGTGACTCGGTCAAGATCTGGACTGTGGTCCGCAATTTAGTGATTCCTGCTCTATAGCATTCACCCTTCATTCTTTCTTTGGAGGCTACATATGTAAGGAGATAAAAGAAGACGCAGAGAATCTGAGCCAGCACAGAGAGTGATTAGATACTCTTAGGAAGGGAGAGGGCTATGATATACAAAGAAGAAGGGCCTGTGCTACAGAAATGACTAATTCTGGAGTGGTCAAATTTGTAAGCATATTAAAATGAGATTGCGCATGCATTAAAAAAAAATAGTTTTTGGAAAGGAAAAGCACTGCAAGTATGCATTTAAAAATTACTTTTCTGTGCGTTTTACCTATCGATCAAATTCTGTTGAACAGACCTGTTGGAAAAAAAGCTGCTCGATCAGTGATTGCAGCCAATGGCTGCAGCTCTGATCTGTGTATTCTGACAGTGGAGATGTCCTCTAGCTGTCAGAATACAATAGTGCAGTGGGGAGGATTCCTCCATCCACCTTGATTGTGTGGATTGGGGAATCGGTTCCGTTTTTTTTTTCATTAAGCCCACTAGGGAACAGCATTCAGAATATTAAATATCAGGATGTTGTAATTGTGTATTGGCTGCTAAGTAGACTTTCCACATAACCTCAAGGCAAATGCCACTGTAGTGCATCTGAAAGTAAACCAAGTCTGACAGGGAACACCCTGCAGGCAGGGAAAATGGGAATTTTAATGTGGGGACGTGTCTATATGCAGCAGGGATGCTAGCGTTTTTACATGGTATGCAAATAACTTTTTTCTTTATTGGATATATAGCCTATATTTTCAGCTGTGTTTGTAAGCTTTAGGCTCCCTGAGTTCTGAATTTATCTGCACTTTTGATTGTATTCATCCCTGGTTGGGTTAATATTTCTTATAGGGGATTACATGTTCCTTTTCCCTGCTTAGACCAATCAATTATTGTCCAGTCTATTATTCTAGAGTTTTTGGTTTGGAGATTTAAATTTTGTTTTTATTCAGGGTGTATATATATACATTGAAAAGTGTGCTATAGATTTGGATCCTAAAGAAGCCCAAACTGTGGGCGAAACGCATCGATTAATCTTACTTTAGGCTGTGTCTTGTTATATGGTACACCTTTTATATATAGTATTTCTAATTGTCCATTTTATCATCCTGTTTTCAATAAAATGTATATATTTTTTATGATTTGTTTTTCTTTTGATGTCTTGGACACATTAAAATACCAATTTTCCTCGCCTGTAGGGTGTTCCCTTTCAGACTTGGTTTACTTTCAGATGCACTCAATTGATGCACTCAATTTATAGGGGATCGTGCCGGTCATTTTGTGAATAGATATTTACTCTCCACTCAATTTCCGCAAATGACACTCTACTCAATGACTAAAACTGCCCTGTAAATAAGCAGATATCCTAGTGTGCATTACCTTAATTCAAATTAATAGATAAAAAAAAAACAATTCTAGAATCTGCTTATCTCACTTCTAAATATACTGTATATATTGGCACGCAAATGTCGTATGACAAATTAAAATTCACTTTGTCAGAAAATACTTAGTTTGAAAAAATATTATGATGTAAGGAGAAACATCAAAACAAAATGGCAATTTTCTAACTCTGCCCATTTTACTTTGCTGTCAAAAGGAATCCCTTTACTACAAATCGAAAATGAAGTCATTTAAAACAAGACTGTGCAGCAAAAATCAAAATACCTTCAAAAGAAATTCTTGGCGAGCATGATTAACCATGCTGTATTTTTAAGACTCAAATAATTGAAAACAGGATTTGAGATCAGTTCATTTAGATTGTGCTGAAATATTTATTATTGCAAGTCAGGAGGATTTGTCTGGTGTTTCTCAATGAGAATGTCTAAACTCAGTATCCAGATGTTTGTTTAAATTGCCCCCACATAGTTCCAATGTCAGTTAACAGAGGTTATCAGGGAACATCACAGTGTATCTTCCTCAGATAATATTCTGATTACCTCTGAATCTTTGAAGATGTTTCCCATTAAAACCTGATGCCGAAAGTCACAAAATATTAGCCCTCAGCTGACATGAATGTGTTGAGAAAATAAGAGCGAAAATTGTTTGTCGTTAAAGCTAATTCCTTAGTGAAGATGAATTGGCGTTTTCGTTATCTGTTGAAAGTCAATTTAAGTAATCGAAAGTCAATTTAAGTATTCGAGCTAATGAGGTTGAAAGCGAAGCTCTCATGTAAATGTTTTCAGCCAGTTTCACTATCTTTATTACGATTATTATTAAGTGCCAATATCTTCTGCAGCACTCTACAAAGTGAGATCTAATGGGAGCTTCAACAATGCAACAATGATACAGTAGGAATGTGAATCCTGCTCCAATCAGTTTACAATCTAAAAAGGAATGTGTAGTTAGAAGGCCGGTTGCACATGGACATAATAAATTTACTGATGTTTACTTAGGATCTTGATTTCGTAAAGACTTTATGTAAATGCGCATGCGCACTTAAAATTCTTGTTCATTGCAAGTGTTGCAACATATGCATGTAACCATGCATATACAGTAGATGCATAAACAGGCATACACACGTACATTACTGCACTCAAATGTAAAATTTTCTGTTGTTATTTTACGATACTGTACTTATCACTGTATGACTGATCTTTACATAGCTGTATGCATGTTCTATAGACAACAATGCATCTATATCCAGTTCAGTAAAAAACATTGTTTTTTTCTACTCCTGTATGCAAAAAGCCTAAACGGTCTAGCACTAGAGGCTGAGTTTCAAATAACAGTTCACTAACAGTAGTTGGGGGGAGAAAAGTATAGTTAACAGAGTGGCCTGGATCCTGCTCTTCTCGGGGTCCCTCTTCTGTGCTCCTGGCCCCTCCCTCCTGTTGACTGCCCCCACATCGACCCGGCCCCACCCCCTCTCTCTCCTGATTGGCTGACTGACTTTGATTGACAGAAGCAGGAGCCGATGGCGCCGCGCTGCTCTCTCAGCCAATGAGGAGGGGAGTCCCGGGCAGTTGAGAAACTCCTGCAACATCACTGGATAAAGATGGGCTCAGGTAAGTATTAGGGGGCTGCTGCACACAGAAGGTTTTTTTTTTTATCTTAATGCATAGAATGAAAAAAAATAAACCCTTCTGCCTCTACAATCCCTTTAACCTAGGTTATGAAATTCAGTGATTTGTGGGTGCAATAATAAAATAGGACAATTTGTTGAAATAAAAAGCTGACAAATTTTTCTTCTCACAATTTTTTTTTGCAGCACAATTTAGAAAAAACAGTTAGTGTTTCTGGACCTATCATTTAGAAAGCCAGTAAATGTTCACCCAACACACACAGAAGCGAAGAACTGTGTAGATTTGTCAGGATCCCTTTTTTCATTACTCACAGTACTGGCGTGCCTATTTGGACTCAAAAGATATTTTAAGTCTTTCTTTTGCTTGGCTCTTATCTACTTGTATCAGATTCCTTCTATAAATGGTCACATGATTGCATTAAGTGGGGTACACACTAGTAGAAAATCTGCCAAAAATTCCCGTCCGAGGTAAAATCGTACGATTTTCGCCTAGTGGGTACACAACTTTCAGCAGCCGATGCCGACATTTTCAATGAAAAAAAACGGAGGGACAAACACCAAAATTTTTATCGTCCGTCCCCAGACGACCAATTTTCGTTTAATGTGTATGCAGTACGTCCGTGAAAAATCGGAAAGACAGTGCATGATCTGAAGTTGCTGACGACCCGGAAGTCTAGGAACAAATGTCCAAAAAAAAAAAAAAAATAAAAATCGGACGAGAAATTTCGTCAACTAAAAACGGTTATGAATGCTGAGCAAGAGAGAGAAAAATCGGAGGATATTTCCTCTGATTTCCGTCAAGTGTGTACAGGCCTTTAGAATCATAATATACATACACCTTTCATTGAATCACACAGAACCACGGAGATCAGTACTATGCTAAAGCATTGCACAATAAGATATCCTTACCACAGTCATACGCATTAAAGAATACTATGAACCTAGAAGTATGCTTTTCTTGTGGAATGACACCTGATAATTTCCTAATTCTGCATTGTAAAATACTTAAAGTTAAAGCTAAACTTCAGGCAGATTTGAAAACCCAGTTTAATACAGTTTTGCACCTTCTTTATTTATTTATTTTTAATCATTTTATCTTGATACACATAAATTGAAAACACAGCAGTTCAAAGAGTAAAAAGAAAAAAAGAGATGTCAGGACAGCGGGTTGGTGACCAGCACAGTGAACAGCTGTAAAGCAAATAGTTTGGCAGTTTGAGGTTTATAGTGTACAACATTGTGAACAGTAAACATTATATTGTGCTATGAATGACCAAACATACTCACTGGAGCATTCAAACTCATCGTAAATTCCAAAACTGCAAACTTTAATTCAGACACCATTTACTGTAAGTCAACAGAGGCTGAATCTTGAAAAATTGGATTTTTGACTTACCGTAAAATCCATTTCTCTGATGTTCATTGACGGTCACATCTCCTGATCTTTATAACTATTGGGTTTTACTGCCCCCTACAGGAGTAGGACATTAGGCAGAAAAAGAATATGGGTATACTCCCTCTCCCTGCTATAGATACTCAGTTTTGTTACAAGCAGTGTCAGAAGAATTACAACTCCTAAGAGGGATGGGTGCTGTGTCCGTCAATGATCATCAGAGAAATAGATTTTACGGTAAGTCAAAAATCCCATTTTCTTTTTCGTTCATTGACAGACAGCTCCTGATCTTCATAGCCATTGGGACATCCCAAAGCAATGTTAAACATGAGGGGTGGGAACAGCAAAAAAAACTCCCCAGGCTAAACAGTAGCAAACCAGGCAACAGGAACTCAACCAAAACAACTGGAACCAGCCTGAAAAAAAGAATACACCCTCAAAAAGGATCAAGTCCTCCAAGCAGCAGCCTGCAAAACCTTGCAGCCAAAAGCATCCACGGGTGCCAACACATCCACTTTAAAGAACTTTGTGAAAGTGTGCACCGACGACCAGGTGGCCGCCTTGCAAACCTGCGTCACTGATGCCTGATGACGGAAGGCCCAGGAGGCACTGAGCACCCGAGTAGAGTGCACCTTGAAAGGGAAAGGAGGAACCTTACCCTTGATGGAATAAGCCTGAACTGTCGTCTGTCTGATCCATCTGTTAATGGTCACGGAGGAAGCAGACAACCCTTTCCGAGGCCCATCCGTAGCACAAACAGTGAGTCTGACTTCCTAAAAGACTCTGTAGCTGCCAGGTACATCCTAGTTGCCCAGACCACATTCAAGGCATGCAAGGCAATATCCTTCGGCTGTTTCAGCCTGGGACACAAGGAAGGCAACACGATGTCTTCATTCAAATGAAAATCAGAGACAACCTTTTGGAGGAACGACAGACAGGGGCAAATAACCACCTTATCTCTGTGAATGACAGGATAACGTTGTCAATTCCGACACCCTGTGCGGAGTGGTGATAGCCACCAAAAATACCACTTTCTGAGACAGCGTAAGCAAGGGAATCTCACAAAGTTTCTCAAAAGAAGGCTTCTGGAGGACCAAAAGCACTAAATTGAGGTCCCAAGGTAGCAATGGGGACCACACTGGAGGAACCAAAATGTCAGACACCCTGAAGAAAGGTACACACCAGGGAGTGTGTGGCCAAGGGTCGTTGGAAGAAGACCACCAAAGCCGACACCTGGCCCTTGATGGTACTCAAGGCCAATTTCTATTAAACCCCCCATTAAAGGAAAGTCAAAATCCGAGCCACCGAGAAGGAGTGAGGATGAACCTAAAGAGACTCACACCACGCAATGTACATCTTCCACGTATGATAGTAGATCTTCCTAGAAGTAAATTTCCTAGCTTTTAACAGGAAACCTCTATCCATTAGCACCTGGTGTTCAACAGCCAAGCCGTCAAAGCCAGCAACTAAAGCAGGATGGAAGATTGGTCCTTGGGACAGAAGATCCTCCCTGAGAGGAAGCTTCCAAGGAACGTCGGCGACCAGCCGCACCAGATCGGCGTACCAAGCCCAGCGAGGCCACTCCAGAGCCACTAAGATGACTGGAATCCCTTCTGCGTAGAGGTCTGTGGCATCGTGACCGAGCCATAAACCTCTGCACCTTTCTGTTGAGCTGAGACGCCAATGGATCCACCTCAGGTATGTCCCATTGGAGACAACTGATGAAACAGCTCCGGATGAAGGGACCCCTTGGTCCAACGCCTGTTGACTGAAGTAATCCACCTGCCAGTTTTCCACTCCGGGAATGTATATGGCAGAGAGGGCTGGAACGAACAGTTCTGCCCACCTTAGAATGCCAGGTACCTCCCGAGCCGCCAGGACACTTTTTGTGCCCCCTTGGCGATTGACATAAGCCACTGTCGTGGCATTGTCCAATTGAATGCACACTGGACATCCCTGAAGACTATCCATCCAATGGTCCAGGCAGAGTCTGATTGCTCGGAGTTCCAAGACACTGATCAGTAGTCTGGACTCTTTCAGTGTCCAGATCCCCTGAGCAAAATTTTTGCTGAGGACGCCTCATCAGCCGGACAGACTGGCATCCGTGGTGACCACTGTCCAATACAAGGGGAATGAAGGGTTTGCCCAGCCGAATCGCCAGAGAACAAAGCCATCATATCAGGGACTCCCTCGTTCCTCGGCTCAGTCGGATCTGATTGTCCAGAGAATGCGGAGTCTAGTCCCATTTGGCCAGAATCTCCCTTTGCAGGGACCTCATATGGAACTGTGCAAACGGAACCGCCTCGAAGGTAGACACCATCAGGCCAAGCACCCACATGCAAGTCCGGGGGCTGGATCAGCAGGAAAAGCATTGCAGCCTGCAATTTCTGGAGTTTGTTCAGAGGAAGGAGCACTCTGGCTAAGGCAGAGTCCAGAGTCAGACCCAGCTAGTCCGACTTTGTGAACGGAACCAGAGCAGCCTTCTGAAAATTCAGAATCTAGCCAAACTCCCTCAGCGTTGGTATGGTGATTTCCAGGTTTTCCACCAGAGCAGTAGGGGACTCCGCTCGCAGAAGAAGGTCGTCCAAGTAGCCCAGTACCATAACAATTCTAGCACCGGGGCTAAAACTTTTGTGAAGACCTGAAGAGCAGAGGCGAGACCAAAGGATAATGCCCCTCTCCCATGGCAAAGCGAAGGAAGTGCTGGTGACCGGCACATATTGGAATGTAAAGGTAAGCCTCCTTGATGTAGATAGAGGCAATAAAATCCCCCTGATGAAGGGATGCTACCACCGTGCGAATGGGCTCGATCCTGAACTTCTGCACCCACAAAAAGCAGTTAAGCGCCTTGAGGACCAGGATCGCCTCCCTTCCTGGGAACTGTAAACTGGTTTAAGTAAAAACCCTGAAAACATTCTGAAGTACAAACCCGGACAATTACCCCTTGAAGCAACAGGTCTTGTACAGCCCTAAATAGACCCTGTAAACGGTCCGGGGACAGGTGCAATTTGGAAGGAAAGAACCTTGCTAGGGGACAAGAGTGAAACTTGATCTTGTAGCCAGACCAAACAACTTTGTGGACCCACTTGTCTTGCACCAGGGAAGTCCACAGGTCTGGAAACCAACGAAGACGCCCCCCCCCACACCCCTGATAAGGGCGAGGGCGCACCTTCATGCTGAAGGAGCCTTGTCTGCTCTTGGCTTGCCAGACCAGGTTCGTTCGGATCCTCCAAAAGAGGCCCTGAAAGGCTTCGAGCCCTTGTTAGTCGACCGAACGACGAAAAACCTGAGCCGAGAAGGAGTGTCCACTTCTACGAGGTTCCTTGCCCTTCGTAGCCTGCGGAAGTACTCTTTCCCCCTGTGAGACCTTTAATAATGTCATCCAGGGTAGCCCCAAACAGGCAATCACTTTGAAAGGGGAGATCAGTCAAGGCCTTTTTAGAAGTCTGGTCTGCAGGCCAGCATTTAAGCCAAAAGATACGCCGAAGGACCACTGCCGAAACAGAGAGCCAAGCCACTAGGGGAACTGCATTCAAAGAGGCATCACAGATAAACTGCAGCCCCTGGACCAGCTGGTCTGCCAGCTCAGCAAAGGCCGGGGAGAGCTGTTCTCCCTCCAAGTCACGGGCGTAAAAGCTTAGCCCACTCGGTCAGAGTTTGTGGCACCAGGGCAACGGTGAATACCAAAAAACAGTATCTCTCCTGCGCTCGAGTGGTGTGCGGAAAGGTAAATGATCTAGGTGGTTTTTGTAGGCACAAATGGAGCAGTCTTGCTGCCCTCCTCAGGACCAAGGGTATCCAAAAAGCACTACATAAAAACAACCTTCTGCGCCCTTCTCTTGTCGTTTTCCAACGGTAAATACTGGCCGCAGTGCCGAACCAGCCAGAGTGTACATATTGCGGGTCACAGCCTCCGCCTTCCTGTCAGCCAGATCCTTGAAGACCAGGGACTCTTCAACCGGAATTATGGTCGCCTTTTTCAATCTGGAAACCGGAACAGTCCACTCCTTAATGAGGGACGCCTAGTAAATCGCTTAGGGACCCCAAGGGGACGCTTTGGTCATCTCCGCTGTTTAGCGACAATTCTGTCAAAATAGGTAGGGAAAGGAAACACCTTTGCCACTCTGGATGGCTTGTGAATGCCAACGGGAGCCTGCACCTGCGTCCTTCATCTTCAAGATCTCCCACACAGACACAATCAGTGCTTCCACCAGCGCCTTTTTGTGCGTGGTTGCAGATGTGGAGCAATCATCCTCGCTATCTTAGAATTCTGGGCGCGTGGTCACAGACCAAGCAGGGTGACCCACATCCGCGGTGGCTGAATCGGATTCAGGATCTGATGAGAAAACCACCTCCACCCAGGACACAAAAGACTCCAGGACTGCCATCAGTGCATTTATGGATGGTTGGGTCCCAGAGGGCCCCACAGTCTCAGAGAGGGGGGTCAGGTTGGGAGATGTGCTCCAAAGACTCCATGAGTCACCAGGGGGACCCCACAAAAAGTGTAAAACACTGCAAAGGGACAACCCCCACCCAGTCGCCAGGCACAAGCACCAAGCGATCCTCAGCAGAGAGGGAGGAAACTCCACCAGACTTACCACCCAGCAGAAACGGCCACCCGCAGCCATCAGGATAATCTGCACTCCAAGTGCGGCGATCAGGAAGTGAAAAGATACAGAAGTCAGCACCAGGGGATAAGGAGGGGCTCCAACCACCGAAATTGCCGCCCACAGGGCTCCACTGTCATGACTGCCGCTATTTGGAAAACCACCACAAAATGGCCGCCGGACTACACAAAAATGGCCGCTGTGCAGAGAAAAAAAACAGGCTACAGTAAATGGCGGCCCCACGAGGCTCCCAGGGACCCAGGAGGAATCCCTAGGCCTCAAGGACAGACCCAGGCAGGATGGGGGTCCCTTGCAGGAGTCCCCACAAGGTACAATTCCCCCCCACACAACCGATCATCTGGTCCCTGGCAGCGCATCCCCTCAGCCCCCATTACCAGCACAGTGCCCTGTCCCCACCCCAGGAGGTGGACCAGACCACCCCAGCATTAATGGGGGGGGTGGGATGGGGACAGATGAAAGGGGGTACCTGACAGGAAGGAGGGGCCCACCTCCACCCCAAAAACCCTCCAGGGGGAGAGGGAGGAAAGCTGTGACTCAGACCGAGACCAATTCGTATGCGACCTCACGAAGCGGTTAACTTGCAGGCCAGCCCCCATCCAGTGGGGCTATGTCGCACCTGACCTAGCGCGGAGCTGAGGTCTGCGCGCGCTCGCTGGCCAGACTGTGGGTGATAACTGGATCTGATTATCCAGCCCGTTGCCAAGTCCAGCAGTTGATTGTAGATCTCACAGGACCAAGAAAAAGGAGAAGCCTCATTGTGCAGTATCATTTAAAAATTTTAATGAGTGGCTATTGCACTTACAGTATACAAAAAGTAATTGGTATTGTACACATCCACATAGCACAGCCGCAGGACCTGCCAGCGTGTGATGACATCACAGATCCAGCTCCACCCAACGCATTTCTTCATAATAGGCGTCCTATGGGAATAGGAGTCCTATGGGATGAGATGGCAATTATGGAGAAACATGTACTCTTTACAAACTTTTATTTAGTCTGGTATTCAGGATTGGTCTGGTGCAGAAGTCTCAGTGGGGCTTGAACTAAGCGCAAAGTTTTTTATATTTTTTTATTCACATCCTCATTTAGCTTTTGAGTACAACAACAATTTAAAAGTGTACAATGTTGTAGCTTCTTCAGAAACAGATCGAAGCAATATGGTGTAGACTGCATGGGCATTATTTTAAAACATTTTTTCTAGGCCTCATTTGCTTAAACACATACCTAATGCAGCTTTTCAGGAAAAAAAGTGTATATTTTTCACTGGTAAAACAAGGAAATTATGTAAATACTTAATTGACGGTATTTCATGCAGGCTTCATTTTAAAAATGACATAAAATATGCAATTTAAGGTACAAAAATCCCAATTTAAGTGCATACAATTGCCATAAAAAGGAAGAAATATTTTAGTTATTTAGACAATATTTAGGCACTTTTGATAGGCTGAATTTTGAACAGGAGTGACAATATTCAGCTTTTAATCAACAATTCATCCTTAAGAGTTTTTATTTTCCAAAAAATACATTTAAATGTTGTACCAGCTCCGTACACAGTATTTTACAGTACTTGGCTGCGTTTTGAACAAGAGAAAGCTTCTGTTGGCTGCACACTGAACAAGAGAAAGCACCAGACAGCTTTTAATAAATAAAAAAATGTCAGAGTGTTTTTCACAATGGGCTGCAGTTTAATGAGGAATAAATAGGCAGGTATTTCAGACAGACAATAGCTACAAAAATTACTGAATACCGGAGCAGTGGAATAAGCCACAAACTAGGAGACAAAGGCCAGGATTTATCCTGCAGCAAAGAAAATCAATTCTGAAGTTCAGGCCTAGCTGTGGAAACTTTATGTAGGTCACCTTGACAGTGCATGATCTGCAGAAAACCTTCATTAGCCAGACGTGACTGATGCATTCTAAAAAATTACTTTAAAGTCTAGCTAAGGCAGCCACCACAACTGCTCCTCTTTTCACCAACCTGATTATAGAGACATTGCTTATTAAAGGGATCCCGATACTCTCTGGAAAGACAGCTAAGGGGAGCTTTCACAGCACCCCTTTCATGTTTTGCTCCTTCTGGGATGGCAGCATGAAATCTGTCATTTTTGTAACAGTCCCTCTCTTTATGGCCTAATCCCTGGGGTCTTTGAGCAGGAAATGCAACATTAATGAACTTATTCACCAGCAAGGTCTTTTAATGACCTCACACCAAATACAGCTTCCAGGGTTTGGGAGAGAAAAAACATTACCCTAGAAGCCTTCCCCATTTCCTCTCCCTCCTCCTTCTTTTGACTGTCCTCTGCCTGCTGCCCCCTCATAGGGATGGAGTCAGATGTAAAAGGATCCAGCAGGCGGTCCTCCTCTTCCTTCTGCTGCTTCACTATTACACCACTCTGAGCTTGCTCTAGCAGGAAAACCAGAGGGATCATGTTGCTGATCCCTGCCTTGTCCTAGCTCATTATTACACGTGTCCTAAATCAGGAATCGCAGATATGGTGAAAAGAACATTTCCAAATATGGGTGTATCAAAATTTCAGACGACTGGCAAGCAGCTTGTGTTGCCACTGAATTACAGCAGGGCAAACACTCGCTGATGTAGCCACACACTTTCCTATCCTGCCACAGGGGATCACAGAAGCCAGGATACCTAAACTGAAACACTACACCACCAGGTTGAAGGTGTGTGCCAGGAAGGATATGTGTGTGAAAATTCCAATATGAGGGGTGGACAGCAGATTGGTGCTGTTGTCACATACGGCCTTTCATGGCACAATATGGTGTGGGGTCAGCCACCTCTCGGCCTGCCATTGAAAAGCTTACAGAATCTCTGCTCTGGTGTGACTCCTGTCCCACAACCTTACCAGCTAAAAAACAGCATGGCAGATTTTTGCCTGGGTGATTGCATAGACTTGGGGGGACTGGTGGCTCTGATGAGTCACTAGATGAAGCCAAAGAAGAAGAGCTAACTGAGCTGTCTTCATAACTAACACCTGGCTGTGCCACCATCTCCAATGGTGTGCCCTGTTCTGAATTCTTCCCATCTCTTAGGAAATGTATCTAATGTGCTGTAAAAGAGACATTACATTACATTATTATGTAACATTCCTGTCCATTTGCTCATGCTTGGTGGACCACGTGTCTAGTCTTGTTGACCCTGCCACTGCCTGTGTGGTCAAGAGACACAGAGACATTATCTTCCACATGCAGGTGGAAGGCAAGGATGGCCTTTTGGGTGAAAAAAATGTTGGTTGAGTACCTGCTACTTTGCTGGCCTTAAAATGGCAGAAAGGAGCAGACTCCACCAGCCGGAACAGGAACAGCTGTAAAGCCAGCAATGTTGCAAAGCTGCATGGAGATACTGGGCATCAGGATGTTTGGGTAATTATTTTTCCTTTTGCTCCAGCAACTGGGGAAAAGACATGTACCTGATTAAGAATGCTCCTGGAGAAAGCGGAGTGGGGTTACAAGATTACAGGAAGGTTGAAGCCTACTCTTGGCCCTACACTTCATAGCCTGATGCTGACCCACTTTTCTGCTTGAGGTGATATAATGTAGGGCTCTCAAACCCCTTGTCGGGCTTCCACCATCCCTACTGTATGAGGCCAGAAACATTGCAGGGGATGCAGATGTAGATTCTTTCGAGGGGAGAGAGATGTGGAAAGGGAGCAGCAAAGAGGTGGTTGAGCAGTCTGGGCCTGTTTCTGACTAAATGTTTTATTGATGTGCTGCTCCCACTGAGCTTTGTGGTGGTGAACAGTCTATGTCTCCTCATGCATATGATACCCAAATGACTGGTACATTTACCATAACTAATATGCTGCAGGCAGAGGCTGCAAACCACTATGCTGGCAGCAGATGTTTAAAAAGGCCCAGACTGCTGAGTTCTGCAGAGCAGATCTGGGGATAGCAGTGACTTGCATTTATGAGTAGGAGCAGTACCATTCAGTGGAATAAGACAGCTGCTCCTTGCACTCATCTACAAGCTGTCCCTGGCCCTGGATAACATCCTGTCTCATTGATATTGTATTCTGCTTTCACAAACTCTTGGACCTAGCTATGGTCTGCCACCTCACCACTCAAGTCCATTTGGCAATAAGCTACTGCTGCAGGAATTTCAATGGCAATTGCTTCTGCCTACCTGTTGTCCCCTCCCTCTATGACCTTGGTGATATTGTCCTCAAAAATACACATACAATTAATTACATGAGCATTCTCCAGCAGCAAGGTATTAATGGTTTGCTGCAATAATTTAGCCAATTTAACTGTGCCAGTTTTTGGAGCAATGGCAGGATTAGCTCTAGAACAGGAGTAAGAATAGAGAACATTTGCAGATCCTGATAAAGGTTTTCTGCTCAGCGTCTGGGAGGTGAATGAGGAAGGTTTGATTATCCACTCCTCTGCTTGCTCTGAATTTATAGCATGCATAACGCCAGATAGAAAGACATACAAGCCCTGTTTCTCAAAGGTGCAGCTCAACCATCCCCTTATTTTGCGGATGCAGAAACTGCTTGCCCCCTTCTGACTGTGTCTTAAGAACCTCTGCCTCTCCTTTTAGGCCTCCCAGACATGAATAATACAGAAGATTGACTAAGTTTATTAGCAACATTGGCAATCGGGGATTAAGGATGTGGTGTTTTGGAGCACTTTACAATGTGGCGATTTGGTGCACAAAATTGTACCAAAGTTTTAGGCAGTAATAAGGTGCTAACATGTGGCAACTTTGCCTGGGTAGGCAACACGTTAAAAGACACTAAAAATATATATATATAAATACAATACAGTATACCTAAAACCCCAAACTACAACCCTAAAACCCCAAACTATTCACAGTAATTTAGCACAATACAGCACAGTGAATAAGTAGGGTACACTTTGTTTTGCAGCCCACCATACTGCAATTCACTGTTATGTAGCACAACACAGCAATGTATAACTCTATGTGTAGTACTATATATGCTTCCGTAGTTTTTGACAAAGTTGATTATTAACAATGAGTGAGGGTGAAGTGTAGAGAAAACAAATATAAAAGTCTCTCGTTGCAATTATTTCATGTATGTAAGGTCACAACATTTCGGCATTATGGCTCAAAAGCATATGGTTTGGGTAGGGATAAGTGTGTGGCAGCTATGACTGTTCATATCCCAGATGAAATGTGCTTATTCCTAACAAAACCAGGTTGATGTGGCATACCAAGAGGTGTAGCCGATTTAACATTCTCTTTGCCAAAAATTTGTAGTCAGCATTTAGTAGCACAACGGGACAATTGGTGGCAGGTAGTTTTTGGTAGATTTAGGTATCAAAGCCTCCTTTTAAAGCGGGGCATGGGGCTGCAAGAATAGCATTAAGTATTTATTTTAAACGGGGGGTGACATATGGCTCTAGAGGCTTATAAAATTCAGACAGACCATAGGTTCCAGATGTTTTACAATTAGGCAGTAACTGGATTTTTGACTTACCGTAAAACCCTTTTCTCTTAAGTTCATTGACGGACGCAGTTCTCTCCAATTCATATCAGTAGGGTTATATTGCCCCCTACAGGAGTAGGACACTAGGCAAAAAAAGTTCCAGCTACACCTATGAGCAGTCCCGGAGGGTACACCCTCTCTCTTCCTTCATAGGATGTCAGTTTTGTATCAAAGCAATGTCAGAAAGTAACACCAACCCAGCTCAAAATAGAGGGGCGGGTACTGCGTCCGTCAATGAACTTAAGAAAAAAGGATTTTACGGTAAGTCAAAAATCCAGTTTTCTCTATCATTCATTGACGGACGCAGTTCTCTCTGATTCATATCAGTAGGGACGCCCCAAAGCAGTGTTGTAAAATGAGGGGTGGGAACAGCAGAAAAGAACAAGTCCCCAAGGCTAAACCTAGCCGACCAGGCAACATAGGACTCAGCAGAACAAAAGATGAAGCACACCTGAAACAAACAGTAAAACACCCTCAAGGAAGGCCAAAAGCCCTCCAAACAGCAGCCAGAAAAAAACCTTGCTGTCAAAAGAAGCATCTGCAGATGCCAGCACATCCACCTTATAAAACATGGTAAAGGTGTGAACAAACGACCAGGTAGTCATCTTGCAACCTGAAGCACAGACGCCTGTATGGTGAAAAGCCCAGGAAGCACTAGGCGCCCGAGTAGAAAGCGCCAAAATAGGGAAAGGCAGGACCTGACCCTTAAGTGAAGAAGCCTGCACCACCGACTGTCCGATCCACCTGGAAATAGTCGCAACAGAAGCAGGCAGCCCAGTTCTTGGGCCATCTGTGAGCACAGAGAGCAAACCCGACTCACGGGAAGACGCAGTAGTTGCCAAGTACACCTCAAGTGCCCAAACTCCATCCAGAGTATGCAGCGCACATTCCGTAGGATGAGGGGGCTTAGGACACAACATGGCAACACAATGTCCTCATGAACACTAGCAACCACCTTCGGAGGGAAGGACGGATCCGGACAAAGTACCACCTGGCCCCATGAACCAACATATAGGGAGAATAATAGGACAATGTCGCCAGTGCTGACTCTCTGCATGCAGAGTGACAGCAACCAAGAAAACCACCTAATGTAATAAGGTAGGCAGGGGATACCCTCGATCCTCTGCGGCCAGCGCGGCAATAGGACCCCACAGGGAGACCCCCCGCCAGCCCTACTACACCATCCAGCCCTGGAGGGTCCGACGAGGTCCCCCTGCACCATCGACCGGGCGCTGCAAACAGCGCACTCCCTGGTCCCCCATGTGGCCTGCACACCAGGCTCCACCCGCAGGTAGGCCCAAACAGTCCCCCACGTGGGAGGGGGGTCACAACAGGACAGAGGGAAACCCTGGAGTGTGAGGGTCCGACCAACCCAGGGAGAGGGCCTGCGTCCACCCCAAAATCTGCTAGAGAAGTGGGGGAAACATTTACTCACCATACCGGGAACACAGGTGGGCGCCATCTCATGACAGGTCCCCACGCCACCGGAGTAGGGGGGGCTCTCGGCCAAATAGGAATGCTGCAACATAAGCCTAGACCCTGTCGTGTGCGTCCTGGCAAGACGTTTAACTCGTGGGGCCAGTCCCCGACCAGTGGGACTATGTCGCGGCCGACCCAGCACGGAGCTAAGGCCTGCACAACCCATCGCCCAGCCCGGCATAATTGCTTGAAGATCTCACAGGAAAAACATTCCGGAGAAAAAAAGACTAGCTAAAAAAAAATCTACTTAAAAAAATGACTATTATGCCAGGACCAAAGATCCCAGCAAGGAACTAGGTCCTTACTCCTCACTATAAATAAAATAGAGTCGCGCTAGAATGCAAACAAAACAATAGGAAGGGCAAAAATTGTCACATATAGTTGCATGGGGTCGCAACAGTAAATGAAAACTGTAAGTCCCCTCTCAGTTAAAGTTCAGCCTCAGTTCACATAAAGTTCATAATGGAAGAATAAGTTGCAAATTTCCACCCTCGTGAATGGTAATACAGACTGCTTGTGAATCCCTCCACCACATAAAGCCTCTTACCAGAGAGGAATAGAAGATGCACAATAAGTAGTTAAGGACTACTTCGCCTGTTCACAGCATGTCAGCTCCGGTATAGTTCGGCCACAAAGTGTACACCAACACAGATATATCACCACATGTACTGGAACCATTCTCAGGAAGTAGATATGGAATGGAAAATAAAAAGGCAGAACAAGCCCATAGCGTGATACTGCTTGGTAATCAATTTATTCAGACATTACACATTAAACTCACCGAATGGTGAAGACAAAAACAGCCTGTAGCCACTGTGTGGGCACCGAAGCGGAGCGGGCACTTCCGGTTTCCGGGTGTGACGGATGACGCAGGTTCCTGTATGAAAGCACGCCCCTAGGGACACACATAGCCCCTCCCTTTCAAAAAAAGTTAACCCCTTCACTGCCAGTGTATTTTTACAGTAACAGTGCATATGTATAGCACTGATTACTGTAGAAATGTCACTGGTAACCCCAAAAGTGTCAAAAATGTCAGTCAAGGGTCCGATCTGTCCACCGCAATGTCGCAGTACCGCAAAAAAAATGGCAGATCGCCGCGTTAAAAAAAAAAACAACAAAAATGACAAAAATCTTTCCCTTTGTTAGTAAACGCGATAACTTTTGCGCAAACCAATCAAAATACGCTTTTTGCGATTTTTTTTACCAAACATAGGTAGCATAAAACAAATTGGCCGAAAATGTTAAAAAAAACGGAATTTTTGTAAAATCTTACCTGTAAAATTCCTTTCTCTGAGTCCTCCGACAGTCGCCGCCTCTTCATATTCGTCACATATGGGGTATTAGACTTTGCTCCGAAGGAGTAGCTAGGCAACAGAATATGTTAACATTAAAGCTTTTAACATATCCCACCCTCAAGGGGTGGTCCCCTCAGTCAATAGCCTCCTACTTCCTGCAACCATATCTCAGTTTCAGTGGAATAGCAGTAGAGTATACAACCAAACCCCAAAAGAGGGGCGGGGGTGGCGACTGTCGGAGGACTCAGAGAAAGGAATTTTACAGGTAAGATTTTACAAAAATTCCGTTTTCTCTTACGTCCTCCGACAGTCGCCGCCTCTTCATATTCGTCACATATGGGGACGTCCCAAAGCAGTGCAAACATGAGGGGTGGGAAACGCATCCGCGCCGAAAGGCAACGCAGTCTCCGCATCAAAGAAAGGAACCTTACCAAAGGAAGGAAACCAGCTGGGCTACAGGAAAAACAAGTGCTCAACAGGAGCAACAACCCAGGAAAAGACAAATAACCAGGGGATAAAAAGCTTATCCCAACAGCCAGAGGTCCCCAACAAGGGACCCTAGGGAATTGCCGCACTAAGAACCTTGCGGCCAAAGGAAGCATCCGCCGATGCCTGAACATCTACTTTGTAGAATTTTGTGAAAGTGTGCACGGTCGACCAGGTCGCCGCCTTACACACCTGGGCTACAGAAACCCCATGACGACAGGCCCAAGACGTACTCAGAGATCTAGTAGAGTGCGCCTTCACAGGCACAGGGGGAACCTTCCCCTGCAAAGCATAGGCCTGTTCAATGGTCTGCCTGATCCATTTGGCGATGGTAGAGGCCGACGCCGCCATGCCCTTCCGAGGACCCTCTGGAAGAACAAACAAGGAGTCGAAAAGACTCAGTCGATTTAAGGTAAACCCTTACCGCCCGAACAACATCCAAAGAACGCAATCTCACCTCCTTTGGATGTTTAGGCTTCGCGCACAGCGAAGGCAAGACAATATCCTCATTAAGATGGAATTCCGAAACTCACTTCGGAAGAAAAGAAGGATTAGTCGCAAGACCACCTTATCCAAATGAACAACCAGATACGGAGACTTGCAGGACAAAGCCGCCAGCTCCGACACTCTGCGAGCCGAAGTGATTGCAACCAAAAAGGCGACCTTTTTGGACAACATAGACAACGAGATCTCCCTGATCTGTTCAAAAGGAGCACGTTGTAACACAGATAGAACGAGATTCAAGTCCCAAGGGGGCAGAGGATCCCTCCTAGGAGGAACCAGATGCCGCACTCCCTGAACAAAAGTGCCAACCAAGGAGTTGGAAGCCACGGGACGTTGAAACAGAACGGCCAGCGCAGACACCTGACCCTTTATCGTAGCCAGCGCCAAACGCTGATCGACACCCGTTTGAAGGAAGGACAGCACTCGGGAAACCGAGTACGTGCGGGGTGAAAACCCCCTGGACTCACACCAGGCAAAATAGGCCTTCCAAGTACGGTAATAAACCTTCCCCGAGGAAGACTTCCTCGCGTTGATCAAGGTATGAACGACCTCTGGGGAGAGACCCTTCTCCTTCAGGACCTCGGTCTCAACAGCCAGGCCGTCAAAGCCAGCGACTGTAAAGCAGGACGGTATATCGGTCCTTGAGACAGGAGATCGTCTCGAAGAGGCAGACGCCACGGGGCGTCGACCGCCAGATTCACGAGGTCTGCGTACCAGGACCGGCGAGGCCAGTCCGGTGCCACAAGAATCACCGTGTTGCGTTCCGAGTGCAACCTGCGAAGGAACCTGGACAGCAACTGAATCGGTGGAAACGCGTACATCAGCCTGTACTGATGCCACGGGGCCACTAACGCGTCCGACGCGTCTGCCCGAGGGTCGCCCGTCCTTGCCACGAACCTTCTCACCTTGTTGTTGAGACGAGACGTGAACAGGTCCACATCTGGAAGACCCCACTTCGCCCACAACATCTGGAAGACAGCCGGGTGGAGAGACCATTCCCCCTGATCCAGGGTCTGGCGACTCAGATAGTCCGCCTGCCAGTTCTCCACCCCCGGAATGTGAACCGCCGTTATCGCCGGGACATGAGTCTCGGCCCAAGACAGAATGTCGGCCACTTCTCGAGCCGCTCGGGCACTCCTGGTGCCCCCTTGGTGGTTGATGTAGGCCACCGCCGTGGCATTGTCCGTCTGCACCCAAACCAGGCAGCCCTGCAGCCGGTCCGTCCAGCGATGAAGACAGAGATTTATCGCACGCAATTCCAGAATGTTGATCGGAAGGGAGGACTCCCCCTCCGACCAAGTCCCCTGGGCGGACAGAACGCCCAGAACACCACCCCAGCCCGACAGGCTGGCATCCGTGGTGATTACCGTCCATGAGATAGGACGAAACGACTTGCCCCCGGACACCATCGGGGACTGGAGCCACCACAGAAGGTCTCTTCTGGTGCGATGACTCAACGAGATTTGAAGATCCAGAGATTGAGGTCGCCCGTCCCACATGGACAGGATCTCCGCTTGGAGACCCCGCGTGTGAAACTGGGCGAAGGGAATCGCCTCGAAGGCCGAGACCATCAATCCCAGACATCTCATGCACGTCCGCAGAGACGAGTGCGGAACATCCCTGAGGGACCTGACTTCCTCCTGAAGAGTTCTGAGTTTGTCTTCCGGCAGGAAGACCTTCGCCTGCACCGAGTCCAGAATCATTCCCAGGTAGGGAAGACGAACCGACGGACTCAGTGTCGACTTTGGAAAATTTATCGTCCAACCAAACTCCTGCAGAGTTTGCATCGTGACAGACAGGTCCTTCTCCAGACCCTGGCTGGTCGCAGACCGAACCAGAATGTCGTCCAGATACCCCAGGACAGAAATGCCCTGGGCCCTCAATAATGCCAGAACCGGTGCAAGCACCTTGGTGAAGACCCGCGGAGCCGAGGCGAGACCAAAAGGCAACGCCACGAACTGGTAGTGATCCTCCGCAATGGCAAATCGAAGGTACCTCTGGTGACCCTCGAAAATGGGGATGTGAAGATATGCATCCTTCAAATCGATGGAGGCCAAGAATTCCCCCGGAACCAGGGCAGCCACCACCGACCGCAGGGATTCCATGCGGAACTTGCGAACCCGCACAGAGCGGTTCAGAGCCTTCAAGTCCAGAATTGGACGAACCTTGCCCTCCTTCCTGGGCACGGTGAACAGATTGGAATAAAACCCCCGAAATCTGTCCCGATGAGGCACCGGAACTACCACTCCCTGAGCCCTCAGGTCCCGCACCGCCAGGTGCAGGTCCCGTAAACGCTCTGGAGACAGTTGAAGATTTGAGGGAAAAAATCTGCTCTCCGGCCGAGAGAGAAACTCGATCTTGTAACCAGATCGAACGATCTCCTGAACCCATCTGTCCCGCACGAGGGCCAACCAGGGCTGAAGAAAACCGAGCAAGCGTCCCCCCACCCCAAAACTGGGTGAGGGCGCCCCTTCAGGCCGCACTGTTATGGGCTGCGGATCCGAATTGACCGGACTTCTGTTTTCCAGACCAGGGCTTCTTCTGAGAGCCTTGACCTTTGAACGGTTTGCCCTTGTAGTGCGACCGAAAGGCACGAAAGGACCCCTGAGGGGGCCGAAAATTAGCATGCTTCTTCCCAGAAGCCCCCTTAGCCTTGGGGAAATGGGGCAAGAGAGTGCTCTTACCCCCGGTGATCCCCTTAATCAACACATCCAAGGACTCCCCAAAAAGGCGAGACCCATCATAAGGCAGATTGGCTAAGGTCTTACGTGAAGACTGGTCCACCGACCAACATTTCAACCAAACCAGGCGGCGAGACAACACCGCCACGCTGTGCACACGTGCAGCCAACGGGACTAGGTCCAAGTCCGCATCACACAGATACATGACACCCTGGTGGATTTGATCCACCATATCCAGGGTCGCCGGCGAGGCCGAATCGGCCACTAGGACGCGCCTAAGCATCTGCATCCAACTTGCGACCGCCTGGGCCGCCATGAGAGAGGCAAACAGAGCCTTAAGCATAGAACCCGTAACAGAATAAGTATGACGGGCTAGAGACTCCAATCTCCTATCCGTGGCATCACGGAACACAGGGGAATCCTCGCAGTGGATTTGTTTAAAACCGCAATTGCGTGATCCACTGGGGGTGGCACACACCACCTTTCATCAGTGGAAGGCGAGAAAGGATAACGCAGCTTGAACCTACTTGGTACAGCAAAAGGTTTGCGCAGATTGCGCCATTGTTCCTTAACAGCGCGCTGAAAATCATCATTGCAGGGAAAAACCTGCGGCGTCCTGCGTTTTCTCTGTGTCCCATAAGCCGCCAAGGCAGCGGGGGGACACACTTCATCCTGCAAACGCAGCGTTTGTTTGATGGAAGCAATCAATTCATCCATGATTGCAAGCTCTTCAGGCGAGCCAGGGGGAGAATTATCAACCCCTTCAACTTCAGCCTCCACCTCGGACCCCACTAGATCCAGGGAGGAGCGGGACCCCGATAAGGAGGCCCCCGCCATAACAGCCCCATCACCTTCACCCTCAGAATCAGAGGAAAGAGAAACTCTGGGTCTTTTAGTAGATTGAGCAGCCACCAGCATCTGCACCTGAGCAGCAAGGCCAGCCACAATAATGGCTAAATCCCCCCCTGGGGGGGAAACAGCGGTCCCCTGGCTTTCCACCAAGGCGGTAGGAAATTTGCCCTCCTGAGAATCCATTGCCCCTATTACAAATGCCGGATAATAAAGGGTTAACTGCCCCTTTAACAAGCGCGGTGAGCGCAGCCCACCGCACCACACACAAGCACAATGAGACCCCCACAGGGACAATAAAACTGACACAGGCAATGGATAAGAAGGATATAACCTGAGGAGACCCTCGCCGCTGCTGCTGCCTCGATCGGTGTTCCTGGAGAAGAGGAAGTGATGCTGCCAGGGCGCTCTATGAAAGCCTATGGGAGGCTACAAGAAAATGGCCGCCATGCATGTAGAACATGCGGCCGGAGCGAGTGTAGCCAAAATGGCGCAGTTTGGCGCCGAAAACGCCGCTCCACAGTACAGTAATGCACACATGTCATCCATGTATAAAAAAACATGTCAGATCGCCGCAGCGATCGCTGTATAGTGCCCAAACATGCCCAAAACATGCCCCACAGCACACAGCTTCTCACACTGACAAGGCTGACACACATAGTGTCACACAGCCCCCCCCCCCCCCCCCTGCAGCCCACAGCATGCAGCCGAGTGATAGGGAGACAAACAGTGTGAACAGAGGCAGGTTACACAGTCCCAGACTGACACCCCCCCCAGACAGACAGGTCCCCACATAGATACACTTACCTCACAATGGCGTGGGGGACCCGCACAGGCGAACAAGCCGCTGCACATGAGGCAGGGAGAGTCGCATACAAGACGCACAGAATGGGGGTTAAGAAACCGCACAGCGTCCAGTGAGGTAGCCACCTCATCAATCATCCCTGCACCGAACAGGGATGGGTCGTTCACTGTGCCAGGAGCGTTACCTGGCTGAACGCTCGATGGCAGGCTGGGAAGCCACTGACCCACGACCTGCGACCAGGGGGATCAGCCCGAGACCCAGCCCGCATGATCCTCTTCATCCGAAGAACTAACTAACGCTGACAAAAAGAACAGCTGAGTAAAGGTAGAGAGAAAACTCAAACAAAAAATCAAAAAAGAAGAAAGAGTCTGGGGCACAAAGCCCCAGCACAGAGAGAGCCAGCCACTCCTGACAAGCTAGACATTGAAACTGGGATATGGTTGCAGGAAGTAGGAGGGTATTGACTGAGGGGACCACCCCTTGAGGGTGGGATATGTTAAAAGCTTTAATGTTAACATATTCTGTTGCCTAGCTACTCCTTCGGAGCAAAGTCTAATACCCCATATGTGACGAATATGAAGAGGCGGCGACTGTCGGAGGACGTAAGAGAAATTTAGAATTTTACATTTTTTTGGGGGGGAATTTCATATAAAAAAATGTGAAAAATATTGCTATTTTTGCAAAATTTACGCTCTTTTTTTGTTTATAGCGCATGATCAAAAAATTGCACAGGTGATCAAATACCACCAAAAGAAAGCTCTGTTTGTGGGAAAAAAAGGACGCCAAATTCATTTAGATACAGCGTCGCACGACCGCGCAATTGTCCGTTAAAGTCAAGCAGTGCCGAATCGCAAAATACCCCCTGGTCAGGAAGGGGGTAAAATCTTCTGGGGCTTAAGTGGTTAACTACTTATTGTGCATCTTCTATTCCTCTCTGGTAAGAGGCTTTATGTGGTGGAGGGATTCACAAGCAGTCTGTATTACCATTCACGAGGGTGGAAATTTGCAACTTATTCTTCCATTATGAACTTTATGTGAACTGAGGCTGAACTTTAACTGAGAGGGGACTTACAGTTTTCATTTACTGTTGCGACCCCATGCAACTATATGTGACAATTTTTGCCCTTCCTATTGTTTTGTTTGCATTCTAGCGCGACTCTATTTTATTTATATTACTCATCATACATTCCAGGTGTAAGAGTACGCTGCTTTCAAGGGCGCGGGTTTTGTATACATCTTACTCCTCACTAGGCAGAATAAAACTGACATCCTATGCAGGAACAGAGAGGGTGTAACCTCCGGGACTGCCCATAGGCTTAGCCAGAAATTTTTCTGCCTAGTGTCCTACTCCTGTAGTGGGCAGTATAACCCTACTGATATGAATCAGAGAGAACTGCGTCCGTCAATGAACGATAGAGAAAACCGGATAGCCTGAGCTATTTAAATTTTTTTAATCAAAACTAGTGTAACTATCTGGGATCAGGGTCTTAAAATTCCTTGTAGAGTACAGCTCAAACTAGGAAATGGAGCAGCAACACCAAGGACCAATTCGGTGTGCTGCTTGCACATGTACTGATAAACTGCTCCATTACTGTCCAATTAAAGGGTGGGTTCAGGGTATTCTCTTTGTATGGGTACCCTAAATTATGCTATGAAAAGTATAACAAAAATTGTCACTTTATTAAAGTCCCAATTTCACCACCCCCGTTTGTGCTAGGCATCCCCTGTCTTTACGTATCCTTACAGATGCTGGCCTGTAAACATCCTGAAACTTTTGGTTATAGGGAATCATCTTGCAAGCCACAGTGCATAGTTCAAGGCATGATCAGCCAATCTTCTGGCCCTGAGGTTGTTAGATGGGCACATGCTGGCAAGGGGCATGTCAAAAAATATGTAGTTGTCAGTATTTTCAGATGACATTGTAGGGGGGGGGGGACAGTAGGCACTGATGCTAGAGCTAAAGTATGCAAGATAAGCATAGGCAGTATAAGGTATCTAGCACAGTGTGGGAGATAGGTTTGAGATTGTTTTCAACAACTTTTATTTGTACATTTAGTACCTGTGCTTTGGAATTCCAGTGTAGTATTTATTATTATTATATAGGATTTTTATAGCGCCGACAGTTTACGCAGCGCTTTACAACTTGAGGGTAGACAGTACAAATACAATACACTTTAATACTGTAGGAATCAGAGGGAACTCATCAGAGGGAACTCATCAGAGGAAACTCAGAGGGAAACTCATCAGAGGGAAACTCATCAGAGGGAAACTCATCAGAACTTACAATCCAAGAGGGAGGGTCAAAAAAGACACAAGAGGTAATAACTGTGGGGGATGGGCTGATAGAGAAAATAAAAGTACAGTTGTTAGGTGGTTGCCAGATAGGCTTCTCTGAAGAGATGAGTTTTCAGGGATTGTCTGAAAGTGGTCAAAGTAGGAGATAGTCGGACAGATTGGGGTAGAGCATTCCAGAGGAAGGGAGGGGCTCGGGGGAAGTCCTGGAGGTGGGCATGGGAAGAGGTGACAAGGGAGCTAGAGAGCAGGAGGTCCTGGGAGGAATGAAGAGAACAATTTGGTTGGTATTTTTTTTTGAAAAATTCTTTTTATTGATTTTTAAAGAAAGAACAGAGTAACACAAACAGACACACACAGCAGCCAAAAAAGGCACACAATAACCCAACAACAACCTCCCCCCCCCCCCACCCACCCAAAAACGACCACCAGCACCCTGAAAAGACCAGGAGCGTCGAGGTCAGGGGGTCAGCGCAGGCCACCGTCCAAGGACAGCACGACCTACCACCGGCCTCCGGAGTAAACAACCTTCGGTCCCTTCTCATAAACAACACACCATATCTCCCCCCTACCCGGGATCAACACATGTCAATTCAACATTAAAGAGACCCAGTATCTGGCTGTTCTTGCAGGACTACAATGCTAGAATACAAGATAGCATAAGTACACTTCTACAGAGCGTTCAATCCACCAGCTTCATAACAGTTACACAATATGCAGTTCAGCCCACAGTGTCTGAGGAGTCCACCCACGCCCTCCAAACCTTGTCAAATTTTTTCGGGCAACCTCGTGAGACATAGGTGGCTTTGTATAGGGGTAGCATTGCATTCACTAGGCCTTTCCAGAACAGTAAGGATGGCGGGGAAACCTTCTTCCAATGTAGTAAAATAGCCTTTTTGGCATAGAATAGAAGAACACTCAGCAAAGTCCTGTGGGCCACCGAGGGGACCACCTCCTCCACCAAACCCAGCAAACAGACTCGCTGGGTTCGCAGAATCGGAGTCAGCAGCACCTCGGCGAGACAGGACGTCACCGCAGTCCAAAACTGCTGAATTTGGCCACAGCCCCAAAAAATGTGAGTTGCATCTGCGGGGGAAGCGGAACAACGCCAACACTCCGCAGACGAAGTCGGGAAGATTCTGGCCAGACGGGCCGGAGTATAGTAAATCCTGTGGAGGAATTTAAATTGAATTAGTTTGTCCCTAGCAGCCACTAAATATTTGAAAGGCTCCGTCCATACATCATCCCAGTCCTCCCCCTGTAGGTCTGGCACCTCAGCCGTCCATTTTTCCTTACATCTAACTATGCCAGGGGGTGTAAGTCGGAACATATCCTTGTACACAGTGGAGAGAGTTTTGAGTGTGGTATCACAGGTCAACACGCATTCTAAGTCCGAAGGAGACAGCTCTACAGAGGATGAGGCAAATTGGGCCTGAAAGGCATGCCGCAATTGGAGGTATCTGAATATAAAGCCGCTAGGCAAGTCGAATTTCTCCCGCAATCGGTCAAACGGCAAGAGAGCCCCCGCCGCTGTTATATCACCCAAGGTTTTTACACCCCGCGTCGCCCACAACATCAAATCAGGTAAGTGACGAAAATGAGGAAAGGTAGGGTTCATCCACAACGGCTCGGACGGGGAGGATCCAACATAACTGGGGCATGTCAACTTCAATGACTGGGCCCAAGCCCTAACAGTCGCCCTCATGGAGAGCGTTAAAGGGAGATCTGAGCCCAGACCCCTAAACAGCGCCAACCTAAGGGTTTCGAAGGAGCCCAGGTGGGCCGCCTCTAAGATTGTTGCCGAATCCTCCCCGTCCGCCCGCAGCCAGCGCCGCGCAAACACCATCTGTCCTGCCAAATAGTACTTGCGCCAATCGGGCAGTGCCAGGCCTCCATTACCCCACGGTTCCTGGAGGGCCCGAAGGCCAATCCTGGGAACCCCGGGCGACCAGAGGAATGAACAGACGAGGCTGTCCAACTTCCGGAAAAAGGTCAGTGGTACCCATAGCGGAGAATTGCGGAGGAAATATAAGACTACAGGCAGAAATTTCATCTTAAGGACACTAATACGACCTAATAAGGAAAGTTGTAGACGCTTCCAAGCTTGGATATTTTGTTGGAGTTTAGGCAATAGAGGAGCCAAATTCAACGAGAAATAATCCTGGGGACGCCTAGTTATCTTGATCCCCAAGTAGGTGAAGCTATCCACCCAACGAAGGGGCAGGTCCCCGGCCGCAGCAGGTCGAGCACCGTCATCGAGAGGCAAAATGGAGGACTTACTCCAGTTAACGCGAAGCCCTGAGCACCTGCCAAAATCATTCAGGATGGACAGGGCCGCCCTCAAGGAGGGACCCGGATCCTCCAGGAACAACAGCATGTCATCGGCATATAACGCCAGACATTCTTTAATAGAGCCGACTTTAATCGACCCCACGGCCGGGGAGCTGCGCAGTGCGGTCGCGATGGGTTCAAGGGTAAGGGCAAACAGGAATGGGGAAAGGGGGCACCCCTGCCTCGTCCCCCTCCCCACCCGGAAATACGGAGAAGTGAGATAGCCCAATCGTATGGCTGTTCTAGGGCTTGCGTAAAGGAGTCGGATCCAGGTCTTGAATTTGGGTCCGAACCCCATACGACCCAGCGTCTTGTGCATAAAGGCCCAGTCGACCGAATCAAAGGCCTTCTCAAAGTCGATTGAGACCACCACCCGCTGCCCCGACGCCTCCCCAGGAATTTGAAGATGGGTGAACAATCGCCGAATGTTAGTGTCCACAGATTTACCCGGCATAAAGCCCGTCTGATCCGGGTCTATCAATGAGTGAATAACCCCAGCCAAACGAGTGGCCAGGACCTTCGTCAGGATTTTAAGGTCCATATTTAATAGGGCGATAGGGCGATACGAGGAGCAGTCCAGGGGGTCCTTACCCGGTTTCTGAAGCAGCACCATATAGGCATCCATCATAGAGGGAGGAAGTTCCTCCACCTCCAAACAGTGCTGCAACAGAGAGCTAAGTCTAGGCGCTAAATGTTCGGAGTATTGTTTGTAAAAGTCAGCAGGGAAACCGTCAGGACCCGGGGCCTTATGTGGTGGGAAGGCCGCAATGGCTCTTGCCACCTCTAATGTTGTTATCGGAGCATCCATGAGGGCGCTATCCTCCGCCGACAAGGATGGCAAGTCAACTCCCTCCAGGAGGGCATCCGCGTGCATAGAGTCACTATCCGGCAGCGGGGCGTACAGGGCCTCAAAATAGTCAGTAAATGTCTCCAAAATGTCACGAGGATCCGACCTGAGCACACACCCAGCGGCCCTGATAAGCGGGATATTAACTGGCGGCTGCTGGTCAGCCACCAGCAGTGCCAGGAACTTGCCATTCTTATCGCCCTGTGCGAATATAGAAGCCCGTAGATTGTTAGCTTCTGTATGAGCAAGATCAGAGACGTGAAGAGAGAGAAGGCGTCTCGCCTCCAGCAATGCAGCATAGCTGGAATCAGACGGCAAGGCCGCGTTCTCCTCCGCACATCTCCGCTCCCCCTCCTGTAACATCCTCACCTCCTCATTGTGATCTTTCCTAGCGGATTTAATGGCCGATATACACTCTCCCCTCGCCACTGACTTAAATGCCTCCCACACCACTCTCTGATCAGCTGAGTCCACATTTTCTGGCCAATATGACTGGATCGACTTTTCAAGGTGGGAAGCGACCTGATCCTGTTGGAGCCAGCCCGCAGCCAGGCGCCAACCCCGCACTCCAGCCCCCAATTGGAGGTTCACTGTCAAGAGTAGCGGGTTGTGATCAGACACTCCCCCGGCCCTGTATTCCGAGGCAGTCAAAAGGGATTGCATTCTGGCAGTACCAAACGCCAGATCTATGCGAGCAGAGGAACGATGAGCGGTGGACAGGTGAGAGTATTCCCTCAAGAGCGGATGCTTCCATCTCCAAAGTTCAGTCAAGCCCACCGTGGAAGCCCAGGTGAGCAGATCCACCGAGGGCGGTCTATTGGGGTTGGAAGTATCCAAGGTAGCATCCAGGATGGCATTAAAATCACCCATGAACAGTACAGGTAAATGCATATATTCAGCCAACTTATCAGTTAAATCATATAGCAGTTGTATCCGAAAAGGTGGAGGCACATAAACAGCGACCAACAGCATGGTAACAGAGTACATATCCAAAAGCACAGCCACGTATCTGCCCCCTGGATCGGAGATCACCCGCTGGATCGAACATGGGATAGATTTACTAATGAGGATGGAGACCCCTCTAGCATAGGTGGAGTACGTGGCATGAAACGCCCTTTGTATCCACGGCCTACGGAGAGCCAAAATCAAGTTCCCATCCAGGTGGGTCTCCTGCAGGAGGATGACATGTGGCTTAATGAGCTTTAAATACTGAAAGACACTGGCACGTTTGAACTTATTGTTCAGGCCCCTCACATTCCATGAGAGAAGTTTTATATTGTCAGCCATGGGAATCTAGAAAAAAATTACACAGAGCCCAGGTAAGGGCTATGGGCAGGATGAAAAAAAAAAGGGACCCATAAATTACCCCCTCAAAATATACATGAGCAAACAAAAACAGGTGCTGGTGCAGAACTCCCCATGCCATTATACCAGAACAACCCCCCCAACAAACAAAGAAAAAGGGAAAGTTGAACAAAAACGAGCTTTCCCAAAATGTGAAAAACGTAGTCTGGTATGCGGCTTCAATCCCAAACTGCCAAAAAAAAACCAGTGACGCACGTCAGTTTTCCAATGTGAGCAACAGTCCGGTAAAGAAGATGTTCTTACAGTTCCGATGGAGTCTCTGAGACCGGATCACCCGGTGTGCAAGGAGGGCGCCACGACACACCCCTCCTCCAATAACCAGTCTCCAGATAGCAGGATAGGGAACCCCAAAAGTAGACATTCCTAAACCATCAACAAGCCGTAGATATCCAGAAAGAATGGTACGACAGGAGGAGAAAGTCAGCAGGGGCAGCGTACAACAGGAAAACAAAAAAAAAAGTAAAAAGAAAAAACGGACCACATCCAAAGGGGAGCCAGCCGAGAACACTGGCAGTCAGGACTCATCACACGCCATCCAGCCAGTCCGAAGCCTCTTGAGGAGTGTCAAAGAATTTCACCGAGCCCTTGTACTGTACTCTGAGCCTGCTAGGATATTGCATGCTATAGATAAGTTCCTTGGCCCTTAGGCGCTTCCTGACATCCGTAAAGGAACGCCTGCGGCGTTGTGTCTCCGCCGAGAAATCGGGGAATAGCATGACACGCGCGTTCTCAAAGCGAAGTTCAGGGTGTTTCCGCGCCTCCGAGAGGAGCATGTCTCTGTCCCTGTAATTGAGGAACTTCACCAGGAACGGACGGGGGGGGGCTCCAGGGGGTCTGGCCCCAGTTGGCACTCTATGAGCCCTTTCTACCACATACGTGGGGGGTAAATTCTCCAGAGAGAGCAGTTGTTTGAAGAACTGCTCCGCAAATGTAGCAGGCTTTTTCCCCTCCAGCCCCTCAGGAAGCCCCACCACCCTTACATTATTCCGGCGCTGTCTATCCTCCGCATCGTCAGCTCGGTGTTGCAAGGATTTCACAATGTTCTGGAGTTCAGCCAGCTGAGCGCCATGGGAGTGTGAGCTGTCCTCCACCTCCGAGATGCGATCCTCTGCAGCAGTGAGTCTCCCCCTGAATTTATCCAGGTCATGGCGGATGAGCGTGCACTCCGATGCCAGGTGATCTATGCGCACCATCAAGGCCGCTTTGCAAGCATCTATGGCTTCTAGGATGGGGGCCGTGATCGCCCGCTGGTCCGCGACCACCTCCTGAGCCTGTCCCTGAGAAGTGCCGGAGAGCACGGGGTCCGTAGGCTTCTGAGACTCCATGCCTGCACCCGCACCACCGCTCTTCCGGGAAGACGTTGGCCAAGATGGCGGAGGCGGAGCCCGAGCCCTGGCTCTTGACGGAGCGGGTCTGGCGCTGGTCCTGTGGCGGCTGCCGGGCGGGTTTTGGGGTCGAGGATGGCATCGCTGGAGACCTGAGAGCTTCCCCCACAAGATGGTATAGGAGAGCAGCCCCACCGCACACCGAAAACAGAGGTAAGTTGCAGGATTAACAGAGAGCTCCGGTCCGGCACGTCTACCCTCGCTCACATCCGGCCACGCCCCCCTAATTTGGTTGGTATTTTGAGACCAGGTTAGTGATGTAGCTGGGTGCCAAGATATGGGTGGCTTTGTAAGTTATGGTTAGTAACTTGAATTTAATTCGTAGGTTGAGTGGCAGCCAATGGAGGGATTGGCAAAGAGGGGTAGCAGACACAGAGTGGTTTGTAAAGTGGATGAGCCTGGCAGCAGCGTTCGTGATGGACTGAAGGGGGGATAGCCTATTTAAAGGCAAGCCAATGAGAAGGGAGTTGCAGTAATCAAGACCAGAGATGACCAGGGAGTGGATTAGAAGCTTTGTGGTGTCATTGGTTAGAAAGGGGCTTATCTTGGAGATATTGCGGAGGTTCAGGCCGAATGGTTTGGACAGCGACCGAAAGGATAGTTCAGAGTCCAGGATTACACCTAGGACCTTGGCATGGAGAGACGTGTTGATAGTTGAGCTGTTGATATTGACAGAGAAATTAGGGGAAGAGGAATGTGGGGGGAGGAAATATCACGAGCTTGGTTTTTGGATAGGTTGAGTTTGAGGAAGTGATGTGACATCCAGGCTGATATGTCTGTTAGTAAGTTTGTGATGCGTGAGGAGACTGATGGAGTGAGCTAAGGGTGGAGAGATAGATTTGGGTGTCATCAGCGTAGAGAGGATATTGAAAGCCATGGGAGGCAATCAGCTTACCCAGGGAGGAGGTGTAGATTGAGAAAAGGAGCCGTCCAAGAACAGAACCTTGGGGGACCCCGGCGGAGAAAGGAAGAGGAGAGGAGGTACAGTAGTAGAGTTGCAAGTAGCACTGAAGGTGCTTTGGGATAGGTAGGATGAGAACCAGTGAAGAGTACAGTCCCGGGGACAAAGGGAGTGGAGTTTTTTTAGAAGAAGGGGGTGGTCCACTGTGTCAAGGGCAGCATAGAGGTCCGCGAGGAGTAGTACAGAATAGTTTCCATTAGTGTTTGCTGTTGGTAGGTAGTTTGTGAGTTTACGGAGAGCAGTTTCCATGGAATGTTGAGGGGGAAATCCAGACTGAAGGGGATCAAGAACTTTGTTCTTAGTCAGATGGTCGCTCTGTCAGTTGTAGACCAATCGTTCAAGGAGTTTGGAGAAGGGGAGTACGGAAATGGGGTGTAGATTGTGAAGATTGGTGGGGTCCAGTGAGGGCTTTTAAAGGATGGGAGTGACTAGTGGATGTTTTAGAGTGTTGAGTAAGATGCCAGAAGAGAGAGAGAGGTTGAAGATGTGAGTTAGAGAGCGTAGAATAGACAGCGGGTGAGCTTAGCATTTGTGAGGGAGCAGGATCCAGGGGGCAGGTGGTTAGATGGGTGTTAAATGAAAGTCCAGCAACCTCATTAATACTAGCAGGGTTGAATGAGGGAAGTAATGATTTTACCTGTGGACATGGGTTATTAAGTGGGGGGAGGTTTCTGCACATTGGAGATCTCCTCGTGAATAGTAGCAATCTTATTTTTGAATTGATTGGCAATCTCCTTGGCAGTGAGTTAGAGGGTGGAGGTGGTGGAGGACAGAGTAAAGAGTTAAAGGTAGAGAAGAATTCATGGAGAGAGTTCATGAGAATGTTTGAATGAGTGTGATAAAATAGGTTTGCTTGGCAGTGAGAAGGCAGGAATAGTATTTTAGGAGAGCAGATTTATATTGGTTGAAGTCTTCCGGGGACTTCGTCTTACGCCACAGGCGCTCAAGATCGCGGCTATGTTTTCTGAGACTTCTGGTGTCGTCTGTTTGCCAGGGTTGTAGCAGTCGGGGCCGAATTCTGCGTGTAGTGAGGTGGAGCGAGCTTGTCTAGGGAGGATTACCGTGAGCGGTTAAAGATGGAAGTGGCTAGGTTGTGGCATGACAGGGGTGAGATACAGATGGTCAGTAGTAGAGTAGAGAAGAGAAGGGTTGAGGTGGCAAAGGTTTCTATGGGTTACTATTAGGCGGTTGGAGGGAGAGGCGGTGGAAGACAGGCAGAGAGCGAAACTAATAATGTGGTGATCAGAGTGTGGGAGAGGATTGTTGGAAAGGTTGCATGGAGTGCATAGATAGGAGAAGGCAAGGTCAAGGGAGTTGCCATTGGAGTGTGTAGGAGCCTGTATCCATTGCTTGAGGTCAAGACATGAGGTTAGACTGAGAAGTTTAGAAGCAGTAGTAGTATTAGCATTAACAGGGCTGTTTAAGTCACCAAGAATGATTGTGAGGATTTCAGAAGAGAGAAAGTAGGGTAGCCAGGCAGAATTTATTGTACATGTTCATGCAAACCGCATACTTATGCGGTAACCTAAAAATTACAATGAATAAGGCATAGTTTATAAGTGGGTTTATAAAAAATCACAATGTCCAGGTGATCATATTGTGTTTTGAAATTGAAGAACAAGCAACAGGACTGAATTCTCTCTTATCTATATTTGATCCTACATGCAATAGCAGGACACGCTGTTGTAGTTAAAAGTCTGACAGCAGCTTTATTATTTCATGTCAGCCAAACAACTGAAAAGGCGTCTCCTGAGACAATAAGACCTTTTCTCTGCCATTATGGATTTTATGTGTGCTAACTTATATTGTAAAAAATATCTAGAGAAATTATGTAGAGTTTGGAGTCACTTCGGATGACATATACTCAATATATTTTCCAGAAGACATTCAGAGGCTAGGAACACTGTTTATGACTTTGGAATGCTTTCCTTCTGCTGTCAGAGCGTAAAAATCTCTCTCAGTGGCTGAACAGTAATAGTAAAGGGCTTGCCAAGTTTCTTGCCTGCAGTCTAAAGGCCTTAAACTACTATGGTGGCTCAAGAATACTCATTCAGGTCCATTTTGCTCAGAATGCCTCATTATTCAGATCCTGCTACCAGGACATTTTCTGGATCGAACAAGGAAGAATTACAACCTTTGTTGGGTTTTGCCATTCTCCAGGACTACATTTGAGAGATTTTCTTCACTTCCATTTCCACTGACAGTGGTTTCAGTGGACAGCTGTGACCCCAGCAGCATGTAAACAACATGAACTGTATTAGATGGTGCCTTCATATTGCCTGGATGTTTTCATGCATACAGATATGCAGAAGGTCAAGAGAGGTAGGCTGGACTGGGTGGCATAGGCATAATAATTGCAATCCGATCATGACATAAGCCTTTTTGATAACAGAGGAACCAGGCAGCAGAGAGAAAATGAGACTCAGAGCTTTGGAGAGGAACAAGTACACAGTAAAGAAGGAAATGCTTAGTTCAGATTTCATTTTGCAATTTACAACCATTTTCATTTTAGGAATACTCAGAGTCTGGCTACATCAGAGGAAAATGCACTGCTGGCAGAACTATAAGCTACATTTCACATGTATATGCCTATTATGCACTATGTTAAAAAAAGAAAATATGTTTTACAGGGCTCAGTATTTCAAGCTTTACACCGATCAGTGAATAAGCCAGAGCAGTGATTCATCCCCACTTTCCCTGTATGGTAGACACATGTTTCAATCAGAACAAGAGTCCAAAAGTAAACCACTTCTGTTTTGCTTTCTCTATAAACATCCAGTGATTTTACCAGTTTCAGTGACTTCTGTCTCACGTGTGTATTTCCCATCACTTTGGAGAGATTTCCTTTTACTTCCTGTTGTGTCTCCAAAGTAGAAAAAAGTAGTAAAAAACTGTGTTTGAAAGATTTATTGTATCCAAAATCAACAAAAACAGCTTTGGCTAATAGAAAGTAAATAATTAGCTGCAAGTCTAATGCAGCAGCCCTTACCTTTATGTGTGTACAATGCCTAGACTACTGTAAATCATGATGTTTTTTTTTTTTTTTATTCACGCTTTCTCTAGTTTGAAAAAAAAGTAGTATTAACCACTTCAATAGTGCGCACTTTTATCCCCTCCCGGCCCAGGCCAATTTTCAGGTTTTAGCGCTGTCGCACTTTGAATCACAATTGAGCAGTCATGCAACACTGTACCCAAACAAAATGTTTATCATTTTGTTCACACAAATAGAGCTTTCTTTTGGTGGTATTTTATCAACGCAGATTTTTTTATTGTTTGCCAAATAAACGGGGAAAAAAAAAAGACAAATGATTTTGAAAAAAAAAAGCTCATTTTTTTCTTGGTTTTTGTTAAAAACATTTTGCAAATAAATAATCGTTCCTCACAAATTTAGCCCAAAATGTTTTCTGCTACATTTCTTTGGTGAAAATAACCCAAATCAGTGTATATTAATAAGTTTGTAGGAAGGTTATAGAATCCATAAACTATAGTATACATCTGAAAATTGATCAATTCTGATCTCCCAGACCTAACTTCTTGAGTCCCTAAAATGCCAGTACAGTTGGTATTGTAAAATGCCAGCCAGTCGTTATTTTGTCAAGATTTTTTGGAAAACTGAAAAAAAAATGAAATTTACAAATTTTTTTTTTACATACTGTCACCAGTGCAGTACAGAGTCATCATATAACTGGTGTGCGCGGTGATCAGGAACACTGGCTGGTGACAGTACAAAAAAAATTTAAAAAAATATAAAAAAAATAAAATTTCTTTTTGACATTGTGACCAGAGCACAATAACAATGTTCTACTCGAAGTGATCAGGATTTTTACTTTTTTTTATTTTTACACAATAGGTTTGCTTATAGCAGTGCATTAAATTGCTATAAGAAAGCATTTTACTGAATGAAACTGAATTATTCAGTCTGTTTTGTTGTGATTAGCTATGATTGGTCAAAGCTAAACTCATGGTACAGATGGGCTGTGATTTGCCCTTTCTGTACCATGTGATCATATTGACCAATCATAGTTAGCAACACAACTGTATACAAAGGATGGCATGAAAGGAAGCTGCCATGTGACCTGCTGTGATTGGTCATGGTGCTCACATGGTACCAGCAATGAACCAGTACTCTGGTCCACGGGACACAACATGTGACAAATCATGCCGCTGTGCGGCCCCCGGGATTGACGCTTCCTGACCATACATCATATGAGCCACGGAACTGGTTAAGCTATATACTTTTCAGCAACCTGCCACTGTCTGACTTACAAGCGGTTTACTAGTAGTTTCAGGGCACTTGTCCTTAAAAGTGAACCTGTGCCCCAGACTATGCACACTAAAGTATTTAGATAATATTACCATTCAGTAAAATCACAAAGCAACCCCCAATTCACCTACAGTCATGGCCAGAAATATTGGCACCCCTACATTTCTGTCAGATAATGCACCACTTCGCCAAGAAAAGTTTTGCATTTACAAATGTTTAGGCATTCTCATGTTTATTTCTTTTGTTTGTATTGGAGAAACAAAACACGAAATCTGACACATTCCATGCAAAACTCCAAAAAACGGACTGGACAAAATTGGCACCTTCTCAAAATTGTAAGAAATAATTGCATTCCAAGTTTGCGATGCTCCTGTAATTTGCAATGAAAGTCCCCTGTATCAATTAACAGGCGCTGACTATAAAGAAATCACACCGACAGCCAGTTAAAATTATGGAAAATGGACTCAACCTTTCTGTTGTGTGTCTCTGTGTGCCACACAGAGCATGGAGAAGGGAAAGAGCAGCAAAGGATTGTCTGAGAACGAATATTGTGGAAAAGCATGGAAAATCTCAAGGTTACAAGTCCATCTCCAGAGACCCTGATGTTCCTGTGTTCACTGTGCGTAACATTGTCAAGAAGTTTACAGCCCATGGCACTGTAGCTAATCTCCCTGGACGTGGACAAAAGAGAAAAACATATTAAAGAGTTTGCCAAAACTTACCTGAGGAAGCCAAAATCCTTTTGGGAGAATGTGCTGTGAATAGATGAAACAAAATTACAGCTTTTTAGTAACGTCCATTAATCTACTTTTTTCAGAAAAATAAATGAGTCCCTACAGTTAAACATGGTGGAGGTTCACTGATGTTTTGTGATTGCTTTGCTGCTTCAGACACTGGATGTCTTGACTGTGCGCAAGGCATTATGAAATCTGAAGACTACCAAAGAATTCTGGGGTGCAGTGCATGCCCCAGTGTCAGAAAAGTGGGTCTCCGTCAGAGGTCACGGGTCTTACAGCAGGACTATGACCCAAAGCACACGTCAAAAAGCACCCAGAAATTGTTTAATACAAAGTGAGAGTACTGAACTGGCCAGCAAGAAGTCCAGATCCAAAACCCATGGCGCACCTGTGGAGAGATCTCAAAACAGCAGTTGGGAATAGGAACCCTTCCAATCTGGAGCAGTAGGCGAAAAAAGAACGGTCCAAAATTCCAGGAGAGAGGTGTAAGAAACACAGTAATGGTTACAGGAAGCAATTGATTTCAGTGATTTTTTTTCAAGGGGTGCGCTATTAAATATTAAATTTGAGAGTGACAATTTTTTCCAGCTCATTTTTTGAGTTTTGCGTGGAATGTGTCAGATTTTGCTCCTTGTTTCTCCACTTTTTTGTGTCATACTAAGACAAACAAAAGAAATAAAGCGGTAAAAGTAAATGCAATGTACAATGTACATTTGTAAATGCAACATTTTTCTGGGCGAAGTGGTGCATTATCTGGCAGAAATGCAGGAGTACCAATATTTCAATATATATATATATATATATATATATATATATATATATATATATATATATATTTATATATTAGGCCTGTAGCTATAAGCATTGTGGAGAAATTCTTCTTCAAAGTTCACAACAAAGACACACATTTTTAATTTTTTTTTCTCTTTGCTTTCTATTGTACTAGAATCTTGGCAGCCTCCACAACAGGTGTTTCTAAGTGGTTAGAAACTCACTGAAACCTGGCAGTTTTTATTGTGATCTTTGAGAATTAAGAACTTCATGCTACAAATAGAGAGATCAGGGAAGGCTTGCAATAATCAATAGGCAAGCTAAAATGCAAACTACACAGTGAGTATGTAGTACGCCTTGCCCTTCTGTCCCACTGCTGCTTCCCTCCCTTACATTTGGGCCTCTCACATGTCCACAGTCTAGGGCACAGATGCACATTAAATCATTTATATACTATTCACATACAAATTTGTTGTGAACACTTAAGTCAAATATTCATAATTATTTTACATCCAAAAATATTTTTTATAAAATGTACAGATATAAAAACTTATTTTTATAAAAATAACAAATATAAAAATAACAAATAATGTGGCAGTTAAACAAAAAAAAAAAAAAACAATACAAGGAATACACCGAAAATGATAAGTCAGCACAATTAAATAATCAATAGGCATCTTAAAGCAGAACTACACTGCATCTGAGCACCACAAACCAAAAACGCTATTTCATTTATTTTTATTATTTAAAGCAAAAATTACCCATCCATCCATGTCTCAATGTTTTATTATGCTGAGAAATTGATTTGAAAAACAACCCCTAGCATTTCTGGCTGTGGTCATCTTGAGTAAGGGCAGATAATTCATGTAGTATTTACTTCCTGGAATCCATTGGCCCTTATCTCAGGCATGCAGGCAGGAGGTGTGCTGACAAAACCCCTCCTCCCCTCCTGAAGACTCCAGGGACGTATGACATTATTTGCCTAGGAAACCAGGAAGTAACTAAATAAATGTAAATATATATATATATATATTATATTATATAATATAGAATTTTTGTACTTACTGTAAAATCAATTTCTCTGAGTTCATTGACGGACAAAGTGGTGCATATTCAGAACCATAATGTTATATTCCCCCCTACAGGAGTAGGACACTAGGCAGAAAAAACACTTTAGCTACGCTTATGGGTAGTCCTAGCTGGTATACATCCCCCTCTCTGCTATGGGCCTTCAGTTTAGTAACAAGCAGTATCAGAAGTATCAAGACTCCACAAAGAGGTGGGTGCTGTGCCCGTCAATGAACTCAGAAAGTTGATTTTAAGGTAAGTACAAATATCCTATTTTCGCTTTCGTTCATTGACGGACACAGCGCTCCATATTCAGAATCATAGGGACGTCCCCGAGCAGTGACAAAAACATTGAGGGGGGGAACAAAAAACCCAAGGCGAAACACAAGAAGCCAAGCAGGTAGCAGGAGCTCAAAAAAAGAACACTTTCAGCCTAATCTGAACAATACACTCCTAAGAGAGAGCAGACCCTCTAAACAGCAGCCTGCAAAGCTTGTGGGAAAAAAGAAGCATCCACAGATGTCAAAACATCCACTTTGTAGAATCTGTTTAAAGTGTGCACTGACCACCAGATGGCTGCCTTGCAAACCTGTGCCACTGACACCTGATGACCGGAGGCCCAAGAAGCACTAGTAGTAGAATGGAGTGCACCGTTACGGGGAAAGGAGGATCCGGACCTTTGATAAGATAGGCCTGAGTCAACGTCTGTCTGAGCCACCTGGAAATGGTCGCAGAAGAAGTAGACAATCCTTTTCTCAGCCCGTTCGTGATCACAGCGAGTCTGACCTCCAAAAAGACTCCATGGCTGCCAGATACACCCAAATCGCCCGAACCACATCCAGGGCATGCAACGCAAATTCCTTGGGATGAGCGGCCTGGGACACAAAGGCAGTAACACAATCTTTTCATTCAAATGGAAGTCAGAGACCCCCTTAGGAAGGAACGACCGAAGAAGCACCTTATCTTTGTGGACCACCAAGTGGGGGGTATGACAAGATAATGTTGCTAGTTCCGACACCCTGCGAGCAGAGGTAATAGCCACCAAAAAGGCCACCTTCTCTGACAAGTGTAAGCAGGGGAATCTCCCGAATATTTTCAAAGAGAGGCTTCTGGAAAACAGAGCACCAAGTTCAAATCCCACGGTGGCAGGAGACCACACCGGCAGGGTCAGTTATCGAACCCCTTGAAAGTACGCATTAAAGAATATGAGGCCAAGGGCCGCTGAAAGAAGACCGCCAAGGCAGACATCTGGGCCCCTGATGGTACTCAAGGCCAACTTCTGCTCAACTCCTCGTTGAAGGAAGGTCAAAATCCGAGGAAAAGGAAAAGGAACGAGGGTGAACACCGATCAACTAACACCATGATATGCACGCTTTCCACGTACAATGGTAAATATTTCTACAGGTAGACTTCCTAGCCTTCAGCATTGTTGGAATCATCGCCCCAGGCAAACCTCTATCCCTCAGCACCTGGCTTTCAATAGCCAGACCGGCAAAGCCAGGAATTGTAAAGCAGGATGGAAGACCAGCCCTTGGGGCAAGCAGGTCCTCCCTGAGAGGCAGCCTCCAAGGGATGTCAGCAACCAATCGCAATAGGTCAGTGTACCAAGACCGGCTAGGCCAGTCCGGGGCTACCAGAATGACCAGAAGCTCTTCAGCCTCGATCCTGCGCAGAAGTCGTGGAAGAAGCTTGAGGGGGGGTGGAATAGACCAGACAATACTGGCCCCACAGGGCCACCAGACCGTCTCAAAGGTAGACACCATCAGGCCCAGCACTTGCATGCAAGTCCAGAGGGAGGACCTCCTGTGGGACAGCAACTGATGCATGGCAGCATGCAACTTCTGCAGTTTGTCCAGAGGAAGAAAAAATCTGGCCAGAGCTGAATCCAGAGTCAGACCAAGGTAATCCAATTTCCTGGACAGCATCAGGGCAGACTTCTGGTAGTTGAGAAGCAAACCACTATCCAGGCCTTGAAGGAGTTTGATCTTCACGTTGTCCATCAATGCAGAGGAGGGCTCTGCTCGCAAGAGGAGGTCATATCCAAGTAGCCCAGCAATGCGAATACCGGGGCCAACACCTTTGTGAAGGCCCGAGCAGTAGAGGCAAGACCAAAAGGGTAATGCCACAAACTAATAGTGCTCCTCTCCCACAGTAAAGGGAAGGAAACGATGGCGTCGGACACATATTGGAATGTGCAAGTAAGCATCTTTGATGTCGATAGAGGCCAAAAAATCCCCCTGATGTAGGAATGCCACCGCCATGTTAATGGACTCCATTGAGAATTTTTGTAAACACAAAAAACAGTTCAGGGCCTTGAGGTCCAGAATCGGACAAACCTTGCCCTCCTCCTTTGGGACCGGAAATCTGTTTGAATAAAAACCTTGAAACCGCTTCAATACCGGTCATGGGAGCAACAGGTCCTGCACCGCCCCAAAGAGACACATATTGGAGGGAAAGAACCTTTCCAGAGGGCAAGAACAAAACTATCTTGTAACCGGACAGAATTACTTTGTGGACCCATTTGTCATTCACCAAGGAGGTCTATGGGCACAGAAATCAGCGAAAACGTCCCCCCACCCCAGGCATGGGGGAGGGTCCACCTTTATGCTCAAGGGACCTTGTCCACGGGTCTAGAAAAACCTGCTCTCGGTTTGCCAGACCAGGATCGCTTGAAACCTCCCGAGGAGGGCTTGAAATGTTTTGAACTCTTGTCAGTGGACCCTGATGGATGGAAAAAAAACTGTGCCGAGAAAGAAGGGCCGCGTCTGCGACAAGGCTCCTTCCCCATCCCAGGCTGCAGAAGAAAAGTGCTCTTCTCCCCTATAAGACTCTTAATGAATGCTGCTGCCAGACCCAGCCACCTTACCAATTGCTCAGTGTCTGCTAATCCTCTCTGTCTCTCAATCCCTCCACTGACTTCCGTTCACCCAACAAATTCAATTAAAAAATACTAACCACATCTTACAAAGCCATCCACAATCTAGCCCCCAACTACATCACTAGCCTAGTCTCAAAATACCAACCTAATTGCTCTCTTCGTTCCTCTCAAAACCTCCTGCTCTCTAGCTCCCTCGTCACCTCCAGGACTTTTCCAGAGCCTCTACACAGGCAGCGCCCACTCCATTAGGGAAGTCCGCCCCTCCCTCGTCATGTCTGCCTACCCAATTATTGGTACCATGCTGCACACACGAGCCCGCATCCACAACTGTCCCACCGCGCTACACCGGGGGTCTGACCACCATACCATGGGGGTGCCTACATCCGTTCCCCATCGCATTCAGGGAGAGAGGGGAGGGCAGCTTACTCACCATACCATGGAACCAGGTGAGCACCACTCCAGACAGAACCCCTCTCCACCGAAATGTGGGGGCTGTCAGCCAGAAGGAACAGTGTGACTCGGGCCAAGACCCGGTCATATGCCACCTCACGAGACGTTTAACTCGCAGGCCAGCCCCCCGTCAAGTGGGGCTATGTCGCAGCCGACCCAGCTCGGAGCTCTGGTCTGCTTGTGCTTGATGACAAGACTGGGGGGTTACTGGATCTAGCTTTTCAGCCCATCGCCCAGCCAGCAGTTGATTGTAGATCTCTCACAAAAAAATAAAAATGCAGTTTAAAAAGGAAAAAAATAAATAAATAAAGAAAATTGCCAGAATCAAAGATACCAGCAGGGAGCTAGGTCCTTACTCTTGACAAAACAGGAAAAAAAAAAAAAACTGAAGGCCTATTGCAGATTTTTTCTGCCTAGAGTCCTACTCCTGTAGGGGGCGATCTAACTCTATGATTCTTACGATAACCCTATGATTCTGAATATGGAGCGCTGTGTTCGTCAATGAATGAAAGAGAAAAGTTTTATATCAAGTCCTATATATTTACTAATGCTAGCAGCATAAGGATTAAAAATTATTCATGTTGATTGAGAGAGTAAAGTTCCACATTAAGTGAACTTGGCCTGGCCTGAAAAATCCCCAAAGCAACTGTGCTGAAGAGTTGTCACTTTGTGTTGCCTGCGAGCATGAGTAACTAGTTTTCAGTTTAAGACTAATCTCCACGTCAAAATTAAACCACACCTTTCTCAGTGGTAAGGTCTACCCCTTGTCATTAAATGTCATACCAGAGCATTATCTGGCAACAGAAGCTCTGGCAGTTGACTTGTGAGTTATGCAGGCCATACATGGGTCGAATTCCAAACAAATTGTTGAAAAATCGTAATTTCATGTGTTTTGTAATCCGATGGTGCTACCATTGATTTCGAAATTCGAGCAACCAAGTCTTCAATTTCACCTCATCTTGTTATGGAAAAGAAAATTTGTGGCCGAGAATCTTCTTTTCTTTCCAGGTCACAGCTTATGCGCATTTCTTTTTTTTATTACATTTCTCACACAATTCTCCCATCATTGATTAGAATTTCATTCATTTTTCTTTATATTTCCAACGTGCCCAATCACTTTAAATTCGTTGGCCCCTCGAAAATTGGTCGTTGCAGCGTCCCCACTAATGGTCAAAAATTGTTATTATTTAAAGGTGCGATTTTCAAACGAAAAATCATCACGAATTCGACATGTATATAGCCAGCATTAGTCATGGGAGTTTTATTTAAATGTGGGAAAAAGTTGAGGCCCTGGACACCAGCCTAACATACAAGAGACTCCACAAAGACCAAAAGGATTAATTTGAAAGTGAACATAAGTATTTGTTACTCAAGGCACATTTTGGCATTGTCAGATACAGGTCCATAAGGCTCTCTGATATGTTTGTTAGAATGAGACAGTCTTGTACAAGTGTCTCTCCTGTCCTATTTGATCTTGAGTGAAGGACTTAATCCTGATGATGATTTCTTAGCTTAGTGAATGTGGTAAAAATTCACTTGGTAAAAAATAACCAATCATGTGCAAGAAAAAAACAAAACAAAAACACAAACCATATTTTTTCCTGCACATAACTGGATGATAGAAATGAGCAGAGCTTTTCAAGATTCTATAAGCGAAGGGAAAAATCCATTGCAAAGTGAACCAAGTATTTGCCTTTAGCAAGTCAAACCCAATTTCTTCATAAAAGGCTGATTTGATTTCTGCATTTTGGGTATTCAAATGTTAATATGCTGCCATCACTGGGAAGTATTATTTACAAACTGCAACTACTACGTGCAATTCTAACAACAGAATTCAGAAATATTAATTTCTACTCTTTAATTTGGCGTGTTTGTAGCTCATCTCCTTAAAACAAAATTAATTTCTTGAAAATATTCTTGATAAGTTTTAAAGTACACAATTCATGCATAATATCACATTTTTGTGAAGAGAAAAAAAAAATAATAAATTCACGTGGACCACCAAAGTAATATATATATATATAGTATTTATTTTTTTATTACCTTGGTGGTCCACATGAAAGCGGTAAAGTGGTTCTAAAGAGTCAAGGTTTTTCACCTTAATGCATTCTATACATTAAAGGTAAAAAAAACTTCTGGGTGCAGCTCCATCCTAATCTTCCTTTTGGAAACACTTTAATACTAGTTTTGACTGTGCTCGCTATTGATCTGGCAGGTAGGTTCCATGCTGCCTCTAGCTTTCCAAGCAGAAGCTCTTTTCTGGCAGGTTCAGTACACCTGTGTGACTCTTCTGTTCGCTTCCTTTTCATTTAAAGTTATAAATCCTCAAGCGAAATAGAATGCATTTTTTTTTTTTTTTTTAGGAGAATCGAGAAAGAAGCCAAAATAAACAAAACAATTCACAAATTTATGGATGCATGCCTATAAATAATATATCTTACATTAGTTTAATCTCTCTCCTCCCTATACATATATATATATATACATACATTAGATTGTAAGCTCCTTGAGGGCAGGGACTGATGTGAATGTGCAATGTATATGTAAAGCGCTGCGTAAATTGACAGCACTATATAAGTACCTGAAATAAATAAATAAATAAAATACACACACACCCAGGGACCATACCTTTAAAAGGTTTATTTTTTTTATGCATAGTAATAGGTCTTTGCATGCAAGTTCCTTGGCTATAATATTCCTGTGCAACAGTACCCTCCAGTGGTAAAGAGAAAAACTGCAATGTAAGAATAATAAAACCTAGTATGTATATGGCTACAATTAGACATAAGCATTCTGGTTTGAGTCCTCAAAAAGAAAAACAAAACAAAAAAAAAAATCACAATCGTCTAGGAAGGTGTATCCTCCTTTGAAATTAATGGCAGCACATGTAAAATGCACAGTGATGGAAACAGTTGAAAATGCAATGCATAGGTTTTAAACGCAGCCTGAGTAGAAAAGATCTTAGGACCTCTTAGACTCACAGGAATATTTTTATCTATGCATTTATTACAGGTACTTAATATAGCACCTCAATTCACTCAGCATTTTACATATATAATGTACATTCACATCAGTCTCAGCCCTTAGGGAGCTTACAATCTAAGGTCCCTCACATTCACACTTGCTGGGGCATATTTAGACAGGAGCCAATAAACCTACCAGCATATCTTTGGAATATGTAATTCGATCAACAACCTTTACTATTCCGCATATTTCATTATATTGATAAATCAGAACTCCAGACAAATATTACAAATTCAATTTAATCAAGTTATGCATTTGCATACAAAACGCTTTAAAAATGGATTTTTGTAAGATCTTACCGTAAAATCCTTTTCTCTTAAGCTCATTGACAGACGTAGTCCTCCTTGATTAATATCAACTCGGGTTATACTGCCCTCTACAGGAGTAGGACTAGACAGGAAAGAAAACGTTCTGGCCACACCTTAGGGGCAGTCCCAGAGGGTATATCCTCTCACTTCCTGCTACAGGATATCAGTTATGTCACAAAGCAGTGTCAGAGAATTTAACCCAACCCAACTCAAAAACAGAGGGGCGGGTACTACGTCTGTCAATGAGATTAAGAGAAAAGAATTTTACGGTAAGATCTTACAAAAATCCATTTTTCTCTTTCGCTCATTGACAGACGTAGTCCTCCTTGATTAATATCAACTCGGGACGTCCCAAAGCAGTGCCACAAATGAGGGGTGGGAAAATGGAAATCAAAATCCAATCTAAAAGGCCCAACCGGTGCCAACTAGAAGTTTTAAAGGCTCATCAATCAAAAGATGAGACTCAACTGAAATTCCAACGGAAAAAAACCCTCGAGGTAGACCACCGGTCTCCTCAAATTGCGGCCTGCAAAACCTTGCGGCCAAAAGAGGCATCTGACGATGCCATCACATCAGCTGTATAAAATTTTGTAAAGGTATGCACCGACGACCAGGTAGCCGCCTTACAAACCTGGACCACTGACGCCTGATGGCGGTAGGCCCAGGAAGTACTGAGCGCTCGAGTGGAGTGCGCCTTAACAGGGAACGGAGGATTCCGACCCTTAATAGAATAAGCCTGTACCACTGTCTGTCTAATCCATTTGATTTTTATGTTTTTGTTGTGAGGTGTGGACACAATTTGTGTATGCAGCCGGATTTATATATTGATTTATTCTAGCACATTTATACACATTTGAATTTCACTTAGTCTTGCACTGATAGTTTTTTCACTATATTCCTGGTGGGAACCAGCCTGTGAAGATGGGGATATGAAGATAGGCATCCTAAATGTCTATGGACGCCAGGAAATCCCCCTGATGCAGGGAGGCCACCACTGTACGGATGGACTCCATCTCTCCCAAGACCAGAATTGGACGCACCTAGCCCTTTTTCCTAGGCATTGTGAACAGGTTCGACTAGAACCCCTGAAACTGTCCAAGGAATGGGAACTACCACTCCTTGTTGCATCAAGCTGTCCCCCGCAAAGCTTTTTAAGCGACCCGGGGATGTCGAATATTGGAAGGGAAGAATCGCACCGGTGGAAGTGATCGAAACTCGATCTTGTATCCTGACCGTATGACCTCGCGAACCCCTTTATCCGGGATTCTGGAAAGCCATGGACCCGGAAACCAGTGAAGACGTCCCCCCACCCTAGAGATGGGTGGGGCCCATTCTGTCAATCCAACGGGATAACAGTGGCTTTATTTAGTCTGGAAATCGGTGAGTCCACTATTGGTGGTACCGTCCATCTTTATAATGAGGGATTCCTCAAACTGATAGCGCCTAGCAATGCGTTTGGAAATAGCAGGGGTTCGTTTACGGATGACCCCATTTGGGCAAGGGAAACCCTTCGCCATTTTGGTAGGCTTGCTAGTACCAAAAAAGGAATATCAGTCTCAGCTACCTTTGCCGGTGTAACCTCAAGATTTAAGGTTTCCCGGACAGACACAACTAGTGCTTCCACCAACGCTTCTTGTGCTATGGCGGAGGCAGAAGCGTCCTCCTCACTGTCTGAGGAGACCGTACCTGAGACAACAACCCCAGAAAGGGGGCTGCAATGACCAGCTCAGAATCCGTATCTGAAGTATCAGATGAAATAGGGGTAGGCGGGGGTCGCTCTTCTTGACCCCCGCCCTGAAAGGCTACCTCCACCCGGGATACCAAAGACTCCAAAACTGCTGATAATGCATCATCACAAGTGGGGTACTGGAGGGTCCTGCGGCCACCTCGAGGCGATCAGGTGGGGATACATGTGTGGCAGGGTTCATGATTAACGAGACACTTGCCAGCAACACAAAAAATTAATTGCAAGAAAAAACATCTTTTTTTTTTTTTTTTTACTTAGTCCCCCAGCGCAATAGCGCCCCTCAGTGTACCTGCTTGGACCCCTCAGAAAGAGAGAGAGAGACCCCAAGGCTCAACTGATGCACAGAAGTTTCTTATCAACCTGCTTCTAGCACTGTCTGTTACAGACAGGAAGTCTTTGGCTTGCTTTCCTGGGCCCAGGAGGCGGCTCCGCCCCTTTACACGCCTTCCGGCGCCTCCCAATTACTCCTCGAGGTGTTTGGTCACCTCAAACATGGCCGCCCCCATGCTGGAGACATGAGGCTACGCCAATATGGCGGCCTCGTGCGATCTGCAGGAAAATGGCGGCGGCCTGTGGAGGATAGCGGCGGCTTGAGCAAAGTAGCAGCGGCCTGCGGGAGGTGTGCACTCGGTCTGTGCGGCCTGCGGGAGTGCGCGCTCGGCCTGTGCGGCCTGCGGGAGGTGTCCTCGGCCTGTGCGGCCTGCGGGTGTGTGCGTTCGGCCTGTGCGGCCTGCGGGAGTGTGCGCTCGGCCTGCGCGGCCTGCGGGAGGCTGTGCGGCCTGTGGAAGTGACCGGCTTTCTGGAGGGATGGCGACCTGCGGATGCAGTAACTCAGGCATAGGCATCGGCCTGTATACACACTATGACAGGTAGGATACCTCTATACCTCAATAGTAATGCCTTTTAGTAGTCTGCCACTGACTTCAGTCACCCTTACAGTCATATAGTGACTTTAGATAGTCAGCTCCCAAAACAAGCCTCCTGGTTTCTTATTCACAAAATCACACTCAAATTGGGGGATCTGTGACCTGTATAGGATAGAGGGGGGACCCAGAAACTGAGTGTCCGACCATCCCAGAGAGGGGCCCGCGTCCACCAACAAACCCGACAGGGGGAGAGGGGGAACATTCTACTCGCCATACCGGAACCAGGCGGGCACCAACTCCTGACAGAACCCCTCTCCACCGGGGTGGGGGGGCTGTCGACCAATACGGACGCCGTGACTCAGTTTGCAACTGGTCATTGGCATCCAGGCGAGACGTTTAACTCGCAGGGTCAGTCCCCGTCCAGTGGGACTATGTCGCGGCCGACCCAGCGCAGAGCTATGGCCTGCACGCGCTCGTAGGCTGAACTGGGGTGACCACTGGATCTCAACATCCAGCCCGTCGCCCAGTTTCAGCGTACTTGCTTGAAGATCTCACAGGAACACTGGAGAAGAAAAGCTGCCTAAAAAAAGTATTTCTAAAAAATCTTGCCAGGACCAAAGATCCCAGCAAGGAACTTAGGTCCTTACTCCTAACTAGACAGAAAAAAACTGATATCCTGTAGCAGGAAGTGAGAGGATATACCCTCTGGGACTGCCCCTAAGGTGTGGCCAGAACGTTTTCTTTCCTGTCTAGTCCTACTCCTGTAGAGGGCAGTATAACCCGAGTTGATATTAATCAAGGAGGACTACGTCTGTCAATGAGCGACAGAGAAAATATATTTTTTTATGTGTATATGATTCTGCTTTGACATTCTCCTCCTGTATTCCCCTCTACAGCAGTACAGGGGAAGTGGAATGGCAGCCTATACAGTGCCTTGCGAAAGTATTCGGCCCCCTTGAACTTTCCGACCTTTTGCCACATTTCAGGCTTCAAACATAAAGATATAAAACTATAATTTTTTGTGAAGAATCAACAACAAGTGGGACACAATCATAAAGTGGAAGGAAATTTATTGGATATTTCAAACTTTTTTAACAAGTAAAAAACTGAAAAATTGGGCGTGCAAAATTATTCAGCCCCCTTAAGTTAATACTTTGTAGCGCCACCTTTTGCTGCAATTACAGCTGTAAGTCGCTTGGGGTATGTCTCTATCAGTTTTGCACGTCGAGAGACTGAAATTTTTGCCCATTCCTCCTTGCAAAACAGCTCGAGCTCAGTGAGATTGGATGGAGAGCGTTTGTGAACAGCAATTTTCAGTTCTTTCCACAGATTCTCGATTGGATTCAGGTCTGGACTTTGACTTGGCCATTCTAACAACCGGATATGTTTATTTGTGAACCATTCCATTGTAGATTTTGCTTTATGTTTTGGATCATTGTCTTGTTGGAAGACAAATCTCCGTCCCAGTCTCAGGTCTTTTGCAGACTCCATCAGGTTTTCTTCCAGAATGGTCCTGTATTTGGCTCCATCCATCTTCCCATCAATTTTAACCATCTTTCCTGTCCCTGCTGAAGAAAATCAGGCCCAAACCATGATGCTGCCACCACCATGTTTGACAGTGGGGATGGTGTGTTCAGGGTGATGAGCTGTGTTGCTTTTACGCCAAAAATAACGTTTTGCATTGTTGCCAAAAAGTTTGATTTTGGTTTCATCTGACCAGAGCACCTTCCTCTTCTGTGGCAAACTTTAAACGACACTTTTTATGGATATCTTTAAGAAATGGCTTTCTTCTTGCCACTCTTCCATAAACACCAGATTTGTGCAGTATACAACTGATTGTTGTCCTATGGACAGTCTCCCACCTCAGCTGTAGATCTCTGCAGTTAATCCAGAGTGATCATGGGCCCCTTGGCTGCATCTTTGATCAGTCTTCTCCCTGTATGAGCTGAAAGTTTAGGAGGGACGGCCAGGTCTTCGTAGATTTGCAGTGGTCTGATACTCCTTCCATTTCAATATTATCGCTTGCACAGTGCTCCTTGGGATGCTTAAAGCTTGGGAAATCTTTTTGTATCCAAATCCGGCTTTAAACTTCTCCACAACAGTATCTCGGACCTGCCTGGTTTGTTCTTTGTTCTTCATGATGCTCTCTGCGCTTTAAACGGACCTCTGAGACTATCACAGTGCAGGTGCATTTATATGGAAACTTGATTACACACAGGTGAATTCTATTGATCATCATTAGTCATTTAGGTCAACATTGGATCATTCAGAGATCCTCACTGAACTTCTGTAGAGAGTTTGCTGCACTGAAAGTAAAGGGGCTGAATAATTTTGCACGCCCAATTTTTCAGTTTTTTATTTGTTTGAAATATCCAATAAATTTTGTTCCACTTCATGATTGTGTCCCACTTGTTGTTGATTCTTAACAAAAAATTACAGTTTTAGATCTTTGTGTTTGAAGCCTGAAATGTGGCAAAAGGTTGCAAAGTTCAAGGGGGCCGAATACTTTCGCAAGGCACTGTAATACCGTATCTACAGTCAAAATTTAAAACCATATATTAATTTCCACATTGTATTTCAATCATCTTGTCTACTCTTATGAACCTGAACGTACCTTGCTGCAGGCAACAAGGTACCATGGGATATGTAGCCCTTAGTGAGTGAAAGTAATTGGAGGAATGGAAGCTGCAATGCATGCAGGGAATCCAGGAAGTTGTGGCAAGAAATGTCCTGCAGACAGGCAGTGCTCACAACATGAAAGGAGATTTTTCAAGTACGCTTCTATTGAATTGTCAAACATAGCTATTGTTCGTATTCCTATTACAATGCTAAGGTTCTAAAATTAAAAGGTGTATACTATGACCATAGAACTCCTTTAAGTCAGTCCGGACTGGAGGGATGTGCACAGGTATAAGCTCATGTGCTGCTGCTGTCCAAACAGCATGGAAGGAGAGGTGTCTAAGGAAGCAGACACTGAGAAGCCATTTTTAACAATAGTCACCCATCAGATGGGTAACCCTCTATTACTGTGATTTCAAAGAGTGAAAGGTGGTAAATTGTGCACAAAGAGAATGCTTGGAGCTAGAAAAGGACATTTTATATTTAGGATTACAATATTTATCTGGAGTCCTGCTTTAATTTTGAGAAAAAAAATAATAATAATAAAAATGTATTTTTCAAATCTATCAGTGGCCCAAAATTGTCATTTTTAAAAGAGAAGTTTGGGGATTTTTTTTTTTTTAAGAATCATATTTACCTAGGTGTATGCTGCATCTGTCCGCCGCTGGCTCCAAGACTGAGAACCAAGCGATCAAACACCGCTGATCACTCCATGAGCAGAGAGCCAGTGACTATCAGTCACTGCTGTCTTCTCTGCCCTCCCCCCCCTCCGATTTCCCATGCTCACTGGAGTGCTGGGCTGTGGAGGGGGGAGCAGCTGAGCCAGGTGTCGGTCCAGTGATATGGGCGGATTTCGACCATATGGTTACGATCTTTCCCCAACCAGGACCAGCCCGGATATCGCTGTTTGCTGAAAAGAGGTCGCAGGAGTGCAGAACGAACTGCACTCCTGTGATACACAGGAGAAGTATAGCCAAACAAGCTTTGGCTGTACTTCTCTTTTAATACCCCAAATTTTCCCTCTTGAATGGTTATGATAGCACAGCTTCATCTTTTAGGAAAAGCCACTTTCCCTTTCAGTTACTTGTACTCTCTCCCTCTCAGGGTAAAAGTGTAACTCATGACTGGGATCCCTCTCAGAGGCAATTTTATCTCCTGACTCTGCCTAACTTTGATAGCCAACATACAATTGTGCTCATAAGTTTACATACCGTGGCAGAATTTATGATTTCTTGGCCATTTTTCAGAGAATATGAATGATAAACACAAAAACTTTTTTTCTTTCACTCATGGTTAGTGTTTGGCTGAAGCCATTTATTATCAATCCACTGTTTACTCTTTTTAAACCATAATGACAAAAGAAACTACCCAAATGACCCTGATCAAAAGTTTACATACCCCAGTTCTTAATACAGTGTATTGTCTCCTTTAAACGTCAATGACAGCTTGAAGTCTTTTGTGGTATTTGTGGATGAGGCTCTTGTCAGATGGTAAAGCTGCCCATTCTTCCTGGCAAAAAGCCTCCACTTCCTGTAAATTCTTGGGTTGTCTTGCATGAACGGCACGTTTTGAGATCTCCTCATAGTGGCTCAATGATATTGAGGTCAGGAGACTGAGATGGCCACTCCAGAACCTTCACTGTATTCTGCTGTAGCCAATGAGAGGTCGACTTGGCCTTGTGTTTAGGATCATTGTCATGTTGGAATGTCCAAGTACGTCCCATGCGCAGCTTCCGGGCTGATGAATGCAAATTTTCCTCCAGTATTTTTTGATAACATAATGCATTCATCTTGCCATCAATTCTGACCAAATTTCCTGTGCCTTTGTAGCTCACACACTCCCAAAACATCAGTGATCTACTTCTGTGTGTCACAGTAGGAATGGTGTACCTTTCATTATAGGCCTTGCTGACTCCTAGCGTTTATGGTTGTGGCCAAAAAGCTACATTTTGGTCTCATCACTCCAAATTACTTTGTGCCAGAAAGTTTGAGGCTTGTCTCTGTGCTGTTCGGCATATTGTAGGTGGAATACTTTGTGGCATTTGCGTAGTAATGGCTTTCTCCTGGCGACTCAACCATGCAGCCCATCTTTCTTCAAGTGCCTCCTTGAAACAGCCACACCACATGTTTTCAGAGAGTCCAGTGTTACACCTGAAGTTATTTGTGGGTTTTTCTTTACATCCAGAACAGTTTTCCAGGCGGTTGTGGCTGAAATTTTAGTTGGTTTGCCTGACTGTGGTTTGGTTTCAACAGAACCCCTCATTTTCTACTTCTTGATTAGAGTTTGAACACTGCTGACTCTTATGAACCTGAACGTACCTTGCTGCAGGCAACAAGGTACCATGGGATATGTAGCCCTTAGTGAGTGAAAGTAATTGGAGGAATGGAAGCTGCAATGCATGCAGGGAATCCAGGAAGTTGTGGCAAGAAATGCCCTGCAGACAGGCAGTGCTCACAACATGAAAGGAGATTTTTCAAGTACACTTCTATTGAATTGTCAAACATAGCTATTGTTCGTATTCCTATTACAATGCTAAGGTTCTAAAATTAAAAGGTGTATACTATTACCATAGAACTCCTTTAAGTCAGTCCGGACTGGAGGGATGTGCACAGGTATAAGCTCATGTGCTGCTGCTGTCCAAACAGCATGGAAGGAGAGGTGTCTAAGGAAGCAGACACTGAGAAGCCATTTTTAACAATAGTCACCCATCAGATGGGTAACCCTCTATTACTGTGATTTCAAAGAGTGAAAGGTGGTAAATTGTGCACAAAGAGAATGCTTGGAGCTAGAAAAGGACATTTTATATTTAGGATTACAATATTTATCTGGAGTCCTGCTTTAATTTTGAGAAAAAAAATAATAATAATAAAAATGTATTTTTCAAATCTATCAGTGGCCCAAAATTGTCATTTTTAACCACTTAAGCCCCGGAGGATTTGGCTGCTAAAGGTCCAGACCCCTTTTTTCAACTTGGCACTTCGTGACTTTAACTGATAATTGCGCGGTCATGCAATGCAGTACCTAAACGAAATTTACGTCCTTTTTTTCCCACAAACAGAGCTTTCTTTTGGTGGTATTTGATCACCTCTGCGCTTTTTATTTTTTGCGATATTAATAAAAAAAGAGCGAAAATTTTGCAAAAAAATGACATTTTCAACTTTGTCTTTTAAAAAATATCCAATATACTCAATTTATGTCATTTTTTTTGGCCAAAATATATTTAGCTACATGTCTTTGACAAAAAAAAAATCAATGAGCGTATTTTTATTGGTTTGCGCAAAAGTTATAGCGTCTACAAACTATGGTGTAAATACTGAAATTTACGAAGCTTTAATTTCTGACTGCCTATCTCATTTCATGAAGTGCTAAAATGGCGGGGCAGTACAAAACCCCCCCAAACTACCACTTTTTGGAAAGTAGACATCCTAAGGAATGTTCTGAGGGGCATGTTGAGCTCATTGAATATTTTATTTTTTTGTCACAGGTGTTTGAAAAATGACAAAAATAATTTTTTTTTTTTTTTTTACACAAAGTTGTCATTGAAATGATATATTGCTCACACATGCCATGGGTATATGTGTAATTACACCCCAAAATATATTCTGCTGCTTCTCCTGAGTACAGGGATACCACATATGTGAGACTTTTTGGGAGCGTAGCTGTGTACGGGAGCCGGAAAACAAATCACCACCATCAGAATTTCAAAGGGCGTACATTTTTCATTGCATTTTCTCACTACCTATAACGGTTTTGGAGGCCCTGAAATGTCAAGATACCACAAAACCCCCCCAAATGACCCCATTTTGGAAAGTAGACACCCCAAGCTGTTTGCTGAGAGGCATGGTGAGTCCATGGAATATTTTATATTTTGCCACAAGTTTCGGGAAAATTACAATTTTTTTTTTTAATTTTTTTTTTTTACACAACGTTGTCACTAAAAGATAAATTTCTCACACATGCCATGGGTATATGTGGAATGACACCCCAAAATACATTCTGCCACTTCTCCTGAGTATGGGGATGCCCCATGTGTGAGACTTTTTGGGAGCCTAGCTGTGTACAGGACCGCGAAAACCAATCAACACTCTCAGGTTTTCTAATGGCGTAAATTGTTCATGTCACCTCTGCACTACCTGTCGCAGTTTCGGAGGCCCTAAAATTCCAAAATAGCACAAAACCCCCCCAAATGACCCCATTTTGCAAAGTAGACACCCCAAGCTATTTGCTGAGAGGCATGGTGAGTCCATGGAATATTTTATATTTTGCCACAAGTTCCGGGAAATATATATATATATATATATTTTTTTTTTTTTTACACAAAGTTGTCAGTAAATGATATATTGCTCACACATGCCATGGGTATATGTGAAATGACACCCCAAAATACATTCTGCTGCTTATCCTGAGTACAAGGATACCCCATGTGTAAGACTTTTTTGCAGTCTAGCCGCGTACAGGACCCGGAAAACCAATCTGCACCTTCTGGCTTTCTAAGGGCGTAAATTGTTGATCTCACTCCTTACTACCTATCACACTTTTGAAGTCCATAAAAGGCCAAGATGGCACAAAACCCCCCCAAATGACCCCATTTTGCAAAGTAGACACTCCAATCTATTTGCTGAGAGGCATGGTGAGTATTTTGCAGCTCTCATTTTTTTTGGAAAATGAAGAAAAAACAGGAAAATGCATTTTTTTCCCTCTTTTTTCAATTTCCAAAACTTTGTGACAAAAAGTGAGATCTGCAAAACACTCAACATGCCTCTCTGCAAATAGCTCAGGGTGTCTACTTTCCAAAATGGGGTCATTTGGGGGGGTTTTGTGCTATCTTGGAATTTTAGGGCCTCCGAAACTGTGATAGGTAGTCAGGAGTGAAATCAACAATTTACGCCCTTGGAAAGCCTGAAAGTGGAGGTTGGTTTTCGGGGTCCTGTACTCGGCTAGACTGCAAAAAAGTCTCACACATGGGGTATCCCTGTACTCAGGAGAAGCAGCAGAATGTATATTGGGGTGTCATTTCACATATACCCGTGGCATGTGTGAGCAATATATCATTTACTGACAGCTTTGTGTAAAAAAAAAAAAAATATATATATATATATATATTTCCCGGAACTTGTGGTAAAATATAAAATATTCCATGGACTCACCATGCCTCTCAGCAAACAGCTTGGGGTGTCTACTTTCCAAAATGGGGTCATTTGGGGGGGTTTTGTGCTATCTTAGAATTTTAGGGCCTCCGAAACTGTGATAGGTAGTCAGGAGTGAAATCAACAATTTACGCCCTTGGAAAGCCTGAAAGTGGAGGTTGGATTTCGGGGTCCTGTACTCGGCTAGACTGCAAAAAAGTCTCACACATGGGGTATCCCTGTACTCAGGAGAAGCAGCAGAATGTATATTGGGGTGTCATTTCACATATACCCATGGCATGTGTGAGCAATATATCATTTACTGACAGCTTTTTGTAAAAAAAAAAAAAAATATATATATATATATATTTCCCGGAACTTGTGGCAAAATATAAAATATTCCATGGACTCACCATGCCTCTCAGCAAACAGCTTGGGGTGTCTACTTTCCAAAATGGGGTCATTTGGGGGGGTTTTGTGCTATCTTAGAATTTTAGGGCCTCCGAAACTGTGATAGGTAGTCAGGAGTGAAATCAACAATTTACGCCTTTGGAAAGCCTGAAAGTGGGGACTGGTTTTCGGGGACCTGTACTCGGCTAGACTGCAAAAAAGTTTCACACATGGGGTATCCCTGTACTCAGGATAAGCAGCAGAATGTATTTTGGGGTGTCATTTCACATATACACATGGCATGTGTGAGCAATATATCATTTAGTGACAACTTTCTGTAAAAAAACAACAAAAAAAAAAGAAATAATAATTTTCCCGACACTTGTAGCAAAATATAAAATATTCCATGGACTCACCATGCCTCTCAGCAAATAGCTTTGGGTGTCTACTTTTCAAAAAGGGGTCATTTGGGGGGTGTTTGAACAGTCCCGGCATTTTACGCTCAATCTTAGCCACACATCACCCACTCTTCTAACCACTTGAAAACCAAGCCTTTTCTGTGCCTTTTTGTTTACATGAAAAAATATTTTTTTTTTACTAGAAAATTACTTTGAACCCCCAAACATTATATATTTCTTTAAAGCAGAGGCCCTATAGAATAAAATGGTGGATGTTGCAATTTTTTTTGTCACACGGTATTTGCGCACAGATTTTCCAAACGCAATTTTTGCGAAAAAAATACATTTTTTTTAAATTTATTGCACAAATACACTATATAATTCCAATTTGTTTGGTAAAATTTAAAAGATGATCTTATGCCGAGTTCATAGACACCTGACATGACATGCTTTAAAAATTGCGCACACCTGCGCAGCGGCAAAAACGTACGTACATTTTTAAAAACCTTTAAAAGTCTCTACAGGTTACCACTTTAGACTTACAGAGGAGGTCTACTGCAAGAATTACTGCACTCGATCTGGCGATCGCGGCGATACCTCACATGCATGCTGAAATTGCGGTTTACATATGACACTAGACCAACGCGTGCGTGTGCCATTGCGCGCAAGCACGGGGGAAAGGGGGCGGAGCTCGATTTTTTTTTTTTTTTGCTCTTTTATGTTATTTTGACACCTTTCCTTTAATTTTTTTTTTTTTTAAATCATTTTTATTGCTATCACAGTGAATTTAGATATCCCCTATGATAGCAATCGGTAGTGACAGGTACTCTTTTTTTTAAAAATTGGGGTCTTTTATACTCTAGATCTCTCCTCTGACCTTAATGCTTCTGACCACGCCAAAATTGGTGTGATAAAATACTTTCCCAATTTCCCAATGGCCCTGTTTATTTCTGGCGAAAAAGAAGTCATGAAATGCTCGTAGCCTCCGGCATCTTAGGCCATAGAGATGATTGGAGCCATTCTAATCTTCAATTAGCTCTATGGTTAGATAACTGAACCACCGGCTGCACTCTCGGGTTAACCGGTGGGACAGGAGAGCCCGAGAAAAACCACGGAAGGCTGCGGAAGGCGGCGGTGGGGGGGGGGAGGCCCCTCCCACTGCATGTAAAAGCAGTCTAGCGGCCAATTACCTGCTAGGATTGCTTTTACATGTAAGCCGACCGCTGGCTGTAAAAAACGATACCAAGATGATGCCTAAATCTGCAGGCATCATCCTGGTATAACCACTCAAAGTCCAGCAACGTACCAGTACATTGCTAGTCCTTGTTTGGCATATAGGTTTTTTTTTTTTTCATGCAGCCTGTGGGCTGAACGGAAAAAAAGAGAACCTATCAGAAATCAGCACAAGAATAATGCGTAGTATTACTCATCATTAACCGCCCAAACAACCACCCACTGAATTTAATGATGGGTATACACGGCACTATCCACGTATACCAAAATAGGATTTTAACTGCAGTGCTGAAATCAGAAAATCACCACAGCTGCTATCAGCAAAGGTATCCATATATGCTGAGCGCAAACGCTGTTTGTGTCAGAATATATAAAATCAATGCGTGGTAGCCGACGAGGGACCTGCAAGAGAAACAGGTCACAAAAGAATGAAAAAACAAAGTACATTAAAAAAAGTACATTAGGAAGAGTAGGACATATAAAATGACTGACAACAACAAAAGTTTTTGGATTCTCATCATTAACCGCCCAAACAACCACCCACTGAATTTAATGATGGGTATACACGGCGCTATCCACGTATACCAAAATAGGATTTTAACTGCAGTGCTGAAATCAGAAAATCACCACAGCTGCTATCAGCAAAGGTATCCATATATGCTGAGCGCAAACACTGTTTGTGTCAGAATATATAAAATCAATGCGTGGTAGCCGACAAGTACCTGCAAGAGAAACAGGTCACAAAAGAATGAAAAAACAAAGTACATTAAAAAAAAGTACATTAGGAAGAGTAGGACATATAAAATGACTGACAACAACAAAAGTTTTTGGATTCTCATCATTAACCGCCCAAACAGCCACCCACTGAATTTAATGATGGGTATACACGGCGCTATCCACGTATACCAAAATAGGATTTTAACTGCAGTGCTGAAATCAGAAAATCACCACAGCTGCTATCAGCAAAGGTATCCATATATGCTGAGCGCAAACACTGTTTGTGTCAGAATATATAAAATCAATGCGTGGTAGCCGACGAGTACCTGCAGGAGAAACAGGTCACAAAAGAATGAAAAAACAAACAAAGGACATTTAAATGTACAGTAAGAAGAGTAGAAGGACATATAAAATGACTGACACAACAACAGTTTTTGGATCCTTTTATTTTTCTTTCTAACTGTTTCTTCATGTCTTGATTTGGGAGGGACTGCGATCTTCTGCGATCTTCTCTTCCAGCTTGGGTCTCTCAAAATGTCGATGGACATCCAACATCCTTCGAGACCCTGTGTTTGTGTGCCCTACACTGTGTCGTGCTGTACCCTACACTAAAACTCCACTAGTGTATGGTAGCGCTCAAAACATTCCCCGATGCAGAGACCAGGTTGGTCAGGACATTTGGGACAATAATAACGGGTGTCACGCCTAAATCCGCGCCTGCTACAGACACGACATCTTCTTTGGGGCCATCTTTGGGTAGGGGTACTCGGGAGGGCATAAGGAAAATGCCTCTCATGCAGCCGGCTCACTGCATCTGGAAGGGGAAGTTGGGCAGGCATGCCTCCTGGGTACAGGTAGGCAAGGATGATCTCTTCCTGGAATTCCCGGAAAGATCCAGTTCGTCCTGACGCCTTGTATAGGACAAAGGCGTTCAGCATCGCCAATTGGAATAAATAAACAGACACTTTTTTGTACCAGCGTCTGGCTTTACGGGCAACTAAATACGGCGCCAAAATCTGGTCGTTAAGGTCCACCCCTCCCATGTTAAGGTTATATTCGTGGACACAGAGGGGTTTCTCCACAACGCCAGTTGCCGTAGTGATTTGGATTGTCGTGTCTGCGTGAAGGGAGGACAGAACATAAACATCCCGTGTATCCTTCCACTTCACCGCAAGCAATTTGTCCGTTTTCAAGCAGGCTCTCGCCCCCCGACTAAGACGGGAATCTACAAGCCGTTGGGGGAAGCCCCGGCGATTATGTCGCACGGTGCCACATGCGCCAATTTGTAATTCGAGCAGGTGACTAAATAGTGGCACGCTTGTATAAAAGTTGTCCACGTACAAATGGTACCCCTTTCCGGATAAGGGTGACACCAAGTCCCAAACGATCTTACCGCTGCTCCCTATGTAGTCTGGGCAGTTGGGGGGCTCCACACAGCTATCTTTTCCCTCATAGACCCGGAAACTAACTGTATAGCCTGTGGCCCTGTCACACAATTTATACAGTTTGACCCCATATCTGGCACGCTTGCTGGGGAGGTACTGTTTCATAGCAAGGCGGCCAGTAAATTTAATCAGGGACTCGTCAACGCAGACAACTTGTTCGGGGGTAAACAAGGCTGCAAACCGCTGATTGAAGTGGTCTATGAGGGGCCGAATTTTGTGGAGCCGATCGTATGCAGGGTCTCCCCGAGGACGACAGATTTCATTGTCGCTGAAATGCATAAATCGCAGAATTTGCTCATATCTCGCCCTGGACATGGAGGCAGAGTACATGCGCATATGGTGAAGTGGGCTAGTGGACCAATATAGCCGCAATTCACTCTGTTTAGTTATGCCCATGTGGAGGGAAAGGCCCAGAAAGATCTTAAATTCGGAAACCGTTAAAGGTTTCCAGCCGAATTGTCTGGCAAGGGGCGAATTTGGGTTGGCGGCGATAAATTGTTGAGCATATAAATTTGATTGATCCACAATAGATCTGAAAAGATCTTCCGTGAAGAACAGCTCATAAAAGTTCAGGGGCGTAAAACCAGCTGTCTCCACGTGGATTCCAGGTTGGGCGGTGAATGGGGGAAGTACTGGCGCTGTAGTATCAGTGGGTTGCCAATTAGGAAATGCCAGCGCATCAGGGAGGGCACTATGGGCTCTACGGGCCTGTCTTCGAATACGCGGTGGCTGCGGGCCACTACTTGTGCTAGCCACCGCACCAGCTTCAACTGCACTTAGGGGACTCGCCACGTCACCAGGTCTTACTGCAGTGCTGGTTGTACTAGGTCCAGGGTGTACTAGGCCGCTGGCGCTTGCCAGGTCGCCAGAAGGATGAGCGGCACTAGTACCCACACTCTGCTCCATACGAGCACCCTGCGATTCCTGCATCTCAACAACACCAGAATGGGGTCGGGTACGCCTGGGTCTAACAGGGACCCATCTGTCGTCGGAGCTATCTGTCAGGGAGCCGCTGCTGTCATTTGGTTCGTATACTGACCCTGATTCTGCCGGTGAGGCTTCCCCATCGCTCTCACCTGACATGGTCATCATACTGTAAATAGCTTCATCACTGTACGAACGTTTAGACATTTTGGTAACTAAATTTACCCGTACAGTGATGCGACTCACAGGTAATAAAAGCACCTGGTTGTCGAAGACTATTTCAAGCGCTACCAAAAAAACTGCTAATGCTAGCAGGGATCAGGCCTGACTCTGCTAACACAGCGGTTTTGTGTCTTGTGTTTTTTTGTAAGTGACAGTAATCTGTTGATTACTACACTTACCTGGGTGAAAGGGTTAAACGCAGGTGCTGGCAGGAATCAGTGCTGATCGTGCAAACACTGCGTTTTGGGAACCCTAAACTATGGGGGCGCTAGTATAGCTCTGATCAGATCAGATATTGATCTGTTCAAACACTATACTAGAAATGGAAGTGTAGGTGCGTGCGTGTGTGCGTGCGTGCGTGTGTGGCAATCAAGGGGTTACTTCTAAACTATGCGCTGGGGATCTGGGGATCTGGGGGGGGTGGCGGGGACCCTAAACCTCCTTTGGGAAAGAAACTAGCTAGCTAGCACAACCTCAAGTCACAATGACACCAATACAAAATACAGTAAAAACAGTATATTATGTGTGTATTAGTGCTAATGTGACAGAGGGTGTAGGGGTTAACGGGATGTGATCAGGGGGGGATCAGGGGTTTAAATCTTTATTGGAAGGGGCTGGCGGGTATCCTAAGGATAAAAGGAACGGTGGCAAGCGCTAAACCTGGTCACAAGTCACACTTATACAGGTATATAGAAAATGCTATATACTGTATACAGTGTGCGTTGTGGCAGGGGGTGTAGGGGTGATCAGGGGGGGATCAGGGGATTAAATCTTTATTGGGCGGGTGGGGGGGACCCTAAACCTGCTTGGGACACAAACTTAGTCGCCTGCGCTAATTCTGATCACAATCACACTAATACAAAAATACAAAAACACAGTATATTACGTTTGTATTAGTGCTGATGTGACAGAGGGTGTAGGGGTTAACTAGCGGTGATCAGGAGGGGATCAGGGGGGATCAGGGGCTCAAATCTTTATTAGGGGGGGGTGGCGGGTAATTCAAGTGGAAAAAGGGGGGTCGCAAGCGCTAGACCTGACCACAAATCACACTTATACGGGTATATAGCAAAATGCTATATACTGTATACGGTGTGTGTTATGGCAGGGGGTGTAGGGGTGATCAGGGGGGGTCAGGGGCTTAAATCTTTATTGGGCGGGTGGCGGGGACCCTAAACCTTCTTGGGACAGAAACTTAGTCGCCTGCGCTAATTCTGATCACAATGACACTAATACAAAAATACAATAACACCGTATATTGCGTTTGTATTAGTGCTGATGTGACAGAGGGTGTAGGGGTTAACGGCGGTGATCAGGGGGGGTTCAGGGGGGATCAGTGGGTTAAATCTTTATTAGGGGGGGGTGGGGGGTAATTTGAGTGGAAAAGGGGGGGTCGCAAGGGCTACACCTGTTCACAAATCACACTTATACAGGTATATGCTATATGCTGTATATAGTGTGTGTTGTGTCAGGTGCTGTAGGGGTTAATTGGGGGGGCGATCGGGGGTGAAATGTGCCTATCTAGCTGTGTGTGATGTGCTTGGTGCAATTACTCACAGTAAGATGTGCTCTCCTCTCACGCTGGATCCGAAAAGACCGTTGGGAGGGGAGGGCACATCTCCTCTAAGCCTGTGTTTACATTTCACAGGCTTAGAGGGAGATCTGATTGGGCAGGACCGATCAACAGGTCCAGACCAAAAATGATTGGCCTGGACCTGATGACTGATCGGTTCTGAACCCAATCGAGTCATCGGCGGCGGCGGCGGGGCGCGGGAGCGCGCACAGGGCCGGCAAAAAGTGCTGACGTAGGCCTACGTCAGTTTGCCTGGCCGGGGCTGAGCGCCGACGTAGATCGTCGTGCGCCGGTCGTTAAGTGGTTAAAAGAGAAGTTTGGGGATTTTTTTTTTTTTAAGAATCATATTTACCTAGGTGTATGCTGCATCTGTCCGCCGCTGGCTCCAAGACTGAGAACCAAGCGATCAAACACCGCTGATCACTCCATGAGCAGAGAGCCAGTGACTATCAGTCACTGCTGTCTTCTCTGCCCTCCCCCCCCTCCGATTTCCCATGCTCACTGGAGTGCTGGGCTGTGGAGGGGGGAGCAGCTGAGCCAGGTGTCGGTCCAGTGATATGGGCGGATTTCGACCATATGGTTACGATCTTTCCCCAACCAGGACCAGCCCGGATATCGCTGTTTGCTGAAAAGAGGTCGCAGGAGTGCAGAACGAACTGCACTCCTGTGATACACAGGAGAAGTATAGCCAAACAAGCTTTGGCTGTACTTCTCTTTTAATACCCCAAATTTTCCCTCTTGAATGGTTATGATAGCACAGCTTCATCTTTTAGGAAAAGCCACTTTCCCTTTCAGTTACTTGTACTCTCTCCCTCTCAGGGTAAAAGTGTAACTCATGACTGGGATCCCTCTCAGAGGCAATTTTATCTCCTGACTCTGCCTAACTTTGATAGCCAACATACAATTGTGCTCATAAGTTTACATACCGTGGCAGAATTTATGATTTCTTGGCCATTTTTCAGAGAATATGAATGATAAACACAAAAACTTTTTTTCTTTCACTCATGGTTAGTGTTTGGCTGAAGCCATTTATTATCAATCCACTGTTTACTCTTTTTAAACCATAATGACAAAAGAAACTACCCAAATGACCCTGATCAAAAGTTTACATACCCCAGTTCTTAATACAGTGTATTGTCTCCTTTAAACGTCAATGACAGCTTGAAGTCTTTTGTGGTATTTGTGGATGAGGCTCTTGTCAGATGGTAAAGCTGCCCATTCTTCCTGGCAAAAAGCCTCCACTTCCTGTAAATTCTTGGGTTGTCTTGCATGAACGGCACGTTTTGAGATCTCCTCATAGTGGCTCAATGATATTGAGGTCAGGAGACTGAGATGGCCACTCTAGAACCTTCACTGTATTCTGCTGTAGCCAATGAGAGGTCGACTTGGCCTTGTGTTTAGGATCATTGTCATGTTGGAATGTCCAAGTACGTCCCATGCGCAGCTTCCGGGCTGATGAATGCAAATTTTCCTCCAGTATTTTTTGATAACATAATGCATTCATCTTGCCATCAATTCTGACCAAATTTCCTGTGCCTTTGTAGCTCACACACTCCCAAAACATCAGTGATCTACTTCTGTGTGTCACAGTAGGAATGGTGTACCTTTCATTATAGGCCTTGCTGACTCCTAGCGTTTATGGTTGTGGCCAAAAAGCTACATTTTGGTCTCATCACTCCAAATTACTTTGTGCCAGAAAGTTTGAGGCTTGTCTCTGTGCTGTTCGGCATATTGTAGGTGGAATACTTTGTGGCATTTGCGTAGTAATGGCTTTCTCCTGGCGACTCAACCATGCAGCCCATCTTTCTTCAAGTGCCTCCTTGAAACAGCCACACCACATGTTTTCAGAGAGTCCAGTGTTACACCTGAAGTTATTTGTGGGTTTTTCTTTACATCCAGAACAGTTTTCCAGGCGGTTGTGGCTGAAATTTTAGTTGGTTTGCCTGACTGTGGTTTGGTTTCAACAGAACCCCTCATTTTCTACTTCTTGATTAGAGTTTGAACACTGCTGACTGGCATTCTCAATTTCTTGGATATCTTTTTATATCCCTTTCCTGTTTTATACAGTTCAACTAACTTTTCCTGCAGATCCTTTGACAATTTTTTTGCTTTCCCCATGACTCAGAATCCAGAAACGTCAGTGCAGCACTGGATGAAAGATGCAAGGGTCTTCAGGAGACCAAAAACTCATTGACCTTTTATACATGGACATTAATTATAAGCAAACCGATCACAGGTGAGAATGGTTACCTTTAATAGCCATTCAAACCCCTTTGTGTCAACTTGTGTGCATGTTATCAGGACAAAATCACCAGGGTATGTAAACTTTTGATCAGGGTCATTTGGGTAATTTCTGTTGTCATTATGATTTTAAAAGAGTAAAAACAGTTGATTGATAATAAATGGCTTCAGCCAAACACTAACCATGAGTGAAAGAAAACTTTTTGTGTTCTCATTCATATTCTCAGAAAAATGGCCAAGAAATCATAAATTCTGCCAGGGTATGCAAACTTATGAGCACAACTGTAAATAACATTATCAAAACAGTTGCTGCCAGGATTACATCCAAGAAAATTAAATAAATGTTGTTAATGGTCAGGATTTGCTTCAGCATCCTAGGAAGAGGGATTTTCAGCACTGTGCTGAAGCAGGAAATAACAGCCACTGTGGGACTCCTAGCCCCATGCTTCTTTTAAGAAGGCCAGAACAACAGTAAATGTCAGGATACAGTGGCAACTATGGCTAGTGGCTACATTTTTTTTTTTTTAAAGGTGTTTATTTATGAATTTTCAACCAACAACACGTAATACAAGTACAGACAATGCCAGTAAGAAAAAGATATATATATATATATATATATATATATATATATATATAACAGGCACTGAAAATATACCAGGTCAATGGAAGGCATTGCAGAATAAACATAACAAGAAGGCCAACAGGGCCTAGGGGGGAGGAGGGAGGGAGGGGGAAGGGAGAGGGGGGAGGGAGAGGGGGGGAGGAAAGAGGGGGGGGCTTACAGCGAAAATTTCAACAAAAATGCCAACCAGCGGCATTGGAGCACACCCAGCAGAACACCATAAGGGAGCCCCACCCTAGGATGAATAAGGGGGGGGGGATAGCAAGGGAACAAAACGGCTAGTGGCTACTTTATTATAAATATTTATGAGTGGAGATTCAGGCCCCGTTCACACTGGGGCAATCCGACTTCCCGGGGCCACCTCCGAGGTCGCGGTGCGAGCAGCGCGCACAGGTCGCCCAAGTGTGAACGGGGACTCAGATGATTATAAATGGCCACTGACTGGTTCTGTGAGTGTGAATTGGTGACAATACTAAAAAGGGTAAATCCACACAAAAGACATTTGTTTTTTAATTTGCTATTCCAGTTGCAAAGTTTTATTGCAGAAATGTATATTTCAGATACTTAAAAATTAGGAGAGCACCAGGATGAAAATCACCATTACCCACCCAGACATCTACTGTTTTGTCCATCTAAAAGCATAAAAGAATACAAAGATCGTATCATTTGTTTAAGCAGTTAAAAAATGAACAAACTTTAGTGCTAAATTTTCAGACACGTGGGTTGTTTTTCAAGAAAACATTGCAAAAAGGCTACAATGTGTGAACTGCAGTAACCCATAGCACACAGTCATAAGTACCCATTAAACTGACCCATCTACAGTACATAGAAAATGAACTGGCTGCCCACCAGAGTTACTGCTGTTTGCAAGTCATATCTGCTCTTTGCATTGTCCCACTGCGCAGGCATAACAATGTGCACCCTGCTACTTCTTAGCCCTGAATGTGGTTATGTCAGATAGTAAAATGGTTAACGACCTCGGGTGCAATATACATTGAGGTTTATCTGCTCCTTTTAAATTAGTAAATGAAAACATAATGGCAGTGATATGAATGACCTGGAGGAAATGAAAATGAGGTGGAGGAAAAAAAGCTTTACAATTTCCCTTTTTTCCCTTCTCACAGTAGATAAGGTATTATTTTGTATAAAGGTCTGTTTTTCTGTAATGTATAAATTATTAACATCTTTATCATTTGGTAAAACAGATCATACACATATACATCTATACATGAGACCAGTTAGGGAAAGCTGAAGTCCCTCTTTTATTCTTCTCAGTCATTGTCCTCCTCATCTCTCTGATCCCGGAATTTCATGTAGGAATCTCCCTCAGGGTTATAAGGTTCCATCTTAATATTCAGTTTCTTAAACAGTCTTTGAGCTGCAATCTTGGCCTGTTTTTCCTGAAGATATAAAAATATTACAAATATAAAAAGACAAACCCAACTTGATCAGTTTTGAATTTACCACCCTCTTTGTCATCATTTTCCTTTCACATTGTCCAAACTTACCACACATCATATCATAAACTGGCAGCTTAAAGAGGTTGTAAAGTCAGAAGTTTTTTTTTTTTTATCTAAATGCATTCTATTCATTCAGATAAAAAACGTTCTGTGTGCAGCAGCCCCCCCTAATACACACCTGAGCCCCCTCTCTATTCAGCAATGTCCACGAGTGTCTAAGCTGTCCAGGACTCTCTCTCCTGATTGGCTGAAAGACAGCGCCATTGCCTCCCGCAGCTGTCAAACTCAGTTAGCCAATCAGGAAAGAGAAGGGGCGGAGCCAAACGGCAGCTCCTTGTCTGAATGGATACACAGAGCTGCAGCTCGGCTCAGGTGCCCCCATAGCAAGCTGCTTGCTGTGGGGAAACAACAGGATGGAGGGGCCAGGAGCACCGAAGAGGGACCCGAGAAGAGGAGGATCTGGACTGCCCTGTGCAAAACCAACTGCACACAGCAAGTAAGTAGAACATGTTTATTATTTTATTAGGAAAAAAAATGAGACTTTACAATTACTTTAAAGAATAAGTAACAAAACATTTATCAGCTTAGGTTTTTTGCTGGTTATTTACAAAAACAGTATTCAATACATGGATAACAAATACTGCCAACAGGCGACTGAAGAGAACTAATGTACAGCTTCAGGGGTAGTGTCCTGTCTCACCTCTTAGGCCTTAATTTGCGGCTGCACTCATAAAATAAAAAAATTGGTCCAGCTGTACCATTATAAAGTTGACTCTTTCTCAAACTCTAGCCAAGAATGAGGCTCTTATGTGACTTCAGCAGTTACAGTTCACTGTTCACTTGCTAGCTTGCGTGTGTAGCAGGAACCCATGCATGCAAAGTTACAGTATTCATCCAAAGCATCTGTGCATGCTTTGTAAGCCAAGTGGCACTGATCCAGCAGTTGCTTTTAAATTCTCACATATAAAATGATACCTGTTTTGAAGGAGAAAATTAAATTGGTGCTGGTGGATCATGTTTGGGTGGTATAAGTGCCTCCTGAAATGGTTGGGTTATAAGTTATTTATTTATTTTTTTTTTTCAAATGAGTGAACTATAGGCATAAATAAGTGAGCCTGACACCACTCATGGCTGTGTATTAGGAGAATCCTATCCCCCCTTGCAATATGTATTATAGGCTGTTGAATATAATCGCTACATCAATGCATCGCGATTCAGTGGTTTGTGACTCTGCATCGAAGCTGAGTGTCGGCCGATTCAATCGCCTATGACGTCATCTGGCTCTCCGCGCAGTGCTATGCCTCTTCTGAAGAAACACGGAGGAAGAGTCTGCCTGGTGAATAAAGCCCCCTTCCCTTCCAAATGGAAACTGTAGCATAAAGTCAGCCGATGAGCTGACAGCCAGTAGAGTAAAGGTGGGGGAGCTCAAGGAGACCCCACATCAGCAGAAGCATCACTGGGAGGTACTGGAAGGGAGAAGAGAGGCAGAGACACACTAAGTATGGAGGAGGGGGAACCAACTGACACTGAAAGCAAGCGAGTGCCAGTGTTACTGATCCCATCCCTCCACCACCATCTCTCTGCCTGATCCCATCTCCCACCACCATCTCTCTGCCCGATCCCATTCTCCCCCACCACCATCCCTCTGCCCGATCCCATTTCCCCCCCACCACCCTCCCTCTGCCTGATCACATTCCCCCCCCCACCACCACCATCCCTCTGCCCGATCCCATTTCCCCCCCACCACCATCCCTCTGCCCAATCCCATTCCCCCCCCCCCCCACCACCATCCCTCTGCCTGATCCCATTTCCCCCCCACCACCATCCCTTTGCCCGATCCCATTTCCCCCACCACCATCCCTCTGCCCGATCCCATTTTCCCCCACCACTATCCCTCTGCCCGATCCCATTGCCCCCACCACCATCCCTCTACCTGATCCCATTCCCCCCACCACCATTCCCTCTGCCTAATCTCCTCCCCCACCACCATCCTTCTGCCTGATCCCATTCCTCCATCACTATCCCTCTGCCTGATCACATCCCTCCCACCACCATCCCTCTGCCTGATCCCAATCCCCCCCCCCCCCCCACCACCATCTCTCTGTCACTGTCACTTATATTTTGTGTATTTAGGACAGAAGAACTGACAGCACCAAGCTGGGAATCCCATGAGGACAACGGAGATCGCACCGGGGGAGCATTCAGCGCTTGGCTTCTGACAGCAAAGCCGTTAAAGCCAGCGACTGTAAAACAAGATGGGAGATTGGCCCTTCAAGCTAACAGATCTCCTCTAAGAGGAAGTCTCCAAGGAGCATCGACAACCAACCATATCAGATCTGCGTACCAAAACCGGCGAGGCCAGTCTGAAGCCACTAGGATGGCCATATTCCATTCTGCCTTGAGCCCACGCAGGAGTTTTGGCAGAAGTTCTAAAAGAGGAAAGACGTACAGTATATCAGACAATACTGGCACCAAAAGAGCCACCAGTGCGTCTGTGGTAACGGCCAGAGGGTCCAGAGACCGTGCCACAAACTCAAACACCTTCCTGTTGAGACGAGAGGCCAACAGGACCAACTCGGGAGTTCCCCAACGGAGACACAACTGATGAAAACACACATGTCCAGTATATCGATCAGTATTCACAATCCGTGCCAAAAAATGCCACCCAACTCCAACAGGCTGGCATCCGTGGTACAGGGGGAAGTAAGATTTTGAAGCGCCGGAGAGCGAAGCACCTAACCAGGGACCACCAGGTACCCCGGCTCAACAGGATCAGATTGTTTAGAGACTGTGGATTCTTGCCCCACAAGGCAAGAATCTCTCTTGCAGAGGTCTCGTGTGGACAGATTTTGGAACTCGTCCCATGGAAGGAACACCCTGGCTGAGGCCGAGTCCGGAACAGACCCAGATAGTCCAACTAAGTGTACGGAACCAGAGCCAATACCTGGAAATTTAATTTCCAACTGAACTCCTGCAGAGTCCACACAGTAATCTCCCGGTTGTCCGTCAGAGCAGTCGGAGACCCTGCTCACAGAAGAACAACATCCAGGTACTCCAGTACCGCAATTAGCCACTGGGGCAACAATGCCAACACCTGGGCCAACACTTGTGAAAACCCAAGGGGCTGGGGTGAGGCCTTTTGATAATGCCCATTGCCCACAGCAAGTGGAGGAAGCGCGAATGACCGACATATCGGATTATGAAGGTAAGCGTCCTTAATATCGATAGAGGCCAGAAGATCCCGCTGAAATAGGTATACCACTACCGTACGAATGGACTACATTCAAAACTTCTGTACCCGCACAAAGCGGTTCAGAGCTTGAGGTTGGAGATTAGACGCAGCTCGCTTTCCTTCCTGGGACTTGCAAACATGTTTGAATAAAACCAATGAAACAAACCTTCAGATTCCAAAACCGAACAACCACCCTTTGTAGTGTCAAAGTTTCTCACCGCCCAGAAGAAACCTTGCAGGCGGTCTGGGGATAGACGCAGGTTGGAAGGAAAGAACCTCTCTGGAGGAGAAGACTCAAACTTGTAGCCGGACCAAATCAGAAAAAGACCCACCGTTACTGTTTAGAGGGTCTGGGGGGGGGATGAAGGGGGACCCGGGGGTCTGACCATCCCATGGAGAGGCCCACGTCCACCCAAAAGACCACCAAGGGAGAGGGGACACTACTTGCCACACCATGGAACTGGGTGGGCACAACTCCGGGCAGACCACCGCACTATCTTGTAATTGGGGTGCTGCAGACTTGAGGCACGCTACAACACAGGCCGTTACCAGGGCTTTCCATCGTCGCAAGGCTTTTAACTCGCTGGCCAGCCCCCATCCAGTGGAGCTAAGGTCGGGTCGCGCTCCCTAGCCAGACTGGGAAGCCTGAAAGGATCTAGGATATCCAGTATGTCGCCCAGTCCAGCAGCTGATTGTAGTTCTCACAGGAACAGAAAATAAAAAGAAGAAAACAATTCTGATTAAAAAGGAAAAAATGCCAGGACCAGAGATCCCAGCAAGGAGCTAGGTCCTTACTCCTGATTAGGCAGGAAAAAAAACTGAAGACCTATAGCAAGAAGTTGGAGTATACAGTAAAACCTTGGATTGCGAGCATAATTCGTTCTGGAAACATGCTTGTAATCCAAAGCACTCTTATATCAAAGCAAATTTCCCCATAAGAAATAATGGAAACTCAGATGATTCGTTCCACAACCATTTATTCACAAGTCCTTCAGTTTATAGTCCATATAAAAAGATTATAGCATTGCGATACGTTATATAACCATAAAATGTCCATCCACAAATAGCCGCTTCCACAAGGGGATTGGAAGCAAAATCCAGCAGGAGCTACAGAGTATCAAAGGGAAGAGAGGCGCCTCTAAGTGTAGCAATATGGTTCCATTTAATGAAGGTACAACATTTACAGTAGCAACTCACATAGATGTGCCTGTTTTATTCATCAACCAAGTATGCAGGCATCCGGGGTAAAGCGGTCCACATAGACTAACTTCTGCACCTCCGGCTGCCAGTCTGTAATCCTGACCGGGAAGACCACCCTGGAGTAAAGCGATCTGAAAGCGAGGGGCAGCATGGAAGGGATGACGTAGATGGCGGTGGGGAGGATGGTCTATGTGGACAGCTTCAGCCTGGATGCCTGCATCCTTAGATGTGCCTGTTCCAATCATCAACCATGTGAGTTGCTAAATGTTGAACCTTCATTAAATTTAACCATATTGCTACACTTAGAGGCGCCTCTCTTCTCTTTTATACTCAGCTGTGACTTGAGGCTACTTGTATATCAAGACATCGCTTGTATATCAAGTCAAAATATATTTGAAAATTTTGCTTGTCTTGCAAAGCGCTCTTAAACCAAGTTACTCTCAAACCAAGGTTTTACTGTACATCCTGGGACTGCCCTATAGGCGTAGTCAAACTTTTTTACACCAAGTACCAAGTACACTCCTGTAGGGGGCAGCATAATCTAAAGGGTGGGACCTTACCCTTTAAGCCATATGCCTGAACAATAACCTGGCGAATCCACTTAGAAATAGTCAAACTTGTTGCTGCCTGGCCTCTATTAGGCCCTTCTAGCAGGACAAAAAAAAAAAAAAAAAAAAGCATCAGTGCTCTAAATTATTGCCGACAAGTGAATGTAATAATATATTTTCTGTGGTCCGAGGATTTGGGAAAAAAGGAAGGCAGAGTGATATCCTGGTTAAGATGGAAACTTGAAACCACTTTGGGCAAAAAGGCTGGATGGGGACGCAAGACCACTCTTTCTTGGTGCAGGACCAAAAATGGCTCCTTGCAAGAAAGAGACACCAATTCTGATACCCTTTCTGGCTGAGGTTACCCTTTCTGGCTGAGGTTACGGCGACCAAAAAAAGCCAATTTCCTTACCAAAAGAATCAAAGGAATATGCCTGATAGGCTCAAATGGTTGCTTCTGTAAGATTTAAGTCCCAGGGGCATAAGGGCGGCTTGACCGTTGGAACCATGCGAATCACACCTTGCAAAAATGCTCACACCAGTGAGTGTGTCGCGATCGGCTTCTGAAAGAAAATAGACAAGGCCGGGGTCTGCCCCTTGATAGTTCCTAATGCCAGCTTCAATTCCCCTCCTAATTGCAGAAAAGCATGAATTCTTCCAATAACTTCTTGGCGAGGATGTCACCTTTTGGACTTACACCAAGAGATGCAAGATTTCCAGACTCCATAGTATATTTTTCTAGTGACGAGTTTCCTAGCGTTTATCAAAGTAGCTAGAACTGGACCCTCAATCCCTCAATCCCTGAAGATTCTGACCTCAAAGTTGTTAGGCCTAAACCACCACTTGAGATCCTGCTTCACCCTTGGGGACAGAACCATTGGATAATCCCATAGTTGGAGCTTTTTGTTCCAAGCGGACAGAATGCTGTTCTGGAATGGCCTGGAATGAAAATGCGCATAAGGGATTGCCTTGAACGAGGAGACCATCTTGCCCAGCAATCTCATGCACAGCCATATAGAGGAATATCTCTTCCTTCTTAGGAACTTTTGCCTGAGCGGTGTCCAAAAACAGGCCCAGATATTCTAGAACTTGAACCGGTCACAAGGCTGATTTTTCTATGTTTAGAATCCAGCCCAGGTTTACCAAGAACTGGACTCTCAGGGTCACATTCTGCGTTAGCCCTGGGCCTGATCGATTCTTGAGTATTAGTTCGTCTAGATATCACACTACTGAGATCCCTTGAGACCTTAAGAATGCCAACACTGGGGCTAAGACTTTTGTAAACACCCAGGGGGCTGTGGCTAGGTCAAATGGCAGGGCCACAAACTGAAAATGACACTGCCCCACTGCAAAACGCAGAAACTTTTGATGAGGCCCGAAAATTGGCATCTACGGATGCCAAAGATTCTCCTTTCTTCAGAGAAGCTACCACTGAACGATTTCATACGAAAGGACCGAATGTTCAAGAACTGGTTCAGAGTTTTGAGATCCAGAAGGCGTCTCACCTCGCTGTTTGGTTTTGGCACCATAAATAGATTTGAGTAAAAACCCGTGAACCCTTTGCTGGCTGGAAGCTCCACAATCACGTCCTGTACCCACAAGCATTCTAGGGCCTGGAACAGGGATTTTCTTTTCACTGGGCTTGTGGGAACATTTTAAGAGGGAGGGAACTCCCGGAACTCTATCTTGTAGACCTGAGCCACTGTGGACATGACCCACCTGTCCTGTACTACCCTTTCCAAAGCCTCTAAGAATTGTAGAAGCCTTCCCCCCACCTGTGTGTGTGGGAGCGCCCCTTCATAAAGCAGACTTGGAGCCTGTCTTGGCAGGCCTTTGGACCTAGAGTTTTTCTGGCCCTGACCCTGAGGTCTCCTAAACCCAGACGGCTGAGGCTGTCAAAACTGCTTGGAAGTCCACATATTAGGAGGCACAGGAACACTGGGGACCTTAAAATATGGATGCTTATTCGTTCTTTTAACAGGCAACAGTGCACTCTTTCCACCTGAAATCTTTTGGATATACTTATCCAGATCCTCATCAAATAGACGTTCCCCATGGAACAGGAATCCAATCAGTAACTTCTTACACAGCAATTCCGCTGACCAGTTTCTCAGCCACAAGACTATGCTCATGTGTACTGAGAGAAGTGCAAAGCGAGACACCTGTTGGATGGAATCCTTAAGGGCATCTACCGCAAAACACAAGGCGCGAGGAAGCTCCGCTAATTCCTCGGTAGTCTCCCCTTGAGTAGGCAGGTTCCTAGCCAACCTCCTAAAATGATCCTATTGCCACTACTGCCTACTGAACCACCGACCCAAAAATGGCAAATGAGGCTTTTATTAAGGACTCTAACTGCTTATACCCTGGGTCCTTAAATACCTGGACATTGCCAACCGGACAGGTTAAATTTTTGTTCACAGAAGAAATAGCAGCATCTACCAAAGGCATACACCACTTTCTTTTGAACGTTTCCTCCATAGGATATAGCAAGGAAAGCCTTTATGGAGGCATAAAACACCCTATCAGGGTGATCCCAATCTGCATACACCAGCTGTTCCAGTAGTGGCTGTAAAAGGAAAGCCTGGGAACTCTGCTGAGGACATAAGGAGTCCAATGAAGAGAAGGAGGCGTCTGACAACTCTAATGGAGGGAATTTAAAATCAGTCAGGACCAATTCGGTAAGGGACAAATCAGCAACCTTTGAGAGTGAGAGGCTGAAAATGGCTCCCCAGAGCCTGACTTCTCTGAAGAGAAATCTCCAGCCTGCCCCTCTTCCAGGTCATTCACAGCTACTTCCTCGATATTCTCTGCCCATTCTAGCTCTAACCCAGGGGTCCCCCCTCTGGCCTGATTGTCCAGGTGCTCAGCCGGATCCCCGCTGGGCCCAGACTCAGGAGAGGGAGATCTATCCTGTTTCCTCCACTTCTTGCGATACAGAAGCAATCATCCCGGCTATTTTACACTCCAAACTAGCCAAAGCTGATGCCAAGTCGTCTTTTGTGACCGAAGATGAGGCAGAGGCATTAGAAGTAGCAACAATAGCGGACAAGTGTAACGGCTTAGATTGGCCAGTTGCTTCAGGCCTATCAGGGGAAGTTAGCACAGAAGGAATAAGACTAGGATCCTCCAATCCTAATGGTGGAGAACTTGCTCCCCTTTCAGCTGCCCCCCCCCCCCGCCACTTATTTTTGTGGAAGACATTGCTTAGTTTAAGTAAGACCCAGATCTGAGGTAAAAAACACTTTGCACTATCCTGTGTAGAAACTGTGATCCAGCCTTCTGCAGCTACCACAGTTACTACCCCCCACCAGATACTAGTGCCTGCAGCCATGTCCAAGCCCCACAGACTCACGTGCCCCAGTGAAAACCTGCTCTGTGCCCCTTGCAGCGTCAGCGAGGAGCTCTGCAAACCTCGCCCCTTTCAAAAGCCGATGCAGCGTGCCACGTGCACGCTCGTGATGTCAGACGCAAGTTTGCCCTGTGTGCACGCCTGGAGAAGTGCACTCACTCTCACCAGACTCTCGGTCTGCCCAGCTTATGCGGCAAAGCTCAGCTCCTCACTGTGGAACACAAAGCAAGGTATCACCATACAAGACATCTTCGTCTAGACCACTACTGACCCCTAGTGGACAAACACCATACTGCAGGCGCTGGAGAGGTAAGTGCTCAAAATTTTTGACCTGCAACCGTTTTGTTTTTTTTTTAAAGAGAGGGAAAAATGGGCCCGCCGCAGGATCCTGAAACAGGACTCAATCTTGAATAAAGTGTAAAGGAAAATCCGCGCTTAGGATAAGAGAGGATGGAGGTGGTAGGGGAATATAACCTGCTGGAGATTATACTAAATGTGTGAAAAAAGGGTAAGTGCTTGGCGCTGCCAATATATGCGTGAAATGAGAAAGGTGCGTCACTCAATGATGGGAGATAATAGGTGTAAATATCACAAATATTATGTACAAATAAGAAATGCAGAGCAGTAGGTATATAAATAAATAAATAGGTGGTGTGTTGATTCTCAAATGGTTAAAAGGTAAAATACAATGGTATGGTATAAAACTTATGTTATAAAAGACAACAATAGGTGTGTATGAAAATTAAATTGTAACGTAAAATATCATAAAATGCACTATAGTAAAAAGTAGTACCCTTCAAGTGAGGGTGAGGTGGTGACGTTGATAAAAATATTATTAAAGTGCAGTGAATAATTTGTAGAGTAAAAAAGCCAAACCAATAAATGGTAATACAAAAACAAAATGTATGATTCAAAAAAATATATATATATATATTGATTTGGAGTGACTTTAAGTGACCGGAGAGTTATGTGCTCAAAGAAGTAGTCTCAATCCCAAAAAAGAGGGAAGAGGGTGACCAGTGGGGTACCCCGAATAACAGTGGAGGGAAAAAAAGTGAAAAAATGAAAAAACGGATACAAAAAATGTGAATGGGTGTCTATTATACAAGATATCTCCGAAGCAAAGGCGTGCTAGTGGAAGAGATGCGCAGGAGAATATGGTCCAAGAATGCACAAAAAATGCATCAACAGAGTCCTCAGAAGCGCATATAGATTTAACAGTCCACAGTAATGATGAGGTGCCAATATCACTGGTGCCACGGGGTGGATAATTCTAGAGTGAGAACTACGGTGCTCCCCTGTTCAGTGGGTCCGGTGCTCCCCTTTCTAGTAAAATACCGAGCGTACCAGAAAGAACTCCCCACACAGGGGTAGAGCGCAGGTCGATATTTTAGGGATCGCTCCCAAGGAAGAGGGGTCCGGTCACCTGGTCCACTTCAAATGCTCCAATGCCCCGGGTCACAATTTCTTGGCGTGTTGATAAGGATATCCCAACTTTAGTGCTCCATAAGAGCCATCCCAGGACATGTATATAAAAAGATGCCTCCAAATAGTGAAATACCGCTAAACAATCTTTTATTATATCAAAGATAAAAACAGGTACTCACATACAAAACAGTAGTAATATTCGTTCATATGGCTTAGGAGCCGCAAGGTCCTCTCTGGCGGTGTAGTGGTGAACGGCGTGCGTTCTACCGACCGGATCTGAGTTCCAAGCCGATCAAACAACAAAAGTCCGGAGCACCGGACCCACTGAACAGGGGAGCACCGTAGTTCTCACTCTAGAATTATCCACCCCCTGGCACCAATGATATTGGCACCTCATCATTACTGTGGACTGTTAAATCTATATGCGCTTCTGAGGACTCTGTTGATGCATTTTTTGTGCATTCTTGGACCATATTCTCCTGCGCATCTCTTCCACTAGCACGCCTTTGCTTTGAATATATCTTGTATAATAGACACCCATTCACATTTTTTGTATCCGTTTTTTCATTTTTTCACTTTTTTCACTCCAGTTATTCGGGGTACCCCACTGGTCACTCTCTTCCCTCTTTTTTGGGATTGAGACTACTTCTTTGAGCACATCACTCTCCGGTCACTTAAAGTCACTCCAAATCAATATATATATATATTTCTTTGAATCATACATTTTGTTTTTGTATTACCATTTATTGGTTTGGCTTTTTTACTCTACAAATTATTCACTGCACTTTAATAATATTTTTATCAACGTCACCACCTCACCCTCACTTGAAGGGCACTACTTTTTACTATAGTGCATTTTATGATATTTTACGTCACAATTTAGTTTTCATACACACCTATTGTTGTCTTTTATAACATAAGTTTTATACCATACCATTGTATTTTACCTTTTAACCATTTGAGAATCAACACACCACCTATTTATTTATTTATATACCTACTGCTCTGCATTTCTTATTTGTACATAATATTTGTGATATTTACACCTATTATCTCCCATCACTGAGTGAAGGACTCAATCTTCACCCATCACAGCAGGCCCTGTCAACTCTTGACCTTCAAGGACCAGGTCCCCCTTATTATTTTTGGGGTCTACACCCTTAGACCTGTACAGCACCCTGCTGGAACACTCCTTGGGTATAATGACCAGGGTTCCAACTTCCAGCGTCCAGCAGGTCGCATTAAAGGCAAAACCTCGATCCTTCCATCCCGAGGCTCGGGTGCCATCCTTCTTAGCGCTTAGCCATCCGAATGGATCCGATCACAACGCCCCTTTACTGGGACATCATTTAAGTTGAAGAGCTTTAACAGCCATGACCATCACCTTTAAGACACTGGCGGAAGAAAAAACCCTGAGGTTCTTCCTGTGTGGGAGGAGTTATATAGGAGAAACTTCCTGTCTTTTGATTTGCCAGTGTCCATTCACCTATAGGTGGAGTATAACCCACATTATGGCCTGCTCTGTGTCCCGTAATGTATGATGAAGAAATGGAGTTCTTCTGACTGCTTGAATTATGGATAAAAACCGTGGGCATTAACCGTGATGCATCGCGGAATCAAATCAAATCGTTGATAGTATAATCATAAAATCGAATCGCATCGTGAGACCAGTGAAGATGCGCACCCCTAATATATTAGGGCTCTTTAAAAGTATAACTAAAAAGGCAAAACATTTTTTTTTTTAGCTTCGACTTGAGTGGAGAGGGGTTAGAACGCTTGTCAGGTTTTATTGCTGTCTGTGCCCCCATTAGGGAGATTCACCCTCTCTATTTGTCCCGTTTACCATTATCATTGAAAGTGAAAGTAAAATAAAACCTCAACATTTTGGGTTGTCCTCAGAAAAGAAATAGAGGAGAAATTTTCCAATGGGGGCATTAGTTCTGGTGATCTGGGGGTCCCCAAGAAATTTCCTTAATCTGCAAGGATTTCTTCCCACTTCCTGTTTGGCTATGGGACAGGAAGTGAAGGTAAATCTCTGCAATAGGACACGGATGGCAAAAAAAAAATATGACAGAGGTTATTAACTTTGCTCTATCCAAAATGGAAAAAAAAACGGAATTTTTGTAAAATCTTACCTGTAAAATTCCTTTCTCTGAGTCCTCCGACAGTCGCCGCCCACTTCATATTCATCACCAATGGGGTTATGTCCTTTATTCTGTAGGAGTAGCTAGGCAATAGAATATGTTAGTACAAAGACTTTTAACATATCCCACCCCCAGGGGGTGGTCCCCTCAGTACATAACCCTCCACTTCCTGTATCCAACTCAGTTTCAGTGGAATAGCAGTAGAGAGTACATCAAAACCCCAAAAGAGGGGCGGGGGCGGCGACTGTCGGAGGACTCAGAGAAAGGAATTTTACAGGTAAGATTTTACAAAAATTCCGTTTTCTCTTACGTCCTCCGACAGTCGCCGCCCACTTCATATTCATCACCAATGGGGATGTCCCAAAGCAGTGTAAATATGAGGGGTGGGAAGAACTCAGCCGCGCCCAAGGCAACGCCGTCTCCCCATCAGAGAAAGGAACCTTACCAAAGGAAGGAAACCAGTTGGGCATAAGAACAAAACACTCGCTCAACAGGAGCAAGAAAACCCAGGGAAAAAACAAAAATCCCAAAAAGCCAAAGAACCCGTAACAAGGGCTCTAGGAAACTGCCGCACTAAGAACCTTGCGGCCAAAGGGAGCATCAGCCGATGCCTGAACATCTACTCTGTAGAATATCGTGAAAGTGTGTACAGTCGACAAGTCGCCGCCTCACACACCTGGGCCACAGAGGCCCCATGACGACAGGCCCAAGACGTACTCAGAGATCTGGTAGAGTGCGCCTTCACAGGTACAGGGGGAACTTTCCCCCTCAAAGCATAGGCCTGATCAATGGTCCGTCAGATCCATTTGGCGATTGTAGAAGCCGACGCCGCCATGCCCTTCCGAGGACCTCCCGGAAGGACAAACAAGGCATCCGACTTGCGAGAAGACTCAGTCGATTTGAGATAGACTCTAATCGCCCGGACAACATCCAAGGAGTGAAGCAACACCTCCGTCGGAAGCTTTGGCTTCGCGCAAAGCGAAGGTTTGACAATGTCCACATTGAGATGAAAGTCCGAAACCCTTTTTGGAAGAAAAGAAGGGTTAGGTCGCAAGACCACCTTGTCCAAATGCACAACCAGACACGGAGACTTGCAGGACAAGGCTGCCAGCCCCGACACTCGACGAGTCGAGGTGATAGCCACCAAAAAGGCGACCTTCTTGGATAACAAAGACAGCGAGATCTCCCTGAACCTTTCAAAAGGAGCACGCTGCAATACTGATAGAACTAGATTCAAGTCCCAAGGGGGAAGAGGGTCCCTCCTAGGAGGGATCAGATGACGTACCCCCCGCACAAAAGTGCCAACCAAAGAATCAGATGCCACAGGCCGTTGAAAAAGAACGGCCAAAGCAGACACCTGACCCTTGATCGTGGCCAGCGCCAGACGCTGGTCAACACCCGTCTGAAGGAAGGGCAACACCCTAGACACCGAATAAGTGTCAGGAGAGAAACCCCTGGATTCGCACCAGGCAAAATACGCCTTCCAAGTACGGTAATAAACCTTCCCCGAGGAAGATTTCCTCGCATTTATTAAGGTGTGAATGAACTCAGGGGAAAGACCCCTGTTCTTCAGGACCTCGGATTTAACAGCCAGGCCGTCAAGACCAGCGACTGTAAAGCAGGATGGAAGATCGGTCCGTGCGACAGAAGATCTTCTCGAAGAGGCAGACGCCACGGGGCGTCGATTGCCAGATATACGAGGCCTGCGTACCAGGACCGGCGAGGCCAGTCCGGTGCCACAAGAATCACCGTGGTCGGTTCCGCGAAGGAACCTGGACAGCAATTGAATCGGTGGGAACGCATACATCAGTTGGTGCTGATGCCACGGGGCAACCAACGCGTCTGCCCGAGGATCGCGCGTCCTTGCCATGAACCGTGGCACTTTGTTGTTCAGACGAGACGCGAACAGGTCTACCTCCGGAAGACCCCACCTCGCGCACAACATCTGGAAGACAGCCGGGTGAAGGGACCATTCCCCCTGGTCCAGGGTCTGGCGGCTCAGATAATCCGCCTGCCAAACTTCCTCCCCCGGAATGTGAACTGCCGATATTGCCGGGACATGCGTCTCGGCCCAAGACAGAATCGCGGCCACGTCTCGAGCCGCCCGGGCACTCCTGGTGCCCCCTTGGTGAATGATGTAAGCCACCGCCGTGGCATTGTCCTTCTGCACCCGAACCGGGTAGCCGTGAAGATTGTCCGTCCAACGACGAAGACAGAGGAGTATCGCTCGCAGTTCCAGAACGTTGATCGGAAGGGAGGATTCCTCCGTCGACCAAACACCCTGGGCGGACAGAACGCCCAGAACACCACCCCAGCCCGACAGGCTGGCGTCCGTGGTGATCACCGTCCACGAAAGGGGGCGAAAAGACTCGCCCCCCGATACAGAGGGGGATTGAAGCCACCACAGAAGAGCCCTTCTGGTCCGAGAACTCAATGACATCTGGAGATCCAGAGACTGCGGACGCCCATCCCACTTGGACAATATCTCCGCTTGGAGATCCCGTGTGTGAAACTGGGCGAAGGGAATCGCCTCGAAAGCCGAGACCATCAATCCCAGACACCGCATGCACGTCCTAATGGACGAAGATGGAACGTCCCTGAGGGACCTGACTGCCTCCTGAAGAGCTGCGAGTTTTTCTTCCGGCAGGAAGACCTTCGCCTGGACAGAGTCCAGAATCATACCCAGGTAAGAAAACCGAACCGATGGGCACAATGTCGACTTTGGAAAATTGATCGTCCAACCAAACTCCTGCAGAGTCTGCAACGTGACGGACAGATCCTTCTCCAGACTCTGGCTGGTCGCAGACCGAACCAGAATATCGTCCAGATACCCAGAACCGAAATGCCCTGGGCCCTCAACAAGGCCAGAACCGGTGCCAGCACTTTGGTGAACACCCTCGGAGCCGAGGCGAGACCAAAAGGCAACGCCACAAATTGGTAATGATCTTCCGCTATGGCAAATCGAAGGTACCTCTGGTGACCCTCGAAAATCGGGATGTGAAGATACGCATCCTTCAATTCGATGGAAGCCATGAACTCCCCCGGAACCAGGGCAGCCACCACCGACCGCAGGGATGCCATGCAGAACTTGCGCACCCGCACAAAGCGGTTCAGCGCCTTCAAGTCCAGAATCGGACGCACCTAGCCCTCCTTCCTGGGCACGGTGAGCAGATTGGAATAGAACCCTCGAAATCTGTCCCGATGAGGCACCAGGACCACCACTCCCTGAGCCCTCAGGTCCTGCACCGCTAGATGCAGGACCCGCAAACGCTCCGGGGATAAGAGAAGACTTGAGGGAAAAAATCTGCTCTCCGGCCGAGAGAGAAACTCGATCTAGCAGCCAGATCGAACGATTTCCTGTGAATTGGGTGAGGGCGCCCCTTCAGGCCGCACTGTTGTGGGCCGCAGAACCGGATTGGCCGGACTTATGCTTACCTGCCCACGGCTTCTTGCGGGAGCCTTGACCCTTGGACGGCTTGCCCCAAAGTGTGACCGAAAGGCACGAAAGGCCCCCCGAGGGGGCCGAAAGAAAGCATTCTTTTTTCCAGGAGCCGTCTCAGTCTTGTGGGATTGAGGTAAGAGCGTGCTCTTACCCCCCGTGACCCCTTTAATTAGGGCATCCAGGGATTCGCCAAAAAGGCGAGATCCATCAAAAGGCAGATTGGCCAAGGTCTTACGTGAAGATTGATCCACAGACCAACACTTCAACCAAACCAGGCGGCGAGACAACACCGCCACACTGTGTACACGTGCAGCCAACGGAACCATATCCAGGTCCGCATCACACAAATACATGACACCCTGGTGGATTTGATCCACCATATCCAAAGTCGCCTGGGGGGCAGAATCAGCCACCAGGACACGCCTAAGCACCTGCGTCCAGCTCGCGACCGCCTGGGCCGCCATAAGTGAAGCAATTAAAGCTTTTAACATAGAACCCATAATAGAATAGGTACGACGGGCAAGGGACTCCATCCTCTTGTCCGTGGCATCCCGGAACACCGGGGTGTCTTCAGCAGGAATCGCAGTGGACTTGTTCAAAACTGCTAACGCATGGTCCACCGGAGGTGGGACACACCAACGCCCATCAGTAGCGGGCGTAAAAGGATAGCGCAGCTTAAACCTACTTGGTACAGCAAAAGGTTTGCGTATATTACGCCATTGTTCTTTCACAGCGCGCTGAAAATCATCAGTGCATGGAAACATCTGCGATGATTTGCGCCTTTTCTGCGTCCCATAAGCCGCCAAGGCAGCTGGAGGACATGTTTCCTCCTCCCAACGCAGAGTTTGCTTGATAGGAGCAACCAATTCATCCATGAGTGCAAGCTCTTCAGACGAGCCAGGGGGAGAATTATCAACCCCCTCTACCTCAGCCTCCATTTCTGACCCTATAAGGTCCAGGGAGGAACGAGACCCCGATAAGGAGATCTCTGCCACAGCAGCCCCAGTACCATCACCCTCTGAAACAGAGGAAATTGAAAACTCTGGGCCTTTTAGAGGATTGAGCAACCACCAGCATTTGCACCTGAGTCGCAAGGCTAGCCACAATCGCAGCCAAATCCCCCCCCGGGGGGGGGAAACCGCAGTCCCCTGGCTTCCCACTAAATTGGCAGGAAACTAGTATTCCTGAGAAACCATGCCCTTGTAGCAGCAAAAATAAAAGGGTGACCGCCCCTTTAAGAGAGCGCTGCGATCGTAGCCCACTCACACTAGGCATCCCACACAAGGGACCCCCACAGGGACAAGTATACCAAGGCAGGATACAGGGAATAAAAAGAAAAGAACCTGGAGAGATCGGTGCTGCTGCTGCTGCCTGCGGTGCTCCTGAAGGAAAGGAAATGCTGATATGCAGGGCGCTCTATGAAAGCCTATGGAGGCTACAAGAAAATGGCCGCCATGCATGTGTACCATGCGGCCGGAGCGAGCACAGCCAAAATGGCGCCTTTTGGCGCCGAAACCGCCGCTCCCTCACCTCATGAAGGTGAAATGAAAATACACCATAAGTCATGAATAACATGGTGGACCGCCGCAGCGGCGCTGTAATGTGCCCCAAGCATGATAGCATCAAGCCCCACAGCACACAGCCGTTCACACAGTCAGACTGACACAGAGTGCAGCACAGCCCCCCCACCATGCAGCCCACAGCATGCAGTGTGAGAGATAGGGAAACATCAATAGTGTGAACACAGGGCAAGGTAACACAGTCCCAGACTGACACCCCCCAGACAGACAGGTCCCCACATAGATACACTTACCTCTTACATGGCGTGGGGGACCCGCACAGGCGAACAAGCCGCTGCACATGAGACAGGGAGAGTCGCATCCAGGACGCAGCAGAAGGTGGGTTGAGAAACCGCACAGCGTCCAGTGAGGTAGCCACCTCACCCTAGCATCCCTGCACGGAACAGGGATGGGTCGTTCAGAAAACTCAGGAGCGGTACCTGACTGAACGCTCGATGGCGGGCTGAGAAGCCACTGACCCACAGCCTGCTACCAGGGGGGTCAGCCCGAGACGCAGCCCGCATGATCCTCTTCTTCCGAAGAACTAACTAACGCTGGTAAAATAACAGCTAACAAGAAAGAGAGAAAAAACTGAAATAAAATCCAAAGAAAGGAAAGAGAGCTGAGACAAGGTGCCCCAGCACAGAAACTTCCAGCTACTCCTGACAGCTAGACAAATGAAACTGAGTTGGATACAGGAAGTGGAGGGTTATGTACTGAGGGGACCACCCCCTGGGGGTGGGATATGTTAAAAGTCTTTGTACTAACATATTCTATTGCCTAGCTACTCCTACGGAATAAAGGACATAACCCCATTGGTGATGAATATGAAGTGGGCGGCGACTGTCGGAGGACGTAAGAGAAAAAAGGTTTTCCCTATAGTTGTACTTTAAGATTCAGGACACAACTATCCAGTGCCTGTAAACCCAATCAATGTTTGAAGATGCTTGTACCTCCAACTCTACCCCTATATGAGAGAGCTGCCACAACAGACTACGAAGTTCTAAAATCGGAGCTGAAATATTACTAGAAACTTCTGCATGATAGAAAAGACTATCATGTTATAGAGAGCTGTATGTTACAACATTATTAGGACTACAAATTACAATATTAAGTAAAAAGACATGAAATGAGACACTGTTCTATTCAATAAAATGAAATGAGAGAAGCCTCTAGTATTAGAGACTGCTTATGTTATGAGAGTGATAGACTCCTCACACAAGGTGGTCAGAGACTGTTTTCATATTCTATAAGACGATGAGAGACTCTGTCCACTTTTACTGCAGCAGATTGGCTCTGTTAAGAGGGGGAGCCAAATCTGTGGGTCCGGCGGACATGATGTCCACCAGGCACCCGAGATCACTTCCCATGGAGAGAGAACAGTGGTCTGCCGATGTAAACAAGGCAGACCGCTGTTCTGTCAGTGATGAACACAGGGATCCTATGTTCCTCCTATTCAGGAATACAGGTCTCTGTGTTCATCCAGTGGGTAGTTTCGCCACACAGTTAGAAAGCATCCCCTACGTACACATTAAACCCTTTGATCACCCCTGGTGTTAACCCCTTCCCTGCCAGTGTCATTAGTACAGTAACGGTGCATATTTTTAGTAACCAATCAGCTTCCAGGTTTGTTTGCCAAAGCTTCATTGAACAAGCTTGGAAGCTGATTGGCTACTATGACCAGCTGCACCAGATTCTGGGCACACCAGTTTTAGTAAATCTCCCCCACATTGTCAAGTGACAGTGTTACATGGATGTTGATATTGTTCTGCCCTCTTTGACTGTGAAAACAGAAATATAATTCGCACAAAACAAAAATCATCAACAGAACAATTATTAATAAGAAAATGTATGGTGCCTAGAACAGAGGAAAACATTTATAAAGGGGTATTGCCTTTACCTTGGGGAAGATATACTAAAATGGCTGCATTCACAATCTGGTGCAGCTGTGCATTGTAGCCAATCAGCTTCTAGCGTAATCTTGTTCAGTTTAAGTGGTTGTAAAGGCTAAGCCCAATTTCACACTAGATGAGGTGTGAATTAGCTGCGGATATGGCACCGCATCTAAATGGAAACCTCCATGTGAACCGATTGTGGAATGTATGTTAAGTTAACGACACCCCGCAATAGGTTTGTAAAACGCAGCGCGATTTGCAGAATCAGATTGCATAGGTGTGAATACCCATACATTTTGATTCTGGTACAGACAAAGAAAAAAAACAGTCTGGACCAGTCTGGTGCGAATGCGGTGCGATTTGAGCCATACAAATCCATGGCTCAAATCACACCCCAGAGACACTGCATGTAATTCGCACTGGAATGTGCTGCGATTCCTGTGCAAATTACATGCAGTGTCTCGCACTGCAGCAGTGTAAACTGTTGCTCAAGGTTTTTTTTTACCTTCCAGCATTTTATGCAGGAAGGTAAAAAACCTTCTCTGTGCAGCAGCCCCCTAATAAAGGCCCATCTCGCTCCAGCGATGTGCAGGATAGCCTTGGCTCTCTGGGGACTCTCACTCTTAACTGGCTGAAGCAGCAGCGAGAGCCATTGGCTCCCACTGCTGTTTATCACAGCCAGTGAGCCTATGAAGAGAAAGAGGGGGCGGGGCCAAGCTGTAGGGGCATTCGACAGGAGGGAGGGGCCTGGAGAGCCGCCGGGGGACCCAAGAAGAAGAGGATACAGGCTGCTCTGTGCTAAACCATTACAAAGATCAGGTAAGTATAATGTGTGTTGTTATTTAAAAAAGTAAATAAGACTTTACTATCATTCAGGCTCAGACAATAAAACATGGAAGCTGATTGGTTTCTATGCAAAGTTACACTAGATTTTGCACTCTCCAGTGTTAGTAAATATTTCCCCTTGTCTAATGTGGCATATTATCCAGTACACTAGCAACTTATCTGCCTTTTGATAGAGATTGCTCTATGCCTGGTGTTCCTATATTTTCCATTGGAAACAAAACTTACCTCATAACTCTTGTTCTGATCTATCTGTAGAGTCAGAGATTCATTGAGAGGTAGTAGCAGGGCTGGTGAGTGATGGAGTGGTGGAAGTCTAGCTGCAGTCATGTCATCCAGATGTTTCCTGTCCTTAGCTTTTCTCTCTTCCGCAGACAGCCTAAGTGCCCTCTCTCCTGGTGACTGATTGGGGGATGAGGAATTGGAGTCGGACGACAACCTAAAAATAAATATAATAATTGCTTGGCTGACTAATATGCTTAATGGCTTTCTGTGAAAGATGAAAATATCACTAATTAAAATCTATGAGCTTTAATAAATATAGATCAGGCAGCTCAATGTGCTCATTAAAAACGAACTGGTTTTCTGAAACAAAAATCCACTCTGATAAATGAGGCCCACCATCCTAGAAGAACGTAGAGCAGCAGCTACTTGGTGCCGCTTCACAAATAACTTCTTGTTCAAAGTTCCAAAGCCTTAAAGCTGACCTGTCAGACACTTTACAGGTCTGCAAAAAATAAAATTCCTAAAACACAAAAAAATAAAAAAAATAAATAAAAAAGGCCTTTCAGCTCCAGTCAAAGGACATAGGGAGAGTCAGCAAAGGTTGGCCTAAATCGAATCTTCTAGGAGAATTATGTCATCTGCTGCAGACTGGAGAAAGCATTTCTTTACACTGCCCTCCTCCAGCGATTGTTCTGTTCCCTGCACACAAATGCTGTAAACTACGTTCACTTAATTTTTTTTGTAACCTGAAGTTTGCCTTCTTAAACGTCAGTCCAACCTATATGGATCTTTCAATATTCAATGACATTTAGTGCCGGTTTCCGCTAGTGCGACTTGCTGTGCGACTTGACACATGTCAAGTCGCACAGCAAGTCAAAAGCCATTGCTTTCAATTCGGCCCGTTTCCACTGCCGCGACTTCAGTTGCGGCGACTTCAAAAGTAGTTCGTGCACTACTTTTGAGCCAGCTTCAGTGCGACTTCCCTCTATAATGAGGGACAAGTCGCACTGAAAGCCGCAGTTTACTTTCACTATGAGCCGCAGTTTACTTTCACTATGAAGTCGCGCTAGAAGTAGCACGACTTCGTAGCTGCGGCAGTGGAAACGGAGCCTTAAACCACATTCTTTTATATCTTTTAGGTACATCTCTAAACCTAGTCCCCCCCACTGCATCCAACGGTCACAATATTAGAAGACCAAAAAGCTTGCTTACACCAGCAGCAATGCAGTCATAATGAAAGAAAATGTGAATTGCCTTATGTCCTATGGCAGCAATTCACATAACCATGCCTCGTTACTGGGCAGTGAAAACAAAGTAGGCCAAGCACACATCGCATTTCAATGCACTGCAGTGCACTGGAATCACCTCACCTCCATTCCACCATCCCAAGTGCATTACTTCTGCTTTACCATCCGATTGGCTACTGCAGAGGAGGGCATGCAAGCCGTCATATTACAAGGATGCAGTAATTGTGCCATGTGTGAAAACTGACAGGTCACATAACTACAAGCCAAAATTTTGCATTTTTTTTTTCAGTGGTGTGCTGGAACAGACTTCTGTTTTTATGTCTGCATGCAGCATAACCAGATCACATGCAGAGGTACAGGGCTACCGGTAGATGCTTCAGCTACATTAACACAGGCAATTCAGACTAAATTGTGTCTTTACAACTTTTGTCTGAGGCCACATTAACATTAAACTGTCTTTTTACATTAAGTCAATTATATTAGCAACAGGAATTTCACACAATTTGAAGTGATTAGATTTTTAATTTAGGTTTGATTTTTACATTTTAAGCTACTCGCCTTAACCTGACACAACCTGACAGCATTTTGACCTCAGGTCCCATAAAAACACAGCACATAACAATTTGCTTTGATGGAAGATGTGCAATTGTACAGTATATCAAACATTATGCAGTAAAAATGAATTTACCATTTAGAGGGCATCCCAATTTCTAAAGCCTGGTACACAATGCTAGGTTTTATTGTTAAACCTAGCGGGCTGAATGGAAAAAAAACTGACAGTCCAGGTTGGAGCCACTGTACTAACTATCCGACACGTTAGTACATCAATCTCCCCTACTGTTCTATTGTGTGCTGACAAGGAGACACCGGGACGCCCCCCCCCCCCTCCCTCCCCCTATTCCCACCAGAACACTCCAGTCAACTCTCTCAGCCACTGGTTGAGATCGCTGATAGGGAGCTGATCGGCAGACCTTTTTCGGTCATACCCCTTCGACAGAAGCCGGCTTCTGTCGGACCAGTTGCAGTACACATAGGCCGAATGTCGGCTGGTTTCTATTCGGTCCGTGTGTACGGGGCTTAAGGCTATAAAGGGATTATAGTGTTTAAAGAGTAACTTCACTTTTGTTAAGAAAAAACTATCCCCCCTGGGTGATCGGTGTACATTGTAAGGATTTTAACGAACTTTGTTGCAGAGTCCTACCTTTTTATGCTGTGAAGCAATAAGTGGTTGTTGTGTGCAGAGTGAATCTGAATGGGAGGTCTCTCTCTCTCCTCACTGGCTCACACAGCTCCTGCTGCTGTCAATCACAGTCATTGAGCCAATGAGGAGAGAGCAGGAGGTGGGGCCCATGAACACACAGAGCGCGGCTTGGAAGTGAGAATGCTCGAGTGCCCCCATAGCAGGAGGCTTACAATTGAGGGCACTCCGGGGGGGTGGGAGAGTAGCCAGGACCACCAATGGGGGACCCAAAAGAAGAGGATCGGGGCTGCACTGTACAAAACCATTACCCAGAGCAGGTAAGGTAAAATGTTTAGTAAAAGAAATAGTGCATATAACACCAATGCAGTTGCGCACAGGTTAAAATTAGGTGATTGGAGATATAAATAAATAGATGTATATATGGCAGTTAAAAATTCTTAGTGAAATAAATATATGTGAAATGGATATAAATCAATAGGAAATATTGAATATATCAGAATATATAATATGGAGCAAATATGTTAAATATCCATGTGCAAGAAACAACAAATGTGTTGTGTGGCCCGTCTAAAAGCAAAGCTTTAAACTGTTGTGAAAGGGAGGGAGACTGCACTCAAACAAAAGCAAATCCAATCAGTGTGAATATTAAAGTCTGTGTTAAAAAACAAATCCCTTGTGCCGAATTTCTGAAAGTGAGTATGATGGGTTTTCTTATCTCCAAAGACACTGCTCATTTGTGTTTGTGGGTTAGTGCTCTCCTCCACCGACTCCACATGCACAGCCCACTTAGCAGATATACCTTGAAATATATAGATAGAAGTATAGGTCCCCACAGGAGTCCACTCGATGACAGGCATACACCAGGACCGGGTTACATGCAGAGGAAAGATGAAGAGGCTTATAGTGTAGTATGTTTGTTTATATATATATATATATATATATATTAAATATAGCGACTTACAGTACAAAAAACGAGAGCCAGCAGGAGAAATCACAATAGGAGGTCCGGAACGACCTTCCGCGTTCCAAATACCAGAAGTAACGTAGCGGCATACTCTAGACTCAACGCGTTTCGTCAGCAAACGTCTGATGTCATCAGGAGTCACAATCAAACATTTGCTGACGAAACGTGATCGAGTCTAGAGTACGCCGCTACATCACTTCCGGTATTTGAAATGCGGAATGGCGTTCTGGACCTCCTATTGTGGTTTCTCCTGCTGGCTCTCGTTTTTTGAACTGCAAGTCGCTATATTTTATAATAAATGGATATATAGCATACTACACTATAAGCCTCTTCATCTTTCCTCTGCATGTAACCCGGTCCTGGTGTACGCCTGTCATCGAGTGGACCGCTGTGGGGACCTATACTTATATCGATATATTTCAAGGTATATCTGGTAAGTGGGCTGTGCATGTGGTGTGAGTGGAGGAGAGCACTAACCCACAAACACGAATGAGCAGTGTCTTTGGAGATAAGAAAACCCATCATACTCACTTTCAGAAATTTGGCACAAGAGATTTGTTTTTTAACACAGACTTTATTATTCACATTGATTGGATTTGTTATTGTTTGAGTGCGGTCTCCCTCCCTTTCACAAAAGGTAAAATGTTTGTTATTCTTTCCTTTAGAATCACTTTAATCAGTCTTGCAGTGTTCTAGTGAGGAAAGTTGCAGTGTTAGCATCCCTTTAGATTAACCCTTTGGGGGTATTCCACCAAAATTAATTTTATGATGCAGACTAGGTCTACAATCTGTCTTGTATCTTACTGCAAACTTCTGGGAAAACGAGTGAGCAAATCACCCAAGCAGGAATTTACATTTCTGAGGGTGTTCTGTACACAAACTGCATACAGAAGGCCTCAAGATTGCCACATTGCATTTTACAGAAAATTACATATATTTTTTTTCTCCCCCAACAAAAGTGGCTTAAAAAATATATATATATATTTGTTGGAATCTACTAGAATATGGAAAGATTTTAGCATGCTTGTGAATCTTTTTTTGTACTTGTAACTCTTTAGACACATCATATGCATATCCTCCACAGTCATAGGATTCAATTATAAAGCAGCATTTCAGTATTATACCTGTTTGTTTTGAACTTTTCCTTTCGATTAACTGGGCTCTTCGCCCTCTTCTCTATAACTTCCAGGAAATGGGACGGCGTTGTAAAGGGGTTTGAAGGGTTTTTTGGTTGGTTAGATGAACCATCCCTTCCCCTCTCAGCACTACCATTAATACTGATCATCTTCAGGCTATCTGCCAATTCATTAGCTGTACTAGCATCATTTTTAGCAGTCTTTTGATTCTTATCCTGCTGCATTGGGAGGCTACCTGCATCTACAATAGTTCTAAGGCTCATTTCAGACACAGGATCTGCTGTAAAAGGAGAGACAGTTGTATCCACATTATATCGGTCGTCTTCATGTAATGTATTCTTTGATAATGAAGGGCTACTTGGGTCTTTATAAAACCGATTCTCTGTCTTGGATGAATTTTCCACTGACAATGATGCATTCTCTGTATTTATATTGGTTTTACATTCTGCTTCAGATGGAGTAGCCACTGTACCTTTATTAGGTACATTAGCAGTACTGTTTGAGATTTTATTTTGCAGAGTCTCATCTGGTAATGCCAATGTCTTTTTATCCATTGGCCAGGCTGTTTGGGCTCTCTCTTTTATTTCAATCTGCTTTTCTTCAAATTCCAATTTCAATTTTGAAAGCAAGTCCGATGTCTTTTGTAATCTTTTGTTCTCTATAATGGCAGCTCTCACTTTTTCTGTGTAATCCAGAATTTTCTTTCCTCGGTCTGGCAACCGGGCAATAAAGTTCCTGAAAAAAGAAAATTTAAATACTTTACAAACACAAAATTTGCTGCAATGAAGGTTTCTAGCGGTTTCATACCATATTTGCTACAGTCTTCCTATATCTGTTCAGTTTCCCACTTTTGCAAATCTACTTTTATGGCCGGAATACACGATTAGAATATCGCCCGATCATTCGACCACCGACTATATGAAAAAGTGTTCGTTGGTCGAAAACGTTGCCACCATACACAGGCCGAAAATCGCCCGACCGTTATCCGCCGACCATCGAAATAGTGTTCAGCGTGATGATGTTCTACAGATTTCAAATGAAGGACCTTAACACCAACGTATAGAATATCGTTAATTTGCAAACGAGACGACAGAATTTTTCGCTTTTTTCAAATGGTATTTTTCGTTCACAATATCGATATCGGTCATTGATGGCTGGGCATTAACGAGTAGAATATCGGCCGATCGTTCGCTGAACGGAAATTTTCAGCCGATTTTCTTATCGTGTATTCCGGCCATTACTAAATAGTTACCTTTTGCATTGTTTTCGAATGCAGACTTTTTGGGGTTTTTTTCTCATTAGATATTCAACAGGAACATTTTTCTTCTGATATTTTGTTTTCAAGCAACTAAAAGGGTACAGTCCATCCGGAAAGTATTCACTTTACTTCGCTTTACTTTTAATTCGCTTTACTTTTTCCACATTTTGTTATCTTACAGCCTTATTCCAAAATGGATTGAATTCATTTTTTTTCCTTCAAACTTCTACAAATACCCCATAATGATAAAGTGAAAAGAAATGTATTTGAAATCTTTGCAAATTTATTAAAAAAAAAAAAAAATCCCATGTACATAAGTATTCACAGCCTTTGCTCAATACTCTGTTGAAGCCCCTTTGGCACCAATTACAGCCTCAAGTCTTTTTGAGTATGATATTACGAGCTTGGCACATTTATTTTTGGGCAGTTTCTCCAATTTTTTTTTTTTTTTTTGCAGGACCATGTAGGTCTGCCCATTTCCTGAAATCTCAGCCTGTCGTTTTGACACAGGCTGGGCTCACAGTACTCCAGGACTAAGTGGCACTCAATCAGAAAGCCTGTCCCTGCACTCACCTAAAGGAGTTAGAGGACTGTAGCAGAAAAGCTATGTATATGGGTGGTGGCAGGACTGTTTCCACCAGTGCCCTGCCCACTGCTACATAGTCTTTGCTCATAAATATAAAACACAAACACCTCCAAATACCCATACTAGCAATAGAATTTGTACAAAGAAATTAACACTGAAACGGTTTAAAAAAAAAAAAAAAAAACACAAACAGCTGGTACAACAACAATTCACTGGTAAAATGTACTTTACGTGTTACTAAACCCAGGAGCTTGCATTCACTATATCTGGTCTCCCACAGTACACAGAACATGGAAATGCAAATATTTTAGTAACTATAAATACCTATTCTCATCAGAAGTATATAGCAGTCTTATGACTTCTATCAGTGTCTGGTTAAAGCTTTTCAAAGTCACATAGATGGGAACAGGTGCCATTGAAACCAATAGGCTGTGACTTGTCATGTGACTGTGTGTCCAAAGTCGCATGATAAGTCACACTAGTGGAAATGGAGCTTTAATCTACGTTTCCACTATTGCGATTTAGAGTGCGACTGATACAACTTTACACTCTCTGGACCAAAGTCGCATCAAAAGTTGCATCAAAGTAGTGCAGGTACCTTTTCAAAGTCGCATAGATGGGAACGGGTGCCATTGAAATCAATGGGCTGTGACTTGTCATGCGACTTTGTGTGTCCAAAGTCATGCGACACACAAAGTCGCAAGACAAGTCGCATTGCTGGAAACGTAGGCTTAGTGTGGTTGCCTGTACTATGACCATTGTAGACTATGAGCTGAACTCCAGAGCACTTCCAGCTACACTGACCCCCCCCCCCCCCCGTGTCCTGTGTGAATTATCTCTTAATTTTCTCACGAACTAGGATGTACAATGCATTCTTACTTATGAGAGAATGCTGGGCGGGAACCTACAATCAGCTCCTCCCATTCTGTATGCGCACACTGGCTAGTGGCTACACAGGAACAGCATCCCTCCCTGATATGATGTCACTGGCTTTCAGTGACCACACCCACTTGCTGCTCTTGGACTCAGCAGGAAGAGGAATTGAGGTCATGTGACAGCACTGAATACTGCAAAATAAAAGGTAGAAAAAAAAAAGGAATTTTTTAATTTTGACACATAAGGCTAAACTCCGCTCACATTAATGATTGCAGGGGAGAATTTAGGGTATTAGGCTGTACTTCGGCTTTAACGTCTTTCTTATTCTCCAAACACAATCCATACACATCCACCACTAAATGGCCCTGTAAAGTGTTTTTCATTAAATTGTTTCTTACTGTGTATTTCTACCTACTTGTATCATCCTCCATGAGCTCCCAAACCTCTCCTCTCCTCACTTCAGCTTTTGTGGAATAGAGCCGTGCACATTAGTGGTGGTCCTGTACACAGTTCTTTGCACACTACACATCCCATAGTCCATCTTGGGAGTAAAGGCCCGTACACACGTACCGATCGTCGGCATACAAACGTCGGTGGACGAAGGATCTGCCGATTGTACGCGTGTTAGTATGGTGCCTCCGACAGATGTCTGCGCACAATCCGCGGACAAAAGTCTTTCTTGCAAACATGAAAATATTTGTATGCCGACACCAGAACGGACGATTGTTCGCCTGTCAGTACGCAATTCTGCCGACACACAGCTACAAATCCCAACACGCATGATCAAACCAAATGAGTTCCCGGAAGAATTTTCTCTAGTAAACTCAACATTTTATTCAGAAAGAACTTTCGGCTCGCGGAAGTCCAAGAAATAGGTGAAATGCGGAGCACATGCTCATCTTGATAAATGTGAGAAGAAGGAAGATGCTGCTCATAATGCCATACTTTTCTAATAAAAAGGCATGTGTTCTGTTATGATGAAGATAATGTTTGTCTATTCTATCTGTTCTATCAAATTTTAGAATTAAATAATTTGAACTCTTCACCATTATTTTTGTATTTTCACACCAAAGATCTTACTATTGATATGACCCTTTATTCTTGTATGAATTAATGTCTAAAACATATTTTTCAGGTTATGCACAATATTAAACATGTTAACAAATTCAGATAGGCCATTTTTTATTTTCAATTTTCTTTATTTTTTGGATCTCAGCAAAAAAAAAACAAAGCAAACATCAATACTTTCCGTATAATAAACTAAACATAAAAAAGGTCCATTTGGACAAAATTAAACTAGAAACTGGCAAACAGGGGTAAAATAAATAATAGGGGGTTACACAAATTAAAGTTGGTGATAGCTATAATCAGGTTGCCATGAGGGCAGGTTTGGATCCTGCTGGCCATATTGCCACTGGCCATGTGGCATTTGGCGAGGTGGTGGGTGTTGTGGAGGTGGAGGTGGAGGTGGAGGTGGAGGGCACGGGTGCTCCTGGCATGCATGGCTGTGCTCATTAAGTATGCCGTTTTCAGCGTTTTGCAGCACATCCAGAATAATTTTTCTGGCATACTGACACTGCCTGAGGTCCACCTTATCCAGGATTTTGGCAGTCATATTCCCGAAGGACTCATTGGCCTCCGGTTTCCGACGTAGGGCTATGGTGGCCTCCTGTATGAATTCATCTGTGATGTCGTCTATGTGTTTCCTCTTTTGCCTCCGTTTGGCAGGAGGAGGTGGTGGTGGAAAGAGTTCCGCAGGCTCCTCAGGCTCCACAGGCTCCCCAGGCTCCTGGCTGCAACCTGGCTCCTCCTCAGTGACACTTCCCTGTTGATGAAATGAACAATTGATTAGAATGTTATAGTGTATATAAAAAGTCATGTTTGTTATATTATTGTGAACAAATAGCAGACTTTACATACAGTGGCATATCTAGGGTCTCCAGTGCCCTTGTTGAGGAGCTGTATTTGGCAACAACCCCCCCCCCCCCCCCCAAGATCAATGGAAAACTGTAACCCACCCCCCCAAAAAAAAATTAAAGGGCATTAAAAGTTTCTAATTTGCCCCTTGTTTGCCCAGTGTAGAGCTCTCTAGTGGGCAATCATTGTCTCAGGTGTGAAAAAGAAAGAGAGGGTTGAGAGATAGAGAGAGGGAGAGAAAGAGGGGGTGTGAGAGAGAGAGGAGGGGGTTGCAGAGAGAGAGGGGCCTGAACTTGCAGAGGGCTTGATGTAGGGCATTGAGGGTGAAGCAGTGCAGGGAAACATGAATAAGGAAGCCACCTGCCTTGCTGACCCAGAGTGAGAGACCAGAGACATGGAAGCAAGGATGGATGTATCATTTGCAGGAGCTGTTAGTTTTGTATTAAAAAAGGTTGAGCCAGAGGAATGCTGAGGCTACAGCAGTGTTTCTTAGGACCAGAGGTGTGCTGGGGATGCAGCAGTGTTTGTAAGACCGGAGGGGTGCTGGGGATGCAGTGAGAGGCAGTCTCAGTCTCCTGGTCTTTTGGCTCAGCTGCTCTCAATGTTTTACACCTGCATGAAGCAGCTCTCAATGTTTTACACCTGCATGAAGCAGCTCTCAATGTTTTACACCTGCATGAAGCAGCTCTCAATGTTTTACACCTGCATGAATCCGCCTGCAAACTGGGGGTTCTGGGGTGTGCAGGCTGAGTGGATTGTTAAAATAAACAATAAAACAATGCCAATGTTTTTGTGACCCACCCCCCTTGGCCTGCGCCCCTGGCGGTTGCCTGTCATGCCAACCCCTTGCTATGCCCGTTTACCTAAAGGGTCAATTATGGTTTAGCTTATAATTTTGTTACATGATTACATTTTAGCAGACAATATATTGTGAAATGCCATACCTGAGTAAAACTCTCCTCCAGGAAATCCTCATCCTGGCTTGGATCTACCGACACTGAGCCCTCTGCCGATGTAGAAGGCAGTGTAGAAATTGACGGCCTGGATTCCAAGGTGTCTGCCAGGAACCGCATGTTATCATAGTACCACAGCCGTGGTACATGTACATTCCGTGCCCCTGCTCCAGACTGGGTGGACTCCTCTATTTTTTTTAACTCCCGCCTGTAGGCAGTACGAATACTGTTTATTTTTTTGCGTATATACTCAAAATTTGCCCCAGGATAGACAGGCTTGTAGAAGGCCACCAAATGTTCCATGGCCTGTTTTCGGAGTTTTCGATTTTTATAATCCGCGGACTTCACTTGCCACAAACACGGCAGTTGCCTGAACTCATCAATAAAACTTATTAAAAAGTTGTGGGTGGTGAAATTGTCCACCATATTGCAGGACAGTATATGCCTGCAAGACACAAAACAACACAAAACATATTAAAATAGCATGTATTTTGGCACATAATAAAGATATTCCTAATAAAAGCTGTATAGGGCCCAAAACACACACTTTCTATTAAAAGAGTCGTACCTTTGTTTGTGGGGAAAAGTCGTGATTCGCCGCTCGATCGTGCTCCAACTCTCGATATGTCCGCTAGCGAATCGTCGGCCGAACGATCTGGCGTCCTTTAAATACAGCGCAGGCGTCAACTCCTCCTCCAGTGGCGGGCTTGTGCAGGGGTGTGTACGTGCCGAAGATCAGGCCTACATGCGACACTCACACCTGAGGCAGTGGAATAATAATTGTTTAATTAGGAACCATGTCTCAACAATCTGGGAGCTCAATTAGTGGGGGCCGAAGTGATTGGGCCACCCGAAAATCAAGGGCTACACCCATGTCAAAGCCAGAAATGGTGGAGATGGTCTCCATTTTAGAAAAAATGGATTACGATGGAAAGTTGGCAAATTACGAGCGGCCCAATGCCAGGAAAGATGGCATCATGGACAAGGTGGTGGCCTGTTTGGTCAGAAAATTCGGTGTCGAGCGATCGAAAGATCAGATTAGGAAACGATGGTCTGACCTCAAACACCGTGAGCAGGATCAGCTTTCCCAAATCCATCGGATTTTGAAAAAAAGTAAGTTTTATTTTTTCTTTATTTTTTTAATCATGCAATATGTTTTTTATAATTTGGTGTATGTTGTATTAACATGTCTAGATTATAATGTCTATGTAAAAAGTTAGATTACTCATTTTAGTTGTCATGTCGTGATTTGATCGATCTATTGTTGATGTTTTAGTATATGACATTAAAAGTCAGGAAGCCATAGTGAAAAATATATGTATTGTGTTGCAACGAACGTTCTTTCCTGCACGAATCTTCTCAGCAAACATTCCTATTAATCACAGATTATTATTCAAACCTTTAAATAGGAGAAAAACGTAAACTCCGTGCCAAACAGTGGGAAAGGAGGAGGAGAGGTTTGGCAGCTCCATCTGCAGTGGAGGAAGAAGAGGAGGACATGGGCACAGAAGGTGGCACAGATTCCACTAAAGGTAATTGGTTCCTATGCACTGTCAAACATTAATGTACCATATTTTTCGTAGATAACCATGTACATGTCTTCATATTTGTTACTAAAAGAGCTATCAAGCAGGGCACCATGTCCTAACAAATGTACCTCTTGTGACTTTTATGATATGGCCAATGTTTTGTATTATGTAGATGAAGACATTATGCCGGAAATAATCCTGGTGGAGCCTACAAGTGACCAGACACCAGAGCAACAAGAAGGTTGGTAGTCACAGATTTTTGTGTAGTGGGATCATAGAAATATGTGTATTTGCAATGATTGTTTAACCTTATATTCTTGTATTCCCTTACAAATTTACATTGCAGATGTTGCATCATGCCAGGATGTGGCATCCCCAGCCAGGTCAGAAGCCCGATCTCCTGGCAACGTGCCAAGCAGCATGGAAGCCAGTTCAGAAACTGTGGAGGAACCAGGACCAAGTGTCCAAGAGCCAATTGTGTGCCCACGTAGGTTTTTTCAGAATGATTTTTATCAGTGTTATTTTTAGCCTCCAATTTACAACACTAGTTCCCTATGGGAGCCTCTTTATTTGAATGGAAGTCGCACCGTAAGTCGGATCAGGATGCTCTGACTTGCGGGGCCACTTGCGTTGTGAAGATTTTTGAGGGGGAACTACACCAAAAAATTGAAGAACCCACCGTGGGTGTCCCCCCAAGTTCACAACCAGGCCTTTTGTGTGTGGTATTGAGTTTGAGGGTATGCCCACAACAAAAAGACAGCGTGGGTTACCCCCAAAACCCCTACCAGACCCTTATACAAGCATGCAGCTTGTCAGGCCAGGAAAGAGAACGAGCAAGCGGACCAAACACCCCCTGGACCACAGCAGGACACATGCCCTCAACATGGGGGGGTTTTGTTGCTTTGGGCCAGGGGGCCTCTGCACCGCACACCCAAAAGCACCTTACTCCCATGTAGAGGAGGACAAGAGCCTCATCCCCACAACCCTGTCTGGTGGTTTTGGGGGGTCATGCGGCCAGGGGGTTCCTAGGACTTTGGAAGCAACCTTTAACAAAGGGTGGCCCCCAGATCCCAGACCCCAATCACTATGTGAATGGGTATGGGGTACATAGTACCCCTACACATTAACCACATAAATGGAAGTGTATGTGAATAACGACAGGAGACGTTTATGAAATGTTCTTAAAGATCTTCATCCGGTCTTCTCCACTCTGCTCTTTGGATCTTCTCCTCTCCAGTCTTCTGCTGTCCAATCTTCTGCTCTTATGTTGTCTGCTCTTTTGCCCTAGGCTCTTCTTCTTCCTCCTGTCCTCCTCCAATGCTGTTGCCGTGCATTCTGCCCGTCTCTGGTCTCTGCATCTTAATATATATACATTACAACCATGCCCTCACAATGACGTCATCATGCGTTCACACCCCTAATGAATATATAGTAAGCTCAGGAGACCGGCAGAATCATCAGCAACAGCATTGGAAGAGGTCAGGAGGAAGATGAAGAGCCTAGGGCAAAAGAGCATAAGAACAGGGTAGGTATTAACTCGAGAGGAATTTAAAGATTACCTGCACACCAAATGTTTCTATATTATGACCTCATGTAGGTGATTCACATTGACTCCGTTGTATTTTATTTTCCAGATCATGTATTACACACTTGCACATTGGCCAAATTGACCCGTGAGGCTCTTCAATGCTGCTCAGACCTCGAGCAAATAAAAGAGACTGCAACGGCATTGCAAGGAAAGATGCGTGATTTTGTGGACATGCTTGCCAAATTTTAAAAATAATTATTATAAAATTTTTTACAGTTTGTATTGGGATGTTCCCATTTTTATATAATATTTTAGGCCAGTTTTATGACACTCAGATGTTAAAGAGTGTACCCAAGTTTGGGAAAAGCACTTTCCAACACCCTAACCCTAACCCTAACCCTAACCCTAACCCTAACCCTAACCCTAACCCTGTGAATGTTTGATACTAAAACATTTTTACATTCAACAATGTGTGTTCAATTCTTTATTAGACTTTCGTTGGGGGGTCGAGGTCTAAAGCTGTGTAAAGAAGCACTAAATGTATGATGGCTGTCCTATTCACATATTTACATGTTAATGAAAGCATTTTGGACACTGCCATATGCAAGTTGCTGGAGGTGTCAATGAAATGTTAAAGATACCCCCAGTTTTAACGCATATCACAGTGCGATCTGACATTTCACACAGGATCGGAGCACACAAGTTTGAACGACTGTGCGATCCTATCCTGATGCGGCTGAATAAATGCATCATGTGCGACTTTTGTGCGAGTGCAGTGCGAATTGAGCCATACAAACTGTATAGCTGATTTTCGCATGAACATCTGATCGCATGTAATAAAGGAGCAGTGCGCTACGATATTACATGCCATCAGATGTGCAGTGTGAATTGAGACATACACTTTGTATGGCTACATTCGCACTGAACACGCATACAAGTCGCACATGACCCTTTATTTCTGATGTATCTGGATTGGATCGCACAGTGCTTAACACTTGTGGAATACAATCCTGTGGAAAAAGTAAGTGGCGGGTCACCCTTATGCAATGCTGGAAGGCTGCAAAGTCGCAGACTTCCCGCATCGCATAAGTGTGACTCAACACTCAAGGTACTAGCAGTCCTAGGATTCAATATGGCATTGATATTGCCAGTAGCAATCAGTGTAGGGAGATCAGTGTAATCTATAGTGTATTGCTTGTTCGTTGCTCTAGTTCACTTTCCATTACCTATATATATATAACACTTTGAGATGAACAATGATCAAGTTTCACATAACACTGACATATCCTAACATTGGTGGGCAGTGAGAAGGATGTCATAAATGAACACAACATAACAGGTGTAGGTACTTTGTTAATACCCTAATGTATTATCTGAAATATATAGTATGGGCAACTTCTGGACAATGAACACCAATATAAGGTGACATTAGATGAACCTTGGGTGTGACCTAGTTCTCAATGTGACAGGGTTTGTGTACATTTTGTGGGGTGCAGAAGGCCCTTGTATTTACACCACTGGCTAAAAAATAACACATGGCCATCATCACTTTGGATCAGCTGGTGAGAGACTACAGTCAAGAAACACACTGATGAATGTATTAACCCTTCCAAAGTCACACATATATAACACATGATTAACCCAAATAATTGTGTTTGGCATATGTGCCCAAATGATTATAATCCACAATACAGAATCATTGCAATTTTTGTTTAATGTGTTGAAAAATAATATATCTCTGACATTTATCTTGTGTGTCCAATCTTTAACAAGATTAATGTGTTTGTGACAGTGATTGCTGCCAGGACACAGCTCCTCTCCCCACGAAATAGTCCAGATATTCCTGGCGGATCTGACGGGCCCTGTGTGATGCCAATGCTGACCGTCCAACTTCCATTGACGTCATGGACTCCACTTGGTTAGAAGGTTGGGCCTCTCCACTTGTACCTGGCATAGCAGGGTCAGTATCCAGTTGCTGCAAGACATAATTTTGTGCATTCCTGCGTAGGAAGTTGTGCAAAATGCAGCAACACAAGACCACATTATCCACTTTGTACAGTGCCAGGTTTATGGACGTCAGGAATATCCGGAACCGGTTGGCCATTATCCCGAAGGCATTCTCCACAACTCTGCGAGCTCTGGACAACCGGTAGTTGTAAATCCTTTGGTCTGGGGTGAGGTTCCTCTGAGGGTAGGGCTTCATGAGATGCTCCCCAAGCGCAAAAGCCTCATCTGCGATAAACACAAAGCTCATACCCTCAACAGTTTGCTCCCTGGATGGCAGGTTCAGAGTGCCGTTCTTTAGACGACGAGCGAACTCCGTCTGATCAATAACTCCCCCATCCGAATTGCGGCCATTTTTGCCAATATCCAAAAAAATAAACTCATAGTTTGCATTAACTATGGCTAGCATGACTATACTAAAAAAACCTTTATAATTATAATAAAATGTGCCGGAATTCGGAGGGGGGACAATGCGGACGTGCTTCCCATCAATAGCACCCCCACAATTGGGAAAATTCCACTTCTCCAGAAATTGATCAGAAATCTCCAGCCATTGCTCTGCGTTTGAAGGAAACTGTGGGGAAAAAATAAAAAAAAAAAAAAAAAAAAAAATTAGTGCTTGAGCACATCACATTATTAATTACACACACAGTTGTCTGTTAAATGCTTATGCAACTTGCTAAAAAAATATACAACAGGAAGGCAAAGGTTTGGATATGGGGATGTAACATCTACATACATTTATTTTCAACCTCCTATTGTTCTTATATTGTAAAGGGCCATACACACTAGAAGATTCTCTGAAGACTTTTTCGTGCAGATTTAACTTTTCTATGTAGTGCAAGGGCCTACCAGATTGCATAGGATTTGAAAGTGTTTGTTGGACCTCATATTATTTGGTTTTGGTAAATCGGAAGGATAAATTGTTCTGACAATCTTCTAGTGTGTATGGCCCATTATACTCACCAGCTAGAGCTGAGATTTACAAACTACGGCCCTCCAGCTGTTGCAGAACTACACATCCCATGAGGCCTTGTAATTCTCTCACATTCACAGACATGACTAGGCATGATGGAAATTGAAGTTCGTGAACAACTGGTGGGCCATAGTTTGAAGACCTCTGAACTTGAGCTTTGGTATATGCTGACTTTGAGATTTAGCATGTGGGTGGGGGGATGGGTAAGTAAAACTGGGCATTTATACATCAATTAGGGCTTGTGGTCAGTGAAGGTTTTAACATCATTACATAAACATACAGAATCATAGGTGGGAATGGATGGACTGATGTATTTTAGATAAATCATTAACTAGGTACTAAAACATTGGCCAAGGAATAATTGTTTGAGGGAAAGCAATAAAATGACCCAAATTCAAAATACTGTTAACAGGCAATGCGTTTAGGGACACATAGGAGAGAATGGTGGGGTGGTTAGTGGGTAATTTTACAAATGGTTAAAGATAATCTACATCTTTACTACTATGTGCATGCGGACAGAGGGTAGTTTACAAATAATGGCCTGTGTCAATTGCTGTACATCCAAAAACATCATAATTCAGGTGAAACTAGTAATACATGTAATGTAAAAAATAAAACATACCTTGATATAGTCCTTCTGCAAGACCTTGATGATGGCAGAGCAGGTCTCAGGGATGATGACTCCAAGTGCTTGGGGGGAGATGCCTGTGGTGAACTTCAGATCCTGCAGGCTTCTCCCTGTTGCAAGATACCTCAACGTCGCAATTAACCTTTGCTCAGGAGTAATTGCAAGCCGCATACAAGTATCCTGCTTCAGAATATAGGGGGACACCAGGGCAAGAAGACGGTAAAAGATGGGATCCGTCATCCTCAAATAATTCCTGAAGTCATCAGGATTATTTTCCTGGAGCTCCCTCAGCAAGGACATATGAGAAAATTGATCACGGTTAAGCAACCAATTTTTCGTCCAGGAGGTCCGCTTCTTCTTCCTATTGCTCGTACGTCGTCTCAGAGCCAAAACTCCAACACTAACGACAGCAACGGACGAATTCACGGTCGCCATAATAAATTCTCGAACGATGTCTCGGAAAATAGCGAAATGTCGTCAACCAAACAAATGCTACCGAAATCAGCGCGAGATGCCCAGAAGGGTCACGGCCAAACACTCACTTCCTCTTTTGTAGCGGCGAACGTGCGTGGAACGTACTGACGTCATTTTCTGTCGGAAGACAAATGTCCTGGGCAAGTTTGGAGCACTTTTCAACAGACAAACAACAAACACACCAGCCGCGAACATTTGTAGGACGTTCCGTCGGCCGACGATCGGTACGTGTGTACGGGGCTTAAGAGAGGGTGGCTACATTCCTACATATAGTTGGACTATGGAGAACCAACATAGCCACCCTCTAATAGGAAGTCATGTCACAGCAGCAAGGAAAAAAAATAAATAAATTGGAGACTTGGAAGAGGCTGAACAATAAACAGTACTTCTAGGTTAAGCATACAAAATTAGATAGAACTTAAACTGATTTTAAATAGACTTCCTTTAACCACTTCAATCCCGGGCATTTTCACCCCATTCCTGCTCAGGCCAATTTTCAGCTTTCAGCACTATCACAATTTGAATGACAATTGCGCGGTCATGCAATGCTGTTCCCAATTGAAATTCGTATCATTTTTTTCACACAAATAGAGCTTTCTTATGGTGGCATTTAATCACCGCTGGGTTTTTTATTTTTTTACAAAGAAATAAAAAATTTTGAAAAAAAAAGTTTTTCTTAGTTTCTGTCAGTAAAGTTTGTAAATAAGAAATTTTTCTCCTTCACTGATGTGCGCTAAAAGGCTGCACTGATGGGCACTGATGAGATGGCACTAATATGCTGAACTGATAGGTGGCACTGATGGGCATCACTGATGGGCACTGATGAGATGGCACTAATATGCTGAACTGATAGGTGGCACTGACGGGCAGCACTGATGGGCACTGACTGGCATCACTGATGGGCACTGATTGAGGTCACTGGTGGGCACTGATTATGCTTTACTGTAATCAGGGCACTGATGATCAGTGCCCTGATTACTTGTTCTGGACTCCCCTTTGAGGAGCAGCCGCTGATCGGCTCTCCTCGCCACACACTCTGACAGTGTGAGGCGAGGAGCGCCAAAAAACGGCACTTCCGCATTTACATGTAACCGGCTGTGATTGGACACAGCGTTCAGATGAGTAAAGAGCCACGTCAATTGCTCTTTACCAAGGTGCACAAAAGTGGCCTTTCTGAGATGCCGTCATATGACGTCCTCCAAGAATGAAAGCCGTACCGCTCTGCCGTCATTTGAAAGTGGGCAGGCAGTAAGTAGTTAAACCAAAGTTTATTGTCACTTTAACCACTTGCTAAATGCCCTATAGCAGTTTTACTGCTACAAGGGGGCAGCTGTGTGCCTGATATATACAAAATCCGACTCTTTCGAGGTAGCAGGCGCAAGAATGCACTCTGCTGCCAGCTCGTTCCCACGGGTACCGCTGACTCAATGTACGCCGGCTCCCACCGATCATCCTGCGAAGGCACAGAACGGAGCTCTCCCTATGTAAAAAAGGCAAACTGCTGTTTTGACAGGGAGGGGGGGGAGGCATGGATCCATGTCTTCCCCTAGTAAGAGCACCTCCCACACTCTAGTAAAACACAGGCTAGGCACACAGTTAGGGCTGGGCGATAAATCGATTTAATCGATTTATCGATTTTTTGGTTTGAAACGTTTTTTTTTTTTTAAACTCGAGTTTTTTTGTACAATACTAGCCACCGAACTCCCCACCGCCGCGCCTGGATGTGACGTCAGCTGCGGGGCGGGCGGTGCGTCTGTACAGGCCGGGGCTGCAGCGCGCTGTGATAGGTAAAGTCTCCCCGGCCTGGATGTGACGTCAGCTGCCGGGAGAGGAAGCGGGCGGTGCGTCTGTACAGGCGCACCGCCCGATTCCTCTCTCGGCAGCTGATGTCACATCCAGGCCAGGGAGACTGTACCCAGCACAGCGCTTCCACACTCCAAGAGCCCAGAGAGCCCAATCCTTCCACACTCCACCCAAACCTAATAAAAAATGGCTTTATTAACACTTTAAAATTAATTATTTATTGAAATTTATAGAATAATATTAAAAGTTGCAGGAGATTATTAGAACAGAAGATGCAATGACTGGAAGCAATGCTTTCCAACACACAGCGATCCAGTATATCCTCCCCCCACCCCAAAAAAAAATAAAGTCACTGTTTTGTAGAAAAAACTAAAATTTTTGAAAAAAAAATTGTTTCAAAGTCAAACTAAAAAAGGTGGCCGGTTACTGTGGACTCGTTCTCTGGACTGTCACTGTACCTATCACAGCGCAGCCCCTGTACAGACGCACCACCCGCAGCTGACATCACAACATCCAGGCGCGGCGGTGGTCCGTCAGAGTCAGACACACATATACAGCGCTTCTCCTTCCTCAGTCCTCCCTCAACACAGTGAGCTCTCCTCCCTCCCCGCTCAGCGCGACGCCCCCGCGTCTTCTTTTACTGTCTAATGTCTAGTAGTCTATTAAAAGAACAACACAGTCAAAAAATTCTACGCATTTTAACTCTTGAGGAGTTAAAATAGCAATAAAGTTGCACTTTTGACACTATATCTGATGTCTGCAGTCATTTTTTAAGTGCATTGGAAAAAAAATCGAAAATCGAATCGAAACTCGAATTTTTCTTTAAAAATCGAAGATTTTTTTTTTAGGCAAAATCGCCCAGCCCTACACACAGTTAACCCTTTGATTGCCCCTGTTAACCCCTTCCCTGCCAGTGTCATTAGTACGACAGTGCATTTTTTTTTTTTAGCACTGATCACTGAATTAGTGTCGCTGATCACCACTATTAGTAAAAAAATAAAGATATCCCATAGTTTGTAGACGCTATAACTTTTGCAGAAACCAATCAATATACGTTTATTGGGAATTTTTTTTTTACCAAAAACATGTAGCAGGATACATATTGGCCTAAATTTATAAGAAAAAATTATTTTTCAATTTTCTTTTTTTTAATTATTAGATAGGTTTTAAGGCAGAAAAGTGAAAAAAATATGTATATATTTATTTTTATTTTTTTTAAAATTGTCAGTCTTTTTTTGTTCATAGCGCATAAAAATAAAATGATGCAAAAGGTGATCAAATATCGCCAAAAGAAAGCTCTATTTGTGGGGGAAAAAAAAGACATCAACTTTATTTGTGTACAGCCTCGCACGACTGCGCAATTGTCTGTTAAAATAACGCAGTGCCGGATAGCAAAAAATGGTCTGTTCATGAAGGGGATAAATCTTCCAAAGCTGAAGCTGTTAAAAGAGAAGTGTGGGAGTTTAAAAAAAATAAACATTTATACTCACCTAGGTGGATGCTGCATCGGTCCCCTGCTGCTGACTAAGACAGAGAACTGAGTGATCAAAGACAGCTGATCTTTTGGTTCTTAGTCGTCAGGGAGCAAACAGCGTCTCGCTGAGAGGCTGAGGCACCTGCTGCTCAGGCATCTGGGTGGATCCCGACATTTAAGTCCAGAGTCTGAACCAACAGCCGACTTTAAAGCAGTAGTAAACTGCAAAAAAATAAAATTAAAAATCTTTTTCCTGCAAATTAATGTCCTAATGTGCTAGTATGCAACACATACTAGCACATTATGAAAGACTTACCTGAAAACGAAGCCCTCCAGCAGCATGCTGTCACCTCTGACAGGGCTTCCATCATCTCCCGCAGTCACCCAGACTGCGGCCGCCCTGGAGGCGTGTGAACCGGCTCCATTGAGAGCCGGTCACAGTCTCCTGTCAGGCAAATTGGACGCAGAGAAAAACGCATCCAATTCGCATAAGTGTGAACCCAGCCTAAAACCTAAGATTGGGCCCAGCTGAGAAACATATGAAGAGATGGTAAGATCCATCAAAGTTGCTGCCAAAAGAATCAGGCACATGGAATTTGGCTGCCCCACCAAATACCGTTTTCATTTATCCATGTATTAGTATAGTATAATATATATTAGTATAAATAAATATATTTAATAGCATGATATTGCAATCATATTTGTTGTCTTCCCAACTTAAACATATGTTAGGGGGTCTTCCCTATTCAAATGATGGGACAGTTGGCGTTATCGCCATAACTTTGAAGCACACCATTAATTTACAAAGCTTTTGCCATCACTACTTATCACAAAAAAAACAAAAAGGTTTATCAAAGAAAAAAAAAAAAAAAAAGGTACAAATCAGAACTGCAACAGTCCAGAGCAAGGCCAAATTTTCTACTTTTTTCCCCTCTAGGCCACTTATTTTGTGCCATCCCTTTCAAAATCTGCTTTGGGAAATGCCTCTCCCAACACACACAAAAGACAAATGCACAATGTTCTACATAAATATTTGGGCAGGATCTAACATACAGTGGATTTAAGGCTACGTTCACATGTGGGCGCAGCGGATCAAGGGCAGAATCACCGCGGTTTTGGGTCTCCCTAATGTCCTTCATCCAAAGAATTGCCTGTTGGGCGTGTTCGGAGACCTGTTGGTTTCGGGCCGCGTCAAACGCTTGCTTCGCATCCTGTATTTTTAAGGCGATTCTTCTGTGCTGGAAGGGCCCTACGGGACCCACGATGACTGTCTGGCTTCAATTGATTAATGGCTGCCTTCCCCTTTATAAACTTACCTTTGAGTTACGAGGGCATCCACACCTGTTTGATAAAATTTGGCATGGCTGGATATCCAGTCCTCTCACTCTACCTCCACGAGCTCTGTAGAGACGAGTTCCCTTTCTGCTACCCCGTAAGGAATTATAACTGTCGTTCCAAGTGTTGAGTGCAACATGTCTTTTCTTGAGTATTGACTTGTACTTCTTGTCTTGTTAACCTACAGCTTATCCTATCTTGTTGGTCCGAGGGGGGGGGAGGGTGTGGCCGGGGAGCATCAGCAATCTAGGTAATACTTGTTAGCATTGCCATGCTTGTTTCCCTTCTTGTCAAGAAGGTTTTGTTTTTCTTGTTGGTTCGTTGTATTTGTATGTTTGTTTGAAATCTCAATAAAAATATCTTTAAAAAAAAAAAAAAGGTTTAGTGGTATCCTCCTTATTCCAAGGACTAGTTTCAAACCACTAAATCAGGTGCAAGTGATCCCGCTCCCAATGAATGTCAAACTCACCAGCTAATGTTGCCTTCCATTCGCACGGTCGCTTGTTAATTTGGGTGACCATTCCAAGACCTAGTTTAGGGCCCTTGCTCAAATATCATGCAAAAACAAAAAGAAAAACTTCCAAAAGGCATAGTAACCAAACCATCGAAAATTTATTAAAATACTTCTAAAAGAGCTGCTCACATTTAACACAAATAGAATAGGTTTTTTTGGCAATATGAATCAGTAAAAAATAAATACATCAAAAGTCCATTAAAAAAAAAACAATCTCTCAAAAGAATGCATAAGCGTGATAACACACAAAGAGTCTTTTAAAGAAAGAAATGTCTTCTAATTAGACCACTGTGACACAAATGTGAATAGGATGGCCCCTTACCATCCTACCTTACCTTATTAGATATGTTTTATAGCAGAAAGTAAAAAACAAAAGTTTTTTTTTTTTTTTTTTTTCGTATTTTTTGTTTATAGCGCAAAAAATAAAAACCGCAGTGGTGATTAATACCACCAAAAGAAAGCTCCATTTGTGGGAAAAAAATGACAACTTTTTTTTGGGTACAGTGTTGCATGACCGCGCAATTGTCAGTTAAATAACGCAGTGCCATATTGCAAAAAAGTGGCAGGTGGTAAAATTCCTGCCAAGGCTGCACTGCAAAGCATCACGGCATAAGTACGCCCCCAGCCTCAACAGCAAGAGGGTGGTTGAGGGGTGTTAAAAACACTCTGTCCCTCAATTGCACATGTAAACAAAGCCTAAATGAACCCTAAGGCCCCTTTCACACTTGGAGTCCGCTGGCCGACTCTGTTTTTCTCAGCGGGGGATTGATTCGCCGATCCCCCGCTGAGCAGGCGGATGGCTGCTCTGTCTCCACTCTGTGTGCGGAGACACAGCTGTCAGGTCCCCGCTCTTCTCTATGGGGGAATCAGATGAGAACAGACCGCCTGTCCATTCTCATCTGATCCGCTGGACGGATGGAAAATAGGGTATCCATCCGTCCAGATTTGACGGACCAGATTGGATGTCTGCGGCCATGTCTCCCTGAAATCCAATGCCCCATAGAGATGCATGGGGCATCTGTTCAGATCAGCCTGGAAAACTGACAGGTGGATCTGAACGGTCCGCTAGTGTGAAAGGGGCCTAAGGCTTTGTGTACACCCACTTTTCAGAGTGCAATAGACAGGCAGAGAGGAGGTGTTGTTTTGCCTCCTCACCATCAGTTTTACCCCCCGAAATACCAGACAACCATAGGGCAACAGCGTACATGGTTGTAGTGCAGCCCCATTCAAGTGAATTAGTGGGCGGTGCAGCCCACTGGGCACAACAGGGGGTATTTACCGACGTTGGGACAAGATCATTGAGAGCCCAGGGCGAATATGCCAAACTGCGCCCCCTTTGGATGTATAAGCATTATGTGTCAGCAAAAAATCCCCCCCCCCCCCTCAAAACAAATCAAGTAGTAATCGGCATGCTTACCCCTCAAGCATAAACCCCCCTTCTCTCAGTAAAAAATCCACCCCCACCAGCACAAATCTTCTCATTCCACATATGTTGCAAGCATAATCCACCCCCCCACAAAAAAAAAAAATCCCTGATTCCTAGCACAAATCATTTACCCCTCAAATTTTACCCCCAGCACAAATTACCTCCCCCCAATTCCCCATCCTAGCACAAACCCACACCCCCAATTTCTTCTTGTAGCACAAATGCCTCCTAAACATCCCTACTAGCACAACCCCCCCCCCACCCCCCATCTCACATAATACCACAGTGCCCAGGGCAGCCTCCGCTCCTGCCCACCCCTTGTCCCGGCCCTGTCACAGAGCATTGAATGGCAGTATGTGTACAGTGATCCTCGCATGATTGGCCACGCGTCTCCTCGCATGATTGGCCACGCGTCTCCTCGCATGTTTGGTCGCGCGCGTCTCCTCGCATGTTTGGTCGCGCGCGTCTCCTCGCATGTTTGGTCGCGCGCGTCTCCTCGCATGTTTGGTCGCGCGCCTCTCCTTGCATGTTTTGCCGCGCGCCTCTCCTCGCATGTTTGGCCGCGCGCCTCTCCTCGCCATGTGTCTCCTCGCATGTTTGGTCACGTGTCTCTCCTCGCATGTTTGGCCGCGCGCCTCTCCTCGCATGTTTGGCCGCGCGCCTCTCCTCGCCATGCGTCTCCTCGCATGTTTGGCCGCGCGCCTCTCCTCGCATGTTTGGCCGCGCGCCTCTCCTCGCCATGCGTCTCCTCGCATGTTTGGTCACGCGTCTCCTCGCATGTTTGGTCACGCGTCTCCTCGCATGTTTGGTCACGCGTCTCCTCGCATGTTTGGCCGCACGCCTCTCCTCGCATGTTTGGCCGCGCGCCTCTCCTCGCATGTTTGGCCGCGCGCCTCTCCTCGCATTTATGGGCGCGCGCCTCTCCTCGCATTTATGGGCGCGCGCCTCTCCTCGCCATGCGTCTCCTCGCATGTTTGGTCACGCGTCTCCTCGCATGTTTGGCCACGCGTCTCCTCGCCATGCGTCTCCTCGCATGTTTGGCCACGCGTCTCCTCGCATGTTTGGTCACGCGTCTCCTCGCATGTTTGGTCACGCGTCTCCTCGCATGTTTGGTCACGCGTCTCCTCGCATGTTTGGCCACGCGCCTCTCCTCGCATGTTTGGCCACGCGCCTCTCCTCGCATGTTTGGCCGCGCGCCTCTCCTCGCATGTTTGGCCGCGCGCCTCTCCTCGCATGTTTGGCCGCGCGCCTCTCCTCGCATGTATGGTCGCGCGCCTCTCCTCGCATGTATGGTCGCGCGCCTCTCCTCGCCATGCGTCTCCTCGCATGTTTGGCCACGCGTCTCCTCGCCATGCGTCTCCTCGCATGTTTGGTCACGCGTCTCCTCGCATGTTTGGCCACGCGTCTCCTCGCATGTTTGGTCACGCGTCTCCTCGCATGTTTGGCCACGCGTCTCCTCGCATGTTTGGCCACGCGTCTCCTCGCATGTTTGGCCACGCGTCTCCTCGCATGTTTGGTCACGCGTCTCCTCGCATGTTTGGTCACGCGTCTCCTCGCATGTTTGGTCACGCGTCTCCTCGCATGTTTGGCCACGCGTCTCCTCGCATGTTTGGCCACGCGTCTCCTCGCATGTTTGGTCACGCGTCTCCTCGCATGTTTGGTCACGCGTCTCCTCGCATGTTTGGTCACGCGTCTCCTCGCATGTTTGGTCACGCGTCTCCTCGCATGTTTGGTCACGCGTCTCCTCGCCATGTGTCTCCTCGCATGTTTGGCCACGCGTCTCCTCGCATGTTTGGTCACGCGTCTCCTCGCCATGTGTCTCCTCGCATGTTTGGCCACGCGTCTCCTCGCATGTTTGGTCACGCGTCTCCTCGCATGTTTGGTCCTCACTGAATTTGGGGTGTTATTAGGAAGTAATGCGACACGTGTTATTGCGCACGTTCCCAGAACACAAAGGTGTGAATGCAGCTTTAGGGAAGCAGGGTGGGTAGGTATGGTAGGTGGGTGGGACTCACTCCTATCACCCCCTTTACATAGATACATGACTCTGGCTACCCCCACCCCTTAGTATGGAAGCTCCTACACAGGGCCGGCGCTACCTGTAAGGCGGCTTAGGCAGCCGCCTAGGGCGCAACTTAGAAGGGGGCGCCAGCATCCTGCTACCCAAATCAGTAGTGGATCAGCCGATGTGGCACTCCTCATGCTGTCTGTGCCGCGGCTGCCGCCTGAGCGCTACAGCAAGCCTCAGGCAGCACACCACTAGAGCGCACATTAGTCGGGCGCCGTAGGTGCCCTCCATGGAAATCACAGCAGGTTTGAGATTCTCCTTGGGATCCAGCTCGGCGCTCCAATCACACCCAGGGGGCGGGACTTGTGCTTCTCCAGACGCCCCCCCCCCCCACTCCTCCGTGTTCTGCAAGAAGCAGATTGCTGGACACCGGGCTCCCCTCCCCCATCACATGCCTAGGACAGCATGTCGGTGCCTCGGTGGCCACCGGGCTGAAGAAACAATTCCACAGAGGCAGCCAGGTGAGACGATGTGTGTCCCCTCCTCTCCCACCCCTCACACAGAGGACACAGTACACTCCCCTATCCGGACACTGGCCTCGCTGTCTTCTCTTCATACATGTGGGGGAGGGGGCTGCAATGTATATAATATGGAGGGGGCTGCATTGTATATAATATGGAGGGGGCTGCATTGCATGATATGGAGGGGGCTGCATTGCATGATATGGAGGGGGCTGCATTGTATATAATATGGAGGGGGCTGCAATGTATATAATATGGAGGGGGCTGCATTGTATATAATATGGAGGGGGCTGCATTGCATGATATGGAGGGGGCTGCATTGTATATAATATGGAGGGGGCTGCATTGTATATAATATGGAGGGGGCTGCATTGCATGATATGGAGGGGGCTGCATTGTATATAATATGGAGGGGGCTGCATTGTATATAATATAGAGGGGGCTGCATTGTATATAATATGGAGGGGGCTGTATTATATATCATATGGAGGGGGCTGTATTGTATGATATACAATGCAGCCCCCTCCATATTATATACAATGCAGCCCCCTCCATATTATATACAATGCAGCCCCCTCCATATTATATACAATGCAGCCCCCTCCATATTATATACAATGCAGCCCCTCCATATTATATACAATGCAGCCCCCTCCATATTATATACAATGCAGCCCCCTCCATATTATATACAATGCAGCCCCCTCCATATGATATATAATGCAGCCCCCTCCATATTATATACAATGCAGCCCCCTCCATATTATATACAATGCAGCCCCCTCCATATTATATACAATGCAGCCCCCTCCATATTATATACAATGCAGCCCCCTCCATATTATATACAATGCAGCCCCTCCATATTATATACAATGCAGCCCCCTCCATATTATATACAATGCAGCCCCCTCCATATGATATATAATGCAGCCCCCTCCATATTATATACAATGCAGCCCCCTCCATATTATATACAATGCAGCCCCCTCCATATTATATATAATGCAGCCCCCTCCATATGATATATAATGCAGCCCCCTCCATATTATATATAATGCAGCCCCCTCCATATCATGCAATGCAGCCCCCTCCATATCATGCAATGCAGCCCCCTCCATATGATATACAATGCAGCCCCCCCCCCCCCATATCATACAATGAAGCCCCCTCCATATATTTAATGCAGCCCCCTCCATATCATACAATGCAGCCCCCTCCATATGATATATAAAGCAGCCCCCTCCATATCATATGGAGGGGGCTGCATTGTATGATATGGAGGGGGCTTCATTGTATGATATGGGGGGGGGGGGCTGCATTGTATGATATGGAGGGGGCTGCATTATATATCATATGGAGGGGGCTGCATTATATATTATATGGAGGGGGCTGCATTGCATGATATGGAGGGGGCTGCATTGTATGATATGGAGGGGGCTGCATTATATATCATATGGAGGGGGCTGCATTATATTATATGGGGGGCTGCATTATATATCATATGGAGGGGGCTGCATTATATTATATGGGGGGGCTGCATTATATATTATATGGAGGGGGCTGCATTGTATGATATGGGGGGGGCTGCATTGTATGATATGGAGGGGGCTGCTTTATATATCATATGGAGGGGACTGCATTATATATCATATGGAGGGGGGCTGCATTGTATGATATGGAGGGGGCTGCATTATATATAATATGGAGGGGGCTGCATTATATATCATATGGAGGGGGCTACATTATATGATATGGAGGGGGCTGCATTATATATAATATGGAGGGGGCTGCATTATATATCATATGGAGGGGGCTGCATTATATGATATGGAGGGGGCTGCATTATATGGGGGGGTGTTGTGATATGGAGGGGCTGTATTGTGTGATATGGGGGGGGGGCTGTGTATGGCAGGCAGTGTCCTCATCTACCCAAATGCTGACCTCTGACCTCGTCTGACTGATGGTGATCTGTGATTGGCTGTCTCCATGACCTTATTCACATGGATGGCGGTGAAGCTGCATTATTACTGACCGCCAACCAGGAGGAGAAGCTGAGGTTGGCGGGGACTGTACACAGGTCACAGCAGAAATTACCCCCCATCAGTGTTCCTTTAAACTGCTTCCCACCTCCACTACATCAACCACTGTGCTCACACTTTGCGTAATGCAGAGATCTTCTGGCTCTTGGCTGATGTAGTGAAGGTAGGGCATATGGGGGGGGGGGGGGGCGGCAATTTTTATTTTGCCTAGGGCGGCAAAAATCCTTGCACCGGCCCTGCTCCTACACTGACTCCACTCTCACATAGAAAGAAGCGGAGGGTGCGGTGAGCATGCGCAGTGGACGTCCAGTCAGGACAGAGATCCATAGAGGCGGCAGAACACAGAGGGGGGATGTTATGGAGGTCTCTGTATGTACTTCCCGCGCTTCTCACATCTTACCGGTTACACAGAATCTTCTCCTGCCTCTCCAGGATCTCCGTCAGTTCCTCCACACTCTTCCCGACAACATCCCCCACCGCCCCGGCCTTCCCGCCACCCCCGGGAGAAGTCATCGTGTTCCTCCCCGGCCAGTCAATGTACCGCTCGTATCCCTACAACCTACGGCCCGGGCGCCGCCATAACAACGCGTCACATTCAAACCAGGAAAACTTTATTTACAGCGACACACACAGCACCATACACCGCACCCACAAGAGTTTATCCACTGTACACAGAACGAGTCACAGTGTTCTATCGAATAATACATCCGAAGGGCCGTTCATGTGAATGACAGAACACCTGACACTAACACTTATAGGGCAAACGGGTGTAATAAATGCCCGTGTTATCAGTACGCATGCGCGCAAAGAATCCTGTCAGCCTCCAGTGTGACTGGTGTGTCCGGTCTGTGTATATGTGAGCGCTCCGTACATTCACCTGCTGGATTCCCTTCTCAGATAGAACAGTGCTGGAGTCTGTTTATTACTTATACATCTGTGTAATGGCGGCTGTATAAATGTTCCATTTTAGCTCCGTTTTCACCTCAGCGTATTGTTTACAGGCGTTTTTTATTTTATTTTTTTGGGGTGTTTTTCAGGCGTTTTTTGCAGGTGTTTGGAGGCAGGCACTGACATCTAATAAAACCGCTTGTAATCTGCCAAGAAAGAAGCTCATTGACTTTTCTGAGCTCAGGTGTTTTGCTTCAGGAGACAAAACGCTAATATGTGAACATGAGTGAGCTGAAATACCCTCAGGTGTGAACAGGGCGGGACTCACCCCTTGTCTCCGCCCCTAACTATCTATAAGCACCGCCCCCTTAGTTCCACCCCATACCTGCCTATGCGTTACCACCCCTTATACAGAGAAACAAGTATATTGTGGTGCTAAATAAATTGTATGGAATTTGGGAATGATAACATGAAAAGCAGGAAAATAGATCCCCCGCAGTCAGCAACAATAGATCCCCACACAACAATAAACCCCCAGCAACAATAGATCCCCACACAACAATAAACCCCCAGCAACAATAGACCAACACACAACAATAGATCCCCAGCAACGACAGCCCCCCGCACCCAACAGTATACTTTCCCAGCAACCATAAATCCCCCTGCAACAATAGATCCCCCAGACAACAACAGTTCCCCAGCAACAATAGTTTCCCCACACAATAGACCTCCAGCAACAATAGACCCCCTGCAACTATAGATCCCACAGACAACAACAGAGCCCCAGCAACAATAGATTATCCACATGATAAACCCCCACACAACAATAGAGTCCTCCAGCAACAATAGATCCCCCCACACAATAATAGATTCCTCCAGCAACAATAGGTTCCCCCACACAACAATAGACCCCCAGCAACAATAGATCCACTCAAATTTTCGGATTGTTAGTATGGTGCTTTCGACAGCCGACTCCGACTTTTCGGCTGACAAAATCCTGATGTGCAGGCTATAAAATTTTTGTTGTCCATAATACAATGTCCGATTTTTGTCTCATTAGTACAGATTTAGACGGAAAAAAATCTTAAGAGAAAGACTAGGCATGCTCAGAGACGAAAGAACACATACAAAGCAATCCAACACATGACATCACTTCTGAAGTAGAATTCTGTCGTACGGGGAAATTCGTATTTTTCCACATCAGACTAGCATGCCACAAAAAACGGACGACCGGTCGGCGGAAATTCGTAGCGTGTGTACGGGGCTTTAGTCTGTAGGGTTCAATATTGAGTTGGCCCACCCTTTGCAGCTCTAACAGCTTCAACTCTTCTGGGAAGGCTGTCCACAAGGTTTAGGAGTGTGTCTATGGGAATGTTTGACCATTCTTCCAGAAGCGCATTTGTGAGGTCAGGCACTGATGTTGGAGAGAAGGCCTGGCTCACAGTGTCTGCTCTAATTCATCCCATAGGTGTTCTATCGGATTGAGGTCAGGACAGTCAAATTCCTCCACTCCAAACTGAAGCCTCGTACACACGCGTCAAAAATTGGCAGGGAATTTTCGTCCGACGACCGATCTGCTGATTTTCGGCTTGTTAGTATGATGCTTCCGACAACCAATTCCGACTTTTCGGCCAAAGAAAATCTGGTGTGCAGACTATAAAATTTTTGTTGGCCGTCAACACAACGGCCGATTTTCATGCAGTCAGTAGAGATTTTGACAGGGAAAAATCTGATGAGCAAGACTGGGCATGCTCAGAGAAGAAAGAGCACAAAGAAAGCAACCCAACACATGACATCACTTCTGAAGTAGAATTTTGTTGGGCGAGAAAATTAGTGTGCAGTCTAGGCACATTCCAACCAACAAAACACCACTCTGGACAAAAGTCGGACAATCGGTCGGCCGATAATCGTTGCGTGTGTACAGAGCTTTACTCATCCATGTCTTTATGGACTTTGCTTTGGGCACTGGTCCAAATCTTTTGGTAGAGGGGGGGATTATGGTGTGGGGATGTTTTTCAGGGGTTGGGCTTCGCCCCTTAGTTCCAGTGAAAGGAACTCTTGAGGTGTCAGCATACCAAGACTTTTTGGACAATTATGCTCCCAATTTTGTTTGTGGTTGGCCCCTTCCTCTTCCAACATGACTGCACACCAGTGCACAAAACAAGGTCCATAAAGACATGGATGAGCGAGTTTGGGGTGGAGGAACTTGAACGGCCTGCACAGAGTCCTGACCTCAATCCGATAGAACACCTTTGGGATGAATTGGAACAGAAACCTGCAAGCCAGGCCTTCTCGTCCAACATCAGTGCCTAACCTAACAAATGTGCTTCTGGAAGAATGGTCAAACATTCCCATAGACACACTCCTAAACCTTGTGGACAGCCTTCCCAGAAGAGTTGAAGCTGTTATAGCTGCAAACGGTGGGCTAACTCAATTGAACCCTACGGACTAAGACTGGCCATACACCTATAGATTTTGGTACAAATTGTCTTTTACTTTTAACATTCGATTTTAAAATGAACGTAATTTCTGAGCGATAACCACATACACAGCCCAAAAATTTGTTAGACCGAGAAAAGTTTTTTCTTCCTGCCCCTTCAAATTTTTCTATCACTGCAGTCGAAAACTGACATCGATTTGACCTCACTAACAATTAGAAAATCAAAAAAATTTTACTAAAATGAAATTCTCCGATTGAAAATCTATATGTGTATGGCCAGCATTGGGTTGGTAAAGCCATTAAAGTTCATGTGTGTGTAAAGGCAGGCGTCCCGATACTTATACAATATAGTGCATCATCCTAACAAACGTTGTGTCCTAAGGCCTAGAGCGGGCTCTCAGTCTTGGTCTCCATTGGATAGGCAGGCCCTTTCACAGTGGCGGCTGGCCGATAGGGGGCGCAGGGGCGCCGCCCCCCAAAAAAAGAAGAAAAAGATTAAAAAAAAAAATTGTCCAATTTCTGCCCACTAGGGGCGCCCGACCTAGTGGTTGGTATGGGGGGGTGGAGTTTTTGACCCTACCTGCGGCGGGCAGAGGCGCCGATTGGCGGCCTTCTGGGGGTCATCGGGGCGCAGAGCAATGCGCTCCCGACACCCCCCACTTTGCTGATGTCCGGGCTGTGATTGGTCCAGACTCCAGCCTGGACCAATCACAGCAGGACATGGACCTGGTGACGTGACGCGTGTGGGCGGTGCCCGCCGCCGGCGCAGAGAGGAGAGCGAGAGCCATTTAACCATGTGTGAGGACTGACTGAGGCGGAGTCGGGACTCGGAAGGAAGTTAGTTCCCGGACGTTCGTAGCGAGTACTCAGCCGGTAACGGTAAGTGATGCCTCAGGGGGGGCCCTGTGCATTGATGGGGGACATGCTGGTCACTGTGCATTGAATGGGGACACGCTGGTCAATCTTGAACCAACCTACTGATTGTTTATTAAGTCACGCAATTTTTTACCGCGTTTTTTGCCGCGAAGCAATACCTATTACATTTTTCTTCTTGCGCCCCCCCCCCAAAAAATTTTGAGCACCAGCCACCACTGCCCTTTCACTGTTCAGAGGCATTTTCTCTTCTCTGGTACCATGGTCAGGGTGGCGTTTGCCCCATACTGGATCAATGCCAGGCCATTGGCTTACATCGACCATCTGGGAGAATTCTCATATCTGGTACGAACAGGGCAGTAAATCTGCTTCTCTTCGGGGCAGGAGTCTCTGTCCTGTCCTACCCTGCCTGCTGTGCACATGTTAGATGTCGTAGATTGATAGGCAGACTTTCTCTGTAGTCAGCATTTGGTTTCCAGAGAATGGTAATTACTATGAGGTATTAGGACCTCTGTCCTGGGCACAGGATGCCTGATTTTGCCACAAATTGCTGGACTTGAGCCCCAGGGATCTTCTGACTTTTGCTGTGGAGGATCTGGCACGTCAGTGGGTTCACTTTTCTTGACTTACTCTTAGGAGGACTTAGCTTGGGTGCCATTTTTTTTCCGAAGTCTACCTTCACCCTTAATTGCATTTTTTGTTTAGTTTCTCAGTTGGGTGCGGGGGGGGGGAGGATCCCAGGTGTTCTCTAGGGACAAATCCTGTTTTTTTTCCAGCCTGGTTTGGATCATTGATGAGCCTCGAGGACCATCTCTGATCTAATTTCAGCCATTCGCCCCTTTCTTCTTTTGTGAGGGCCATCATACAGGACTTTGCTCACATTGCTCTTTCTGTCTTTTCCCATTGACTCTGGGATCTCATCCTGGGTTTTTGTTGGTTCCCGTGGATCAAACCTTGACTTTTAAGGATTTTTCCTTTTCAATTATTTTCGCCATAATTATTTCTGAGTTGTGAGTTGGTGGTCTTCACCAGTAAAAACCCTTTTTATGGACAAGGATGTTTATTTATTATTATTATTATACAGGATTTTTAGACCCCGTTCACACTGGGGCGACCTGTCAGGCGACTTGGTCGCCTGACAGGTCGCCGTAGGTCGCCTGCCATAGAGAAGCTGTGGACCCGTTCTAATAGGAGCGACACAAGTCGCTCCGACTTAGAGAAAGGGTCCGGAGCTTCTTTGGGGCGACCTGGAGAGACCTGCATTGACTTCAATGTTATGAAGTCCGTGCCGGCCGCTCCGAGGTCCAGGATCCAGATCCAGGAAGTCGGATCGCCCCAGTGTGAACGGGGTCTTATAGTGCCCACAGTTTACACAGCTCTTTACAATATAATGGCAGGCAGAACAATTACAATATTATTTAAAAGGAGGAATCAGAGGCCCTGCTGATTAGTGCTTACAATCTAAGAGGGAGGGTCAAGAGATACAAAAGGTAATAACTGTGGGGAATGAACGGATGAAGAAAAATAAAAGTACAGTTGTTAGGTTGGGGCAGGGTAGTCCTCTCTGAAAATAAGGGTTTTCAGGGATCATCTAAAAGTGGACTGAGTAGGAGATAGTCAGACAGATTGGGGTAGAGAGTTCCAGAGGATGGGAGAGGCTTTGGAGAAGTCCTGGAGGTGAGCATGGGAGGAGGTGACAAGGCGGCTAGAGGGCAGGAGGTCTTGGAAGGAACATAGAGAATGATTTGATTGGTATTTTTGATTTTTAAGTGTCAAAAATGTCAGTTAAGGGTCCGATCTGTCCGCCGCAATGTCGCAGTCCCGCTAAAAATCGCTGATTGCCGCCATTACTAGTAAATAAATTAATAAAAATGACATAAATCTTTCCCCTAGTTTGTAGACGCAATAACTTTGACGCAAACCAATCAAAATACTCTTATTGGGATTTTTTTTACCAAAAATATGTAGCTGAATACAAATTGGCCTAATAGGGTGAAAACATTTGATTTTTACATTTTTTTATTGGGAATGTTATATATATGTTATATAGCAGAACATGATATATAGCAGAATGTGAAAAATATTGTTTTTTTTTTTCAGAATTGACGCTCTTTTATTGTTTATAGCGCAAAAAATAAAAATCGCACAGGTGATCAAATACCACCAAAAGAAAGCTCTATTTGTGGGAAAAAAAAGGGCATCAGTTTTATTTAGGTACATTGTCACACGACTGCGCAATTGTTTGTTAAAGTAAGGCAGTGCCGAATCACAAAAAAATGGCCTGGTCATTAAGGGGCAAAATCCTTCCGGTCCAGAAGTGGTTAAAAGGGAAGTATGGCCAAAGCTTTATTGACCGTACTTCTCTTATGGGGCACATGGGTGCACTTCGTTTTTCACTCCTGTGACCCAGAAGCAGCCAACAGCAAGTTAAAGTCTGCTGTCAGCTGACTTCACAGAGCCACTCCATGTTCTGGAAGGTTCCCAGTCATATTGTCGGGATCCACCCAGATTGCTTGATAGGCAGGTAATTCAGCCTCTCAGCACACCACTGCGAGCCTGAGCCAGCCGCTCCTGTCCTTTCCCAAACCTGGCGCTGAAGGGGCAGAGCAGAGACTGACAGTCACCACTCTCTGCTCACAGCTGACCAAGAACTGAGCAATCAGTGGTCATGTGATCGCTCAGGTCTCGGTCTTATAGCCGGCAGGGGACAGCTGCAGCATCACATCGACGCTGAAGCATGAAGGTGAGTATGGGGCTTTGTTTTTTGGATTCCAATAATTCTTTCATTTTTGTTTTCATGCAGTTCTTATTCCTAATCACAAGGGGGCAGTATTACCCCATACAATCAAATGAACAGACATTAAACAGCAGCTTTGAAGAACATGGTTACACTGTATTAGAGGAAATCACTAGTTTGCTACTCTTTCATTTTTTTTTTTTTGCACTAATGCCTCTTTCACACGGCCGCTCCGGTGTTTTGCTCTGCTGCGGGACTTTTTTTTTTTTTTTTTTCACGGAGCGGATGACATTTGTGTCATCTGCTCCGTATGTCCGCATATCATCCCATCTGTTTGCGGATGATATACGGACATAATGTAAGTATATGGGCATTGCGGATGACTTACATTATGTCCGCAAATCATCGGCAAAAAATAGGATGATTTGCGGACATACGGAGCGCCCGTGTCAAAGGGCCCTAAGGCCATATAGCCGTTTCTCAGGTTAATCTCCTCACTGTTAGGCCCCATGCACACAGGGCGTCAGAAAAAAGGAGCTGCAGAGCCACTTCTAACGCCAGGAAAAAGCAGCTGTAAAAACATGCTTTCAGTAGCTTTTTCCATTGGCATTATTGCACGTTTGGCAACATCGGCTTTTAGCAGCGTTCTTTCTGCCTCCATTCAAAATCAATGGTTGCCTAGGAGCAGTCATTGATACGGCTTTCAGGCCATTGATTTTAATGGAAGTCGCATCAGGGTTTGGGGTCTTTTAGACCCCAAATCCCTTCATAAAGAGTACCTGTCACTGCCTATTAAAGTCACAAGGGATGTTTACATTCCTTGTGATAGCAATAAATGTGATAAAAAAAAAATGTTTTTTAAAAGGACAGTGTGCAAATAAAAACATTAAATGCGCAGAATATCGGCACCTAATATTGGCCTGAAGGGTGGCCGGAAAATCGGTATCGGCCCTGAAAAAACTATATCGGTTGATCCCTATGTAGCACCCTCCTAGATAGGTGCTAGGTAGGTAGTTTATATTTGCTCTGCCTGCTTATCAGGAGAGTGACAGGTAAAACCTAGTGACTCTTTCTGCTTATCAGGGAGCAGGATTTCTAGTCAGGCCTGTTACATGTGTCCAGGGTGTGATTCATCTGGGCTGAGGGAGTGTCCCCACTATATCCAATAGGGAGGCCTGTTGGACAGTGTAGGAAACCCAGCCAGTGACACACAGGTTTTTGTGGCTGTCTCAGTGGGTTGGCACAAGCAGTGGTGCATCCTGGGATAGACTATAAAAGCCAAGGGCACATGTGGCAGGGGGTCTTTGGGCAGGAAGCCAACTCCCAGAAGGAGGGCACAGCTGTTTCTCCTTCTGCAGCTGGGAAAGGTGGTCACAGGCAGTCAGCCTGGTGACCCTGAAGGTGTTGCTGAACGCAGAGGTCCAGTGGATGCTGACAAGTGGAGAATGGAGGCAACTGTGACTATGGAAAAACAGTGTCCGTGAGTACAGAGGAACATGCCCGGGGGTCTGCCAGGAAGGGGACCACTCCAGAAGCTAGGGTCAGCGGACAGGTGTTAGCACACCGGTGCTGAGAGGAAAGGGGGTTCCAGTTACAGAACCCTGAAGAGAATAACTAAAACAGGGACCTTTAAAACTATCTTCACTTCAGTGGCAAGGTGAAGCAACGGCCTTGCTGCACACTACAGCTAGTTGTTCTCAAGATTGTGCATAGTTCATAGTTGGAGTATCCCACTCATCCCTTCTCATATCCCAGTTCTTAATAAAAACACAAAAAACCAACATCCCCTGGATTGATTATTTACTGAGCCAAGGACTTTCAATGCTGTTTGTCTGCTATCAGCTGCTGAAGGGTAACCCAGGGAAATCCAAAAAGAGTAATTCTCAGCAATCCTCTAGGGGGCAGTGTTACACCTACATGACAGTATAGATCAGGGGTCTTAAAACTATGGCCCTCCAGCTGTTTAGGAACTACAATTCTCATTATGCCTAGTCATGTATATGAATGTCAGAGTTTTACAATGCCTCATGGGATGTGGAGTTCCACATCAGCTGGAGGGAGGTAGTTTGAGGATCCCTGGTATAGATCTTGTCACACTTGTCACACTTTAGCATCATAATAACTGGTCATTCCTATGTCCTGAAGTTCGGCTTAATGCTATCCATACAGCAGTCGAAAAATCCTTTGAAAGCGCTTTCAGAAAACGAACACGTTCGTGAGAGCAAACTATATTGCCATCATATAATGACCAAATTTCAAGCGATAAATCATTCAATGGCCATAAATGAATTTGATTCTCGTTTGTTTTTTGTTTCTGGGTCACATATTTGCAGTACCAGCAGTTCAATTTTTGACGGGTAAGAAACACATTAACCTTTAAATTAGGGATCGACCAACATCGTTTTTTTGTTGCCGATACCGATATTTTAGCCATAGCATATCGGTAGCGGCCGATATAGGCCGATATTTTGTACATCCTATGTCAGGGTCCGGGACTAGTCTTCTACTCCTCCAACCATTAGGTGGTGATGCTCATGTAAGGGTAAAATGATGTCACAGAGCATAATTCCGTTTACAAATGTTTTTGAATATGCCACTCACATATGTACAAATTAAAGATATAAGCAATTCCACATTAGCAGATCTACTGGCAGATCGGTATCTCTCACCCACTTGCCGTAAGTGATACCCGGGTGATACCGCTCCGTTCGGCATCCACTCAATACTGCTTTGTCTCTCACCCGCTCCATCTCCCACCCACCCGATACCAATCTGTCTCTCACCCACTTGCCATAAGTCCACCCGGGTGATGCCGCTCCATCCAGCAAACGATCTCGGAGGTCACGTGCGTGGTCATGCCCGGCGTTACCACGTGACCTCTGAGATCGTCATTGTATGCCTATCTTACGGATCTGCTTACGGAAAGTGGGTGAGAGACGGATCGGTATCAGGTGGGTGGGAGATGGAGCGAGTGAGAGACAAAGCAGTATTGAGTGGATGCTGAACGGAGCGGTATCACCCGGGTGTCACTTACGGCAAGTGGGGGAGAGATACCGATCTGCCAGCAGATCTGCTAATGTGGAATTGCTTATATCTTTAATTTGTACATATGTGAGTGGCATATTCAATAACATTTGTAAACGGAATTATGCTATGTGACATCATTTTACCCTTATATGGGCAATATTTGGAATATTGGCAATATCGGCCAGTTCCGGGGCCGGTACAGATATATCGGCAAAAGTCAATATCGGCCCTCGATATACAGGCCTTGCTGATAATCGGTCGATCCCTACTTTAAATTAATCGTCCGTTCAGCAGACATTTTCCAAACTTTTCCTTCGATTTCTCGGCACAGCCGATTTTTGAATAACTGAACGAAAAATGAACAAATGACAGATTTTTGAATGATTTTTCGTCTAGTGTATGGGCGCCATTAGATTCATGCTTGCCCTATGTTATTTATTTCATACATACAGTATAAATGTATCTGCTCGGTGCTCATGAAGTAACAAGCACGTTGATGGTAATCCTCACAGTTCGTTCTCCCAGGAGCCGCTGATAGAAGTGTTAAGTAAGCTAGTTATGTATGTTGTTAGCACTCATTCAAGTGGATGGCAGCTAATGCTGGGTCACCGTTGTTTTCTGCATTGCTGTTCGGGGAATCACATAATCTGGCTTAAGGCTGAAGAACTAAGAGGCAGTTTGCCAGTTTTATGGATGCTGTAAAATGTAATTTTCTGTCTTGGGAATACTGTGAGCACCACGAGTTAGAATACCCCTAAAGGGGCTTCACATACACAGAAGACAAGCTTCATAGCACAATCAATGGTCCTTTCTAGATGACTACCTCCCATGTGGTGTAACACACTTCACCAATAACTGCACCTCAGAGAGAAGCTGCAGGAGGAACAAACACTGCTTGTAGCTTTACTTCCCCGCGTGTGTGAATGTATAAAGTGTCGCTCTTATGTATCATTTACATTTTCCAGGTAGAACTGTAAATTGAAAATTATCAAGATTTGTAGAAATTCCCATAAAACAGGACTGTGATTAGAGAAGATCAGGATAATTGGATGCAGATAAAAATATTCTACTGCTGTCATAATTCTTTTTTAAAGATTTTTTTTTTTTTTTGTATTGTATTACCGGCACTCATAAGAAAATAACACTGTACATTTCTCAACTGAGGCTGGATTCACACATATGAGAACTGGATGAGGGTTTCCTCGCATCCAATTTGCATGACAGTAGAGTGTGACCAACTCTCAATGGAACCCGCTGCTATTCAGTGCCTGCCCATCAGTGTCACCCATCAGTGCCGCCTATACATACCACCTATCAGTGCCCATCAGTGCTGCATATCAGGGTCCATAAGGTGCAGGACCTGAAAGCAAGTGGAGATCACTGAAGTACCGATGTGTACTTCATTGGTTTCAAGATTCCAGGGACATCAGCCAGAAATGGTATACACATAGGTACATTGGTCCAAGCTGGAGCAATGTAACTACAGTGCCTTGAAAAAGTATTCATACTTCTTAAAATTTTCCACATTTTGTCATGTTACAACCAAAATCATAAATGTATTTTATTGGGATTTTATACAATAGACCAACACAAAGTGGCACATAATTGTGAAGTCGAAGGAAAATGATAAATGGTTTTCAAAATTTTTTACAAATAAATATCTGAAAAGTGTGACGTGCATTTGTATTCAGCCCCCTTTGCTCAGATACCCCTAATTAAAATCTAGTGAAACCAATTGCCTTCAGAAGTCACCTAGTTAGTAAATAGAGACCACCAGTGTGTCATTTAGTTTCAGTAAAAATACAGCTGTTCTGTGAAGCCCTAGTTAACAAACAGCATCATGAAGGCCAAGGAACACATCAGACAGGTCATGATAAAGTTGTGGAGATGTTTAAAGCAGGGTTAGGGCATAAAAAAAATCCCAAGCTTTGAACAACTCACAGCGCCCTGTTCAATCCATCATCTGAAAATGGAAAGAGTATGGCACAACTACAAACCTACCAAGACATGGCCGACCACCTAAACTGACAAGCTGGACAAGGAGAGCATTAATCAGAGAAGCAGTCAAGAGGCCCATGGTAACTCTGGAGGAGCTGCTGAGATCCACAGCTCAGGTGGGAGAATCTGTCCACAGGACAACTATTAGTCATGCACTCCACAAATCTGGCCTTTATGGAAGAGTGGCAAGAAGAAAGCCATTGTTGAAATAAGAAGTCCCGTTTGCAGTTTGGGATAAGCAATGTGGGGGACACAGCAATCATGTGGAAGACTGTTCTCTGGTCAGACGAGACCAAAATTGAACTTTTTGGCTTTAAAGTGCTAGGTATGGTGGAAAACTAAAACTGCATATCACCCTGAACACACCATCCCCACCGTGAAACATGGTGGTGGCAGCATCATGTTGTGGGGATGGTCTTCAGCAGGGACAGGAAAGCTAGTCATCTTAGAATCTTAGAAGAAAACCTGTCAGAGTCTGAAAAACACTTGAGACTGGGGCAGAGGTTCACCTTCCATCAGGACAACGACTCTAAACATACAGCCAGAGCTAAAATGGAATGTTTCGATCAAAGCATATTCATGTGTTAGAATGGCCCAGTCAAAGTCCAGACCTAAATCCAATTGAGAATCTGTGGCAAGACTTGGATTCGCTGTTCACAGATGCTCTCCATCCAATCTGAAAGAGCTTGAGCTTTTTTGCAAAGAAGAATGAGCAGAAATATTGCAAAGAAGAATGAGCTGGAATATTTCCTTCCTCCTGGACTTCTATAGCTTAGGATCAGGGCCGGTGCTAGACTATTTTACGCCCTAGGCAAGACCAGCTACTCGCGCCCCCACCCCCAAAAAAATAAAGTAAAAAGGGAAGGGGTTAAAAACTCCTCTATGTCATACCCAGTCACCCTGATCTGATGGTTCCTCTGTTATGCTGTCATACCCAGTGACCCCCATATTCCTCCATGTCACACCTTGGGACCCTAATGTCCCTCTATGCCACACTAAGGGACCCCGATGATCCTCCATGTCACACCAGGGGCACCTGATGTTCCTCCATGTCATACCCAGAGACCCTGATGTTTTTCCATGTCACACTTGGGGACCCTGATGTTCCTCCATGTCACAACTGGGGACCTCAATCCCCCATAGCACACCCAGGGACCCCAATTCCTCATGGCACACCTGGTGACCCCAAAACCCTGTTACACCCGTTGACCCCTAACCCCCATGGTACACCTGGTGACCCTGATTCCCTTTCACACCAGGGAACCTCCATGTCACACCCAGTGACCCTGATCCCCTTTTCTGGGGACACTCACTGGGCGGTATGAAGAGAGTGGCCCACACTCTGCCCTCCTTCACCGTGATCCTGCTGATTCCTTCTCCTAGGATGCTCCTCTCCAGCACCACAGTGCTCAACACAGCTCCAACCGGCTCCTGGTGAAGGGAGAAGCAGCAGTCAGATAGCTTCGCATGTCTCTAATAGCCAACCTCCTCAGACCATTCCGGTGCCTTGTCGTTTCTGCTCCAGCAAAGGTGCCGCCCTCCAGTGCCAAGCTTGGGGTCAGGTTCAGCTCTCCTCTGCTCCCTGCTTAATACCGACCCAGGGAAATGAACGGCTGCCCACCAGCTCAGTGCAGAAAGTCACTTCCTGCCCAGGGTTTACACCCCTCCGCTCCAGCCGAAGAGGATCATCATGCAGGCAGCACTCCTGTGGGCTCCCTTCCTGCCTCTTGGGCTGCCCCAGACACCTGGCATCTTCCTCTGTCCATTTTTCCTCCCCCACTGCGGCCCCCTCCCCTCAGCTCACAAGGATCATTCATGTTGGACAGAGAGTGCCGACTCATGGCTGCGCCCCTAGGTTGCAATGCGCCCTAGGTGGCTGCCTAGTTTGCCTAGTGGAAGCACCGGCCCTGCTTAGGATGATATCAGCGCCCCTCCCCCAGGCAGCTGCCTGCAGCTCCTGGACACTGAGGATGTTTGCGAGTGTACGGATCCTTCTTTCTCCCTCCCTCCCCCCTTTTTCCCCCATCTCTCGCCTCTCCATCTCTCTCTCCTTCTCTCTCTCCCTCCCTCCCCCCTCTTTTCCCCCGTCTCTCCCCTCTCCCTCTTCCTCTCTCTCCCTCCCTCCCCCCTCTTTCCCTCGTCTCTCCCCTCTCCCTCGATCTCTTTCTCCCTCCCCCCTCTTTCCCCCGTTGCCCCACCTCTCCCGCTCTCCTCTCCCTCCTCTTTCCCCCGTCTCTCCCCTCTCCCTCTCTCTCTCCTTCTCTCTCTCTCCCTCCCCCTCTTTCCCCCATCTCTCCCCTCTCCCTCCCTCCTCTTTCCCCCGTCTCTCCCCTCTCCCTCTTCCTCTCTCACTCTCCTCTCTCTCTCCCTCCCTCCCCACTGTTTCCCCGTCTCTCCCCTCTCTCTCTCTCTCCCTCCCCCCTCTTTCCCCCATCTCTCCCCTCTTCCTCTCTCTCTCTCTCTTTCCCCGTCTCTCCCCTCTCTCTCTCCCTCCCTCCCCCCTCTTTCCCCATCTCTCTCTCTCTCCCCTCTCCCTCTCTCTCTCTCTCTCCCTCCCCTCTCCCTCTCTCTCTCCCTCCCCCCTCTTTCCCCTGTCTCTCCCCTCTCCCTCTCTCCTTCTCTCTCTCCCTCCCTCCCTCTTTCCCCCATCTCTCCCCTCTCCCTCTCCTTCCCTCTCTCCTTTCCCCAGTCTCTCCCCTCTCCCTCTCTCTCCTTCTCTCTCTCTCCCTCCCCCCTCTTCCCCCCCTGTCTCTTCCCCCTCTCCTTTTCTCTTTTTTCCCCTTTTTCTCTCCCCCCCTCCAGTTCTCTCTCTTGTTTCCCCGTCTCTCCCCTCTCTCTCTCCCTCCCTCCCCCCTCTTCCCCTCTCCCTCTTCCTCTCTCTCTCCTTCTCTCCCTCCCCCCTCTTTCCCCGTCTCTCCCCTCTCCCTCTCCCTCCCTCCATCCCTCCTCTTTCCCCCGTCTCTCCCCTCTCCCTCTCTCTCTCTCCCTCCCTCCCCCGTCTCTCCCCTCTCCCTCTCTCTTTCTCTCCCTCCCCCCTCTTTCCCCTGTCTCTCTCTCTCTCTCCTTCTGTCTCTCCCTCCCTCTTTCCCCCATCTCTCCCCTCTTCCCCTCTCTCTCTCTCTCCTTCTCTCTCTCCCACCCCCCCTCTTTCCCCCCTCTCCCTCTCCCTCCCCCCTCTTTCCCCCCTGTCTCTTCCCCCTCTCCTTTTCTCTTTTTCCCCTTTTTCTCTCCCCACCCCCCCTCCAGTTCTCTCTCGCTTTCCCCATCCCTTCCACCCCCCCTCTCTTTTTCCCCTCTTGCCATAACCAATATAAATACAATGTAAATATTACAATAAAATATACAATGCTGTGCTCCCTTCTTGACCACATTAACTCAATTTAAATGTAATTGCATATTTTAAAGCGGAGTTCCAGCCACCTGTCAAAATAAATAGAAGTCAGTGGCTACAAAAAGTGTAGCTGCCGACTTTTAAAAAACAGCCACTCATCTGTCCCATGACCAGCGGTGAGCTCACCCCAACCACCTTCATTCTCTGTCCTTCCTCGGCGGCGCCGGCATCTTCCCTATGGGCATCCGGCTGTGACAGCTGGGGGCTTCACTGCCGGGTGCCCACTGCACATGCTCGAGTTGCGCTGCACATTGTGAACGGTGGATGCAGTCTTCTGGAACCTGTCAGTGTCCCAGAAGACTGCAGGGGGAGGGAGAAAGGAGAACTTCCAATGCTGAGCGCCACTGTGCTCTGAACGGAGATGGGAGCGGGTACCTGTCAAAATCGGGTACCTTCCTTCCCCCCACTCCTCAAAAGTGCCAATTGTGCAAGAGAAGCGGGGGACAAGTCCTTAAAGCGGAACTTTTCCTTTTGGGTGGAGTCCTGCTTTAAGTGATGGTGGAATCCTCCCTCTGAATACCATATATTGTATATGTGCTGCCCTGTAAACCATATCTACAACGTTATATCTTTCAAACAAATAACAATTTCAAAATATAAAATTGCAGAATATTAGTGATGGTGACAACCCCTCAAGAAATAAAACAACTCCACTTACAATAGCGGTTTTCACCATCACTGATATACTACAATTTTTTGAAATTTATAAAGTTGTACAGTTGGTTTATATTGGCCCAATAGAAAGACATGATTAACCCCTTGAGGGGAGTGATAGGATTAGTTAACATAGCCAGTAATGCAAGGGGTTAATTAACACTGCCACTGGTGATTGCTGTATTAGTGGCCAGTGGCAGTGAATATTACACCTTGCATTACTAGATAGTGGAAATTGTTTAACTTCCTCACTCCCCCAAAAGGTTAATCATATATATGTGTTTAAAAAATATGCCAGAGGGTATATTCCCCGCACCTAATGGTATGTGGGGGTGATAATATAATTGTTTAATATTCAACTGAAAAGCAGCAGCTATAGAATGGAAATGGAGAAATATCAGTAATAACATATCAAGGCTACCTACTGCACTTTCTATTGTTGATACCACCCTTAAAACTTATACAGTGTAATCAATATTGTGACTTATTCCAAAATAAATAATAATTTGTGAATGTATACACATCTATTCCATCCTGGGCTCCTGCTGGTTGGGATGACATCAAAGGGTTAATTGCTCATTTTGTCTACAGTAGAAAGCTGTATACTTATCAGATCCTCGGTTTCACCTTCGAACAGCGCTCCCCCACAATCGTTGAACTGTTTCTGACTTCCTCATCCAGAGCAGATCTTTGGGTTTAATGGCGTAAGGAACAGTTCACCGTGTTAGACCACTGGGGGCAGGAGCCACAGGGAGTATAATGAAGGAAGGATTGGAAGATTAGGTAAGTATATCTCCATTTTCCAATCCCCTACACAAGAGTTTTGCACAGAGCAGCCCTGATCCTCTTCTTCTGAGGTCCCCCGCTGGCAATCTAGGCTCCTCTTCATCATCGGGTGCCCCCAGGAAAAGCCGGTTTCCCTGGGGGCATCTGTGCTTGCCCCCTCACGAGTCCTGCTGCTGCGTCCATTGACACGGCACAGTTCAGTACTTGGTTCCCCCCCCCCCCCCCACAATTCCCATGTCACCGGATTTTAAATGACAGCACTGGGAGCCAATCACTCCCGCTGCTATTAATCTGTCCAATGAAGAGAGATATAGCAGCGGGAGTGGCTGCGCTCATGCACATTGCTGGATCAAATGGCTTCAGGTAAGGAAAAGGGGGGGGGGGATGTGGGGCAGCTACAGCACAGGTTTTTCCCTTTAATGCATAGAATGCATTAAAGGGAAAAACCTTAAGGCTTTAGAACCACTTACACCCTTGCAGTGCAGGCACAGACCCACTGCAAGGTAAAAGTTTTTTTCTTGCCCAGAGTTGGGCTTTAAGAACAAAATATGGACAACGGACAAGACAATATAGATCTTGTCACACTTTACCATAATATTAACTGGTCATTCCCATATCCTCCTGGACTTCTGCTTAAAGCTAGTCATACACAAGTGGAAAAATCGGGGCACACTTTCAAAAAATGAACACAGGGTCGTGAGAGCAAACAATATTGCCATCGTGTATCGACCAGATTTCGAACGATAAATCATTTAATGGACATAAATTATTCTGTTTCTCGTTTGTTTTTTGCTTCTGGGTAACATATGTGCCGTACCAACAGTTTTTAAATTTTTAACGGGAGAGAAACGCAATAACCTTTCAATCTATTGTTCGTTTGGAAGACATTTTCCAAATGTTTCCTTTGATTTTTTTGGGTCAAAAAGTCACAACATATTTCCAATTTGTGCTCATTAACTGGTCGTAAAATGAACAAATGACAAATTTTTTAACTATTTTTCATCTAGTATATGGGCATCATGCTTGCCCTATGTTATAGTTAAAGGAAAGAACACATGCCTTTATTTTAAAATCACATTTATTTCATTCATACAATATATTGTCAAAAGTAATGGGACACTTGCTTTTACACACACGTGAACTTTATTGGCTTCCCAGTCTTAGTCCATAGGATTCAATATTGATACGGATTAGAAAGAAGTAATATTGATTGAGAAGTAACTCTTCTGTGAAGGCTGTCCAGGAGTGTGTTTAGGAGTGTGTCTATGGGAATGTTTGACCATTCTTCCAGAAGTGCATTTGTGAGGTCAGGCACTGATGCTGGATGAGAAGGCCCGGCTCGCAGTCTCCGCTCATTCATCCCAAAGGTGTTCTACCGAGTTGGTGTCTGGACTGTGTGTAGGCCAGTCATGTTCCTCCACCCCAAACTCACTCATCCAGGTCTTTATGGACCTTGCTTTTTGCACTGGTCCAAATAATTTGGTGGAGGGGGGATTATGATGTGAGGTTGTTTTTCAGGGTTGGAATTGGCCCCTTAGTTCCAGTGAAGGGAACTCTTAAGGCGTTAGCATACCAAGACATTTTGGACAATTTAATTCTCCCAACTATGTGGGAACAGTTTGGGGATGGCCCCCTTTGTATTCTAACATGTCTGTGCAAAGCAAGGTCCATAAAGACCTAGCCTTTCCTGCCCAAAGGGGAGACACATGATATCACTATTAACCGTTTATTGTAAGGAGACATACATTATAGAGCCATTGTTAACTGATTATTATGCTCCTAGATTTCACACCACCTCCGAATCACATCTGTGGAGGCACAGGTCAAGGGACCTTTGTGGGAACACTGGGGCCTCCAGGCAAGTTATGGCACCTATCTTTCCAGCTGGTGAAACTATAATGGGTTTCATTTTAATTACACACGGCTGTATGACAGTTCGATCATCTTATATGGTAGGTGATCTATGCACAGTGAGCAAACAGAATGTTCATATATGTTTATACAAATTTAATGATGAATGTTACATTTTCCTTGTAGAAATTCAAAACACATGAACCTCCTCCAAGAATACCCCTGAAGAAAGGATCATTTCCTGAAACACGTTGGGTGGGAGTGGAAAAAGCGTTGTTTCATATACTCTACTTGATATGTAAACTACAGCTGTGTATTCTGCAATAATTTTTTAAAAATGTATTACGGATAATGGAATTTTAAGATGTATCAATAAATATAATATGTTATATATTTTTACATTGGTTAGGAAGGGACGTATTTTGAAGATGTTGCGGAGGTTGAGGCAGCAAGCTTTGGAAAGTGATTGGATGTGGAGCCGAAAGGAGAGTTCAGAGTCCAGAAGGATCACACATATTAAAAAAAAAAAAAACATTTTTGGCATGATCTGTAGTATTTATGAATTTAGACATTGGGAATGTATTTTTAAAAGTTTAGAAATATCTATGACCTCAATGTATATGTCTGCAGGCTGTAACTGATGCTGTTGAGAGGGCAAAATAGAACACTGCAAAACATGTACAGTACAGGGATGTTATCTCCTTTATGGAATCATGGCCTCCTGAAATCCACTATAGCCTGTGTCCTCATGCTTGTATGGGAGGAGGATCATCCATCAATCAAGATGTGACCTCCCACCCACTGTGTTCTTTTTTAGTTACAGGGCATGGAGGAGGAGGGAGGGACTGGGCTGTCATTTAGGATCTGTATACACGCCCACATGTGTGATGGTAATACCATGTGACCTGAAAAGCTCAGCTCAAACCAAGAAGTGTTCTATCCAGCAATAGAGACCAAACTGAGCATGTGCAGCTGAACTTCACTTACTGTGTCTTATATGGACTTGTCAAGAGTGAACATGCAGCAGGGGAGAATCTGTGCATACAGGATCACACAGCCTTTTTACACAATGCAGAGGACTAATCACTTAAGTTACACAGTGAGTATAACAAGCATGCTATTCTGCATCTACATACAGATTTTAGTGTTGTGGTTTTAGTAACACTTTAAGATTGGTAGGGTCCAAGGAAGGATTTTTAAGTATGGGGATGACTAGTGTATGTTTTAGAGAGTTGGGGAAGATGCATGAAGAAAGGGAGAGATTGAAGATGTGAGTTAGAGAGGATAGAGTCAGAAGGTGACTGTAGTATTTGCGAGGGGACAGGTGGTTAGGTGGGCATTGTAAATAAGTTTAGCAATCCTGTCTATAGTAGCGGGGTTGAATAAGGGGAGTGTTGATTGTACCTGTTGACATGAGGTGTTCAATGGGGAAGATACCTGTAGAGTGGAATTTCATCACAAATTTAATTAATTTTATTTTTGAAGTATAGACTTTATATAGTAGAACAACCATAGACTTTTTAGACATCAAGACATGCAAAGGTTAGTATAAAAATAACAATTTTATTTCATATCTTATGTTAAAAAAAAAAAAAAAAACATAATAGCTAAAAATACATTTTGACCCTAAGGCCCATTTCACACTAGTGCGACTTGTCCCGTGATTTTGGACCGCAAAATCGCATGACAAGTCGATTTACATTATTTTCAATGAGCCCCATTCATATCAGCACGACTTGAAGTCGCACCGAATTCAAAGTAGTCCCTGCACTACTTTGGCACGATTTTGAGGCCAAAGACATTCAAGCCCAGTCAAAATCGCTGCAAAAGTTGCGGTAAGTCGCACTAGTGTGAAAGGGGCCTTAACAGTAGCACATTTTGAGTATTTTTGATCCATCTATGTATTATTATTTGTTCTTTTAACAGATATGAAATAAAGTTGTTAATTCTTATACAAACCTTTGTATGTCTTGGTGCCTAAAAAGTCCATGTTTTTTTTTACTATATAAAGTCTGGATTTGAGAGGACGTGACACTTCTCTATGAGTTTTTATCCATCCACAGTACCACCCTGTGATAATGTAAAAAATCTATCGATTTTTTTGAAGTGATTGGCAATGTGTTAGTGGTGGAGGAGGAGTGGGTGGAGGCAGTGGAGGACGGAATAGAGAGTTAAAGGTACAGAAGAGTTGACAGGGACTGGATGAGAAGGTGTTAATGATGAGTCATAAAATAGGTCTGCTTGGCAGTGTGGAGGCAAGGATTGTATTTTTGGAGGGCAGATTTATATTGGTTGAAGTCTTTGAGAGACTTAGACATACGCCACAGATGCTCAAGAGCGCAGCTATGTTTTTTGAGACTCCTGATGTCATCTGTTTGCCAAGTCGAGGCCTGATTGTGTGTGTAGTGAAGGGAGCCAACTAATTCAGGGTGGAGGGCAGGGATCTCTTGTAGACAAAAGTGGCTAGATTGGGGCAGGACAGCGGTGAGATTTTGTCTTAGAGGTGGTCAGTAGCAAAATAGAGAAGGGTTAAAGTGGCAAAGGTTTCTACAGTATTTGTTAGGCGATTGGAGGGAGAGGTGGTGAAAGACAGAGAGAGTGAAACTAATAAGGTGGTGATCAGAGAGAGGAAAAGGGTTGTTGGAGAGGTTGCATTGAGTGCATAGGTAGGAGTATACAAGGTCCAGGGTGATGCTATCAGAGAGAGTAGAAGCCTGTACCCATTGCTTCAAGTCAAATGAGGAGGTTAGTCTGAGAAGTTTAAAAGTAGCAGAAGTGTTAGGATTAACAGGGATGTTAAAGTCACCGAGAAGGATTGTGGGAGTAGAGAGAAAATAGGTTAGCCAGGCAGAGAAGTCATCAAGGAAAGTTGATAATGGTCCAAAGACCAGTAGATCACAGTGATTTTTAAGGAAATTGGAGAAAATAGATGTATACAGTGAGCTTCAAATGATGAGAGAGACAGAGAGGGAGGAGCAGGCCCGTCGCGTCAAGGCAGGCAAAACAAGCAATTGCTTGGGGCCCCAAGCTGGCCTGGGGCCCCAAGACCCAAGACACAGACTGACATCCCAAAAACCCAAAACACAAACGCCGCGGCCGCGCGCCGGCCTCACACACAGGCGGCCTGTGACAGGCCGGCGGGAGCGGGCGCACAGCGGAGGAGCAGCATGACGTCACGCGGCGCCGGCTCGCTAGGGGTAGATAAATCCTGTAGGCTTTGCGTGTGTGCGGGGGGGGGGCCTCCATGTCCATTTTGCTTGGGGCCTCCAAATTCCTTCAAACGGGCCTGGGGAGGAGAGTGAAGAACTTGAAAGGTGCTCCATGGGGATAGGAGGATTCCCAATCCACCTCCCTTGCTCCACTAGGTCTAGTTGGGTGAGTCCAGAAAAAGGCACTGTAGGAGAGGAAAGCAAAAGGAATGTTGGATTAACAAAGCCAGGTTTCAGTAACAGCAAGTAGATTAAAGGAGTTAGGCCCCTTTCACACTTGTACGACCTGAGAGTCGTGCGACTAAAAGCAATGCCTGTGTAATCTTGAGGTCTATGGACCTCAAGTCTCATCAAAGTCAGACCAAAGTAGTGTAGGGACTACGTTGAAGTTGCTGCAACTTGAAGTTGCACAGATGTGAATGGAAATCACGACTTGCTATTAGAATTTGCGGTCCCAAGTCGCACAAGTGTGAAAGGGTCCTTAGTGACAAAGGGGTTGTGAACAGCGGTGAGTGAGCGGGCATTCCAGTGGGCACAGGGGAAGGGGAAGAAGAGGAATGGAGACTAAATTGCATAGATTGCGACTGCTGCCAGAGGATGTGGGGTGATGGGTGCGTTGGGTAAGAGATATCAAGATTTGTATAAGTTCACAAAAAAAACAGACCGCGAGTAGAGAAAATCTGGATAATTGGATGAAGATAAAAAAATTCTACTGTTGTCAAAATTCGTATAAAAATAGAATACAGATAGATACAGATACAGTGGGTATAGAAAATAATCACCCCCTTAAAAATAATTACATTTTGTTGCTTTCAGCCTGAAATTAAGGCAGACACAGTTTTGGTTTTATCCAGCTGTATTTACTAGTGCAACTTATAACATCCAATTGAAAGATATCACTAATATATCAGAAAAAAATAAAAAAAAAAATGTAAAAATAGAATCGCTGAGTTGGAAAAAGAACCCTTATGTCAGTGTTTTGTTAAACCACCTTTTGCTTTAATTACAGACTTTAGTCTGTTGGGGTACGTTACATAGTTAGTCAGCTTGAAAAAAGACCATCCGGTTCAACCAAAAAAAAAAAAAAAACAGTATTGAAAACCCAACCATACAATCCCATATACACAATCCTATACCCGCTGTTGAACCAGAGGAAGGTGAAAATAAACCCCAGCAAATCATGATCCAATTTGCTACAGCAGGGGAAAAAAATTCCTTCCTGATCCCCCAAGAGGCAATCGGATATTCCCTGGATCAACTACAAATTTTAGTACCCATTTATATTATGTACACCTAGGAAAGAATCCAGGCCTTTTTTAAAGCAATCTAGTGAGCTAGCCAGAACCACCTCTGGAGGGAGTCTATTCCACATTTTCACAGCTCTTACGGTGAAGAAACCTTTCCGTATTTGGAGACTAAATCTGTTTTCCTCTAGACGTAAAGAGTGCCCCCTTGTCCTCTGTGTTGACCTTAAAGTGAGCAACTCAACACCAAGTTCACTATATGGACCCCTTATGTATTTATACATGTTGATCATATTCCCCCCTTAATCTCCTCTTCTCAAGAGAGAATAAATTCAGTTCCTCTAATCTTTTCTCATAGCTGAGGTCCTCCATGCCTCTTATCAGTTTGGTTGCCCTTCTCTGCACTTTCTCCAGTTCCCCGATATCCTTTTTAAGAACCGGTGCCCAAAACTGAACTGCATATTCCAGATGAAGTCTTACTAATGATTTGTACAGGGGCAAAATTCTATCTCTCTCTCTGGAGTCCATGCCTCTGTTAATACAAGAAAGGACTTGCTTTGGAAACAGCAGCTTGGCATTGCATGCTATTATTAAGCTTATGATCTACCAGAACACCCAGATCCTTCTCCGCTATGGATTCCCCCAGTTCTACTCCACCTATTATGTATGATGCATGCATATTCTTAGCCCCCAAGTGCCTAACTTTATATTTATCAACATTAAACCTCATTTGCCACATAGTTGCCCAATGAAACAGTGCATTGAGGTCAGCTTGTAAATTGGAGACATCCTGTAAAGAAGTTATTCCACTGCAAAGCTTGGTGTCATCTGCAAAGACTGAAATGCTACTTTTAATCCCACACCCTATATCGTTTATAAAGATATTAAAAAGTAAGGGTCCCAACACTGAACCTTGAGTTACACTACTGATAACTTAGACCATTCAGAGTAAGAATCATTAACCACTACTCTCTGAATTCTATCTTTAAGCCAATTTTCTATCCAATTACAAACCGATCTTTCCAAGCCTGTAGACTTTACCTTACACATTAGCCGTGTGGGGAACTGTGTCAAACGCTTTTGCAAAATCCAAGTATACCATGTCCACAGCCACCCCTCTGTCCAAGGTTTTACTTACCTCCTCATAAAAAGAAATCAGGTTTGTTTGACAACTTCTGTCTTTCATGATTCCATGCTGTCTGTAGCTTAAACTCATCGATGTGGTCTTTTATTAAATTCTCCAATATCTTCCCGACTATAGAAGTTAAACTAACAGGTCTATAGTTACTTGGCAAAGACTTTGATCCCTTTTTAAATATAGGCACCACATGCCGAATCGCAGTAAAATTGCACAAACAATCGCCGAACGCTTGTCGCTCAAAAGAAGCAAAATCGAGCCGCGTTTGTGAACGGAGCCTAAATGTGATTTCTGACTGCTCCTTTGTTCCTCTGCTATCTGCTTTAGTTTTCCTGACACCAAGAGAAAAAAGATGTTTATATGTAAATTCAGCACTTTGAATGGCTGTAGCGAGGAGAAGACTAGAAGACTGCAGATAGACAGATACAACGTATGTAGTAGGATTTGTTTCATCTGTGTGCATCACCTGAGGCCAGTCACTTCACTGGGTATACAGTATGTAAGGGTTTACAGCCACTGTAAGGGAATCTCTTGGGGTCCCCCAGGTCACCAGAACTACTGTCCCCATTGGAAGATTTTCCTTCTATTACTTTTCTTTTACTTACACTTTCAATGATAATCGTAAACAGGACAAATAGAGGGGGTGAGTCTCCCTAACAGGGAGACACAGCAAAAAAAAAAAACAATAGGTGCACAGCTTTTCATCCTGTGAAATTGCATGTGCATTCATTTTGTGTGATCAGGGGCAAAATTGAATGTTATTAGGCTATTTCTTCTCCAGGACAAGGTTATTAATTCCTACAGAAAAGAGTGAATCAGGAAAATACTGCATTATGGCCACTAGATAGAGCTGATGACCAAAGGAATAATGCTGTCTGCATATGATACAATGTTCCTCCTCAAAGGAAACAGGCTGGTTGATTAACCCCTTCACTATAGCAATATGCATATGCAACAGTGGCAACAGGGTAGGTGTCAGGAGCGTGTTAATACTCCTGTTCCATAGCAGCTTCTTGCTGGTCCCATTCCAACATCCTGGTTTTGGTTGGGCTGCACTTTCCCTGTCTGACTGTCCACCTGCAGGGTGACTGATGTAGACACAGCCTGTAGGTGGAGACCGAACCGTTTTTAAGCCTACCAATCCCTTAGGCTTAAGCCAGCTGGTTTGGATTTCCCGGTTATCGACTTTGGATTAAACTTTAGATTATTCTCTGTACTCTGCCTGCCTTTTGAGCACAGATTTTGCCCTGCCCCCTCTCTCTCTCCTCATTGGCTAACTAACTTTGATTGACAGCAGTTAGAGCCAATGGTGCCCATTGCTGTGTGTCAGCCAATCCAGAGGGAGAGTCCTGGGCAGCCGAGGTTCTTGTGCAACATCACTGGATTGAGATGGGGCTCAGGTATTAGGAGGGCTGCTGCACATAGAAGGTTTGAATGCATTAAGATAAAAAAAACCCTCATTGTGCAGCAGCCTCCCTAATATTTACCTGAGCCCCCTCTCAATCAAGCGATGTTGCACAAGAGACTCAGCTGTCCAGGACTTTCCCTCGTGACACAGCTTTAGTGCCTGGCCACCAATGCTAAGGGTAGCATTGACAGTAAGTGGGCCTTATAGCTAAGCAGCCACATATGAGTTGTCTTGTTTTTGGGGCACACTCCACTGGCACCCCAGATCTTTGACAAAGCTGTCACCAAAGCTTATGATCTGCTACTAACAACCAGGAACCGGTAAAGTGTGGTGATCATCAAAAGTGCCACACAATGCCACACTGGAACCTCCTCTCTGTGCCTGGCCACAGCAAGCATTTCAGCAACTTAGGGCCGGTTCACACTCTTGCGAGTGCGGCAATCGCATGTAATATCTGAGCGCACTGCTCCTTCATTACATGCGATCGGATGTGCGGATGCAAATTCAGCCATACTTTGTATGGCTGAAATTCGCACTGCACCCGCACAAAAGACGCACAGGACCCTTTTTTCCAGTCGCATCAGGATCGGATCGCACAGTGGTTCACACTTGTGCGATCCGATCCTGTGCAAACTGTCAGATCGCACTGCGATATGCGATCAAACTGGGGGTGTCGTTAACATTTAATTGACACCCCCTGCGTATCGCATATGGCAGTGTGAACTGCCAGATATGCGTTTGCGATGCGGGAACAGGCTGCAAATTCGCAGCCTTCCCGCATCGCACAAGTGTGAACCGAGACTTATAGTAACATTACTGGTAATTAAAATCTGTTTTGTTTTCAGTAGAAAAAATAATTTTTAAATAAAAATAAAGGGTATGTATTGAACGTGAGGAGAGGAAGATTTGGGAGCATGGCAAGGTTGACCCTGAAGTTCTGCGTTAAAGGTCAATACATATAAAATAAGTCCGCATACCGGGGAGGAAGGCTCCATTTAAAACTACACATCTTGTAGAGCAAAGCTTGTGTTCTAATTTTAATTGAATAATATAATTTTAAAATTAAAATTATTATTAAATCTGTTTTTATTGATCTATCAAGTTCTTTTACATAAGCAAACTTGTATTTTAGGTTTTGCTTTTCATAGAAACTTACAATTTTTTTTTTTTTTTTTTTATGTACATGAACTTACAATAGTTTATCAAGTTTTTAAGAATATAAACAGACATCCTCTGTGACTACATATATTAAAGGTAAAGCTTTTCAGAAAAGTACATTTCATTCACCAAAGACCTTTTTAGAAATTGTAGGCAGCACCACACACATGAAGCCCCATTAAAACACACATAAAAGTAATATACATATAAAAGTAATATAACTTTCATGTAACACTATAAAAGTAATAGAATTTTTTTTTCTAAAAAACTTTACATCATAAACATAATAAAATGTAATGTTATAGAAAATTAAAGGATATTCTTTAAATAAGCATATTAAGATTTATTTACAAGAAGTATACAAAGGTTTTCATTTAAACTGAGCAGTCGAAGCCAGTTAGACATTTTCTTTCATGTTCTGGCCATGTTTTGTAATGTACGGGAGTAGCAGACTTAGAAGCAAGTTGAATACAGTAATATTTAACAGAAAAATGGCTTATATTTAAAAGTGTAATTCCACTTTTGTTGAGAAAAAAAACATTCCCCTCTGGGTGATCTCTGTACATTACAAGGATTATAACAGCCTTTGTTGCAGATTCCTACCTTTTGTTATTCTGAAGAAATCCATGTTTGTTCCTCTGTGCCGAGTGGGTCTAATGGGAGTGGTATCATAATTATCAATCAGCTGTGCAGCTGCAGAGCACTAATGAGGAAATCTGCTGGGGCTGCATCCCTTTAGACATGTTCCTATTGGGAGTATTTCACAGAAAATGACATTTTTATTGCAGGGGATGCCAGAAATCTGGCTTGTATCTTAGGCAGACTTCTGGGAAAATCAGTGAGCCAATCAAACAAGCAGGAAATGATGTTTCTGTGGAGTGGTCAGTACACATTCTGTGTACAGAACAGCTCCAGGTAGCCATATTGCATTGCACTTTCAGAAAATGACAACAGCTGCAGATTGAAAAGGAAAGGTCATTTTTATTAACATTCAATTACAATACGATTTGTGTCGCAATTGTATTATTTTTCTATTTGCTGTTTTTTTCCCCCATGAAAGTGGAATTACCCTTTCAGACATGTTTGAGATGCATCCGAAATGCATTTAACATGGAATATAAACAATGCATGACAAAAGCAACAATAAAAAGTGAACCCTGCTCCATACAATCAAGTGCAACATTCATATAATGCATTCCAGATCTTTCAAAAATGTTGGACACGCACTTGTGAAAAACAAAACAAAATAACTCATGTGTACTAGCAATTAAAGTGTATCTAAATGCAATGTATTGCAGCGTACCAATTATGAGATGTGATGGCTGTATTCTTTTTTTTTTTTTTTTAGGCTAAAAACATTTTTAGCAGGCACAGAAAATACCTGTTAATCAGAAATGAAGGGTCCCTGTCCTTGGGGGAGATTTACTAAAACTGGTGTACTCAGAGTCTGATGCAGCTGTTCATGGTAGCCAATCAGCTTTTAACCTGGAAAAAAACCTGGAAGCTGATTGGTTTCTGTGAAGAAGTGAACCAGATTTTGCACTTTCCAGGTTTGGTAAATCAACCCCCTTATGTAAATTATTTATCCCATCAACTACCATGTAATGGAGATTTACAAAGGCAGATATGTTTGAAGTCCAGTCTGTGTGACAACCACAGCTCTTTCCATAAATACAATGGAAAAATAACAGTAGCGACAGAAAGGGTTTGATTTACTAAAGTCAAATTGACTGTGCACTTTTCCCTCTGCAAGTGCAGTTACTCCAGAGCTTACTAAATGAGGTAAAGCTTCACTTTGCAAAGAGAACCCAATCAAGTGTAAGGAAAATTAAAAATGAAAAAACAACAACATTTTTGCTTGCACATGGTTGGATGATGGAATTCAGCAGAGCTTCTGTTCATTTACTAAGCCCTGGAGCTTTGCAAAGTGCACAAAGTGTCTTTTTGCCTTTAGCAAATCGACCCCAAAGTGTGTTATTTACAGGATTAACAGTTGATAATAAAGAAAAAAACCTAAGTTGCTTATTAATAAAAAAATTATCCCTTGCAGTGTGGCTGTACCTGCACTGCAAGGGTTAACTGATCGTTTATGTCTTGGGGAAAAAAAAAAAAAAAGATTTAATTACCCGGTCCTCCTCTCCTCCCTGCAGTTAAACTGGTTACTGTGGTGTCTGCACCCCCATGCTCCTCCAGTCTAGGATCCTGATGACATCAAGACTTAGGGTCCAAAGACCTGCTCTGGACGTGAGGATGCCAATGGACAGTCCACTGCCAGATTGTGGGGGAGCACCACCTGCCAGGAGATCGGATGACCAGGTAAGAAAAACTGTTTCTCCTCTTCCCTAAACAAAACAAGCTATTGAACCTTGCAGTGTGGACACAGCCCCACTGCATGAGATCATTTCTAATTTCCCAGTGTATTGGGCTTTAAAGGATCTCTATAGTCACAGCATACACTTTCATTTTAGAACATCAGCATTGCAATAGCAATACTAGTAATAGTGATTTTTGACAATCCAATAATGACACCCCTTATGATGAAATGCGTAGGGCAGAGTCACGATGGGTGACAGGATCATGCAACGGAGGCAGCGGCCATCTTGTAGGTTTAAAACTTTCCTATTCTAATGCAGATTTCTATGTTTTTAAATGTGAGTGCATTATTTTACTTTGAAATAAATGGTAATTTTTCGCAAACTTATTGCATTATGAGTTACCTCTGCATTTCTTTTTGATTAATACCCATTAGGAGCTCTGACAGTTATTAAGGTAAGTACAATCACTGAATTTGTTTGCCCAAGGCAGAAGTTGAGAGATGTTACATTTCTGAAGGAGATGTTTGACTGTGCTTTTTGACCACAAGGTAAAATTTAATAGGCAAGAGGCTGTCCATGTGGTTTGAGGGTGAAGGTCTCTAAGTCATACATCTTTTTGAACGTCATTTACCATCCGTTTAGAGACTTTATGGACTTACCTGATCAATTTTATTGTTTTGCACTTCTCGTTCACCTTTAGTCCGACTCTGTCTATTTTTAGTATTAGTACTGTACTGTCTTTTATATAATCCAATATGTTTGCTTAAAAGTATCCCTTCATGTTGTGAGTGCTACCATGCGTGGTGCCAACATCCCAAAATATATACTCAAAATAGAAGAGAACATGGGTGTGTGGGATTTTGATGGCACCACAAATTACACACAACAAAATGTATTAAATTGACATAACTTTACAGTATAACAGCAGAAAAACATCCCATAAAAAAAAATTCAGGCTGAAAAAATGATATTTACTTCTCATCCAAAATACTGTATTAGCCCAGACATAAGTAGATGTTAAAACATGTTTGTTCATATATCAATAAATATAACATAACATAAGCCCAAATTCCCAGCACGTTTCGAGTCTTGCTCTTCCTCAGGAGAAATGGGTTGGTCAACAGTGATGAGAAAATTTAAGATATTCAGCCTGCAGAGATGCTGGTGCTATGGCTGTCCTCCCTGTGTGGTGTAATGTGGTTGGCTGGTCCGCGGGATGGTCTGTTTCTGCTTCAGGTGTGACGCATCCTGAGGATCTCTGCATGCACCAGGCCATGGTCAAGGTCATCAAGGGAATGCACACATGAGCTGGCTCTCAGTAGATATCTGCAATCTGATTAAATTTCCTGGTTACTGTTTTTCAAAACATTTTTCCTGAGGAAGAGCAAGACTCAAAATGCATTGGAAGCTTGGACTTATGTTATTTTTATTGATATAGACAAACATGTTTTCACATCTACCCATGTTTAGGCTAATGCAGTGATTTGGATGAGAAATACATAATCTTGACAGCCTAAATTTTGTATTGGGATGTTTCTATGCTGTTAATAATAAAGTTATGTAAATTCTATCCATTCTATTGTGTGTAGTTTGTGGTGCCATCAAAATTCTGCACACCTGATTTTTTCTTCTATTTTGCACATCAGAAGTAAGTGATTTCACCAAAAACTATACTGGTAACACCATTAATAAATCTTTTTTTAATTAGAAGACAACTTTAATGAAAATAAATACAAAACTGTTCAAAGATAACCGAATGTGGGGCAGTGCATATAGTAGAGCAGGACAAAACAAGTTTTTGCACTCATGAAACATGTAACTTGTGTTTACAGAACCCCTAATTCTGAGGATATTAGGGGTTCCTTTAGCAATGGTAAATTGATCTCATACTTCTCAACCAGTGATCACCAATGCAAGAGGGTACTTCTACACTGGCAATGTTGGGGGACACCACAAATTGTATTGTCTGTTTTCCTTTCCTAATATTACTATTCTTTTGATTTCCAGATTATTGCTATAAAAAAAAAGTTGTACAGAGCACGGATGGAGGATGTAAAAAACTATCTGCCCTCGCTGTCAAATGTGCTAAATATGAAATATTTTTTATTCTGATATTTTCTAAATGATACAATTTAATAAGTCTAATGTACCACAAACTTTAGGTAAAATTATTTTAAGCTGGGGTTCTGTGAGACAAATGATGAAAAAGGTGTATCAGGTGTGCTAAACTGTGTGTCAAATTATATGATATAAATATAATGACAAATCAACATAAAATGGTGGACAAAAAATATTGTTCAATGAGTGAGTCCAATCAGAAGGGGACAAAAGTCCTCTAAATCAAACCAAATACAAAATTAGATGATTATATGTGCTCAACACAGTGAACCAAATAACAATATCAGTGGTGAATCGCAGAATAAAGTCCTTAAAGAAAATAAAGTCCTGTCGAATCCAACATGCATGTGATATGTCTCCAAGGTGCAAAACTTCAAAACATAATGGATGAGTGCAGCGAAGACCTCCACCATGAGTGAATAAGCCCCTTACCAGATGTGATAATACACGGGCCTATGTACTATCCAATCCACTGATGTTATAGCCCAAAGGAAAGAAAAAGGTCCACACAAACTTCTCCCACTGTGAAGGGGAGTAGGTAAGCCTCTTACCAGAATGCTGGATGATCTGTAACTACAAAACTCCGCCTGTGTGAGAATCCCTCTTCTATTACTTCCGGGTCTCAGGGATCTATGATGATCTGGTTCTTATACAAGTCTCCCCGGCATGAAAATAAAAACCGCTAATAAAACCTTTCAACTGATGGATTTATTAAAAGTCTTGCACTTACATGTAAATAGCTGGGATACAGCGAAACAGCGGTGTAATACCGGAGATGACAGTAGAGAAGCCGCGGCCGCCTGCAGTGTGGTCCGTGGCGATGGGTCGGGACGTTGCGGCGCTCCCCTTTTGTTCACCTTTTGTTATTTTTTGTCCACCATTTTATGTTGATTTGTCATTATATTTATATCATATCATTTGACACACAGTTTAGCGCACCTGATACACCTTTTTCATCACACATTTATTTTCTAAGGCTGCAGCTATTCTGAATTTCCAGCGCACTTTTTTCCTATCACTATTCTGTGAGACAAGAACAGATGAAAAGAAAGGGAAAGGCTGCTTTAGGACATTTAGTGGTGTATATGAATTTAGTGGGCAAAGCTTATCCCGGCCACAGGCTGGTTTGGCATATTCGTTTGCGTGAACTGTGCTAGGATTCTACGTAGAAAAGTGAAACTGTAAAGAGGGTTAGCAAGCTCCCTGTTAGGGCTTGTGTAGATGGGAAAATGCAGCAAACTTTCGATTACATTCAGTTTTCATTTGAGATCAATTTATCAAGTTCCAGCGATCCTTCTGAGCTCCATCAGACATGTTCCTTAGAAGAGAATGATCTCTCTGCGACTTTCACTTGACCTGCTTCTGACCTTCTTTTGACCTGCTTGTGACCTACTTCTAAGCTATATCAAGATGGTTCATGACCCTTCTGCATTTCCATTGACATGTATGGGAAAAATCAGTTCTGATGCAAACAAATGAACAAAAAATAATTAGTTGCACAAAGATATATTTTTTTCCTTTCCTATATATACTGTAGAGCAGTGGTCCTCAACCCTGGTCCTCAGGGCCCACTAACAGGCCAGGTTTGCAAGATAACTGAAATACATCCCAGGTGATATCATTTGCTGCTCAGTGATTGCAGTACTCTAGTCTGCATCTCCCCAAGGTAATACCTAAAATCTGGCCTGTTAGTGGGCCCTGAGGACCGGAGTTGAGGACCACTGCTGTAGAGCAATGTTTACGTTGCTGATTGTGGAGAACACAGATGAAGCACACATAATAAGGTGTGTTTCCAATAGTCCAACAATAGACAGGTTGTTTCTAATAAAAAGTCCTTCCTTCCAAGCCAATACCAGCACTGACTGTGCAGATCATAGTGTCTGGTGGCTTTGTACAGGGCCCTGCTGCCTGGTCAGTAGCAAACATGGACCATTATCTTGCTCCACCAACGATTCTTGTTTATAATTGGTAACCAACCACTGTTTTTTAATCCATGCAATGAACATTTTAAATAATGACTTTTCTGATGAGGATGTCCCATCATCTGTAAAAACCATAGTGGTCATTGGAAGCATCACCTAGTACGTGGCTTCTATACTTAAACCTCTTATTTTTCACTGGGTAGGAGTAGTACTACGTTCATATTTGCAGGTCTGTAAGAAGGTGTTATTTGTATGAAATCCTCTTTTACCATTCTTAACGTATTTTAACAGATGTAACAGAAATATTTATGCTTGTTTCTATTCCTACATCTTTAGCACAAATGTACTTATTTAAGAAGGGGAAAAAAGAGTATTGGTACTCATGATTGTATTAAGAGCGGTGAGCCTATATTTGACCAAATTGGACTCTTGAAACCTTGTTTGGCAAAATAAAATTGCATAAAGTACAATAATACATTTTGTTCATGGTTATAATACAATGAAGTGCATTTTATTTACAATGGAGGAACTGCTGAACTGTTGACAGAGATGTATCTTATAGACACACATATAGAGTGCAGCAAATCAAAGTGTGAATGTCAACAAGCCATAGCTGAAGCTAGGGTTGCCTTATGGTTGATAATAATGCCTGGTTGGTAAAAATGGCACTAAGGGCAACACTAATAGTGACATAAAAAAGAAGGCTACAAAGCTGGTAGCCCTTGCTAAAGCAGCAGATACATAAAGCTGGGCAGTTTGTAACACATTTTTTGGCTTATTTCTTGTGAGCTTGGCACCAGATACAAAAATGACAGCATTTAGTAAGTACAATGCCAGGCCAAATGATAAGTGTTACATGGCAAATTCACAGCACTATTATTAATCACTGCTAGGTGTGCACAAGGTTGATTCAGGCTTTGCTTTGGCTCTGAATCCTGTCATAGTAAGGAAGAGCCTGGCTTCAGGCCAAATCCATGTTCAGATCGAACCCGGCAAGATGATGTCAGTGCCAGCCCAATCAGCTAAGGCTGGGCATTTCCTGCCCTGCAGCTGCACATAAGCAAAGGGGTGGGGAAGCTCATAACATCATTGACCTAGTATGACCACATGGCCATATTAGTTTAAGGTCATTAAATTAATAATTTATCTAATATGGCCACATGACCATACAGAATACCCCGGCTCCAGCTGAATAGGCTGGCACTGACAGCTTTCTGCCAGGTTCAGACCAAATCTTAAGCTCATCCCTATGTCACTAGTGGTGGGCAGCCACTGTGAAAAGGCTGATTCATAGTGAATAATGGCCAGCTAAAAACAGAATTCACCCAGCATTTTTACCCTGTAGACTCCCTCCCCAATAAATGGTATACAGAGCTGATGGAAACACTTTCATGTGATAGCCCTGTGCAAGCCTAGCAGTGTAAATTGGTATGTGCAACAGAAATATACTGCACTGCGTTTGATATTTTGCTATGCATGTTTAATTATTTCAGCTTGGCATGTGACCTAAAGCTGCACTTATCCTTTAAATTCAAAGCATCTTCTTCCCTGACATATCTGCACCGGCCATACACTTGAAAGTCCTTTGGTCTTATAAAAACAACTCTTTGGATCTCTCATCATAGCAGTCTTTGAGTGTATAAGTTGAGTAATTAGCAGAAGCAAAGTTGTGTTTCCTCTTCGGATATCTTCAATTTAGGACACCTTGTTCCTCATACTCAGTTGCAAGACCCTCATGTAAGGGGTGCATGCCCTCTGATAAGGTGCTTTTCCATCAACTTCTATGCCATTTTCTCGGCAACCATTAATCCTATTAAAAATAAATAGACTGTCAGATCCCTATGACTAGAAATTGATTACCCACCAACCTTGGTGAATCCTCCTCTTACATAGTTCATCGGACTTAGATTTTCTAGGCCATAATTGGTCCGTCTTGTGCATTCCTGTATTTTACAAAGCCAAATGAGGTTTCCTTTGCTGAACAAAAATAAAATAAATAGATATAAACAAACCTCTAGATGGCTGAAGGTCAAAATGGACTTAGACCCTATGTACTCTAATTTTATTCTAAATGTTTTTGCTACTATAAGTATGAGAATATAAATATAAGTTTTATCTTAGCTTATTTAAATTAATAAATCATTTATAATAAAAATTGTAAAAATGTTAACTCTCAAAATTACTTTTAACAATGATCAATATAAAAATATCAAGTTTACATCTAAATATTAGATATATACTACTTATATTTTTTTATTAACCCTCTGTATAGTGTATGCACAAATTCAGGACTTGTGGATCCCTCTACTCACTCCACCTACACCAGAGCCCGGCCTCCAGACTAAGCCCGAAGCTGTTTATTATCTGCCACCAGCTGACTACTTCCCCTGAATACTGCATTATGAGGATCACCACCCCTTAGAAGGACAGGCAGCAAAGCACTAAAGAAGAGCATTATGGTACTTGGAAGCTGAAAAAAAAGATAAAGTATTTAGAAGTTAACCTGCAAAGGTGCATCCCAGAACAGAAAAAGGTTAAAAAAGGCAATGAACCAATGAAGTTACATGCAACTATGAACTCCAATAGCAGCCATGCTAGCATTTTTGTAGGAATGATGAAAAGTCAGAGAAAATGTTCATACACGTCTTCTAATATTAAAACAAAATACAAGGGAAAAAATAAAAATATAAGCATAGATCCCTTCAAATAAGTAGTGGAAAATATAATTAAATTCTTCAAAGCAAACCAGTCACAAAATAGTAAATTCCATGAAAAAATGCATAAGCAGAGGGAACTTTATGTAAAACCAATTAAACAAATCAGTAGATCTAGGGCATGCGTCTCCACGCTTTCTAAACAAAGGGCTACTTCACTTTCCTACCTTTGGGGGACAGGACTGTGGAAGTAGGAAATGCTTTGGCTTGGTGGTCAGTGGGAATAAAAAAAACATCTGTGGTCTGTAGGAGGAGGAATAGTGTCCCATCTCTAGTTGTAGTGGGAGAAATAGGGCCCCATTGTTGGTATCAGTGGACGAAATAGTGCCCCATTGTTGGTATCAGTTGAAGAAATGGTGCTCCATTGTTAACCACTTCAATATAGGGCACTTTCACCCCCTTCCTGCCCAGGCCAATTTTCAGCTTTTAGTGCTGTTGCATTTTGAATGGCAATTGCACGGTCATGCAACACTGTACCTAAACCAAATATTTTTCCCACAAATAGAGCTTTCTTTTGGTGGTATTTGATCACCGCAAGGTTTTTCTTTTTTGCTAAATAAATAAAAAAGTTTTTTTGTTTATGTTATAAAATTTTGTACATAAATACGTTTTTTCCTGCACTGAAGAGCACTGATGAGGCTGCACTGGCAGGCACTGAAGAGGAGGCACTGATGGGATGGCACTGATGATGAGGCACTAATATGCAGCACTGATGAGGAGGGCACTGAGAGGCTCCCTGAGCACTGATTGGCATCCCTGATGGCATGGGTGTGCATCCCTGGTGGCCATGGATGGGCAATCCCCCAAGGGTCTGTACTGGTAATCAATGCTCTGATTACCAGCACAGACCCCCCCTGTCAGGAGAGCCGCCGATCGGCTCTCCTCTACTCGCGCCTCTTAGGCGCGAACTGAAGAAAGCCAATCAACGGCACTTCCTATTTACTATGTGACCAGCTGTGATTGGACACAGCTGATCACATGGTAAAGAGCCTACATCATAGGCTCTTTACCGGGATCAGAGATGCAGTGTGTCAGAGTGACACGCCGCAGCACTGATCGCCGCTCTGCATGCCCCCCTGGGGGTGCACAGAGCGACCTATCCTGCTGGATGTCATATGACGCTCAGTCAGGATGGGACAACCACTTTGCGACAGTCATTTTACTATGTGACGGGCGGGAAGTGGTTAAACTGAATATACATGCAAAGTTTATTTATTTTTTTGTTCAACCAGTGGGTTGACCCCTCTTAAAATGTCAGGTTTCTGTGGTGTTAAAAAATGAGACAAAGATAAATAATTTCAGAACTTTTTCCACCTCTAATGTGACGTATAAACTGTACAACTCAGTTGAACACAAACTGTAATCTTTTAGGTGGAGGGAAGTAAAAACAAAAAACTAAAATAATATGGTTGCATAAGTGTGCACACCCTTAAACGAATACTTTGTTGAAGCATCTTTTGATTTTATGACAGCACGCAGTCTTTTTGGGTATGAGTCTATCAGCATCTTGACTTGGCAATATTTGCCCACTCTTCTTTGCAAAAACACTCCAAATATGTCAGATTGTGAGGGCATCTCCTGTGCACAGCCCTCTTCACAGATCATACCACAGATTCAGGTCTGGGCTCTGGCCGGGCCATTCCAAAACTTTAATCTTCTTCTGGTGAAGCCATTCCTTTGTTGATTTGAATGTATGCTTTGGGCCGTTCCTCTTCATGTTCAGCTTTCTAGCAGAAGCCTGAAGGTTTTGTGCCAATATTTACTGGTATTTGGAACTGTTCATAATTACCTCTACCTTGACTAAGGCCCCTGCTCTAGCTGAAGAAAAACAGCCCCAAAGCATGATGCTGCCACCAACATGCTTCACTGTGGGTATGGTGTTCTTTTGGTGATGTGCAGCGTTGTTTTTGAGCCAAACATATCTTTTGGAATTATGGCCAAAAAGTTCAACCTTGGTTTCATCAGACCATAACACATTTTCCCACATGCTTTTGGGAGACTTCAGATGTGTTTTTGCAAAATTTATCCAGGCTTGGATGTTTTTCTTCATAAGAAAAGGCTTCCGTCTTGCCACTCTACCCCATAGCCGAGACATATGAAGAATATGGGAGATTGTTGTCACATGTACCAAACAGCCAGTACTTGACAGATATTCCTGCAGCTGTTTCAATGTTGTTGTAGGCTTCTTGGCAGCCTCCCTGACCAGTTTTCTTCTCATCACCTTTGGAGGGACGTCCAGTTCTTGATAATGTCACTGTTGTGCCATAATTTCTCCACTTGATGATTACTGTCTTCACTGCGTTCCATGGTATATCTAATGCCTTGGAAATTATTTTGTAACCTTCTCTTGACTGATACATTTTAACAATGGGATCCCTCTAATGCTTTGGAAGCTCTTTGTGGACCATGGCTTTTGCTGTAGAATGCAACTAAGAAAATGTCAGGAAAGACCTACTAGAACAGCTGAACTTTATTTGGGATTAATCAGAGGCACTTTAAATGATGGTAGGTGCGTAATGACTCCTATTTAACATGAGTTTGAATGTGATCGCTTAATTCTAAACAAAGCTGCAACCCCAGTTATAAGAGGGTGTGCAACTACATTATTTTAGTTATTTATGTTTACTCCCCCCCCCCCCCCCCCACCTTAAAAGATTTTGAGTTGTACAGTTTATAGATCACATTAAAAGGTAAAAAAAAAAAGTTCTGAAATTATTTATCTTTGTCTCATTTTTTTACATCACAGAAACCTGACATTTTAACAGGGGTGTGTAGACTTTTTTATCCATTGTATATAGAGCGTTACCCTATAATACGGGTTCTTTCTGTTATCTCGTGTTTAAATATAAGCAAAATAAATATCTATCAACCATGAATGATTAATACAAATAAATCACATTCAATGCATCATAATTCACATAAAGTCAATTATCTCAAATCTTCATAATAGTGAAGTAAACTTCCAAGTGCTGTTAAACTCAAATGTGGTGCAAATCGTGCTCCCTTTCTGTTTGCCCACTCACTCACCAGCTGCTATGGACTCCCAATGATAGGAGTCATATGTGCTTGTGCAAATATCCTGGGTCTGCAGAGCTTTGTAGTCCTCCTTCATCACCCCAGGATATTTGCACATGCGCATATGATTTCTGTCACTGGGAGCCCATAGCAGCTGGGGAGTGAGTGGGCACACAGGAGGGGAACACGATTTGCACTGCATTTGAGTTTACAGAACTTGGCACTTTAGCACGATGGAACTTTACTTCACTATTATCAAGATTTGAGATAATGGACTTTATGTAAATTATGATGCATTGAATTTGATTTATTTGTATCAATCCTTCATGGTTGATAAATATTTCTTTTGCTTATCGTTAAACACGAGATAATAGAAAGAACCCATATAGGTAGTGCTTTTTTATATATACTTTATCACTATTTTAAGGCACAGCACCTTCTAGAGCATCAACCCACATTAGTAAATGTATTATATATTTTTCCTTACATCATAAGCGTGGGAATATATATGATTACTCCCGCTCCTTGTAATAACAGCCGAGCGGCTTCTCAGCCACATCGGTTGTCATTACAAGACAGCTGACCGTCGGCTATGGATGCCGGTACCGGGGTGATGCCTCTAGCACTTTCCTGAAATATTGGCAATATCGGTAGCCTCAGGGGCCGATTCCGATATATCGGGGAAAGTGCATATTGGCCCCCGATATATATCGGCATTGCCGATAATCGGTCGATCCCTAATAAATATATATATATGTACACTTTTTTCTTTATTGAATCTCCCTAAAGCCTAGTACACACAAGTCGAATGTCAGACAGCATTGGCTGGTTCAATAAAAGCCGGCCAACATTCGGCCTGAGTGTATGGCAGCTGGTCTGACAGAAGTCCACAGCTTGGCCGGCTTCTATCAAAAGGCCATGACCGAAAAAAGGTCTTCCAACTGGCTCCCGATCAGCACTCCCAGGCAATGACCGGAGTGCTCTGGTGGGGGGGGGGCACGTCCCCCTGTCAGAACACAATAGGGGAGATTGCTGTACTAACATCAGATTGTTAGTACAGTGGCTCCGATCTGAGAAGTCAGTTTTTTTTTGTTGAACCCCAAAAAACTAGTAGTGTTTATGAGGCTTAACGGGGGGGGGGGGGGGGGTACAGACAGCAATAAAGACCTGAATGGGATTCTAATTCCTCTCTCCAATATCCAAAACTAGAAAAGAAAAAGCAAGTTTGGGCTTTAGTTACACTTTAATGTGTGTAAGTAAGGCCAAATAAATATATAAACTCCCTGCAAGTTCAGAAAAAAATGGATTTTTGTAAGAACTTACCGTAAAATCCTTTTCTCTTAAGCTCATTGACAGACGTAGTCTTCTTGATTCTCAAGAGCTGGGTTATGTTGTCTCCGCAGGAGTAGGACTAGGCAGAATGACAAAAACGTTCTGGCTCCACCTTAGGGGCAGTCCCTGAGGGTATATCCTCCCTCTCTCTGCTACAGGGAATCAGTTCTGTTTAAAGCAGTACAGAGAATTTAACCCAACTCAATGATAGAGGGGCGGGTACTACGTCTGTCAATGAGCTTAAGAGAAAAGGATTTTACGGTAAGTTCTTACAAAAATCAATTTTTCTCTATCGCTCATTGACAGACGTAGTCTTCTTGATTCTCAAGAGCTGGGACATCCAGAAGCAGTGCCACAAATGAGGGGTGGGATTGACAAAATCAAATCCAATGTAGAAGGCCCAACCGGTGCCAAACTAGAAGTTTTAAAGGCTCATTATAAACAAAGAATGAGACTAAAGAAAAATTTTCCAACGGAAAAAACCCTCGAGGTAGACCACTGGTCTCCTCAAATTGCGGCCTGCAAAACCTTGCGGCCAAACGAGGCATCAGATGATGCCATTACATCAACTTTATAATGTTTAGTAAAGGTATGCACCGACGACCAGGTAGCCGCCTTGCACACCTGGACCACTGACGCCTGATGGCGAAAGGCCCATGACGCACTAAGTGCCCGAGTGGAGTGCGCCTTAACAGGGAACGGGGGCTCCCGACCCTTAATAGAATAAGCCTGTACTACCGTCTGTCTGATCCATCTGGAAATGGTCGCGGCAGATGCAGGCAACCCCTTTTTGGGTCCATCTGGGATCACAAAAAGTGAATCCGTCTTGCGAAACGAGTCTGTCGTTTTCAAGTATACCCTGATCGCCCGGACCACATCCAAGGAGTGTAACGCAAACTCCCGAGGATGACTGGGCTTAGGACACAGGGAAGGTAATACAATTTCTTCATTCAGATGAAATTCTGAAACCACTTTTGGTAGGAAGGATGGATTCGGACGAAGAACCACCTTATCTCTATGAACCACCAGATATGGTGAACGACAAGATAATGCGGCCAGTTCTGACACCCTGCGTGCAGAAGTAATAGCCACCAAGAAGGCCACCTTCTGGGACAACGTGGGTAGAGGAATCTCCCTAATATCTTCAAAGGGAGGTTTCTGAAGAACCGACAACACTAAATTAAGATCCCAGGGGGGTAACGGCGCGTGCACTGGCGGAGCCAGATGTCGCACCCCCTGGATGAAATTCCGCACCAAGGAATGAGTAGCCAAAGGCTTCTGAAAGAAGATGGCTAATGCTGAGACCTGACCCTTGATAGTACTCAAGGCCAGTTTCTGCTCAACCCCTTGTTGCAGAAAAGCCAATATTCGACTAATCGAATAAGACCGAGGACGGAACCCCAAAGGTTCACACCATGCAATGTAGGACTTCCATGTGCGATGATAAATCTTCCTGGAAGTCGCTTTCCTTGCTTCAACTAGAGTAGGAATAACTGAAGCTGACAAACCTTTGTCCTTCAGCACCTGGGTCTCAATAGCCAGGCCGTTAAAGCCAGCGATCGTAAAGCAGGATGGAAGATCGGTCCCTGAGACAGTAGATCCTCCCTGAGAGGAAGTCTCCACGGGACGTCCGCCACCAGTCTGACCATGTCGGCGTACCAAGCTCGACGAGGCCAGTCCGGAGCTACCAGGATTACTGGGATTCCTTCCTCCTCTATTCTGCGAAGAAGTCTTGGCAGTAACGCGAGAGGAGGGAAGGCATATATTAGCTGGTATTGCCCCCACGGGGCGATCAGTGCGTCTGCGGTTTCTGCTAGAGGATCGCGGGAGCGAGCCACGAATCTCTGAACTTTCCTGTTGAATCGTGATGCCAACAGATCCACATCCGGGGTGCCCCACCGTAGGCACAACTGGTGGAAAACGTCTGGATGGAGGGACCATTCCCCCTGATCCAGGGTCTGACGGCTGAGATAATCTGCCTGCCAATTCTCCACCCCCGGAATGAACACCGCAGAGATTGCTGGAACAAATCGTTCCGCCCAGCGAAGAATGCAAGCCACTTCTTTGGCCGCTCGGGCACTCTTGGTGCCCCCCTGGTGATTGACATAAGCCACGGCCGTGGCATTGTCCGACTGGATCCGAACCGAGCTGCCCTGGAGCTGCTCGGTCCAGTGAATCAGACAAAGTCTGATCGCTCTCAGTTCCAATACATTTATCGGTAACCTGGATTCTTCCGGGGACCAAAGTCCCTGGACAGATAACTGACCGAGAATTCCTCCCCATCCGGATAGACTGGCATCCGTGGTCACTGTCGTCCAATATATTGGCAGAAATGACTTTCCCTGGCTGAGCATCGGAGACCGAAGCCACCATACCAGAGACTCTCTGGTCTGTTTGCTCAATCGGATCTGATTGTCCAGGGATTCCGGATTCCGATTCCATCTGAGAAGAATCTCTTGCTGAAGAATTCGGGTATGGGACTGGGCAAATGGGACTGCTTCGAACGAAGCCACCATCAACCCCAGAACCCTCATGCAAGTCCGAAGGGAAGACCAGCTGTTGGACAGTAACAACTGGACTGCTGATTGAATCTTTCGGAGTTTCCCTACCGGAAGAAAAACTCTTGTCCTGACTGTGTCTAGAATTAGACCCAGATATTCGAGCCTCTGGGTGGGAACCAGAAATGATTTTTGCTGGTTCACCAGCCACCCGAATTCCTGTAAAGAAATCATAGTAATTTCTATGTTTTGTAGCAAGGTCTGAGGAGACTCTGCATGAAGCAGAAGATCGTCTAGGTAACCTAGAATCGATATACCTCTTTGGCGCAGAAGTGCCAACATTGGGGCCAACACCTTTGTGAAGACCCGCGGAGCCGTGGCGAGAGCGAAAGGTAACGCCACAAACTGATAGTGGTTCTCCTCTACGGAAAAGCGTAGAAAACGCTGATGTCCTGCGAAAATGGGAATGTGAAGATAGGCGTCCTTGATGTCTATGGACGCTAGGACATCCCCTGGATGCAGGAAGGCTGCTACCGTGCGAATGGACTCCATTCTGAATCTTCTTATGTTGACGAAAGAATTGAGTGCTCTTAAGTCCAGAATTGGACGCACTTTGCCCTCTTTCCTGGGTATTGTAAACAGGTTTGAATAAAACCCTTGAAACCGTTCTGTCCAAGGAACGTGGACTACCACTCCTTGTTGTAGTAAATCTGTGACTGCTCTCCGCAGATCTTCTAAACGATCTGAGGATAGTCGGATATTGGAAGGGAAGAATCGCGCCGGTGGGAGAGATCGAAACTCGATCTTGTACCCTGACCTTATGACTTCGCAAACCCATTTGTCCGGGATTCTGGAAAGCCATGGATCCGGGAACCGGCGAAGACGTCCCCCCACCCCAGTTATGGGTGGGGGCGCACCTTCAGGCTTTGGATGGTTTATCTTCAGGTCTGGAGGGGGCGGGCTTTTGCTTGCCCGACCAACGACCCCTGACGCCTCCTGCAGGAGCTTTGGAGGACTTAGTTTTTTCACCCGCTGGACGAAAAAACCTTTTGTGAGCAGAAAAAGAAGGCCCTCGTCTTTGACGAGTTCCTCTACCTTTAAAATTTTGCGGTAAAAAGGTGCTCTTTCCACCGGTGAGATCCTTAATGATCTCATCTAAGTTGGCTCCAAATAGACGCTCTCCTGAAAAGGGGATATTAGCCAATGCTTTTTTGGAACCTTGGTCGGCTAACCAACCTTTTAGCCACAGTGTACGCCTGAGAACCACTGCTGAGACTGATGCTCGCGCCATTAATGGAGTGGCGTCTAACGCCGCATCACATACAAACTGTAACCCCTGTATCATTTGTTCCAACAAATCTGATACCGCCTGAGGGACTTCTTCTAAGTCCCGGCGTAACCACTTGGTCCATTCAGTTACAGCCTGCGAAACCAGACCAATAGCAATTATTGGTCTGAAAGCTGATCCAATCAAGGAAAACATGGTGCGAGACATAGCTTCTATCTTGCGATCCACTGGATCTTTAAAAGACGGAGCGTCTTCTAAAGGAATAACCGTGGCTTTATTCAATCTAGCAATAGGTGAATCCACCACAGGTGGTTCTGTCCATTTCTTAATAAGGGTTTCCTCAAACGGATAACGCCTGTCAATGCGTTTAGAAATATTAAAAGTGCGTTTTGGCAGACGCCATTCTTCTTCGATTGGATTGCCAAAACATTTGGGCAATGGAAAAACCTTCGCCACTTTGATGCGCTTTTTAGTCCCAAAAGGGATCTCAGTTTCAGCTATTTCTGATGGAATACCCTGTAACCTTAAAGTCTCTTGAACAGATACAATGAGTGCGTTTACCAACGCTTCCTCTCGGGCTATGGCGGATGCCGAAACATCCTCCTCACTGTCTGAAGAGACAGGACCCGAGACACCAATACCAGATGAAGTACCTGCAACTGCAGAAATAGGCTCAGAGTCTGAATCCGAGGTTTCAGATAATAAGGGGTTAGGCGGGGGTCGCTTTCTTGCGCCCTGTCCCTGACAAGCCACTTCCACCCGGGACACAAAAGTTTCCATAATAGCTGACAAAGATTCAATTGTCAATGGGGTGCTGGAGGATCCCGCAGACCCCTCGAGGGGATCCGGAGGAGATACATGAGTGGCAGGGTCCATGTTAATACAGGACACCTTTGCCAGCAAAACAAAAAAACTTTTTCTTTTTTTTTTTTTTTTTTGTGTGTCTCCCCCTAGCGCAATAGCGCCCCTCAGAGTACCTGCTTCTCGATCCCAGAGAGAGAGAGAGGGACCCCCAAGGCTCACCAACCGATGCAGTGCAGTTTCCAACAAACTGCAGTCAGCGTCTGTCTTACACAGACTGGAAGGAGCTGTTTGCTTTTTCCCGGGCAGAAGGCGTGGCTCCGCCCCCTGTGTACGCCTTCCGGCGTTCCCAGCCCTCCACGAGGTAGCTGGGCTCACAAAACATGGCCGCCCCCATAGAAGAGACATAAGACTCCAAAAACATGGCGGCCGGCGTGACCTGAGGACATACATGCATTCGGTCTACGGCAAAATGGCGGCGGACCGCCGATATCGTCTTCCCAGCACATCCACCTGCACTCTGCTAAGAGGTGACATATGGATCTACAGAGATACACTGCACATAAGGTAGGATTATACCTCCTATGTCTGCTGTAATGTTACAGTCTGCTGGGTAGAGTGTTAGCTCTTGAACCAAGTCCACTTCCCACAAACACATGCTGTATTACAAGGGGGACTTGTAAGTATCAGATATATACTGACCATATATGGAGGGGCCCATAATATATACTGCCTCATAATGAGGAAAAAAGGGAACGTTTACTCACCATACCGAACCGACAGGCACCCTCTCTTCACAATACCCTCTCCACCGGGGTGGGGGTTTGTGGACGCCTCGACTCTCTGGTACCTGGCGTCCAAGCGAGACTTTTAACTCGCAAAGTCAGTCCCTTTACTGGGACTCCGTCGCGGCCGACCCAGCGCACTGGTCTGCACGCGCTCGTAGGCAGAAACCGGGGTGACCACTGGATCTCAACATCCAGCCCGTCGCCCGGCCCCGCATACTTACTTGAATATGTCGCGGCCGACCAAGCGCAATGCCATGGTCTGCGCGCGCTCGTAGGCCGGCTGGGGTGACCACAAGTGTCGCCCAGTCCGGCATTTTTGCTTGAAGATCTCACAGGAAAAAAAAACACTGGAGAAAACTACCTAAAAAATGTCTTTTTCTTAAAGAAAAAAAGTCTTGCCAGGACCAAAAGATCCCAGCAAGGAACTTAGGTCCTTACTCCTGACTAGACAGAAAAAAACTGATTCCCTGTAGCAGAGAGAGGGAGGATATACCCTCAGGGACTGCCCCTAAGGTGGAGCCAGAACGTTTTTGTCATTCTGCCTAGTCCTACTCCTGCGGAGACAACATAACCCAGCTCTTGAGAATCAAGAAGACTACGTCTGTCAATGAGCGATAGAGAAATAGCCATTGCTCTACCAAAAATGCACTTAGTTCCTAACTCTTCAACTTTGCTTTTTATTCTGTAGTCTGACTAATGAATCGTTTGATGCATGTGTCTAATGAATCATGACTAATGAATTGTTTGATGCATGTGTCTTTACAGAGGAAGACGTTCTAAGATTGCTGTCTAAAGTGAAGACAAATAAGTCACAGGGTCCTGATGAGATACACCCAAAATTATTAAAAGAGCTTAGTGGTGAGCTGGCAAACCATTAACAGATTTATTTAACCAATCATTAGTAACAGGAGTCGTCCCGGAAGATTGGAAATTGGCAAATGTCGTGCCCATTCACAAGAAAGGTAGTAGGGAGGAATCGAGCAACTATAGACCAGTGAGTCTGACATCAATAGTAGGCAAATTAATGGAAACCCTATTAAAGGATAGGATTGTGGAACATCTTAAATCCCATGGATTGCAAGATGAAAAACAACATGGGTTTACTTCAGGGAGATCATGTCAAACAAATCTTATAGATTTTTTTGACTGGGTGACTAAAATAATAGACGGTGGAGGTGCAGTAGACATTGCATATCTCGATTTTAGTAAGGCTTTTGACACTGTCCCACATAGAAGACTTATCAATAAACTGCAGTCATTGAGCATGGACTCCCATATTGTTGAGTGGATTAGGCAGTGGCTGAGTGACAGACAACAGAGGGTTGTAGTCAATGGAGAACATTCAGAACAAGGTCATGTTACCAGTGGGGTACCTCAGGGATCTGTACTGGGACCAATTTTGTTTAATATCTTCATAAGTGATATTGCAAAAGGCCTCGATGGTAAGGTTTGTTTTTTTGCTGATGACACAAAGATATGTAACAGGGTTGATTTTCCTGGAGGGAAACGCCAAATGGAGAAGGATTTAGGAAAACTATAAGAATGGTCAGAACTCTGGCAACTGAAATTTAATGTGGATAAGTGCAAGATAATGCACCTGGGGCGTAAAAACCCAAGGGCAGAATATAGAATATTTGACACAGTCCTGACCTCAGAAGACTTAAAGGTGGGAAGACAATGTAATAGAGCAGCACGAAATGCCAGCAGAATGCTTGGATGTATAGGGAGAGGTATAAGCAGTAGAAAGAGAGAAGTGCTTATGCCGCTGTACAGAACACTGGTGAGACCTCACTTGGAGTATTGTGCGCAGTACTGGAGGCCATATCTCCAGAAGGATATAGATACTCTAGAGAGAGTTCAGAGAAGAGCTACTAAACTAGTACATGGATTGCAGGAAAAAACTTACCAGGAAAGGTTAAAGGACATTAACATGTATAGCTTGGAAGAAAGAAGAGACAGAGGGGATATGATAGAAACTTTTAAATACATAAAGGGAATCAACTCGGTAAAGGAGGAGAGCATATTTAAAAGAAGAAAAACTACCACAAGAGGACACAGTTTTAAATTAGAGGGGCAAAGGTTTAAAAGTAATATGAGGAAGTATTACTTTACTGAGAGAGTAGTGGATGCATGGAATAACCTTCCTGCAGAAGTGGTAGCTGCAAATACAGTGAAGGAGTTTAAGCATGCATGGGATAGGCATAAGGCTATCCTTCATATAAGATAGGGCCAGGGACTATTCATAGGATTCAGATATATTGGGCAGACTAGATGGGCCAAATGGTTCTTATCTGCCGACACATTCTATGTTTCTATGTTTCTAGTCCAAGAGAAGAACTGGGTGGGCTGATCAGGCTTCCAAAGATAATACAGGAAGCGTGCACAGGACTCAGTACGGCTCTGAATTTCTGCACTTATCAAAAAATGTAAAAAACACTTTCAATTATATGTTTAACAGAACAAAGGGGAGAACAATAGGAAATATCATTGTTAGGAGTGACATACACTTTAAAGCAGTCGTTCTCAACTAAGGTTTTGTGGAACCCTAGATTTCCTTCAGAGGTGTCCAAGGATTTCTTAAGCTGTGCCTGATTTACCGCTGCATGCATGGTTCAAGGGCAGACCAATGCCACTTGGCAAAGCCAGAGGCATGGCCCCAATGAGATGTTTTATCTACCTATAAGTGAGGTATGCTGATCAACATTGTAAGGGTTCTATTCTGCACACAGCCAAACATATGAAGCATTTTGGCAAATGATCTCTGATGAATTGGTTTTAACAGGGGTTCCCCGACACCCAAAAAATATTTTAAGGGTTCTTCTGGGGCAAAAAGGTTACCTGCTTATATTTTAAAGCCTGATTCAAAGGATAAGCAGAAAAATGAAGCATGGGATACTGCGGTTATGTTTTTACAGGAAAAGCTGAGGTCTGCACATATCTTCTGCTGCCTGTTTCTCCAAGCACATTGATCCTTTTATTATTACAATGTTCACTGAAATTGGTCTCTGCCTATGCATGTTCTTTATATACGCAGTTGTGGCAGGGTTGCTTTGAACATAAACGACAACCAAATAAATACAGATACACACAACAGATAAAATAAATCAGAAGTCAGTACACTTATGCTGGCCATACACTAGCTGAAAAATCGTTCTGTCATTTGGTCCGTTCGTTCGTTGTTCGTCCAGTTAATGGGCACCAATAGAAAATCGGTTTTAACTTTTCAGAGCTGAAAAATTGAAGGAACAGTTTGGAAAATTCTGCCGAACAACGATAAATTAAAGGTTAATGTGTTTCTCGCCCGAACTGTTTGGTATATGTGACAAAATGAATGAAAAAAGGATTCATTTATGTCCATTGAATGATTTATCGATCAAAACTCGGTCATTACATGATGGAACGATCGTCTGCTCTTACAGCTGAGTGTTCGTTTTTCGAAAATAAGTTTAAACGATTTTTCGTATAGAGTATGGCCAGCATAAGATAGAGTCCTTCAATAAGACAAAGGTAGAGATTTAATAATCTCTGCATTTAATCAAGATTCACCACTGACTTCTGGGTTAAAGTGGAAAGAAGGGCAAAATGCAAAAATGACAAATATGAAACAGTCTGTCAATACCAATAACACAACAGATTTGTTTTTTTCTAGTCCCTCTATAACAAAGTTTTTACTTGTTCATCCAGTTTGTAGATCCGTTATTTTTCTACTTCATTTAAACGTACCAGTTACAGGGGTTGGGACATATAACAATACTATAAGCCTGTATATTAGTCAGTTTTATTCATATAGGTTTACTCTATTTAAACAAAAAAACTGTTGTTTTAACTGCTTAAGGCTGGCCGTACACGATGCAAATTTCTTTCCTGCAACCACGGGTTTTAGGAAAGAAATTTGCATGATTCCCCCACCAACACAGGCAGTGCTGATGGGGGAATCCCCCCTGCCGAGCCATTGTCTGCTGCATAAATGCAAGAGAATCCGGCAGGCTGGTTGTACTCAAGTTAATTGATCGATCCACTTGGTATATTTAGCCTGCCCATTAATGATTCGAACCGCAAATGGCCGGCCTTATAGCTGAAGTTGAACTTTCATTTGTCTGTTATCTCTTAGGGTCCTTTCACAGGGCACGTAGTCTGTTCTGTTTAGCGGAGGATCGATCCGCCAATCCCTGCTGAGCAGGTGGATGACAGCTCCGTCTCCGCTCTGTGTGCAGAGAGGGAGGTGTCAGATCCTTGCTGTCCTCTATGGGGAGATCGGATGAGAAGGGACCGCCTGTCCGTTCTCATCCGATCCCATCCGATCCAATCCTCCAGACGGATGGAAAATAGGGTTTTCATCCGTCCGGATTTCACGGACAGGATCGAATCGGAGAGCAGCGGGTGTTTACAGGGCTACCTGCGAAAATTAAAACTGCTGTTGTAATGTTAGTAAAAAAAAAAAAAAAACTGTAGCACATGTTATTTTTCTATTTTCCACAAAATTCCCCTGTAAATTACGTGACGTTTGAAGTTATATATACACATAGGGAAAGCCATATTTGCTCATTACATTTCAGGGATACACTGTGGTTGAGCTTTACCTCTCATTCTCACAGGGGTTGATTTACTAATGGTGTATAGACTAGGGATCGAGCGATTATTGGCAATGCCGATATATCAGGGGCCGATATGCACTTCCCCCGATATATTGGAATCGGCCCCTGAGGTTACCGATATTGCGGGAAAGTGCATGTACCGGGGTGATCCTTGCAGCTAGAAGCATCACCCCGGTACCGGCGTCCATAGCCGACGGTCGGCTGTCTTGTAATGACAACCGATGCGGCTGAGAAGCTGCGGGAGGGGACCTCCCACCAGGAGACCCGGGCATCCTACCTCCACGGCCGCCGAAGAGAAGACTCGACCAAAGCCGCATTCGGCTCTGATTGGGTCTCCATGTAAAAACCCAGAAGTGATGTCATGACTCACTTCCCGGTATTCGGTGCCAAATTCAAATAAATGACAGCATTCAAAACAGACAAACTTGGCTGTTTTGAATGCTTTTAAGTGCAGAGGAGGAGTTTGGGGTCTTTTAGACCCCAGAATCCCTCCACAACTGTACCTGTGAAAAGTAAAAAATAAAAAATGTATTAAATGTCTGAAAATATCGGCCAATATCGGCCGATACCGATATCCGATGACCAAAATATCGGTATTGGTACTAAAAAAACAATATCGGTCACTAGTATAGACTGTGCACTTTGCAAGTGTAGTTGCTCCAGAGCTTAGTTAATGAGGGGAAGCTCTGCTGACTTCTATCATTCAATCACATACACACAAAAATGCTGATTTTTTTTTTTTATTGTCCTTGCATAGGATTGGGCATTCTTTGCAAAGCGAAGCTTTAGATTCTTTACAAAGCAGAGTGTGCCTTTAGTAAATCAACCCTGAGTGTCATCTTACTCACTAAAAACAGTTCACTTCCTTAAGCCTGGTACACACTAGAATTTTTTTTTTCAACCCAGCGGGAAGAGCCCTGTACTAACAATCTGGTGTTAGTACAGCGATCTCCCCTACTGAGCTATTGTGTTCTGCAGCACTCTCAGTACTCTCAGCCATTGGCTGAGATGATCAGATGCTGATAAGCAGACCTTTTTCGGTCATGCCACTTCTACAAAAGCCGAACACTCAGCCGGCTGCCATGCACACGGGCTGAATGTCGGCCGGATTCTATTGAACCAGTCTATACCGCCCGATATTCGGCCCATGTGTACACTGCTTAAGTGGTCAATATCTCATCTCAACAGGCAAGTGGAAGAAACCAAGTAACTGTACTGCACCACTGAGTGCAGCCTAGAGGCTGTTCTATTTATTCAGTGCATTTTTATTGGTTGAACTAGATGGACTTGTGTCCTTTTTCAACCAAACTATGTAACAATGTAACAATAACAAAATATGGAAAAACAAACTTGTAATTATGAAAAAAAAAAAAAAATTCCCATCAAAATTTAAGGTAAAAAGCTAACAATAAAAATGTAAAATGTGTGCTTACTGAAAACACATTATACTCTCCTGTTAAACCAAATATATAAGCATCAATCTGAAAACTACAGACAATTTTTATTTTTTAAATGTTTTAAAAATAAACTTACTCTGAATTGCTTGGACTTGCTGGTGTGTTCATAGATACACTGCATGGGAAGGAAGCATAATTAACAATCAGAATCATGTTTTTCTAAACAACTGTGTTATTAAGTTTTCAAAATAGCCATATAATAAAAACACAATTTTGATTTACTAAAACTGGAGAGTGCAAATTCTGGTGCAGCTGTGCAGGGTAGCCAATCAGCTTTTAACTTCAGCTTGTTCAATTAGGCTAGGTTCACATATATGCAAATTGGATGAATTTTTAACCGCATCTGATTTGAATAACATCGGACATGTGTGAATCGGACCGGCTTTCATGGGAGCCGCTTCACACATGTCCGGGGTGTCCGTGGTCTGTTTCTGAAAAGGGTCCTGTGCGATTTTGGGTCCGGTTTAGGTGCTTCAAAGAAAAATTTTCACCTGAATCGCACCTGAACCGGTGAACAAAACTGCACCGGACTCCGGACTGCAAACCGCAACCGGACATTTGTGAACCCAGTCTTAAGCTTTGACAAAAAAACTGGAATCTGATTACCTGCCATGCACTGCTGCACCAGATTTTGCACTCTCCTGTTTTTGTAAGCCTCCATTAGCACTTGTACGACTTCAAAGTTGCCACAACTTTGGAGTGCAATTTTGGTGGGGATTGGATGTGACTTCTTGTCCCTCTGCAATGTCTTGTCCACTGTTGATCAACTGTTACATGTAAAACATTCAGGTATGACTTTCATGCAACTTTTGAGGGTTAAAATTGAAGTTGATGGCCCTTAAGACGCATTAAAGTTGCACCAAAGAAGTGCATGAACTACTTTCGAATTGCTGCTGCATTAAAATTGCACATATATGAATGGTTATCATTGGAAAACATAGGGTACGACTTGTCATGCGACTTTGATGTCCAAAGTCGCATGACAAGTCCCGCAAGTGTCAATGGGGTGTAAATCAAGCCCAATGAACCACCTAATCACATTCCCTGTCCAATGCTAAGCATTGGCAATAGGGAACAATATATTGTTTAGTATTCTACGGTCACTGTGAGATTATTTAATACAAATATGCATTTTGGACTGATACATATTTGCAATGTGTTGTTTCTGGCAGACATGGAAGATTAAAGCGTGTAGAGAAAAAATAAAACCCTAGGTCATGGCACCTAAAATATTCAGCTAGTCATCCAGGTGTGGATATTTGTACATAGTTACATTGCTCCAGCTGGAAGCTGTAAATCACTGATGTGGACCCCGTTACTCCAGTGATCTCCACCAGCTTTCAGGCCGTGAACCGAGCAACTGCCTGGCTGGTGGCTGCATTGTGACCACAGGAGGTTGGCTGCTAGGCACAGGCCCATTCAGAGAATACAATGCATCTTTTCAATGAATGCATACCTTTATTTGATTGGACGAGATCAAGAGGCGGGGCAGTGAAAGGAAAATTGCTATTTTCTTATTTATAAAAATAAATAAACTTACTCTGAAGGGATTGGCGTTGTCGGAGTTTTTGGTATATTCAAAGGTAAACTAAAAGAGAAAAAAGTAGTGGTATAAGTGATTGGCTTTACATGAAACTTTTACGCATACAGAATACTGCTGTAATTATATTTTGTTTACACCAAATAATTTTGAGTGCAATTAACCACTTGCAGACCACCCACCGTACATATTTTGCAGCAGACTTCCAAGTATGGGGCGACCCGCTCCCGCTGTGATCTCACACAGTGGGAGCTAAGCAGCGGGTACCCCGGACTCGATGTCTGCCGATGTCTGCTGGCGACTGCCAATTACACAGGACACAGGCAGAACGACAATCTGTCTATGTAAACAAGGCAGATTGTCCTTCTGTCAGAAGGGAAGGTATTGATACTGTGTTTCTGCAAAACCGAAACATGGATGTTTGCCTTCCCCTAGTAAAAGCACCACCTCCACTACAGTAAATCACTAGCTAGGCATACATTAAACCCTTTGATCACCCTGTTTAACCCCTTCCCAGCCAGTGTCATTCGTATAGTGACATATTTTTTTAGAACTGATCACTGTATTAATGCCACTGGTACCCAAAAAGTGTCAGTTAGTGTCTGATTTGTCTGACGCAATAGGGCAGTTCCCCTATAAGTCGCTGATCGCCACCATTACTGGTAAAAAAATAAAATAATTAAAAATAAATGAATAAAAATATCCCATAGTTTGTATATGCTATAACTTTTGTGCAAACCAATCAATATACGCTTATTGGGATTTTTGTTACCAAAAATATGTAGTAGAATAGATATTTGCCTAAACTGATGAAGAAATTAGATTTTTTTATTGGATGTGTTTTATAGCAGAAAGTAAAAAATATTGTTTTTTTTTCCAAATTGTCGGGTTTTTTTTGTTTATAGCGCAAAAGAAAAAATACCACCAAAAAGAAAGCTCTATTTGTGGGGAAAAAAGGACAACAATTTTATTTAGGTACAGTGTCGCACGTGCAATTGTCAGTTAAAATAACGCAGTGCCATATCGCAAAATAATTACCTGGTCAGAAAGGGCTAAAGCCTTCTAGAGGTCAAGTGGTGAAATCACAGTATAAACGCAGTAGAAATGCACAAAAAAATGTATTTTAATGAGTCTAGTTTATATCACTGCAGTGCTTTTATGTCCATTTAAAAAAAGTACAGCAGGCTGCATTTTTCCACCTGGAACGCTTTGCAAACATGTATCACATAAACGCACCACAACCGCATGTAAATGCAATACAAAAACAAAACCAAGCTTGTTTACACCAGATGCATTTGAGCACATTTTTAAACATTAGTACAAAAGCATATGCAGGAAAAATGTTCAGTATCTCACAAAAGTGAGTACACCCCTCACATTTTTGTAAATATTTTATAATCTCTTTTCATGTGACAACACTGAAGAAATCACACTTTGCTACAATGTAAAGTAGTGAGTGTACAGCTTGTATAACAGTGTAAGTTTGCTGTCCCCTCAAAATAACTCAACACACAGCCATTAATATCGAAACCACTGGTAATAAAAGTGAGTACACCCCTAAATGAAAATGTCCAAATTGGGCCAAATTAGCCATTTTCCCTCCCAGGTGTCATGTGACTCGTTATTGTTACAAGATCTCAAGTGTTAAATCATTTTCACTCTCTCATACCAGTCACTGGAAGTTCAACATGGTACCTCATGGCAAAGAACTCTCTGGGGATCTGAAAAAAAGAATTGTTGCTCTACGTAAAGATGACCTAGGCTATAAGAAGATTGCCAAGACCCTGAAACTGAGCTGCAGCATGGTAGCCAAGATCATACAGTGGTTTAACATGACAGGTTCCACTCAGAACAGGCCTTGCCATGGTGGACCAAAGAAGTTGAGTGCACACGCTCAGCATCATATTCAGAGGTTGTGGTCAGGGAATAACTGAGTGAAATACCATTTAAAGAAGTACGGTTGAGGCGTGCCGAAACCGTGGTTCGGGCAGGCCTGTAAATAAAGAGGGCAAAAAAAGGAATAACTTAACCAAAACGACCTTTAATACACACATATCCCAAAACGGAAAGCAAGACCTGTAGTGCTATGTGGCCAGATCTCTAAAAGCCAGTCTGAGTTCATTCTCCGGCTGGGGAATGTATCGGCTGTAAGCAGAGGACTTCCATCGGCCCATACTTTTGATAATATGCACTGGTATGTTGTGGCTAGATGCTGCCGAAGCTGCCCCTATACGGAAGGAATGACCCGAGAAAGCTGCAGGGTCACAACCTATTTTTGAGAGCAGGGTTCTCACGTATTGCATGAACTTCGAGGTGGTGAGTGGCAAGCCGTGGAGACTCAGAAGGGGGGCATCTGGGCCACGACCCGTCACGGATGGGAGAAGACGATCCAATAACCGGACCGGGCACCATTGATTTCCTGTAGGGTACAGGGGAACGTCAACCGGCGGCCCCACCTGGTTGGTTTTGGAGTGACGTAGTGTCAGGAGGAAATGATCCCCTACTTTGGTCAAATCTGCCACCTTCAGCGGGTTGGAGGCCCCGTCTAACCTACCCGCGGTGAACTCGCTGGGGCGCAAGAATCCATAGAAGGCCAGGTATATGGCAAAATTGATAACACGATTTGTTCCTGCCTCAAACGGCCGTGTGTCCAACACGTCAGACAAGGCCCTAAACCTGCAGCTGTTGATCGGTTGACGTCTCGCGGGCTTGCAGCCCTCCAAGCGAAGGATGCCTTTTAAGATGTTTTTAATTGGCCTGGAAGACATGAAAGTACTGTGACTGGGGTGTGTGTTGATCACATGAAACTGCACCCCTGATAGATAAAGCTTGACCGTGCTGTGGGCGAGTTTCATATTTAAGTGGCAAAAGGAGGTGAACGCCACCATGGTGTCTAAGGAAAAAGGATCCGAGATGCTGTACTCCGTGATGAATCTGGAGAAAATGGTCAGAGCCCGATCGTACGAGCGCCTAGTGTTGACGGAGAGTGCTGATTGAGCCAGCGTGCTCCCATGGGCCATGAGTTTGGCTAGTCCAGGATGAGATCTTGAAACCGAGGTGGCGTGTCTGGGATACTCGCGGCTGTGGGGTGCAACTGGAAAAAGACCTGCAATTTGCAACGAGAAAGGGCGTCAGCTGCTGAGTTGTGAGAACCTGGCACATGCTCGCAAATTAAGTGGAACTGTAGGGTGGCAGCGAGCCAAGTTAGTCTCCTAACTAGGCTCATGATGGTGAGGGATGAGGAACGGCCCTTGTTGATTATGTCGCAGGCTGCCATGTTGTCCGTGAAACATTTTACTGTCTGACCTCCCCACCGGTGTCCCCACACCCGGGCTGCTGCCACTATGGGATAAATTTCAAAAAGGGCGGAAGTGCGGTTAAAAGACGGTAGACTGGCAGACTCGGGTGGCCAAAAGTCTCTGAACCAATTGTCCCCGCAAATGGCTGCAAATCCTGAATGTGCTGCCGCGTCGGTCCATAAGACTGGGGAGTGGTCGGTAAAAGGCGGGATGAACATATTCACCCCGTTCCAATGTGCCAGAAACTGCCTCCACATGGTCAAGTCCGCCTTGGCCTGCCCGTCCAACGAGACAGTACTCCCGTCGTGCGGGAGGCCAGGGAGCAGACAGAGAAGCCTGGAGACAAAAGCTCGGCCTTGGGGAATAATCCTCATGGCGTAGTTCAAGGAACCTAGAAGGGACAGTAGGTCTTTCCGGGATGCAGAACCTTTGGCAAGGAACCCCTCGATCTCTGCCCTGATCCTCTGAACTTTGTCCGGGGGCAGGCTTGCCTGCATGGCGACCGAATCTAGGCAAATGCCTAGGAAGGTCAGTTTGGTGGAGGGACCTATTGTTTTCTTTTCGGCTACCGGAACCCCTAGGGCCGAAAAGAGTGCCACCGTTTTTACCAGGCTGAGCGGAGTGGCTGTGGGACTCTCCACTGTCAGGAAATCATCTAAGTAATGGATGATGACTGGACAGCAACCGACATTTAATAGGAGCCAGCACAGAGCCTCAGCAAATAAATCAAAAATCTTGGGGCTGCTTTTGGCCCCGAAGGTCAGGCGGATGGCAAAATAGTAAAACCCCCTCCATTTCGCACCATGCAGATGCCACAGTGATGGGTGTATGGGCAGCAGCTTGAAAGCATTGGAAATGTCCGTCTTCCCAAGCCAAGCTGCTTTCCCGGCTTTCAGGATAGCCTGAATGGCGTGATCCACTGTAGTGTACTGTAGTGAAAACTCTTCGGAGGGAATAAGAGAATTGAGGCTTGGCGTGGCGATGGAATGAGGAGCCGAGAGGTCTATGATCAATCGTTTTTTATTATTGTATTTCCCCGTGGCTACCCCCAATGGGTTGGTTCGACAGCAGGAAAAAGGAGGGGTACAGAAAGGACCTAACATGAAACCCTTGTCTACCTCTGTTTTCAAAAGAGTGTCGACTACAGCCGGGTCAGCCAAGGCAGACTGTAGGTTTTTGCACTCGATTGTGCCTGACGGGAGTGCCACCAGACCAGTGTGGAACCCTGTCGTAAACCCTGAAACTAAAAAGTCGACTAGGTCTGGAGAGGGATGGGATTTCAAAAAGAAGGCCAGGGAATCGACCTGTACCTCGGTCAGTCAGCTCTTGGGAAAAAGGCGACTGGGGCACATGGACTTGGCGTGGGCCCGGAAGCAGGTGGAGCAGATATGCAACAACCTACAGGCACTGAAGCTGCAGCCCCCCGCGTTGAAGTTGTTGCATACCTGTGCCTTGCCCAAGAACACTATCGGTCTCCCCAGTTTGTCTTTGGCGGACTTCTGATCAGACCTGCTGGGGCCCGGGGTGACCTCGCTGGTGGCAGAAGAACTGGGCTCGACGGTACACAAGTTGGTGGAGTGGGAGTTTGAAGCACAAGTGGCGCATGCAGGTGGCACAAGCCCGGCAAAGTGGCGACAGAACAACTCGGTGTCCAGCAGGCCCCAATCTATCCTGATGTTAAACTGGGCAAAGGTGGCTGAGAATGAGCGGTGATAATCGTAGAAGGTGGTGCCGCCATACTTGTGCCCCAGGTCGACCAACTTGTGTAGCTACAAATCCAGCTCTTCTCTGCGATGAGGGAAGTTAAAGCAGACCACGTCCCGGAACAGACCGAAGGCCAAGACAAACTCGGGAATGGACAACTTCCTGTTTAGTCTGGGGTCCTTGGCCTTCAGAACCACAGACAGGTCCCCGTAATTGTAAGTCTTGCTCTCGACAATGTCTTGAGAGGCAATTAATAGCGACATGAGATTCACATCCTTCCCCTCCAGAATGTCTTTCCTAATGTTGGGCGGGACCATGTGTGCTGGTGTAATGATGTGAGGAATGGGGCCTGAAGGAGTTGGCATACCTGCAAAGGTGCCCTGAGGGGCTGGCAAGCCAAAGACCTGAGAGGGCAGGGAACCTGGGGAAGCTGCGGAGGCTGGTACAGGGGTTTCTAATTTTTCCAACCTCTGGCTTAGGCTACTAACGGAAGCCAGAACAGACGCCATGGTGGCCCGGATTTCGGCTAAAGCGTCCTTGAAACTGTCCCGTGCGTCAGTCCCTGGTAGTGGGTTGCCGGTATTGGATACCAAGATCCTGTACAGCTCCGCCTTCCTGGCTGTGGCCGGAAATGGTATCCCCCTCCGTCTTAACTCGGCGGCAATCTTAGGAATGGTCCATGTCCTCATGGAACCAGGACTTGACGGAACCAGGCTACCTCCTGCAACGGGAACGGAAACCGGAGTGGGTGGCCTGGCTGGCGTGCTAGGCAGGGAGAGGTCGTCTCCTAGGTCTGACGCGCGAGACATGCTGGGATGACATGAAAGGGAAAAGAAGAGATGAAAAACTCATACGACAGGGCGTTAACTGGCGCTTTTTTTTTTTTTTGGAAACGGGGGACGTGAGGCCCTGCTAACCCCAGGGGCTGGTGGAGGCACTAACTATGATTTGGACCTAAGCTGTGCCATGAATGATGGCGGGGTGTAGGCCTCTGGGAAGGTGAAGCCCTGACTACCCTGACCAAATAGCGAGACGCTAGCTATGATTTGGGCCGATGGGCGAAAGTACCTCCGTGTGAGGATGGGTGTTGGTCTCGCGATAACTACAAAGTGACCTGCCTAAGCTCCTGACCCCCCACCCCTGCCCCCCCCTTGCGCCAGTTAACGAAGAGGGGAAACTCTTGGTAACGGAACAGCATACCTTAGATGACTCTTGAGGTGTCTTACTTGGTTGAACGTCTGGTAATGTTCAAGCAGACTACCTGTGGGTAAGCAAAACCGTGGTTGACGCCATGGATGTGAGATGACATGAGAACTGACTTAACCGAAGTAATGCCCTACGAGCGCCAACCCTAGTGTGCGAGGGGGGGGGGTGGCCTGCGTAGGTGCCCCCCCCCGGACCTACCACTAAGGGGGGTGACCAGACTGAGGTATGAACCAGGAGATGTCGTGACCTGGCAGCGGTGTGAGCCAGTTGTGCGTCCGTGCAGTGATGGACGAGTGACCATGGATGCGTAAGAAGGTGGGTCTCAGAGGTCGAAGACCCGTGGCGTGGAGACCGGAAAAGGATGGGGGACGGCAAGGCTTGCGGGAGCGTGAGTCCTGTGCGACCCCCCCCCTTCTTACCTGTGGTTGGACGACCCCCAACCCCCCCCTCCCTATCCACCTGCGGTTTGATGCGTGTGAAACCGATCCCCCCCCCCCCATGGAACAGGCATGGGTATCTAATTGAGTGTCAGCTCCCCTGCCTGAAGGCTGGTTTTAGAGGCCAGCAGGGCGCAGCACCAGTCTGGCCTGGGTGGCAGTGTGACAACTGTGGCAGTGTGACAACTGTGCAGTGTGACAACTGCCCCCCCCCCCGAAGCTCATGACTGAGGATTTGAATGAACAAGTAAACCCCTCTCTTGGACCCCCCCCCCCAGGCAGGTGAGCAGCGATGGTAGGAGGGGGCGGCTGCCTGCATGTCCCAGGTGCGGAACACGCCCCCCCCCCACCCCTAGAGATCGGCGCTGCTGCAAGAACATACACTGTTTTTTTTTTTTTTTCCCATTCCCCTCCTCCGGCCGGAGGAGGAGGGACCATGGAGGAGGGACGAGGTTCAGTGCGTTAGTGAGGCTGCGAGCGGATGGAGCCTAGTGACAGTGGGGGCTGGGGGGGGGGGGGCGCGGCGCCGCTCCCCCCCCCCCGAAGGAGGCGGTGTAGGGTGCCAGTGGAGACGGGGGAGAGCGGGGTGAAGGCGGGGGTGTCCGCGTGGTGCCGACCATTAGCGTGCTGGCACAGGACATTCCCCGCATACTCACGGCTTCCTGAGGGCTCCTGTGGGTAGCTGACGGCGGTATGACGATCAATGGCTGCGTCGGATGGGCGTGGTCCGGTACCCAAAACGTCAGCCCAGTGAGGAGGGCGGCCTGACGTTAAATAGGCCGGCCCCTCCCCTCCCACAACTGCAGGCTCCACCTGCCCATTTGTCTTTGAGAAATAGATGTATGAGTTCTGCCAGCATTGGTTGAAGGGGTCGGGGATCAGCCTGTCAGTGCTCAGACCATATGCAGCAAACTGCATTCAATTGGTCTGCATGGATGTCGTCCCAGAAGGAAGCCTCTTCTAAAGATGATGAAAAAGAAAGCCCGCAATCAGTTTACTGAACACAAGCAGACTAAGGACATGGATTTCTGGAACCACCTCCTGTGGTCTGATGAGACCAAGATAAACTTATTGCAATGTATCTTCTGCAATAAAATGCTCCTACCCGCCCGCTCGCTGTCCTCTCTGGATTTGTAACCTAAGCAATGCCTGTGCAGCTCAGCCTAAAGCGCTGGGCCTGTTTCTGTATATCAGAATGACGGCCTCCTGTACATGCGCAGAAGTAATGTTGTACTGTGTCAGCCAATGAAGATGGCTAAATGACCAGCATACAGGGGAAGATGGTGGCACAGATGAGGGACCATTGAAAATCTGCGTATTAACCCCTTTAGTTCCTCTTTAAATACAGCTGAAATTTTAACCACTTTGCCACTGAGTACCGTAGTACTACTGCGGCAAAGTGGCTCGTTATCGTCTGACGGCGTAGACCTACGTCGTCAGACACTCCCCCTTGTGGGCGGCGCCGCGCGCCGCCGGAGGCTCGCTCCCGCTGTTTTCAGTCACAGCGGGAGTCGGGCCAGGGGAGGAGCAGCGGCGATCGACGCTGCTCTGCCCCGATCGTCGGGGATCTAGTGTGGAGATCCGCCCGCCTGTGTAAACACAAGCGGGCGGATCTCCCAAGTGACAGATCGGAGTGTTCAGCATAGCTGAACACTCCGATCTGTCCCTGGCTCACACAGTCACCTCCCCCCCCCCCACACGTCAGTAAGCACCAGGCATACATTAACCCCTCCCTCTCCAATAAAATTAACCCCTTCCCTGCCAGTGTCATTTTTAAAGTAACAGTGCATATATATAGCACTGATTACTGCAGTAATGTCACTGGTACCCCCAAAAGTGTCAAAAATGTCAGTCAAGGGTTCCGATCTGTCCACCGCAATGTCGCAGTCCCGCAAAAAAAAAAAATGGCAGCTCGCCGCCATTACGCGTTAAAAAAAAAAAACACCAAAAATGACAGAAATCTTTCCCTTTGTTAGTAAACGCAATAACTTTTGCGCAAACCAATCAAAATACGCTTATTGTGAATTTTTTTACCAAACATAGGTAGCAAAAAAAAACAAATTGGCCAAAAATTTAAAAAAATTTTGATTTTTACATTTTTTTTGGGGGGAATTTCATATAAAAAAATGTGAAAAATATTGTTGTTTTTTCAAAATATTTTTGTTTATAGCGCAAAAAGTAAAAATCGCACAGGTGATCAAATACCACCAAAAGAAAGCTCTGTTTGTGGGAAAAAAAGGACGTAAATTTCGTTTGGGTATAGCGTTGTACGACCGCGCAATTGTCAGTTAAAGTCGCACAGCGCCGAATCGCAAAAAGTGGCCTGGACGTAAGACAGCAAAATGCTCTAGTGGTAAAGTGGTTAAAAAGGTTAAGGTAATAGAACTGTTGAAAAGAGAGAAATGACTGAATGTAGTGTTAACACATATAAAAAATAAACGTAGTTCACCAGACTTTGCACCTGTATCCACATAAACATTGCCTTAATAAACGTCTATAGGAAAGAAATAAGAACTAAATTTTTTTTGCCAATTGACCGGCATGGTGGAAGTCTGGCTGTATAATCACATCTGCATATCATACAACTGATCCTTTTGTACCGCACACAGTCTAGAAGTTTGGCTAAAGCTGGCCATACACTAATAAAATTTTGAACAAACATTTCAATTTCATTTGACAATAATTCAAAATTTCGTAAGCTTTTAATATTCAGTTTTAAAGCCATTGGACTTTCCTGAACGAAAACCACATTCACTGTTAGAAATTCATTTATTCTAAAAAAAAAAAAAAAATTCCATCCTGCTCAAATTTTCTCATCCTTGCTTCGAAAACGAACGCCGATTTAACTACAATACAATTAAAACAAGAAAAAAAAATGTTCCTAAAGTATAACTAAATAAATGTTTTCGTAGTTTTGGATGGAGTGGAGAGGAATTAGAAAAAATTTCAGTTTTTTTTGCTGTCTATGCCCCGGTTTAGGGTGATCCACCCTCTCTATTTGTCCTGTTTACCATTATTATTGAAAGTGAAAGTAAAAGAAAATCCCACATTTTGGATTGTCCAAAGAAAAGTAATAGAGGGGAAATCTTCCAATGGGGACACTAGTTCTAGTGACCTGGGGGTCCCCAAGGAATTCCCTTAAACTGCAGGGATTTCCTCTCACTTCCTGTTTGGCTTTGGGACCGGAAGTGAAGGGAAATCTCTGCAATGGGACACAGATGGAGTAATAAAATCTGACAGGGGTTATAACCCCCCTTACTCTATCCAGGATGAAAAAGAAAATGTTGCCCATAGTTATACTTTAAAACTAACACATTTCGAATGAAACTGTACTATGTATATGGGCAGCGTAAAGTTTTAGTTCAAACCCCCTCATCTGGGCTCTCTCTCCTTTTGCACAGTAGCTCTGAGCTCAGCGATGCTGCAGCTGAAATAGTGAACCAAACGTGTGGGGGTTTGAGAGCTCACCGTTGTGATGGTGAGGGTGAGCAGGGAGTGTCTTAACCACTTAAGCCCCGGAAGATTTTACCCCCTTCCTGACCAGGGGGTATTTTGCGATTCGGCACTGCGTGACTTTAACGGACAATTGCGCGGTCGTGTGACGCTGTATCTAAACGAATTTGGCGTCCTTTTTTTCCCACAAACAGAGATTTCTTTTGGTGGTATTTGATCACCTGTGCGATTTTTTGATCATGCGCTATAAACAAAAAAAGAGCGTAAATTTTGCAAAAATAGCAATATTTTTCACATTTTTTTTATATGAAATTCCCCCCAAAAAAATGTAAAAATCAAAATTTTTTAACATTTTCGGCCAATTTGTTTTATGCTACCTATGTTTGGTAAAAAAAAAAAAATCGCAAAAAGCGTATTTTGATTGGTTTGCGCAAAAGTTATCGCGTTTACTAACAAAGGGAAAGATTTTTGTCATTTTTGTTGTTTTTTTTTTTTAACGAGTAATGTCGGCGATCTGCGATTTTTTTTGCGGTACTGCGACATTGCGGCGGACAGATCGGACCCTTGACTGACATTTTTGACACTTTTGGGGTTACCAGTGACATTTCTACAGTAATCAGTGCTATACATATGCACCGTTACTGTAAAAATACACTGGCAGTGAAGGGGTTAACTTTTTTTGAAAGGGAGGGGCTATGTGTGTCCCTAGGGGCGTGCTTTCTACTGTGATTGGCTGTGGCTTCAGATGTATGAACAGTGATCAACGGTTCTACATAGTAGAACCGTATGATCATCCTTCATACACAGGGGAGAATGACAGGCAGCTTGTTTACACAAGCCGCCTGACTTTCTCCCTCTCCCCCGCAGGACATCGGGTCCGCCAGTCACACGCGCAGGGGGGGTTCGTGACCACGCAGGAGCGGGAGCGCGCCTCTGGTGGCGCGCACTCGCTCCCTAGACCCTCACAGGCTAGCGACGTAGACCTTCGTCGCTTTGCCTGTGAGGGGCTGACTGCCGATGTAGATCGCCGTTAGGCAGTCGGCAAGTGGTTAAAAACCTCCTTGAAATAAGACAGGATGAGGTAATGCCAGAGTTGTATAAAGTACTCGAAACCCATACTTGAGTAAAAGTACAAGTGCTCGATCAAAAAGTGACTTGAGTAGAAGTGGAAGTGCTCAATCAAAAAGTGACTTGAGTAGAAGTACTAAAGTATTCAACATTTTTTGTACTTAAGTATTGCAAGTAGTTTTTTTTTTAAATTTTGCTACTCAAGTACTGAAAGTAAAAGTACCAGTAGTTTTGAAAAAAAAATTGCTACTCAAGTACTGAAAGTAAAAGTACAAGTACTGTGTTATGTAGTTATTAAAGAAAGAAGTCAAAAGTTTGAACATCATATTGTTTTTTATTATTTCAAATGCAGCTTTTATTTATACATACAGTAGCATTTATTTTCGTATGCGCTGATAATACACATGTTTTGAGCTTCATGAAACCTGCCATCTACTGTTCTGGCAGTGGTAATTTTTATAATAGTAACGAGTAACTATGCAGCACAAAAAAAATATATAAGAGTAGAAGTATTGAAATCATTGAAAAAATGTAGTGAAGTAAAAGTGGAAGTAGGAGAAAAAAATTCTACTCTAGGAAAGTACAGATACCGCCTTTCGGTACTTAAGTACAGTAGTGAAGTAGTTCTACTTAGTTACTATACATCTCTGGATAATGCCACGTCTGGGAGTTTTTTGGGAAGTGCATAAGTGGCCTGCACCTATAGCAAGGAGCATTACCAAACTTTAGTCAAAGCTGCACAGTTTATTTTTATCTACAGGCACCGATCACTTGAACAGGCTGTTTTTGGTAAAGGTGAACTAACTATTTAAGGTTGGACTTACAGAGATGCTGAACGGCAAAAGAGAATCTTGTGGCCATACTGTTGTGGAGTTGTGGTTCACCCACATGTTGTGCATTCTGGAACCATTTACCAAATAGGTGGTCATAGCCCGTCCATAGGCCAAACACCATGGATTATGTTTGGTTAACTGAATCACCCTCTGACCGCTCTCATATGTACTTACCTTGTTGGCTAAATAAGCTGAATTGTTTAGAAGGCTCAAGGCTCAGAACAAAGTGTCTCCTTTTCCAATAGAATATTCAAATATTCAGACTTTACTTAGGTATCTCAAAACACTCTAAATGTTTGATGAATCATATCCTGACTGCTGCTAGGAGGCTCATCTCTGTACATTGGAGTTCTCCTAATGCCCCTTCTCAGATGCAGCTCCTAGACTCCATAGTGGAAATAAGATCGATGGAACACCTAACAGCTGAAATAATGGATACCATGAAATGTTTTCATCCGACACGTGATAACTAGGATAGCTCTCTTTATGGTCTCTTACCCACTAATGTGACATCTTTCTGACCTTACCCTGTCTAAGCTGATGAATATAAACCTTTTCTTATACAGTATGTGTTATCCCAGTGTGACTTCTTTGTGCTGTAATACCAGAATTGCATCCTGTTCCTCAGAAGGTTTGGACAGGATATCCAAACCTAGCCTTTATTATTGGATAATTTTTTCTATAGTTATTTTATTACTTTTTCTTATGATGACAAATGTATATTGTATGATAGATCTGGATTGTTCAACCTTTTGAAGAGCAAGGGCCACCTAAGTGATTTGGTAACCGGTCACGAGCCACAGTTAAATGAAATGGTTCAGAATTTATATTTTTTTTATTTTAAATAGAATAATGAACATTTTCCTTCTGCAGTCGCTGAATGCCGGTGGGATGGAGAGTGGGGGAAAGCCATCCATCAGCGGTTGTAGGAGAAAAATTAAGAGGATTGGTTCCTATACATGCCACCCCCGCTGCCTCTCCTGTCCAAGTATAAAACAGAATGTGACAATGAGGCTGCATGGGCTACCTGGAGCATGGGGCAGGGTCGTCATGGTTTGCCTGACACTACAGCAGTCACATTCTCAACCATGGGGTTTTACTGCCCCCCAAACCGCAAATGTAAATGAGCCCTTAATGTCCTAAACCCTAATAAGGCTGCTTTCAGACTGATGTGCTGCCGTTTACCCTCACCATAGGTACAGCGCAATGCAGCTTTCCTGCAGGTTAGCTGCGCTTTACTATAGACTTCTATTATTTCTTGCAGGTGCGATGCACTTTCCGAAAGCGCACCAAAACTTCTACATTTTGGAGTTTTGGTGCCCTTTCAGAAAGCGCACCAGACTCACAGGATATAATGGAAGTCTATGGCTCAATGCAGCTAACCCGCAGGTGCCCTGCACTGCACATGCAGATCAGTGTGAAAGCAGCCTTAAAGTTAACTCTTTTATAGGTGCTAATATGCCCATTGCAAGAGCGCAGCATATGTGTTGTTTAATACGTTGACCTTTTTTTTTTCTCTTCCAGCTTTATTCTCTAGGCTGCTAGAAAGGGCCTAGGCAAAGTGCACTTGGTATCACTCCACCTGGCACAGGAGCCAGCTCTACGGAGGAAACAAATGGCTTAGGTGGCTCCTGGTAACTCGACGGCTGCCTCCTTCCTCGGCTGCCGGCTCAATACATTCAGATGATCTGGGATGGTGGGTCGGCAAGCCCACATCGCGATTAATGGGTTGCCGGCCCTGAGCATGCGCTTCCCTGGTTGTAGATCGAGGGCCAGATCAGAGAGCTTGAAGGGCCACAGGTTGAGCACCCCTGGCCTAGATGGAATGTTGTTATGCGATTTCACCTTTGTTTTATTGTCATGCTACACTCACAGTGTTTTTTTTATTTGTTTTCTTTTTATATATATGCTTCACTGTACTACCATGTTAGTATTATGTCCTTGTAATGTTACTCTCTTTACAAAACTAATATAAATACAATTAAGAATAAAACAAGAATATTCAAACATTCAGTCTAAAGGAGTCTCTAACATGGGTTGTAGGATCCAAAAAACGGACATAGAAGGTTATAAAAACCTTTTCAATTTAGTTTTATGCACAAAGTCTATTTTACATTTTTTTTTTTTTTTAGCTCTATAGTTCTTTTTCACATTTCAAAATGTTCTCGCCTCTTACTGTGTTCTACACAAATGCATCACTGCCCATAAACAAATTGATAAAACAATGGCTGGTATTTCAAACCTATTTATATAGGCAGATGAGAGGTTTGTAATAACCAACACATATCAGTATGTAGAAAGGAATGCAATTCAAAAGAAAACATGTTTTGGTAGATCTTAAAAGCTGGTAAGTCCAGTTTTGTTTCAAAATATGAGGCTTCATGTCAGCATGATATACACGGAATAGTCTACATGTTTTTCAGGTTAATCATCTATGTCATCATTGGCTACCCGCAGTCCTGCCTACGAGAACAAATAATGTGACTGTCCATGTGACACCTAAAGATAAAAACACATAGATGGATGGATTTTTACTGGCAAGCAAGAATTTCCGGTATTCTCCTGGTAACTAAAGCTGGATACACACTATACAACTTTTGTGTTAGATTTCCTTTAGATTTACCTTCAACTATGTAGTACAAGGGCCTGCCTGTTTGCATACAAATTGAAAGTGTTTAGATTTGACCTCATATTATATGCTTTTGGAAATCTAAAGGAAAAAAATCTAAAGAAAATTGTATAGTGTGTATCCAGCTTAAGCATTAGATGGTATGTAGTTTAAGTAATACTTAAAGATTATTTGATGGAAACTGAATGAATTTGCAACCATGTAACAGTAAGAGCCGCAAGGGAAAAAAACAACACTTGAAGTGTATCCAAAGCTAAAACATTTTTTTAGTTGTGGAAAGTGGTGAGGGTTTTTAGGTGTTTATTACTGTCTTTTTCTATCTGTTAGGGAAAGTTAGGGTAGTGTTCCTCAGAGAGCTATAAAAGAGTTTAAATGAATGTGTGAATGGTAATCTTTACTGCCAAAGACAAAGAAATAAAAAAAGAAATCCAGATTTTTAGCCCTGTGACAATGGATCCAAGGACATAGTGGAGGAGATTTACCAAAACCGGTGCACACAGAATCTGGTGCAGCTATGCACAGTAGCCAATCAGCTTCTAACTTTAGCTTATGTAATTAAGCTTTGATAATAAGCCCCCATTCACATTGGCGCAATTTGACAGGTCGATCGCATGTCAAATCACAGCCTATTGACAGCAATAGGAGCGTCCCAATCGGTGCAACACTTTACTGATTTTCAAAAGTAGTTTTAGCGACCTCAGGGGTGACTTTAATAGACATCTATGCATGAACCCGCACAGATATCTTTCAAGTCACCCCCGAAGTCGGAGTGAAATGCGGCTTTGAAATCATGCAAAATCAGGTGAAGTCACACAATTTCAAAGCAGCTAAAACCTAGACGCTTGTTGGTTACTATGCACAGCTGCACCATATTCTGTGTGCACCAGCTTTAGTACATCTCCTCCACTATATCCTGGGGTCCACTGTCACAGGGGTTAAAAGTCTGTATTTTATTTTTCATTTCTTTGTTAGTAAAGATTACAATTCATGCATTCATTTAAACCCTTTCAGAGCTCTCTGAGGAACACTGCCCCACATACTCTGATCACAAGGTTGCTCGGGTTCTCAAATAATGAAACAATTGGATTTGGGATAACACACTGTGCACATTCCCACCAACTTGGCCCCTAGACTGGACTTGCTGCTTCAACCTTCATTGCTTCCTGCTGCTTTCCACCAGCAGGATCTGCTTTAAAGGGACAGGTAGGGTTGACCCTTGCCCCGTTGTAGAAACATTCTCTAAGCTGGACATAGATGGATCAAAATTCAGTCAGTACCTGCTGAACTGCATGTGGCTGCTCCTGCTTGAAAGAAACCATTATATTAAAATTGTCCAATGGGCTTGTTAGAAATATTTTCCCAGTCAGCGATTGCAGCCAAAGGTGCAAGAAAGGAGAGAGCGGCGCCAGCTTAGTATAGTACAAGTTTATTTAACACTGTTAAAATTGGTGACTCACTGTCCGAGGTTGGGTGAGACCGGTACACAAAGACTGTTAGGGTCATCCATCTTCCTCTTCCAGGATAGTGGTCATAGGAGAAGGTGGTGAGGTTCCAGAGGTATAGCCGAGCCGCTGTGGGGCTGCTAGTTGTCACTGGCCGCAGCGCAGCATGCACAACAGGGCTCCAGCTGCCGACTTCTGATCCCTGATGACATCACTTCCTGGCAGGAGAAAAATAGGGGTTGCCCAAAGGGCTGCAGCTGCTGATCACTGTATTCTGACAGCAGAGAGTCCAGCCTGTCAGAATACAATGTGTCAGTGGGAATTCCCCTATCCGCCTCAATTGTGTGGATGGAAGAATCCATTCATCTTTATTCGTTCAACCCACTGGCTGAATGAAAAGAAAATGATCCATCTATGTATCCATGTATTCTGACAGTAGAGAGTCCCCGCTGTCAGAAATCAATGTGTCAGTGGGAATTCTCCTATCCACCTCAGTTGTGTGGATGGAAGAATCCATTCACCTTTTTTCATTCAGCCCACTGCCTGAATGAAAAGAAAACAATCCATCTATGTATCCATGTATTCTGACAGCAGTGAGCCTCTGCTGTCAGAATACAATGTGTCAGTGGTAATTCCTCTGTCCACCTCAATTTTGTGGATGGAAGAATCAGTTTATATTTTTTCGTTCAACCCGCTGGTTGAATGAAAAGAAAATGATCCATCTAGTCCTGGTCACCAACCTGGGATGCCTCTTACCTTGCATAATGGGTTTGTTAATTATGGCCACCGCTTTGGTTTTGAACTCTAGGACTCTAGGACCGATTTCTTAACAAATATTCTCTACCACTACCGAAAATAAATTATTATAGTTTACCTCTGTTGGAGATCACAGGATGTCTCCGCATCTTTGGTCTCCGGTGTTTCCTTTGACTGGTTTGCCATTAAGTATTCCATCTTGTCTTGTAATTCATTATTCTAAACAAGATCATAAAATTGCTCACATCAGAACAGTTTTAAGCCTCTATTCAATGTTTTATTTTATCCATACAAAAAATGTCAAACATGCCTTGCTGCATACATTATCTTTTCTTTTGTTTGAAACTGCACTAGTGTAGTGTGATGAATACTAAACATAGAGGTTAAAACCAAAACCAGACAATACTTTATAACACGAGTCATTACAAAAATATGATCATTAGCAGTATATACTAAAACAGCCATAACAGCCCCGATAATAGGCTTCTGTTGCTGCACTTCAATAAAGGGAGGAGTAGAGTTATTCAGACAAACAAAGGCAGCACTGTACACCAGCTTATACTTGTCACGCATTACAACACTGCTGCTAATTTGAGATAATAGACCCAAAACTGTAGTAGTAATGACCAGAAAAACACTATGAAGCCTAACCCTATCCAGAGCCAATGGACTATAATAAAGCCTATTGATATGACACACTAAGAAGTTACAAATGACTGCTATTGGCCTGCAAGTGAAGTCATCTTCAAATAGACCAGAGGTTCCTCATTGTGGCCACTTCACCAGCTAATCATTAGTAAAACTGTAAAACAGATTTTACGTCATACCTCTCCTTCCAAAAGTGCTATCCTTTCCAGCAGCTGTTGAATAAGCAAGTCTTTGTAGTGGACCTTTTTCCTTAGAAGCTCAATCTGCATTAAATAGAAAATAATTTTTCACAATAAATTCTGTATTTTATTTTATTCATTGCTTTATCAGAGCATATCAGAGCAGCTCCACTGGCATGTAAAGCCTAGTACACACTAGAAGTGTTTTTTTTCATTCAAAGAAAAAAAACCGACAGCTCAGGTCGGAGCAACTATACTAACCATGCAATGTTAGTACAGCGATCTCCCCTGCTGTGCTATTGTGTTCTGACAGGGGGACGACCCCCACCAGAACACTCCGGTCAGTGAAGAATAGCTGGCTTCTGTCTGGCCAGCTGCAGTACACATTTCTATTGAACCGCCTGATGCCCAACATTCAGCCCGTGTGTACTAGGATTAAAGGGATTGTAAAATCTTGTTTTTTTCCTATAAAAATAACAAATATGTTATACTTACCTCCTCTGTTGCAGTTGGTTTTGTACAGAACGGCCCAGATCCTCCTCTTCTCGGTTCCCTCTTCTGTGATCCTGGCCCCTCCCTCCTGTTCAGTGCCTCCACAGCAAGCAGCTTGCTATGGGGGCACCCGAGCCAGGTCACAGCTCCCTGTGTTTATTCAGACACATTAGCCCCACCCCGATCCCGCCCCCTCGTGACCTGCAGCCATCTTGGTACACCAGCATTGCAGCTGTACACCCTGTTTGCTGTTTGCTTTGAGTTTTATCTTCTAAATGTAAGTGCAACTGCTTTTGACTTTTAATAAAAACGTACATTTACAGAGAGCATTAGATGTTTGCCTTCCTTCCCTTACACATACATATCGTGGAAAAGGTCCAGAATAGCTACTTAGAGTGAATGAAGATTGGAGATAATTGATTACATATATGCTGTCTGACCCTGCAGGGTCTGAATTTGGAGGTGAGAGGCAGAGAATGCTTTGGTGATGGGATCATAGGAGCACTATAGGAGTCACCATATGCATGGATATCAGCACCTTATTCAGACACCGGGGAATCCTTCCTTTATCTGATTGCAATTCTTATTGATTCAAATCTGCTCTGTTTAGTAAGTTCTGTTCCATGGATCTGTAACGTGCTATGTCCAAAAAGAGAGAAAATGTATTTAAATGAGCTCTCCTATTAAAAGATTAGCTAACCTCACCTCTTCAATCATATGTTTTACTTTCTTCTGTTGGCAGTGAACCATGTCATCTAGGTGCTTGATTCTCTCTCGTAAACCTGTTGCAGCCTCTTCTAAATTCTGTGTCCTGGAAGAACAAAGCCAGGAATTTTATTTTACAGTACATTAAAGATAACACACAGGGGCTCTACAATTATGATGGTATGTATCAAGCTATAGTTTGATGAACCACACTGAAAAATGTTGCAGGAACAATATATAATAATGCAAATCTGCCATGCAGCACTGGGGTCCCCAGTTTGAATCCGGGTTAGGATGCTATTCGCATAAAGTTCTCATGTCCTCCCTGTGGTTGCATGGGTTTCCTCAGGTACTCCAGTTTTCTTCTACACCAGCTTAAGCAGGTAGGTTACCTGTCTCCTGTCTAAATTAGTCTAAAGCCAAATACACACTATACAACTTTTGTTAGATTTCCTTTAGATTTATCTTCAACTATGTAGTGCAAGGGCCTGCCAGATTGCATACAAACTAAAAGTGTTTAGATTTGACCTCATATTATATGGTTTTGGTAAATCTAAAGGAAAAAAAAATCCAAAGAAAATTGTATAGTGTGTATCCAGCCTTAGTATGTGTACATGCATGTGAGATAGGGACTTCAGACAAGCTGTTTTGAGTACAAGGACTGATATGAACATGCAGTATGCATATTGTTAGCACTATCTAAATAACCAGTAAAACTAGTAAACAACATCAATAATAAAGGGGGATTTATTGATCAAATAATTTTTGGCAACTTTATAAGAAGCAGCAAATTTCCAAAGTACTAAATAACATTAACAAAAAAATGGAAATAGAATAAATTATCTAATGAAACTGAAATTGGTAAATTGTAATAAAATGCCCATGGTATGTGACATAGACACCTTTTCTATAAATATATATGACTGTACTCTGCGAAAAGGAAAACAAAAAAATCAGTAAATCAATGTGCAAACCTCTATTTCTAAAGGTGAGTGAAGCTGCTGCAGTCTCTAAAATGTGCTAAACATACACATTGATCAACCAAGTGTGTAAGGAGACTGCGCTGCTAGTGAATAACTGTGAATGCAATCAGTAATCTCATAATACATATACACCAATGTATAACATAAAAATTAACTGTAAGTCCAATATAAAAGTAAAATAAAATAAAACAAACAAACTTACTGGGGACTTATTTGTTATATTGACCTTTTTTTTTTTTTATAAGGCTGAATGTAAATTTCCATTCGATTTTATATTTGAGTCTGGCCTCCTTATCTCCTGCATCCTGGAATTTTAATATTTGCCTGTTACACAACCAATCTCATAATGGGTAAAAATAGGCATAGGAGACAGGGCCATGATGAAATTCACATTCTAGGGAGGCCCGGTATAAAGGGGATCTAAAAGATGTGCCAGACTGAGGTATAGACACCTGCAAGTGCCCGCTATGTCATACCAATAGCACCTTATTACCTATCCTGACTGCACATTCCCTTTATGTCGAAAGCATCAGCTCTGCCAATATTTTCAAATTTGAGCTGATCTCTATTAAAAAGGGCCGATTACTAAAAGCTGTAAAATTAAGTTTTAGCATCTGTAGCATGAAATTCATTAGTAAATGAACTGAAGTGCTCCCTGGACCAACATAGATCTATGTTTGGACTACAAAAATAAGTAAAATATGGGCAAGCTAAATTAACTACTTTTTCCAGCTGTCTATAACAGTGATGGTGAACCTTGGCACCCCAGATGTTTTGGAACTACATTTCCCATGATACTCAACTACACTTCAGAGTGCATGAGCATCATAGGAAATGTAGTTCCAAAACCTCTGGGGTGCCAAGGTCTATAAGAATCTCTGACACATATATGTACCTTGCTCTCTCTGATGTTGTGATCTCCATTTTAGCATCGAGCCTCTGTATTCGCTCTTCATGGCTTGTTAATTGCACTTGTAGCTGTTCCCTTTCCTGTGAATGGGTACATTTTATCACATTTTAAAATCAACATGTTTTGTACAATATGATATCACTTATATAAATATAATGTGTTAAAAATGAATTAAACACATACTACCAATAAAAAGTATGGATGACTAGAAAAGAATCATTCTGGTACCTGCTGCATTCGCTGGACTAAGCTGTCGAGTTCGGCAATTTTTGCATCACGTTCTTCTATCTTGGATTCCGCTACTTGGACCTTCACAGAGGCATCTTCAACCGCCCTTATGTACTGTTTTGTCTGAGCCTTTGAATAAATGTAAACATGTTTTTGGCCTTTCTGCTGGCTCCAGAATCTGATATATAGAGATTGAGTGCAAAGAACTTAAAAATGGGGTAAGTGCCGGTTCACACATATGCAATGTCAGACATTGCATGTGATTCGCAGCACACTGCTCTGAAAATCACATGCAATGTCTGTGCATTGCAAATTCAGCCATACAGATTGTATGGGGGTCTGAGGGTGTCATTAACTTTGTATTGACACCCCCAGCGATTCACATATGGTAGTGTGAACTGCCTGCGAGTCCAGTGCGATGAGGGAGCCCGCAGTAGATTCGCATGGTTCCCACATCGCATACAGTGCCTTGCAAAAGTATTCGGCCCCCTTGAACTTTGCGACTTTTTGCCACATTTCAGGCTTCAAACATAAAGATATAAAACTGTAATTTTTTGTGAAGAATCAACAACAAGTGGGACACAATCATAAAGTGGAACGAAATTTATTGGATATTTCAAACTTTGTTAACAAATAAAAAACTGAAAAATTGGGCGTGCAAAATTATTCAGCCCCTTTACTTTCAGTGCAGCAAACTCTCTCCAGAAGTTCAGTGAGGATCTCTGAATGATCCAATGTTGACCTAAATGACTAATGATGATAAATAGAATCCACCTGTGTGTAATCAAGTCTCCGTATAAATGCACCTGCACTGTGATAGTCTCAGAGGTCCGTTTAAAGCGCAGAGAGCATCATGAAGAACAAGGAACAAACCAGGCAGGTCCGAGATACTGTTTTGGAGAAGTTTAAAGCCGAATTTGGATACAAAAAGATTTCCCAAGCTTTAAACATCCCAAGGAGCACTGTGCAAGCGATAATATTGAAATGGAAGGAGTATCAGACCACTGCAAATCGACGAAGACCTGGCCGTCCCTCTAAACTTTTAGCTCATACAAGGAGAAGACTGATCAGAGATGCAGCCAAGAGGCCCATGATCACTCTGGATGCAGAGATCTACAGCTGAGGTGGGAGACTCTGTCCATAGGACAACACTCAGTCGTATACTGCACAAATCTGGCCTTTATGGAAGAGTGGCAAGAAGAAAGCCATTTCTTAAAGATGTCCATAAAAAGTGTCGTTTAACGTTTGCCACAAGCCACCTGGGAGACACACCAAACATGTGGGAGAAGGTGCTCTGGTCAGATGAAACCAAAATCAAACTTTTTGGCAACAATGCAAAACGTTATGTTTGGCGTAAAAGCAACACAGCTCATCACCCTGAACACACCATCCCCACTGTCAAACATGGTGGTGGCAGCATCATGGTTTGGGCCTGCTTTTCTTCAGCAGGGACAGGGAAGATGGTTAAAATTGATGGGAAGATGGATGGAGCCAAATACAGGACCATTCTGGAAGAAAACCTGATGGAGTCTGCAAAAGACCTGAGACTGGGACGGAGATTTGTCTTCCAACAAGACAATGATCCAAAACATAAAGCAAAATCTACAATGGAATGGTTCACAAATAAACATATCCAGGTGTTAGAATGGCCAAGTCAAAGTCCAGACCTGAATCCAATCGAGAATCTGTGGAAAGAACTGAAAAAACCAGAGTTAGAACTTACCGGTAACTCTGTTTCCAGGAGTCTTCCAGGACAGCCCTTGAGAGATGGAGCTCCTCCTACCAGACCGGAAACACATTGCCATCAGCTCTTAAAAGGCGGTCCCTCAGGCACCTGGTCAGTTTTATCCAAGAACCGAAGGACAGAGCTGAAAAACAGTTAAAGCATAATATGGAACATTACATTAATTTCTTTTATCAATGTATAAGAGAGGGTGGGAACCTGCTGTCCTGGAAGACTCCTGGAAACAGAGTTACCGGTAAGTTCTAACTCTGGTTTTTCCCCAGTCGTCTTCCAGGACAGCCCTTGAGAGGATTAACAAGTACTCACCCAGTTCCTTTTTTAGGGGGGGACCACTGCTTGGAGGACTTTCCTTCCAAACACCTGATCCTGACTACCCAAAACATCCAGACGGTAGTGTCGGACGAATGTTGACATGCTTGACCACGTTGCGGCCTTGCAAATCTGCTCAGGGGTAGCACCGGCTCTTTCTGCCCAAGATGTGGCTAATGCCCTTGTGGAGTGTGCCTTGAGTCCCTCTGGCGGGTCTAGGTGCAAGATTTTGTATCCCTCTGAGATAGCTATCTTGATCCATCTGGCTATGGTCCCCTTTGAAGCCTGCTTCCCCTTGCGTTTTCCTGAGAACAGGATAAACAGGGACTCAGATGTTCTGAAGCCCTTTGTGGCTTCTAAGTAGGCAATAAGGCACCTTCTGACATCCAAATGGTGCAGTTGTTCTTCCTTGTCATTGGATGGCCTATTGCAGAAGGAGGGTAGTGTTATGTCCTGGCTTCTGTGAAAGGTAGAGGCGACCTTGGGTATAAACGTTTGGTCGGTCCTGAGTATGACCCTATCCTCCAAAATCTGTATGAAGGGTTCTCTAACAGAAAGGGCCTGTAGTTCGCTAACTCTGCGAGCGGAGGTTATAGCGATAAGAAAAACTGTCTTCAGGGTAATCGCTCTTAAGGAAGCCTCTGATAATGGCTCAAAGGGTTCCTTAATCAGCGCCCTTAATACGATAGATAAGTCCCAAGTCGGAAATTTACGACAAGGTACTGGTCCAAGTCTAGCAATTGCTTTGCAGAATCTGCTAATGAGGGGATCCTGTTGTAAGGAAGTTTGTAAATAAACTGATAGGGCAGCAATCTGTACCTTAATAGTGCTTAAGGACAGGCCCTTGTCGATACCTTCCTGTAGAAATTCCAGAATTGTAGGCGAGTCAGACTCTCCTTTTTTGGATTGTGCCAACCACAAGTTAAACCTCTTCCAGACTTTCTGGTAAATAGCTCTTGTGACTGGCTTTCGGCTCTGTAGCAAGGTCTTGATCACCTTGTCCGAGAGCCCTTTTAATCTTAAGATGTCTGATTCAGATACCAGGCTGCCAAGTTTAGCATGGCTGGCCTGGGATGAAGTACTGGTCCCTGCGACAGCAGGTTCTGGTTGACGGGTAACATCCATGGTTGTTGATCCGTCAGGGATAGTAGCAGTGAAAACCAAGCCCTCTTCGGCCAGAATGGCGCAATCAGGATTAACGTAGTGTGTTCTCTCCTGAATTTTGCTAGGACCCTTGGGATTAGAAAAAGAGGGGGGAAGGCATAGCATAGTCTGAAAGTCCATGCGGTCTGAAACGCATCTACTGCCATCGGCTGATCTCGAGGATTGAGCGAGCAAAAATCTGGCAGTTTGGTGTTCGCTTTGTTGGCGAATAAGTCTATCTCCGGATAACCCCATCTGGATGTTATCTGTGAGAAGACTCCAGGGTCTAAGGACCACTCCTCTTGTGAGATCAGTTGTCTGCTCAGAAAGTCTGCAAGGTTGTTCTGAGTACCCTTGAGGTGCACTGCTGAGAGGGACTTCAAATTCTGCTCTGCCCAGCGAAGGATTCCCTGTGCTACCCTCATTAAGGTGGGACTTCTGGTTCCTCCCTGCTTGTTTAGGTATGCCACGGATGTTATGTTGTCTGACCTCACTTGTACGTGTTGGCCCCTGAGTTGCTCCTGGAAGGCTGCAATTCCCTTCTCTATGGCCTTCAGTTCCCTGCAATTGGATGAACTGTGTCCTTCTGAAAAGGACCAGGCTCCCTGTGTCCATTGATTCCCTAGATGGGCTCCCCATCCCCAGCTGCTGGCATCTGTTGTTAGGATGCATGCTGTTGAGGCATCCGAAATAAAGCCTACTGCCTTAAAGAGCATAGGGAAGGACTTTAGTACCTCTTCTCTTGGGGTACCTGCCGTCAGGTGTTCCTGTAGTTGCTTGAGCCAGAACTCAAAGTTCCTTGCTACACAAGTTGTAGCTAACGCGGGCCTTAAATTGGCCATAGCCGTATCCCATGAACGTTTTAAGATGATATCGTTCCGTTTGTCCATGGGGTCCCCTAGGTGTCCCATGTCTTCAAAGGCCAAGTCCGAATGTTTGGACACTTTAGCCAGGGGGGCGTCTAACTTTGGCGCCTGGTTCCACACTGATTCCTCATTGTCATCAAAAGGGAATCTTCTTTTTAAGGAACCTGAAAAGAATGGTCTCTTTTCAGGTTCTGACCACTCTTTGAGTACCAAATCCGTCATAAGTTTATGTACCGGGAATACTCTAGCCTTCTTTTTGTTCAGGGCTTGATACATCTTATCGTGTCTAGATAAGGGGGCCTCCTCTTCCTTTATTTCCAGGGTCTCATAAATGGCCCCCAGAAGATCCTGGACCTCCTCTATGGAGAGTTTGTATCCGGTGGGTTTGACGGCCTCCCCTTGTCCTTCTTCCTGTCCAGAATCTGACTGGGAGGAGTTTGGGTCCATGACCCTCGAGGGGTCTTCCCTGCTCAGTACTGGTTCCCCTGAACCTGAGGCTACGGGAGTAGGCGGGGAGGAGGGGCCTGGTGGAGTAGTGGTGGGTACTTGCACCTCTGCGATTAATTTCCTGAAGGACGCAAAGGTAGAATGTACCTCGTCCTTAAAGGAGGAGAGAAATTTTGAGAAAGGTGAATCCTCCTCGGCTTTCAATATGGCCGAGATGCATGCTGGGCATAGGGTCTTTGAGTAGTTGGAGGAAAGCCTGGTGGCACAGGAGGGGCATTTTTTCTTTTCAGTCTTAGAAGTTCCTTTAGAGGGTTCCTTCTAAGAAAGGGGTACATAGGCAAATATCTTTACTTGTGACCACACAAAGAGAGAGGAAAAAAAAAAAAAAAAAATATTTTTGGAAAACAAAAAAACCCTCTCTGTGCCTCCCTGTTACACTGACAAGTCCTATAAGGACTCTTCAGTGCTTCACCCCTTCCACCACCACTATGCTGCATACTGTTCACAGGAGAAGGATACTGGCAAGTGCCAGCCTACCTGTGCTGAGCCGGTGTTCGTCTCCCCTGCGGTGTGTGGAACCTCCATCGCCTTGTTCGTGGGATCCGCACTGCATCCGGCATGCTGTGTAGGCTTCCTCTTCCTTTTACACCGGCTCCGGCCCTCCCCTTCCTCTCTGCGCCTGGAGGCCGGAACCGTGACCTCCGGCGTACAGCGATGACGTCACCGCCGCCGGAAGTGACGCACCGCGTCTTCCGGTTCACGGTACATCCAGCGAGGCCGCAGAGCGGCCCTGCCGCATATACCGCTTGGTGTGCGGTCATCACTGCCCTCTCCCTCGCCGGGCCCTGGAGAGAGTGGGGGGCGGGGAACTCCATCGTCTGTGGAGGGAACCCGAGGCCATGGCTGCTCCTGCTGTAAGGTGAGGGTCCCAGGCTGTTGCGGTGTCTTCCCGGACAGTCCTGAGTAATGGAGCTCATCCAGCCCTCTAAGGTGGTTCCTCCTGGCAACATGTCTCCTCGGAGTGAGGAAACACAAAAAACTGACCAGGTGCCTGAGGGACCGCCTTTTAAGAGCTGATGGCAATGTGTTTCCGGTCTGGTAGGAGGAGCTCCATCTCTCAAGGGCTGTCCTGGAAGACGACTGGGGAAACTGCTGTTCACAAACGCTCTCCATCCAACCTCACTGAGCTCGAGCTGTTTTGCAAGGAGGAATGGGCAAAAATTTCAGTCTCACGATGTGCAAAACTGATAGAGACATACCCCAAGCGACTTACAGCTGTAATCGCAGCAAAAGGTGGAGCTACAAAGTATTAACTTAAGGGGGCTGAATAATTTTTCACGCCCAATTTTTCAGTTTTTTATTTGTTAAAAAAGTTTGAAATATCCAATAAATTTCGTTCCACTTCATGATTGTGTCCCACTTGTTGTTGTTGATTCTTCACAAAAAAATTACAGTTTTATAGCTTTATGTTTGAAGCCTGAAATGTGGCAAAAGGTTGCAAAGTTCAAGGGGGGCTGAATACTTTCGCAAGGCACTGTATGTGTGAATCGGCACTTAGAACTGATAGAGCAGACCCATCATGTTTTGCATATTCTTAACTGCTTTTCTAGTAAAAAATGTTTTTTTGCTATATTTATGTATTGATTTATTATAATGTATAATAATTATGTATTTATATGTTTTAGTAATTAATATATAAATTATTAAAATATATAATGCTTATAATATAGTATAAAGTAAATACATTATTATATACAGTAGTTATAATATTTAAAAGGAATAATAATTTTATATATATATATATATATATATATATATATATATATATATATATATATATATATATATATATAGCTATATTAACTTTACTACATCAGCAATAAATGAATAATTATTATATATTATACAATTACAATAATAATTTTATATATAAATATATATATATATATATATATATATATATATATATATATATATTAACTTTACTACATCAGCAATAAATGAATAATTATTATATATCATAAAATTATATATATATATATATATATATATATATATATATATATATATATATATATATATATATATATATATATATATATATATATATATATTATTTTAATTATTGTAAATGTATATTTATTTATTGCTGATGTAGTAAAATTACTTAATAGCTCTGCCTCCTATTTATGCAACTTGTATATAAATAATTATTAAAAAATAACTGTGTGGTCACTAAATTCCAAAAAGCACCAATTATGTTGGGGTGTATACTCATACTTCCTGAGATAAGCAATGTGGTGACAATTATAAATAAAGTATATTCCGTAAACCAATTGTTATGCATTTGTCTCCTATAGTAATATACATCTAAAATCACCATCTTCTTCCTACAACCCATCACCACAATAAAAAAAAAAAAATTGGTGTACCCATTATATACACATATAATAATAGAACAGGTCAGTGAGCATATATGAAAGTTTTAATTAATCCCTAGAACTGAATTCTAAATATGATTTTTTTTTTATATGTGTATGCATATTTTTTTAAATAGGTGCACTACATGCATATCATTAAACTAAACCATCAATCGATACCTCTACCACTATGTGCCGCTACTTAATAATTATATAAAATGCAAAACAAGATTAAATATTACAAGTAGTAGTCAAATAATACTCCAAAAAATACAATTCAGAAATCTTCTCAGAAGGAAAGATCAGTTAGGGAAAAAAAAAGTCCATCCAAAATAAAAAAATAAAGTCCATAACGGTGTGATAAAATAGTGTTTCTCTTCTTCTGAGTTTGAAATAGTACACCACATATCCATCACCGCAGGTTACTCCCCCCCCTAGGGCGTGGCTACGCGGGAACAGGATGTGACATCAGGACGTTAAGTCAGGAAGTGATAGCGGCTCCTTCAATCCATGAGGAATGGAGAGACGGCTGAACTGTAATGCCTGACAGTAATTTTAGTATGGGTTTTTATTTTAACTCTAAATGTAAGTGAAATTCTTTTGAAATAAAAGTGGGTCCCCTGAGGTTTTACACTATTAGAGGCGTATTTTCTATTTCCTCCAAATGTGGCTATCAATATGAGATCTGGATGGTGATTGGAACTCCTAAGCGTTTCCCATATCAACATATAAGCGTTATTTGCCAGCCATGTGAATGAATTACAATACCATCTGGTGAGTGTTGTTCTTACAGGAGAGGAACCTGCACAAACACTGTGGTGGTGGATATGTGTTGTACGATTTCAAAGCCAGAAGAAGTGGAACACTATTTTATCACACCTTTATGGACTTTATTTTTTTATTTTGGATGGACTTTTTTTTCACTTACTGATCTTTTTTTGTGAGATTTCTGATTTGTGGTTTTTGGGTGCGCTACTGTGGAGTATTGATTGATGATTTATTATTTGTAAAAGTGCATCTTGTTGTGCATATGTAAATCTGATACCTGAAAGATCGCTGTGGAACCTGCAAAATCACTGTAAGGGTGAATTCACACTAGAACAGGCGGCTCCTGAAACGTTTTACCTCTCTGGCAGATGTCTGTTCCCCCTGCGGTAGGGGGCAGGGTGTTGCGCAATTCAGCGCATAACACGGCTCCCCCATTTTTTTTTTTTTCCTTGTACAAACTTAATTTGAAGTATAAAAAAAAGTACACTTCATGGATGATGTTCCTGTACAGCAGCTTGAAGCAAGGCACTGCTGAACAATGCCATGCGGTTCTGTATAGTGCGTGGCGATAAAATCAACTGAAAATGCAATTTAGCCATTGCTGTATAAGAACCTACAATAAGAGCTTCTTTATCTGCATTATATTTAAGTTCCTCTTCTTGGAGCTTTTGTTCATATTGATTGTACAATTTTCTTGTCATCTCTCTTAAGACGTTAGCATTGGCTTCATGAGAAGATTCAATCTGTTGAAATAATAAAAAAAAAAGAAAAAAAATATTTAAAAATTTGTGGGAATAAAGACATAAACTTCTTGTTTGAGATATTTAAAGTGACATTAAGGCCCCTTTCACACTTGTGCGACTTGTCCTGCGACTTGGGACTGCAAAGTCGTACTCCATGATTTCCAATAAGTAACATGAGTACCGTTCATATCTGTGCGACTTCAAAGTAGTTCCTGCCCTACTTTGGTCCGACTTTTATGCGTTTTGAGGTCCACAGCCCTTGAGATTACACAGTAAACCCAAAAACAAAAAATGTATATACTGCAGCTTACTAGTCCTTTAATGTGGTGGCGCCATTCGTTTTTAGGCCATTATTTTCACCTGGAATTTTGGCCGGTAGAGCGCTGTCTAAAAGGTGTCTCCACTGGAAGAACAGAGACACCAGTAGACAGTAAATCTGGGGAGGGGGGAAAATGTTAAGCTAGCAGATTTAGATGAATTTGGCTAACAAATTAAAGCTGAACTCCAACACTTTATAAGCGCGGTTTCTTCCCTTTTTTTAACCTTTTGGAAGAAAGGTTTTACATAAATGAATAAAACTGACCATTGTAAGGACCCCCGTCAGTGGTAAATGGTTTGTTTCAACCCTCTAACTACCATTTTTTCTGGACAGCTTGGTCTGTTAAAGGAAGAAAATTAACAGACTTAAGCCTCGTACACACGCAACGATTGTTTGCCGTGAATTTTAGGCCAACGTCCGATCGGCTGATTGTCGGCTTGTTCGTATGATGCTTCCGACAACCGACTGCGACTTTTCGGCCGAACAAAATTTGGTGTGCATGCTATAAAATTTTTGTTGGCCGTCAACAGAACAGTACAGATTTCGGCAGACAAAAATCAGATGAGCAAGACTAGGCATGCTCAGAGAAGAAAAAGCACACAGAAAGTAAACCAGCACATGACATCACTTCTGAAGTTGGTTGTTGTTGGCCGAAAAAATGTGTGTGCAGTCTAGAGCACATTTCAACCAACACAACAACACTGGACAAAAGTTGGCTGATCGGTCCGCCAACAATCGGTGCGTGTGTACGAGGCTTTACTGGCCAAATCACCAGGTGAAAAAAAAAAATAGCATTATTTTTTTTTACCTGGTGATCTGGACAGCTACTACATCTTTGAGCAGCACAGTTGCTAAGTGGCTAGCACTTCTGACTAGCAGCACTAGGATTGTCAGTTCAAATCCCAACTACAACACTACCTGCCTGGAGTTTGCATGTTCTCCCTGTACGTGAGTGGATTTCCTCCCACACTGGTGCTGGTAGGTTAATTGGATCCTGTCTAAATTGGCCTTATTATGTGTATGTATGAAACCTTAGATTGTAAGCTCCCTTAGAGCAGGGACTGATGTGAATGTACAATAAATGTTTATCTACAGCACTGTGTAAATCAGGGGTGCCCAACCGATGTGGCCCATGACCTCTTGCTCTGGGATGATGGGTCGGCAAGCCCAGGTGGCAGGTTGCTGACCCACCATCCCAGAGCATCAGTGTTGTGAATGGAGCTGACAGTAGAGTAGGCAAGCAGCTGTGTAGCAGAGACGCATAAGCCGATGCTTCCTGTAAAGTGCCGACTCCTGTCACAGGCAGAGTGATACCAAATGCACTCTGCCTGGGACAGCAACAGTCAGCAATACCTGAATGGAGGACTGTTATTAAAGGTCAGTGTATTCCTAAAATTACAGTGGATATATGGGCATATCTGTTCTGCAGTGGTTACTGGGATGCTTTGAAACTGATCCTCAGTTGCAAAGCAGTGCACCTGCAGGTTACCTGCACTGATCTATAGACTTCTGTTATTTTCTGCAGGTTTGGGGCACTTTCAGAAAGTACACCACACCTGCAGGATATAATAGAAGTCTATGGCAAAGTGCAACTAACCTGCAGGAAAGCCACAGGTGCATTGTGCTTCACCCGCAGAGTGGGTATACCGCAGCGCATTAGTGTAAAAGCAGCCTTAGGCCCCTTTCACATGATCGATCTGATTGGGTCCGCCAGTCCCTTTTTCAGGTGGACCCAATCAGACCCTCTATTCACCTCTAAGGAGCCGCAGATGTAAACGGACTCGTGTCTGTTTACACCCACCTAACTTCAATCTGATCTGCTAAAAAAATGTAAGGGGATCCACCCCCCTCCATCTGGGCGGATCAGATCGGAGGGCCCATAGAGTAGAGCGGGCTGTGTCCGTGTCCGCTCTGCATATGCAGAGTGGACATGGGCCTGTCATCCACCTGCCTGCTTCTCTCATTGTGGCCCGCGACCAGTTACCAAGTTACTTAATTGGGCCTTGTTCTTCAAAAAATTGGGCACCTCTGGTGTAAATCGACAGTGCTTAATAGGTGGCTGTAATAAATAATACATCTAGGAATTGGAAGCTGCAATTATTTTGGTTTGTGGATTAATACCACTTAAAGATTCTTTATAATTTTTATTCTTGTATTTTATAAAACTGTGCTATTATGTGTAGATCATTCCTTCAATGATAGAGCATTGTTGACTCTAAAACGAAAAAGTGAGCGGGAAACTGAGTGGGATAATCTTTAAGGAGTAACATTATGGGGTTTATTTATAAAAAATAAATTAGGCGGTGCATTTTAGGAGCGTTTTTAATGCGAAAACAGCAAACTGTAAAACGCCCTAAAAATACGCATATGTGTGAACCTAGCCTAATTTGGTATTTTTTCTGATTGAGGTACAGTATTTCCAAAAAAAAAAACTGCATTATGGCTACTAGATGGAGCTCAGGATTACAGGAACTCTCTCCATTACATATAAAATTAGGGGTTTGCTTCAGACTGATAAATTATTTTTACGGGTTTCTTCATGTTAAAAATGTTGAGAAATGGCTGGTCTGCATAGTACAACTTCGATTTACTGTATGCATTTACCTTGATTTTTAATTGCTGATTTTCTGATTGTGCAGCATCCAGCAGCTTCTGTTTTTCCTTTAATTTATCTAAGGACTTATCATAGGAATATTTTAGGCTCTTCACCTCATCTCTAATGCTGCAGTTTTCCAGGGTCATATCCACTAGTTGTTTCTGAAACAGAGACAAAGACATGCTGAATAATACAGTAAGGATTAGAATTTTTGGAAAGGGACGTTTTTTGTTTGGATTTATTCCTACATTTCTTTGTTTGTCTATAGAAGTTCAAATCTATGTTGTGCTCAATTTTAATATGTTTAAAGTGCGAAGGTGGGAGTTGAGTTATGGAGATAAAAAGAAATCTCATACATCAGCACATAAAGAACAGCGGTTTTTTAGTTTAAAGTTATACTAAAGTCTTAGGTTTTTTTAGTATAAAAATATAAAACATGTTATACTTACCTGCTCTGTGCAATGGTTTTCACAGAGCAGCCTGGATCCTCCTCTTCTTGGGTCAAAGAAGCAAGCAGCTGGCTTGGGGGGTACCCGAGCCAAGCCGCTGCTCTGTGTCCATTCAAACATGGAGCCGCGGCCTGGCCCTACCCATCTCTCCTCATTGGCTCACTGACTTTGATTGACAGCAACGGGAGCCAAAGCCCCCCCCCCCCCGCAGCTGTCTACGCCAATGAGGAAGGAGAGGAAGGCCTCTCTTACGCCTCTGACTCTGGGCCCCTGATAGTGCAGACCGGAGGCGCCGGAGTGTAGAGTAGCACGAGTGCCTGATGTAAGCTGGAAGCAGGCTGATGTCCACAGACAGGGATAGCCAGGTAGGTCCAGTGGATAAGCAGGTATGCAGGCAACTAGTTCTGGTGGCAGGAGCATAGTGAGACAAGCCGGATCAGAAGCCAAATGGTAATACAGGAACCAAAAGGAGCAGACTGAAGCGGAGGTCAAGGGACAAGCCGGGGTTGGTGCAGGCAGAGAGCAGAGGATAGTCAGGACAAGCCGGGTCTGGTACTGGTAAGCAGGATACAGGTTAGCAGGTTCAGGTCAACAAGGCTGAAGACAAAGCAGCACTGGAGCTGAGCAAAGGCTGGGTTTAAATAGCCCATTTGGCGCCAGCATCTGTCATGTTGCGTTCGCGCATTCGCGCATGCGCATTAGCCAAGTCCCTGCGGGATTTAACAGAAACAAAACTTTGAACAGCAAGCCTCTTCTTACAACAGCCAAGCCTCTTGGGCAACATCGCTGGATCGAGATGGGCTCAGTATGTATTAGGGGGGCTGCCTTTAGAACCACTTTAACTATTGCTAAATACACCCTCCCCTAGCTAAATTGAGATATCCTCCATCCACCCCATAATCTGTTTACATATCTTTGGTGCAGAGCCATGGTTTTTTCCAACCAGCTGGGTGAAAATCCCACTCTGCTGCCTCTGGCCATGTCTACACACTGCATCCCCTATGACTTTAATGGATTCATAAGATATACCTAAACTAGAAACCCTCTGTATACAGCCCTATTTAAGTCAATGGGAACACCAGTGCTAAAGAGATTTTCGTCTGACAGGCTGGAAACCCTGGAGGAGTCTGCAACAGAAATAAGCAAACAGTTTAGGGGGAATTTAGCTTAGGTGGTAGGGTAGATTTAGCAATATTTTACTTCAACACTACTACTTCTTCACTCCACCATGATGTGCAGATTCCACAGTGACTTTCTTTTTTACTCAATGTGTATTTTATTGAAATGACTATAACAATGTAATACAAAACTAGAAAAAAAGGAGAGGGTAAAAGACAAAAGGAAACTCATTCGGCATCTAATGTATTCCTTGTGCAAAGAATTTTAGCAATATACATATTTACATAGACCAAAAACATCTTCTCAGTTCGTGTACAAACATTAGAGTTCATAGAGTTAACCATGACAAACACGCTAAACCAATAGTAGAATCCAATATGAAAAAAAGGAGCGATGGCATGTATTAAATGCCCTAACTCAAAAGACACAAATCTTCATGCAAATTTAAATGATATAACCACTTTAACCCATGCGTGTAAAAGAATAAAACCCTCCTACACATGATTTAGCAAATGAGTTTATACAAGAGAAGAAAAAAACAAAAAAACATACATCATCAGTCAAACACCATCCTCATACATACTCTCTAAAACAAACACAGTGACCGTATATATTGAAAAGTATAAAGAAGGACATCTGTCCATGTTGAAAAAGCAATGGTTTCAAAAGCTCAACGTTTGCAAAGAATAAAGAAAGTCTAAAAGAGCAAAGCGAATAACAATTCAACACTGGCTTAGGCTTACACTGTAGTCATAACATACGACACCAACTGTCATTTTTGCACATAGAACTGATGCTTAGTGTGAAATCTTTCATTTAAAGTAATCTGCTTTTGTGACTCTCACATACCTGCACATCCAAGGAGGAAGCATTTAAAGAGCTATTAATGGAATCAAGACTGTCCATGGCAGATGCTTGAGTCTGGGAATGGTGCTCCAACAACTCTTGCTTTGCTGTTGAGACCTGCAATTAAAAGAAATAATCTAGAAAACGATATACATGCAACGATTTGTACTGATGACTCTTTAGATAAATCCACATTGAATGTTCTCTGGACTCATGAACTTTTAGGAAAAATGGTCCAGACAAGCATGGAGAAGCTGCCTCTTTCTGATTTACAAAAACTAGAACAAAGAAAAATTGAGCAAAATGGTAAACTCAACATTTTAGATTAAGTACTACAGATAGGGTCGGTATAACAGCCCCTAAACATGCACATTCAACATGTTGGTGGCTCCTATATTTGTCTTCTAACAAGTTCCCAACAAGTAGATCTGTGAGATTAAGTGGTTTTTCCATATAAAATTGCTCACGGACCCCCAAAAAAGAAAATATTTTTATCTCCTACCATAATATCCAAAGTTCATTAACTCTAAGAGCACTAAGCCAAAATCCCACTGATTTTTACTTAGTGTTCTTAAAGTTAATGGTTTTTGACTATATGTTATTTTCACATTTTTGCTTTTCTGCTCTCCAAAACGTTACATAATACAGTGTAAATGTTCTAGTTGACCCCTTTTCCTTCCCAATGCACATGAAAATAACACAAATACTTACTTTCATTTCTTGTGTGAGACGTTTCATTTTCTCTTTCATTTCATCATATTCTCCAAACATTTTCTCTCTTATTTTTTCCAGGGTTACTCTCACCTGTAATAAAATTGGAATATATTGATGTTGGTAATGCTTAGTTGTGTACTGGACCATGCTTGTTGGGGTTTCTGCTATTCTCTGATCATATGGGATTTTTTTCTTTGTTGTCAACCAGTAACTGATAAACACCATCACTCATTTAAAGTGTGCGTATAGCCCAAACATTTCTTTTGGAGATAATAGTGAATGGTTATGTTTCTTTTTTCCTGTTTGTGTCCTGACAGGAAGAATTCCCCTCACTTTCATTTATTGTAGAGACAGTGGTCATCAATCATGACAGATAGAGATGGTATATCTCCACAGACAGCAATAAAAACCTGACACAGTTTTTAACGCTTTCATATTTCAGGGTCACGAGAGTGCGTTTGTGTATGTTGTTATATTATGCTAGAAAACGTATAGTTTTGCAATGGAAATCATCTAATCCGCCTTACCTGCAGTAGTGGAAATCACTGGTAATTCAGCTCTTCCCCTGTATAAGGCTTCTTACGACACTAGAGGTTTCCCAACTAAATTTGACAAATTTGTGGTTGGAGCACCCTGAAACTATTACAGAACCATGAGTGTGACCATACTCCCAAGGTCCTTTTACTTGTGCCCCAAGCCCACTTTGGTATAGCCTCTGAGGTTCCTATTTCTTAACCGTGTCTCTCTTAGATTGACAGTGCCCCTCATTTATTTACCCGATTTTCAGCCTCTATTGTTGTCGAAGCTTAAAGTGAGATGGCAACCATGAACTCTATTGTGCGCCTCGCCGTTGGTCCATTGCGCATGCGCGGGATTAAGAGGTGCATGCTGGGTAACCAGCAGCACCGCTTGGAGGAAGTAGCGACATGTGGTCTTCACGTACCCACAATTAAGATGGGAGCCCGCTACTGATGTGAAATAAAGGTTAGTGTATAGGGAATGCAATTTTTTTAAAACATTATATACTGTTAGGAGATAGGAACAACATCACATTTAGCAACTGCTGTTATCATTTGGGGAATATAATCCATTTTTATAATGTTTAAAAAATGGGTGGAACTCCACTTCAAAGATCTGTCGCTATCCTCCCTGTCCTATGATGTTAAATGCATTAATGTCTCATAGTTACATAGTTAGTCAGGTTGAAAAAAGACACAAGTCCATCTGGCTCAACCAATAAAAAACAAAACAAAACAAAAAAAAAAAACAGTAATGAAAACCCAACCATACAATCCCATATACACAATCCTATACCCGCAGTTGATCCAGAGGAAGGCGAAAAAACCCCAGCAAAGCATCATCCAATTTGCTACAGCAGGGGAAAAAATTCCTTCCTGATCCCTCGAGAGGCAATCGGATATTCCCTGGATCAACTTTACCTATAAATATTAGTACCCACTTATATTAAGTACACCCAGGAAAGAATCCAGGCCTTTTGTAAAGCAATCTAGTGAGCCGGCCAGAACCACCTCTGGAGGGAGTCTATTCCACATTTTCACAGCTCTTGCGGTGAAGAAACCTTTCCTTATTTGGAGACAAAATCTGTTTTCCTCTATACGTAAAGAGTGCCCCTTTGTCCTCTGTGTTGACCTTAAAGTGAACAACTCAACACCAAGTTCACTATATAGACCCCTTATGTATTTTACATAATCATATCTTATCATAGGGCCGTTATGCAACCCCCCCCCCCCTCTCAATGGTAGTTCAAGCACCCTGCTAAGCCAATAATTGCAGAGCTGTACCTATGTTATTGGTTGTAAATTTTGCCTTGATTGTTTTTTTTTTTTTCTTTTTTTTTTTTTTTGTTTTGTTTTTTTTCTCTCTGGGAGTGGTTCCCTTCACTGTCTTTTGATGTAACTTGAATATTTAATAAAGCCGAAAGTAAGAAATAGTTTCATTAGATGTAACAAAGGGTAACGGAAAAATCTTGCAGAATAATTTTAGTTGTCTAAAGGGATCAGGGGTGTTCCTGGGCAATCTTTCAAGCAATAAGACCAGTATCTGCTCTGGTTAGGATTCTCTTAAAATCTGGACAGAATTAGGCCGCTTGTTTCAGTCACGTTTTTTCAAAGAAAAAACGGAAGAAGTTCACATCAGTTTTCATCCGTTTTTTTTTTTTTTCCCATTTTATAAATGAACCTATAAAAGGCAGCAAACCCACATGGATGATGGGAATGCCAAATTGGCACATGCTGAATTACATGCAGGCAATCAGCTGCATTCAATACTGCAGTCAGTAGGCCATTTTTTCCTGGAAACAGGAGCTGAATTTAGGGGGAAACATTAGTAAAAAACAAAACAAATAATAAATATACTGTATGTATTTAAACAGATTCTGTCACTGTAAAAAACACTTAAAGCTGATAACATGTACAAAGACCAGACATTGAGGCGTGCTTTCAGTATACTTTGGTTTGCCCAAATGCAAGGCTGTCCTGATCAGACAAAGCTCCCACAATTTGTTTTTCTGTTAATCTCTGCCCCCCCCCCCCCATCTGCCTTTTCCCACACATATTCCTATTGACCCATTGCTAATTTGGTTTGCATTACTAGGGAAGTACTGAAGCTTTGCCCAACTGGAACAGTCCAGCAATCAGAGGACACCAAAAGCTGCTTTGCTTTAAAGGTTAGTGTACACGGGCCCCTGATAACAGTTAGAGTCAGTCTAAGACCAATTTCTGTACTGATTTTATTCCTTCATCTGAATACATCGAAAACACATTGTAAATGCATGGCAATGGCATCTTAAATACCCATATCCCATTCTAAAATCCTCCTCTGTTGTGGTCCCGGGTGTACTTGATCATCCTAAAGCTCTGCTGATGTAGGCCTCAAATTGTATCCACTTCACAGATTGCACACATCTCCTGTCATCCTACTATCCAGTGGGGCTCCACAATGAATATAGCCATAATTTACTATAGGCAAAGCCAAATTGAACTAACTGTTTTCACCAGAGCTCAGTGAATGTGGTGAAATTTCACTTAGCAAAAAAAAAAAAAAAAAATTGCATGCAAGAAAAATATAAAAAAAAAATAGCATTTTCATCTGCAATCGATTAAATTATGGTAGTCATGATGATAGGAGCTATACTTCATTCTCTGAGCATAGTTCTGGGCATAGTTGCTCTGCAAAGTGCCACTTCCCTAGTAAAATGAGCAGTAAATTTGACTTTAGTAAATCAACCCCATAGCCTAGGAAGTCCCCTGCCTCCATCCTCAACTTCCTGTCACAGTGTAGCAGAATAAATACTTACTTATCCTAATTATTCAATGGCTCTGGGACCCTAGTGGCACTGGTCACAGGACAATAGTCAAAGGGAAGGAACGCTCTTCAGGCACAGACACTGAATTGCTGGTTCTGGCTGAAGATCAGTGGCCTAAGCCCATTTCGTTGAGATTAGGTGACCAGTGCCTCAGCATTTAATCACCTTAGCGATAAATATTTAACCATTTATAATATACTGGCGTGGGAAGGTCAGGATGGGAGGCTGCGGGTTGATTTACTAAAGGTATAATGACAGTTCCCTTTGCAGTCCCCTTGCAGTTCTACCCTGCAAGGGAATTTCCATCAGAACTTAATAAATGAGGTGAAGCGCTGCTGACGTCCATCATCCAATAATGTGCAAACAAAAATGCTGTTTTTTTATTTTCCTTGCACGTGATTGGGTGTCCTTCGAAAAATGAGATTTCACCACATTCACTAAGTTCTGGGGAAAATCTCCTTGCAGAGTGCATCTTCCCTTGCAAAGAGTACTGTATTTAACTTCAGTAAATCAATCCCTATAGGTCCATTGCAAAGTATACAATCCAGAGCCGCAAAAGGACTAAGAAAGGGATTTCCAACAAAATTTATGACAACCAAGGATTGCATAGCTGAAATTAGCATCCTCAGTAGGTACAGCAGACAGCTATGACAGCTGTCTACACGTCATAGCTCAAAGGTATCCCAATAACCTGTGAAATGCGGGATGACAAATGTATTTGAACACTGTAAGCTTATAGCATATAGTACTGACCAAACGTTTGAAAACATGGTGTTAAGCACAAAATGCTGAAAAAATGTTAACTTACATCTTTAATGTAGTTCATCTCTTCTTTGAGCTGATGGGATGACCATTCATACACAACCACCTCATTCTGATGATTGTTTTCAGACCTTTGCACGACTCCATAAACTACACCATGAGAAGGCGTTCCTGAAGATGGAGTGTTTCTAGGCACAGTGTAAAGGTGCTGAAAAGTAAAAAGAAATAAACACAGTATTCTTTATATATTCATATCCCTTTACTATTCTTTTCTTCTTGACCATTTTTTTTTAGTTCTTGTATAATATTTTCCCGAATACTATTTTACCTAATTTTCCATCTATTCAGAAATACCAATATCTAATTTTTGTACTTTGTTGTTTAGGTCTTCTGTCAACACTAGATGTTGGCCTTGTTCACTAGAAAAGTAGATGACCAATAGATGTATGTATTTAAGTAGAGGTCCCCTTTAAGGATTGCTCCTCTTACCGGAGCAGTATTTACATGGATGCCACTATATAAGGTGGGAGCTGGAGCTTTGAGGCTAGAGGTGGTGACCTGCAAGAACACGTGGTATGCTGAGGTGTTTTCCTTTGCTCTCCCCTTTAGGGAATGGGTAGTTAACACGTTGCTGAAATATACCTGAAAGGAGTATAGAGAAAAATGGACTGTGTGGATCCTAGTACTGCAATGCTCCTGTATGCCAACTCATCTAGTGGATGCTGATTTGATGAGGGCCATGATATGGAAACTTCTGAAACCATTATGTGGACTGTACTGTTTTGCTATTTAATGCAAGTAAAGAATTTTCATTCCAACCAAGAGTTGTGATGATCTAATAAAGTTGTACATTCAGCGCTGGAGTGGGTGATGATGGAGGAAAAGGAGCCCCCTGCCTGACAGTGAGAGAGAATCTTCTCATGCAGCACACATCAGGTGGCACTGGCCCCGTGTCTCATGGGCTTTAGGTTGTCAGCTGGCATTCTAGAGCTTCTGCCTGGACCAAGTGTCAAACATAGGCCTATGTATATGAGTATTATAAGTGGGAAGGTAAAGGGACCTGGAGGACGGGGAGTGGAAGTCTAGGACCCACTTATATGCACATACAATATGTGGTTTGGGCTGAACCCTCTGCGACACCCTGCAACCCTGCTTGTACAGGAGAAGCCCAGCTGTGCATAATGGCAGTATGGAAATAAGCTTGGTCCCCCTTAGGCCGGATCCAGACCTGCAAATTGGTCCAGCAGCATTTAGATATAAGAATCCAAATGGGGGTTTCTAACAATTAGTTGTGGGAGGCAGCCCCATTGAAAGCATCACCCTGATCACTGATTGGCCCATTAGGAAGACTGCCTGCATTCAGGGCCAATCATTTACATGTGATCACTGCATGAGAAAGTACATGCAAGTGGCTGTGATTAGCTGCGGGAGTCGGCAGACTCCCTTTGCTTTCAATGGGGCTGCCCATTGCAGCTAATTATGGGAATCCCTGCTGGAGTTCTCGCATCTGATCGGAGGCAGGGTGCATTCGCAGGTGTACATGCACCCTTCAAGTCCAACTATGGGGAATCTGAAAATTTTTTCTTGCCCACACCGCAAGTATTAACTGCTAGTTTAGTCTTGGGAGGGAGGAAAGTATTTTTAATTGCTCAATGCTTCACTCTTCTGGCAGATGGCATTTCCCCATGCTCTGGCAATGATCTGTCCCTTTGGCGTCCTCACATTCAATGCAGGGCTAAACAATGCATTGGTCTTGATGACATCAAGACGTAAGACCGCCAGAGAATAGGGGGGAAGATGCCACGAGGACTGGTCTAGCAGCATAGAGGAGTGGAGGATCAGGTAAGTAATTCTCCTTTTCTATGCCCCCCTACATAAGGGAGAATTTTCAAGTTTCCTGGAGCTGGTCTGTATAATATGGAAAATTGCATTGCATGCTGTTTTTACTATGATGGAACCCTAGGGTCACTACAGGGTAATGGGCAGGACCCCAAGCCCTACAGGTTGTGATACCATTGTCCTTATTTTATTTATATCCTTTGTACAGGTCAGAACTTTTCTGATGAATAAATAGGAACTATAGAGGAAGGAGGCAGTAGGTGCAGCCAATATTGTTCAGGAAGTTTAAAACCACCTTTACTTTGTCTTGTTTGGTAATTTGCAAAGCAAAAAAAAACTCTGCATATAAAGCAGATTGCCTTCTGCCACCATCAGTACATACTAGAAGATTTTGCTTAAAAATAATTACAACACACCATTGGAAAAGCTTGTACAAGGGGTCTCATCATTCAGATCTGCCTAGGTCAACATGACATCTATTTACAGATCAGATTATTAGTCTACTACATCAATACACAGCATTTGTCTTACAAGGGTTGGTGGTTCAGATGGGGTCCTTTCAGATACATAGCCATTTCTTTTTCTCCTCCTGTCAGCTGTGTTTTTAATATCAACCTTAAAAAGAAAAAAGGAGAATTATATTATACAATGCAGCATTACATTTGATTGAAACAATGCTGACAATAAAGACACATAAGTGGTCACTATGAATTACTGTATTTGTAGTCAGTTACAGAAAATAACACATTCCACCAGCACTATAACTGCTAAATGAACAATGCAGATGGTTTTTACATATGAGGAACAATGGATTCAGATGGACTGGGGCCTGGCCATGACAGATGGAGGAATAATCAAATACATATAATAGTACATTATGTTCTGTCCACCTTGTCAGCCCAGTTCCTCACAAGGCGTGGGTGTGTGGAGGCCTACGTTCTAGACTGAAGGCGGCTTGATCATCCAGTTCATCTTTTGTCTGGCATCCTGCAGAACATTGACAATAATAGACATGCACACCATTCTATTCTTTACAATGTACTGTTTTCTAGAACACAGAGTGCTGTATGCAGATTGAAAATACAGCTAAACCCGCAAACAAACTGAAATAAAATAAGGAGAACGGTGAAAAGGACATAGGCTAATGTCAAAATTAGGGGAGTATCGGTGTCTAGTCTTTAAAGATGAATTCCAGGTATGGTTATTTTTACATAATAACTTGGGCCCAGCTTGGACCACAGTAACTATATATATATATATATATATATATATATATATATAACTATACCTGTGGGACCCCTGTGGAGGCTGGAAATCACTGTAGTTGGCACCTCTACTCCATTCATCTCCACTAGTTTCCAGGTTCCGTGACAAGCGGCTGCACTGCTGCATTGTGACCACAGAAAGTAGCCTGCTCTGCATAATCACCATTCAGAGAATGCTTTGCATCTTCTCAGTAAGGTGAAGAGGCATGCCTGTGATGTCACAGTTTCCACCTTGTCCAATCAGAGAATGCTTTGCATTCCATGAGAAAATGAAATGCATTCTCTGAATGGTATCTGTGCCAAGCAGTCAACCTCCTGGGCTCACAATGCAGCAGAGCAACGGAACCTGAAAGCAGGTAGAGATCACTAGAGTAGTGGTGCCAACTACAGTACTTTCCAGCTTCCACAAGGACCCCACAGGTAGGATATATGCATTGCTACATTGTTCCAAGCTGGATCAGTATAACTATGTTAAACATATCCATGCCTGAAATTCGTCTTTAACCAATTACAAACAATACTACATTGTGTTTAAAGATAAAACATTGGCTTAATCCAGTATTGATCTACCAGCCAGTGCTGTATCTTGGCCTAGGCCAACAAGGCCCAGGCCTAGGGCAGCACTTTGCAGGGGGGGCAGCAAAAAGCTGCACCCTGCACAAAAAAAAAAAAAAAAAACAGCCTCCTCCTGGCACGAAAAGAGTCCCCGCCGGCTTGCGCTACACTTTTTGTATAGTGCCAGTCTTATGTGGTGAATTGGGCCAGAGGGCAGGGTCCAGGAGGCAAATCAGTCTGGTACCCACATAAAGCGGTCACACTGCTACCTACTAGTATGAAAATACCGGCCGGTCAGGACATTCGGACAGACCGCAGGCCGCCGACCACACTTAATACAACTGGCCCGACGGCCGCCAATGCTAATAAGTGTGGCACTGCAGCCAAATGCTCCGCCTACTCTCTTCTGCCCCCAGGCACTGATGGGCACTCATATGCTGCACTAATGGGCGCTAATAGGCTGTACTGATGGGCACTAATATGCTGCTATGATGGCCACTGATGAGTTGGCAATAGTGGGTACTGATAAATTGTACTGATGGGCACTAATGAGGCTGCACTGATAAGGCAGCACTGATATGCTGCACTGATGGGCACTGATGAGGCTGAACTTATGGGAACTGATGAGGCTGCACTGATAGACTGGTTGTGGTCTATGGTTTACAGATGACAGGACGGGTCATAAACAGGAAGGGGTGTGACCTTTACAGGAAGGGGTGGGTAATATTTAAATTAGGTGGTGCACAAGTTTAGTCAGGCCTAGGGCAGCACAAATCCTAAATACGCCACTGCTGCCAGCAGAAGTATTATTTTCTGCCTGCCAATTCTGTCACTCTGTAAAGTTTGCGCTTTTTCACTTCCCATATATGATTAGACAAATATTTAAAATGTTACCAAAATAGAACAGGGTTTCTCCACCAGGATTCCGTGGAACCCTAGGGTTCCTCCTGAGGTTGCTAGGGGTTCCTTGAGCAATGGGCAATTTCTGCCTCTCAGATAAGTTCCCAATGACACCATTGTTCCTATCAGCTATCTGTAAGGGGGTAATTCTTCCCAATGAAGACAAGAGTAAGAAGCATTCTTCCCAGTGACTGTCACACTAATGTGTCATGAGTTGTAGATTTTTCATTTTAAGCAGGGGTTCCCCAAGACCAGAAATTTATTTCAAGGGTTCCTCTGTGTTGAAAAGGTTGAGAAAGGCTGAAATAGAATGTGCATTGCTTTTTTGGGCACATGCGTATCCAACATATCCTCCCAATTGTGCAGGAGCTGGTAAAAGTCAGTGCCAAGAAGCATCGGCATTCATGCAAGCACAGAATACAGCCTTTGACTGCTATGGCTGGCTGTACACTCCACCTGCCGTTCCCCGGGCATTGGAAATATTAAATACGTCAAACACTAGACATATTTTATGTATGAAAACATTAGTGTGCATGTAGCCCTAAAAGGGAGAATGAAGTTAAACATTTAGTTACCTAGAAAATGACAACTCTGAACCATTATTTGAATTGTTGGTATTTTTATGATATGTGAACATTTGTAACAGAATATAATGAATGAAAAAAAAAAGAATATCAAATTTGAATGTGTTGTACGTCCTTTTAGAAGTGCTGTCTGTGAACATTGCACAATAACAAGATCAATTTATAAACCGCTCTACAATGAAAGATAAAGGGCTGGAAATCCACGCTTATACCTAACCTATCTGAAGCCATAGCTTTAGTCAATGACAATTATTTACTAGAAAAAGCTCTGTCTGTTAATGCCTTAACATACCAAAAGTTTCAAAAATCTTTCTCTGCATGGCCTTACTCTTGACAATAGAATGTCCTAATTCAGATTTACTCTGTATTTACCACTAGGTTGGGGAGTTGGCGCTGCCCTCCCTGGGATGGTGACATTGATCCCCCTGGGGTTCCGGGCCGAGGGAGGATAGCGTCTGCTCTTCTCCATTCTGATTCGTGGAGCTACTAAGATACCAAGTTTCAAATCTGCCTTTATTAGATTTCACTTATAACTGACTATTGTACTTGTTTACATTTACATTATCCGACATGACACTGGAAACGGTTTGTTTGTTTAGTATTACACTCTGTTTGTGATACTTTGTTTTTGTACTTGAAATTTAATAAAAATGTATTGATGATATAAGAATAGCTGCGCTATGCACCACAAGTAGATCTTAGTAAATAGTTGAAAAAGCAGCTACACAAAAACGATTCTGAAATAATCTAAATGCATGTAAATTAAGGGATGTAGCGCTACTCATTAAAATTAACAAAATCCATATAAATCGTTAATATCCACGTGACAATGTGGTTTTGTTTCTTCACCACAAGATGGCGCTGTCATTAGGCTCCGCACGTCCGTACTAATAGTACAATATATGTAGAAATATGGCATGTTACAATGTCCAGTACATTTTTTAGTTATAGTTTTGGCCGTTACCCAAGTCTGGTCAGAATATCATTGCATACCGATTAGATTTAATGGGTATTATGCGGCCGATTATTAATAGCTATTTGTTTTTCCGGTCTTTGGAATGCATTAAATTGTAGTTCCTTCTTCCGGTTTACCTTGTTAACCAATCAGCTCCGGTATAAAGCCACGTCCCTCCGCTATGAGGCCACGCCCCTGACTACGTCAATACGTGTGAAAAAACGCGTTGGGTGGACCCTCATTGGTGGATGTCCGGACGCATGCGCAGTTGAGGAAGACGGCGGCCATTTTCTTGGTTAGAAACGGAACCACGCTAGTGAACTTACCGCACATGCACGCTGCTGCCACTCAACAATATTACTAAAGCAGTCCAGTGGCTTGGGATGGAAGACAGGATGTGGAAAAGTTTGGTGTTTTAGTTCGATGCTTCACAGATTTATATCATCTGCTGTATATGGCCTCTCTGATCGGTTGATCTGGTAAGGGTTTTTGGATACCTCTGTTGGTGGCGGATCTATTGCACCTCTAACACTCCCAGGATTGTCGGTGTAGATCGAACAACAAAGGGACTTCCAGCACTAACTGTGATATCTCTCACTCTCAGGAATGAATAAATTACCATGTGGTGCTGCTGCTAATTAATGCTGATTCAGCATAAGTCAGTGAATGGGGGGGAGGGGCAGCAGCGCTATCTCATGATACATAGTCTACAATGTAACTTAGGCAGGCTTGATGGAAAACCTTGAAAAGTTTATTTATAAAAAAATATATATATAGTGATGATTAAAACATAATAGAATGTATTCCAAACCAGATCTGTGGCATTGCTGGGGGTCACAGGATGACCGAGCCGCTGGGTGAGCCGGAACTGTGTAGATGATCACAACAGGGAACCAGGCATAAGGGAGAAGGATCTTATGTGCCAAAAGCAGACCGGACCAGCTGGTAAGGTGGCGTGGCATCCTCCCACCCGATAGTGTGGCTGCTCGTACTGAAGCAGTGTAGACGTGCCGCGGAGCCACCAACCAGAGGTATCCACAGCGGAGGCCGCTACTCGGAATCAGCGTCAGCAAGCGTCGGGACCCGTCCTGGAAAGCATCAGGGTTGCCGTGATGACATGTTTCGCACTGCTGTGCTTTGTCAAAGGTGACGCCGATTCCGAGTAGCGCCCTCCGCTGTGGATACCTCTGGTTGGCGGCTCGGCAGCACGTCTACACTGCTTTAAATAAACTTTTAAAGGTTTTCCATCAAGCCTGCCTGAGTTACATTGTAGACTATGTACCATGGGATAGCGCTGCTGCCCCTCCCCCCCATTCACAGGACTGTTGGTGTGGCTTCACATTGTCACGTGATTGTCACGTGGATATTAACAACAATAAAAATGTATTGAATGCAAAAAAAAAAAGATAAAGGGCTTATTCACAATGGATGTATTGTCAAGCATTGTGCTACACTTTCAAGGGAAAGCAAAATGCATGGACAAGAGAAAAGCCATTGTTTTCAATAGGACCTATGTTGTATGTTTGGAAAAAAAGTTCCCGTGTACTGCATTTTGGGTGCATTAAAACCAGTATTTTCGCATCAATACAATTCTTTAAAAAAAGTAAAAAGTAACTAAAAAAAAAATATTATCTATTTGTCTTCACACTATATGATACAAATGTTCAACAAATGCATACTGTACATATTCTAAAGTAAGTCAGGTTGGAAAAAAAAAAAAAGACACATGGTGTATTTCATTCAACCAATAGAAAAAGAAATAAATAAAATATCCACTTGCCGACCACCCTATGGCAGTTTTACTGATACAGGATGGCCATGCTACACAGGATCACGAATATATACGGGACCTCGGGCACCCGTAAATTCAACCTCAACTTGGTCTGTTTCCTTGACTGGTGTCAGAGAGAACAGAAAGTGAAAGGAAAAAATCTCTCAGATGTCAGAACAGGAAGGGAAGGGAAGTCCTCTCTACAAGGACACAGGCTGCAATAACACATTTTTGTAAAACTACTGTCAGGATTTTATTGCTTAGGATGGGCTGGTTGGGAGTAGGTTTAGATCTGAAGTCAGTTTACATTTTTTGATGGTGGGTGAAACAGCGATTTGTTGACATGACAAGAAAGCAAAAAAAAAAAGTTCTCCTCTTCCAGTGTAGTGACCTTGGGTGAAGTTTAACAGCTATAATGAAGTGAGTCGGTCCAGTTAAAACAATCATATTTATTAAATGTTAGTGGTCAGTGCATTTCAGGGATTATCAGGGGTGGGCAGTAGGGTCAGCTGCCCCGGGCGCAGATGAGCAAGGGGTCAAAGAACAGATGCATGGTGGTACACCCATTATAAGGCATGTATTAACAGTGAGGGAGCAATTCTGGATCCTTGCCCTGGGCACTGGACAACTCTGTCCTGATACTGGGGATTATGGAAACCCCCTTTGTCAGAAGTATTTCCCATGTATGTGTCATAAATACACGTAAATAGTCTCTGTGAGGACTATTTGAGGTATAACACTGCAAGCTGCACACTTCAATGGTTGCAGTGAGAGAGAGAGATCAGCACCAGCAGACAGCAAGATTCTGCTACATACACATGTGCTGACGTGGAACATGCTGACAGCAGTGTAGAGCAGAGTGACAACTCATCAATGTACTGTTCCTCTTTCATTGATCATTAAGCAGGTTGGAGAGGCATCCTTGACCAAGCCATGCTGCTGCTACAGTGAAAGTCAAGAATTTGGCTGTGCGGTCTAGCAAGATTCATTGATCCATAAGACCTGCTAAACAGAATTACTAATCCTTTAGCACACAAACTAGTTCTCCCTTATGTATTTTAAAGTGAAACTGAAAAAAACTTTTTTGGACAGAGTGACTGTAGAGGGATTAGGTCACTTATTGCTGTTCGTGTCCCCATTAAGGAGATCCAACTTTTGTCCTGTATACTGTTGTTACAAAGACTGAAAGCAAAAAAAATCCATATTTTGGGTTGTCACTAGAACTGGAATAGAGGGGAAATCTTCCATTAGGGACGCTAGTTCTGGTGACTCTGATGATAACCAGGGATTTCTTCTCATATACCCGGTTATGGCTATGGGACATGAAGTCAAGGGAAACTTCCCCAATGGGGAGTTATAACCCCCCCCCCCCCACACTATCCAAAATGAAAAAAAGTTTTGCATTTACTTCTACTTTAAAGTGGTTCTAAAGCCTTAAAGCGATATTAAAGCCTTTTTTTTTTTTTAAATAACAAACATTATACTTATCTGCTCTGTGTAATGGTTTTGCACAGAGCAGCCCAGATCCTCCTCTTTTCGGGTCCCTCGTCGGCACTCCTGGTTCCTCCCTCCAGCCGGGTGCCCCCACAGCAAGCAGCTTGCTGTGGGGACACCCAAGCAGGCGCACTCACGAACCACGGCTCTGTGTGTCTATTCACACATGGAGCTGCGGCTCTGCAAACCCCCTCCATCTTTTGATTGGCTCGCTGACAGTGATTGACAGCAGCGGGAGCCAATGGTTCCCGCTGCTGCCAAAAGCCAATCAGAAGTGCGAGTCCCCGGACAGGAAAGGCTCTTATGGACATTTCTGGATTGAGAGGGGGCTCAGGTAAGTATTAGAATGATGTGCAGCACACAGAAGTTTTTTTTACCTTCATGCATATAAATACATGGTAAAAAAAAAAAAAAAAAACTTGTGCCTTTACAACCAACCACTGTAAGGTTTTTCACCTTAATGCATTCTATGCATTAAGGTGAAAAACCTTCTGTGCTGCAGCTCCCCTCCAGACAACCCCCCCCCCTCCCCTCCCTCCACTTTCCTTATCTGAGCCCATTCAATCCAGCAATGTGAATGAGTGCAGTGGCTCCCACCGCTGCCTCTCTCCTTATTCGACAGATTGACGCTGCTGTCATTCCCATTCCGGTGACACGGGAGCGGGGGGTGGTGTAGAGTCCCGCTGTTTTTGTCAATGGATGCAGCAGCGGGACCTGGGAGCAAGCACGCACAGGTGCCCCCCCGGGGAAAGCGTCTTCCCTTGGGGGCATAAGATGAAAAGGAGGGGCCTGGAGGGCTAGCAATGGACCCTAGAAGAAGAGGATCGGGGCTTCTCTTTGCAAAGCCACTGCACAGAGCAGGTAAGTATAGGCATGTTTGTTATTTTTATAAAAAAAAAAAAAACAAAGCTTTATAACCACTTTACTTGTGTGCTTAGCTGTTTGCCTGGAGTTTGGCTACAATGTGAGTTGTGTATAGCAATGCTACGGAAGATCATGTCTGCTTATGAATAAATGATCATTTGATTAACAAACAGTCTGTAAATGACGCTATTTATTCTTTGTCTACAGACACCTTATGTGAAGCATACAGGTCAGTTATATATAAATGTCAGAATGGATATGGAAACCCCACTGTAATTCTTCCTGCTAGCTGCCAATAGTCACTTTAAAAATGCAAATGAGTGAAAACTATTTTGTATATTATATTTGTGTGGTAGCATAGATGTCATCTGACATGATTATAACATCAGTTAGTTATCTTCAGGATGTCATGTAATGAATCCAACATAAGCATTGGATGAACCAGATGACCTGTGTTATAAGATATACCCTGGAAAGTAGGACAATTCAAAGCTATGGATAATTCTAAGACTCGTTCTTTCGTATTCCTAGGTTTAGACTCATATAGTAGGCAACAAGTACTTAATTACCTTATTCGCTTAAGCACCCTAACACTTTAAGGGGCATTAAACTCAAAACAAAAAAGGTAATATTTTGTAGCTTACAAATTTATTAAATGTGGTGGCTGCAGTAGTTTTATTTTTTCAGGCTTTTCCCTTTCTTGTTTTCACCTGGTGATCTGGCCAATAACACACCTCCTATATTAGAGTGCCCCCACTCTGGGGGCCCCTTGGACAGCGGCATTGCCAGTCTGGGGGAAGGGGCTTGTTCAATGTACTATCAGCTTTAAATACACTACCAAATTGAAGCCAAACCTCAGCTAATACTTTATAAGCAGTTACAGCAAACTGTTTTTTTTCCCTGATCATTGTAAACTCCCCTGCCACTAAATGGTTTTACTTATTCCTGTAATTCATACATCTGCAAGAGAGTTTGTTTTTTGGAAAAACAACAGACTTAATAACTGGATCACCAGATGACAATAGAATAAAGAAGGCTTGAAAAAGAGAACCAATGCAGCCATCACACTTAAGCATTGGTAGGCTGCAATATAATAAATGTTTGGTTTTGGGTTCAATACCGGTTTAACCACTTGACCTCTGTAAGAATTTACCCCCTTCATGACCAGAGCATTCGGCACACAAATAGAATTTCTTTTGGTGGCATTTGATCACTACTGGGTTCTTTATTTGTTGGGCTCTAATTGAAATTAGAGGTCGGTAGTCTTTTTTGCAGGTGTATGTGAGACTAGCTGTGAGTGGTGGTTGGAGGTTGGTAGTCTATTGTGCAGGTGGGTTTTGGACCAGGTGTGAGGGGAGGTTGAAGGGCAGTAGTCTTTTTTGCAGTTGGACCAGCTGTGAGGAGAGGTTAGAGGGTGGTAATCTTTTCTGAAAGTGTATGTTGGAACGGCTGTGAGGGGAGGTTGGAGGCCAGTAGTCTTTGCTGCAGGCGTGCGTTGGACTAGCTATGAGGGGAAGTTAGAGGCTAGTAGTTTCTTCTGCAGGCGTGCATTGGACCGGCTATGAGGGTAGGTTGGAAGTCAGTAGTCTTTGCTGCAGGTGTGGGTTGGACCAGCTATGAGGAGAGGTTGGAGGCCAGAAGTTTCTTCTGTAGGCATGTTTTGGACCGGCTATTTTTTTCCAAACATATGTAGCAGAAAACAAATTGGCCTAAAATGTTAAAACATTTTGATTTTACATTTTTTTTCTGGGAATTTCATATAAAAAAATGTGAAAAATATTGTTATTTTTTCAAAATTGTCGCTCTTTTTTTGTTTATAGCGCAAAAAGTAAAAATCGCACAGGTGATCAAATACCACCAAAAGAAAGCTCTGTTTGTGGGGAAAAAAAGACGTCAATTTAATTTAGGTACAGTGTCGCACGACCGCGCAATTGTCCATTAAAATCACACAGTGCCGAATCGCAAAATAGGGCCTGGTCAGGAAGGGGGTAAAATCTTCTGGGGCTTAAGTGGTTAAACAGAGCTCTTATATAGCTTTCGTTTATAGGCAGCATCCAAATAGAATTTCTCTTCCTAGTTCTCTATTTTTTCCCAGTGCATTCTGGGATACCGTAGCCTCCACTGTCTCTCCTCCAATGCCCAGCTAACACTTCATAAATGCTTCACTAACACACCATAAATGCTCTAGGCGGTGTTAATGTGCCGTTACAGAGCATTACCATTGAAATGTTTGGAAGCGGTTGACAAGCATCGATGCCTCATGAAAGTGACAGGCCTGTTTCACATGGGCATCATCTTGTATAAGAGCAGTGTGAACAGCAAGCTTTAACAAAGCATTTTCAGAGCTTTCAGCGGAAGGTTTACCCCCTTCATGACCAGGCCATTTTTTGCGATATGGCACTGCGCCACTTTAACTGACAATGCGGGGTTGTGTGATGCTGTACTCAAATAAAATGTATGTTCTTTTTTTTCCACAAATAGAGCTTTCTTTTGGTGGTATTTTATCACCTCTGCGTTTTTTTTTCTTCTCACTATAATTAAAAAAAGACCGACAATTTTGAAAAAAATAACATTTTTAACCTCTTCTGGACTGGAAGGATTTGCCCTCTTAATGACCAGGCCATTTTTTGTGATTCGGCACTGCATTACTTTAACGGACATTTGCGAGGTCGTGCGACTCTGTACCTAAATAAAATCGATGTCCTTTTTTTTCCCCCCACAAATAGAGATTTCTTTGGTGGTATTTGATCACCTGTGCGATTTTTATTTTTTGCACTATAAACAAAAAAAGAGCGACAATTCTGAAAAAAAAAATATATTTTTCGCATTCTGCTATATAACATTCCGAAAAAAATAAATACATTTAAAAATCTAATTTTTTTACCATTTAAGGCCAATTCGTTTTCTGCTACATATTTCTGGTAAAAAAAATAAAATAAATATTGCAATAAGCGTATTTTGATTGGTTTGCGCAAAAGTTATTGCGTCTACTAACTACGGGAAGAATTTGTCATTTTTATTGTTTTTTTAATTTCTTTTTTACCAGTAATGGCGGTGATCTGCGATTTTTAGCGGGACTGCGACATTACGGGCGACAGATCGGACCCCTGACATTTTTGACACTTTTGTGAAGACCAGTGACATTACTACAGTAATCAGTGCTAAAAATATGTTCTGCTACTGTAATAATGACACTGACAGGGAAGGAGTTAACACGGTGGGTGATCAAGGGGTTAAATGTAAGCCTAGGACAGTGTTTATAACTGTATGGGGGTGGGGCTTTTAAAATGATCACAGAGACCTGTGATCTTATATAGAAAGATCACAGGGGCTCTGTGATCATTCCAGAGAGAAGAACGGTCGCTGTGTTGTGCATTGGAGTCGGTTGGCGCAGGAGGGGCTGCATGACACAGTAAAACTGCGGCGGGTGGTCGTTAACAGGTTATCTAACAATTTTTTTTTTAAACATACCCAATAAAAAAAATGTAAAAAAAAAAATAAAATAAAAAAAAATCAAACTCCTCATCAGTTTAGGCCAATAAGTATTCTGCTACATGTTTTGGTAAAAAAAAATCCCCAAAAAATCCCAGTAAACGTATATTGATTGGTTTGCGAAAAAGTTATAGTGTCTATAAACTATGGGATAGATTTATGGAATTTCAATTATTTTTACTAGTAATGGCGGCAACCAGCGATTTTAAGTGGGACTCTGACATTGTGGCGGACAAATCTGACACTAAGTGACACTTTTTGGGGACCAGTGACACCAATACAGTGATCAGTGCTAAAATAAATGCACTGTTGCTGTACTAATGACACTGGCAGGGAAGGGGTCATGGGCGATCAAAGGGTAACTGGTAACTTGTACTGGGGGAAGACAGAGATCCATGATCCTGCTTAGCAGAAACACAGGATCTCCATCTTCCCCTCTGACAGAACGGCGGTCTGCCTTGTTTACATAGGCAGACCACTGTTCTGCCTCTCTCAGAAACGATTGCTGGGCGCCGGCGAACATCGGGTCCACCGGACCCATTGATTGGCTCCCGCTGTTTCCAATCACAGCGGAAGCGGGTCGCCGGTGAAGCACGTGCGCACCACGGACTCAGAAGTGCAGAATCACGCCCCAGACCCAAAAAAAAAAAAAAGACGTACAGGTACGTGTTTTTAAGCTAAAGGGCTGCCCTGCCGCAGTATATATGTGTTGGGCGGTCCGTAAGCGGTTAACCACTTTAAGACCGGGCCTATTTTTGACACTTGGTGCTTACAAGCTAAAATCATTTTTTTTTTGCTAGAAAACTACTTATAACCCCCAAACATATATATATATATATATATATATATATATATATATATATATATATATATATATATATATATTTTTAGCAGAGACCCTAGAGAATAAAATGGAGATCGTTGCAATATTTTTTATCACACCGTATTTGCGCAGCGGTCTTCCAAACGCAATTTTTTTTAAAAAAAATTCACTTTTTTTAACTAAAAAATAAGAAAACTGTAAAGTTAGCCCAATTTTTTTCCATAATGTGAAAGATAATGTTACCCTGAGTAAATAGATACCCAACATGTCATGCTTCAAAATTGCGCACGCTTGCGGAATGGCGACAAACTTTGGTACTTAAAAATCCCATAGGCGACACTTTAAAAGATTCTACAGGTTACCAGTTTAGAGTTACAGAGAAGGTCTGGGACTCAAATTATTGCTCTCGCTCTAACAATAGCGGCGATACCTCACATGTGTGGTTTGAACACCATTTACATACATATGTGGGAGGGGCTTCCATATTTTTTTCCTATTTATTTTATTTATTAATTTTTGATTTTTACACAGTTTAAAAAAAAAAAAAAAAAAACGTAATCATTTTTATTCCTGTTACAAGGAATGTAAACATTCCTTGTAATAGAAATAGCCATGACAGGACCTCTTTATTGTGAGATCTGGGGTCAAAAAGTCCTCACAAGTACACTAAAAAAAGACAAAAAAATGGTTTAAAAAAAAAAAAAAAAAAAATCGGCTCTTTAAGCCGGTTGCTAGGCAACGACGTTTGACATCGCTCCGTTCCTCCAAGACCATAGATTTGAGTGAGGACCATCTTGCCCTCACTCGACTTCCTGTCTAGGAGGATCCGGGACCGGATTGTTTTCCCCGCTGCCGGCGGGTCCGGTAAGCAGGGAAAAGGACTGGGACGGGGCGGGAGGGGGGGGGCACCTATTCAGCAGCCCCATAAGGGTGATCCCGCCACGAATCCACCACTGGGACCACCCTTACCTGAAAGCTGTTTGTCCGCCATTTTTAAAAATACCGGGGTTATGGCAGAGATCTGCTGCCATAACCACGGTATTTAGCGTCAAAGTAGTGACGTACATCTGCGGTAGGTGGTCGGTAAGTGGTTAAATTACCATTTAGCTGCAGACACTTCCAGAATATATACACATGAACCGGAGGTTACTGCTGATGACGTCTGTCCGGTTCGCTTGTTGGTTCCCCAGTGCATCCTGGGCAGTGTTGGGGGTAACTAGTTACAAAGTAACTGATTACAGTAACTACATTACTTTTTTTGGTAACGAAGTAACGTAACTAGTTACAATACTAATATTGGTAACTACACTACTTTACTAGGCTATAGGAACGCGCTTTCCTGCGCTACCCAAGCCGTGCGATACAATCGTTATTTCGAAGAATAGCGAGGGATGAAGTTCATGACTTTTTGTTGCACTTTGTTTTATTCTGTTTTTTCAGTAACGTATTTAGTGACACATAGGGGGCTTGCAATCATTTCTTTCCAAAAAAAAAGAATTGTTGTGGACAAGGAAGGGGATTAGGGATCAGCAAGGTGTCCATACACAGACACTGGTGCTGTGGTTCTTGCAGGGTCCGCAGCGGCACAATCCGTCAGTCACAGCACTTCCACCTCCCTCGCTGCTGCCTGCTGGTTGGTAGGACCGCGCCAGCGTCCTAACCTATCAGGTGCACTGCTGCTCACTGCTCAAGTTGCAAGTTGGTTGCCCCGCCTCCAGGCCCTGACCTTCAGACAGAGCAGAGGACTCGGAGAAGGAAGGAGAATGGAAGGAACTGTGCCCCCCCCCCCCCCAGCTTCTCAAGAGTCTGCACTGTGTGTCCTCATAAACTCCAGCCCAGAATTTGAAATCAGATCATTATCTCTAAAGGAGATCTATGGGGGACCCTGTCTGGCCTGCTCTAAAGGGGGATCTATGGGGATCCTGCCTGGCCTGCTCTAAAGGGGATCTAGGGGGGGCCCTGCCTGGCCTGCTCTAAAGGTAGATCTATGGGGGACCCTGCCTGGCCTGCTCTAAAGATGGATCTATGGGGGAACCTGGCTGGCCTGCTCTAAAAGGGGATCTATGAGGGGACCTGCTTTAGTAAAGGGGAATCTATGGGGATCTATGGGGACCCTGCTCTAAAAGGGGATCTATGGGGACCCTGCTCTAAAGGGGGATCTATGCTATAGATTCCCTTTTAGAGCAGTATCCCCATAGATCCCCCTTTAGAGCAGGCCAAGGTCCCTATAGATCCCCCTTTAGAGCAGGGTCCCCATAGGTCCCCTTTAGAGGAGGCCAGGGTCCCTATAGATCCCCCTTTAGAGCAGGGTCCCCATTAACCCCCCTTTAGAGAAGGGTCCCCATAGATTGCTCTTTAGAGAAGGGCCTTTACCCCCAGTAGAGAGTAGTGCTTTTTGATGGTTTTAATTTGAAATGTACCTTGGGGTCTTTTACTAAGGTCTGTACTTTGGAAAATGTCTGCCACAGTCTTGGTCCATGCCTATCCCTGAAGGGGATATGGTACCTAATTACTCATTTTCTGGGTATGATTTTAATTAGACATCGGCCTACATGCGTGAATGCAGACAACCAAACATTATGGAGCATGTTCTGTTAACATGTCTTTATTCCACATGGAAGAGTCTGATGATTACCCCACCTAGGTTCCTCACTCCTACACATTTTACCCAACAAGGGCTTAATTGTAGGATGATCGTCACACCTAAAACCCCTACTGGCTGATGCATGAGGGCCTTGCTGGGCAAAACAAGACTGAGGATCTGAGGTGGTGTGATATTTCAAGTGGAATAAAGATGTTTTAACTGAACTTGGTGTGTGACATTTGCTCTTTTATCTTTGGTGGACTGTGATGAGAGATGGGCCTGCATTCAAGGTGGAAAGCTGATAGCCAATAGTGGACTTTGGGAGTTGGTTAGCTGAATATAAGCTAGCTAGGATGTTGGCACTATGAAGATATTGAGGCATATTGTTTATTTTTACCACATCACCTGGCATGTAAGGAATGTAACATATTATTACTGTGTACAGTAACTTTTATTGTAGCACGCATTGTACTATTCACAGATTAAGCAGTACAAATCACCAGTTTAAATCTTTATGTTTATGATATTGTTCTGCCTTAATTTCAAGATTTACTTTGTAAAGTAATTTAATAAAATAGTTTACTAGATGGATACTTTATTTTTTTACAAGCAGAAATATTGGAGCACACTAATAACAATACCATCAATAACAAAGATGATGACGATGCACTATAATTTACATTAACAATTATAGTCCATAAATAATGTTTCAACATGTACGTGGAATATAGTACTGAGCCATGCGTACAAAAAACACAGTGCAACCTCCAGGATGACAAATATTCCACATATTGCTCATGCAAATATTACATAATACCCATAACATAGCCATCAACATACTATTTATAGACATAATACCAGACTCTCCTCCTAATTAAACGAAGCATGAAGTACAAGCCCAGTGCATGCCTTGCTTATACATCTATTATTATTATATTCTATGTATCAGTACTAAATTAAAGTATTATTCTTATACATATTGCTATTTATGAATTACTTATGGCACAACCGATTTTATTGTTACATAAGCAGCATCATTCAATCTGTTTCTCCATGCTTCACTCATTGAGTTCGCACCAGTACTCCTGAACATGTAAAAACTCTATTAAAGTCTATGGGACCCGAACTTGAAAAATCAAAAGTCCCAATTTTGAAGGCTTATATGCAAGTATTTGGCTTTAAAAAGGGTATGGGTGCTGCCCTGGGGGATATGTATCAATGCTATTTATTTATTTATTTCTTTTTAAAAAGATTGTTTTTACAGGAGCAGTGATTTTATTGATGCTTAAAGTGAAACAATAAAAATGAAAAATTCCTTTAAATATAGTGCCTGGGGGGTCCCCTTAGTCTTCCTGTAAAGTAGCTCATCTGTACTGTGTATAAAACCTGTTGTAGCAAAACTGACATTTAAATTGCCGGAAATACCAAAATAAAAAATAAAAAATAAAAAAAAGAGCACGTGGTCCCCTCCCAAAATCCATACCAGACTCTTATCCGACAGGTCAGGAAAGGGAGGGGGGGGGCGATGAGGGAGCCCCCCTTCCCGTACCATACCAGGCCACATGCCCTCAACATCCTCAATAACCTCATGGGAACAAGGGCCTCTTCCTGACAACCCTGGGCTGTGGTTGCGGGGGTCTGCGGGCAGGGGGCTTCTCGGTATCTGGAAGCCATCCCCCAGATCCTAGCCCTCCCCATGCCAATGAGTACGAGGTACATATTCCCCTTACTCATTCACCAAAAAAAGTGTCAAAAATAAATAAAAACACACACCGTTTTTGGCAATTCCTTTATTTAAAAAAAAAACAAAAAACAAAAAAAACAAACAATGTCCCCTGATGGAGATTTATTGTCAATCACGACACATACAGCCACCGCCGGACCCATAAAAAGGAAAAAACCCGCATCGAAGGCTAAACACCGACTACCTGCTCCGCTATTTGACGGTTCTTATATAGGCAAGGAGCAGGGTCACCTGGTGATGTACTGTATTACCTATTACGCCCCTTACCTACAAAAGAACTGTCAACGGTGGAGCAAGTAGTTGGCAGGTCCGGCAGGGGTGGCGGGTGTCATGATTGATGATGGATCTACATTGGTGTTTTTATTTTTTTGACACTTTTTTTGGTGAATGAGTAGGGGTACAATGTACCCCATACTCATTCTTATAGGAGGGGGGCAGGATCTGAAGGACCTGGGTTTCCAGATTCTGGTAAGACCCCTTGACCACAGACCCCCACAACCAGAGCCCAGGTTTGTGGAGAAGAGGGCTTTGTCCTCATCAACATGGGGACAAGGTGCTTTGGGGTGGGGGCCTTTCGTGGCCTGCCAGGCTGCATGCTCGGATAAGGGTCTGGTATGGATTTTAGGGGGCCCCACGCAATTTTTTTTTTTAATCTTGACATGGGGGTTGCCTTTAAAATCCATACCAGACCTATTGGGCCTGGTATGGATTTGCGGGAACCCCCACATATTTTTTTTTAACATTCTTCTATTGCCAGCAATGTTTTATTTTTCATTCAGCTTTCAGACTCATTGGTTGTGGGGCACTCGGCAGGCATTGTGGGGCACTCGGCAGGCGAACATCCCCCTGAGCGTCCCGCAAATTCAGGTGTAATAAAGGATTGGTTTGTGGAGGCTGAGGGGCCCAGCCGTGGTGTCCTTTACACCTCACCCTGCTCCCAGAATATCCTCTAACCCCCAACCTGCTCCAACTCAGTCCTTCACTTCCTTCCTGGTAATGACTCCTACAATGGGGGCACAAAAAGGGACTTCAACTCATTCATCAAAATATAGTGGATATACTGTATATATTTTTTTAAAAAGAAGTGCAGGCAACTCACTTACTTAGGTCCCGTATGTCTTTCTTGTATTACTCATGAGAAAATGATGGCAGTATTAGAACATTTATAGATGATGAATTCATAGTCTACTTATTTAAGCGGTTAAATTACAGCAATTTTTCTATAATTGCACAACTTGTCCTACCAGTCTATGAAGTTCTTCAGAACAATTTTGATACATGTATTATGTCCAGAATATTAACTTGTATGTATGTATGTATTTTGTGCCTTTTTATTATTTGCTGTATTAAAAAATACATCAAGGTTTAACAAATATAGCATTGGTTTAAAGATATGCCATATACAAATTTATAACATGTGCACCAATCTGTATGTCAATTCAATCAACCACCATATTGGCCGTCCTACTTCCTGCCTCCACTGCACAAGAGTAGGCTATACCGAGCGATCCCATACCCTACAGTGGCTGGAGGAGAAAACTACAGCCCAATACTCCGGAGAAACACACAGAGCATGCCTTAGCCCCCATTGGCCACCGGGAGAGTGAACGGACAGTCAGATCTCTCTCTTTTTCTTTTTTTTTTAAGAAATACTGCAACTGTAAACTTGCCCTTCCTGCTGCAGGACTTTGAATCATAACAGGAGTCCAACCTTCACCCATCACAGCAGGCTTTGTCAAAAAAGACCTTCAAGCACTCAATCCCCCTTACATCTGGGGTCCACTCCCCTGGACCTGTATAGAACCATGCTGGAAAGCACCTTGGTCAGAACAAACACTGTACAGGGTTTCAATACGCAGGGTTCGGCGCCATAAGGCTGCATTGCAGACACACCTCTAGGATTATTCTCTTTGTCCAGCAAGGCTCGGGTACCGTCCATTTTGGCTTACAGCTTTTCGAATGAATCCGACTGAGGTTCATGATTCTAGGCAGAACTGTTCCAGAGCTCCAAGTATGCCCCAAGAGCACATGCAGCACATCAGTGACCATCACCTCACAGACATACAGTTGTGCTCAAGTTTACATGCCCTGGCAGAATTTATGATTTCTTGGCCATTTTTCCGAGAATATGAATGAGAACACAAAAACTTTTTTCACCCATGGTTAGTGTTTGGCTGAAGCCTTTTATTATCAATCAACTGTATTTACTCTTTTTAAATAATTAAATAATAATGACAACATAAACTACCCAAATGACCCTGATCAAAAGTTTACATACCCTGGTGATTTTGGCCTGACAACATGCACACAAGTTGACACCATCCTCACCTGTGATCTGTTTGCTTGTAATTAGTGTGTGTGTATAAAAGGTCAATGAATTTCTGGACTCCGGACAGACCCTTGCATCTTTCATCTAGTGCTGCACTGACGTTTCTGGATTCTGAGTCATGGGGAAAGCAAAAGAATTGTCAAAGAATCTGTGGGAAAAGGTAGTTGAACTGTATAAAACAGGAAAGGGATATAAAAAGATATCCAAGGAATTGAGAATGCCAATCAGCAGTGTTCAAACTCCAATGAAGAAGTGGAAAATGAGGGGTTCTGTTGAAACCAAATCACAGTCAGGTAGACTAATGAAAATTTCAGCCACAACTGCCAGGAAAATTGTTTGGGATGCAAAGAAAAACCCACAAATAACTTCAGGTGAAATACAGGACTCTCTGAAAACATGTGGCGTGGCTGTTTCAAGATGTACAATAAGGAGGCACTTGAAGAAAGATGGGCTGCATGGTCGAGTCGCCAGAAGAAAGCCATTACTATGCAAATGCCACAAAGTATCCTGCTTACAATACGCCAAACAGCACAGAGACAAGCCTCAAACCTTCTGGCACAGTCATTTGGAGTGATGAGACCAAAATTTAGCTTTTTGGCCACAACCATAAACGCTACATTTAGAGAGGAGTCAACAAGGCATATGATGAAAGGTACACCATTCCTACTGTGAAACACGGAGGTGGATCGCTGATGTTTTGGGGATGTGTGAGCCACAAAAGGCACAGGAAATTTGGTCAGAATTGAAGGTAAGATGAATGCAGTATGTTATCAAAAAATACTGGAGGAAAATTTGCATTCATCAGCCCGGAAGCTGCGCATGGGACGTACTTGGACATTCCAACATGACAATAATCCTAAACACAAGGCCAAGTCGATCTGTCATTGGCTACAGCAGAATAAAATGAAGGTTCTGGAGTGGCCATCTCAGTCTCCTGACCTCAATATCTTTGAGCCAATCTGGGGAGATCTCAAACGTGCCGTTCATGCAAGACAGCCCAAGAATTTACAGGAACTGGAGGCGTTTTGCCAGGAAGAATGGGCAGCTTTACCATCTGAGAAGAGAAAGAGCCTCATCCACAAATACCACAAAAGACTTCAAGCTGTCATTGATGTTAAAGGGGGCAATACACAGTATTAAGAACTGGGGTATGTAAACTTTTGATCAGGGTCATTTGTGTAGTTTTTGTTGTCATTATGATTTAAAAAGAGTAAACACAGTTGATTTATAATAAATGGCTTCAGCCAAACGCTAACCATGAGTGAAAGAAAAGTTTTTGAGTTATCAATCATACTCTCTGAAAAATGGCCAAGAAATCATAAATTCTGCCAGGGTATGTAAACTTATGAGCACAACTGTAGGTGGTGCATAACCTACATAGTTATGATTAGAACCTGCTCTGTGCCCCATGATGTACTCCAAGAAATGGATTTTACAGGTAAGTATGTGGAAAAAGGCCAAATATTGGGCAATCACTCTAACACTGACGACATACTATGCATTACATAGTTGTTGGAAGATCTCAGGCCTTTTTTACCGCAGATATTAGGTGCAGAAACTCTCACCTTCCGAGTCACCCCTTAATAATAAGAAAAGCAGTAAAACAGATACCCTGCAGTAAGCAACAATAGACCACCCAGCAACAATAGATCCCCCACACAATATATACCACCCTGCAACAAAATACCACCCTAGCAATAATAGACCCCAGCAGCAACAACAAATCTCTCATCAGTCGCAACAATTGACCCTAGCTCAACAGTAGATCCACCCCAGCAACAATAAACCCTCACACAAAAATTGATCCCCTACAGCCACAATAGATCCCCAGCAACCAGCATCAAAAGACCCTTTATCACACCCCCTTACCAATAAATACATTTAGTGCTAGAAGTGCCACCCCAGCAACAATAGACATCCCCAGAAACAATAAACCCTCATGCAAAAATAGATCTCCAACAGCCACAACAGATCCCCAGCAGCCAGCATCAAAAGACCCTTTATCACACCCCATCACTCCTTACCAATATATACATTCAGTGCAAGAAGAATTGCCTTCCCTTGCGTTTGCGCTAAAAAAAAAAAAAAAGCCCTGAAATATCTAAAGGAGATTGTACAATCAGATAGTATAGTTTATGGCCAGTGTAAAGCTAGCTCCACACCGGTTAGATTCTTCATTAGATGTGATCGGTTAGATCAACTAATCAGCAAATATAGAAATTTCTGTGCTCAACCTAAACCCCCTCAAACAAAGCTGCTGCATAAATATCTGAATGGTATTAAAAACCTTCATATGCAACATACAGTACTGTATGTTGCATGTAACACTTGCTAATAACTATGTAGAGTCCACCTGACTACATATAAATTGAAAGCAATAATTAGGTAAGTAATTTGGTAAATTATGCCGACTTCAGCCGCATTATTTACTGCGTGTTTATATTTAACACACAGTAAATTTAAAAAATTTATTTTTAAAAAATGTTCACACTCAGTAACATTACAATTACCTTACACAGTTCACTTTCACATAAAATGACAGATGCTAGTGAAAGTGTAATCCTAGGCTAACGGGGTATAGGTAAAAGTTGAAACAACACCACAAGCAGAAGCCACTCTTAATGGACTACTAAATAAATATTAATTGCTTAAGGATCGCCCAAAGTACATTTACTGCGGCAGGGTGGCCCTTAAGCGCAAAATCACGTACCTATATCTGATTGTTTCCATTTGCTCTAGAGGGCGAACGCGCGCCGCTGGAGCCACGCTCCCGCTGTAATTGGACACAGCAGGAGCCAATCAGATGGGCGCCAGCCACCTGTGATCGTTCGGAGGAATGACAGAACGGCGATCTGCCTATCTAAACAAGGCAGACCATTGTTCTGTCAGACAGGAAGAGAGAGATCTTGTGTTCCTACTAATCAGGAACACAGATCTCTCTCTTCCTGCACTCTGTCCATCCCCCACACAGTTAGATAGCACTCCCTAGAAGCACACTTAACCCTTTGATCATCCCTAATATAAACCCCTTCCCTGCCAGTGTCATTTCTACAGTGACAGCACAATTTTTTTTATAGCACTTATCACTGTATTAGTGTCACTGGTCCCCGAAGAGTGTCACTTGGTGACAGAATTGTCCGTCGCCATGTCGTAGTTCCAATAAAAATCGCTGATCGCCGCCATTACTAATAAAAACCATAAAAAAAAATTAAAAGCCAATTAATCTATACCATATTTTGTGGACGCGACAACTGTTGCGCAGACCAATCAATATACGCTTTTTTGGATTTTTTTTTCCAAATACATGTTGCAGAATACAAATTATGAAGAAATTAGATTTTTTTACATCTTTTTATTTGATGTGTTTTATAGCAGAAAGTAAAAAATATTGTTTTTTTTCAAAATTGTCGTTCTTTTTTGTTTATAGCGCAAAAAAAAAATTTCACAGGTGATCAAGTACCACCAAAAGAAATCTCTATTTGCGGGAAGAAAAGGACATCAATTTTATTTGGGTACAACGTCGCATGACTGCGCAATTGTCAGTTAAAGCAACGCAGTGCCGTATCACAAAAAATGGCCTGGTCATGAAGGGGGTAAAACCTTCCGGGGCTGAAGTAAAATAACCATTAAATACTATATAAAATATATAGTATATATAAAATATTCCAAAAATAAGACAAAGCAGGCACCAGCCATGTCTTCTTGGTGAGCATTTGTTTTACAAAGCCACGTTAAAATCATTTAGGTACATATAATCCTAATGGTAAACAATAAAGAGACACACATACGTATGTCAAATGTGTATTTAGATATCCTCTAATTGCTGGAGATGTGCCACCCCTGGGGCGGACATTATACATATTTTCTGGCATTGCACGGCCATCAGAGTTTTTTTATGCACAAAAAACCCCTACTACATTATGGGAAGGCTCTACTGAAAAAAGTGCTTCCATTGTATAAGGCGACATACAAAAGTAGAGGTGTACCAGCCAAATTTGAGAAGGTGTGGGGAGGCTGGATAAATGACAAATCTACTGTACCAGATTGACCATTCTGATTGAATTTATCTTTACTGGGAATGACTGAATGAATAATATTTGTTGTGGTCAATGGATTGAAGGTTGTACATTGCACCCCGGAGGAAGACATAAGGCACTTTTCCACTGCAAGTACCGGCTTGGCTCTACTCGGCCCTGCTTGGCCTGGTTTGCTTTTCCACTGCTGGTACCGCATGGTACGGTGTTGGAACGGTTCGGTACGGTACGGTTTGCTTTTCCACTAAAGTAGTACTAAAGTTAAGTGGGTGGGATAACAACGGGATGGGTGGGATTCTCTGACCAATCAGTGGCTAGTAGTGACTGCATGCAAAGGATTGTGGGATATGGTACCAGTTTGGTACCTGTTGGAACCACAATCGAGGTGGTACTGTTTTTTCAGAGCCGTACCGTGCCGTACCGTTCGGTTCCATGCAGTGGAAAAGCGCCCCCGTACCGTACCGTACCGTTCCTATACTATACCATGCGGTACCAGCAGTGGAAAAGCACAAAAGCGTGCCGAACCGTTCGGTTCCATGCAGTGGAAAAGCGCCATTACTGGGTTAAATTTATGCTCACTCATGTAATGCCTTGTTGTTTCTTTGTATGATGATGCCATTATCATTTTAATAGGAGCTGCATTGTCTTCAGGTAGTGATGCACTATGATGTTGTACACCGATCAGCCATAACATGATGACCACTGACAGGTAAAGGGAATATCTAGTTGCAAAAGCATCTGAAAATTGGTGGGATATATTAGGATGCAAGCTGAACATGTTGCTCTTTAAGTTGATGTGGTGAAAGCAGAATAAAAAATGGTCAGTTTGAGGTGTATGGGGATGTGAAGCCCATGGTGACCCGTATCCACAGCCAAAAGCTTCTACAATGGTCACATGAACATCGGAACTAGACCACGGAGCAATGGAAGAAGGTGGACTGGTCTGATGAATCACGTTTTCTTTTACAACATGTGGATGGCCGGCTGCATGTGCGTCACTTACCTGGGGAAGAGATGGCGCCAGGATGAGGAAGTGTGATGCTTTGGGCAATGTTCTGCTGGGAAACCTTGGGTCCTGCCATTCCGGGGCCAGGGCTGTTTTAGCAAAAGTGGGCCATACTATGCTGTTTGGTATTTATTTCTTGTAATTTTCTATGGAAACTAAATAAGAATTTATAAAAAAAACTAAAATTATTTCCTGGAGTTTTTCTATAAACAATACCTGTCACTAATGTGTATGTAGCACTGCCCCCTAGAGGACTGGTGGATTGTTCACCTTTTCGGGTCCCTCTGGGTTACCGTTAGCAACTGCATGCAGAACTTAACACTTTACTTTCCGGCTCAGTCAATGATCAGTCTAGGAGTTTTGGTTGTTTTTGTTGTTTTATTATAAATAGGGATGGGAGAAAGGAAGAGTGAGATACTCCGGAACTTGAACTATTCACAATTCTGAGGACTTCTATCTGCAGATGCGGCCAGGCTGCTGATTTCCCCTTGCCACTAGATGAATTGTAGATACTTAGATGCACACTATCTTCAGGGTACTCGTCTAGCACCCCTTTCACTCCACCAGCTGACACCCATCCTCTGACTACTCTGGGGTGGCCCCCTTCCCGGTCAGGCCCTTAGACACAATCCCCTGTACTCATGATACTGTTTTTCCAGGTTCTCCAGTGCCTCAACCGGTCTAGTCAGCTCTCCTGGACCTCTGGGTTCAGTTCCTTCCTTCTGGCTCACCAGGCCAACCGCCTGTGATCATACACCAACTGCTGCAGAAGAGGAGGCAGCCATCACCTTCCTTTCGAGACTCTGCTCACCAGCCAAAGACCCCAAGCACAAGTGCTCCTGGCTTTTATACCACACCCCACAATGCACCGAGAAAATCAGTCTGTGCCAATCACTAGGGCTGTATCAAAGCCTGTGTGCCCATTGGTCAGGTTTCCTCCACTGTCCAACAAGCCTCCCTATTGGACCAGTGGGGACACTCCCCAGACCAGATGAATCACATACTGAGCACATTGAGCAGACCCAACTCACAGATCCTGCTCCCTGTTAGGCAGAAAGCAATATAGAATTTTCTTTCACTTTCACTCTAAAACAGATCTCCAAACTGCAGCCCTTTGCTTGCCTTTATGCGTCCCTTGGGGCACTTTTTCTCCCACCGACATCAACAATGGGACATAATTCCTGTTACTGACATCAACAACGGGGCACTATTCCTCCCACTGATACCAACGATGTCGCACTATTCCTCCCACTGACACCAACAATGGGGCACTATTCCTCCCACTTGTAACAATGATGTCACACTATTCCTCCCACTGATACTAAAGATGGTGCACTATTCCTCCCACTGATACCAAGGATGTCGCACTATTCCTCCCACTGACACAAACAATGGGACATAATTCCTGTTACTGACATCAACAACAGGGCACTATTCCTCCCACTGACACCAACAATGGAGCACTATTCCTCCCACTGATACTAAAGATGGTGCACTATTCCTCCCACTGATACCAAGGATGGCGGATTATTCCTCTCACTGACACCAACGATGGCGCACTATTCCTCCCACTGATACCAATGATGGGGAATTATTCCTCCCACTGATACCAACGATGGAACACTATTCCTCCCAATGTCACCAACGATGGCACACTATTGCTCCCAATGTCACCAACGATGACGTACTATTCCTCCCACTGATACCAACGATGACGTACTATTCCTCCTACTGACACTAACGATGGGACACTATTTCTCCCCACACTATCCAAAAAAATGAAAACTAAAAGTTGACACTAAAGTGAAACTAAGGCTCAGTTTCCACTGCTCCGGCTACAGAGTCGTGCTACTTCTAGCGCGACTCTGTAGTCACTTGTTCGCGGCTTTCAGTGAGACTTGTCCCTCATTATAGAGGGAAGTCGCATTGAAGTCGGCCCAAAAGTAGTGCACAAACTACTTTTCAAGTCGCCGCAACTCAAGTCGCGGCAGTGAAAACGGGCCAAATAGAAATGAATGGCTTTTGACTTGCTGTGCGACTTGACGTGTCAAATCGCACAGCAAGTCGCAATAGTGGAAACCGAGCCTAAACTCTGGTTTAAGAAATACAATTTTATTCAAGTGTGTATTCTTAACTAAAATAAACACCTTCTTTTGTTCTCAGCCCCCCGAATTCACTATGGGACTTAGTGTGCATAGAGCAGTGACCATAACTAACACAAACTGCCTGTTCCAAAAAAATGGAAGTGAGGAGGAAAAGAAGAGATTTGGGAGCTCACAAAGGATATTACAAAAGGGCATAAAAACACAGTAAGAAACACTTTAATGAAAAATACATTACAGGGCGGATGTGTATGGATTATTTTTGGAGAGTAAGGATATGGTTTAGTGTCACTTTTAGTGACACATGCACATCCAGTAGGCATTTAAACTGAATGGGCAGCACCCTTTATGTCTATTGTTTTTCTTTTTATGTTACTCCTTTAAATCACACTGACTCTCATGCGAATGCCTGGCCAAGATCAGGGCGGATTCATTCCTTTTCTGTATTGCTGTATAAAAAGAGAACTCACTATGTTTGCACAATGATAAGATATGAAAAGACATACCAGCCATTGGCAAACACAAGTGTATCTTCTCTGAACCCGCACTGAAAACCCATATACAGCTATTTGTCAGTTTTTAATATAGGAGATTAGCACCGTGTCAAAACAAAACTCTGCGCTTTGATTTTATTCTCATTTTCCCAGAAAACTATTGTTCTTTGTGGATTTCTTTCTTTCTAGCTAACATAACACTATAGCACCAATCTTTTTATAGGGGGATGGAAACTGGGTGTTCTCAAAGTCAAGCAAGTCAGTAGCACCACCGAGAGACAACGGGGCATACCCCCTCCCATACCTCTCAACTGACCCTATATTGGAGATGAATCCCTCTGTACCTTGTTACTCCCTAAATTTCCTTTTTTTGGGTCTGAGGTATAGACCTCTGTGAAAAAATACACTATAGGGGTGTATTTCTTTTCTCTCCCTCCCCCCTTTTCTCCCTTCCCCTTCTCTTCCTTTTTCCCCTCTTTTCCCTCCTTTTCTCTCCTTTGTCCCCCCCCCCTTTTCCCTTTTCCTATTTCTTTCCTGTTTTTTTCTCTCCCCCCTTTTTTATTTTTTTCTATTTTCTTTATTAGTCTATTATCTGTTATTATATTTTTATTTTTATTATTTATTTTTCTTACTTACAGTCCCCCATGTTCGCCGGGGGGGGGGGGGGGGGGGCGGTATTATAGCTGAGTCGCTATCTGGTCAGGGCGTTTGGCACGTCTTTTTTGGTGAGCTGAAATATTTCCCTTCTCCCCCCCCCCCCCTTTTCTTTTTTTTCTTATATACACTTTTTATTCTTTTTTTCTTTATTGTTCAAACTGTACATATTTTGTATTGCATGGAGCTTATACTATATTATTATACCCCTAGAATGTGTATATATTATAATCCTCCTGAGGAAGTGGACCACAACCGTGAAACATGTTGAGGAACAGATATCCTAAATGGATTCATCACATTCTGTCTCAAGTGCAATAAGTACTGACTGGTGTTTGGTCAAATTCAACCTTGTTTGATATGAATTCTGTTTTCGTTGAGAATTAATGTTTTTGAAACTATATTCTTTGTTATGTATTAAATACATTTTTGTACTTTTATAATACTTACTTGTTGTATACGACAATTATATCTGAGGTACCGAGAAAGTCCAAATCATTTGTAGCCTCTTTCCTCTCTAACTTTTGGAGACTGTATCTTGGGGAACACAGTCTCCATTTCTTTCCTATTTCGTTTTCAATTTCAACATGGATGCTGGTACCTATTAACCCATTATTCACTATTTAGACTTGCTTTTAAATTATTAGGGGTGTATTTAAAAAAAAAAAAAAAAAAAAAGAGCTGTTTATCCTGCAAAACTGCATGTATGTTCATTCTGTGCAAATGACAACAAAACTGAATAATAGGTTCCTTTCATATGGGCCTTCCGGTTCGGCTCGCCTTTCCAGGCGGACCTGATCGGATGCTCCATGCACCCCTATGGAGCCGCGGATATCAGCAGAGACATCTCTGCTGACACCCACTGCTATCCGATCCTATCCGATCCTGTCCGGATGGATGGAAACCCTATATGGAAATCCTATTTTTCATCCGTCTGGAGGATCGGATCAGATAAGATAAGATCGGATGAAGGCGGACAGGCGGTCCGTTATCATCCGATCTCCCATAGAGGAGAGTGGGGCTCCGACAGCTCCGTCTCTGCACAGTGAGCGGAGACGGAGCTGTCATCCGCCTGCTCAGCGGAGATCGGCAGATCGATCCCCGCTGAGCAAAACAGACCCTGTCGGGCACACAGCCCGTATGAAAGGAGCCTTCCTGAATTATTTTTTCTCCAGGTCAAGTGTTATTCATTCATACAGAATAGAGTGAATCAAGAAAATACTGCATTCTGGACATTAGATGGAGCTGGAGGACACAGCAAACAAGTATTTATTTATATGATTGCCAGCACCATCTACTGGCCATAAAGCTGCATTTTCAGGATTCCATCTACTCTTTAGAAATAAAAATCACATTTGATCCCGAATAAAAATAGTCTAACAACATTGGATTTTCCCTCCATTCACACAGAATAAATGTACATGCAGTTTGGATGGATATTGCATTCTGGATGAATATTGCAAATGTTTTCTAAATGCACCTCAATGTAACTACTTAGAGTGTTAGACTGTCCTAAACCTCTTTTACATCCCCTAGATCAGTGATGGTGAACCTTGGCACCCCAGATGTTTTGGAACTACATTTCCCATGATGCTCAGCTACACTGCAGAGTGCATGAGCATAATGGTAAATGTAGTTCCAAAACATCTGGGGTGCCAAGGTTCCCCATCACTGCCCTAGATTAACCACTTGCCGACCACCCTATACTAGTTTTACTGCTACAGGGCACAGGATCATATATACGGGATCCCGCACTTCCGGGTAGCGGACAAGAATGTGCACCGGCGGCAGCTTGCTACTGCAGTGATTATGCACAGCAGGAGCTGATCAGTCGATGTCCACCGGCACCCAGCGGTCGTTCGTTATACAGGCAGAATGGCAGTCTCCCTATGTAAACAAGGCAGATTGCTGTTCTGTCAGTACAGAAAGCGTGGATCCTGTGTCTCTGCAAAGCAGGAACATGGATCCATGCCTTACACTTGTAAAAGCACTTCCCAAACTGTACAAGAACATAGTTAACCCTTTGATCGCCCCTGATATTTACCCCTTCCCACCCAGTGTCATTAGTACAGTGACAGTGCATATTTCTTGCACTGGTCACTGCATTACTGTCACTGGTTCACAAAAAAGTATCAAAAGTGTCAGTTAATGTTCGATTTGTCTGCCACAATATCGCAGTCCCGCTATAAGTCACTGATCGCCATTATAAGTAAAAGTCTACTTCAAAAAGGGGGGAAAATATGAAAAGAAGAGTGTTGTCTCCAAAACAGTCTCCAGGAAGGGAATAGGGGGAAAGTCGGACTGTAACAGTACCTTGATTCAACAATGATCACATATGATTAAAAATGTACAAATTTATTTAATACAACATATTACAATTTAAAATTTGGACTAGTCATCCAACAACAATTTATTGACATCAATACAAATGAATATGTGACCATTGTTGAATGAAGGTACCGTTAAAGTCCGACTTTCCCCCCTATTCACTTCCTGGAGACAACACCCTCCTTTTCCTCTTTTCCCCCTTTTTGAAGTATTTTGAAGATTTTATACCTCTTATCAAGATTACAGAACTTCCCCTGACAATGGTTTCCATCTTAGAAAGACGGCACCATCTTTGTTCAATCATCATTCAGGATCAGCATCTACAGGGTGTGAGATGCTAGCTCATAGATAAAACAATTATAAAAATCCTACTGACTATGCCATTCTTGCCTTTGTTCACAAGTTTATAGAAGCAGCTCTTACTACCACCCCTATGGAAAGCGTTTCACAGTGGATAACTTTTCAGAGGGTGGTAGAGCAGGGGCTGCCAGGCATTCAGAAGGTAATACTGTAATACTGCCACCTCCCGAATGTCCATTTTTTTTTTCAACAAAAAGGGGGGGGGGGTTTATTGAAATACCGCACCAGTATTGAATGGTTCACATTTGGAGGTGGTCCTGCCTGTCTCTTGTGGAAATTCAAACTGGGGGGGGGGGAGATGAGGGAAGCCAGGGGGCAAACATGGGTGAACTTAGGGCAGTAGGGGGAATCGGCACTGCATATAGTGTTTAGGATGCCTGTCTATGTGTTATGTATAGTTCCATAGTATCCATTGTTCGTCATTCCTTCCCTCGCTTCTACATCACTACTGTGTCCTATAGTGAAATGGAGACCAAAAGAGGAAACCAGAGATCATAGCAAGGGACGCCAGCATCCAACACCCCTGTCCCCCACATTTTGTGTTTGCAGAGTTGCATCCCTCCATCATGGTAGTTGTTAATGAAGAGGACCATATTGTATACATTTATATTCCAACATGAAGGAAACATACTGCAACACTTCAATCATGTCCGTATGTTAGGGGCTACAGTCCTCCCATTCTGGTCCCTAGCTTACCTCTTCATATCCAAGAAATTACTCAGTCACCAACATCTTTACTATAAATGATTGCTAGCCAGCAACCACACGAAGGCAGATTTCTTACATACCACAAATACTTTCAGTTTAATCATTTAAGAAAATCACTGCACCTGTGATTGCAAGCAATTTTGGGGAAGTGTCACAGAAATAAATCTAGCCACTGTAATAAAAAGGTATCCATTGGTCTCATGCGTGGAACGGACCCGAATAGCTGCTGTGTAGATCTGCTCCGCACATCTAGGGCACATTAACGGGCCTCCCGCTCACTGCTAGCAGCGGATTCCCCCTTCTCACAGGCACCTGTGGAAGCTGACCCCTTGATGATCTTGGGGATACCATATGATTCTCCAGAAAACGGTAAATCTAAGGCGGTGAAGGACCCAAAGCCGCAATGGCGACAGCCGCCCAAGATGGCGCAGACGCCGAAGGAGAACCCTGCAGCTTCAGAGGGATCCCTCTGATAGCCTCGGTCAGTTCCCCACTGCTTTTCAGTCACAGGAGGAAGATACTGGGGTATCCTAGCTGGACAAAATAAGAGGCTCACTTCAAATATTAAGAAGGAGCTGAAGGAATTAGGACAACGCTCATCCCTCTCTGAAGCCAGGCTGGATGCAGCTGAGCCACTACAGTTCTAGATGCTCATGATACAAACCTGGAGGAGTTGCAGGGTGAGCTTGCCTCTCTGCGTGCTCAGCTTGAGGATGCCGAGAACAGAGCCCACCAGAGTAATATTAGAGTTCAGGGGCTCCTGGAAACTATCACGGATTTGCAAGGCTCCATGCTGGCCCTATTGCAGGAATTAGTTCCTTCCATCCCAGCAGAAAGATTAGAAATGGTCAGAGTGCATAGGGCTTTGACTCAAAAAAGAGGGGTCCACCACGGGATGTTATCCTGAAATTTCACTATTACCGTACTAAGGAGGCGGTGATGTGGGCTTCCAGAGATTGCCATTCACTTACTTTCCAAGACCATCCATACCAAGTATTTTCTGATCTATCCCAATCAACTATACTGAAATGTCGAGCACTAAAACCCCTCCTACAGCTCCTGCAAACTCAAGATATACAATATCGTTGGGGTTTCCCCTTTAAAATTTCCTTCAACTATCAGGACTCTCATTACAATGCCATGACATTCTCGGAACTTCGCACTCACCTGCAATCGATTGGATTTGAAGTGACAGCTGATCTTCACTCTCAACAAGCTGAATCCTCGCAGAGCCAACGCACAACAAGATCTACTTCAGTGGGATCTGTGCATCAAAAATCACAAGCCTTGCAGGTCCTTCACTCCCAGGTATTCCAAACCGTGGGTAACGGTTGATCCTCCCTGATGCTTACTTTGGATCCAGTTTTTCTGTCACTGACAGAGGCAGTTTTTGGTTGGGTAATGTACTTACTCGAATTACGGAGTGCATTGGGTTTCTGGAACTGGTTACCCTTGAGGCCACCGCAACAGTTGAGTGTTAATTATTTTCCTTTTTTTTTCTTCCCTGTCACAAACTTATCTGGACTTCTCTGGATCAATGTAATAATTGCATATCTCTGACGGGGGAAGTTATTTTGTTTCAAGATTGTACACCCACAACAATAAATCAACAGCAGGGTGCAGCGCCACTAATAACAATTAGTCCAAAAAAAGGACTGTCCATATGTAAAAAATAGTTGTATCTGGAAGAGTCCCTACACCAAATGCCGTGAATCCTAGAAGCACACGTCCCCACTGTCAGGGGGGAGGGGGTCCTGCTTACCAGATTGTGTTGACCCTCAAATTATAGAGATGTCAACACAAGTACATAAAAAAACCAATGTAATTGATCTTTAGCTGGACCAGATATCCACTGAGTTGAAGCAACAGCTCTCTCCAAATCCGTGTTAGACTAACAACCTGGAGGTTAACAGACATACCTCAGAAATGTGAAAATATTGACATGGTGTAGTAGTTCTAAATTATTTATTTAGAAAAAACAAAGATGTCCACTCACATGTATATAGAAGGATAAAGGTGTATCTATCTGTAAACAGTAATGGCTGCGGCATAGCGTGCTTACATCATGTCATAACCGTCTGTTTTTTTACTAACCTTCGTTCTTTTCTTCTCTTTTCTCTCTTGCCCCGGGGGTCTTTTGGCCATTTCAGTAAATGTCCTGTCCATAATCCTTTAGGATTTTCCTATGTCCCTTAATTGGCTTTCCCTGAATGTTCAGGGACTAAATTCGCCCCAAAAATGTACCAAAGTCTTTAATCACCTCTGTTCCCATAGAATTGATATAGCTTGTTTACAGGAAACACACTTAGCATCTTCCTTGACTCCGCGATAATTCAACACCCGTTAACGCCAAGTGTATAACGCCACTGCCTCTACCAAACAATGCAGAATTCTGATTGCGTATCACAATCGAGTTCCTTTCACATGGGAGAAATCCATTGCAGACCTACAGGGCCAGTATCTGCTACTTCAGGGTACCCCGATAGATCTGGAGGTGACAATCTGTTCCTATTATGCTCCCAACGACTGTCAGCTCCCTTTCTTCTCTCATCTATTTATCCTGGTACACAACTATTCAAAGGGCACTTTGTTGTTCTGTGGAGATTTTAATTTGGTGCTAAACCCCAGTCTGGATCGTTCAGTTCCTGATACAGGGAGTGTGGATTCTCCCTCCAGATTCTACAGGGACCTCTTAGATACCAACTATGGGCTTAGTGAGTGGACATTTGGAGAGAATTCATCCTTTGACAAGAGATTATACCTATTATTCTCACCCCATGCTCGCTACTCTCATATGGACCATGCGTACGTCTCTTGTCAGCTTATTTCTCGAGGCTGCTCGCCTTCTATATTAACGGGGCCCTGGTCAGATCATGATCCGATCTTGGTAGTTTGTGATTCACTCTCACTTAAACCCCCACTATTTAGCTGGTGTCTGAATGATTCCCTCCTGTCTCATGATATGCTTGTCAATGACTTCCATTCCTGTTCTGAGGAATGCTTTTGACTTAATGTTTCTTCAGTTTCCTCTCCGGTTACCCCTTTGGGCAGCGTATAAAGCAGTGATCCATGGTCACTTTATTCAACATGCCTCCCGAAGGAAGAAAGAGCGGCAGGTTGAGATTAGCCACCTAGAAACTAAACTGGCTTCTGCTACAACTGAGCTGAAACGTTGCCCCTCGATCCCTAATAGAGGTCTGGTTGACAAATTACACCATGACCTTGATTTTTGCTTGACGGATAGGGCAGAACGCCTTCTGCGCTGGACTAAACAAAAGTTTTATGCCAATGCTAACAAGATGGGTTCGTTATTTGCTAATAAACTTAAACCCTTTGATTTTCAGAAACCATCTTTGTCACCAAAAACGAGGTTTCAAGTCCGAACATCTAATCTAGTTAAGATCTTGGATGAATTTTGTTTTCATCTAGCGAAGTTTTACTCGTCAGGGGCTACTGCTTTTACCGATTAGATCCGAGCCTTTTTACAAAAATCAGCTTTACCTTCTCTACAAGAATCCCATAGTAGTATGTTGGGGCTGATATCACTGAAGATGAAGTGCGTCTTGCAATTAAAGCACTTCAAGTGCATAAGCGCCCTGGGCCGAATGGCTTTACGGCCTTATTTTTTTAAAAATTGCCAGATATAGTGGTCCCTCATCTTACAACTATGTTTAATAGTCTGAAGAATGATGATAATTTCTCCACGGATATGCTACGGGTCTCAATAGTGATGCTTCCGAAACCTGAGAAAGAAACGCAGTCATGGGTGAACTTTTGACTGATGTCCCTTATTAATATTGACGTGAAACTTCTTACCAAGGTGCTCGCTAGTTGCTTGAACAGAATTTCACATCGCCTGGTTTCAAAAGATCAAACAGGCTTTGTTCCTCTCTGGTGGGTCACTGATAATATCAATTTACTGCTTTAGGAGTTTGTCTTTATTCATTGAAAATATTGTGAAAGAGAAAAGTTATCCATCACCTACGTAAGAGGGATTTTGCACTTTGCATAGGAATTCTCCACAGAGTTGAGTGAATGAAGTGAAGCTATGACGACTTCCATCATCCCATCTTGTGCAAGAAAAAATGTAGTTTTTTTTCCTTGCACCTGATTGGGTATTCTTTGCAAAGTGTATTCTCACCACATTCACTAAGCTCTGGGGCAATTTCCGTCATAAAGTGAACATCCTATTTGCTTTTAGTAAATAGGCCATGTGTTTCACGTTTGTTATCCTAGATCCCTCTGGCCAGGTTCACAAAAGTTAGAAACATAGAAAAGAGATGTAATCTACGGAGTCTGCCCGTTTTATTTTTTTGTTTGTTTGGGATTTTTTTTGTTTGTTTTTTTTTTTCATAGGTCGATTTACTAAAGACAAATTTGCTGTTCACTTTGCATGGGAATTTGCACTTTGCAGTCGAATAGGCACCAGAGCTTAGTGAGTGAGGTACAGTTATGCTGATTTCCATCATCTAATTATCTGCAAGCAAAATGATGTTTTTTTTCCTTGCACATGATTGGGTATTTTTTGCACTTAACCACATTCACTTTAATCTGTAAAAAAGTAAAGAAATTGCAACTTCCCTTGCAAATTGAAAAGCCGCTTTGTCTTTACGGAATCAACCCCAAAGAGTCAGGGAAGCCCATGACAACTTTAGTGTTTCTTCAAATGTATAGCATGAAGTGATTGACTGCTTAAAGTGATTATAAATGTAACATTTTTATTTTTTAAAACCAACAAACATGTCATGTTACCTACTGCGCTTTTGGCCTTTTCACCCCTAGCATGGAGCTGCTTCCTATGAGGACACTTGCATGTGCTCGCTCCCGAGCCATAAACTACACAGAGCATGGCTTGGCTCTGGCCCCCACTCTCTCCTCACTGGCTGTGATTGACTGCTGTTGCTTCCCTGTCCAATGAGGAGAGAGAACCAAGCGAGCCACTGCTCTCATGCACATCACTGGATCGAGATTGGGTTTGGGTAAGTATTTAGGAGGGCCTGGGGGGGAGCCGCATGCAGAAGAGCTTTTTTTTACCTTAATGTAGGGAATGCATTAAGGTAAAAAACCTTCTGTCTTTACAACCACTTTAATGACAGTGGCTTGAGAAAATTGACAATAGAAAGAAGGGAAGTATGATCCTTCATATTCATCGTTCATGAAATCTATTTCCAAACTCTCCATAGTCAGTGAGCTGCACAGGAATAGTACAAGAAGGCTTGGCGCCTATAAGGTGTTTTATGTAATACGTGTAATTCAAAGATTCATGAATAATAACTTGACAATGTTGTTAACAAGCTTTCGGAGTATATTCAACCTGGAGGTACAGCCTAACATATTTTTAGAAGACAGCTATTAGTTTTATGATTATGTACAATTTACGGAATGAGAATATGACAGTAAAGTAACTTTACTAGTGTATGAATAAATTCCTGACAATTACAGCTGGTATGTACAGCAACAGTATCATTTGTCAAAAATGCTCTGCCTTTAATCATTAAAAATGCTGTCCCTCTGCAATGCAAAGCCATTCAAAAATGTTCCTATGGTTTCTATTACTCCTCACAGAGGGGTCGATTTACTAAATAGGCTGCTCACTGTGCAAGGAACATTGCACTTTGCACATGAATTTTCCCCAGAGTTTAGTAAATGTGGTGAAATTTTGCTTTGCAAGGAATGCCTAATAAAGAAAAAAAATAAAAAAAAGCATTTTTGCTTCCACGTGCTTAGGTGGCGGAAGTCAGTAGAGCTTTACCTTATTCCCCAAGCTCTGAGGAAAAATTTGCTTGCACAGTGAACAGCCTATTTGCTTTGAGTAAATCAACCTCATTTACCTACTTGAGGACCGCCCCTCGCAGAATTCTGCGGCGGGACGGCCCTACTGCGCAAAATCACGTACATGTACAGAGAGGAAGATGGAGATCTTGTGTTTCTCTTAACATGAATCTCTATCTTGCTCCAGTTAGGCCACCCCCACACAGTTAGAAAGCACTTCCTAGGAACACACTCAACCCTTTGATGGCCCCTGATTATAACCCCTTCCCTGCCTGTGTGATTAGTACAGTGACAGTGCATTTTTTTAGCCCTGATCACTGTATTAATGTCACTGGTCCCCAAAAAGTGTCACTTAGTGTCAGATTTGTCTGCCACAATGCCAAAGTTCCACTAAAAGGATGATTGCTGCCATTACTAGTAAAAAAAATTCCATAAAAATATTTCATAGTTTGTAGATGTCATAACGTTTGTGCAAACCAATCAATATATGCTTTTTGGGATTATTTTTTTTCAAAAATAGGTAGCAGAATACATTTTGGCCTAAATTGATGGATACATTTGATTTTTTTCATTTTTTATTGGATGCGTTTTATAGTATAAATTAAAATATATAGTTTTTTTTTTTGTTTTCAAAATTGTTGCTCTTTTTTTGTTTATGCGCAAAAAATAAAAACCACAGAGGTGATAAAATACCACCAAAATAAAGCTCCATTTCTAGTAAAAAAAGGACATCAATTTTATTTGGGTACAGTGTCGCACGACTGTGCAATTGTCAGTTAAAGTAACGCAGTGCCGTATTGCAAAAAATGGTCTGGTCATGAAAGGGTGGAAACCTTCCGGGGCTTAAGTGGTTAAAGTGATTGTAAACACATTAATTTTTTTTTTTTTTTTAAATAAAACACATGTTATACTTACCTGCTCTGTGCAGTTGATTTTGCATAGAGCAGCCCCAATCTTCCTCTTCTCGGGTCCCTCACCGGCGCTCCTGGCCCCCTTCCCCCCACCGATTGCCCCTATAGAAAGTCACTTGCTATGGAAGCACTCTATAAGACACACAAGAGCATGGTTCGGCTCCCGCTGCTGTACCTGAGCCAATGAGGAGGGCAAGAGAGCCTCGGCTCTCGTGCACATCGCTGGATTGAGATCGGGCTCAGGTATGTATTTAGGGGGGCTGTGAAGGGGAGCTGCATGCAGAAGGCTTTTTACCTTACTTTATAGAATACAGTAAGGTAAAAAACCTTCTGCCTTTACAACCACTTTACTTTAACAGCCTTATGATTATGAACTGCAGGCTCTCAATGCCAACTGCATTGCACTGCTTCTGTGAATTATTGCCCTATCGATGGGGTCAGTGTCTACCCATTTATACCAGTTATGGGGCATTCTTCCTCTCCTACTGACCACAGACGCTATGTCATTTTTTTTTTTTCAAACTGCCTCAAACCACCAAGCCCGAGACCTTATTTAATCCCACAAATGTCAGGGCATTTTCTTCTACCACTGATCATAGTTTCCCCCTCCCTCCATAAAGTCTGAAGGGCACATTTGTTTAAAAAGTATGGATACCCCTACTATAGATAATAGCGCAAGTAACATCAAGTCAAAAGGTTGTTGTGTCCTCCTGATATCCTGAATATTTCAAAAATTGGCAGATCTTGTAGTCGATATATTTCCATGTTTTTCCTGGCTAACCTTCCATTGGGATATTTCAATAATAATAGTGAGTGGACAAATATTTTTTTTTTTTTTTGCATAGCTTTTCATTCATATGCTGTTAAAATACAGCTGGCACAAACCGGGCATTGCTGTCAAGTAATTAGCACACAAACAAAAAAGTACTCCCCCCCCCCCAACCCAATTTTTGTTTAAGTGCTGCAGTCATTTTCCCAGGAAAGCATGATAAATGTGTGCTGTAGCGTAGACCATACCACCATCAACGTGTTTAAGTCTTGATATCGAACTTCTGGGAAGAAACAAGTAGCACTTACACACTCTTTATCAGATCTGAATTTCCATTGTGGGAACATAGATATGCTCATGGTCATGGAGCGGTTTGAAAGCAAAACACAGTAGTGATATTAATCCAGTGCTTGTCACTTCCTCAAACCTGTGCTGATATTCCGGCCATGGAAAACAGAGAAGCATTATTATTTTTGGAAGTGATCCAAGTCATTTATGTATTCCTAAACTAGAGAGTAAAAGGCTGAACTGAAAAAAAATGATGAAAAATATCATGTGGTTGGGTGTTTCCCTCCATTGCATATTCTGGTCTCTGCCTTTTTTCAAGTTGCTTTGAGTTCATGAATAATGAAGCTGGAAAACAACTATATTAGGCAGCATTATGAAATGTATAAATTGGTGAATGAAGTGGAAAATGCAAATCCAAAAGGGATGACAAGAAGACCTACTTTTGTGTACCAACACTAAGGCTGGCCATACACGGTTCTAATCTCAGCTGGTTCAGCAGGAACTGGCCGAGATTTGAACCGTTAATGGGCAGGCTGAATGTACCAGGTAGATCGATCTATCAACTTGGGTACAACCCGCCTGCCAGATTCACTTGCGATTATTCACTGTCTTAACCCCACGGGGACAGCTTCCCAAAGAGTCTAGTGGAGGCTGAAGATGAGTGAAGATATAGTAGCATGGGCCAAGGAGTGGCTGATATATTATCTCTTCTCTTGCAGGGAACATTGATTTCAAACTTGATATGACAGTTATGTGTGGGTGTCAATGCACTGACTGCCTATGGGGTTTTGAGGAACTCCACCAGTAAGGTTTAATGGCAAAAGCGGTTTGTCTGGCAGAGGCAACAATGCACTGTGGGAACTGCAGTCCTGAGGAAAGACTCTACTGCGTAATCAAGAGCATTTGAACAACATTTCCCAGAGAGGAAATTGCCGGAAGGAGGGGAAAGAGCTGTATTTTCTCAGGCTGTACAGGACATAGCTTCCTCTTACCATGGGGGAGACCAGAGAGTGCACATCTTTGTCCAGGGTGCACAATCACTGCTGCATATCTGGAGAGCTGAGTTCGGGAGTGCCGACAGCCAGAATCACCTGGGTGCAGAGCAGAAAGTGGACTAATGGCTGTATATGACCAGATAGTGAGCTGCAATCACTGGGATTGGTGAGCTGCTGCTGTGGGGATTTACTATCTGCTACTAGAGAGAGAGAGATCTTTAAGAACTAACCATTTAGCCATCGTGTACCTTTATTTCTGCCTGCAGGCTTGACTGGGACTATTCTTATGTGCACTAATGGTACAACTGGGCCCAACGCTAGCCAGCTGAAGCCTTAGGACTAAAGACTGCTTTTTTACAGCTGCTGCACAGAGACCTTTACATATTGCTTATGCTAAAAGGTGCCTCTCAGGGGACATTGTACCATATCCTAGCCATTCTCCAAGAGCTAATTAAAATATTATTATTCACATTGCAGGTAATCCTTATATGCACTGTTTATTGCTGACATCATTAATTAAATCGCAGTGTAGTGGTACAAAACTCTATTCCAAGTTAACTTGGCCTAGCAATTATACTGTCTAGTGGACTGTGTCTGAATCTACCTTATATGCATTAATTTATGCTCAAACCATAATTTATTCTAACCACGTACCAATACATTGAGTTCATTTACCACTCAACAGTGTTGTATCTATTTCCTGGTACTAATTCACAGCCAAGTTAAAGTATCTATACTTGTGTTTGTGTAAACGCTTGACTTTCATTCAACCAAGTGTGTCAGAGAGGCTGAGGCTGTTCTTGGAGTTGAGGCACAGAACAGAGAGCCCAAATTACCAAGTGGCTCATTCGGGGGTAGCACTATAAAGCCAAAGGGCCATATGAGGCCTCTGGGCTGCAGGTTGGGCACCAGGGCTTTATAAGATATAAAAAACTAGTAGATAATTCATCCAGCCTGGGTAGATCTGCAGCTGAAGTTATGTTAAACATTCAGTGAAACAGTGAGGGCCCATTTACACTTGCACATGCTGACACATCTACAGCCATCCTATAAACCTAATTATTTTCCAATGCACCACAAGGCAATGCAAAGTTTCGTATTTTTTTTTTTTTTAATTAGCACAAGTGAGACTTGTCCCTTGTGATGGTGACTGCTCTCCTAGTTAAAATATTTTATCTTCTGCCCCCACACCACTACATTATATTTTACCATACAGTATACTTGCACTATAGCCACATCTTCTTCTAATAAAAACATGTAGACAAAGTAAAACTCTGTATAATTCCATAGACAGTTTACGGACGATATTCAAGTAGCTCAGTGTTATGTAGGTGAGAAGTTACAAGCAATGCTTGGAATGTTAGGTGAAGTGCAGGCTGGTTGCCTTTAGTAAAGGTTTTTATGTTGTGATAATGTTACTTAAAAGTGCTTTTGGTATGTGGGCTAAAAATCTGTTTATATCAGCAGGGAATCATATGTGGGAGGTGGCTCATTTGGGTTTTTTGGTGAGTTTGAGCACAAGTAGGTTTTTTTTTTTTCCTCTAGTCTCTACTTTGTGGCATGCTTTTTCTCAAGTATATGGGAACGTTGGCAATGCATTATTACTTGACCTTTAAAAAAAAATAGATAAGGAGTTCTCCATATTTGAAGCTCTCTGTAACAGACTTCTTCTAGTTATCACACTTTTACTTGGAAAATGGTAATGGCTTATTTACCATCCCTCTTAAATCTTAACAGATAGGCGTGATCACAAGAGCTAACTTTGTATTACGGATTTTGAATGTGTAATGAATACTCCTTCATTTCACTGACTGTGACCTTATTTGGAGCCAGTGCCAAAGTTTAAATTTGCGTGGCATTGAATTATTCACATAAATTTAGCTACAGCATGGAAATTAGCAGGTTGAATGGGCATCAGGGAATTACAGATGAAGCTCATAGGCAAGAGCTGGGGGTTGGGAAGATCCTACATATGTATTGATAGGGGCACTGTACACATAGATCACCTGTAGAGTTTGTATTTTTATCTAACAGGATTTTGAGAGGGTCATTTTCACTAAGCAATGTGATTTTTTTCAGCACTTTTATGTGATTCACCATAGCTGGAAAATATTTAGTGAATATGAACATTCTGGCAAAAGGCCATACCACAGTATACACACATACATACAAAGTAGGCCCAACTTGGATGAGAGCAAAATAATATAGTGTTCTTGATGGGAATCAGTCTATATCAACCCAATCAACCCAATACAAGATCAAAACCCAGCCGCTATAATCTCATAGAAGAAGAAGCATGTTAATGTCCAATGAAAGTAATTTTTTGTTTATTTTATACCTGGTTCTTCCAATATAGAATACATACTGATCCTGCCGTGATGGTTCTTGTTCACTCACTGTCCCAAGGAAGAACACCTTCCAATGAAAGGCCACCCACATTCAGGTAGTTCCCAGGACAGAGCTCTGAACTCCCAAAATGATTATCGTGTCTGAGGACTAAGGTCCCCTGACAGGGGATGGGATAGCCATACACGCCACAAAACTACAGTGGACATACAGTACCAGGTCAACTAGCTTTAATTTCTTCCGGAGCCCAACTCTCTCTTCTCACTTCAGTCTAGTAATCAGCACGCTCACATATTTCTTAGAAAGAAGGGGATTTCCATACTGGATTGGTTTTGAAACCATTAACTCCAACCTGAAATAAACTGCTCTGTCCAATCAACAGGATAACTTCAATAATTGTAACCGTCTTTTCTCCATTTTAAAGAGTCTTCTTCTCCTCCAAGGAAAACACTAAAGCCTGAACTAAAGTTACTGTAGAGTAAAGTAAGACTAAATCAGTCTCCGATCCAAAGCATTTTAGCTCCACAATTTTGCTCCCTCAAAAGGGGGAGCCCCAGCCCCCATCCTTCTCACATGATAATATGTAAGAAGGTAAATATCTTGCCCTCAGTTGAGTCCTCCTCTTAGGGCTCCAAACTGTCGACTAACCAACCCAGAATTCTCCAAACAACGTTAAAGTAGAAATAAATCAATCTCAGATCCAAAGCATTTAGCTCCACAATTTTCCTCCCTCAAAAGGGGGAGCCCCAGCCCCCATCCTTCTCACACGATAAGATGTAAGAAGGTAAATATCTTGCCCTCAGTTGGAGTCCTCCTCTTAGGGCTCCAAACTGTTGACTAACCAACCCAGAATTCTCCCAACAACTTTAAAGTAGAAGTAAAAACAAAGCTTTTTTTTTCCATTTTAGATACAGTAAGGAAGGGTTATAATTATAAACCCTGTCAGGTTTTTGCCATCTTTGTCCAATTGGGGAGATTTACCTTAATTTCTTGTCCCATAGCCAAAATAGGAAGTGAGGGAATGCCTTGTTGTTGTCAGAGTCACCAGAACTAGTGTCCCCATTGAACGATTTCCCTTCCATTACTGTTCTAGAAACAGCCCAAAATTTGGGATTTTCTTTTCTTTCACAATTAATGAAAATGGTGAACAGGACAAATAAAGAGGCTGAATCTTCCTAATGTGGACACTGACAGCAATAAAAACGAGGAGTTATAATCTCTTTTCACTCTATCCAAAACTAAAAAAAAAAAAAAAAAAAAAAAAAAAAAAAAAAGTTTGGCCTTTAGGCCCCTTTCACACATACGGTCCCTTCAGTTAATCAGTTCAGTCACGTCAAAATGTATCAGTTTTCCATCCGTTTTTCATCCCTTTTTTCATCCCTTTTTTCGTCAGTTATTATCTGTTTTTCATCTGTTGTCATCCGTTTTCATCCGTTGTCATCCGTTTTTCATCCGTTGTCATCCGTTTTTCATCCGATCCGTTTTTTTGACGGATGAAAAATAGGGCATTCATCCGTTTAAAAAAAACGGACATTGACGGAAGTGGATGAAAATGGATGTTAACTGATGATCATTCGTTGTCATCCATTTTTACATAGAGATACATTGATGTCCGTTTTTCATCCGTCAACGGGTGGATGAAAAACGGACAAACGGACAGCATGTGTGAAAGGGGCCTTAGTTATGCTTTAAACACCCCCAAGTAAACAAAGAAGATGGATAGGGAACAATCACCAAAACAGGACCCTCTGTTAAAACGGCCATACATCTCTGGAAACAACAACACCCACAATGGTGCGTTATTTTGTTCATTTCAGATAGGCAGGGGGAATGGTGTCAGTAGTTTTTTTATTTTTATTATTTTTTTTATTATTATTATTTTATTTTAATTTAGAAGCCCTGTTGGGGGAATCTGCACAGCACAGGATTATTAGGGTGTGCCCAGGCACAGCTGGCATACCCCTGCCCATACCTATGGGAGATAGATTGAAATGTATATATCAGCTAATGTATATTCAGGAGTAAAGAAGTGGTTTATTATTTGCATCTATAGATTTGGAAAGCTCCAACGCTACACTAAAATATATAAAGTTTATTTGTATACTGTATAAAGCCTACAGATATCCATGTTACCTAAGAAAATGGATGTATCCTCCTCTCTTCGTAGTAATTTATCAAATACAATCGACGCCAACAATAACAAACAATGCAGCAAGGACAGGCAAATAGTTCACAGGAAGAAAACTGTGTAGAAAAGCAAACACGGCAATCAAAATGAAACAAAGGCTTCTGTGTAGGCCATGTGTTTTACATAATAAAGACTAGCCTATAACCCACATGCAACCCTATAAAAGCAGTAAACAATTAAGTCAGCACACAACAACCTGCAGTCCCTCTATAGATATGTAAATGAAAGTGTACGTCCAGCCAATAACTTTTTTTAAATTCATTGAATGAAGAAGGAACTCCTGTCTGGTTTTTATTGCTATCCAGGGTTCTCTTTAAGGCAGCTCAGCGGGCTGAACAAAAAAGAACGATCGGATCCCCCATCCATATATTCGATTGTGGATGGGCGAATCCTCCCGTTGTGCCATTAAGTTCGGACAGTGGAAAGCCTACCATTTTGAATAATAATTTATAATGTCTACATTCAGAGGAGCATTCTGTGACAGCGTTTGTAGATTTACATTGAAGGCAGCAATAAGTGCATGAATTAAGTAAAGGAAATACCCACACTGTTCCAAATTGTTCTACAACCCTGTAAACCTGCTTCACTTTAAAGAATAAGATCACTTAAAAAAAAAAATAATACTAAATGCACATTTTTGCAGGTAAAGGGTGGGTGCAGTGGCTGCAGCATTGGGAACATGTTACATGTTCCACCCTAAAAACAGGTGTAATATGTAACATGTTCCCAAAAGTAAACTTAACCTGTAAAACTATGCAGTGCTGGGGTAATCCCCTAACACTGCAGGGGTTTGACCATTGTTTTTTTCCTCCAGCCCCATAACAGAAGGTCCCTACCCCAGTACAGACCTAGGGCTGGGAGCAAACAGTGCATTTTAATTCTCTGCATGCTCCAATGCCAACATGTTATAAATGCACTTTTTAAACAAATTCAGTGTTGATGGATTTATTTGATTTTTTAAAATGGTGGCTTATGCCTTTAAAAAAAAAAAAACAACAATAATAATAATAATAATAATAAATGCACACAATTTTGCAGGTAAAACGATTTGTATTTATTATTCTTTTACACTGCAGCTTGCATTGCTGCCATCAGTTGATCACGGATGCAAAGTCAGGCTCCTGCAGACACCCAGTACTGGTTCCTGCACCTACCTCCGTATGGCCAGACAGTTATTGAACTGCAGGAAGAGTCTATAAATGAACGGGACTTGTAGTTCATTTATTCACAGATCTCAGTGAATGAATGGCACAGTTGTGTGGTTGAAGCCTCACACAGTTGTGCTGCTTTTAAAAATGTGACAGCAGCTGCGGGAAGAGAACCCTCTCCCACTGTCACTGTGAGGGCTCAGGGGGAAAGGTCGACTGCTGCATAGTAACAGGTTACATCCTGAATACAGATATAACATGTAACGTTTTACAGAAGGTGAACTTATCCATTAAAACCGCTTCCCTACTGGCCACTGTACATAGACACATCGCGGTAGGTAAGTGATTCATTATACCAGGATCATGGTTGAGAAGGCTACAACCATGGCTACAACCATGATCCCAGTGTCATTTTCTAGCCCCAGTGATTTTCTTTCAGTGTGAAAGTACTCTGAGTGATTGGGCAGCCACTGGAATACTTTTACAGGTGGTGGAAGGACAGGAGGAACTGAAGCTGTTCCTCCCACCGTGTGACGTCAGAACCTGGAAGCGATGACTATGTCACTTCCAGGTTCCGGCTCTCTGTTTACTGACCGCATAGCAGCCGATCAAACCAATCTGTGTCTGATCAGATGCATTGGAGCCCAAAGGAGAGATGGGGGATCTACAAGACCCCCATCTCTCTATAAAGAGTACCTGTCATTGCTATTGCTGTCAAATGGGATGTTTACATTCCCTTTCACAGCAATAAAAGTGATCAAAAAATGTATAAAAAAAAACACTGTAAAAAAAAATAAAATAAATAAATAATAAAAAAAATATATAGCGCCATCAACCCATGCTCACACGCAGTGGCGAACGCACATGTCGGTCCCACACGCATATGTAAACAGTGATCGTACCACACATGTGAGGTATTACCGCGAACGTCGAGAGCAATATTTCTAGCACCAGAGCTCCTGTGTAAATCTAAACTGGTAACCTGCAAAGACTTTTAAAGCGTCACCTATGGATAATTTAAAGTACTATAGTTTGTTGCCATTCCATGAGCGTGCAAATTTTAAAGAGTGACATTTTGGTATCCATTTACTCTGTGTAACATCATCTTTCATATTTTACCTAAAAAGTGGTATTATATTGTGTTTGTGTTCACTAAAATTCAATAATGTTAATTTAAAAAAAAAAAAAATGCATTTGAAAAACCACTGTGTGAACACCGTGTGACATAAAAAATTGCAACACCCACCATGTTATTCTCTAGGGGAGCCTTTCTCAACCTTTTCAACACTGAGCAACCCTTGAAATAAATTTGTGGTCTCGGGGAACCCCTGCTAAAAATTTTAAATCTACAACTCATGACACATTAGTGTGACAGTCAGTGGGAAGAATGCTCCTTACTCTTGTCTTCATTGAGAAGAATTACCCCCTTACAGATAGCTTAAAGGAACAATGGTGTCATTGGGAACATATCGGAGAGGCAGAAATTGCCCATTGCTCAAGGAACCCCTAGCATCCTCAGGAGGAACCCTAGGAATCCACAGAACCCTGGTTGAGAAACCCTGTTTTAGAGCCTTTGCTTTAAAAAATATATAATATTTGGCGGTTCGAAGTAATTTCCTAGCAAAAAAAAAAAGTAGATTTTGACATGTATGTGAGAAGGCAGGCACATACGAAGAATCACTGGGACTAAGGCTACCTAGAGGGTCATGAATGGATATCATGACTCTGAATGGGGTGTAACTCTAACCATTCTATAGCCTGCCTCCATATATTTGTGTGGACTATTTGGAAGCATATATTCCGGCACCGTTTGGCATGCTCTCTATTCCTTAGTAAGGTGGACTCCACTTACGAGTTGGACGAATGCGTCTTAGGGCAGCAAAACAAACTTTAACATAAAGAGCCCGGTTATCATGTTCCCCCTGGCCTTGTGAACCAGGAAGAGGGGACAAATCCCTACAGAGGGGCAGACCTGAACGTTTGTCACCACAAGACGGGGACTCCATGTTATCCATCTGAGAGAGCACTGTAGATAAAGCTCTACACCTATATCTGTACACCTGATTATAGGGACTGTGATTCTCCCTACCTGTCATCTAAACCTCCATATGTGGCAAGAAATATCGGTATTGCTCGGTCTCTCTGGCCCTGACGAAGCCTGATGCAAAACACGTTGGCTCATTGGGACCCACAAACCGAATATCATCAAAGACTTCTTGCATCAACATCAGCTTGAAGCATGTATTGTTCCCTTAACAGAGACATATTTCTGTGCTGTTATTTTTAACATGTTGGTTAATATATGAGGGATGTCTTATGTGTTTCTTTGCACATCCCTTATTGCATACAAACCTTCTTTTAAGATATATCAATAAATGAATTAATTTTAAGGTGTTGGTTTTCTGGTCATTCCTTCTCCCAATTAGCCTTGAAACCCCTACTTTATCTCTAGATTTTTGTTTTCTGTATGTGAGAAGTGTCAGAATTGGCCCGGTATTGAGGTGGTTGGCTTTATTCACTGCTGTACCAACAATAGAATACAAGTTATCAAACCTCTTTGCATTGACCAGAAGCTGAATATTTCTAGAAAACTGCTGGCAGAATACCTGGTAAATGTGTTATTAGCTTGTAAAGGTTTTATACAGTGGGTACGGAAAGTATTCAGACCCCCTTAAATTTTTTCACTCTTTCTTATATTGCAGCCATTTGCTAAAATCATTTAAGTTCATTCTTCTTCCTCATGAATGTACACATAGCACCCCATACTGACAGAAAAACACAGAATTGTTGACATTGTTGCAGATTTATTAAAAAAGAAAAACTGAAATATCACATGGTCCTAAGTATTCAGACCCTTTGCTGTGACACTCATATAATTTAACTCAGGTGCTTTCCATTTCTTCTGATCATCCTTGAGATGGTTCTACACCTTCATTTGAGTCCAGCTGTGTTTGATTATACTGATTGGACTTGATTAGGAAAGCCACACACCTGTCTATATAAGACCTTCCAGATCACAATGCATGTCAGAGCAAATGAGAATCATGAGGTCAAAGGAACTGCCTGAAGAGCTCAGAGACAGAATTGTGGCAAGGCACAGATCTGGCCAAGGTTACAAAAAGATTTCTGCTGCACTTAAGGTTCCTAAGAGCACAGTGGCCTCCATAATCCTCAAATGGAAGACGTTTGGGACAACCAGAACCCTTCCTAGAGCTGGCCGTCTGGCCAAACTGAGCTATCGGGGGAGAAGAGCCTTGGTGAGAGAGGTAAAGAAGAACCCAAAGATCACTGTGGCTGAGCTCCAGAGATGCAGTCAGGAGATGGGAGAAAGTTGCAGAAAGTCAACCATCACTGCAGCCCTCCACCAGTCGGGGCTTTATGGCAGAGTGGCCCGACAGAAGCCTCTCCTCAGTGTAAGACACATGAAAGCCCGCATGGAGTTTGCTAAAAAACACCTGAAGGACTCCAAGATGGTGAGAAATAAGATTCTCTGGTCTGATGAGACCAAAATAGAACTTTTGGCCTTAATTCTAAGCGGTATGTGTGGAGAAAACCAGGCACTGCTCATCACCTGTCCAATACAGTCCCAACAGTGAAGCATGGTGGTGGCAGCATCATGTTGTGGGGGTGTTTTTCAGCTGCAGGGACAGGACGATTGGTTGCAATCGAGGGAAAGATGAATGCGGCCAAGTACAGGGATATCCTGGACAAAAACCTTCTCCAGAGTGCTCTGGACCTCAGACTGGGCCGAAGGTTTACCTTCCAACAAGACAATGACCCTAAGCACACAGCTAAAATAACGAAGGAGTGGCTTCACAACAACTCCGCGACTGTTCTTGAATGGCCCAGCCAGAGCCCTGACTTAAACCCAATTGAGCATCTCTGGAGAGACCTAAAAATGGCTGTCCACCAACGTTTACCATCCAACCTGACAGAACTGGAGAGGATCTGCAAGGAGGAATGGCAGAGGATCCCCAAATCCAGGTGTGAAAGACTTGTTGCATCTTTCCCAAAAAGACTCCTGGCTGTATTAGATCAAAAGGGGGCTTCTACTAAATACTGAGCAAAGGGTCTGAATACTTAGGACCATGTGATATTTCAGTTTTTCTTTTTTAATAAATCTGCAACAATGTCAACAATTCTGTGTTTTTCTGTCAGTATGGGGTGCTATGTGTACATTCATGAGGAAGAAGAATGAACTTAAATGATTTTAGCAAATGGCTGCAATATAAGAAAGAGTGAAAAATTTAAGGGGGTCTGAATACTTTCCGTACCCACTGTATGCTGACCGTGAGACACGTTGAGGAGTTTTATAATTACAGCAGGGTTAAATGCAGGCTTTGTTCTTGGTTTGGGACGTTGTTTTTTAGTTAAGCTTCACCTTGCAGTTTAGCTGCTTTAACTATCAGTTAAAAGTGCTTGCATGTTAGAATTTCATTGTGAAACTTTAGCTTACAGCGCACACATTGTGATGACACTCACATGAAAACATATCCACACAGCAGCTTGAAATTCTAGAAGAAATCTCTGGTCATGTTTGGAAGCACCTTAGTACAGCGTATAGTTCTCTGCTCAACAAGCCGATTGGTCCTCCTAAACATACTATTTCATCACAAAAATGGACACACAGCCACTTCCCCAAACATCATCATTCCATCAATTAAAGTATAATTAAAGGCAAATCTTATTTTTAGGTTTAGACAGCAGTGATTGGAACACCTGTCAGGTTTTTTATTGCTATCTGTGTCCCCGTTAGGGAGATTTTCCTTCTCTATTTGCCCTCTATACCATTATTACAAAGAGTGAAAGTGGAAAAAAATTCTAACATTTTGGCTTGTAAACAGAACAGGAAAAGTGAGGAAATCTTCCACTGGGGGCACCATTTATAGTGACAACAAGGAATTTCCTGTTTTGGCTGTGGGGCAGGAAGGGAAGGGAAATCTCCCCAATAGGACAAGCAATGCATTCAGATCGCTCTTTAGAGGGCATTTGACAGGCAGTGAGGAGGTCTTGTATTGCCTCCTTATGCCTGCTTTAACCCCTTGAACCCCACACTAGAACACCACAATCTCTTGTAGGCCGATCCCATTCAATAGGAGTAGGCCACAATCAGCGGGCAGTACTGCCTGCTGAACGAGATGGTAGGAATAGTTTTCGGGGCGCTTCCATTCAAAAGAATGGGTTGTGTTCCATGGGTGGTACTGACTGTTGAACACAAATGTGGGGATCATTTTTGGGGCACTCCTATTCAATAGAATGGGTTGTGTTCAGCAGGCAGTCTCTGAATACGACAATCGGTATAATTTTTGCAAAGCATCGCTGACACAATGTGTTTATCCCCAGCTGCTGCATTTGTAGTATACAGGGGAGCAGTTCAGTTAGGGGAGGATAAAAACTGTGACTCAACTGTGGGGTTTATCTGCCCTCCTAACTGTTATTGTAAACAGGACCGAAAAGCTGAATTCCACAATATTATTTTTTTAACCACTTGCCGACTGACTATAGCAAAACGGCGACTACAGCGCAGTCAGCCAGTTCTGGGAGGGCACCATATGATGTCCTCCAATGATCATGGCTGCTGAGGTGCGCGGGCAGCGTGCTCTGTGATTCCTGCGTCCTCTGAACCCAGCTGATCCTAGATCGGGCTAAAGAGCCAATCACAGCAGCTCTTTACCATGTGATCAGCTGTGTCCAATCACAGCTAATCATGATGTAAAAACACTTGCCTTTTATTGGCATTCCTTCCTCACCGTCACAGCGTTAGGAAAGGAGCGAGCTGGTAACCTAATTGTGAGAAAGGGACATCTGCACTGATAATCAGGGCACTGATCATCAGTGTCCTGATCAGCAGTGAAGCCCCAACAGTGCCCATCAGTACTGCCTATCAGTGCCCATCAGTGATGTCAATCAGCGCTGCAAATCCGTGCCAGTCAGTGCCCACAAGTTCTGCCAATCAGTGCTTCCAAACAGTGTCATCTATCATTGCCCATCAGTGCTGCACATCAGTGCCACCTATTAGTTCCCAGAATGCCTATGAGTGCCCATCAGTGCCACTTATCACTGCCCATTAGTGCCAATCAGTGCCACCTATCACTGCCCATCAGTGCCGCATATCATTACCTCAACAGTGCCCACGTGTGCCACCTTATCAGTGTCAATCAGTGCAACCTATCAGTGCTGCCTATCAGTTCTGCCTATTAGCGCCCATCAGTGCAGCCTCATCTGTATACATCAGTGAAGGAAAAAAATGACCTGTTTACAAAACGTTTTTTGTTTCAAAATGTTCAGATTGACTGCTAGTTACTGAAAAAATCATAGCTCTCTGGTGCCGGATCCAGCACAAAGTGCTATACTTCTGCCGCTATGGAAAAGCTCCCAACTTTCCCTCATTTGGAAGAACAGTCCCTCTTTTGGGACCAAATCTCTCTGTCCCTAATGCAGCCTCAGTTATCCCTCTTTATGATCTGACGTTTACATTGCTATACCAAATATACTATTTCACTATCAAAAGTGTTATATTACACTAAACCTTATATCTAACCTCTATATTACTGCAATTGTTATTTTGAAAAGTCAATATAAAGGAAAATTAAAGGTAAAAAAATATATAAAGTATATAAAATATGAAAGATAATAAAATATAAATCTAAAATATTATATAAAAAAGGAAAAACAGGAGGTCAAAAAGCCAATTATTTTCTGCATATTAGATCTTTGTAGTCCATGTAAGCAGGACCATGGCAGGGACCTGTCCTTCAACTCCATAATCTATGGAACCCACAAAAGTGTCCAAAAGCTATATGTACGAGTGTATCTGCTTTTTTTTTTTTAGGTTCTGTAGAAAGAGGCATTGTTCTTTTCCACTCTGATGTAAAATATATCAATAAATCATTGTAAAATATGAATAATAATAATAGAACAATGACTGGTGCACCACAATACAGTAGGCACCACGTGCTGTGGAATGGTTCCGCATGACTGTGGAATGCCTTTTTATGGGTTGTTGTATTTATGTGTTATTTCTCACTCTGCACATGCATCAATATTGTGTCTGAAAACACTGGTGGGTGTGAAATGTTACTAAAGCAGTCTATAAAAATAGAATCAAGGTTCGGGAACACAGGTCCTGATGAAGACGCCAACTGATACTACGTGACAATTAAATCTATTTTAGCTCAAATAAAAACACAAATAAATACAGGAAATAAAAACACTTATGCAACCAAGCTATAAAAGTGTTATGGGGATGCGTTTGTGACAGCGCAGTTATGTGAACCCTCCACTTTTATAGGCGTTTTAGGGACATGGGTGTTGGAAATGACATATACAGTATCTAGTTTTGTATGCAGCAGTATACATATCTGTGGCCCCCTATAGACACCTACATCCAGCAATCTTAATGCTGCTCTGTGCTCACCAGCATAAAAAATAGGATAGAGAGAGGATTTGGAGATAAAGAGGTGAGAGGAACATGGGGAGAGAGCGGTGTTCTTTATAATGCATCTGGAATGATGTAGGCAGGGCTGACACCACATGCTTAGGAATTCAGAGCTGTGTTGTCATGTTAAAGAGGACGGTAGCAGCACACTATACTTCTAGCACATCAACAGTTATTTTTCTGTGCTTGCTGCATGTTTAAATGGATAAAACATGGAAAAATGTACATGTTGTACTAAATATGTTTTTTTTCCTTGGCATGTGCTATATGTGGCTGCTATGTAAATAGGTCATACTGGGGTTGATTTACTAAAACTGGAAAGTACAAAATCCGGTGCAGCTTCCAGGTTTTAATGTCAAAGCCTAATTGAACAAGCTGAAGTTATAAGCTGATTGGCTACCATGCACAGTAAATCAACCCCACTTTGTGTACGTCATTCTGTGTTAGTGGTAGGCCATGCATATTACTGGTTAATTATAACAGCAAACAATGACTATACTAGAAATTAGGACATAAGTATAGTTTCAGAAAACCATTTTGGTCTTCCACTTACATGTATTTGATTTTCATTCTTGGTTTCTTTCTGCTCTGATCGTACATTCCCATCGGCGGGCAAAGTGAGTCTCAGTCGACAAATGCTCCCCTAGAGAGAAAATAAAATGACTATGTTAGTGGATTATATGTTAGGCAAAAGAAAGCAATAGTTTACACCAGCTTGCTGTTAAATTATTGTTAGTTACAAAACACTTTACATAGCTAGTTAGGAATTTCATTGTTAGGAAGATTTTTTTAGGGGTTAAAGCTTTGGAATAGTTAAAGCAAAACTAAACTGTATCTGACCACAAACTGAAAACACTATTTATTTTATTTTAAATATTCACAGAAAATGTAACATTCCATCCATGTCTCCATGCTTTAATACGTTAAGAAAAAACGTAAGGGCAGATGATTCTTGTAGTATTTACTTCCTGGAATCCATCTCCCCTTAGCTCATGCATGCAACCAGGAGGGTGTGCTTAGCTGAGAAAGCCCCTTCTCTAGATGAAAGAAAAAAATTGCCCATGAAGACTCCTGGGATGCATAACATAATTTTGGCATAGGCCAGGAACCAACTGAAGAAATTTAAAAAAGAAAAGTTTAAAACAAGTAGATATAATATATCTTCCTATCTATTTACTAATGCTAGTAGCATAATAATTAAAAATAATTCATGTTGATTGAGACAGTTTTATTCCACTTTAAAAATTCTCAGTATTTTGCTGAAGGGAGATTTTCCTTCACTTCTAGTCCAAGAGACACTACAGGAATAATAGGAAATATATCCAGAAGAAGGCAAAATCTGCTCTTAGTATTCACTGGGAAAAGTGTCACTATTGGAATATCCCCCCCCCCCCCTACTGTTCAGACAATGGTCACCAAGACTGATAGGGCGAATCTCCCCAGTGGGGACAGAGAAGACAATAAAAACCTAAAAGACCTAACCACCATAAATGCCCAAAATAGTTGAATCTATTATAAATTAGTGGAGGTAGATATTAGTGTTATACTGTGCATTAACAATATTTTATCTGGTTAGTATTGTAAAAATAAAAAATATATTTTGGTAAGTTATCAAACACACTTTCTAAAATTGATTCAAACATTAATATCAGTATTTCCATAGCTCAGAGAACGTTTGAAAAGTGTTGAGGAGGCATTATGTTGGCATGGCCCCATTCAGTACTATCTACTGAAATGCAATGGAGGGAATCATTTTTGCAGTGTCGCAATCCAAAGCATCACAGCGACGTCATGTGTAGACCCACATCCTCTGCCTTTGTGGCTTAATGTGGAGAAGTTGAGGGGTGCGCTACAAAAATGTCAAATCAGTGTATTTTTAATGCCCCCCAACCATAGGTGTACTCGAGACCTGCATTCACCTAGACATATAACTTACTCTTATTTAAATGTCCACCCATAAGAAACTTTAAATTACAGTTGCTAACTCACCCAACAGATGGGTCTCTTCTTATTCACTTTAAAGTTTTGACTGTTCCAGTCCGCCGTAGGGTGTTCCTACTGTCCCTTTTTTTATTTTCCTTTTTAAAAAAAAAGGAAAAATCCAACAAGGACTGTGGGATCTCGAATGATGGCAGTGGTAGCGGTTACAGAGCCAGGAATTCTAGCAGAGTGATCTCACCAGAGGTATAAGAGACCATTAAGTGGTCTTGAAGTTGAAATACGTTGAAGAGCATGAAAAGGTCCTTCAAGAATCTGCTGTGTGTACTTAGGTCTCATGGTTCACTGACAAGCTACAAATATTTAGCATGATCCCTAGATGTTCTAACACATACAGGACTTTGATTCCTAGAAGCGTTGTACAGGTCAACATTTGTAAAACAGTAGTCAGTACAACCCTGTTGACATATTTGAAGACGTACTAGTCATAATCACAAGGACAGTCAGGAAATAGCGCTAAGAGTAAGAATAGGAGAGAACACTCCGACAGACTCTCGGACTACAATTTTATGTCATTTTCATAGCTTGGAGCCATTGTACCCTCTTCATCTACCTGTACACCAACATTCCACTCAGCCCATTTAAACAAACGTGGTTTATTTACACTGTAATTATATCTCCAAACAAACGTGACAGTGAATCTCAAAATGTTTCCCAGCCAACAGCAATTTTATGAACAGCCATTTTTCATCAAAGCTGATATACGTGATAAGCAAATATTGTCTAAATACAAAGGTCTGTGTATTCTTCCTTGAATCTTGGTGTGCTTTTTGTATTTATTCCAGATCTGTACAGTAATCCAGTGTAAAACTTTACCTCTGCCCATGTACTTGTGCATTCTAGTGCTGGTAATGCTTACTCAGGGAAGTGCATGTTCACTTTGCAAAGTGGATGTAAGTAGGTGTAGCTGTGTTCACTTTCAATACCCAATCAAGATGTAACGATTTTTGCTAGTACACGATTGGGTGTGTAACGTAAGCACAGCTGCACCTTATACCAAAAAATGTATAAAAAATAAATAAAATAAGTCAACCTGAATAAGTCTTTATCATCAATAGATCTTCAGGCCTTCAGAGGGGTTGCATGCTGTGCCAAGAGGTGTCACAAGTCTCTCTGTAGTTTAGATAGCCGACTACACCTGTTTATTTGTGAACTGCTCTCTCCAGTAATCTACACATATAGCAGAAATAATTCTGCTTCTAAAGCCTTGTATCGGCTGAGACCGGCCAACATTCGGCCCATGTGACAATGGCTGCGAGCTCTGATCAGTGTGTTCTGACTGTCAGAACACAAAGGCAAAGCAGGGGGGCACAGGCAGTCAGTGTGTTCTAAATCTCAGAACACAAAGGCACAGCAGGGGGGCACAGCAGGGGAGATGGCCTGCATTAACATCACTTCTGTTAGTGTGGTGATCTCTCTTCTGCCGGCTGGGTTGAGCTAAAAGAACCTCTAGAGTGTACTAGGCTTTAGATGTTCAGGTAAAGAAAAAAAAAAAAAAGAGAGCTCTGGATCACAAGACTGGTTGAACAGAATTACAATTCAGCCCCCTTAAGTTAATACTTTGTAGCACCACCTTTTGCTGCAATTAAAGCTGTAAGTCGCTTGGGGTATGTCTCTATCAGTTTTGCACATCGAGAGACTGAAATTTTTGGCCATTCCTCCTTGCAAAACAGCTAGAGCTCAGTGAGGTTGGATGGAGAGCGTTTTGTAAACAGCAGTTTTCAGTTCTTTCCACAGATTCTCGATTGGATTCAGGTCTGGACTTTGACTTGGCCAGTCTAACACCTGGATATGTTTATTTGTGAACCATTCCATTTTAGATTTTGCTTTATGTTTTGGATCATTGTCTTGTTGGAAGACAAATCTCCGTCCCAGTCTCAGGTCTTTTGCAGACACCATCAGGTTTTCTTCCAGAATGGTCCTGTATTTGGCTCCATCCATCTTCCCATCAATTTTAACCATCTTCCCTTTCCCTGCTGAAGAAAAGCAGGCCCAAACCATGATGCTGCCACCACCATGTTTGACAGTGGGGATGGTGTGTTCAGGGTGATGAGCGGTGTTGCTTTTACACCAAACATAACATTTTGCATTGTTGCCAAAAAGTTTGATTTTGGTTTCATCTGACCAGAGCACCTTCTTCCACATGTTTGGTGTGTCTCCCAGGTGGCTTGTGGTAGACTTTAAACGACGCTTTTTATGGATACCTTTAAGAAATGGCTTTCTTCTTGCCACTTTTCCATAAAGGCCAGATTTGTGCAGTATACGACTGATTGTTGTCCTATGGACAGAGTCTCCCACCTCAGCTGTAGATCTCTGCAGTTCATCCAGAGTGATCATGGGCCTCTTGGCTGCATCTCTGATCAGTCTTCTCCTTGTATGAGCTGAAAGTTTAGAGGGACAGCCAGGTCTTCGTAGATTTGCAGTGGTCTGATACTCCTTCCATTTCAATATTATCGCTTGCACAGTGCTCCTTGGGATGTTTAAAGCTTGGGAAATCTTTTTGTATCCAAATCCGGCTTTAAACTTCTCCACAACAGTATCTCGGACCTGCCTGGTGTGTTCCTTGTTCTTCATGATGCTCTCTGCGCTTTAAACGGACCTCTGAGACTATCACAATGCAGGTGCATTTATACGGAGACTTGATTACACACAGGTGGATTCTATTTATCATCATTAGTCATGTAGGTCAACATTGGATCATTCAGAGATCCTCACTGAACTTCTGGAGAGAGTTTTCTGCACTGAAAGTAAAGGGGCTGAACAATTTTGCACGCCCAATTTTTCAGTTTTTTATTTGTTAACAAAGTTTGAAATATCCAATAAATTTCGTTCCACTTCATGATTGTGTCCCACTTGTTGTTGATTCTTCACAAAAAATTACAGTTTTATATCTTTATGTTTGAAGCCTGAAATGTGGCAAAAGGTCGCCAAGTTTAAGGGGGCCGAATACTTTCGCAAGGCACTGTATAGGTGAACTGTATGCTGATAGATGTATATTGTTTCACATGTGGGTTAGCGCCATCTCATGGTCAGAGACCAAATTACTTTACCCGGAACCCACATAAAGAAGAATACCATCCTTTACACTTGTCAGCGACACCTGTCCCAACACCGACTACATAGATACTTTGAGGAAAATAGCATTAAGCGTTGTTTTTCCTCCACCAGCACTTCTAACGGTGTACACTTCTTTGTGCCCAGTCCAAGAGAAAAGAGTAGAGCCATCGCACTTACAGTGGAGAAAATAATTATTTGATCCCTTGCAGATTTTTTTAAGTTTGCCCACTTACAAGAAATTAAGGATCTATAGTTTTTATCATAGGTGTATTTTAAATAATAGAGACAGAATATCAACCAAAATCCCAAAAAAAAACACATGATACAAATGTTCTAAATTGAGTTGCAGTTCAGTGAGTAAAATAAGTATTTGATCCCCAAGCAAAACATGACTTAGTACTTGGTGAAGAACCCTAGTTGGCAAGCACAGAGACATTTCTTGTAGTTGGTGACAAGGTTTGTACATATCTCACGAGGGATTTTGGTCCATTCTTCTTTACAGATATTCTCGAAATCCTTAAGGTTTCCTAGCTGTCTCTTAGCAGCTATAAGTTTCAGCTCTGTCTATAAATTGTCTATAGGATTAAGGTCTGGAGACTAACTAGGTCACTCTATGACCTTAATGTGCTTCTTCTTGAGACACTCCTTTGTTTCCTTGGTGGTATGTTTTGGGTCATTGTCATGCTGGAAGACCCATCCACAACCCATCTTCAGTGTTTTGGCTAAGGGAAGAAGGTTCTCATCCAAGACTTTACAAATATGGCCCCATCCATTGGCCCCTCAATGTGGCAAAGTCAGCCTGTACCTTTAGCAGAGAAAGCCCCAAAGCATCATGTTTCCACCTCTGTGCTTGACTGTAGGGATGGTGCTCTTAGGGTCATAGTCAGCATTTTTCTTCCTCCAAACATGGCGAGTCAGGTTAATGCCAAAGAGCTCAACTTTGGTCTCATCTGACCACAGCTCTTTCTCTCAGTCTTCTCTAAATCATTTAGATGTTCATTGGCATGACTGTACATGTGCCTTCTTGAGAAGAGGGACTCGCCGTGTTTGGAGGAAGAAAAATGCTGACTATGACCAGAAGAACACCATCCCTGCAATCAAGCATGGAGGTGTTAACATGCTTTGGGGCTGTTTCTCTCCTAAAGGTACAGACAGACTTTGCCGTATTGAGGGGCCAATAGATGGGACAACGTACTGTAAAATCTTGAATGAGAGCTTTTCTCCCTCTGCCAGAACACTGAAGATGGGTCACAGATGGGTCTTTCAGCATGACAATGACCCAAAACATACCACCAAGGCAACAAAGGAGTAGCTCAAAAAGAAGCACATTAAGGTCATGGAGTCGCCTAGTCAGTCTCCAGACCTTAATCCTATAGGAAATTCGTGGAGGGAGCTGAAACCTCGAGTTGCCAAGCAACAGCTAAGAAACCTTAAGGATTTAGGAAAGATTTGTAAAGAAAAGTGGACCAAAATCCTTCCTGAGATGTGTGCAAACCTGGTCATCAACTACAAGAAACGTCTTACTTGTGCTTGCCAACACGGGTTTCTCTACCAAGTCATGTTTTGCTTGGGGATCAAATACTTATTTTACTCACTGAACTGCAACTTAATTTACAACATTTCAATTATGTTTTTTCTGGATTTTTTTGGTTGATATATTCTGACTTTATCATTTAAAAGACACCTTTGATAAAAATTATAGACCCTTAATTTCTTTGTAAGGACTTGCAGGCCCAGTCCCTAGAAGGGTTTATTTCTGCAGCGGGCCCTAAGATAAAGAGCCAGCCGCTTGCTGGGGTGCACCAAGTTCAAGCCACCCCCATTTACAAAAACCTGTCACCTTCCACCACCTCCCCCATGCAAGGGGAAGTTACACCACAGCACACAGTTAACCCCCAAATAACCACACTTTAACCCTTAGTGGAAAACACCAGCGATATTTAGGCACCTGCCTACATGCTCATTCACATACTGTATATGTATTTTAACTGTGTACTTAGTGGTTTGTCTGGTGTTCAGCTTTAACAACCAGTAGCATGTAGGAATGTGGAAGGGTCCTCTGCAGGAATAACACAATGTATTCAGAATCAATAATCACACGCTGGGAAGGAGACATTCTCAAGGTGCATGTATTGTGTTTTCTCTTTCAGCGTTTAACAAAAGCTACAACCTTAGAAATTGTCAATATGGGGGAAAATTATTAGCCTCTCAAACCAGCTTAATTTCTAAGAATATAATCCTCAAGTAAATGTCAATGGGGACTGAAAGAAAATGAAGCCACTGAAATCAGATCGGGCACAACCAAGAATTCAGGAGTGCCAGCTTTATAGGAGGAAGACATGTGAAGTCTGCCACAAGAACAATTATGTAAGCAGGACATTCCAGGGTGTGAACTTGGTTCCAAGAGCCGCATACCACACATAACTAATACAGATTATGACAGGTACGTTCAAAAATAAAAACCGCATACATCAAAATAAGGTGGTGATATAATAAAGGTGGCAACAAGCAAATATAATCCAGGAATAAAATTACAAATGAACATTATGCTTCTCATGGCGATCTTGTATAATTATAATTGTACGTTATAACACAAGGTAACACTTTTCTAATTTTTACAACAGCTAAATTGATAGAGGACCAGTTAATTTGGACACAGTAGTTAGGCGTCATGCACACGGATACTTAGGAGCTCCTGTGTGCTTAGGTGTGAAATCTCCGGCACTGAGGGAGCCTCACATGGCACAGACAACTGCTGACACAAGTTAACGGCTGTGCTCGGGTAAATGCCAGTGGCTTCTGCATCAACTTTTATGTGTTGGTTGGCATACGCCAACAAGAGTGTGGGCAGGGTTTAACTGTGCCCATGCACGTGGGGTTATCAATCACGCAGAGCGTGCTCATCAATGCTCGAACTAGGCAGAGACTGCGGTTATGTGAATAATCTTACATTAAAGCCTTTATACTGCCGGAAAAAACAAAACAAAGAAAAACAAACCCTGCAAGACAAAGGCATAATGAGCTAGTATAGCTGAGGAAGAGGCATTGCCTCGAAACGTGTCAGCCCTTGACAGGATATTGGACTCCAACATTATGGACATTGTTCGTCGGAGTTGACATGCTGGTTTACATCGCTTGTTTGTGAGTAGACATTTTAATGATTTATTAATAAAAGCCTACTGAGGATAATGTGCTAGGCTGGTGCGCCCTTTTTTCTTGTATTTATGCCTATAATGAGCTAGTATGCATTGCATACTAGCTCATTATGAAATACTTACCTTAAAAAACGAACCCCCTAAACGGACGCCCGACACCACTGTCGGAGCTGTCATGCTCCCTCTCTTACGGGTTAGGCGGCTCTGACGCTGTAAGTTGCTGGAGCCGCGATGACGTCACTCCCGAGCATGCGCGCGGGAGTCCCTTTCAGGCATGTAGCCGTCAAGGAAGTCTGAAGGTCCGCCGGACCTTCAGAGCGCATGTGCTGCTAGCATCAGCGGCTACATGCAGGGCATACATCTCCTAAACCGTGTAGGTTTAGGAGATACTAATTGTACCTACAAGTAAGCCTTATTATAGGTTTACCTGTAGGTAAAAGTAAAAAAAAATTAGTATACTACCGCTTTAAGGCAGTTTCCCAACTTAGAGATAAGCCTTCACTGAGTGCAGTAATAAATGTACAGAGTTCCTCTGAAAAGCGACTTGTCCCATGTCAATACACACTGTACAGTGCATCCGGAAAGTATTCACAGTTCTTCACTTTTTCCACATTTTGTTATGATACAGCCTTATTCCAAAAAGGATTTAATTTATTATTTTCCTCAAAGTTCTACAAACAATACCCCATAATGACAACATGAAAAAAAGTTTGTTTGAAATCTTTGCAAATTTCCAAAAAAAATAAATAAATAAATAAAAAATCCCACATACATAAGTATTCCCAGCCTTTGCTCAATACTTTGTTGAATCACCTTTGGCACCAATTACAGCCTCAAGTCTTTTTGAGTATGATGCTACAAGCTTGGCGCACCTTTTTTTGGGCAGTTTCTCCCATTCTATTTTGCATTGGTGCACAGCCATTTTTAGATCTCTCCAGAGATTTTCAATCATGTTCAAGTCTGGGCTCTGGCTAGACCACTCAAGGACATTCACAGAGTTGTCCCATAGCCACTCCTTTGTTATCTTGGCTGTGTGCTTATGGTCATTGTCCTGTTGGAAGATAAACCTTCACCACAGTCTCAGGTCCAGAGCACTCTGGAGCAGGTTTTCATCTAGTATGTCTCTGTACATTGCTGCATTCATCTTTCCATCAATCCTGACTAGTCTCCCAGTTCCTGCTGCTGAAAAGCATCCCCACAGCATGATGCTGCCACCACCATGCTTCACTGTAGGGATGGTATTGGTCAGGTGATGAGCGGTGCCTGGTTTCCTCTAGACAATACGCTTGCCATTCAGGCCAAACAGATCATCTTTGTTTCATTAGACCAGAGAATTTTGTTTCTTATGGTCAGTGTTCTTCAGATGCCTTTTGGCAAACTCCAGATGGGCTGTCATGTGCCTTTTACTCAGGAGTGGCTTCCGTCTGGTCACTCTACCATACAGGCCTAATTGGTGACATGCTGTAGAGATAGTTGTTCTTCAAAAAGATTCTCCTCTATCCACTGAGAAAAGCTGCAGCGCTGTCAGAGTGACTATTGGGTTCTTAGACACCTCCATGACTAAGGCCCTTCTCCCCTGATTGGTCAGTTTGGCCGGAGGCCCGCTCAAGGATAAGTCCTGGGGGTTCCAAATTTCTTCCATTTATGGATAATGGAGGCCACTGTTCTTATTGAGACCTTCAATGCTGCAGAAATTTTTCTGTTCCCTTCTCCAGATCTGTGCCTCGACACAATCCTGTCTCAAGGGTCTACAGACAATTCTTTGGACTCCATGGCTTGGTTTGTGCTCTGACATGCACTGTTAACTGTGGGGCCTTATATAGACAGGTGTGTGCCTTTCCAAATAATGTCCAAGCAACTGAATTTACCACGGGTGGACTCCAATCAAGTTGTAGAAACATCTCAAGGACGATCAGTGTAAACAGGATGCACGTGTGTATCCTTTGCCTTTGCCATGACACTCAAAATTGAGCACAGGTGCATCCTGTTTACACTGATCATACTTGTGTACATGTGATTTTTTTTTTTTTTAATAATTTGCATAGATTTCAAACAAACTTTTTTCATGTTGTCATTATGGGGTTTTGTTTGCAGAATTTTGAGGAAAATAATAAATTTAATCCATTTTGGAATAAGGCTGTTACATAAAAAAATGTGGAAAAAGTGAAGCGCTGTGAATACTTTTCGGATGCACTGTAACTTGTATGTTTGCATTAGGAGGGAGTGCAGAGCCTGCACCCACTCCCACCAGTCTAGTGTACCTCGGTTACCTCACTCCCAGTAACAGAATAAGGTCCCCCTGTGCAAATTACGCGGCCCTCATCATGTGTGCATTTTACTTAAAGTGTTACTAAACTCAGGAGCCTGCATTCACTATATCTGGTCTCCCACATTACACAGAACATGGAAATGCATTTATTTTAGCAAATATAAACTGCTAAATACCTTTTCTCATCAGCAGTATAGAGCAGTCTTGGGACTTGTATCAGTGTTTGATTAAAGCTTGTAGGAGGAGTTTTCATTCTCCTCTGACTGTCCAATAAATCTGAAGAACCCCTGACCCTCTGTATGGACAGTGCGGATTGGCCCTGTGATGATCACATGCACCCTCCCAACCTCCCAAAAAAACTCTCTAGCAATAGACACCAAACTGAGCATGTGCAGAGTGACTCCAAAAGCTCTGTGCTGTCAGAAGATAGATTGGGGGCAGTGGAAAAAGGGGAGGGTCAGAGAAGACAGGATCAAACAGCCTTTTTACACAATGCGGAGGATTAACCCCTAGGTTCCACAGGGAGTAGAACAAGCATGCTTTACTGAATATCCAAACTGTTTTTACTGTTGTGGTTTTAGTAACATAATAACGCTTCCTTTCTCGTACCTCGTGACCAGGCCATAGATCTCGGTAATGGGGGTTTGGATCTGGTTGCTATTGGATACCGAATGCTAAGGAGGGAGCCAGAAAATCAACCCCCTGTCACCTGTACCAGGTACCATGCTTAAAGCGGAGTTCCAGCCATTTACTCACCTGTCCAACGGTCCAGCGATGCGGCCGCCGGAAGCCTCGATCCTCTCCCTCGGCGCCGGCATCACTGCTGTGGGCACCCGGCTGTTACAGTTTGCGGCTTCACAGCCGGGTACCCACTGCGCATGCGCGAGTCGCGCTGCGCGCCGTGATTGGCCGGCAAGATTGCAGGGAGGGAGGGGGAGAGGAGAACTTCCGCTCAGGGCGCCGCGGCGCTCCGAGCGGAAGTGGGAGCAGGTACCTGTCAAAACTAGGTACCCGCTCCCCCCCCCAAAAAATGACATGCCAAATGTGGCATGTCGGGGGGTCAGGACTCTCTAAAGCGGAAGTTCCACTTTTGGGTGGAACTCCGCTTTAACAACTGGTTGCTTGCAGCTTGTTCCCTTACTTGGTTACCCATAGCAACTACACTCCTCTTCTTGTCTTGCCGAGTTAGCCTTTCATAGAAGTGTTACTTCTTACCCTGTTGTGCTTTACAGACCCTGGTTTTGGAATATGCCAGAAGACCAACATGTACCTCTTTGGGAAACTTCAGACCAGACTCGTGACGGCTACTATAATACTAGTACTATCAGCTTTTACTTACTTACGGCCATGTGCAGCCATTAACGTGTATCCGCAGCTGTACATGGCACAAATGGCGCCAATCCTTCTGTGGTCCCCCGCTAGTGCTCTTGGTTCCTCCTTTTCCTGGTGTGCCATTATAGCATCAGAGGATGCTGCTTCCTATTGTGGCACTTGCCGGCTGGACCCAGAGCCACGCTTCCTACGTCCATAGACACAGGCAGTACAGCTCGGCCCTGCCCTCCGCTCCTTCGGCAGGAATTGATTGACAGCAGCGAGAGCCAAGCCTGTGAGAGCAGGGAGAGCCGCTGTAGATGGGCATAATGCTTGATCGAGTGAGGGCTCAGGTAAGTATAAGGAGAGGCAATATTATTACCTAAACATTTTTTACCTTAATGCTGGGAATGGTTTTACCCCCTTTATGACCAGGGCATATTTTGCTAGTCATATGGCTGGAAACTGACTAACTTACACTGACATCACCAGTGACACTAATGCTGTTACATAGTTCCATAGTTAATCAGGTTGAAAAAAGACACAAGTCCATCTAGTTCAACCAATAAAAGAGAAAAATAAAATAAAAAATCATACAACCCCATATACACAATCCTATATCCACAGTTGATCCAGAGGAAGATGAAAACCCCCAGCAAAGCATGATCCAATTTGCTACAGCAGGGGGGAAAAAATCCTTCCTGATCCCCCCGCAGTGATCAGTGCTAATCCTATACATTACTGTACATGTATGCGATCTGGCACAGAGGGGCTGGCGTGCCGCAGTACAGCTACATGGGGCTGTCCGCAAGCCATTAAGGTAAAAATATTCAGGCTTTAGAACCACTTTAACCACTTTACTGCTGCTCACTAGAGCTCTACTGCGGCAAAGTGGCTCGATAACGTCTGGCGACGTAGACCTACGTCGCCAGACATTCCCTTCTCTCGGCGGCGCGCGCACGCCGCCGGAGGCTCGCGCACGCCGCCGGAGGCTCGCTCCCGCTGTATTCAGTCACAGCGGGAGTCGGGCCAGGGGAGGAGCGGCGGCGATCACCGCTGCTCTTCCCCGATCATCAGGGAATTGAGTGTGGAGATCCGCCTGCTTGTGTAAACACAAGCGGGCGGATCTCCTAAGTGACAGGCAGGGTCAGATTGCGGGTTCAGCATAGCTGAACCTGCGATCTGTCCCTGTGTCACATAGTCCCCTCCCCCCACACACGTTAATAAGCACCAAGCATACATTAACCTCTTGATCACCAATAAAAATTAACCCCTTCCCTGCCAGTGTCATTTTTACAATAACAGTGCATATTTATAGCACTGATTACTGTAGTAATGTCACTGGTACCCCCAAAGGTGTCAAATATGTCAGTCAAGGGTCCGATCTGTCCGCCGCAATGTCGCAGTCCCGCAAAAAAAAAAAAAAAAAAAAAACGCAGATCGCCGCCATTACTCTTTAAAAAAAAAAAAAAAAAAACAACGACAGAAATCTTTCCCTTAGTTAGTAAACGCAATAACTTTTGCGCAAACCAATCAAAATACGCTTATTGCGATTTTTTTTTACCAAAAATATGTAGCAGAAAACAAATTGGCCTAAAATGATAAAAAATTTTGATTTTTAAATTTTTTTGGGGGGGAATTTCATATAAAAAAAATGTGAAAAATATTGTTATTTTTTCAAAATTGTCGCTCTTTTTTTTGTTTATAGCGCAAAAAGTTAAAATCACATAGGTGATCAAATACTACCAAAAGAAAGCTCTGTTTGTGGGAAAAAAAGGACGTCAATTTCGTTTGGGTACGGCGTTGCATGACCGCGCAATTGTCAGTTAAATTGGAACAGTGCCGAATCGCAAAAAGTGACCCAGACGTAAGACAGCAAAATCCTCCGGTGGTAAAGTGGTTAATAAATACTTATTAGTATTCTCTATGGAGAGTATTCTCTGAAGAGAAAATAGCCTAGTAACATTCTAATTTGCCACCATTCACACAAAATAAATGTACATGCAAATAGCATATATACCTACACCCCATCATTTTTTCTATTTCTCTCCCATTAAAATGCAATTGTAATTTGTATCAGGAAAGTGGAATGTTGCAATCTTTATTTTCTGCATTGCAAAATGTATCTGTTCCACAGCAGAGGTGTACAAATTGCACATGATCATGTATGTTATCTCACTGTAAAGCATAGTGGGTGCCATTTTTTGTAATAGGAGGTCTTGTATTGTTATCACATTTTTTTCCTTCTATATAGAAGGCTTCCTTCCTACCCACACTGACTGCTACGGGGAGATTTCCAGTCCCAGCTCTGGGGAATGAATGGCTTATATTGTATGAGAAGTGAACATAGAAAGGTGCCCTTGGCTTTAGAGTGAAACTTGGTATGGTTCACGTTTTCGGATGACTGGAGATTTTGTGTTTATCTAGTCTGTTGAATCATTACAGGACATTCCTCTAATCCAGATCTCAGAACATTCCTCTAATCCAGATCTCACTTGAAAGTTTTAGAGAACTGATATACGTTGAGCAAGTGCAAAAGGTCTGAATTACTGAGCCATGGGCGTACCACTGCAGATAGAAGACACAAAGAGCTAACTGGTTATCTTTTTTCCAAAATGTCCCATTTATAGATAGCCTGTAAGAAACAAATCAGACTTTAGCTGTCATTTTCTCCGTATTGTATATCAAGTGCAAAAAAATCTGTGATCAGTTGCCAGAGACTGCTAAATCTATGCAGATAGACATTGTCTCTGCACGTCTCACCAAGTCCATGGCTGAGCTCTGATTTATCCCAGCTTAGTGGTTAGCACTTATGTCTTGCAGCACTAGGGTCTTTGGTTTGAATCCCAACCATGCATTAGAGTTGCTCTTCCTATGTTTGCATGGGGTTCCTCTGGGTTCTCCAGTTTCCTTCCTAATTCATGCAGGCAGGTCAATTGTCTACTGTCTAAATTGGCCCTACTACGTGTATGTACAGTATGTGTGATTATTACCACAGGCAGCCATTGCACACTTCAGAGTGCTGAATGGACTATTCTGGGGGACATTTACACAGGAGGACATTGATGGCGCCTGGCGGGTGATGTTTTGGCTGTGCCGCTGCTATCACCCTTGACAGGGCTTTCATCTTCACCCGATCTTTCTTCCGGGTTGGCGGCCTCCGGTCCTTTAAATGAACGAGCCGCAATGACGTCACTCCTGCGCATGCGCATGGAAGCCGCTGTTCGTGGTACAGGGCTCTGAAGGACCAGCACAGTATGCCGTTACTTCAGAGAGCCTGCACCAGTGATGTCAACAGCGGCTTCAAAAGTAAATATCTCCTAAATGGTGCATATTTAGGAGATATTTACTGTACCTATAGGTAAGCCTTATTATAGGCCTACTTATAGGTAAAAATCGTTCATGGGAGTTTACTCCCACTTTAAGGTGGCTTTGTGGTGCACCAGAAAGTACCTCATCCATCAGAGGAAGAGGATATTCACTGAATAGTGTTGCAGACTGGTCAACAGTCTGCTCAGAGACTATAATCTTATGGGCTTTAAGGAGGAAGAGGAGGTCTCTATAGACTTCCCCATTCTCTCTTGTGTGTCTTTGTCCTTTCAATAAAGCCTGGGGTCTGTGGACTCTTTCCCCCTCCCCTATCCCTCTTCCCTATCCCCCGTCACACATGTTTCTTAATTAATTGTTTTTGAAATGTTGCATGGTTTGTTTTAGTTGCCATGTCTTGTAGGATGTGTGGGGTCTAAGTCAGGCAATACACGTCTGATATTGCGCAGCTAGGTATTTCGGTGGTACTTACTACTTAGGGACCACACTGTTTTCTGGGCAATGCATGACATGATAATTCAAGGAACTTTGCTCTACACAACAAATTAGGCATCATACCGCAGAGTGAATGTATTCATTGTGTGATTGGAACTGAATTGTAATGTAATGTACTTATAAGCTGCGTCGCCGTACAGGGTGGAATGTACCCCGGTAAAGTCTCCTGTTGTTTTATATATCTTGTGTATCTTTGTGAAGTAGGGGCTTTAGATTGTATGCTCCTTGGGGGTAGGGACTGGTGGGAATGCCCAATATGTAAAGTCCTGTATAGGTTGTTGGTGCTATATAAATATCAGTATAAATTATAAATGAAGTAGCCCTTCCCCAACCCAGGTCTGCTGGTCATCAAGTTATGAAGCTATAAACCATGAGCATCCCTCATCACATTGCTCCGATCAATATCATTCACCTAATGTTGGTGCTTTCCTAAAGACTTGTTGCCACTTATGCAGGCCATTCACTGACATCATTTTATCTGGTTAGTGATGAATGGGACGAAGTTTGCTTTGTGGGTGACCCCGTCAGCACCTTCCTGCCTGACATCCTTCAGTTGAAAAAGTGAGGAAGTAAGGCAAAAAATTATCGGTCAAACAGCAGCTGCATCCATTCAACTGCAGTACTGTTCGGGGGTTCTGACAGCTGACAGCCACAGTGGGAGATTCCTACACTGTATACTGTGACTGGAGGAATTGCTTAGATTTTTTGGGGGTCAGCCCGCAGGCTCCAATTGGCTATGAGTAGGACCCACTGAGGATCGAAAGGCGTGAGCCTGGAGGACTGAATGTTTTATTCCCTCAAGTAAACAAAGTATTGCAAGAGCTACAGTAGGTGTCGGCTATATCCATTCATTCAGCTTGCAGGCTTAAAGTGATTGTATTTCTATAAAAATAACAAACATGTTATACTGACCTCCTCTGTGCAGTTGTTTTGCACAGAGCAGCCTCGATCCTCCTCTTCTGGGGTCCCTGGCTAGAGCCCCTGGCTCCTTCCTCCTGTTCTGTCAGAACAGCTAATGGAACGGACGTTCCGTCAGCTGACTTACCAAAAATACTTACCGCGCATGCGTTCCACCGCTACCAGGTTTGCTAATTTGGCAGAACACCTGCAGTCAGAAGGTGGCAGCTGACATCTTGTTACACCCAGCCAAGTCTTGAATTTCAGACTCATTATAGTAATAAAGCGAGCATATATGCTTATATACAGTATTTTGAAACCCTTGAGACTGTTTGTTTAATTTTGAAAGCCTGCAGTCTTCTCATTGGCTGAAGGACTTGATTGACAGCAGCGGGAGCCAATGTTAGGGGTCCGATCTGTCCGCCGCAATGTCGCAGTCCCGCAAAAAAAAAAAAAAAAAAAAAAAAAAAAAAAAATCGCAGATTGCCGCAATTAATAGTAAAAAAAAAAACAATAAAAATGACATAAATCTTTCCGGTAGTTAGTAAACGCGATAACTTTTGCGCAAACCAATCAAAATACGCTTATTGCAAGATTTTTTTACCAAAAATATGTAGCAGAAAACAAATTGACCTAAAATGTTAAAAAATTTAGATTTTTCATTATTTGGGGAATGTTATATAGCAGGATGTGAAAAATATTGTTTTTTTTTTTTTTTCAAAATAGTTTTTTTTTTTTTTTTTTGTTTATAGCGCAAAAATAAAAAATCAAATATAACCAAAACAAAGCTCTATTTGTGGGAAAAAAGGACGTAAATTTTGTTTGGATACAGCGTCGCACGACTGCGAAATTGTCCGTTAAAGTAAGGCAGTGCCGAATCGCAAAATATGGCCTGGTCAGGAAGGGGGTAAAATCTTCCGGTCTTAAAGTGGTTAAAGAAAAAGGTCTATTTGGGTATGGCCAGCCTTAGGGCAATTTCAGTCCTTACATATTTATTGCTGGTTTATACTATTATAATGATATTATTTATTTGTATTTTGCCCACAGGTTTCAGCCAATCTGAGTCTTCAAACAACTCCATGTTCTAACTTGGGATTGGGAACAGGAAGTGAGGGGAAACCTCTACAGAGGGGACACAGATAACATTTAAAAACCTGGCAGAAGTTCAAACCCTTCCTCACTGTATGCAAAAACAACAAAAATGCTTGGGCTATAGTTGGGTTTTAATACTGTGTGGTGCAAGAAAAGTAATTTATTGTCATGATTTAAAAATAATAATAATAATAATAATAATTGGTTTCATTTTCCATCAGTTCTGTTCATTCCTTACTTGCTGCTTGCTAGGCTTTCTGTAGTGTTTCCATTCCACAGCCAGGATTTCACCTCTACTCTAATCAGTACACAAAGAGGAAGCTGTTTCCAGACATGTTGAAATATAGCGAACAATATACATTATAAATAGAGCGGAGCTTTTCTTTGTAAAAAGGAGAATGCTGACATGGAAAATAAAGTGATTGTAAAGTCTAGTTTTTTTTTTTTTTAAATAACATACATGTTATACTTACCTACTCTGTGCAGTTGGTTTTGCACAGAGTGGTCCCATTCCTCTTCTTCTCAGGTCCCTCTTTGGTGCTCCTGGCCCCTCCCTCCTGTTGAGTTCCCCAACAGCAAGTAACTTGCTAGGGGGGCACCTGAGCCGCAGGCCGCAGCAGGAGTTATTCAGACACAGAGCTGTGGTTTAGCTCCGCTCCCTCTCTCTCCTCATTGGCTAACTGACTTTGATTAACAGCAGCGGGAGCCAATGGTGCTGCTGCTCTGTCTCAGCCAACCAGGTGGTTAAGGCACTCATGTTCAGGTAAGTATTAGGGGGAGCTGAGGGGGGCTGCTGCACACTGAAGGCTTTTTATCTTAATGCATTAAGATGAAAAACGTCTCCCTTTACAACCACTTTAAAGACGAACACCATCTGTTACATCATGTTACACCAGTATTTAGAGAGTACCTTTAAACATGGTGCCAAACAGACCCCTTCCCATCCCCCCCCCCCCCCACCTTGACAGCGTATGGGAGTTCCCTTACCCCCACTGCAGCTGTTACTTTTACAATTGGTGCTGCTGTGTGGGGGCTCCACCCTCAGAGCCACACCATTCATTCACAGGGATCTCCCACCATGGCAGATGGACTTGTAGTTCTTAATAGAATACAAGTGCATTGATCACAGCAGCTGGAGACCATTGAAACTTCCTCCATCTCTTCAACTCAAACCAGCACCTTGGTAGACTTAAGCCTCGTACACACGCAACGATTGTTGGCCGTGAATTTTCGGGCAACGTCCGATCGGCCGATTTTCGACTTGTTAGTATGATGCTTCCGACAACCTACTCCGACTTTTCGGCCGAACAAAATCTGGTGCGCATGCTATAAAATTTTTGTTGGCCGTTAACAGAACGGCCGATTTTCCGTCAGTCAGTACAGATTTCGGCAGACAAAATTCATATGAGCAAGACTGGGCATGCTCAGAGAAGAAAAAGCACACGGAAAGTTAACCAACACATGACATCACTTCTGAAGTAGGTTTTTGTTGGCTGAGAAAATTCGTGTGCAGTCTAGGCACATTCCACCCAACACAACAACACTGGACAAAAGACGGCCGATCGGTCGGGCCGATATTCGTTGCATGTGTACGAGGCATAAAGCTGGTCATGCATGGTTAGTTTTTTATTTTTTATGTTCAGCCAGTAGGCTGAATGAAAAAAAAAGAGCAGATTCCTCCATCCATGGAAGCAAGGTGGCTGGAAGAGCCTCCCTCTCTGGAACATTGTATTCTGGCAGCGGGACTCTTATGGGCCATACACACTATAAGATTTTCTGAAGACTTTTTCCTTTAGACTTACCAAAACCATATAATATGAGGTCAAACCTAAACACTTTCAATTTGTATGCAATCTGGCAGGCCCTTGCACTACATAGAAAAGGTAAATCTGAAGGAAATCTACCAACAAAAGTTGGATAGTGTGTATCCAGCTTTAGCTGTCAGAATTGACTGAGCAGCAGCTTCAAGCACTGATCCATAAATGTTTTTCAGCTGGTCTGTTAGGGTCCTTTCACAGTGGTGGTCCCATCAGGTCCGTCTGTCAGTTTTTCAGGTAGACCGGATAGGGCCCTCCATTCACCCCGATGGGGTGGCAGATGTCAGAGGTGACATGTCTGCTGACACCTGACGCTATCCGATCATGTCCTCCAAATCCAGACAGATGGTGACCCTTTGTTCCATCCATCTGGAGGATCGGATTGAATAAGATCGGGGGAAAACAGACACGAGGTCCATTTTCACCTGATTTCTCTATAGGAGAGAGCACGACTCTGTCCGTCTTTGCTCTGCACAGTGAGCAGAGATGGACTTGTCAACTGCCTGCTCAGCGGGGATCTGAAAAGCGATCCCCCGCTGAGCAAAGCGGAGTCCGCCAAGCAGACCACCTGTATGAAAAAGGACCCTTACACAGAAGTCAGTCTAAGGCCCCTTTCACACAGGCGGACCGTTCAGATCCGCCTGTCCGTTTTTTTGGCGGATCTGAACGGTCCCCCCATGAATTCCTATGGGGCATCGGATGTCAGCGGAGACATGTCCACTGACATCCGACCCGATCCGATCCGTCAAATCTGGACGGATGGAAACCCTATTTTTCATCCGTCCAGCGGATCGGATCGGATGGGATCGGGGGAGAACGGACTGACGGTCCGTTGACATCCGATTTCCCCCATAGAGATGCATGGGGAACTGTCAGCTGTGTCTCCGCACACAGCGCGGAGACACAGCTGTCCTCCTGCTGCTCAGCGGGGGATCGGCGGCTCGATCCCCCGCTGAGAAAAACGGAATCCGTCCAACGGACGGAGTGTGTGAAAGGAGCCTAAAGGCCCGTACATACCATAAGAAAATTGGAAGTAAACTTTTGTCCAACGTACGATCTGCCGATTTTCGGATTGTTAGTATGGTGCTTTCGATAGGCGATTACAAATTTTCGTGCGACAAAAACTGGTTGTACAGACTATAAAACTTTTATAATATAAAATCTCTCACGCTAAAACTTAAAAAACACAAATAAATGATTCTGCTTTCAATTAATCAAAAAATATAAAAATAGTGAAAATTTAGTGAAAACCACCAGCAGCGCAAAAATAAATAGTGAATTCATGATTAATGATTGATTAATAATAAAATGTGAAGAGGGTACTCCTAAAATAGGAGTACTATAACATAATCCAAAAAGTATATATAAATCGGAACATAAATCGTTATCAGCGCACAGTCCAAAAAAAATATAACAAAACAGTATTGTTGATTTAGTGCGTCCAAAAATAGATATAATTCCTGTGAATGAAGGATAACTTAAGTCACCGCAAACCACCACAGCTAACCATTCACTTCCACTCCCATCAGATGGAAACTCACCATCTATGTATGCCCCCCATTCACATGGTTGAGCGCAAACGCTGATAAACAGAACGTTAGTGGAATCCTCTAGATAAGCTTAATCAATCCTCTCCTGCCCTTTTCTCTAGTAGTAAGTTGCCCTCCTTTTGGCAGCCATGGCATTTTATTAATTAATCATTAATTAATCATGTATTCACTATTTATTTTTGCACTGCTGGTGGTTTTTTACTTAATTTGGTGTGTTTTTCACTATTTTTATATATAACATTTTTTTATCATACATGAACACAACATTCGATTTTCATTTAATTAGTACAGTTTTCGTCCAAAAAAAATCTTAAGAGCAAGAATACGTACAAAACAATTCAGCACAATACATCACTTATAAAGTTGAATTCTATCGTAAGAGAATTTTTGTATGAAAATAACCTCTTCACTTTGGATATGAGACTAGCATGCAACAAAAAACGGTCAAACAATCGTCCGATAATCTGATCCTGTGTATGAGGCTTAATTAATTGCTGTTGAACGGGAACAGCTTCAAACAGATTGAAATTTGTCTGGTTCCTGCTAAACTGGCCGAATAGGGATCCAGTGGCGGCTGGTGCTCAATTTTCTTGGAGGGGTGCAAGCCCCAGCCAGCCAAAACACCTCCCCCCCACCCCCTCCCCATCACACGATTGCCCATCCGGTCCCATGCCAGCCCCTGCACTTACCATATACAGGTGGCAGCTTCTCTCCCTGCATCTCCTCCAGAGTCCTAGTGGTCGATTCTACGCCTGGCCAATTGGGAGTTAAGACTCGCGGCCAATCGTGTCTTAGGACTCCTGGCCAATCAGGACTCAGGACCCGCTTCCTGATTGGCCATGAGGAGAAACAGGAAGACATTAGTTAATAATACATTAATAATAAATTTGCTAATGTCATACAACTGGGTGGGCTTTGGGCGCAGTTCTCTGCGCCCCGAGCCCACCCTTTTTGAAGCCAATTAGAGCCTCTGGATCTAATCATGTGCTTCTAAAAAGAAAAAAAATACATTGGAATCCATGCGTCTGGCGCCCTGCATGTAGATATGTAGATTAGGGGCCGGGCACATGGATTGGGGGGGGCGGCGCCCCTGCGCCCCATATGGACGGGCCGCCACTGGTTATAGTGTCCTTTTCACATTGAAATATGTCAGGAAACAAATCATCTATTAAAGCTGAACCACTGATAAAATCCAAAAGTACCCTGGCAGTAGAGCAGTGGAAGTGGGGTTCCCCCTGCATGGCAAGGGTTGAATGCTTGGTTTTGTCTAGGGTACCATTACAAAGCAGCTTTACTTTCCTTATCCCTCGCTCCCCCAACAGCCAGTTTTCACCTCTTTCCTTTTACGCTCCAGGTTATAGGTGGACCACTCATTTGCAATGCAGCAATGTAGGAATGCAAGGTGAGAAGACATCAAAGTGAGGACATCAGAGTGCCTGTGACCGTTGGAACACTAAAGAGAAGCAGCTCCATGGGGTATGGGGGGAGCGAGGGATAAGGCAAGTTAAACTTCTTTTAAAGTAAAGTACCCTAGACCAAGAGAAAGCAACCTTGAAGAGGTGGAGATCTACCTGAATAACATGGAAGAAGTCAAAGATCGCGATGCCCAGTGCCATCTGCTCACATCTGTTTTTAACATTTAATTGCCGTACTACCGTGTCGCAATTGCATGCACTGCACGGCAATCATGGGTTTAAATCTGGTGGTGAGGAGGCAACATACCACCTCCTTACCACTTGTGAAACACACACTTGGATTGCTTTTCAGAGGACTTGTGACTGCACTTGTGATGAGTCCTAAGCCCTCATTCACACTGAACGCAGGTTTGAAATTGTGTGAGTCTATCTGAATTCGCACAATTTCAAACCCACATTTCAGTGCGAGTTCGGGGGCGATTTGAATGACATCTGTGTGGGTTCATGGCAAAAGTAGTACAGGAACTACTTTTGGAAATTGGTGCAGAGACAGAGCTGTCAGGTCCCTATGCATCTCTATGGGGGGAATCGGATGGGAACGTACGGTCTGTCTGTTCTCATCTGATCCGATCCGCCAGACGGATGAAAAATAGGGTTTCCATGCGTCCGGTTTTGACGGATTGGATCAGATCAGATGTCAGCGGACATGTTTCCGCTGACATCCGATGCCCCATAGAGATGCATGGGGCGTCCGTTCAGATCCGCCAAAAAAACTGACAGGCGGATCTGAACGAACTCCCTGTGTGAAAGGGACCTAAAACATCTGATCCCCATACTTGCTACCTTTGTCAATAGATCTGGAATTATTGAAGCCCAGGGCGGTCAACAACAAATTAAATGAAAGCTTTAAAAAAAAAAAAAAAAAAACACAAGTCAGGAATAGCAGCTTACCTATTTCTATAAATATAGGTTTCTTTTAAAGTAATAGCTACTACAGGGAGAGAGAAATCTTAAATATGCTTTGCATTCTTTTAAGTATATTGCTGTGTAACCTACTTAGAGGTTTTTCTTGTGTTTAGGAATTTGCTGGCCTAGAGAGCATAGTTCTAATGACGCATATTATTGTCACTAGAAGAATATTATCATCACTATGGGGATGCACTAAGTAACATACTGTATCTTCATGTAGGCTGGAGTGGACTACAATTATCTGACATCGCAGACTTACTCTCTACTCTCCCAGACTATCTCTGTGCTCCCCTAGTGTTGGTCTCAGATTTCATGCATCATAATCCTGGGACTGGACGAGAGCATGGTGGGAACTGAAGTCTATTGAAAAGATATTACTGCAACGCTGAACTGCTTATGGACTACACCTCCCAGCAGGCCATTTGCTCCAGGAGAGAATTGTGGAGACTATAAAGGGATCTGCTGACCAGGCCCATGCTCTGTTGCTTCCCGGGATCCATTGTGTGTGCATGGGTCTACTTCAGAGAGAGAGAACTGCGGCCTACTGCATGCCACTCAGCTGTCTGCAGACTCAGCCCAGGCGGGACGGATGACCATCGCTGCGTCGCGGACATCCCTGCATCGCTGATCGTATTTTAGTCGTGGGACTCACTGAATCAGCAGAGCACATCTCAGTGTCTCACAGCATAGAGAGTTGACTTTTCTTGGTCTTCCTGGAGTTATAAGAGGGTCATCAGGATTGGTGAAAGAGCACCTGCTCAAAGTCCAGTTATCAACTGCTACTACATTTCTTGAACACTGACCACAGAAACCCTACACTTGGATCAGTTAGTGGATCATCATTAATCAGAACCAGCTATCTTACATTGCTTGTCTCACACTGTGCTACAATTGGGAATCATTTGTTCTTTGAGCTCCAACTGCCGGTGAAGATAATAGCAAGGCCTTGCATTCTGAACATTGATATTTTAATGCTTTTAAAGGGGACATGCTACTGGTATCTAGATGACCTCATCTCTCATTAGGATACAGGTACTATAAGCCAGCCTGGGGTTCCCGTTTAGTAGGAGTATTTCATATTGCAATTCATAGCTTTCTTAGGAGATTAATTCACTTACTGTCAGATACTGTGTATATTGGTGTTCTTTGCTTGTTATTATAACTGGTTATTTAACTGTCCTCTTAATCTTATTTCAACTGAGTCCTGGCGGTTTACCCAAGGCTTAGTTGATTAATACCTCCTTTAAGCTTTCATTTTGAGAAAGTAAATCTAAAGAGTTAAAACCTATCTGCATTGTGTCAGTGTGTCATTTAAAGGTAAACACAACATATCGGAACCTAGAGTAGCAGGAGGGCTGGACAGTTCACAGGGTCAAAGCGGCACAGAAGAACATACAACTGCAAGCAACCCCCCAAGGGGCAGTGCTACATTCAAAAATCAGATAGTATGTAAACCCAATTTTGCTTTACTACACAATCTACAGCACAGTTATATAGAACAAAATAAAATGTTTTACACAACAGTCGAGGACCCAGTAACACGACTTTAATAACCCCTATCCTGGGTTCACTAAACGGCATAGAACAATGGTGTACATAACCCCTGGGAACCAGAAATCTGGGTGCAGGAACCATATACGAGTTTACAAACACAACATGAGAGTAAAGTGTGTGTAAATCCTAAAACAAAAAAAAGGAATATATTGCAGCTTACCAATCCGTAGATGCATTAGTTTTCTGCTTTTAGTTTTTTTTCTTTTATTTAACCTGGTGGTCAGGCTCCTGTCTTAGGGTAGCTCCTCTATCTAACCCTTGGACAGCAGCATTGTCTGGAGAGGGTAGTGTTAGATGGACTTTACATAAGTAACTAACAAATGAAAGCTTAAAGTGATTGCAAAAGGCAGAAGGTTTTTTTTATCTTAATGCATTAAGATAAAAAGCCTTCTGTATGTAGCAGCCCCCCTCATACTTACCTGAGCCCAATCTTTCTCCAGCGATGTTGCACGAATGCCTTGGCCTTCCGGGACTCTCCCCACTGGTTGGCTGAGACACAGTATTGGCGCCATTAGCTCCCACTGCTGTCAATCAAAATCAGTTAGCCAATCAGGAGAGAGAGGGGGCAGGGCCGAACTGTGGCTCTGTGTCTCAATGTACACACAGAGCAGTAGCTTAGCTCAGGTGCCCCCATAGCAAGCTGCAGTCAACAGAAGGGAGGGGCCTGGAGAGCCGATGAGGGGCCCTAGAAGAGGAGGATCTGGGCTGCTCTGTGCAAAACCACTTCACAGAGCAGTAAGTATAACATGTTTGTTATTTTAAAAAAAACAAGACTTTACAGTCTTTAACTCCAGCTAACACTTTTACAGAAGCAATATTTTTTTTTTTTTTCCTTTTGGGACAAAGATTTTAACTAAATGAATAAAAGCTGACCATTGTAAGCACCTCTGTCAGTGATAAATGGTTTGTTTTAGTCCTCTAACTTTCACTTTTGCTGGACAGCTTGGTCTGTTACATTAAGTTGAAAAATAAACAACAGGATCAACAGGTGAAAAACTATGTTAGGGGCAGCAGAGAAAAGACTGCCGTGTTAATGCTACTGACAGACTGTATCATATATGTCAATTTTAATTTTGCCTTTAGTACCATTTTAGAATATGGCAGCACAAATGATCCCATAGATGGACCATGGCACAAATCTACCTGGCCAGTATCTGATATATTTTCTTTAGGTCTTCTGTTCATCTCTGTGCATTTTCACATCCTGATTTACACAAAATGAATGATGTTAGTCAGGTAAACAGAAGCTATTCTAAAGCAAGCCATAGATTATACAATCTTCTTTCCTTCCTCTATGGGTGGAAAGAGAGAAAATTGCTTGATTCCCTTATCAACACAGTCAGTACTGATGGGGGAATCTCTCCCGTAGTGCTATTGTGTTCTGCTGGTGGGGAGCCTTCCTTGCCGGCAGAGTAAAATGATCTGGTAGGATGCAGTCAATGTTGGGCTGACATTTTCTAGCCGATTTGTAAATTGACTTTGTAGAGTCAGGTGGTGCCAACAAGGCCACCTGCAGCTTGAATTTTGGCCAATTCTTCAGGAATCGGCCAACATTTAAGTCATGTATGGCCAGCTCTACAACTCAAGTCATGTATGGCCAGCTCTACAACTCAAGTCATGTATGGCCAGCTCTACAACTCAAGTCATGTATGGTCAGCCCTACAACTCAAGTCATGTATGGTCAGCTCTACAACTCAAGTCATGTATGGTCAGCCCTACAACTCAAGTCATGTATGGTCAGCTCTACAACTCAAGTCATGTATGGTCAGCTCTACAACTCAAGTCATGTATGAGCAGCTCTACAACTCAAGTCATGTATGGCCAGTTCTACAACTCAAGTCATGTATGGTCAGCTCTACAACTCAAGTCATGTATGGTCAGCTCTACAACTCAAGTCATGCATGGCCAGCTCTACAACTCAAGTCATGCACGGCCAGCTCTACAACTCAGTCATATATGGTCAGCTTTACAACTCAAGTCATGTATGGCCAGCTCTGCAACTCAAGTCATATATGGTCAGCTTTACAACTCAAGTCATGTATGGCCAGCTTTACAACTCAATTAATCTATGGCCAGCTCTACAAGTCCTTATCACCCCAGTAGGATCACCCCCATCAAAATTCCTCAACTCTGCCTTCTATTGTAACCATAATGCTATTGCACATTAATCCTGGTGCAGAATCTTGTAAAATGATACAGAGAAATGTTCTAACACTGTCAGAAACTCAAAGATGAACTCCAAGAATGGTCTTTATTGCATAAATACATTAGTCTTGCTTGGCACAATGTACGTATGCATACCTCATACATATTCCATATCTTAAAACTATAGAGTTAGGACCGCAGAACACAGAGGAGCCTTGATGTGGGCACTGCGGCTTCCACATATATTTGCAAAAGCGTGCAATGTAACTTTCGGTTTTTACAGTGAATTGTTAGACAGGGCTAGTTTGGCTTGTTTGCAGGCTAGCTAGTAAGTGTGCTAGGAAATGTTTGTTTGTTTGTGCTGACCACAAGGAGGGCACTTGATCAGCACCACCACCATTCACAGAATGCCTTGTATTTTTTTCAATTAAAACAAAGCATTTTCTGATGGAAGAGTAGTGGCATCACATTCTCCACCTCATCCAATCCAACAATTTCTTGTAAGCATTGAAAAAACACAAGAAGGTGCTCTATAAATGGCAGAACTGCCAAGCGAGTGACCCCTTGTGGTGAGTGTGCAGAGGGGAAGTGGATTGGCACTGCTCCAGGAAGATTATGGTTATCAATGTGTCAGCATTGCATTGATATATTTAAATACATTGTGCCAAGCTGAACCAATGCAATATGCAATAAAGATCATACCTGGAGTTCAGCTCTTTTATAGTACAGTTCGTTCCAACACTGTTAGACCCAATTTCAAGTTTTTACGATTATATATATATATATATATATATATATATATATATATATATATATATATATATTAATATTGGATAAAATATAATTTTATTGTTTAGGTTTAAAAACAGTAATATAAATAATATTATTTAGGCAAACACATGCCGACTAGGGTGGAATTGCCGTTCCTCCGTCATCTTACCACATCTCATTCTCTTTGATCCTTGGTACTGTTTACACGTAGGAAATAACAGAGACTACTTCCCTTGTACAAGTCCATGAGTACAAGTAAATAGGAAATATGTTGGCCACGTGTCTGACAACATTTAAAGAACTCAGATCTCACTGAAAAGCAGACATTGGGAAGTTGGAATCTGTAACTATAACTTATTCATATCTTTGTCTCATTTTCCTGTAAAGAATTTGGTGCAGATTTATAGATGTGTAGTGTTCCCTCCTCTAGTCATACAGGTAGCCATTAACATTGGTGCAGAAAGTGTTGGGAAAGCCAAAATGTTACACTTCTCACTCATACAAGAAGGGAGGGGAAATCTTCCAATGGGGATACCTGTTCTGATGAGCTGGGGGTCCCCAAGGAATTCCCTTAATGTTCAGGGATTTACTCTCACTTCCTGTTTGGCTATGAGACAGGAAGTAAAGGGAAATCTCCACAATGGGAAACAGATGGTGAAAAAAAAAATCTGACAGGGGTTATAACCCTAGGCTGGTCTAGGCTGACATCCACCAAGCAAGACATTTTAATTTGTGCATAACTCCTAAGCCCTAGCTCACTGCTTACATCAGGCCTGAGGCCTCTTGGGCAGAGTACTGATATTTTGAGGAAGCTATGTGCAGCACCCTGCCTATGCTTCTAGCAGTACATAGAGAAGCACAGAGATCCAGTGATGACATTTCTGGGTCTAAAATAAGGTATTTCATTTAAAGCGTAACGCCACTTTTCTTGAGAAAAAAACATTCCCCTCTGGGTGATCAATGTACATTACAAGGATTTTAACAAACTTTGTTGCAGATTCCTACCTTTTGTTATTCTGAAGAAATCATTGTTTGTTCCTCTGTGCGGAGCGGGTCTAATGGGAGTGGTTTTATAATTATCTGTCAGCTGTGGCAGCTGCAGAGCACTAATGAGGGAAGCTGCTGGATCTGCATCCCTTTAGACGTGTTTCTATTAGGAGCATCTCACCAAAAAAATGACATTTTTGTTCCAGGGGATGCCAGATATCTGACTTGTATGTTAGTGCAGATTTCTGGGAAAATCAGTGAGCCAATCACACAAGCAGGAAATGAGGATTCTGGGGTGTGGTCAGTATACATTCTGTGTACAGAACCGCTCCAGGTATCCATATTGCATTGCACTTTCAGAAAATAACAGCTGCAGATTGAAAAGGAAATGTAACTTTAAATAACATTCAATTACAATATGATTTGTGTCACAATTGTATATACTATTTTGTTTTTTTCTTTATTTGCTATTTTTTTCCCCACGAAAGTGAAGTTACCCTTTGTATTGAAAGGTTTTGTTTGAAAAAAAAAAAAAAAAAAAATATTACCATGTTAATGAGAACCAAAAGGAGGAATTGTAGAAGGCAAAATATAAGCAGAATAAAGTCCAGCTTTAAATAAAGCCCGCTGACCTTAATATTTAATTGCATTTTTAATGTAACAGCAAAATACATGGATTATTCTGGCTTGTGACAGAAATCACATTACCCTAGAATGCCAAAATACATAGTGGACAATTGGGTTTCTCATCCAATTACTCACTGAGGCTCTCTCTGTCTAGATAGGAGATCTATCACGTAAACAGCAGCAACTCAGAGCAGATGATCACAGCAGCTGACTTGCACATTACTAGATTAACAATCACAAGTTTCCTTCTGTTTCCTCAGTAGTTATATTTGCACAGTTTAGAAAGTCTACAAACTGTAACAAGTTTTACGTCTAAAGCTAATTGGAGGAAATTGATGGAATAAAGATCTGGTTATCTGTGACTGACGTCTTTTGATGTTACTTGTTAGGAAAGACATTATTGAAAGTTATCACACTAGGACTGGGAAGAATATTCAATAAAACATTATTGACAGCTTTCTGGTGCTTTGATCTTTTAAAATGGCCTGCACCAGGTTACAAAATCCCATCTGTTTTTAGTAGGTTTACTTACAAGTGCGGCAGATTCAGCTAGTTCTTAAAGTGGCTGTAAACTTCCATTAAATAATTGTATCTATAGGTAAGCCTATAATAAGGCTTACCTATAGGTACTGTAAATATCTCCCAAAAGGTGCCCCATTTAATAGATATTTAGTGCTCATGCATCAGATGACGTCATCGGCGCATGCGCTCTGAAGGTATGGACACTCGTGCCATTTCCTAAGAGCCCTGTGTAGTGACTGGCGGATCCCGCGCGCATGGTCTGGAGTGACGTTACGCGCCTCTGGCCAGTCACATAGCCGAAGTCTGGCAACCCAGCATCATTTAGGAGATATTTAGTGCACATGCAGCCGATGATGTCATTGGCACTTGCGCTCTGAAGGAACAGCCACCCGTGCCATTTCTTCAGAGCCCTGTGCCGTAACCGGTGGCTACCGCACGCATGCTCTGGAGTGATGTTACACGGCTCTGGCCGGTCATATAGCCGGAGACCACAGACCCAAAAGGAAGACGGGTAAAGATGGATGCGACCTCCAGCGGTGACAACACATTGGTGGAGGGCTTCATTTTCAGGTAAGTTTCACAAAATGTGCTAGTATGCAATGCATTCTAGCACATTATGCCTTTACTTTGTAGGTCAGAAAAAAAAAAAAGGCAGCGCATTACTTCCTCTTTAATAGAGCCACTTTTACTAAATGGCGCTATTATTGCACCGAATTCAAAAATAGTTCCTTTGGCGGTCTCTGTACGCCAAGTTAGGCTAGGTTCACACCTATGTAGTTTGCAGCTGGTCCGTTTTCCATATGCGTTTTGCAGTGCATGTTGCGTTTTGGTACCTGCATGTTTCATACGTTTTTGTGATAGGTCAGAACAGCAAGCAAAATGCTGCATGTGTCCACTAGAGATGAGTGTGGATTTCTAACAAATATATCTATTCAGCACCATCAGAATACATAAAGTTTTGTCACAGACAAATTCATAGTACTCACGTTTGTTATCTCTGTCTGTTGGTGAAGGAATCCCATTTTGGATACATTTCTTTGCATATTTCCTGCCATCCCTGGTTCTGCTTTGCCTTGTTCTTGTGGTCTGGGTTGGCTGGATCATAAAGATATACACAGGGCCTCACCAGACGTATCAGAACCTCTATTCTCACCATCTTGCTGGTGGGATCTGACTTCTTCCTGTTTTGCAGGGCAGTATGGGAAGTCTGTTTTACGCAGGAGGCGTTTGCAGTGAAGCATGGTCAAAAACCCAGGCCACAAAACGCAGCAGAAACGGGGGCAAAATGCAGGACACACGCAGCACTTGCGTTTTGTATGCGGGCCCATTGAAGTCTATTGAACCAAAAACGCAAAACACTGCAGGGAAAGAGGTCCCAGACCCTTTCTAAAATTTGCACCCACAGGAACTGCATAGATGTGAACATTTCCTATAGGAAATCAAGTTAAATGGTTTGCACTGCGTTTCTGCAAAACGCAAGACGCACTAGATAACGCGATAGTGTGAACCTAGCCTAAGAGTAGGTCTGAATTACCTGTCTCTGTACGCAGTGTAGCAGAATGGCAGATTTGTGGCCGCTACCCTCTCCCTGTCACTGGTTGTTAAGGATTCATAGCCAGCAGCCCCCTAGCAACCAGTGATGCTGCAGTGGGCGGAGCCGAATGGGGTAACCGAGATGCTTGTTCCCCATCAGGTCCACTCTCACCTTGTTATTGACAGCAAACAGTGGGCGGATTCTATAGGCTGTCTATTGCCTATTGGCTAAGGATCCACCCACTGCCTGCTGTTAATCACTAGGGGGGTGGATCTGATGGGGAACTAATGTCTGTGAATCCCCATCATGTCCCCCCCCCCCATCCCCCGATACAAAAATTCCACCACTGTACTATATAACAGGTACAGCAATGGGGGGGCACAGTTAGCAGAGGCAGAGCATCTCCACACTTGGTGCATGCTCCAGATGCCTATCTACAACACCAACATGTGTCACATGGAGACACGTTAGAATTCTAAAGAGCGTTCATGAATTCCCCTGAATTTGTAATATCAAAACTATCCTACCAGTTGTAACTACAGCTGAGGATGTACCAGATTATACAGTACTTTGCAACAGACTTTAGTCAGAAAATTAAGCCCTGCTACATCTGTTCAGGCTGGCCCCTTTTGTGGGTATAGCTATGTTAAACATTAAAAATAAGTGTCTATACTGTATAAAATCCAGTATTACACTGTCTCACCCTGCTCTGCACAGGCTCAGTTCCTATCCATTTTTAGGCACTGCCGAGTTTGTAGAGGCTGATCCGCTGACAGGCTTAAAGCAGAATTAAACCCTCCTATCCTTTATAGCCAAGGAAGTTACTTATGTTTGATCTGCAACTGCCATGGTGCTGCACATGTGATCAGTTATGACACCAGCCATTTGATGGTTTGACAGTTTGGTTGAGAACACAAACAAATGTGACAGTTAGCAATCCCGGCATTCCAGGAATGTACAAACCCAAATCCAAAAAAGTTGGGACCCTGCACAAATTGTAAGTAAAAAAGGACTAAATGGAATGGACTAATTTACAAATCTCATAATCTTATATTTTATTCACAATATAATATAGATAACATATCAAATGTTGAACGTGAGATATTTTGAAATGTCATGTCAAATATTGGCTCATTTTGGATTTCATGAGAGCTACACATTCCAAAAAAGTTGGGACAGGTAGCAATAAGAGGCTGGAAAAGTTAAATGTACATATAAGGAACAGCTGGTGGACCAATTTGCAACTTATTAGGTCAATTGGCAACATGATTGGGTATAAAAAGAGAGGCAGTGTCTCTTAGAAGTCAAGATGGGCAGAGGATCACCAATTCCCCCAATGCCGCGGCAAAAAATAGTGGAGCAATATCAGAAAGGAGTTTCTCAGAGAAAAATTGCAAAGAGTTTGGAGTTATCATCATCTACAGTGCATAATATCATCCAAAGATTCAGATAATCTGGAACAATCTCTGTGCGTAAGGGTCAAGGCCGGAAAACCATACTGGATGCCCGGGATCTTCGGGCCCTTAGATGGTACTGCATCACATACAGGAATGCTACTGTAATGGAAATCACAACATGTGCTCAGGAATACTTCCAGAAAACATTGTCGGTGAACACAATCCACCATGCTATTCGCCGTTGCCATCTAAAATGCGATAGGCCAAAAAAGAAGCCATACCTAAACATGATCCAGAAGCGCAGGCATTTTCTCTGGGTCAAGGCTCATTTAAAATGGACTGTGGCAAAGTGGAAAACTGTTCTGTGGTCAGACGAATCAAAATTTGAAGTTCTTTGTGGAAAACTGGGACGCCATGTCATCCGGACTAAAGAGGACAAGGACAACCCAAGTTTTTATCAGCGCTCATTTCAGAAGCCTGCATCTCTGATGGCATGGGGTTGCATGAGTGCATGTGGCATGGGCAGCTTACACATCTGGAAAGGCACCATCAATGCTGAAAGGTATATCCAAGTTTCTAGAACAACATATGCTCCCACCCAGACGTCGTCTCTTTAAGGGAAGACCTTGCATTTTCCAACAAGACAATGCCAGACCACATACTGCATCAATTACAACATCATGGCTGCGTAGAAGAAGGATCCGGGTACTTAAATGGCCAGCCTGCAGTCCAGATCTTTCACCCATAGAAAACATTTGGCGCATCATAAAGAGGAAGCTGTGACAAAGAAGTCCTAAGACAGTTGAGCAACTAGAAGCCTGTATTAGACAAGAATGGGACAACATTCCTATTCCTAAACTTGAGCAACTTGTCTCCTCAGTTCCCAGATGTTTGCAGTTATAAAAAGAAGAGAGGATGCCACACAGTGGTAAACATGGCCTTGTCCCAACTTTTTTGAGATGTGTTGATGCCATGAAATTTAAAATCAACTTATTTTTCCCTTAAAATGATATATTTTCTCAGTTTAAACATTGGATATGTCATCTATGTTGTATTCTGAATAAAATATTGAAATTTGAAACTTCCACATCATTGCATTCTGTTTTTATTCACAATTTGTACAGTGTCCCAACATTTTTGGAATCGGGTTTGTAACTGTTGTTTGAAAACATTAAATTGGTGGTTTTAGTTCCGCTTTACGATTTGGTTCTGCTCAGAGTCTCTGGGCTTAATCAAAATGGAAGCTTCTGGCAAAAAGAAACACGAGCAATGCTGGAGGCAATTTACAAAATACACTAATGTTGGTAGCATAATGTGGAATGTTTGTTCCTTGCTAAAGAAGAACATTTATTTTTATCAAGTTGTTATGGCTAAAGTTCCGCTTTAAGTCAAAGTCAACAAGGATAACATTCGTTAATCCAAAGCAAGCAGATTCATCTCAGTTTAGTGCAGCTGGACCAAGTAAAAGTGATTAGTTTACCTTTATTCATGTAAAAGGTGACCAACAAAGCTCATTCCTTGCCATGGATTATCACAATTTGTACACCGCTGGGAGCCCAAGGATGTGTATGAAAGTCAAAAACTATCAAACAATCTGAACCAACACTGCATGCTAAATTTCCTAACCTTTGCATCCATGCAAGATCTTCCTATATAACACGTAAACATAGGAATAGGATTTAGGAATCATAGAATTAATGGATGCCCTTGAACCAAATCAAGCTATATGAAATCCTTGAAATATGCAGGAATTGGACGTAATCACGCTGTAACAAAAGTGTTGGCCTGTCACCAAACGTAGTTACATGACTAAGGGATGCCAGATGTAATCCTCAACCTCATCATAACCTCTAACCAACCCAACCCCTTTAACCCCAACTACCTGCAGAAAAAATCCCAAAACACAACTGTTGGAGTAAAATTGGCCTTAACAGCCATTTATTAAACCATAAACAAAATATAACAAACGTTCCTTAAAACCGGAACCAAAATAATAATACAATAACAAGAAACATAAGGTTGCCAATCTTTGGAGGCACCAAGTATCAATTATCCACTTTGTATCTGCGTAACTACTTACACGGTCCCCAGCCGCACCACAGCGGCTCGGAAACGACCTCAACATTCTGCAGATACCTCACAATTTTTAACCTACCAGTTAAACCACCATTAACTTGGTCCCTAAACTGATAAGCACGGAAGGTTTTTATAAACGCCTCCAAAGACCCCAACCGATAAATTGTGAAGACCACTTACTGATGAACAAATCCAATTTTAGGGGTGGGTGGGAACAATCTTCCCCCACGTGTTTTACCGGATGCTGGGAAGATGTGAAAAGTTCTTGAAAGCACCTTTGCAGCCCCTCCTCCCTGCGAAAGACCACCAATTGGGTGAGAGACCAAAAAAACTACTTTAAGTTGTTGGTGCCTGCATAGTTCCAGGGCCAGAGGCCAGAAAGTATAGCCAGTGCATTTCAGGGGCTCACAAATCCTCCTTCATAAGGGCTTGTATGCTGCCAATGGTTGATGATAATACTGGACAGGTAATTATGGGAAATGGAGATTAAAGGGTAACTCCACTTTTGTGGGGGGAAAAATAGCAAATAAAGAAAAAATTATATAGCATATACAATTGCGACACAAGTCATATTGTAATTGAATGTTATTAAAATTACCTTTCCTTTCCTTTTCAATCTGCAGCTCTGTAATTTTCTGTAAAATGCAATGCAATGCAATATGGCAACCTGGCACCCCCAAGAAACAGTTTTACTTTCTTGTGTGATTGGCTCACCAATTTTCCCAGAAGTCTACACTAAGATACAAGTCAGATTTCAGTCATCTCTGCAACAAAAAAGCCCTGCAATTTTACTCATTAGATCTTTGCAGGTGCACAGCTGATTGATAATTATGAAACCACTCCTATTAGAGTCACTTTCCCACATGGACACAGACAAACACACAGGAATTTCTTTAGAATAACAAAATGTTGCAATCTTCAACAAAGTTTATTAAAATCCTTGTAATGTACATAGATCACCCAGAGGGGAATGTTTTTTTTCTTAACAAAGGGGAGCTATGCTTTCAGTAATCACAACATCATTTTCTGCTTCTTTAGCTGCTTGCCGACCGCCCGCGGCTCCGATGGCCGCCGGCCACTCGCGATCTCCTGCAGCAGTGAGAGAAGGACAGACGGCTGATGTAAACACAGCCATCTGTCATTCTCACTAAAGTAATGACAGAGGCTATGTGATCCTGCTGTATAGGATCGCATGTCTCTGTGATTACTTCACAAGCCACGCCCCCTGATAGTGAGAATCACAACCCTAGGGACACACTTAACCCCTTGATCACCAATAAAGTTAACCCCTTCCCTGCCAGTGTTATTATTACAGTAACAGTGCATATTTTTAGCACTGATTACTGTAGTAATGTCACTGGTACCCCCAAAAGTGTCAAAAATGTCAGTTAGGGGTCTGATCTGTCTGCCGCAATGTCGCAGTCCTGAAAAACAATAAAAAAACAATAAAAAGTGACATAAATCTTTCCCGTAGATAGTAAATGCATTAACTTGCGCAAACCAATCAAAATACGCTTTTTGCTATTTTTTTTTTACCAAAAATATGTAGCAGAAAACAAATTGGCCTAAAATGTTAAAAAATTTAGATTTTTAAAAAAAAAATTATTTAGAATTTCATATAAAAAAATATGAAAAATATTGTTATTTAAAAAAAAAAAAAAAAAAACACACAGGTGATCAAATTCCACCTAAAGAAAGCTCTATTTGTGGGAAAAAAAATGCAATTGTCCGTTAAAGTCACGTAGTGCCGAATCGGGCCTGGTCTTTGAGCAGCCAAATCCTCCGGGGCTAATGTAGTTAATTACCTGACCAATAGTATTGTTGATCATTGGCAGCATACAAGCTCTGTTAAAGGGGGATTTGTGAGCCCCCTAAAAATGGTACCAAACCCTTGTTGTGGATAAAAAAAATGTTTACTGAACTTACCTTTGAGTTGTGGCACTCTCATCCTTTTATATAGATCATCTTCAGCTTAAGACTGCTCCAGGAACCTCCAGGAGCACCCTGGGCAACCTCTAAAAGGTGGAGTTCTTATACACATCTGGGCCAAGAACCCCACACAAACAGTTTTTCATAAGTCACATGATCCATGCATGTTTGTGTAGCACTGCCCCCTTGAAGATTGCTGGATTGTATGCCTTTGGATCCCCCTGGGTTACTGTTAGCAACTGCAGCATGCACAATTTAACTCTTTTCTCTCTGGCTCAGTCAATGAACAATCTAGTGGATGTAGTTGTTTTTGTGGTTTTATTTAAACTAGGGATGGGAGAAGGAAAGAGTGGGATACTACCACTTGAACTATTCAAAATAGATGAGGACTCCTGTCTGAAGATGCAGCCAGACTGCTGATTCCCCTTGCCACTTAGATAAATTTAAGGTTAAGTCTCTTTGCAGATGACTTGTTAGCATGAATTATCTTCGGGATACACTCCTAGTATCCCCTTTCACTCCAACTGCTGACACCTGTCCTCTGACTATCCTACACCGGGGTGGCCCCCCTCAGGTCAGGCCCCTAGACACGATCCCCTGTACTCCCGATACTGTTTTTCGAGGGTCTCCAGTGTCTCTACTCCCTCGGTCAGCTCTCATGGACCTCTGGGTTCAGCTCCTTACTTCCTGGTCCCCAGGCCGACTGCCTGTGACCGCATGCCACTGCTACAGAGGAGGAAGCAGCCGCCACCCTCCCTCCGGGACTCTGCTAACCAGCCAAAGACCCCTCAGCACATGTGCTTCTGGCTTTAATACCACACACCACAATGCACCCAGACAATCAGTCTGTGCCAATCACTGGGGCTGTATCAAAGCCTATGTACCCATTGGTCAGATTTCCTCCACTGTCCGATATGCCTCCCTATTGGACCAGTGTGAAACACGCCCTAGACCAGATGAATCACACACTGAGCACACAGAGCAGACCTAACTCACAGATCTTGCTCTCTGGTAGTCAGAAAGCAATATAGATTTCCCTGCTGCTCCTCTCATAGGCAGACAGAGCCAAAAACTATACTCTCTCACTAGCACCTACCTAGGAGGGTGCTACACTTGCAAAAGAGCAGAGACAGCACCATGGCCTCCAATACAGCAACAAAGCTAGGTCAGGAACTCCCCAGTCATCATTCTGCTCTCTCCTTCTGTTAGAATGTTCTCACCGCATGTCTCACCTCATTTTCATTGCAGTACAGCTATTGCCAGCCTTCCCTATTCAGGAGACCTGTGTGTGCTTGGGCCTAGAAGAATCCATTATCAAAACAAATTTAAGAACCTAGGATATATCTGCATTCAAGAATACATACTGTATAATATATTTAATGAATATGCAGTTCATAACTGAAATGGGGCTTTTTAAATGTCTGGATTTCTGCAATTACTAACAGATTTGGATTGAACTATCATTCAATGTAATTTATGTAGCTAAAATCCTAACATGACCATCTAACTTTACAAAGCATGTGACCTTGTCCTTGCAACTCTAACTAATGCTACAAAACAAAGGATCACTGTTGTGTTTTAAATGCCTAGAGAACTGTATTAACTGGAAGTGTTTTTCATTTTGTCCCTTAACATGTTTCCGTGAGCATTACTGGAAATTCTTTCTATGATTCTGTAAACTTTAGCTGTGATGTAGATGTTCATTTTTACATGGAACCTTTGCTCCAAGCCTCAGCCTCATGATGTTCCCATGTTTTTATATTATACTGTATATATATATATATATATATATATATATATATATATATATATATATATATATATATATATATATATATATATATACACATACACACACATATACATACATACATACACACACACAAGTTGGTATATACAAACACACACACAAGTTGGTATATACAAACACACACACACGTTGGGGTTGATTTACTAAAACTGCAGATGTAAAATCTGGTGCAACTCTGCATAGAATTAAATTACATTTTTTATTAAAATGTAGCACTACTCCCCTGGGAGCTGCTGGTTACGGGTTCCCCTGGGTTACCATTAGCAACGACATGACAGTTCAATATTTTCAGAGTGATTTTGGCTCAGTCAGGAAACAGTCCAGTAGCTTTGGTTTTTGTGTTTTTATTGAGAATTTGGATGGGAGAAGGGAATGAGTGGGATACTCCAACTTGTATAACTATGCACAATTAGCTGGGCCGACTGGTTAAAGAGGTTGTAAACTCATTTAACATTTTTTTTTTTTTTTTTTACAACCAGAAAGAGAAACACATAATGAGCTAGTATGAATCGCATACTAGCTCATTATGAAATACTTACCTTAGAACGAGCCCCCGGCGTGCCGCCCGCTTACCTGTATGACGGGCGACATGTTCAGTCGCCCGTCTTCCGGGATCGTGGCATTCGGCCATCTGATTGGCCGGACCCGCGATTACGTCACTCCCGCGCATGCGCGCGGGAGCCGACGGTCACGGCACGGGGCTCTGAAGGAATGGCACCAGCGGCCGTTCCTTCAGAGCGCATGCGCCAGTGACGTCACTGTTGGCATGCAAGTTAAATATCTCCTAAACAGCATGTTTAGGAGATATTTACAGTACCTATAGGTAAGCCTTACCATAGGCTTACCTATTGGTACAACTTGCAGAGGAGGGTTTACTTCCTCTTTAATGCTGAGTAGCACTGTATAACGCTAGTCATGGCTAGGCCGCTGCTTCACCTTGTCATAAGCAGTGAAGTAGAATTGAGAGAACTTTCTGAGGTAAACTGTACTGTACTGCAGAACAATCTTCAGGGCCCTTCCTGGCACCCCCTTTGTTCCTATTCTTCAGGGTCAACTACACGGCACCCCCTTTACTGTTAAACTTCCTGTGTGAGCTAGCTTCTGGATCCCCTGACTTCTCTGGAGTGGTCCCCTTTCCTAGGCAGACCCTGTGGCAAATCCCTGAGTACTCACGACACAGTTTTTCCTGAGAGACTCTGCCACCAACTCTACTGTCAGCACTCTGGATCCTCTGCAGCTCAGCTCCACTCCCGGTTCACTAGGCCGACTGCCTGAACCACCTTCCTCACACCAGCAGGAGGAGAGACAGCCGTCTGCCTCCTTCTGGGGCTCTGCTTCCCGCCAAAGATGCCCTGTCACATGTCCCCCCGCATTTATGGTCAATCCCAGGATGCATTGCGGGAATGCCCTCCCACTGGGACTGCCATCAAACACGATGTGCCACTGGCTGGGTTTCCTCCACTGTCCAAAAAGCTTCCTCATTGGATACAGTGGGGGCACCCCCTCAGACCCAGTGAATCACATCTGGAAACGTGACAGGCAAACTAATAGATCAGGCTCCCCTGATAAGCAGCAGGAGCAACAGATGCTTTTACCTAGCACCTACTTAACTAGAAGGGTGCTACAGAAAATTAAATTGTATTACATTAAAAACTTTGCTTACGCTTAAGCACTATAGTGTTGCATGCGGTGAAAGGTGGAAGCCAACGTACAATAACCAATGTGTGCATACCTCCCAATTGTCCCTCATTTTGAGGCATTATCCTGGTTTTGGAACCAAATCCCTTTGTCCCTCTTTCTTCCTCACTTGTTCCTCTTTGTGATTTCATACATGTCATTGTATATTGTAATTCAGCCCTCAAAATTTCAACTCGTCTGCTCGCCTTTGGTGAGTGGAAATTAGTTGAGGGCGAGTGTGGAGCAGGGGTGGACTTGGCTGACAGTTTCCTGGTGGCAGAAGCAGTGCAGCCATCAAAATGGCCCAGAGGAGGGTCTCTACCACTGAGGGACAGTTTGTAAATGAATACCTGGCCGCTGTCAAACAAAGTCCTGCCTCCTGGACTGGCTACTATGATGAACAGCACACTGGTCCAATGCCAGCCCAGGAGGTGGGACTTTGTTTGACAGTGGCCAGCTATTCATATACAAGCGGTGTCTCAGCAGGAGATTCCTGCTCTGTGTGATCTGGACGCCATACCCTCCCGATTCCTCCCTGCCGGATTGATGGGCACTGATGAGCAATGATAGGTTGCACTGATAGGCTGCATTTATGGGCACTGATAAGAACTATTTAGGCTACACTGATTGCCACTGATAAGGCTGCTCTGATGGGCACTGATAAGGCTGCACTAATGGTCACTGATGAGGTGGAAATGATAAGCTGCACTGATGGGGCTGCACTAATGGGCACCAATAGGCTGCACTGATGAGCACCAATAGGCTGATGGCCACTGATGAGGCGGCAATGATGGGCACTGATAAAGCTACACTGATGGGCACCAGTGAGGCTGCACTAATGGGCACCAATGAGGCTGCACTGATGGGTACTGACATGCTTTATGTTAATATTGTTAAAGCACTTGTTAATATTTATTTTTGGAACTTAATTCTGCATAAAACATTTAACAGTGTAATTTCATTAGAAAATTTACAAAGTTGTTTTTAGAGGCAGACCTAGGGATGGAGCAGGGTAGGGGTTGGTTTGGGGCAACTGGTGGCAAGTAACTTTTAAAGCCTAACGAGTGGCTCAGGACTTGAGATTTTAAGCCCTGTTGTAAATGTTTTAGTAGAGTAAGAAAGGGTTAAAATCCCTACCAGACTTTTTTTTTGCTGTCCATGTCCTGAATAGGAGACTTCTCTTCATTGCTTGAAAATGCAACAGGGAGTGAGAGGCAATCTCAATAAAATGATGGGTAATCTCAGAACATTTGACCCCATTAAAGGATTTACCTTCACCTCTTGCTCTCGTGACAATACTAAAGCATTTCCCAGGGAAACGGTAAGATGGCCTCAGAAGAAGAATAGCTTTTCTGAGCTCCTGTGAACACCAGGAAGCCCAAGGAGCCCAAGACCCCTTTTTTCAGGTTTTTTTTTGTTTTTTAAAACTACCCCCCCCCCCCCCGAATTCCATTAAGGACCTCTTTCTCCAAGACATTCAGATGCACAGGCTGGCGCCATGATGGCAGCATGCCCCCCTCCCCCCCAGGAGATTGCAGTAGCAGTGCTTACTGTATGGAGGAGTGAGGCTTTCCCCCCGTCCACCACCACACCCCCCTCTTTTTCCTGGTCTCAAGCAGATCTGCATCACTACAAACCCTAACAGTACTGGACCCAAAGACACCTGCGGATTCTTGCCAGGGCAGCTGCCACAAAGACAGAGGCTCTCTTCCTTTGCTCTAGACCAGTGGTTCTGGAGACAGATGTGGCCCTTTGCTTGCCTCTATCTGGCTCTTGGTGCACTGTTCCATTCACAACTGACACTAATGATAGGGCACTATTCCTGCCATTGACATCAGCGGTGGGGCATTATTCCTCCCAATGGCGAGGTTCTATTTCTACTTCCAATAGAACCAATGATGGGGCATTAATTACTCCCACTGGCGCTGGGGGATTTTCTACTTAGATCCAAACCAGAATTTCCATTCACTTTCTGTCTAAGCGACAATGATCACCAGGACAAATAGTCTGGTGAATCTCTCCAGCTGGGACACAGAAAGCAATAAAAACTTGGCAGAAGATCCGACTCTTCCCCACTCCAGCATAAACTAAAAAAAAACAAAGTTTCAGCTTTACATACACATGAATTATTAATAATTAAGAAGAATTCCAGGTAGAGATTTTTTATATAGTTACATTGGTCTAGCTTAGACCAATGTAACTATGAATATACCATACCTGGCTGAAGCCCCTGGAAGCTGGAAATCATTGTAGTAGGCACTGTTACTCCAGTGATCTCCACCTGCTTCCAGGTCTCATACTTAGCGGCTGCCCTACTGCATTGGGAACACAGGTGGGCCATTTAGAGCAAAGTTTCTCAACTCCAGTCCTCAAGTACCCCCAACAGGTCATGTTTTCAGGCTATTATTTTGCACAGGTGATTTGATCAGTTTCACTGCCTTAGTAATTACCACAGCCGTTTCATCTGAGGGAAATCCTGAAAACATGACCTGTTAAGGGTACTTTTGGACTGGAGTTGAGAAACATTGATTTAGAGCAGTGTTTCTCAACTCCAGTCCTCAGGGCACACTAACAGGCCAGATTTTAAGTATTACCTTGGGGTGATGCAGACTGGAATACTGCAATCATTGAGCAGCAAATTATATCACCTGTGATGTACTTCCGTTTTCTTGCAAACCTGGCCTGTTAGTGTGCCCTGAGGACCAGAGTTGAGAAACACTGATTTAGAGAACTCCCGTGCATTTTCTCATTGAATGCAAAGTGTTCCCTGGTTGGACGAGGTGGAGAGGTTGGGCGAAGATGTCACAATCTCCACCTTAAATTGGAGTTCCAGCCTATTTTGCAACTTTATTGATTCCTGGAGTGCTCGCTATGCTGATCAACAATTGGGCATTTTCAATTTTTTTTTGGGGGTCCCTTACCTTATTTTCAGGGCATTTTTGATTGTACTTCCTCCTTCTCCCCCCTCTGTGGCCGTGGCCACCGACATCACTTCCGCCTTTGCATTGCATCCTGGGAGCTGTTTGTCATCACTCCCAGGAGGCTGGAATCAGGAAGAACTCCCAGAACACTCCCTGGAATCAGGAAGAAGGACACAGCAGATTACACTGTGGCTTCAGATGCCCACATCCAAGATGGCTGTGCCCAGACAGCGTTTTTAGAACAAAGATTTTGACTAAAATCCAATACTGTACACCTTGTAAGTATGAGAATAGCGGTTCTGTAAAGGGCGATGGATTAGTATTATAGGGGTATTTTTAGTTAAAAATGGTATTTGAGGCCGGAACTCCGCTTTAACAAATCAGGGAACCCTTTGCATCCACTGAGAAGGTGCAGAGCGTTCCTCCAACGGTGCTCCGGCTGAGCGAGCAATCTCCTGTTTAGAATGCAACAGGGAAGCTGCTCAGCATGGGGCCTAGAAAGTAGTAGAATCACTACAGCAAAGTAGTAGAATCTACTACAGTGATTTCTAGTTTCTAGGGCGATTTTTGTCATGGTCTGTGTAAAGGAGGCTTGTCAGAGGTGTATCCTTTCCCTACACATACTTTATACTATATTGTGTTCCTCTTTCCCATCTCAGAAAGTTGAAAGGCCTTGGTGTGTATAGTGGCCTACCATACTGTATATACAGTAACTTAAGCTAATGTTTGCCACGATATTATATCTGAACTTCAAAAAAAAGGTAAATTCTCTGTATTCTAAGTTAAACACAAGTCACTTATATTGAATAATTCTAAAATACCTGCTTTGTACAAGCTTATAAGTCTGCATTCATCATGCATTGCCTCAGGCATAACTGGCGTAGTGCACAACAAACAACTCACTATGTAAAATACCTATGCTGCTACAATGTTTCCCACTCCTAACACTTCAATTTCATCATCCACGTTAAACTGCAACTAATCCAGGATAATATACTATGAAAATACAAAACACAATAGGCAATGCTGAGCTAACACCCAACTTCTGCTTCTCAGTGGAGTCCTCTGCCAGACCTCTGCATGCAGAACTACTTGAAAACAGGTGTTAAAGTCACATTCATTCTCAAATGGTTTTTGCCAACATAAATTTACTGAAAGGTCAGAGAGCATAGCACTTGTGTTTGGCATGTGGTCATTCAGCTAACTCAGGAAACAGAAATCAACCGTTTTCTTTGTGCAAATGTAGAGCAAAAATGATCAGTAATGTCTTCACAAGTAGTCATTTTCCTACTGTAAAAATGTGCAGCTCCTCTAAACAGAGCTGCTGTTATTAATCACGGGGTACAATATTATTAGCAGACACAAAACTAACAGAGAACACGTGTAAATTATTTAATTAAAAAAAAAACATAAAAAGGGCTAAAGTTATTTTATTTTACAATTTTTTTAAAAATATTTTATTACAATATTTAAAATTATTATTATCTTTCTTTTTTTTTTTTTTTTTTTTTTTTTTTTACAATTTGTTATTTTTTTTTACAGGAAAGGGAAGCCTGAAGCGCTGTGTGGGGGGCAATTACAGGAACAATGCCCTGTGTCTGTATCTCTCCCCGCAGCAGCTGAAAGCTGTCAGGAGGGGGAGAAACTGGCTTTCAGCTGCTGCAGAGAGTGCCCCCCCTGCCCGACCGCACAGATTCCCCGAGCTGTTGGGGGCCCCCCCTATGTGTCTAGGCCCCTACAGGAGGACTGGTGATCCCCCGCCCTGCCTGTAAAGACAATCAATAGAGATGACAAGTGGTGGGACTCTGGTAATCCTGTTAATCACTAGCTGTACCTGGCAGCAGAATCACAGTGGGTCTTTTGTTCCAGACATGTTAACAATTAAACTACATGCACAATTTTACATGTAATCAATGTTTATTAAAGGTGTTTTTCAAACTACAAAAAAAAAATAAAAAATCAAAAGCATACAAAGAACAAAGAGGCTAAACGCCCGTACACACGATAAGAAAATCTGAAGGGAAATTTCGTCCGACGACCGATCTGCCGATTTTCGGATTGTTAGTATGGTTTTCGATAGCCGACTCCGACTTTTCGGCCGAAAAAAATCCTGATGTGCAGGCTATAAAATTTTTATCGTCTGTCAACAAAACGTCCGATTTTCATCTCATTAGTACAGTTTTTGACGGAAAAAAATCTTAAGAGCAAGACTATGCATGCTCAGAGATGAAAGAACACATACAAAGCAATCCAACACATGACATCACTTCTGAAGTAGAATTCTGTCGTACGGGAAAATTCGTATGAAAATAACCTCTTCAGTTTCCACATCAGACTAGCGTGCCACAAAAAACGGACAACAGATCGTTCGATAATCTGATCGTGTGTACGGGGCTTAAGGCATTGTTGGACAGCAAATCTGGAATGGTTATGGTTAAATAGTCAATAATAAAGGTAAAAAAAAACAGATATACACGTACTTATGAAATATATCCTTGGTTATATTCAATGTGGGGTTGATTTACTAAAACTGGAAAGTGCAAAATCTGGTGCAGCTCTGCCAAGAAACCAATCAGCTTCTAGGTTTTTTTTTTTTGGAGTCAAAGCTTAATTGAACAAGCTGAAATTAGAAGCTGATTGGCTACCAAGCACAGCTGCACCAGATTTTAGTACCTCAAATCCTGTGTTAATACAAAACCACTATCACACGGGCGCACCGTCTGACAGAGTCTGTTCTGCTCAGCGGGGGATTGATCTGCTGATCCCCGCTGAGCAGGCGGATGACAGCTCCGTCTCCGCTCTGTGTGCAGAGAAGGAGCTGCCAGATCCCTGCTGTCCGCTATGGGGAGATCGGGTGAGAACGGACCGCCTGTCCGTTCTCATCTGATCCCATCCAATCCGATCCTCCAGACGGATGGAAAATAGGGTTTCCATCCGTTCGGATTTCATGGACAGGATCGGAATCGGATAGCAGCAGGTGTCAGCAGAGATGTCTCCGCTGACACCCGCTGCCCTATAGGGCTGCATGGAGCATGCGATCAGGTCGGCCTGAAAAACTGACAGGCAGATCGGATCGGATCGCCTGTGTGAAAGGGGCCTAAAGATCATATGTGTGCAACCATTTATCTTGACTCATCTACCAATGTAGTGGCAGGTTGACCTGCTGTGTCACCTTACCTGGCCATAGTTTATTGGAATAGAGAAGAAGAAAGAGAAAGAAAGGACGAGTCTATAGGAGAAATAGAAGAATAAGGCATAGCAGCAACTAAGACCCACATGGATAAAATAAATAAGGGTAGGAGTAAAGAAAACAGGGGGAATCATGATATTCTATAGGCCTAGCAATTTTAAATTCATGCCACTGAGTAACTGAAGTACTTCTTTCCAATCGCCTTATCTACAAAACAATGCAAAAGGAGATGACTAACAGCAGGTGCATACCCTGCTCAGTGCCAGCTGATCAAAATCACCCATGTGCTCAGTCCTAAGCTTTTTTATTACCGATTACAGGTATCAAAGTCTACTATACTCTCAGTATTCATCTTCTTTTACAGTGCTTATAATTTATTTTATCTGAATGATTCATAAGCTTTAAATATAGGAGCATTTAAGACAATTTCTTCCATATCAGCCTCTGTACTTCCTTGAGTTTGAAAGAGTAATTCCATAAACCATTAATGTTCTCATTGACCTCTGAATCCCTGACCCTTTGTACCTCCAATCATACCCACTACTAGAAAGTTGCTGTATACTTCCCGTCTTAAGCCTCGTACACACGCATCGAAAATCGGCAGGGAATTTTCGTCCGACGACCGATCTGCCGATTTTCGGCTTGTTAGTATGATGCTTCCGACAACCGACTCCGACTTTTCGGCCGAAAAAATCTCGTGTGCAGGCTTAAAATTTTTGTCAGCCGCCAAAACACGGCCGATTTTCGTGCAGTCAGTACAGATTTCGACAGGGAAAAATCTTATGAGCAAGACTGGGCATGCTCAGAGAAGAAAGAACACAAAGAAAGCAATCCAACACATGACATCACTTCTGAAGTAGCATTTTGTCAGGTGAGAAAATTTGTGTGCAGTCTAGGCACATTCCAACCAACAAAACACCACTCTGGACAAAAGACGGACGACCGGTCGGCCGATAATCGTTGCGAGTATACTAGGCTTTACAGAGGTGCTACCATTTGTCTCAACAGCATTATGTATTCTAGTTAGTATGCTAGTTTCTACAAATGGTTTTTAGCTTTGGAATTTGTTTTGTTTATTGATAACACTTAAGACGTTGCTTGTAGATTATAGGTGGTGTAATTATAACTCTTCTATAGTTTCTAATAGAAAAGTTGTTTAGAACTCCATCTACCAGTCTATTATAATTTTGTCTTCGTTTTTAACTCTGGGAGATCTACCTAAATGTAAATCAGCCAGATCTACTTAAATGTACATCAGCTAATATCCAAATTTAGGAACCTAGAATAATTTGTTATTTTTGCCATTTGTGCATTCTGATATTGTCATTGGCAAGTTAAGTGGAAAATGGGCTATTGGTAAGGAGTACCATATCCAATGAGTAACATTACCAAGAATTAACAGAAACTGAAAAAACGACTTGACTGTCTCACTTTTGAGCCAGATGATTGGTCTGGCATCTGGATGACAACCAAATCTTGCTCTCAGAGTTCAGTGGCACTGAAAATGACCTTTAAAAGGTCTTAATGCAATAGTATTTAGTTCCTGATAGGATCAATAAGTGTGTACCTACTTACTCACTGGTCTGCTTTCAGGGCTCCAAATATGCAGGTAACCATCATATATGGTGGTCCTGCCCTATGGTTAGTAAATTCTGGTCGGAATTTCTCCACATCCTTTCAATTATGTTTGATAAGCCTTTTTATCCCTGACCCTACTGTAGCTCTCCTTAACAGGCAACCCCAACAACTCACTTTGAAACAATTTAAGTTGCATCCTCAAGTAACAACTGCTGCCAAACAAACCTTGTCCAAGGCCTGGAAGACCACTAGGTTTTACCTTATAGAGACCAAAAAGAGGATCACACAAGCTGTGATCCATGGCAAAAATCAAAGCCACACTACAAGATAGGGTACGCAAATATACCATAGTATAGTGTCCTTGTATCACCCATTTTACCCCTCCGGACTTTGACTCATCACTTATGGAACCATCATTTTATGAAACATTGTCTTGATTCCCAATTGCCATCCTTCTGAACTGCTTGAGCATACCCTCAGGACTCCCATTTTCTCCCTATCCTCCCTTCTCTCTCCATATTAATGCTTTTATTGTTGTTTTGTAAACTCCTGCTTTCTACCATGGCTATTGTTTATTCTAGCACCTTTGTAGTGAACTTGCTCATCCTCCACTGATGTATGTTATAGAGCTTTGATGCTGTTATTGCCAATGTTAATTTGCTAAAAGAGCAGAATTCACTTTACAAAGTGATTTTTTCACTTAGCTTAGTAAATGTGGTGAAGCTGTGTTGATGTCAATCATCCAATCACGTGCGAGCAAGATTCTTGTTTTTTGTTTTTTTCACATTTCTTGTACCTCATTGGTTGCAAAGTATAGTTTCATTACATTTACTGAGCTTAGTGAAAATTCCCTTGTGTATAAGCTCTACTCTTTTAGTAAATCAACCCTTATGAGGAAGAATGTTGAATACGACTGGTTGCTTTAAGACAACACAAACAGGTCCTATAAAAAAAATATTATGATAAACTAGGCTCTCTGTAGCTGGAGTAAAAGTAGAAAATAATTTTCCCACCTGATTATCTTTTTCCCTCCATTCAAAACAGGATGTGTGTTACTGGCTTTGTATTTAGAGCATCGGCTACAAGTTTAGTGCAGTTTTTGCTACAATGTTATGTAGTATCTCTGTTCTCGGATTAAAGGCCAAAGAAACAAAAGCCTTTACATTGTATGTCATAGCCTAACTGGGTAAGGGTGACTTTCCACTGGCTGTTCCCCTTACCCCTAACAAATAGATTAGTGGAAGGGTGGTCTATGGCAGAGATATTAGACCTTTTTTTATAGGGGGTTGTCTCTCACAGTTTAATGCCTAGGGCACAGATTTGTGATCCCATTAGAACCTAGCATAGTCACCATCATACACATAATAACCCTAACCTCCATAAACTGGTTCCTGACTTAAACACTGTGCACTGTGTCTGTGGTAGCCTGTGACTGCATGCTAGGGCTGCATGATATTGGGGAAAAAAGAACATTGCGATATTTCGTTTTCAACTATATATATTGCGATATTTCTCTGGGTGGAATGCAGAAGACGGATTAGGCAGAGTCGGGACTCACAGTTGTGGTAGGAGGTAGAAGAACACAGCCCGACATGACATCTGTCCCACACGTTCCCTCTGCCGCCCTGGAGCTAGTTCTCTTGACCGAGTGGTGAGCGCGGCACAGCGAACCAATCACGTGAGTAGCGGCACAGGGAACCAATTAGGTGTGCAGGCACGCGTGATTGGTTAGCTGTGCAGCTGCTCACTGCGCGCTGCTCACCGCTGAACATGTGGGACGGCTGCCAGCACTGTGAGTCATCCTCCCCCCCGAGTCCTGACTTCTCCCTGCCTCCCTGCCTAATGGTAAATATCATGTCTTCGGCGATATGAATATCGCCCACGTCCGCAGAACGATAGTCGATATCACATCGACTATCGTTCAGCCCTACTGCATGCCCTACGTATATGGTTTAAAATGACAAGCAAAGATTGGTATTGTCCAAATATAATACTCCTGGGGTCAGCTTTTAAGGTTCACTCCCCAGTGCATTCTTCGATGTGCTGAAAACACGTGTGATGGCACATGTCCATGAAGTCAGTCTGCCTATCACGGGACCATGCTGCGATGCATTGTAATGTAATGCCACATGCTACAATAATATGCAACACATTTCTTTCCAGAAGACACCAATGTGAGGATTTGATATCATATTTTATTGGCCAAATGGTCTGGATGGTGAATCTGGCTAAACGATGACAGCGCATATATATATATATATATATATATATATATATATATATATATATATATATATATATATATATATATATATATATATATTATATAGTCATAATCAAGATCTTAAAATTAACATGTATCTTTCAGGTCCCAACAGAATGGAACCTCTTTTGCCTGGGCTGGAGTTTCCACCTCATCTCATAATAACCTGGCATATTTATCCCCTGTATGAGATATATCAAATTGCAGTGAGCTTAACACTTTTTGTACATAAAAAAGTAAGAATCAGGAAAAAAGTTCATTTTGATCATCCTTATCAATATTTCAAAGCTTTAGCTGCCACTTCTTTAAAAAATAAATTCAAGTGATGGGTGCAAAATGTACATTATAGATTGAAAATCATAATTACAGATAATAAATGTATACAATACAAACTGGAAATTGTAGAAGTCTAGTTTCACACTGCTGTGATCCAATATTGATCCAATTTTCAGTGCTTTTTTTGTAGCGCAACTTAGACACAATTTAAATGCAACTTGGATGTTGTGTGCATATTCTATGGGGCCAAAATCCCGCTGGAATCACACCAAAGTAGTACAGGAATCTTTTCCAAAACCACGCTGTGCTGAGTTGCAATTAAGTGAATGGGTACCAATAAAACAATGGGATTTCTTTCCATTGCCATTCGATTCTGTATGACTTAAGTAACATCTGAAATTGCACTAGTGTGAACAAAGCCTAACATAGTGGCAAAATTGTATATAGGTTCCAGGAAAGTGGGCAAGTGCTTGGAGATGGAGTAAAGTGCCATTTATCCAAGCAGCTATCTCCCTGCCAGTTGCATTATCGGACAGCTGTGGAGGGAAAAGGAATGCCCTGTCCGAACTCACAACTAGCCTTGGGCAACACATAGAAGCAGAATACATTAATAAAAATTGGAAGTGAGATATCTTCTTTATCTTTGGTTTTACAAGAATCCTGTAAAAATTTGGGCATGCCACTAGGATGGCAGATGTAGAAGACTTTAAACAGAAGATTACTTTAGCAGTACACCAAATGGAGAGACATCAGAGTTCAGGTAATTACTGGTACACATACTGTATGTTACACAGGGCTTCCTTCCTGTTCCTTAGCTGTCTCTGAATAGGCTTCAAATTATTTGCTTACATTTAGCAAGAAAGGTCTGCACTGGTAGGAATCACATATAGCAATATAATCTAAACAGATGTATTCCTTGAGATGAACATTCCATTAGGAATACATATACATGGCTATATTAAGACGTGGTGTTGCAGTGGAGAACTCCAATACATCATACATTGCACTCATACTTGTTGGACATTTTAAGGTGTACTTTCTTGTGTTAGCACCAAGAAGAACAGAATATGTCTTCACAGAACTTGTAAACATTTCTGTTGGTTATAACTGGAATAGCCTTACAGCAAACAATGTTTATATAGCTACAGCTCACACTTGTAATCCCATGGTGCCCTTTTATTGCAGTGTTCTATGTGTTCCAAACCCTTATAAAACCCATGGTTGTACAATTTCCTGGTCAGTCCACCCCAAACTGAGGTTATTTGTAAGACCCCTTTCACACATGTGGGACAATTCGTTTGATCAGTTCACTCACTTTTTTCCAAAGAAAAAACAGATGAAGTTTACATCAGTTTTTCATCCGTTTGTCATCAGCTTTTTTACATCTACCAGCTAAAGTCCTTAACCACTTGAGTCCCGGGGCATGCAAAAACGGACTGTTTATCTGTTTACATCCGTTTTTCATCCAATCCTTTTTTTTAATGGAGGAAAAATAGGGTTTTCATCCATTTAAAAAAACGGATGTTGATGGAAGCGGATGAAGACGGATGTAAATGGACGATCATCCATTTTCTTTTTTCATAAGAACGCATTGATGTCCGCTTTTTATCTGTCAACGAATGGATGAAAAACGGACAAACGTTCCCGTATGTGTGAAAGGGGCCTAAGTGGATGCTGATTACCTTATTGGTTTCCTATAGAGCAGTGGTTCTCAACCCCTGGGCATGACCTGCTGATAGGCCGTGTTCTCCCGCCTGCCAGGCTATGGCTTCAGTGACAGTCTGGGCTAGGAAACAAATGTGGCTGCTGACCCTGTAGTATGATTGAAACAGCTGCAGTCCCGCACTTCACTGAGTGTAATGTATAAGCACAACCTGCAACCAGACACAATGAAGCAGCAGCTAATCAGCAAAGTTCTGACACTGTCACATGACAGTATTGGATCTTCCTGATTGGCTGCAGCTGCAGGGAATCTGATTAGTGACACTTTGGGGTTGCACTTTACACTCAGTGTACTACGGGACTGCAGCTGTTTAGTTCATTAATGTAAGTGGGAATGCAGGACCGCAAATGTGACAAAATGAAGATGAAGAGGATGTTCAACTTGTTTCTAAAAACAACATTAATGTACCCAAAGATTTCTTTGAAATAAAGTATTATTTATTTAATATTTAGCATTGTTTACCAACCGAAAAATGTAATAAGTGGGACTATACTATTTAACTAAGTGCAATTATGTAATTTAAATTTTATTTTTTAGTTTAATTTACATATAATTTATTATAGAGTGAGAAATGAGGCTGAGAGGGAGAGATAAAGAAAAAAGGTCAGAGGAGATAGGACAGATGCGATAAATACGATAAATACAGTATCTCACAAAAGTGAGTACACCCCTCACATTTTTGTAAATATTGTATTATATCATTTCATGTGACAACACTGAAGAGATTACATTTTGCCTTTAATGTAAAGTAGTGAGTGTACAGCTTGTATAACAGTGTCAATTTGCGGTCACCTCAAAATAACTCACACAGCCATTAATGTCTAAACCGCTGGCAACAACAGTAAGTACACCCCTAAGTGAAAATGTCCAAATTGGGCCTAATTAGCCATCCCCCCCCCCCCCGGCGTCATGTGACTAGTTAGTGTTACAAGGTCTCAGGTGTGAATGGGGGACAGGTGTGTTAAATTTGGTGTTATCGCTCTCACTCTCTCACACTGGTCACTGGAGGTTCAACATGGCACCTCATGGCAAAGAACTTGCTGAGGATCTGAAAAAAGAATTGTTGTTCTACATAAAGATGGCCTAGGCTATAAGAAGATTGCCAAGACCCTGAAACTGAGCTGCAGCATGGTGGACAAGACCATACAGCATTTTAACAGGACAGGTTTCACTCAGAACAGGCCTCGCCATGGTCGACCAAAGAAGTTGAGTGCATGTGCTCAGCATCATATCCAGAAGTTGTCTTTGGGAAATAGACGTATAAGTGTTGGCAGCATTGCTGAAGAGGTTGAAAGGGTGGGGGGGTCAGCCGCACACACTGCATCAAATTGCTCTGCATGGCTGTCGTCCCAGAAAGAAGCCACTTCTAAAGATTATGTACAAGAAAGCCCGCAAGCAGTTTGCTGAAGACAAGCAGACTAAGGACATAAATTACTGGAACCATGTCCTGTGGTCTGATGAGGCCAAGATAAACTTATTTGGTTCAGATGGTGTCAAGCGTGTGTGGCGGCAACCGGGTGAGGAGTACAAAGACAAGTGTGTCTTGCCTACAGTCAAGCAAGGTGACTGGAGTTGCATGGTATGGAGCTGCATGAGTGCTGCCAGCACTAGGGAGGGAACCATGAATGCCAACATGTACTGTGACATACTGAAGCAGAGCATGATCCCCTCCCTTCAGAGACCGGGCCGCAGAGCAGTATTCCAACATGATAACGACCCCAAACACACCTCCAAGAGGACCACTACCTTGCTGAAGAAACTGAGGGTAAAGGTGATGGACTGGCCAAGAATGTCTCCAGACCTAAACCCTATTGAGCATCTGTGGGGCATCCTCAAACAGAAGGTGGAGGAGCGCAAAGGTCTCTAACATCCACCAGCTCTGTGATGTCATCATGGAGGAGTGGTAGAGTACTCCAGTGGCAACCTGCGAAGCTCTGGTGAACTCCATGCCCAAGAGGGTTAAGGCAGTGCTGGAAAATAATGGTGGCCACACAAAATATTGACACTTTGGGCTAAATTTGGACATTTTCACGTAGGGGTGTACTCACTTTTGTTGCCATTGGTTTAGACATTAATGGCTGTGTGTTGACTTATTTTGAGGGGACAGCAAAATTACACTGTTATACAAGCTTTACACTCACTGCTTTACATTGTAGCAAAGTGTCATTTCTTCAATGCTGTCACATGAAAAGATATAATAAAATATTTAACAAACATGTGAGGGGTGTACTCACTTTTTGAGATACTGTAGATAGACAGATAGATAAGATAGATAAAGCACATCCTAATGCCTATGTGTGACACAGATTCCCCTTGCTGCCTTGCCAACCACCCCCCCACCCCCCGTTTCAGGATGGAAAGAGGGGGAGGGGCCAATAAATGTGTTATTTACCGGCCCCTTCCTTTTCTGAATGAACACAATGAGTGATCGGTACTGATCACTCACTGTGTTCATACATAACTGGAGCATAATAAACTGTTTACTATGCTTCAGTTTGTGAATGAACAGGAAGCTCTTCAGCACAGAGCACTTCCGATTTATTCACTGTCCAGTGCAGCTGAGGGGTCAGAGAAAGGGACTGGGGACTCTCTGTCCTCAATCCCTGGATAGATAGATAGATAGATAGATAGATAGATAGATAGATAGATAGATAGATAGATAGATAGATAGATAGATAGATAGATAGATAGATAGATAGATAGATAGATAGATAGATAGATAGATAGATAGATAGATAGATAGATAGATAGATAGATAGATAGATAGATAGATAGATAGATAGATAGATAGATAGATAGATAGATAGATAGATAGATAGATAGATAGATAGATAGATAGATAGATAGATAGATAGATAGATAGATAGATAGATAGATAGATAGATAGATAGATAGATAGATAGATAGATAGATAGATAGATAGATAGATAGATAAAAAAATAAAAATAAATAAATACATAGAGAGAAAGGAGAGAGACAAATAAAGAGAAAATGAGAGAGCCAGGGAGGGTGAAGGGGAGTGAAAGAGAGGAGAAAAAATTAATATAACACTTTAATTACCCAATTTCTGGAATTTTGTCTATTTAGATTACAGTAATTAGAATTTTGACTGAATAAATAAAATGTTTGCATTTCTATACTTATGCTGTATGAGAATTAACTTTTTTATTATTGGGGTATGGAAGGTTTTAGAAGATTTTACTGGGCCCATAGAGCATCTCTCATGGCTTTGAATACCAAGATCTTCCTGCATTTACACTCCTCCTGCTGTAGCAGAAAGAGCCACCCTGATACTGTTGCATTTAACATAAAAAATTCAACAGGATGAGTGAGACGTCTTGTAAATGTCACATATATGCAAGCTCTAAATGAGTCTCTGTATTCCTTATGTCTTTATTTAGGCAGCATCATCATGGCTGGATCGAGCATTCCTAAATACAGAGGTCAGGAAAGACAATCATTATTTTATCATGATGGTTTCCCTTTAAGATGACGTACCTGTCATAAGGTATGGAAGCCACAAGTCACGTACAGGCCTATAATGTATATAGCATGCAAATAAAATGCACCAAGGCAATGTTTACACCCTTAAGTGACAATCTCCTAGGACAGGGGGTCTTCAAACTTTCAAAATAAAGGGCCGGTTTACTGCCCTCCAAACTTTAGGAGGGCCGGACTGTGGCCAATGGAAGTAGAAAATGGCCTGGCATCAGTGGGAGGAAACAATGCCATAGGCTTGGTGGTCAGTGGGGGGTAAAGAAATGACATCATTGATGTCAGTGTGAGGAATAACGCCCCATCACTGGTGTTAGTGGGAAAATGAGTTCCCCATCTCTGGTATCAGTGGGAGGAATATTACTCTATTGATGGTGTCAGTGGGAGAAAAAGTGCCCAGAGGGCTGGATAAAGGCAAGCAAAGGGCCACATTCAGCCCGTGGGCCGCAGTGTGGAGACTTTGGTTCTAGGATAATGCCACCCAAATGTTTTTTTTGTTTAAACTGCTAGATATCACTAATAGGGTTGAGCTCGCAGTTCAGCCAAAAAACAAGTCTAGACGGTATATACAGTATATAGTAGCGAGTTCTTCTCCCACTGCTATATAGAACACTTTCCTTCTTCTGCTGTCAATGGTTTTCTTAGCAACAAGAGACATCACCTATTGACATGGGAGATTTTTTTAAAAATTAAAATACTTAACCCGTATTCATTCATATGGGGGGGGGGATATCTGGGTGCCCCAGATTCTAAATAGCCCCCCCATCTGCAGACCCCCACAACCACTGGACTAGGGTTGTAGGGAAGAGGCCCCACGTCCTCATCAACATAGTGCTTTGCCGGGGGGTCCCCCCTTGCAAGATGCCACCCAACCCCTCAGTGTTGAGGGTATGTGGCCTGATGCGGTTCAGGAAGGGTGGGGGTGGGGGGGGGGCACTCTTTCCTGGCCTGCCATGTTACAATCAATATGGCATTTTGAGGGGAATACTACTCTTTGTTTCCTTGGATTTTTTTTTATGGGGTTCCCCCTAAAAGCCATGCCAGACCCTCAAGTAGAATATGGGGCTGGTATAAATAAAAGGAATTTCCAGCCACTTTATTTACAAATAGAACAAAGCTGCCGGTAACTGTCATTTGCTGGCAATTTAAGCACTTCAGAACTGCCCTCCCGCATTGTACTGTGGACAGGCGGCTCCTACAGGCAAAGCGGCGTACCTATGCGTCACTTCCTGCCCCCCCCCCTCCCGCCAACTCCCGCTGTAATTTGACATAGCAGGATTCTGTCAGCAATGATTCAAGGCTGAGACGTGCTGATTGGCTGTGTCCAATCACAGCCCAGAGCCCTGTGTTGACAAACAACACAGGGCTCTGTACAGAGGTAACAATCTCTTTGCAGGGAGAAAGAACAAACAGAGTTTTAGTAAAAAAAGAAAGAAGTACATAATACACACATTAAGTCCCTGTTCACACTTCTGCGATGCGGGAATGTTGCGAATATGCAGCGTGTTCCCGCATCGCATCCGCACCTCTGACAGCTCACACTGCCATATGCGATATGCAGGGGGTGTCGATTAAAAGTTAACGGCACCCCCAGTTGAGATCGCATATCGCAGTGCGATCTGCAAGTTAGCACAGAATCGGATCGCACTAGTGTGAACCACCATGCGATCCGATTCTGCTGCGGATAAAAAAAGGGTCATGTGCAGGTTTAGTGCGGATGTGGTGCGAATTCAGCCATACAAAGTGTATGGCTGAAATTTCCCCCGCACAGAGATCGCATGTAATTTAGGAGCAGTGCGCTCTGAATTACATGCAATCTCTGTGATCGCACTAATGTGAACCGGAACTGACACTTGTTAGGCACACACTTAACCCCTTAATTCCCCCAAGATGTTAACCCCTTCCCAGCCAGTGTCATTAGTACAGAGACAGTGTATAGTATTATTACTGATCACTGTATTAGTGTCAGTGGTGATGTCAGTGTCAGTTAGTCAGTTCCCACCCAGCTTCAGTTAGCTGACCTTTAAGTATTAACCAAGTAGTAAAATTATGGCTTTCCACCAAACAGAATTTTTTAACATTTTTTTTGTGCTTTTGATACATGTTTCCCAGGGTAGTACCCACCCCCCATGCTCCACTTGTACCTCCTCCCCCCCTCCACTGCCACAATTGGCACCTTTGGGGGGGGGGGGGGTTGGGAGAGCGAGTATCTGGTTTTGGCAGGTACAGCTCCCACTTCGCCATGGCGTACTCAGCTGGAAGTTCAGTCCCCCTCCTCCTTCCCCCACCACCGGGCCATTCACAAAGCGCAGCGTGCTTCGCGTATGTGCAGCAGAGAAATGGCTGTGAAGCCGCAAGGCCTCACTGCCCATTTCCCTTAGCTGAGATGGCAGCGGCAGCACCCAAGAGCCGATTGAGGTGAGGACACCGCTTTATTCCTGGACTGGTAAGTATCCCAATATTAAAAGTCAGCAGCTACAGTATTTGTAGCTGCTGACAATTATATTTTTTCTGAAGGAGCCTGGAGCTTCGCTTTAAGCTGGCGACTGGCAGATTGAAATTCAGCTGGTTTGGCAGGAACCAGACAAATTTAGATTCGTCTATGGGCAGGCTGTTTGTACTGATTCATTGATTGACTTCGGTAAAACCAGCCTGTCCGTTTTGTTTTTTTTCCCCGTTCCCTGCCCGGCGGGTATAGCTGCCAGCAGTGATTATTGTATGCTGCCGGCAAGGAAGGCTCCTGTGCTCCCCGCCAGCAGAACACAATAGCGCTGACTGTGTTAATGGGGGAATCAAGGAATTTTCTTTCCTTTCACCATGGCCTGCATTGGACCATTACGTTTTTTTTTTTTTTTAAACACTTGGCTCACTTTAACTTCAGTAGGGTTCTGCAATAAAACTTTAGTAATATTTAACCCACCCCGAATTGAAGTCAGGTATGTTCAGCTCATCCCTAATGACCAACATTGAGGAAGAAACAGGAAGTCTGCTTTTATGACAAATTACTAATCAATAATTTACTACGTATTAAGATACCCGGTTCAATATGATCGTTCTTAAGGATTTAAAGTGCATAAAACCATAACCAAAATTCTTGTCTTTTCCAATCAGACGAAAAAAAAATGTATAGATTAAAAAAAAAAAAAAATTTATAATGAACAGAATATTTAGGGTTAACCTACATCTCTCTTAACCCATTATGGACTAGACACAACAAGTTTACAGTACATGTTAAAAAGCTATAGAACATACAGCTGTATTCTTTGTTTTGTTACTTTAACTGGAAGGTAACTCATGCAACTTAACTTCTTATCCTTAATAAAACAAATTACACACACACACATATATATACATATACATATATATATATATATATATATATATATATATATATATATATATATATATATATATATATATATATATATATACACACATACATACATACACACATACGTGTGTATGTATGTATGTATATATACACATACACACATATATAATTAAAATAAAAACAGCCAAAGCGCAGCCTGCTAATATAATACAAAGGCTCGGGAACGGTCGCAGCTCTGGGAAATGATAGGTGATTTCCTGAACTAAAAATAGAAATAGTGAAAAACTTTATGGAAGTTGACTTTGTACTCACAGATTTCGGGGCAGCGCCTGGCTCTGATGTTGTTGTGACGGTGGACCCAGTTTTGTATCTCATCATCTTGTCATTCAACAGAGATCTGTCTGTGGATTACAGAAATAAATGCTCCTCCAGTCTCCTCTTGTTGAACTCAGTCAGTTGGCTTGCTCCATGTAGTAAGATTACTCATTCGCACACATGTCCCTGAGACAGACTAAGAAGGGGTTTAAGCTCTAAAGATTTGACAGTGGAAGTGCAGTTAAATCTCTCCTCCCTTTTCCTGAAGCTGGAGATGTCCTGGTGGAGTAATCCTCCTCTATCCACAAGTGTCAGGAGGGCTGGATGACAGCTCCCTCCCTTCTGCTCTGCTCTGCTCTCTGGATGACAGCTCCCCTTTACTCTGCTCTCTGGATGACAGCTCCCCTCTGATTTCCTCTCTTGATGACAGCTCCCCTTTACTCTGCTCTCTGGATGACAGCTCCCCTTTACTCTGCTCTCTGGATGACAGCTCCCCTTTACTCTGCTCTCTGGATGACAGCTCCCCTCTGATTTCCTCTCTTGATGACAGCTCCCTACTGATCACCTGCACTAACCCAACACAAGGAAACACTCAGGTGCAGCTTGTTCTCTGGCTCATCTCACCTGTAGCTTCCTACTAGACTTGTCAGGCAGCATTCATGGCAGATATTTGTGCTGCTTACCTGGACAGAAGCATGAAAGCACATCAGGAAACTCCCTCCCTCCCCGTCACAGCTAGGAGGGTGGTGTCTGTCATTCTTCAATGTGACAGCAGAGACCTGGCCCAGGTTAACCTGTCACTCTCCACATGTTGGAGCTCGGTGGCAAACCAGGAATGCAAGTTTGTGCATGTGGGTTTTTAAAGTTTAATTAGTAGTAGTTAGTATATTTTCATTTACGTTTAATGGTGGATAAGTCAGACATTTGCAAAAAAAAAAATAATAATAATAATAATTGCACAAGAAAGCTAAATAAATACCATACAAAAGTAATAAATGCCAAAGAAAAAAAATGCAAAACATTAAATGAATAAATAATAAATAAAAATGTATTGTAAATATTAAAAAACAAATACATTATAATAAATTAAAAAATAAAGAAATAAAAAATAATAAATTGATTTATTAAAAAAAAAAAATTGCATTTATTAATTAAGCTTTTTGTTTGCATTGGAGCCTGCAAAGCAGTCCAACCACAATCAGTGGATTGTGGATGCAATACTCTGGCTCCTGAAGACGATTCCTCCAACTCCTGGACCTTCAGTTATTGGCCATACACACTATACAACTGTCTTTAGATTTTTTCATTTAGATTTACCAAAACCATTTAATATGAGATCAAACCTAAACACTTTCAATTTGTATGCAATCAGGCAGGCCCCTGCACTCCATTGTTGAAGGTAAATCTAAAGGAAATCTAACAACAAAAGTTGTATAGTGAGTATCCAGCCTAATGCCCCGTACACACGTGCAGATTGTCGGCCGAAAAGATTCGGCCGACGACCGATCGGCCGATTGTAGGCTTGTTAGTATGATGCTTCCGACAGCCGACAGCGCACTTTCGGCCGAAAAGAATCTGTCGTGCAAGCATTAAAATTTTTGTATGCCAACACCAGAGAGGCCGATTGTTCGCCAGTCAATACAGAATTCGGCCGACAGACAGCAGATTTGCAAGACTGGGCATGCTCAGAAAAGAAAAAACACAGGGAAAATTAACCATCACATGACATCACTTCTGCAGTCGGCTGTAGTCGGCGGACAAAATTCTTGTGCAGTCTTTTGCGCTTTTCAACAGACACCGACAGCCCTGGACAAAAGACAGCCGATCGTTCGGCCGACGATCTGCACGTGTGTACGAGGCATTAGGCCCCTTTCACAAGGGCTTTGCGATCCAGTCCGCCTGTCAGTTTTTCAGGTGGATCTGATCGGATGCTCCATGCAGCCCTATGGAGCAGCAGATGTCAGCAGAGACATCTCCTCTGACACCCGCTGCTATCCAGTCCGATGTGGTCCGTGAAATCCGAACGGATAGAAACAATATTTTCCATCTGTCTGGAGGAACGGTTGGGATCCAATGAAAACAAACAGGTGGTCCGTTTTCATCCCATCTGCCATAAAGGAGAGTGGGGCTCTGAGAGCTCTGTACCTGCAAAGTAAGTGGAGATAGAGCTGTCATCCGCCTACTCAGCAGGAATCGGCTGATCGATCCCCGCTGAGCAAAACTGAGTCAGTCGGGCGCACCGCCCATGTGAAAGGGGCCTTACAGAGCTGGAGGAAATATCAATGGACTTCAAGTGCAGTGATGTCATCACCACACACAGTTTCCTGGGAACAAATGATGGGATGATGAATTCAAATAATGACAAGATACTGTAAAGCCAACCATAGATGTTTGAGTCTCCTGCTGATCTGGCCAAGATTCAAACCAGACTGAATGTACCCAAGCTGATCGATCGATTCACTTGGGTACAACCATCCTGTCGGATTTTACATGCAATTATTGCAAGTGGCTGTTATAGCTCCTAGCAATAATCTGTGTTCTCCCGACCGAAGAACACAATAGCTCTGCGGCAGGGCTGGGACAAGGGGTGGGCAGGAGGGACGGCTGCCCTGAGCACTGTGGTATCATGTGAGGTTGGGGGCACCACAAGGATATTGGGGGGGGGATTCATGTTGAGAAGGGGAATTTGGGGGAGCGACAGGGGGTATGAATTGTTCTAGGAGGGCAAATTAAGGGGTGTGTGCTAGGAGTGGTGATTTGGGGGGATTTGTGTTAGGAGGGGGAATTTGGGTGGTTTGTGCTATAAAATTGAAACAATAGAGGGGAAATATTATTTTAGTGGGGTATATTTGGTAGGGGGAGTTGTGCTAGAATGGGGGATTGGGGGAGGGGACTTGGAGTGGGGGAGAGGATTTCCGCTTGGAGGGGAAAATTGTTTTTTTTTTGGAGGGGGGAATTTGTGCTGGGAGCATATGGGGAGAGGATTTGAGCTGGCAGGGATGGGGGGGACAAAGATTTGTGCTGGGAGGGGGGATTTCAGCAGGGGGCAGATTTGAACTGGGAGGAGGGGAAATGTATGCTTAGGTGGTGAGCATTTAGATTAGTGATCAATTTTTTTTTTTGAGGGGGGGGGGGAGGGGTGTTTTTGTTGACATATACTGCTCATTCATTATTTTTTTTTGGGGGGGGGCACAATTTACCAAGTTCGTCCTGGGCTCTAGGTGGCCTCGTTCCAGCTCTGCTCTGCGGGAAGGATTCCCCTGTCAGCACTGTCATTGTGGATGGGGGAATCGAGAAATGTTTTTCCTGCAACCCGTGTTTATCTCATGTGTGGGAGAACTTGTCAGAAGTGACCCATGCTGATAACAGAGGAACGAAGCACCAGAGAGAAACAACACTTAGAGCTTTGGAGAGAGACAAGTAAACACTACAGATATATGTGCTTAGTTCAAATTTCATAAATGGGGTTTGCAACCACTTTAATGGTATTACCGTCATATTGTTTACTGGTGTCTCTATGGTACTGCAAGACTGATGTCTGAATGATATGCCTCTATGTAATCTTATAATAACAATGGCCCATGCTGACAGTTACATGTATATTTTCTCCTCACTTCTGCTTGTCTTAGATAATTGTACACTTGAAAAACATTTAAACAATGCTCTGTCTACTGCTTGTCACCCTGTCCCACAGGCTTATAATGGAGACAACAAGTGGATATTTCAACACCTAATACACAGGTATGGTGCACTGTTGTAACCGTCAGGAAACCCAGCCTAAGAAATGGCATGCAGCCAATAGTGCATGTAGACCTGAAGTGGCTGCAAAGAGGCAGCAGGGAATCAGACTGAGAACCAGGGATAAAAAAATTAAAGCAAAAATTTTTTGTTGACCAATTATAGTTGTTTTATATACAGCGATTAAGCCAACAAAAGTTATTCCAGTAGGTTGAACATCTACTTTACACTGAAGGTTGCACTACACAGCCAATAGGCCATGGCTTAGGGCAGCAGTGCTACCAGGGGAGCACACAGCCACTTACGCATTATGTTGTATCTTTACTCACTTGTTTTTACTTTTTTTGGTCAATGGGTAGGGGTACAATGTACCCCATACTCATTCACATGGGGGGGAGGCTGGGATCCAGGGCCCCCCCTTGTTAAAGTGGGCTTTCAGATTCCAATAAGCTCCCTACCCGCAGACCCCCACAACCACCAGCCAGGGTTGTGAAGAATAGGCCCTTCACCCCATCAACATTGGGACAAGGTGCTTTGGGGGGCAGAGCCCCCCTTGCCCCAAGGCACCCCCCCCATGTTGAGGGCATGTGGCCTGGTATGGTTCAGGAGGGGGGAAGCACTCGTTCATCCCCTCCCTTTCCTGACCCTGCCAGGCTGCATGCTCGGATAGAGTTCTGGTATGGATTTTGGGGGGGGGGGCCCCCAAGTCATTTTTTTCCCCAATTTTTTTATTTCTGGCAATTCTTGTTTTCACATCTAGTTGTCAGCGGGGAACCCTGCTGACAGCTGATAACTCATTGGTTGTTAAGGACGCAGCGGCTTTCTTTCTGGCCCGCTCCTTAACAACCAGCTATAAACAGTTTATTATGCAGAAAAAAAAAAGCAAAACGCAAAAAACTCATGTAAAGATGCATAAGAAAACGCAACACTTGCATTTTTGGTGAGGGTTCATTACACACAAAATGCAATCTGCTGCGGGAAAAAAGGTAAGGATGCTTATACCGCACATAGGCAAGCCTGCTTATACCGCACCTATGCACAAGTTCTCAGAACAAAAATGAGAAAACTTACTATATTGGTAAAGCCTGATAAGTTTTGCAAATTTAAAAGCAGGAAAATGAAGACTGGGAATTTTAAGAGTTTATTTACATTTTCAATCCGAGAGTGTTAAAAATAAATGGCTGTGTTGCATTTTTAGTGCCGCCCTGTCACATTCCATAGACACTACCACCACCAAACGTCACCCATTTAGGTGAATGGGGGCCACACTGCAATCGTCCTTAAACTACATGCAATGCAGTGCACACAGTTGCGGTGTGGTGGTGCAACATTTACAGGATTGACAATCCAAACAGCAAATATAGAAGCACACTCCACTAATATCAGCCACATCCATTGGTAAACACATAGAGGCAGCTACAGTCCCTGCATCCTGGCCATGTCCCTCTGACATGTTTCACCATGATTGGGCTTAATCGTAGGGTTTAAGAGTGTGACCAAGATACAGGGACTGTAGCTAAAAGTCTTTCTGTGTTTACCAGTGGATGCAGCTTTTTATAGTTGAACGTTCCCCTAAGTTTGCTGTTGGTATAAAACAGGCTCCTGTAGGGGCCCGCACCTACAGTGGGGGGAGAACCAATAAAAAGACAAGCTGGAGGCTTTTAAGTGGAGCTGTCTCTTGTATTTGTGATTTACAGAATTTAAACAGAAATTGAGGAGGAAATATATCAACTCCTTACCACCTGTCAAATGACTCTTAAAAATTATCCAGTGCATATTGCTTAATTTCATTGGAGCAGCATGGGCCACATGTCTTAACCTAGCCTTAAGGTGTCAATTACCCACTTAGCGACCGCCCTATAGCAGTTTAAGGGCCCTTTCACACACGGAGTCCGTCAGACGTACTCCGTTTTTCTCAGCGGGGGATCGATCCGCCGATCCCCCGCTGAGCAGGAGGATGACAGCTGTGTCTCCACGCTGTGTGCGGAGACACAGCTGTCAGGACCCCATGCCTCTCTATGGGGGAATCGGATGGGAATGGACCGTCTGTCCGTTCTCATCCGATCCGATGTGCTGGACGGATGGAAAATAGGGTTTCCATCCGTCCAGATTTGACGGATCGGATGTCAGCGGACATGTCTCCACTGACATCTGATGCCCCATAGAGATGCATGGGGGGACCGTTCAGATCTGCTAAAAAAAACTGACAGGTGGATCTGAACGGTCCACCTGTGTGAAGGGGGCTTACTGCTACAGGGGTGGCAGCTGTGCGCATGATCATGTATATATATATACATGTGATCCTGCACTTCCGGGTAGGGGTCAAGATTGCGCGCTGTCAGCAGCTCGCTCCCGCTATGATTACACACAGCAGGAGCCGATTGGTGAGTACTGCTAACTCAATGTCCACCAGCATCCGCCGATCATCAGCCAGAGAGACAGAACTGCAATCTGCCTATGCAAACAAGGAAAATTGCTGTTCTGACAGGAGGGAAGGCATGGATCCTGTGTTCCTGCAAAGCAGGGACTGGGATCCATTTTCTCATCTAGTAAAAGCACCTCCCACAGTTTAGTAAAACACTGGCTAAGCACACAGTTAACCCTTTTACTGCCCCTGATGGTAACCCCTCCCCTGCCAGTGTCATTAGTAAAGTGACAGTTCATATTTCTAGCACTGATCACTGTATTAGTGTCACTGGTTCCCAAAAAGTGTCAGTTAGTGTCAGAATGGCAGCCGCAATATCGCAGTTCCACTATAAGTCGCCAATTGGGATTTCTTTTTACCAAAAATATTTAGCACAATACATATTGGCCTAAATTGATGAAGGAATTCGATTTTTTTTTATTAGATATGTGTTATAGCAGACAGTAAAAAAAAAGTTTTTTGTTTTTTTTTTTCCAACATTTGTCTTTTTTTGTTTAGAGCGGAAAAAATTAAAAAAACGCAGAGGTAATAAAATACCACCAAAAAGCTCTATTTGTGGGAAAAAGGACGTATATTTTATTTGGGTACAGTGTTGCACGACCGCGCAATTGTCAGTTAAAGTAACGCAGTGCAGTATTGCAAAAAATGGCCTGGTCATGAAGGGGGGTAAATCTTCCAGAGGTCAAATAGTTAATACATATATCAACATAAAAAAATAAAATAAAACTACAAATTCAACAGTATTTCCCATCAATATAAAAAAATATATTAATATTTAGACATAAATACTATTTTGTTTATGGGAAATATTGTTAGACATATATGCTTTCTCTTTTTCTTTGTGTATGTTATATATTATTTGGCATCTTTAAAATCCCCAGTCTTTATTTTCATTGTTGTGTAATTCACATCATTAAGGATGATGGTGCAATTGACCTATAAGATAAAATTCCCTAAATAGCAATAAGACTTTTTATATATTTTCCTAAATTTTGCACCGTTTATCCTATTTTACAGGAACTGTTGATACTTGGCAGATGCAGCACCCAGATTATTTGAAAGAGTTAGGTTGTTGGATCTTATGTTGGAAGGTAATAGTAGTTTCTGCCACCATCCCTAAGAGTCGTGTGTAGTTTGTGATGCCTCAGGTCAGGTTGGGGATTTTAAGGGCAGGAGTACAAGATATAAATGATAATAGGTAACATAAATAGTTTATTTAAACAATATAATATTTACAAAACTTCAGGGTGAATGGGTAAAGGCCCATTTGGGTGCTGGTGAACGAGAAAGATATAAAGAGTGTGTTTACACGTGAGAAATAAGTGACTTTGATTTTTAAGGACAATCCTGCTCTGTTGTTCCTTGTGTCAAAAGACAGGGACTGGTTCAGAGAGGTGTCCGACCGGTGATCCGACGCGTTTCGGCCAATTGTGGCCTTTGTCAAGGATATATCACCGATTATGTTCAATATCCACTTTCTGCTACAGGAACTGTATGTTTCTGGACTTAGTGTTTTAGTCCAGGGGTCCGATGTGGTTCATATAAATGTCAACGTTTCCACAGAGGTTGGAACCATAGTTGTGTTTGTTGTTAAAAGTGTTACATCGATCCGGCAGCATAGGAACTCCAGGCACCTCTCCTCCCCTCGGTTTGCTCCATATGTGGATATTGAACATAATCAGTGATATATCCTTGACAAAGGCCACAATTGGCCGAAACGCGTTGGATCACCGGTCGGACACCTCTCTGAACCAGTCCCTGTCTTTGGACACAAGGAACAACATAGCAGGATTGTCCTTAAAAATCAAAGTCACTTATTTCTCACGTGTAAACACACTCTTTATATCTTTCTCATTCACCAGCACCCAAATGGGCCTTTACCCATTCACCCTGAAGTTTTGTAAATATTATATTGTTTAAATAAACTATTTATGTTACCTATTATCATTTATATCTCTTACTCCTGCCCTTAAAATCCCCAACCTGACCTGAGGCATCACAAACTACACGCAGCACCCAGATTATTGCAGACTGCATGTACCTTACATTCCAGCATAACAGAATTGAACACTATTATTAAAGCACTGACTGTATTTTACTGTACAGAGAACATTAACATTCTTTGAATTATTGTTTATAAAAACGGTGTGTTTTTATTACATTACGTAGACGGTGCTTCCAAAAATATTTGAATGCCGTTACATTATTAATTTTATGTTTTACAGGTGATTAATGTATATTAATAGGAATGATCAACATTTCATCGTGACAAATTGAGCTTTTGAAGCATCACCGCCACTTTAAACATACACGCCCTTATTAAAGTTATTGACATGGGATCCTGAGCGTGCATGCTGCACTAAAGAGCAAACACACACAATACACAGTGACAGCTGATAGTGCAGCCAGCTCCTGTTACTGAACTCTTCCCTTTCATACAAGGAGGAGCATTCATACAGCTGACACATTGGCCAAACCCTTTATATGCCAGGAGCAATTGCATAGCCGAATTCCTGGCACAATTATCAACTGTATGTAAAAAAGGATGATTCATGATGGAAAATAGAGAAAGCTGTCATTCTATTCATTCCACAATTCTTTAATTATGACAATAGGTGATAGGATTTAATGTATTCTATCGTGTTATTATATGAGCATAAAAACAACCAGAAAAACTGAATAATAATAATTGTGACACTATATGGGCATAAAAACAATCTGTTGTGAAATGATGGGGTTTAGATTTAGAAGAATTTAATTTTATTATCAGTATAGGAAATACTTGGAACATACAGTATATTGTTTCTAGGTTCACGTAGTAAAAGAACACACCTATTTATTAAGTTAGTAGCTATATATTTAGAAAATGATAATCTTTTTAATGTTACCATATCTAAAAATAGATTTATATCTGTATGTAAATTGGGAAATTGCTTACTAGTTTGCAGCGCCTCTGTGTAGTAATATGGTGGGGTACTGGAGTATGAATCAGCAGGCCTTGTTTGCTTGCCAGAATGAAATCTGACTATAAAAACAGCTAAACAGTCATGTGAAGAAGACTTATCTAGTGCATTAGGCCCCTTTCACACGGGGCAGATCCATTTTGGCGGACTCCGCTTTCTCAGCGGGGATCGATCCGCCCCACTCCGATCCCTGCTGAGCAGGCAGATGACAGGTCCGTCTCCACTCACTGTGCAGAGACGGACCTGTCAGAGCCCCTCTCTCCTCTATAGGAAGATCAGATGAAAACAGACAGCTGATCCGACCCCCTGGACAGATGACAAACGTATTATCGCCATACGTCTGTTTTCAGCGGGTTTAGTCGGATCTGATGCCAGACGGGTGTCAGCGGACACATGTCCCTTGACATCAGACTCCCCATAGAGGTCAATGGGTGGCCCTATTGGGTCCTCCTGAAAAACACACAGGCGGACCTTATCGGTCCGATTGTGTGAAAGGGGCCTTAGGCCGATGAAAGTGGTTTTCAACCACCAGGCTGTGGCCTCTCTGAGCTAGCACTAACCTCCCTCAGTGGCTCCCAGCTCCAATAGTGACCCATATTTCCCAGGTTCTCTAAGTCTGGCCATACTTGAGTCAATTCTTTTTCTCTTTAGTTTGTAATGCTACCCCCATAGGAGCCAATAAGTAGATTGCCCAAACCCTTTCCCCAGTAGTTTCCTTTCAGAAAAACACAGTTCCAATCACTCTTAGGCTCATTAATCAGTCTAGGGGCATGTTTTTTTCTGATGCCTTATTAAAACCTGGATAGGTAGTGGACAATGGTAGGATTCTCCAGTAACCCCTAGCAAAGATCTGGGAATGCTGAACATTCTCTTGTAGAACTGTGGCCCAAACCCTTGTACAAGTAAAGAGTGGACTGGGATTTGTAGTAGCAACTTGAGGAGATTAGTCTTCCTCTCTTGACAGCCTGAGCAAAGTCTGTTCACTAAGAATTTAATAGACTGAGTTCTTCAGGACACATGACACAATGTCCCCTTTAAACCCCCTGACTCTAGCACACAGTCTCCAGAATCTCCCTCACCAGTCTGCACCCACAAATGTCCTTGGATAATTGGTTGCCTCCTTCCAATATCCTCTCCAGGAGGCCTACCTAAGGCCTCGACACCCCAAAGGCACATGAAAGAATGGCCGAGGGGGGCTGCCTCCCAGTCCTCAGAGATTGGCCAGGGCTGTATGAATATTTAGCTGCTGATTGGACACTTCCTGCCCATTAACTTCCAGAACATTTTGGGACCAGCCAGGGGGAAGTAATCAATTCTGCACTCACTGAAACAGAGAACAGGCCAGAACAATTGACACAGCCACACTGTTTACAAATAGCCAAAACTAAACTAGTCTAAGGCTCTGTTCACATTAGGTCGCACCGACTTAGGGGGCGGCCTGTGAAGTCGCGTGCAGCGCGACTTCGGCACAACTTGCATGGACTTCACATAATGGAAGTCAATGCAAGTCGCCTCCAGGTCGCCCCAAAGTAGTACAGGACCCTTTTTCTAAGTCGGAGTGACTTGTGTCGCTCCTATTAGAACTGTTCCCGTACTACACTATGGAAGCGACGGTGCACGACTTGTCAGGCTGACCAAGTCGCCTGACAAGTCGTACCAGTGTGAATGGACACTAACAAGGAAATGCCTCTCCACTGGATACAATGAGCCAGAACTAAATTTACCTAATCCTAGCAACTATCTTGGAGGATGCTACATGTTCAACCAGAGGGTTGATAAAAAAAAAAACTAATCGAATTCCTCCTTCTGCATCTTTGGATGGGGAAATCCTTCCCACTGTGTCTTTGTATTCTGCAAGAGGGGAGACTTCCCCGCCATCAGAATATACAGATCTGCATGGTAGGCTATAGCCTTGCAGCGCTGATCAAGAGAAATAATATCGACAGGGCGGTTGGACAGAAGTCAATCAGTAGATCGACTTTCCTCTGATTTGTATACTTGTTCTTGGTGACTGGTGATCAACAATCCTCATATTTCCTGTAGTAGTTTGTAGTTCAATCTGACAATTTTGCTTAGAATTACTATTTATTTGACTTCCATGATGATCGTTTCACGTTAATCATTCTTTGTGCCTCCTTATGCAGAGCATAGGAAAGACACTTTCAGTAATTCAAATTTTCTCAAACTCGAACACATAAGAACATTCCCCTAGATTACGTGAAATGATGTGTATGTGTACAGTCACTGCTGACATGGCGTAACTATTAGAACACAAAATATTTATTTTTATATGATTGAGTTTCAGGACGGCTTGCATTAATTATGGTCAACTGCAAGCTAAACCATATGCATGACAAATTACGTACAAGACATAATAGTGACTCGCTCAATTATTAATTGTGTTGTTGACACATGAGCAACATTGTCTACACTACAGCATGGGGATCCACAACCTGTGTGTCAATTTCAATTCCAATACCCCCAGAGGTACTTCTGGAGTCCGTATTTTCTGATCTCTAAGCAATATAGCCTTCCTTGCTGAGTTAAAGCTGAGCTGCTGTTAAAGTCTAACTGAACTTTTGAATTTATTACCCTCATACATTCTAGGTGCATTAAAATAAAAGATAGAGAAAGTCCAACAGCATGTTTTCTTTATAAAGCCTGAGCAGGAAAGCCTGGCCCCTGCCAGCGAAACTACACAGAAGGACCCTTGCTATGTGTGTAGAAGCAGTGGTCTCTCTGCAAGGGCCTGATATGCATTTGAAATGTATTAGGCTGATTTGGACTAAGAGGGGTATTACAAAAAAAAAAAAAAAAGGAAAATAAAAACCACAGAGCTATTTTTGCTGAGAAACTATATTCACATTTGTTCTATGTGAATGCCTGATATGATGCACAGATAGGCTGCACTGTGGCCACTGATTGGGCCACACTGATATGCTGCACTAATGGACAGTAATGAGGTGGCACTAATAAGGCTGCACTGATGAGGCTGAACTTATGGGAACTGATGAGGCTCCCATGATGGGCACTGATAGACTGTGGTTGGGGTCTGTGGTTTACAGATGACAGGGTGGGTCATAAACAGGAAGGGGTGTGGCCTTTAAAGGAAGGGGTGGGTCATATTTAAATTTAGTCAGGCCTAGGGCAGCACAAAACCTAAATACACCACTGCATATAGGTGGTACCAGGAATCAGACAATCCACTATATGGTTAAAAAATATCTGCCAGGATATAACAACCATTAGTTACATCTTCAGAAGCTATCAACAAAAGTCTCTGCCCAGAAGCATAACTAGAACCTTCAGGGCCCCAGTGTAAGAAACCATGAAGGGTCCCCTTTCCATTGGTCCCAGAGCTCTTCCCTCTGAGCACGGGGCCCTTCCCACTGATCCCAAGGCCCTTTACTCCTATCGTGGGGCTCTTTACTTTTTTGGGACTTTGGTGCAATTTGAGTACCATCGACTGCAATGATAAATCACAGAAGTGGCAAGGAAATCACAAGCAATTCACAGGGAAATCACAAGCAAGTTGCTCGACTTAAAGGTCACAACAGTGGGAACTGAGCCCATGTTCTGCAGCGGGCCCTCTTCCTGCCATCCTGCCCCCCCCCCCCCCATAGTGGCGGAATGAAACCCTGGTAGTTCCACCATTGCCTCTGCCAGTCATTACAGAAGTCTGACTTCTAAGAGTATACTTGCAGTCTAGAGTGGAACAGAACTCAGAAAGATCTGCTACGTTATAGGGAACATGTAGAAATGTTAATTGTGCCTAAGTGTCAGGAACCTAATTCAGCAGATGCTTATTCCCGTGTAGCAAGTGCTCATGTTCGTGAAAATGTGCAGGTACCTGAGTATAGGAGCATAAAGGGTAACTCCAGTTTCATGGGGAAAAAAATAGCAAATAAAGAAAAAACACTATAGCATATACAATTGCAACACAAATCATATTGTGATTGAATGTTATTAAAAATTACCTTTACTTTTCAATCTGCAGCTGTTGTAGTTTTCTGAAAATGCAATGCAATATGGCTACCTGGAGGTGTTCTGTACACAGAATGTGTACTGACCACACCCCACGAACATAATTTCCTGCTTGTGTGATTGGCTCACCAATTTTCCCAGAAGTCTGCACTAAGATACAAGTCAGAGTTCTGGCATCCCCTGCAACAAAAATGTCATTTTTGGTGAGATACTCCCAATAGGAACACATCTAAAGGGATGCAGGCCCAGCAGCTTTCCTCCTTAGAGCCCTGCAACCGCCACAGCTGATAGATAATTATGAAACTACTCCCATTATACCTACTCAGCACAGAGGTACAGAGGAACAAACAATGATTTCTTGAGCAAAAGTGGAGTTACGCTTTAACAAGATGTGCAAGAAAAAGAGTGCATTTGCCCATGAGCATGTGTTGGCAGGTGCAGTTAGCTCGCCTTCCACTAGATGGCTCTGTTGCCAATATGTAAAGGAAGGGTAATGTTTTTAAGCAGGTTATGGCTCCTTTTTAGAGAAGTCCCTCCTAAAGTGATGTCAGTAGTGTGGTGAGTGCCCATATAAAGGCCAGCTCTGGGATGGTTCAGTAGTCATGGGAGCAAGATGCTCCAGAGCTGCTAAAATGTAGTCTCTAGCAAAACTGAAATAAAGGGCCCTATGCCAGGGCTGAGGTCCCAGGCTAGGTGGTACATAACATGGGAGGAATAGCTGTAGTTGCCCTGTCTCCTCTGACCATCTTCTTTGGGTCCTGCAGCGAGATGTTTAAGGGCCGAGAGGCCTGCACAGAGTCCTCTGATGTGAGTAATGGTGGAAGCCCCAGAATGAGTGTACCATCTGGAGGCATGCCCAGCTGAGCTGAGCTATACAAGGTATATACTAAGTATATACTACAGTATACTGATGAGGGCACCTTGATCCTACTTGGTGATGGAAGCTAAATGCTGTGGACTTAGAATACATGGGGAAGTGGTACCAACTCTGAGGCGCTCCCAAGAAGAAGAATGGAGGTATGGAGGGAAGATGGGCTAAAAGATATGCGATTCTGTTCTGCGCAAAAATGACAACTACAGAATGTCTACTCCTGTGTGTGGCGTTCCATGCTGAAGAATTCTGATAGTATGTCAAAGAGTAATGACAGATGTCATGGAAATCTTTTTAAAATTACAGTAAAGTGCAGAAAATGCATTTTATGTGTGGACGTTCCTTTATTCCCAAAAATTAGGCCCTCAGGCTGAGGATGATGAGAGTAGGCCAGGAGTGTGACTCAACATGGTGGGGGGTTCCAACAACAACAGGAGAGTGGTTGTCTTATCCAAAAAGAAGCAGGACAAGGACTTACATAATTTGGAGCCAACATCTGCCCAATCTTGGGCCCTTTAACATGGTCACATGTGACGGCACTTGTGCATGCATAGGCGCACCCACAGATCCTGACACCTGGTAGCCTATTTAAACCTGAGGTCTGCCTGGCTTCATTGCTGGATTGTCTTCAGCTCTGATCCCTCTGTCCTGTATTCCTGAAAAACTGCTGGTCTTGTTACTGACCCGGCTGCATCTCTTTGGATTTCCCTTGCCTGTTATACATTTACCCAGTAGATCCTTGTGCTTCCAATCTCAAGTTCACTGCTCCAGCTTCTTTGGCACACGTTCCCCTCCACTAGTCGCTGTTCCTACTACCAGGGGTGGTTGGAGGGAAATTGTGCAAGAGGCCACCCTCTTCATCTTGGGTTCCACAATCAGGTAAGTGACACTAAGCTGCAACCTAAAAAAAATTACCTTTTCCGCTGAATTCCTCCTCAAACCAGCAGTGCACTTCTTGGATTGTGAGGGTGTCTAGGCACTTCTATGCCTACAACCTCATATGCTGGCCATACACTAACAGATTCCTACATTAACCCAATACAGCCTGAATGAATGAATGTCCCGCTCTGGTTATTGTATTTTGACAACAATATCTCTCCTGCGCTCGAGTGGTATGCGGGAAGGTGAATCTTCTAGGCGGTTTTATGACACAAATGAAGTGATCTTGCTGCCCCCCCTCAGGACCAAGGGTATCCAAAAGGCACTACAAGAAAAGAACAAGAGAAGGGCGCACCAACCTTTTGCATTACCACTTAAAAGTTTATTAATATCAAAGAAGGGTAGCGTACAATATACTCACAAACGTAGCATATGAACAAGCATATAGGAAATGGGCACCGCTCACTTCCAGGACACTTCTCTACTGCTGGATAGCGTGATGGCGTCCTCAAAACCTGATGTGGCTTACGTGTTTCAAGGGAGGACTTCCACAGTGGCGATTTTGGCTCTGAGGAAGAGGGTCCTTCCTCGAAATGCGTAAGCCACATCAGGTTTTGAGGACGCCATCACACTATCCAGCAGTAGAGAAGTGTCCTGGAAGTGAGCGGTGCCCATTTCCTATATGCTTGTTCATATGCTACGTTTGTGAGTATATTGTACGCTACCCTTCTTTGATTTCAATAAACTTTTAAGTGGTAATGCACAAGGTCGGTGCACCCTTCTCTTGTTGTTTTATTGTATTTTGACAGCAGGCCCCACTAGCTGACAAATACTCGAACAACGACTGCATCTGATTTTGGGGGACAATTTTCCACTTGGCTCCTTTGCTGTTTCAGTTGAGAGATGTTTGTAATGTTCTGGTACCTTTGGGTACCTTAATTACTCTTTCATAAGTGTATGCGCCCCACCATTCTCTTTTGGTAAGGTGCGCATACACCTTTAAGACTGATGCTGTCATCACTGAGCGCCGGACTGGATGGCTATTTAGATCGCCGGCTCTCACTCACATGTGTTCGTTCAAACTGCTTTGTGCCTTGATGCTAACCTGTCTTGAAGCTCTCATGCTTGCAAGCATACCTCGCTGTCGGAACCACGCTGCGCTGATCCCTGTATCCCGCTACCGGATCATCCGCTCTTGCCGAACCTCTCCTCTGCTACATTGCTATTAGTGATAAGTACCCCACAGGGGAAACCTCTATAACCTTTATACTAAAGCTTACACTATCTAGCTCTGCATACTAAGGACTATTACTACATCTGCATTATCTAAGATTGCTAGCTCTTGAGCCTACTACCACCTGTTCTTGCACTGGGTTGATCTCTCTTGTATGTCCACCTGCTACTCTGTCATCTGCTACCATACATGATTGCTAAACCTATCTGCATCCCATCTGCTACTATCTTACTTTCAAGAACATTTCCTTTCAAGTGTCTGTCATCTACCATCTCTACCCAACCTGTCTCTTCAGCCTATCATCACTGTGTTACTATATACATAAGTCACTCTAGGAAACATCTTATTGAGTGTGTGTATTTACTTGCTGAATTGAGATCATCCACACATGATGAGTCATTGAGAGTTGGGAATGGTGTCTCAGCGTTTCTCTACATGACTACTGAAGTGGAATATTTCTGCAGCTGAAAATCCACATCATACGTAAAACGCAGGAGCGTTACAGATTGAACGAACCCCAAATGGATTCAGCAGAAATAACCACTCAGATGACACAATTAAAACAGCAAGTAACTGCGTTAATACACGCACTTGCTGAATTAAAAGAAGACAATCAGGCTCTGTCGCAGCAGGTAATTAGTCTGACACAACTTACCACTGCTCAGTCCCCTGAACCCAAAATAAATCCTCCTTTGGTATTTACAGGCGATCGCAAAAAATTTCGCGAATTTAAAAACGCATGTGAGTTACTTTTCTTGCTAAAACCCCGTACCTACCTTACTGATAACATTAAGGTTTGTACTATTATTTCTTACCTAACAGGCGATCCTCGGGCCTGGGCAGACTCTCTTTTTGAGAAAAACGACCAGCTTCTCAACTCCTATGCCTTGTTCCTAGCAGAACTCACTAGCCTATATGATGATCCCAATAGGCAGAGTACTGCCGATCTTCAATTAAGATCCTTGAAACAAGGTGGGAGACCTGTAGAAGACTTTGTCGCAGAATTCAAGAGATGGACCCTTGATTCAGAATGGAATGATGCATCTCTGAAAACCCAATTTAGGCTTGGCCTATCAGAGGCCGTTAAAGACGAGCTCGCCCGAGCGGATCTGCCAAAAACCCTGGATGCATTGATACAACTCAGTATCACCATAGATAGAAGACTACGAGAAAGAAAGGCTGAGAAAATGGGAATGCCATTATCCAGTTCTTCTCGGATTTCGGCCGTTGACCCCGTTCCTATGGAGGTAGGAACCATACGCCCACCTCTATCAACTATGGAAAGAGCCAAAAGACGATCTGGTAATCTCTGCTTGTACTGTGCATCCCCGGATCACAAGATAAACGTCTGTCCCCTAGTCTACAAAAAGAAGGGTGAGTGTTCACATGTCCTCCTAGGGGGATTGACAACTTCAATCACTAACCCTTACCTTTCTGTTTGCTTAACATTACAGTGGGACCAGAACAGGATTACTACTAAGGCCATGATTGACACAGGATCTTGTGGAAATTATATTGACATACGTTTTGCTGCTTTAAATAAAGTTCCTATTATTTCTAAACTTAAACCTGTCTCAGTAAGTCTTATTAACGGTGTTCCTTTATCCTCTGGTCCAATCACTGATCAGACACAGGCACTCCTAGTCACTACTAACGGGTCTCATATGGAGACCACTACCTTCGATCTAATACCTTCACCCCACTTTCCCATTGTGTTGGGACTTCCCTGGTTGCACACACATCAACCAACCATAGATTGGAAGGAACGGACCCTGGCCTTCCTCTCTTGCTATTGCGAGGGTACGTGTAACCTCCCGTCTTTCGGGAAGATCCTGTCTGTGGTGACAGATGAGATTGCACCACTATGTTATCAGGATCTCTCTGAGGTTTTTCTTGAAAAAAATGCTCAAGCACTACCTCCCCATCGAGACTATGATTGTAGCATTGATCTACTCCCAAATAGCAAATTGCCGTTCGGTCATGTTTATCCTCTTTCACAGGATGAACTTTCCCATCTCAAAGACTATTTGGATGAGAATTTGAAGAAAGGTTTTATTAGACCTTCCACTTCTTCCACAGCAGCAGGACTCTTTTTTGTCCGCAATAAGGACTCAAGTCTCAGGCCTATCATCGACTATAGGCAATTGAATGCTATTACAATAAAAGATCGCTATCCTCTACCGCTTATCCCTGAGCTCATTGAGCAGGTGCGTGGAGCTACCTATTTTTCAAAATTGGACCTGAAAGGAGCATACAATCTCATTCGAATCCGTGATGGACACGAGTGGAAGACTGCATTCAGAACCAGATACGGATTGTTCGAATATCTTGTAATGCCATTCGGGCTATGCAACGCCCCTGCAGTTTTTCAACGATTTATAAACGATATTTTCAGAGACTTACTAGGTGTCTGTGTTGTGGTATATCTGGACGATATACTTATATATTCACGATCCCTGTCTGAACACATAAGACATGTAAGACTAGTATTATCGAGATTGCTTGCACACAACCTTTATGTGAAACTGAAAAAATGCTTGTTTCATAAAGAAGAGGTACTGTTTCTAGGCTACATCATATCCAAAACAGGAATCGAGATGGACATGAGTAAGATATCCTGCATTCAGGATTGGCCTACACCAACCACACGCAAGGCGCTACAGCGATTCCTTGGATTTTTGAATTTCTACAGGAAGTTCATCAGAAACTTCTCTGCCATTGTGAGACCCCTCACACAGCTCACTAGCATTAAAAAACCATTCAAATGGTCAGAGGAAGCAAATAAAGCTTTTCACCTGTTAAAGACAAGGTTTACTTCTGCTCCCATATTACGCCATCCAGACCCATCCCTCCAATACATTCTGGAAGTAGATGCGTCAAACATGGCAGTAGGAGCAATACTCTCCCAACGACCAACTCACACTTCACCACTTCATCCAGTCGCCTTTTTTTCTAAATCCCTAAGCAGTCCAGAGATAAATTACCCCGTGGGTGAAAAGGAACTGCTTGCTATAAAATTGGCTCTGGAGAATTGGCGACATCTACTCGAAGGCACCCAATTACCAATACTTATATACACGGACCATAAAAATCTCCAATATCTTCAGACTAACAAAACTCTCTCTCACCGACAGGTACGATGGTCACTATTCTTTCTAAGGTTTAACTTCCTAGTGACCTACACACCTGCAGATAAGAACAAAAAGGCGGATGCACTATCACGACTAACTGAAGAAAACTACTTCGAAATCCCTTCCGTTCCTATAATACCTCACAAACGCATTATTGGAGTTGTCCGTTCCTTGAAGGAAGAGGTTTTGCATGGTATAAGTTTGGATTCACCCCCACCACAACTAAATACTGATGCAGAAGGCTTCCTCTACTACAACGACAAACTTTACATACCACCTACCATACGCACCAAGATCTTGGAATTATCGCATGATGTGCCTATGGCAGGACATATGGGTATGACAAAGACTCTTAATCTGATTACCAGGCAATTCTGGTGGCCTGACATGAAAACATCTATACAAAAATTCGTCTCCTCATGCAATGTCTGTGCCAGGTCCAAAATTGACACTACGATACCATCCGGTCTACTATGCAGTCTACCAATACCCCAAACTCCATGGGAAGTTGTGTCCTTGGACTTTATAGTGGAATTGCCTCCTTCCAAAGGATTTAATACCATCTTAGTGTCAGTGGACCATCTGACAAAAATGGCACATTTCATTGCTATTCGCAGACTACCTTCGTCCAAACAAACGGCAGAACTCCTGATGAAACATGTCTTTAAGTTACATGGTATCCCAAAAACTCTTCTGTCTGACCGTGGATCACAATTTATTTCCAAGTTCTGGCAAGAACTATGTCACATACTACGGATCGAGCGGAAGCTCACTTCTCCTTACCATCCGCAGACCAACGGACAGACTGAAAGAGTCAACCAATGCATCGAGCAATATTTACGTTGTTACACTTCTTACCAACAGGATGATTGGGTGGATCTTCTCCCTCTGGCAGAATTTGCCTACAACAACGCAACCCACAGTACGACCAAGCAGAGTCCGTTCTACTTGAACTATGGGTTTCATCCCTCTATTCTTCCACCACGCATCCTTCCTTCAAATAACCCAGTAGCCTCAGACTATCTTACCCAAATAAAGGACTCTCTGGGTTTGCTTAACCGCTTGCCGACTGCGCACAGAGTGACGTAGGTCTACGTCGCTCGCCTGTCACTCCTTCCAGAGCCAATAGCGGGCGGGCGCGCGCCCGCCGAGGCGCGCGCCCGCCGAGGCTCGTTCACGGAGGAGTGCGGGAGTGTGACTGGCGGACCCGATGTCCGCCGGTCACACTACGATCGCCGCTACAGCGGGAGAAAGACAGAGCGGCTTGTGTAAACAAGCCACCTGTCAGTTCTCCCTGTGTAAAAGTGAAGATCAAACAGTTCTACTATGTAGAACTGTTGATCTTTGTTTTTACACTAGTAGACCTGTCCCTGCACAGTTAGAATCACGCCCCTAGGACACACTTAACCCCTCCCTGTCCAATACTGTTAACCCCTTCCCTGCCAGTGTCATTTTTGCAGTAACAGTGCATATATATAGCACTGATTACTGCAGTAATGTCACTGGTACCCCCAAAAGTGTCAAAAATGTCAGTCAAGGGTCCGATCTGTCCGCCGCAATGTCGCAGTACCGCAAAAAAAATCGCAGATCGCCGCCATTACTCGTTAAAAAAAAAAACACCAAAAATGACAAAAATCTTTCCCTTTGTTAGTAAACGCGATAACTTTTGCGCAAACCAATCAAAATACGCTTTTTGCGATTTTTTTTACCAAACATAGGTAGCGTAAAACAAATTGGCCGAAAATTTTAAAAAATTTTGATTTTTACATTTTTTTTGGGGGGAATTTCATATAAAAAAAAGTGAAAAATATTGTTGTTTTTGCAAAAATTACGCTCTTTTTTTGTTTATAGCGCGTGATCAAAAAATCGCACAGGTGATCAAATACCACCAAAAGAAAGCTCTGTTTGTGGGAAAAAAAGGACGTGAAATTCGTTTAGGTACAGCGTCGCACGACCGCGCGATTGTCCGTTAAAGTCACGCAGTAAAAAATCGCAAAATAACCCCTGGTCTTTTAGCAGGAAAATCCTCCGGTGGTAAAGTGGTTAATACTACCATTGCACACGCTCATAGTCAACAAAAGAAGTACTATGATCTTCGCAGAAGACCTTCTCCTCAGTACGCTATCGGGGACCTCGTTTGGCTCTCAACAAAAAATTTAAGACTGAAAATCCCTAGCAAAAAGCTTGGACCTCTGTTCTTGGGACCTTTCCCAATCAAGAAACTTATTGGAAAAGCTGCAGTACAGCTTACATTGCCAATAGACCTCAAAATACATCCCATTTTCCATGTGTCGCTACTGAAGCCCCATGTTCCTGACCAAGGAATAAGGCCTACTATCCCACCTCCTCCTCCTGTACAAGTTGAAGGTGGAGAAGAATATTATATGAGATAAAAGAGATTCTGGATTTTCGTATCCACAGAGGAAGACTTCAGTACTTGGTTCGATGGAAGAACTATGGGCCCCAAGACGACACCTGGCTAAACACCTCTGACATACATGCCTCTAGATTAATCTGCAATTTTCATACGAAGTACCCAGACAAACCAGCTCCAGAGGCCTTCAGGAGCCGGCCTTAAGGGGGGGGTACTGTAATGTTCTGGTACCTTTGGGTACCCTAATTACTCTTTCATAAGTGTATGCGCCCCACCATTCTCTTTTGGTAAGGTGCGCATACACCTTTAAGACTGATGCTGTCATCACTGAGCGCCGGATTGGATGGCTATTTAGATCGCCGGCTCTCACTCACATGTGTTCGTTCAAACTGCTTTGTGCCTTGATGCTAACCTGTCTTGAAGCTCTCATGCTTGCAAGCATACCTCGCTGTCGGAACCACGCTGCGCTGATCCCTGTATCCCGCTACCGGATCATCCGCTCTTGCCGAACCTCTCCTCTGCTACATTGCTATTAGTGATAAGTACCCCACAGGGGAAACCTCTATAACCTTTATACTAAAGCTTACACTATCTAGCTCTGCATACTAAGGACTATTACTACATCTGCATTATCTAAGATTGCTAGCTCTTGAGCCTACTACCACCTGTTCTTGCACTGGGTTGATCTCTCTTGTATGTCCACCTGCTACTCTGTCATCTGCTACCATACATGATTGCTAAACCTATCTGCATCCCATCTGCTACTATCTTACTTTCAAGAACATTTCCTTTCAAGTGTCTGTCATCTACCATCTCTACCTAACCTGTCTCTTCAGCCTATCATCACTGTGTTACTATATACATAAGTCACTCTAGGAAACATCTTATTGAGTGTGTGTATTTACTTGCTGAATTGAGATCATCCACACATGATGAGTCATTGAGAGTTGGGAATGGTGTCTCAGCGTTTCTCTACATGACTACTGAAGTGGAATATTTCTGCAGCTGAAAATCCACATCATACGTAAAACGCAGGAGCGTTACAATGTTGAGCAGGAGGTGGCAGACAGGGCCACCCACTAGGAAAATTTCAGTTGGAAAGGGTCAAAATTCATACAGTGTATATCTAGCTTTATACACTTCTGCTTCTGACTGCTGATCTCAGCTGATTTGGAGTGAGATTCAGTAGTGATTTCACTACTGTGATGCTCACTGTTCTCCTTGCTGGAAGCTCTGAAATGAGTAAGCAAAGCTCTGTGCCTTCATCAAGATAGCTGCCTTCACACATAGACATAGCAGGGTACAAGGCATGGTAAGTCAATAAAGGGTTACAGACAGTGTTGCCAACCTACCAGACTGAAATTTACTGACATGACACCCAACATTTACTGGCACAGCCAAGTTTTTATTGGCATTTCCAAAAGTTACAAAATAACGGTTTTAGGTGCAAATTTCAGTATTTAGGCTACAAACAAGTACAATATGCAAATAGCAATGTGATTTAAGGTAGATATTAGGGCGAAAAACATATATCAGATTTTATTTTAGATATAGTAGTATAAGTAAGTAGTTCAGGGACAGGACTCAGGAGGACAAGAAATTAGAATAGGTAGGGAGGGACACTAACAGCAGTGTGAAGCAGCACATATGATGACACCTAATAGACACGACACCTCCCCTCCTGAGTCAAAGTGAACGTCTCTCTTCACGCCAGGTGGCCCTTTCAGTTCATTCCAGTCTAAACAGCACTAACAGTCTGTTTTGCCTTGCTCCCATCCCGCAGACCTGCACACGAGGCCCCAGCCGCTCCACTCGGCTCCCTTACACCATGACATCACAGGACATGCTCAGGCACCGCCTCCACCAGACCCGCGAGCCGCCTGAATATACACTCAGATTATCCTAGCTGGCTCACAGCCATATTTTGTAACTGGCACCCTTTCCCTGTAATACCAAAAAAAACAGCAGCGCCGTAATCCTATTATGTGTTGATCACCTTACGGCAATAATAAATTGTGTTTAGATAATTAAACCAAGTGCATAATATGTCTAAACAATATCAATATCTAAAGTGCAAAAATACCACTTATCAGCAGTAGTGAATAATGATCTTCAATTGTTAAATATCTAAAGTGCATATGTGTATAAACAAAATCACTTTATAAGGTGCATATAATTATAAACCATAAATCAAGTGCTCCAGTGCTCTGTGCAAATAGCAAATCAGTCCTTTTTCTTGTGCTATGCCTTAGATCCACAGAAGTCACAAAGCAGTACAGCCTGCTCTCCTCTCCTGCACGTGCCCGAGCCCCTCTTCTGAAGTAACAGAGCTCGGGCCCCCAACAGGAGGGCTGGCTGTACTGGCTTATCAGTGGCCCTGCTTACACCAGTCCATATACATTCCCAGGCATGCAGAAGAATATTAGTGGTGGGAACCTCTTATCACCAAAAGACACCTCGTGGAGAAGGTGGGGGCTTACCAAATAGGTAATTCACTTGAGCCTTATTGCAACAAGCCAGCAGCTGCATAAATGAAGACTCCAGGACTTAGGGTCCTCTGCAAACAGCATCCTTTGCATCAGCGTCTCCTACAGAGCTTAGGGCAAAGACATGGGACTCCACATAGTGTAATTCGTTCACAACTTTTATTAACCACTTAAGCCCCGGAGGATTTGGCTGCTCAAAGACCAGGGCCTATTTTGCGATTCGGGACTGCGTTACTTTAACGGACAATTGACGTCCTTTTTTCCCACAAACAGGGCTTTCTTTTGGTGGTATTTGATCACCTGTGCGATTTTTATTTTCTTTGCGCTATAAACAAAAAAAGAGCGTCAATTTTGAAAAAATAACAATATTTTTCACATTTTTTATATGAAATTCCCCAAAAAAATTTAAAAATCAAAAATTTTTAACATTTTAGGCCAATTTGTTTTCTTCTACATATTTTTGGTAAAAAAATCGTAATAAGCCTATTTTGATTGGTTTGCGCAAAAGTTATTGCGTTTATTAACTAAGGGAAAGATTTACGTCATTTTTATTGTTTTTTTTTTAACTAGTAATGGCGGGGATCTGCGATTTTTTTTGCGGGACTGCGACATTGTGGCGGACAGATCGGACCCCTGACTAACATTTTTGACACTTTTGGGTGTACCAGTGACATTACTACAGTGATTAGTGCTATACATATGCACTGTTACTGTAAAAATGACACTGGCAGGGAAGGGGTTAACTTTATTAGTGATCAAGGGGTTAAGTGTGTCCCTAGGGGCGTGCTTCTAACTGTCAAGGGGCGTGGCTTTTGATGTAACCACAGAGACATACGATCCTACATAGCAGGATTGTATGATCTCTGCAGTTACACCAGGGAGAATGACAGGCGGCTTTGTGTACATTAGCCACCTGCCTTTCTCCCTCTCCAGCGGGAGATCGCAAGTGACCGGCGGACATCGGAGCCGCCGGTCACTCGCACGGGAATCCCAGTGAAAGAGCAGGGGAGGGAGCGCGCCTCCGGCGGCGCGCGCTCGCCCCCTATTGGTTTGCGGGCGAGTGACGTACCGATACGTAGCTTTGCCCAGGAGGGGCTGACCGCCGCAGTATATGTACTTGCGGCGGTCGGCAAGTGGTTAAAATTATACCAGATAAAAACCATCAACGACTTCTAACTATATAATCCGCACACTGTTCGCTATATACACTACCGTGTGTCTGATGTTCTCTCTCCTGTAACACAGTCACAGTCCGGTAACCAGGAAGCAGGTGAAATCGGCGTGTGTGTCACTCCAGGTTAGAGTGTCAGTGGTAGCGTGTCCATCAGCTTTACATGTTATGTCATAACGTTGACGTCCTTTCCCTGTCACTGGCATTTACTGGTAGGGATTGCCCGATTATCGGCAAAGCTGATATATCGAGGGCCGATCTGCACTTTCCCTGTTATATCGGAATCAGCCCCTGAGGTTACCGATATTGCCGATATTTCGGGAAAGTGCTTGTACCAGACTGATGCCTGCAGCTAGAGGCATCACCCCGGTACCAGCATCCATAGCCGGCGGTCGGCTGTCTTGTAATGACAACCGATGTGGCTGAGAAGCCGCTCAGCTGTCATTACAAGGAGCGGGAGGGGACATCTCCCCACTCCCGCCGCTTTCCCCGGGAGACCCCGGGAAACCAGCCTGCATGGCCACCGAAGAGAAGACCCGATCAAAGCTGCATTTGGCTCTGATCGGGGCTCCATGTAAAAACCCGGAAGTGATGTCATGACATCACTTCCGGGTACTCAGCGCCAAATTCAAAACAATTACAGCATTCAAAACAGCCAAACTTAGTGTTTTGAATGCTTTTAAATGCAGAGGCGGGGTTTGGGGTCTTTTAGACCCCCAGATCCCTCCACAAGAGTACTTGTCAAAAAAAAAATAAAAAAAAATTTTAATGTACAAAAATATCAGCCAATATCGGCCGATAACGATATGCGATGACCATCGGTATCGAAAATAAAAAAACAATATCGGTCGATCACTATTTACTGGCAGGAGAAAGTGCCCATTTTATACTGGCTACCAGTAAAAATACTGACAGTTGGCAACACTGGTTATAAATCAGCTGCCTGTTCATGCCTGTCATACCTCTCTTTTAGCATTAACACATCTAACCACAGTGAACAGAAATCTGATTATTTGCTCTTCGTATTAAATTGCCTGTGGCAAATTGTAGGTAACTAATACTACCTCTTCCTGTGTCTCATTGGAGCTGTTTTAGATGTAAATTTTTTGCCTGTTAGCGGTTTATTTTGCAGCAAGGAGTGGTAGCACTGAAGATAAAACACTGTGTACATTTCCACCCACAACTGAGCCAGCTAAACTGGCTGCTAGTATGAGGATTACCCATGTATTATGGTGACCTTTGTATTGCAATACCTACAGCAGGTAGCTGAATAACACACAAAACAACCATAAACTAACATGGAAGTGCTTTTCATAAGATAACACTGCCATATAATTGCTGACAATTCAGTTAACCACTTAAGCTCTGGAAGGTGTTACCCCCCACCCCTTCATGACCAGGCATATTTTTGCAATATGCCACTACGTTACTCTAACTGACAATTGCACGGTCGTGCAACGCTGTACCCAAATACGAATTTTGTCCTCTTTTCCCAACAAATAGAGATTTCTTTTGGTGGTATTTGATCACCTCTGCGGTTTTCATTTTTTGTGCTATAAACAAAAAAATATCGACAATTTTGAAGAATAAAAACAATCATTTTTACTTTCTGCTATAAAACACACCCAATAAAAAAAATTTTAAAAATCAAATTTCTTCATGAATTTAGGACAATCTGTATTCTGCTACATATTTTTGGTAAAAAAAAAAAAAAAATTCCAATAAGCATATATTGATCGGTTTGCACACAAGTTATAGTGTCAACAAACTATAGGATTTTTTTTTTTTAATAGTCATGGCGGCGATCAGCGACTTATAGGGGGACTGCGATATTGTGGCAGACAAATCGGACAACTAACTGACACTTTTTGGGAACCAGTGACACTAATAAAGTGATCAGTGCTAAAACATATGCATTGTCACTGTACTAATGATACTGGCAGGAGAGGGGTTAACATCAGGGGTGATTAAAGGATTAACTGTATGTCTAGGTTGTGCTTACTCACTGTGGGGGAAATGCTTTAACTAGGGTGCTTTGTCCTCTTAGTGAATTGTGTGGAGCTTTTGTGTGCCTGGAGCTGCTCAGAAGAATATATCTCACGTGCCCACAGAGAACGCTCTGTGTGCCAGCTGTGGTATGCGTGCCATGGGTTCGCCATTACTGTTCTATATGCTAATAGGGGGGGGGGGCAGGAAGATTGATCTGCATACTTAGAGGTGCTTGACCGATCCCCAGGCGGTGAGCCTGCCTGGCAAGGTGGTTGGGCTAGCACTTAAGTATTTGATAAGTTATGCTGGCAGGAGTGTCGGGTAGAAGATGAAGATGCAGTGCTGAGGGAACTGTAGGTGGCCCTCGAGGGAACCCCTGCGGGGGAGGGGTGCTGGCCTGGAGGGATCCTACCACAGGAGAAGTTGGAAGGAGGCTTTCCTGAGAGGCAGCGGGAGTAAGGAAGGACAGTGTGAGTACTACAGAACGGTGCAGGGACTTACAAGGGTAGAGACTGCCACATGTAGCAGGTCTCCCTGTAAGATAGTGGTGTGCTCATATTTTCCATACCTTGCCCTAGGAGATCTCCAGAGAGTCAGTCAGCTAGACTGGAGAAGAAAAGCATCCAGTGGGCTGGTGGAGAGGCAGCCAAGTGGTCTAGCATTTCTTGCAGTGGTGGAGCTGGGACCAGTGTCTGCAAGGGAGTTGAAGGGGCACCAGGATGCAGTTCACAACACTTTCTAAGGGACTGAGAGTTCCTAGCCTGTAAGGGGCTGTTGCTGATCTAACAGAAACTGTTAGCTACTACACAGGAATCAATTGGAGTTGTACACAGGATCAATTGGAGCTGTATATAGGGAGGAAGTTGTCCCTGGTTATGTCACTATCAGGTTGGGCATCCCATAATTCCTATCCACATACAAGTTAATACCCCCTTATAAACTGTGTTCAGATGAAAGCTGAAGCTGTTGTGTGCCTGGCTGTGCAGCAGTGGGGAACCCTGTCATATGCAACCCCTACAGGGTAGTGCTACATTTACTTCTTGTAATAAGGTGACAACGCAATAAGTTCAATAAAAGCCTTTCTCTATGCAGGGTGAGCTTTTACCCGGCATAACTAGAAGCGTTGTCACCCTTTTTCAGGAAGTGGTAACATTACCAATCTACTAGCAGGAACAACAGGTAATAATACTATTTTTTATAGGACAATACAAAAACTGCCAATGCTAACAAAAAGACTGTGGTTTGTTATTTGCCCATAGTTGCACTTCAAAGTAGAACTAAAGGCAAAACTTTTTTTGGATAGTTTAGGGAGGGTTATAACTCCTAACAAAAACTCTCACAAAAACAAAAACTCTCACTATACCTAAAATCAAAAGGAAGATGCTTCCAAATACATCTACATACCAAAACACCACAAAGGAAACAGTACCTACTAAGGCTACCAATTCAAAGTTAGGATTATTGGACATATAGGAAGACAATGTGGCATAGGCCCCCCAATCCCACTTGGGGTGCTCCCCCACTGCCTCGGCTGCCCCAAACCCCCCTCCTCCTCCTCCATGCACCCCCGGGAATCCCACTCCTAATGCCCAATACCCACCCCTTCCCTTATGATCCTCCCCATCCCACTAAAAACCTTGCTCCCCCCTTGAGTGTGTGGGGTCCAGTCTGTATGGGATCTCTCAGGTTAAGATACGCCTTTGCACAATGGACCCATATATTGCAAGGTGACTATATACAAAATATGGATATAGATGCTCGGTCTCCTGGCAATGCTGCCCGCTGAGTGCAGCCAACTATCCAATAATCTAACACATATGTGTTTGTGGCAGCTAGTGGACTAAAAAGACAGGATGCGGCGCTGTCCAGGAAGACCCGTGCAGTCAAGATGATCAAGGATATAACTCCTGTAAGTATTCTGTTTTTTGCAATCTGTGTCCCAAATTCCCAATAAGAAGATTACCCTTCACTTCCTGTCCCATAGCCAAATCAGGAAATTAGATTATTCTCTATTGTGCCTGTTCACATTATTGCAGCAAGGGGTGCTTAAAGTGTTTGTAAAGCTTCACTTTATTTTTACTAAAATAACAAACATGTCATACTTACGGTACTTGCTTTGTCCAATGGTTTTGCCCAGGGTAGCCCCTATCCTCCTCTTACCAGGTCCCCCACCAGCACTCCAGTGCCCCATAGGAATCTGTTTCCTATGGGGGCACTCGTGTAGGCTCTGTCTTGAGCCCCACTACCTGCCTCAAAAGACACAGAAGACAGCTGGGCATGCCCCCCCCCCACAGCTCCTTCATCACAGAGTTTGATTGACAGCAGCAGAAGCAAATAGCTCCCTTTTTTTGCACAGCGCTGGATTGCGATGGGCTCAGGTAAGTATAAGGGGGGCTGGGGGCTGGGGGATCCCAGGCACTGAAGGTTTTTTACCTTAATGCATAGAATTTAATATGGTAAAAAAAATTTACAACCAACAATTTACATACTGTCACCAGTCAGTGTCCCTGATCACCGCCACACCAGTTCATGAGGAGCCGACCTAGTGATCTCATTTTATCGAATGGGACTGTTGGAAAACTTGTGCTCAATTAGCAGAGAAGTCCCGCTGTCAGAATAAAGCGCAGCAGGGAGGATTCCCACATTAACTTCAAATGTGTAGATGGGGAAATCCATTTTTTTATCAGTAAATAAAATCAAATTGTGAATAAATAAATGATTCATCTATGGCCAGCTTTAGACTTTATTGGCATAACAAGGAGCCTTAGACAGACAGGACGGACCAACTAAGTCATCCCAGACTGTGGGGAGGCAATAGGAAACTCAAGGGACGAAGGAAGAAGGTTGGGTTCCCTATTGCCTCACCACAGTCTGGGGTGACTTAGTTGGTCCATCCGGTCTGTTTTTTCAAGTACATTTATATGGGTATGTAAATGTGGTGTTTTTTTTTTTTTTCTATTCTTTCTTTGGCGGACAGCCTTATCTATCATGTGTGACTAAGTGAACATATGCTATTGTGCACAATATCTTTTGACTTGTGGTTTTGTATTTTGTAAAGTATTTGTACTTTCATTATAGATGAACACTGTTGGATAACAAATGTCTGTCCTGAAATACAGTTCTGAAGAAGTGAATCACCCACAAAACGTGTAGACTTACTAGGACAGAAGTGGCAATAGATCGTTTTAGATGTTTTATATTCTCTGCAATGGTTTTATTCAGATTTTTTTTATAAACATTTGTTTTATACTATATTTCATTTGGTGTACATACCTGGCGGTCATCCAGAATTTCCCTTTATTTTTCTCCTTTCAGTGTGACTAATTTGTATTTTGTGGGATGATGACCCCCTAGTAATTATTATTACTTGATGTATGTATATCCCCCACATGACCTACTAAAGATTGATACAATCATACTTGAATACCTGGACAGGGGTCTGGAGCTCTGGGGGACAAATGAATGATGTTGTATTCCCCAGCAGAAATTTAGAGCCCAACACAGACTGCCTATGTGCTGTGGTGACGTTATAAACTGTCCATTGGGGTAAGGAGGGGTTAAAGGAAGACAGGGGTTATCTGACTGCAGATCTGACTTTGAACCTAATTGCTAGTTATTTATATTTATTAACTACTCTGCACAGAGACCATTGGTTAAACTGTCAAACATACTCATACACACACACACACACAAAAATATATAAGCACATCATATAAGCTCTGCTACTATTATGTGACTGTCAATGGCATATAGAATGCAATAAAAACCAAATACCCTGTTAACTGTAAAATATAAGATTGTTATTTCTACTAACTGAGAAAAAATTAGGATAAAAGCCTAAAGCACCAGAGCACAATAAGGATAATAAAACAGTCATTGCCCATGATGAGAATTAGAGTGACGTCAGAGCCGTCATTCAAGACAAGAGGCTGAAGTCTGGCTGGAAGGGGAGCACGTATCCAAGAATCAGATCCAGGATGTCAATACATTCAGAGGAAAAATTTGTTTAGCTATTGGGGACTTTCCAAGGGCAGGGAAAATGTTCCATATTTGCTTACAGGACACCAGGAAAAGCCATTCCAACATTGTAGGACGTCATGTTCTTCATAAATTAAAGAAATAAACCCATTATAAAAATATATATAATATAAATCCTGTATAATAATAATAATTAAGAAAGTGAGAATGAAGCTTGACTTCTGATTTAGGATTGTTGATACATTGTATTTTTGACAACTTCTATTCTGTTCTTAGATTCGAATATTAACCTTTTAAAATGTTATGTATATAAGCAGAGTCTGTTATGTACATACAGTATGGCAGATGACAGCAATTCATTCCACTACAACAAAGGAACACTAGAACTGGGTAAGTCAGAAGACAATATCTGTCATAAATCAACACTTCAACCTTCTCAAGTCTTGTTCTGTGCCATGCTGTATAATCTGGCTTTTAAACATCAATTGCAGCCAGAGGAGGAGAAGCTAAAAAAAAAAAAAACGTCCGCAGCACCAGCACATTTTGTTGCCAATTTTCCCAGTTCAAAGCAGCAATGAGGCAGGAAATAGGAAGTTGGATCGGACAGAAGGTAAATAGATTCAATACCAGGTGATGTCAAACATGACAAAATAACTGAAATATGTCTTCTATAGTTTCAACATTTGACTTGCCAAGATTCTCTTATGCTAGATTCTCCATTTAGCTAACTTCATATTAAATAGATTGAATATTTGCATAAAATGAATGGCGAATCCTTTTAAATTATTGGGGGAATCATTTGGATAAATATTCACTCTGGTCATTTCTTAAGAAACTTTTGATAAAAATACCCCTTGATTTTTATATCAAACAGTAATAGGCCTAAAGCTACCAGAGAATGTAGAAACCACAACAGATTTAAAAGCTACAGACAAGTTTGCACCCTACAAATTAAGGTAAAGCCCTCAACTTTTTCAAAATTTCCAGAGGCAAAACAGTGTAATAGTATTGTTTGTGTGATTCTCTCTTTTCCTTTCATTCTGCATTTTCTTAAACGTTTAAAAGTGTCAAAGCTGAGTGCAAAAAAACACAATGAAGGTTTTGTCTTCCAATACAAATTATAGTATATTATCTGAGAGACAATAGCCACAAAAATGTATAGCGGCTAGACATTATGTATACAGCTTGGTTAAGCAGCAATATAAGAGACAGAGAATAGGAAGGCATTATCTTGAAATGGAAATTAGAGTGCATTAGCTATAGGACAGTAGTGAAAACTATTTTATGGTGGCTGGACAGTATGTAAGCAACTTGTATAGGCTGCAGTTTAAGAGGTGTAGATGAGCCAGTTTTATCTTGTACATAAATTAGATCATGTAATCTGACAGACACACAAATTATACAATAGCTGGACAGCAGTTAAGCAGCTTGGTTAGGCCACAATATAGGAGGGAGAGACAAGGTGGGTTTTTTCTTGACATATAAATTAGTGTTCATTTTTTGAGAGACAATAGCCACAAAACATTGTACTGTGGCTGAAAATTATGCATGCAGCTTGGTTTTGCGACAGTATATGAGGGAGAGATGAGGCAGGTTTTATCTTGAAATAGAAATGAGAGTATTATTTGAGAGACAATAGTACACATATTTAACAGTGGCTTGACAGTGTGTAATCAGCTTTGTTATGCCTCAATACAAAAGGGAGATATGAGTCAGTTTTTTTTTTTATTTTTAAATGGCAATTACAATTAATTATCTAAGAGGTAATAGCCACACATATTGTACAGTGGCTGGACAGTATCTAAGCAGATTGCTTAGGGAATAGCCATCAAATATTTATGGGTGTCAGGGTTAGAATAGGCCAGGAGAGGTGCAGTAACTTTGGACCAAATTAAACTTTAAAGTTTAGTATGTAGCATCAGCAGCAAGCGTTTTTTTTTTAGCAATTGCCAATCCAAGATTGGTTCATTTTAATGAAAGTAAGCCAGTCCGCACTGTTAGGGGGACAGATGGATTCACCTCTTTAAAGCAAGGCCTCCTGCTGCTCTGATGGCCCTCTCAAACAGCACACTGCCTGCAGGGCAAGCAAGAAGCTCCTGCACATACTGTGCAAGCTGTAGCCAGTGGCCTAGCCTGGACACCCAATAGTCCATGGGTTTCTCACTTGTGAGAGCATTTGCATCAGCCACTGACTGTGATTGCTACTTGCAGTCAGGCCTGACTGCTATAGTTTAAAAAAACTCTGAAAAGTGGTGCTGGGGCAGCCTCCACTACCGGTGCTCCTCCTTTCATGGCTTAGTGGATCAAAAGTACATTGGCTATCAAAAGGGATCTTGCAACCTTCAGGAAATGCTCATGGTAGATTATTGTGGACAGTAAGTTTATATATAAGAATTAATAAAAGTGGCATACTTTGCATATTTGACACCTAGGGCTGTTTTATATGACAAATTTATATTCAGTAATAATAATAATGAAATTAAACAAATGATAATAAAAGTCAGAAAAAAATATAGACAGTGAAAATTGTAGTATTTCTTTTTACAAATTCAATGTTTATTAAGGGGAAGAAAGCATACACAATCAACAAGAGCAATAAATTGAAATACATCCGAACATCAAGGAAACATCGGAGCAGAAGGCAGGAACCATGTGGACATAATAGTATGCAATAAAGGATAATACATAGTTTATTAGTAAGTATCTGCAGAATACCCGGTCCCAAGGGAGAACCACACCCCCACCGGCATCTGTCACATGGCCGGTATACAGGAGTGAGGAGGGCATCCCATGAGGTCGGCCACCCCAACAGACATCAAAAATATTCTCTCTTTTTTATAAGATATCCCCATCATATAAATAATTATTTATTAATTTTTACCAATATATATATAATTAATTCATTAATAACTTAATTATTTAATTTATATTAAGTATCCATTTAATATCCTGTGATCGTAATATCTATCTTTTAAATTAATTTATTTTAAATTAATTAATTTTATATCTAATTTTATATGATTTTGTTTTATTGGTGGTACACACACCGCTATCATGATGGTAACGTTATAATTATATTTTGTTATATATAGAAATGAGATATGAATTATTTTTGTGCTTTGGTGTGTGCAATAAAGTTCTGACTGATTGTAAACAGGAAGTAATGCCCGGACGTATTAACCGTCAAATGATTACCAAATTAATTTTAGAATAAACCTTTCCTGTAAATTGGATTACAATGTCAATCTAGAAATCCAAGTAGTCAATTTGAAAGATTTTGAACATTATTTAGAGTTTAATTATTAAATCCGGATATGACGATTGATGTGATAATGATATAAATAGAGTCCGTAAACAGGAAGTGATGTCTTTGAAAACGCCGTGGAGGACGGCGAAACGCGTTGACGTATTTCCGGTTATGGACAGGACGGAACATCACTTCCGGTCAGGAACTTCCTGCTCGTGGAACGCACGCCGAGAGCTGTACACACAAGTTACTTTGTTATGAGCTTTTAATATTCTTTCGTTTGTAAGTATGTTTTTGGCTTATGTAGCGATTAAACCAGTCTAAAACTTACTTCACCATGTATGGCCTTTTCTTATCTTAATGGTTGATGCGGAAGCGGATCCTTAAACCTACCTATATCGAAAGACTCATGGAGAACTATCCTTAAGATCCTGGCATTAAAGGGCTAATGTGCAATATAATTTCAAGGCTTCCAAATTTTGGCGATTTGGTGAGTGGGGAACCGAGAGGGGCACCTATCACTTTGAAGCACCTTATATATATTCCAGCACCTGAGCACCTTACTTTGGATCACGAATAAGGACTGTTTTTCCTTTTTATTCACTTTTTAGTGTTTTCTGATGGACTTTTTATTACTCCTCAGCACCTGAGCACTTTAATTTGATCACCTATAGAATTTTACATTTGTACTTTAGATGTTTTGATGAATTGAATATTTATTATTTGTTTCACATGAATATTGTCACCAATGCTAGCGCTGCTTAATTTTGGCTTTTAAGACATCAAAAAGCAGCAATGATATGTATGCCTTAAGGGAATGGGAGAGATTTTTTGGAGAAGACGTGTATAGCAAATAAGGAAAAAGATCATGAAGAGCCATGTAAGAAGGAGGGAAGAAGGAGAAGTAGGGGGGAGAGGAAGAGAGAGAGAAAAAAATGGTAGTGTTTCTTCACATTGGCGGTCAGTAGATTTCTAAAAGGTAATTGGTGTCAGCAGTTACCTATTTAAGAGGCAGAAACTATTAATTGCTCAAAATAAACCCCAGCAACCTCTGGAGGAACCCTAATGTTTCATAGAAGTCTGAGAAGATTGTGCAGCCTGACCACCACTTTGCACTTTGTCCTGCAGAGCCTACCCACCCACTACTACCTCTTCATGCACAACTTCTGCCTTTCACTTTACAGCTGAATGCATTTTTCTTTTTTAATAAACAGCATTGCCTATATTTAATGGCAGCAATGATTGGGGGGTGTAAATATGTGGTGCTTTAGTACACTTTACTACACAAGTGTACAATGAGGTCCTGCAAGGGGAGTTGTGCTTGTGTAAGCAACAAATGCACCCCAAAAAAATAAAAAAGCCATACTAGTGAAAATAAGATAAAATATACCAACAACTCCCAAAAAAAAAAAAAAAAAAAAAAAAAAAAAAACAATAAATAAATAAAACAAGGAACACTAAAAGCCAACACAATTGTTCTAGCACAAAAAAAAAACATTATGGATGAATGTAAAATAAAAGAACAAAAAAACAGCAACAACAAAAAACTGCAGAGGGAAGTGGCTGGGGGTTCACATAAAAATATGGAGTCCACCACACTGCACAAAATAAAAAAAAACACTTAATAAAATTGCTGGCCATGCAAACCCCCAGGACTTGATGTGAACTGAAACTAATCCCTTAAAGCTAGAAAATAAATAGTTGTTAGCTAGATAATAATGGATCATGATAATTCTTCCCTTGGCATAATCAAGAGGAAATTGACAAGATTCCTGAATCAGGCTTTGAGGTGGTCCCAGCAACAGAATGTGCTGATTGGAACAGCAGACACTAACATGGGTACAAAAAAATATTAAAGCAGTTTTAAATGGAAAACCAAAAATGTATTAAAGTGCGGCTTACCAGTTCTTAGATGTGGTGTCTGCATTAGCCCTATTTTTTTTTTCCTTTTTCTTTTGTTTTCACCTTGCGATCCAGCAATTTTTCAACTTATTTAAAGCGGAGTTCCGGCCTCGGGGGTCAATTTTAGCTACCCCCGGGACAGTCAGGGCTAGTACATTCCATAATGGATAGCCTCTGAACTGTCCCGGGTCGCACTTACCTGTAAGAAGAAATACTTACCTTGAAAAGTTCTTCTCCAGCGCTGCCATTCCAGGTGTGGGCAGCTGAAGCCGCAGCGTCCCTCTTTGTGTCCTCTTCCGTGACGTCGGAGTCCCACAATGCACTGCACCGGCCCCGCTCGTCACTTCCGGGGCAGGCGCAGCATCCCTGCACAGCTTCTGGGCATGCCCAGAAGCTGTTTAGCAGTGAATGCCGCGCATGCACCAGAAGTGATGAGCGGGGCCGGTGCAGGTGCATTGATTCCTGGGAGCGATGACGTTCATCTCCCAGGAGTCATCGCAAACCGTAAGTGACGGCGTGGCCCGCGGCCGCAGAGGGAGGAAGTGAAAGGAAGTTGAGTATATTTTCTTCTATAATAAGGTAAGTAAACAAAAAAAAATCGGCAGTATCCATTTCTTTTTGAGGTTGCAACCAGCAAGCGGATGGCCCAAAATCGATTTTTTCGATTTTGAGGCCAGAACTCCGCTTTAAAGGCTACATTCACTTCTGAAAGTTTTGTGAACGTGCACAAAAGTGTGCATTTTTGACAACGTTCACTATGCACGCAGCAATCACGTGTCTTGCTTGCAGCACCCTGCACTGATCATAACACCCGAAATGCGGCAAGCAGACACGTGTTTTCACGCACTTTAAAACGCACGTCAAAATGTGCTGTTAAAAAAACGCACAAAGCTCAATGCCCAAAAAGGTACATGAGCTACTTTGTTGCTTTTGTTGCACATAGGACAGCCCATTGAAATGAAAAGGAGGAGCCCACAGGTGAAGTAAACAAAGGATTTGGGATGCTCATGACACCATTGATCTAACATGGCCACATTAGGTCAATGACATTGACCTAATATGGTCACGTGGCTAAATTAAGTCAATGATGTCATGAGCATGCTCCCCTCAAATTATGTAGAGGGAATCCCCCACCCGAAACACATTGGCCCAGAAATGACAACTGACTTTGGGGTTTAAACACTAACCTGGTTTGGACAAACACAGGCTCACCCCTAATACTGAACACTGTGAAAAGCTCACGGTGTGCAGTGAAATCAAAGTAAGCAATTTAAGTAAATAAAGTAAGCAATCACTCTGCACATGCTCAGTTAGGTGTGTTTTGCTTTTTTTTGGAGGTTGCATATGATTAGTACAGGGCCAATCAGCACTGTCCATACAGAGGGTCAGGGGTCCTGCAACCTCACAGAATAGTCAGAGGAGAATGAAAACTCCACCTACAAGCTTTAACCAGACACTGATAGAAGTCACAAGATTGCTACATACTGCTGATGAGAAAAGGTATTTACCAGTTTATATTTACTGAAATAATTGCATTTCCAAGTTCTGTGTACTGTGGGTGATCAGATATTGTGAATGCAGGTTCCTGGGTTTAGTAACACTTAAGGAACTAATTCTGGCCAGCTCATTGGTTTATTTTAAAAAAGGGCTGGAAGCATTCCTAAATGCACAAAATATAACTGGATATTAACATTTACAGATAATAACACCACAGATTGTCGATTTAAGGAATATCCAATTGCCTTCTGGGAAATCCCCCGCTGGAGGAAATTGGACCATGCATTATACATACCTCCCAACTTTCTGAGATGGGAATGAGGGACACAAAAGTATGTAGGCATAGGGCACCCTGCCACATCCCCTTAACCACTTGCCGACTGCCTAACGACGATTTACGTCGGCAGTCAGCCCCTCACAGGCAAAGTGACATAGATCTACATCGCTAGCCTGTGAGGGTCTAGGGAGCGAGCGCGTGCCCCCGGAGTTGCGCTCCCGCGTGGTCACAGACCCCCCCGCGCGTGTGACCCGATGTCCGCCGGTCACTCTGCGATCACCGCTGCAGAGGGAGAAAATCAGGCGGCTAGTGTAAACAAGCCGCCTGTCATTCTCCCCTGTGTAGAAACAATGATCACACGGTTCTACTATGTAGGACCGTTGATCATTGTTTCTACAGCCCAAGCCACAGCCAATCACAGTTAGAATCACGCCCCTAGGGACACATACAGCCCCTCCCTCTCAAAAAAGTTAACCCCTTCACTGCCAGTGTAATTTTACAGTAACAGTGCATATGTATAGCACTGATTACTGTAGAAATGTCACTGGTAACCCCAAAAGTGTCAAAAATGTCAGTCAAAGGTCCGATCTGTCCGCCCAAATGTCGCAGTCCGGCAAAAAAAATCGCAGATCGCCGCCATTACGCGTAAAAAAAAAAAACAACAAAAATGACAAAAATCTTTCCCTTTGTTAGTAAACGCGATAACTTTTGCGCAAACCAATCAAAATACGCTTTTTGCAATTTTTTGCAAACATATGTAGCATAAAACAAATTGGCCGAAAATTTAAAAATATTTTGATTTTTACATTTTTTTGGGGGAATTTCATATAAAATAATGTGAAAAATATTGTTATTTTTGCAAAATTGACGCTCTTTTTTTGTTTATAGCGCATGATCAAAAATCGCACAGGTGATCAAATACCACCAAAATAAAGCTCTGTTTGTGGGGAAAAAAAGGACGTCAAATTCGTTTAGGTACAGCGTCGCACGACCGCGCAATTGTCCGTTAAAGTCACGCAGTGCAGAATCACAAAATACCCCCTGGTCAGGAAGGGGGTAAAATCTTCCGGGGCTTAAGTGGTTATAGGAGAATTGTACAAAAAAAGATTGGTTAAAACAACAAGTGTTTTTTTTACCACTATTATTCCTTTATGTTGGCTTTTGTAATTTACAAGTGCAGCAATTTAGAAATTGGATAAAAGGTTTAGCACTGAGAAAAACTTTTTCATAGATAAATAGTTAATTTTATATACAACTATATAGATCAGGCCAAAATGAGGGACAAATGAGGAGGAAAGAGGGACAGAGGGACTTTGTTCCAAATTAGGGACAGTTCCTCAAAATCAGGGACAGTTCCTCAAAATCAGGGACAGTTCCTCAAAATCAGTGACGGTTGGGAGCTATGCTTTATATAGGGTTCATTTGCCTTCCTCTGAATCAACTGTGGGTATAGGTTTCTGTATATGGAGGTATTACATTTCTTTTTTCTATTGGTTGAACTGGACGGATTTGTGTCTTTTTACAACCTGTATTTATTCAATGTAAATTAATAAAATTCCTAAAAGTAATTTGCTTAAAAGTGATTCACACAAAAATGAGCTGATAACCTGGCATACACTGATGATTCCCTAAGCCAATGACGCATTTGTGTGGTTAGTGACCATGAGCAGGCTGATTGCATGGACCTTATCACAAGGTTCCCCCGTCCATAGAGGATCAGAGCTGGGTGTGCTTTGCTCAGTAGGCATGCTGCTGGGAAGCCTTAGAGAATAGAAAGCCTAGTGCTGATAAAGGATTTGTTATGTGGAAAGTGTCAGGAAGTATAGATCAAAACAAGCAGGAACAACAACATACCGGAGCAGCATTCAGGGAATACACAGGATAGAGCGACAATCTCAGCATATTATAGGCCTTGTGAAGTGTGGCATTGTGTATAAAATTAGATTAAGTACATATACAGTGTAAATCCTAAAATTTAATTATTGGACCCATATTCTAAACACCTTTCTGTTAGTGCATTTACATTTTAACCTTGTAGCTGTGACACTTATATTTCCTTTAGGTCCAATATGCGACTTCCTGAGAACATGCTGGAGGAAGGGCCGCATGGAAGATATATATAGCACCGTCCTGGAAGTGCTGAATGCATTCATTGTTGCAGAAACAGAAGGGAATGGCTACAACTGCCATGTAGGAAAAATCACATGACCTGGGAAGGTATTTTGTTTCTCAAGACGCTCAAAAAGTTGCCTAATAGCCAACACATTGTAAATGTCCCAATACGCCTATTTAGTTATTATTTATTTATTCTGTTTTGGAAAATAGAAATTGAGCCCCGTTCACACCCATGCGACTTTTTTTATGCAATTTGACAGTTCAAAATTGCATGACAAGTCGCACCCTATTTGTGCCTATGGAACTGTTCAAGTCGGTCTGACTCAGACTTGCACTGATTTAAAAAGGTTCCTGCACTATTTTTGGCGATTTCATGTGTGACTTGCATTGGCATCTGTGCATGATATCACGCAGATGTCGGCAAGCTGCACAAAAAAATTTCACTGACTACCGGCTATGAAATCGCGCTAAAATAGTGCGATTTCAAAGCCGCATTCAGTGTGAACAGGGGCTGAATGGCAGCTCCATTTTTCTCTTTTAGGTTATACAGTATGGCCCAACTTGTTCAGAAAAATCTGCTCTTTTGATTGATGTAAAAAGTTTGCAGCTCTGAGCTTTAGTTCTCATGTTCCTCAACTGCCTGTCTAGAATGTTGGTTGGAAGGACAAGGCAGCTCCAAAATTTTGAAATTCGTCCTGCTTATTCAAAGAAGATATTATTTTGTATGCTATGTTGATACATGGACATCAAGTGAGTAAAAGACTTCCAACTCAATATAAATAAAAATGTAAGTTATTTTAAAGTGAAGCAGCATGTTTATTGCAGCGAGCCCTTCAATATACATTTCCAGTCTGAAGAAGTCCTTCTCAAAAATGTATATGCTGGATGTGTATGCTGCAATAAAATGAATGCACCTCAATATACAACTTTCTAATGCTTAATGTTACCCCTAATAACAGCCCAACCTTGTAAAAAAAAAAAAAAACTTGGTACACATGGTAGATTACATTAAAGTAAACCATTACATATACCCAGTGAAGTGACTGGCCTCAGGTGATACACAGAGATTAAACAAATCCTTCTACATACGTTGTACCTGGTAATCAGCAGTCGTGTCCTTTTTATCTCAGATCAAAAACCAGAATTTATAAAGCTTGTCTGAGATGTCAGAACACAGGGGGTGGAGAGCTAAAATTACAAACTGCAGAGTTAAGTGAGGAGAGTTCTGAGAGCTAATTGGATGGAAGGGACACACCCCCTTTTCACACAGCACACATCACAGGCTGTGTGAGGAATTCCTCTATGTTACTATTTTTCTCTTGGTGTCAGGGAAACTTTTTTTTTTTTTTGATAAGTTTTATTGAAATTTGCAAATTACAAAAGACAGGACACCTCAACAGATAGAAGGTTGCAGCTCCTGATACATAGCAGATAGCGGATACAGAGAATGAAACAATATTTGAAAACCACAACTGGTATCCCTTGTACACCAGGAATAGAAAGGGAGGTTTTTTTTATACTGCCACAGGAACGAGGATAGATAGGGCCCTATTCAATGAATATGTTTTAATAAAAGGGGAATAGTTTTAGGTGGATAAGGTAAGCGGCAAAACTCATCATTTTGATTAAATAGCATCTCCCTAGGAGTGAAATGGGTAAATAGAGGTCTTGAATTCTGAAACTATCTTCTGAATCAGGGGTGGAAAATTCAAAGAGTAAATAGAGGCAGGCAGTCTCCCTGTCTTTATACCTAAATATGTGATATGGCTCTTCGCTATGGCAAAGGGAGATGTTTGATATCAAGGGCGGGAGGAGAGCATCCCTAGGGAGAGAATCTTGCTTTTATCGTAGTTAATTCAAAGACCAGAACATAAGCAGAATTAATCAAAAATACTTTTCCTGACAGACTCCATGGCAGCATACGTATCGGGTTTGGCCCCGCCTCCAAACCTACCCATAGGACCTCACTCCCATAAATCTTTGCTCCTGTTCAGCACACGTGTTCTTTTTTTGTCCTCCAAAGGATTACCTGATATCCTACCTGAAGATGGATACCGGGTGATGGATGGCTCTACCAGTCGGGTATGGAGCTCTCCAATAAGCCCCAGCTGCTGCGGGGTATGGAGGAGGGGCGAAGATGTAGCAGCCTTGGCCAAAAAGCCCAGCTGCTGCGGGTGGCCGGTACCCTTGAAGAGATAAGTCCGGTGTGCATCCATCCCTGGTGGTCTGCGGTTCGTGAGTACACTCCATGGCAGCTATTTTATATGCTTGTATTGTCCTGGATTTTGTATTTGTCTCTTACCTGGTCTTTCCTGCCTTCCCTGGTGGCTAGTGGTCCGGGGCCGGTCAGCGGTTCACTTCCTGACCGGCCGCCGGTGCGGTACGCTACTGCGCATGTGCGGCGCCTCGAGAACGAGGCTTGGCTCTCGCGCGTGCGCAGTAGGAGCTCGGCGCATGCGCAGTGAGTCGGCGTCGGTGGCGATCGCTGATGACGTCACCAGGCGCCATATTTAAACCCCAGAACTGTCAGCAGTGTTGTGTTTATACACACTGCTGATACTGGGTGTTATATACTCCGCATCCGATCGGTTTTTGGACGCCTGCTGTTCGCTGCCGCTCTACCTGCTAACCTCTGGTTCTTGGTGAGTACTGGCCCCAGTTTGGGAGCGCCCCCCCCCCCCTCCTCTTTTGCTGGTTTTCTGACATTGCTGTCCGGCTCATTCTTGTAGGTCAGCATCAGAATGGAAGCTACTTTGCCCTCCGGTTTTCAGCCCGCCCCTAACAGGTATTTGGGGCTTCCTGGTGGGGTTGTGGGTCATAGGGGGTGGGGGTAGGAACTCAAGTGTTCCTAGCTTCCTGTCTGTTTTTTCTGTTTTTTCTCTTGTTCACAGCCCTCCTCGTTCAGAGACTAGGCACTCTTCTCAAAGAAGTGAAAGGCGCTCGAGCTCTCGCCACCGGCACTCTACAGGAAAGTCCCGTTCGGGCTCACATCATCGAAAATCGTCTACTTCAGCCAGCCACGCACGGAGACCTGACAAAGCAGGTTGCAGAGGCTGTGGCGCTAGTGTCCCGGAGAAGAAGCTCTTCTGTGATAGATGTTTCTCCCAGGCTGCGGGAGAGAGGGATACTTCCGATCAACGCATTGAGGCCTTGGTCAAGAGAGTGGTAAAGGACTCTTTGGCAGAGTTGGGTGTCAGTCGTTCTCAAGACACTGCAACGGCTTCCCCAAGCCCTTCCCCTGTAGCACTACAGGTACAGGAAGATTTCGAGTCGGCCCACACAAGCCATCAGTCGATGCTCTTGTCGGGTAGCGACTCTGAAGATGAAGATCCCTGCTTGGGTTTTGAATATACCTTGGTGCCTTCCCTGGTTAAAGCGGTCAGAGAGACCTTAAATTGGGAAGAGTCAGCTGTTTCCCCTCCCAAGCAGAAGAAGTACTTCAAACAGCTCAATAAGGAGCGTGTTAATTTTCCCTTCCTGGGAGAGTTGGGTGAAATCATCTTGGAGGAGTGGAGAAAGGTGGAACGAAAGAATTCCTTAGTATCCAAGATGGCTAAACTTTACCCCTTCAAAGAGGATGATGTGAAACATCTTGAGTCTCCTCCCCTAGTTGACGCAGCAGTGATGAGACTGGTCAAGCATGTGACCCTTCCCTTAGAGGATACGGTCTCATTTAAAGACCCGTTGGACCGAAGGATGGACTCTGATTTGAAAAGAATCTACCTTACAGCAGGTATGGCCTGTAAGCCAGTCCTGGCTTTAGCCGCTCTATCCAAAGCCATGGAGTCTTGGGCTGATGTGGTAGACGAATCGGTCAGATCGGTTTCGGAGGAGGTGGCCAGAAGCGCTCCAATCCAGGAGCTTAGGCTGGGCGCGTCGTTCCTTGGGGAGGCTTCCATAGACCTGATCCGTCTATTGGCAAGAGTTATGCTGTCCTCGGTCACAGCTAAGAGAGCTCTTTGGCTCCGCCCTTGGGTTGCGGATCCGGCATCAAAGCAAGTTTGGTGCCGTATTCCCTTTGAGGGGTCCTCCCTTTTCGGGAATAAACTTGACGAGGCCATAACCCGGGCTACAGGCGGTAAGTCTGGGTTTCTTCCCCAGGATCGGCGCCAGTTCAACGTCAAGAAAGGACAGCCTACCAGAAAATTTGTGCCTGACCGGGCCAGGGAAGCTCGTTCTTATAGACCTGGTCGGGAGTTCAACCGGAACTGGAGATCCAGACAGTCTTCCAGGAAAACGACAAAGAATGTCTCCTCGGGGGACCGTGAGCCCACTAAGTCCTTTTGAAGGTGGGCCCGCTCAGACATGTCGGGTGGGTGCGCGTCTACGCTCCTTCCGACATGTCTGGGCGGCTTCGATTCAGGACCCCTGGGCCGTCAGGACGGTGTCCTCAGGCCACAAGTGGGTCTTCAAGGAGATGCCAGGCTCAAGGTTTCTGCCTACTGCCATTCCATCCCTAGAAGAAAGGCGTCAGATTTTGTTTTCTTACGTCAAAGCTCTCATGGCTCAAGGGGCTGTCATCTCCGTTCCAGAGTCCGAGCGAGGCCAAGGAATATATTCTCCGCTCTTTCTGGTCCAAAAGAAGAACGGATCATGGAGACCAGTAATAGATTTGACCTTCTTGAACAAATTCATAAAAAAAGAAAGGTTCAAAATGGAGACCCTGTTGTCCATACAGCAGTCAGTCCAGCCGGCAGATTGGATGGTGTCCATCGACTTGAAAGACGCCTACTTTCATGTCCCTGTGGACGAAGATTTTCAAAGGTTTCTCCGGTTCGAAGTGGGAGGATTACATCTTCAGTTTATCTGTCTCCCATTCGGGCTCTCAACATCTCCACGGACCTTTTCAAAAATCTTATTGGCCGTGGTAGCCCTACTGAGATTGGAAGGTATCCGTCTTCACCACTATTTGGACGATCTCCTCCTGTTGTCCCAAGACAGAGACCAACTATTAGTTCATCTGGAGCAGGTCGTGTCCACTCTCCAGAAGTTTGGTTGGTTACTCAACAAGGAGAAGAGTCACCTGACTCCAACTCAGTCCCTGATCTACTTGGGCGCTCTGTTCGACACAGAGAAGGCGACTATCTCTCTTCCAGAGGAAAAGATAGGGACACTTCGAGACAGGATTCGCTTTGCCCTCTCATCCTCTCATCTTCAGGCACGTCAATGCCTGAAGGTGATCGGGACTATGGTCGCTGTAGTCCCCATGGTGAAGTGGGCCCTGTGGAGGATGAGACCCTTCCAGAAGGGATTCCTTCAGCAATGGGATACGTGGCATCTGGATCAACGCATCTTCTTAACCCCTTCAATGAGAGCGAGTCTCCCCTGGTGGTTATGCAGAGGCCACCTGCTGAACTGCCACTCTCTGAAGCCAGCTCCGTGGGTAGTGGTTACCTCGGACGCCAGCAACGTAGGCTGGGGTGCCCACTGTCTGTCGGAGGTGGCACAGGGCAGGTGGGAGTTTTCCACTCGAGGATTAGTATCCAACATACTAGAGCTCCGAGCAGCATTCCAAGCTCTTCGGGCTTTTTCTCACCTGACAAAAGACCAACCTGTCATGCTGCGTCTGGACAACACCTCAGCAGTGGCATACATCAGGAAACAAGGGGGAACACGCAGCTGGTCCCTATTGAGGGAAGTGGAGCCGATTATGTCCTGGGCACAGAGAAATCTCTCGAATCTTTCAGCGGTTTATGTTCCAGGAGTCCAGAATGTCAAAGCAGACTTCTTGTCCAGAGTGGATCTGGACAACAACGAATGGTCCCTTCACAAGGAAACGTTCGACTGGATCCTAACATTGGGGCTCTCTCCAGAGGTAGACCTCTTCGCCTCCCCCTGCAATCACAAACTGCCGAGGTACTATTCAAGATTCAGAGATCCACAAGCATCAGGGATAGATGCACTCTCGGATCAGTGGAGATTCCACAGGGCATACGCCTTCCCACCGATTCCGATTGTGTTACAGTTTCTTCGGAGACTCAGGTCGGAGCCAGTGGAGGTAGTGGCGGTGATTCCCTTCTGGCCGAACAGGCCATGGTTTCCCCTTCTGACGCTACTCAGTGTCCGAGACCCAATCCCGCTACCCTTCAGACCGGATCTGTTGTCCCAGGGGTCTGTACTCCATCCGTGCCCAGACCGTCTACATCTCAGGGTCTGGATGTTGAAAGGAGGAGATTACAGGCTTTAGGCTGTCCAGATACGGCAATCTTGACATTGCTTAGTGCTAGAAGAAGCTCAACGAATAGGGTTTATCAGAGAATCTGGGAAAAATTTTCTGCACAGCTGACTACAAGGCCTGATCCTCAATCTTCAATTAAGATCCAGGATGTGTTGAGTTTTCTCCAATCAGGACTGGACTTGCCTCTATCAGTAAGTTCGCTCAGAGTCCAGGTCTCGGCTATTTCCGCTTTTACAGGGATCTCCTGGGCCACTCATGCCCTAATTCGTCAGTTCTTCCAAGGGGCAGTGAGAATCAGACCTCAGAGAAAACCCAGGTTTCCCAAGTGGGATCTGCCACTAGTTCTGGATTTCCTGGCGGGTCAGATTCAAGACACATCTGATTCTTTGACCATAAGAGAGCTTACACTGATAACAGTGTTTCTGGTAGCTATAACCTCAGCAAAAAGAGTGTCGGAAATTGGGTCCTTTGGGACACAAGAGCCTTTCTTAACTTTTTTTCCTGACAGAGTGGTGCTCATTCCCATGCTGGATGCGAGACCAAAAAGGACCTCTGTCTTCCATGAAAACATAGAAACAGTATTACCAACCTTTAGACAGGAAGAGGAAGAATCTTCGGTTCATCCGCTGGATGTTGGAGAGTGTATTAAGAAATATTTAGATGCCACTTCCTCTTTCAGAAAATCAGAACATCTTTTTGTTACTTTCTATGGAAAAAACAAAGGTTCAAGAGCCTCGACGAGATCCATTTCTTCTTGGATCATCCAGACCATCCAGTGGGCTTATAGGGCTAAGGGCTTGACCCCTCCAGCAGTAGTTACAGCTCATTCGACGCGGAGCATCTCTACCTCCTGGGCAGTATCCAGACATGTGGCTCCTGAAGTCATCTGCAGAGCAGCATCGTGGTCCTCTATTAACACTTTTTTATCCCATTACTGTGTTGAGCCAGCGGCTCTTTCTTCTGTGAATTTCGGTTTGCAAGTCCTGTCTGTTTGACAAAATGCATTAAACTTTTCTGTTCAGCACCTGCCCACCCTGTGTGTACGGCGAGTTATTTCCCGATACGTATGCTGCCATGGAGTCTGTCAGGAAAACGGAAAATTTATATCAAATACTTACCGTAATTTTCCTTTCCTGATGGACTCCATGGCAGCAGGAGTTCCCTCCCGGATTTCTGTGGAGGATAGTTACAGAACACGTGTGCTGAACAGGAGCAAAGATTTATGGGAGTGAGGTCCTATGGGTAGGTTTGGAGGCGGGGCCAAACCCGATACGTATGCTGCCATGGAGTCCATCAGGAAAGGAAAATTACGGTAAGTATTTGATATAAATTTTCCGTTTTTTGGTGACCATGTCAACGGACAGATTTGAGGTAAAAATGAGGACATCGTCAGCATAAAGAGCTGTACGTACCTTCACCCTACCAAGGGAGACCACATGCAAAGAAGCCACCTTCGACAAGTATCTGGAGAAGGGTTCCCTCACTAAGTTAAACAAGAGGGGTGATGAGGGACAACCTTCTCTAGTTCCTTTAAATAATTTAATATCATTGGAGATCAGGCCCACCACTACCACTCTAGCCCCTGGAGAAGCATACTGTCGAGATTCAAACCCGTGACCAGCCACATCCCAAGTGGTAGCCCTGCTTACTAGGCTACTGTCCTCTCTGGACATTCCTCCCTGGAGCCTATTATTCAACCTTAGTTTTGCCAAGCCTTGCTTATCACCCTTGATTCCCCATACCTGGTACTTCCCTATATAAGTCCAGCCCCTTTAAATCCAGCTTGCTGATTATTGAGCTCCTGAGCCTTGATCAAGCTTCTCCTCACCTGCTGCTCTTGCCTACTACCACAAGTCCACTGCTGACCAGGAATTGACTACCGACTAGTCTTCTGCTTTATCCCTACCTACTGAACTGCTACCTCCGTTGCCGATCCGGATTGTCTGACTATGCTTACTGCTGCCCGCCCCGACCTTTGGCTCGTCTGACTTCTCTCTGGTTATCCCTTGTCTGCTCCTCCGCCTCCGGACCTAACCTGCACTCTGCCTGGCTGGGTGATCCTGGGGACCGCGACCTGGTGTTAGCTTGCAGCGCAGTCTATCCCCACCATCAGGGGCTCTAGTGAAAACCAGCTAGCACTTAGTTTCCGCACCTCAGGTGAACCCGTGTCCTCGTCAGAGTACTACCTGGTGTCCATCCGGTATCCAGCACTGCTACCACCGTAGCCAACCCGGATTGTCTGACCACGCCTCTGCCAGACTTCCTGCACCTACTACCTGCCTGCGGTCCTTGCCACTGGGCTCCACCCCTACCTCCAGCCAGCTGTCCTCTGACTCAGGTGAGCCTTTAGGATTGTTACACATACATACTATGAATGAAATGTAAGAAGGGACCAGAAAAGTTAATTTTATCTAGGACAAGGGAGAGCCATCCCAGACTGACATTATCGAAAGCTTTCTCCGGGTCTAGAGTGATGATTGCATAATCCTGCAAAGGATGAGATTTGGAGCATTCCAGGACTGTGAGGACCTGACATATATTGATCAAGACTGTCCGGCCTTTGATAAAACCTGAATCAAAGTTGGTAAAATATCAGCCAAGCGGATGGCCACAATCTTAGAACATATTTTCACATCTAGGTTTTAGGCGGTTGTAAACCACACTTTGTTATTTCTACCTACAGGTAAGCCTATAATAAGGCTTAAGTGTAGGTAAAATGAATATCTCCTAAACCTGCACGGTTTAGGAGATATTTACTCTGCATGCAGCCGCTGACGTCAGCTGCCCATGCATTCTGAAGGTCCAGCATACTGTTCTAGAACTTCAGAGCTTCTTGGCAAAACTGAGGGCTCCTGCGCGCATGCACAAGAGTGACGTCATCGCAGCTCCGGCCGCTCACAGAGCTTGGAGCCCGCGATCCTGGAAGAAAGGACGGGAGAAGATGTCAGCCCTTCTTTTTTAAAGTGGTTTAATACCACTTTAATAAAGCGATAGGTTGATAGGGCCCAGGCTCTTTGGGATCCTTTTTTAGCTAATAGTTTAATATACGTACGCCTGGTTGCCAGTTGGCAAATAGGTGCCGGCTGACCAAGTCCTATTATACATGTCTACCAAGGTTGGATAAAGAATGTTTTTAAACAATTTAAAGAATTCCCCAGTGAATCCATCAGGGCCAGAGGCTTTATTGTTTGGTAAATGTTGTATAACTTTCATTATTTCGTCAGAGGAGATGGGCATATTTTGGAGCGCTAGTTAGGAGGGCGCTATGGTAGGGAGCCTGAATCTATCCAAAAAGATCTGGGCACGCGGTAGGTCAATTGGATCATATACATAGACCATGGCATAGAAACACTTCATAATTTTATTTATTTCTTTAGGTGTAGTGTGTATAGACCCCCTGTGGTCTCGAAGGAAGGCAATATATACGTGGGTTGATAGGGGCCTTTACATAATCTTGATAGGAGTTTAGCAGCCTTATTTCCAGATTTCTGTAGGAGTAGATTGTGATAGGAACATTTGATCAATTCTAGCTGCTCTGCCCAGTGATCGAATTGTCGTTTGGCCCCATGCCATCTTGTCCTCTGCTCAGGGGTGTTGTGAGATAAAAGGGTATGTTAAGCAACTCTGAGGCGTGTACTCACCTCCCTATAACTTGCTATAGAATGTTTTTTCACCTCTTCACACTGGTCCCTCCCAGCCCTTTAGGAGGTTTATGACGCCGGGAGGCGGGATGGGGCTTAAGAGCACATGACCTGAAAACTCCCGATCACAAGTAGCCATCATGAGCTTTCGGTTAGGTGCCGGTAACTGTGTCTGGTGCGGGCCCTTGGCACAGCTGTATGGACAGCAATTCACGCAAATATGTGGCCCCTCGACACCAAGGACCAGGCACCGAGAGGCCACATATTTGCGTGTGGCCAGCGCCAGGGGATTAAAGGAAGCCACATTAATGATAATGCGGCCCCTGAGAAAGTCTTTACCAGCCTCCCAGAATGGATTAAGATAGATTAAGATCTTCTTTAAAATGAGGCATTATTAGTTTTATATTCCTCCCATGCCTCGATTATAGTGCAACGGAGATCCTCATTCTTGGCAAAAAAATAGGGGAATCTCCACAAATGGGGTGTGCCCTGGTTACCTGAGTCCTCGAGCATGACTGAGACTGGACTGTGATCAGATATTGATATTTCATGGATTGTGGCTTCTCGTACCAAAGGCAGAACAGTGCTTGTGCAGCAGACATAGTCCAGTTGTGAATCTGTTACAGTAAGTGGGGGGGGGGGTGAATTCCCTATCCATCAGGTATAGGAGACATACCAGACATCAGTTAGGTTGAGGGAGTCAATTATGGAGGCAAATAAGGTCGGTTGGGTATCGGTTAACTGTGGTAGAGTTTGCTTAGGGTGTGATCCATTCTTGGTGCAATGCATAAACGCATTGAAATCACCACCGATCAGATGTGGGATTAAAGCGGGCGCAGTAATTGTGTAGGTAAACATCTATACAACTTTTTAGTAGGGGAGATGGATGCATGTATGTTAGCTATCCTCATTTCTCGAGAAGTTACTAGAAGATGGAGTGAGACAAAACGCCCCTGTTCATCACGATTTAAAGATTTATTCTGGCATGGGAGGTGTTTATGAATTACGATAAGGACGACTGCCTTCCGACCAATGGCGTCAAACCCGACAATGCTGCCCACCCAAAGCTTTTTCATGCAAGCAAAATCTGGGGATTAGACATGTGCAAAATCCAGAGTCCAGACAGGGTGTTGTGGGCCGCTTGCACTGTTGTGTTGGATTTGTTGATTACAAATACAACCACCAGTGTCCAAATGAACGAAGAGTCCGAGCCTGAAGTAACGAATGCCGTATCTAAAGGAATAGAACGTAACAAATATTCACTGGCACACTAAAGCGGAACTTCACCCAAAAGGGGAAGTTCTGCTTTAAGGACTCGCTCCCTGCTCCTCTTCACAATTTTGAGGAGCGGGGGGTACCCTATTTTGACAGGTACTTGCTCCCACTTCTGTTCCCAGCACCGCAGAGCTGGGAATGGAAGTTCTTCTTCCTCCCTCTCCCCTGCAGTTTTCTGGGACACTGACATGTCCCAGAAGACTGCATCCACCAATACAGGATAAGCCGCATGACTCTCACATGCACAGTGGGTGCCCGGCTGTGAAGCCGCAAGCTGTCACAGCTGGGTGCCCATAGTTAAGATGTTGGCATAGCTGAGGGAGGATGGAGGAAGAAGACAGCTGCGGTGAGCTCACCGCTGGACCGCGGGACAGGTGAGTGGCTGTTTTTCAAAAGTCAGCAGCTACACTTTTTGTAGCTGCTGACATTTATTTTTATTATAAGTGCCTGGAGTTCATTCGGAAGACTTTCTAACCAATCTCACAGCCCGTCCTACCTCCTTGATTCCTTCATACACATAGCCTCCCCTCTCTCATATAGATTATGCGTGTAGTTACATGGCAGGTAAAAGGCCTTCGCTCACCCCATAAAATGCATAAAAGTTCTCCAAAACCTTAAATGTCTGCGTGCTGAAATAGCCTTGCTGCAGGAAACACACCTTCAATCCCTGGTAGACATGTGCACTACTGAAAAATTTGTTTTGTTTCATTCTCGTTTCATTTGGGTTTTTTTTTTAAATTTATCGGTCATTCGTTATGATGGGGGTTCGTTACTTTGGATAATCTGTAACTTTGGATGCATTTGTATTTGTTCCGTTCCATTCATTTAGATGTGGCATTCGTTATTTCAGGTAATTTGTAACTTTGGATGAATTCTTATTCATTCCATTCATTTAGATGCTGCATTTGTTACTTCGGATAATTCGTAACTTCGGATGCATTCTTTTTTGGCTGACAAATTCTACCTCATATTTAAAAAATAAAGAACTCTCTGAAAGCTAACAAAGAGTGAGAGGCTTGACACTTTCACCAGTTTCTATTGTTACTTTGACATCTTAATTGACCTATACATTTAATTGTGGGAAATGTAGTCACTCACAATACCTATTGTTGCATAAGGGGTCTTTCACACGGAGCGGACCGCATTGCGATCCGCTCCGGCACTTTTTTTTTTTTTCACGGAGCAGATGACATTTGTGTCATCCACTCTGTATGTCCGCATATCATCCCATCCATTTGCGGATGATATACGGACATAATGTAAGTCTATGGGCATTGCGGATGTCAGCGGATGACACCGCTGACATCCGATTTTCCTTCCTTTACGTTTTTTGAACGGAGGAAAAATAGGGTTCTGTTCTGTTCCAAAAAACGGAACAGAACTGAAAGGAAGAAAATCGGATGTCAGCGGATGGTATTCCGCTGACATCCGCAATGCCATTGACTTACATTATGTCCGTAAATCATAAAAATAGGATGATTTGCGGACATACGGAGTGCCCGTGTGAAAGGGCCCTAACTCATATGAGTGGCTTGCCAGTTCAATATATTACATGTCCTCTTACAAACTATTTCCCAAAGATACCCTTGTTCTGAGTTGGTTATAATGTATTATTCCCAAACTTTGTATTTCTCTGAGCACTTCCATTTTAATAGAACCCTTACTAAACTCTTACTGAATTCTCTCAGTCACCTGACACTCAGCAGTTGGCTGCAAGCCATGGGCACTATAACATATCCTTTATGTTGAAATACTCAGCAGCAGAAAAACTCCTGAAATCAGTCAATTTAAAATGTTACCACATTCAATGTCCAATTACAACCCTCTCTATTGACCTTTACATCGTCCTATGCATGCTAAAGCGAAACTTTAGGATGCATAACAACTTGTTAACAAATAATGTTCTTTAGGGAACATACATTCCACATTATTAATCATGCTACCAAAATGAGGTGCTGCAAATTGCCTTCGATGTAGTTTCTGTTTCTGCTTGCCCAAGGCTGCAATTTTGTTGATGCCCACATTCCCTAAGCAGCAGTAAATCTTTAGGTGGTCAGTGAATCGGCCTCTAACATTTTCAGTGCAGTGCCAAAAAAATAGAGAGCAACTGAGCATGTGCAGAGCAAGGTAAAACTGGCTTTTAAACAGTATAGGCAGATATTTTTAATGTTTTACATTGCTATAGCTGTAAAAGGGGCCAACCGGAAGTGATCTAGCAGGACTCAATCTTCTGGCTAAAGTTCCACTTTAAGCTGAACAGTTCTGACTTTAGATGAAGAGAATTGTGATGAAGTTCTCCTATCCTACCCCTGCGATGAGTAAAAGGACCAACCCCCAGAGGACGTGAAGTATCACGAAACATGTAGGGGCGTGGTTATCCTGACGGCGCAAGATTTCGTATCGGTCCCTGGTAGATTGAAGATTGGCGTCTGTTTCCTATTACACTACACCAGTCTGTCTAACCGCCGGGCGACCCACAATCTGAGGAGGAATGCTCTGCATGAACACTGCTGCTGCACGGCTGGTTCTATTCTGCTGACATACGATTTTAAAATGTGAGTGCATCTCCTTTTTTTATTCATTAAAAGTAAACGTTTGGTAATGCCCTATGGGAGTGTCTCCCCTTTTTCATTCACATGTTCATATACACTGGGATCTATCGTGAGTTAAGACCATTTGTCCTTGAAGTGTGTGACTTATGCTCTTGCCGGGCCATTTCTACTGCATTGGAAGACATCTCTCTCATTTTCAGCGTTTAGCCACCTATAATTAAGTGGCAATGTTGTTCTGGTAAGGAGCCATCCCTCACACATTATCTGGTGGATTCATAAAGTAATAGATTTGGTTCCTTGTACCAGTATGTGGGACTTTGAGGCAATAAAGTGAGAAACAAAAGCAAAATGCGTTTTGCGTTTATCATAAAACAATATTTTTTACAACATGTACATAACATGAAATGTTAGGTGCTGGATGGGTAAGAGGCCCATCCGTGATAGTGCACTAAGAAAAAGGAGTGTGACACTTGTGAGTATTGGTGACTTTTTTAGAGACGCAAAGTCCTGCCATCCATGGGTGTTGGATGTTGCAGGAGGCGTCTCCCTCCGACGCGTTTCGGCTGCCTAAGTGGCTATGTCTTTTTCAAGGATGTTCACCATATCTATAAAGATATTAGTCTTTATTAGTGTCAAACGAAAATTTAAAGCAATTTTACTTGTATAGTCTGAATTATTAGCTTACATTGAGTTTTTTTGTACAGTTACTGGATCGGTATGTACGGAGGTGCCCCTCTTTTCTCCAAGGCAACCACAAGATCCCTAAGAAAGGGGGGAGGGGGTGGCGGTAACGTTTTTTTCTGAAAGACCAAAAGTGATGAATTGACATTTCGATAATATGTGTAGGTGTGTTGCCAAAAAAGGTTTCAAGGTTATACTCACAGGGTCCAAGTTATACTTGTTTTCCAATCGTGAGTGCCCTTAATTGTAATGGCTGTCCCTGGAAATATATAAGTATTTTTATTAACTACATATGTCCAGATGTTTTTGGTTATAGACTACAAGTGGTCAGGTGGTCTCTCAATTAGAAAGAACACCTATGGGCCTCTTGGTTGCCAGGTGGTCTTTCTGTTGAAAAGGACATACACCATTATGACAAAGAGGAAAAAATTATCCGTGTGTCAAAAATGGTGTGAGGTCATTGTGGATGTTTACCTTGCGGTGCTGCAGGAAGGATTTATTTTGGGGACTACAAGACACTTTCCGGTTGCAGGATAGTCGCTCTGTTGCAAGATGGTCTTTCTGTGAAAAGCACACCATTTGTAGCAAACAGATAAGGGAAACAAATCCTATATCGTGCAGGGCTGTGTTGGAGTCCAAAGTAATGTGTGCAGTACCTTTTTGTGTCCAGCAGGGGGAGTCCTATCAAGGAAAGAAGGTAGTCCGCCGTCCTCCAGGAGGTGCTTCCTCTCCAAGGTCTGGAGATGAGTGGCACGCTCCAGGGATCCCCGGCGCCTTAAGTATAGGCCGCTCCGGCCCTCTAGGCCATTTCATGTGGCCCTCGCACCTTTCCTGCAGCTGCGAGAGCTCCAGCCCTCCTCCAGGCCTTGTGCTTTCTGCTTTCCAGCACTGCCTCTAGCTTCTTCCCAGCAGCAACACAAGGTAAGGGTGGTGCACTGTAATGTAAGGGAAGGTGGGGGACTCAAGAGATCAGGAGCCTCCCCACCATCAGAAGTTATGTAAGGGTAGGGGATGCTCTGGACATCTAGTCTTACAGATACAACCGACCCTTTTGAAGGCAATCCTGTTGCTGGTGCGGCCCTCGATTAAATTTAGTTTGACACCCCTGATCTAGAGCTTGTACTACGGTTTCAGGTGTTAGCTGCTTCTCCTAAAGTGCAGTGCTTTCTCTGTGTATATATATATATATATATATTTCATCCATCATCTATACTGAACTCTATAATAAAGGATATAGAATTGGTCAACCAAATTTAGCAACTTGTATTAAGTGTACTGTGAACATTGCAATTTTTATGTTTTTGTATTTTTGACTTGTTTTTTAATTCATGGATTCTGATCACAAAAGTATACTCTCTCTAAACACCAAGTTGAACTTGCATAAGTTTTGCCTAGATCCCAAAATTGGCTAATGTTTTAGATTCTGTTATTTGAGGCCTTAACGTCTACTCTCAGTTGTTCAAGATCTGGGTGTAATCATTACTCATCATAAGAGTAAAAAGGCTTCTACATTAGGGTGACCATAGTAATCCATGCTAGAGATATCTACACCAGGATACCTATTCTCAGTCCATCTTTCTTCCAACCCACCCTAATGAAAGGGGGAGGGGGTGGTCAGTTGAACCCAGAAAACCTGTTGGCTATCCATTTTCGGCTACATGCCCGTAAGAGTTTTAGTGATCATATAGTCTAGATTTTTCTGGAACAAAGGTTCCTGCATAAATTATTGGTGACATTCTTACATTTAGATATGTAGATATGTTTTTTTATTTCCTAAAACTATAGTTCAATTCTAAATTCTCCTGCTTTTTTCTTCGATACCAGAATGCACTTTTGCATTTATGTATACATGACAAACAAAGGGCCTCTGCCCCAACCTATACAGTGCCATGAAAAAGTATTCATAATTCTTAAAATATTCCACATTTTGTCATGTTACAACCAAAAATGGAAATGTGATTTTTCATTTCCATTTTTCTTCCACTTCACAATTATGTGCCACTTCGTTTTGGTCTATCACAAAAAATTCCAAAAAATACATTTACGTTTTAGGTTGTAACATGACAAAATGTGAACAATGAATTTCGAGGGGTATGAATACTTTTTCAAGGCAATACAATTCCCAGCTCAAGTCACCAGCCAGCCCGCTACCAACCAAATTCTCCAATATTTTTGTGTTGCTTTAATTTTTTAAATGTAAAAAAATTAAAAAAAAAATTTAATTTTAAAATTTGATATTAATTCAATTTTTTTTTTTTATTTCTTTGTGTTAAAAACAGGAGTTTAGCTAGCACACGTTTGCAAATATGTGTGTAAGCGGCAGAGGTCGCGACAAGGCACCCTATTTTTGGACAAAGCACATTACATGGTTGGCACTGCACAATACAGCACATTACATGGTGGGCACAGCACATTATATGGTGGAAAAAGCACACAACATTGTTGGTACTGTACAACACAGCACATTATATTACATGGTGGGCACAGCACATGACATGGTGGGCACAGCTGAGCATATTACATAGTGGGCACTGCACTTTACAAGTGGGAACTGCACAGCACAATATATGGTGGGCACAGCACAATATATGGTGGGTACTCCACGAGACATGGTTGGCACTGCACATGACATGATGGGCACTGCACGAAACCCCATTACATGGTGGGTACAGCACATAACAAGGTGGACACTGCATGGCACAGCACATGATATGGTGGGTACAGCACATGACATGGTGAGTACTGCACGTCACAGCCCATTCTATTGTGGGTACTGCATAGCACATGGTATGGTGGGCAATGCACAGCACATTACTTGGTGGGTACAGCACATTACATGGTAGGTACTGCATGGTGCAGAACATGATATTATGAGCACAACACAGCACATAACATGGTGGGCAATGAACAGCAATTTACAAGTTGGGCACTGCACAGGGCATGGTGAGAACTACACAGCACATGGTGGGCACTGCATGGCACAGCACATTACATGGTGGGGGAGCAGCAGTGTGTCCCCCAGCACAATCATTACACCCCCAGGTCAGTTTTTGCACAATCCTCCCTCCCTAATAAGTTTACTAACCTCATCTCAGTAGCATGGAATATTTTCGTCCTCCTGGGCTCCTACTGCTTAGAATGACATCAGCGCCCCTCCCCCAGGCAGATGCCCGCAGCTCCCGGACACTGAGGATCTTTGTGAGTGTACAGATCCTGTGATAGGAGCCAGGCATCGGCAGAAACAGGACTCGGCTGCAGTGACTGAAACCTGTCTCCTCCATGTGTGCAGTGCACAATGGGCTCCTCCTCCTTCAAGACGGCACACATAGATAATGAGAAGCCACTGGCATGGGCCTATATTGAGGGAGGGGCCCAGAGCTGCAGCTCCAATAACCCCTATCCTTATATGGCCCTGCCTTGGAAAGCGGATGGTGACTCAGAGACAGGGAGGGCTGACATTTCACCTCAGGGTGCAGGTTGCTAGGCTTGGTGGGCAGTGTACAAGGTAGAAGTATGGGTGCCAGTCAGGAGTTTATTTCTCAGAACAGCAAACAATTCAGGGAGAGAGGGGGGGGGGGGAGCACAGGACACCCTTAGTCAAATAAAGCAGGAAACTAGCAGACCAGCACACTCCTTAGACAAAATGTAGACAGGTAGGCAGTAGTACAGTTAAAGAGCCTTTACCCCATTCACACCTAAGGGTAAAACAAATCGAAATGCCTAAGCACAATTTTGCAACTTTGACATGTGTAGGTAAAACCGTGCATATCATCACAATCACTTTGTGTTTCCAGGTGGATGATACCTTGTTTATTTTTTTCAAGACAAATTGGGCTTTCATTTGGTAGTAAATACAGTAATTCTGGATATCTCCTATTTTTTTTTTTTATTATCAAAGGAATACTGGCCCAAAATAGTAAAAAAAATGACAAAGAACAACCTAAAATAAAATAAATAAATTCTCCTGCTTCTGATGATCACTGCCATACCACATATGTGTATATTATGTGTTGTTTGTACCTGTAGTACAGCCCAGAAACAATAGTACGCATTTTGCTTCTTTTTTTTTGTTTTTTTGCCCTACCTAAAACATACCGCCACTAACTGACACTGATGCTAATTTAACCCCTTCACGCTGAGCGTACGCAAATATGCAGCTCCAATACAATGGGCTTTTTTCTGTGGGGCCGCTAATTTGCATATCTCCCTTTGTGCTGGGAGCACGCTGCATGTCACTCTCCCAGCACAGGGACCGAGGTCTCGCTGAGAGCCCTGGGCCCCGTTCTAACAACGGGACCCGGAACAGCCGGTTCTGGGTCACCTGAACGCTGTGATAGCCTCTGATTGGCTATTGCAGTGATCAGTCAATGTAAGGCCTCTTGCACATTGCAGCTTAAAAAAATCTCAGTACATCTTTTTTTGTCTGAGCTAAAATACAGCCCATTAATTGTAATGTGCCAATGCACACAGGCGCGTAAACAAGCGCCGTGTATTCTTCAGTAAGAACAAAATAGAAGAATCTGCATTTTTGGACAGTAATTTACGCCTAATGTGCGAAAAATGCGCACAAATGAACGCACACACAAACATAATGTTGATCTGAAAAATGCTAATTTGCACATTTTACAAAAACGCAAAAATACATTTGCGCGAAAAGACGCAAATTTGACGCAAACACGTATGCGCGAAAATGCAGAGATAGAGGAAAAAAAAGTGGGTGAAGAAAAAAGGAAATTATCATAATTAAAAACAAAATAAAATGAATACAATTTTTTTTTAAAAAAATACCTAGATCAAGGTTTGATCCAGGTCAGTGTCAGGGTTAGTGTTTGGGTCAAGGTCAGGGTTAAAAGTCAGGGTCAGTACTTTTTCTACGGGATTTTTTTTTTTTTTTTAATTAGTATTTATGTAATTTAATGTCAGTGTGTTTTAGGGGTAGGATTAAAAAAAAAAAAAAAAAGCAAAATGCACACTATTGTTTCTGGGCTGTACTACGGGTACAAACAACAAGCTAACATGCACATATGTGGTATCACTGCGATCGTCAAGAGCAGAAGAATTTATGTAGTTTTCCTTTGACAAAAAAAAAAAATCAGGAGATATCCTACCACCAAATGAAAGCCCAATTTGTCCTGAAAAAAAACAAGGTATAATATACAGTGCATTGCGAAAGTATTCGGCCCCCTTGAACTTTTGCCACATTTCAGGCTTCAAACATAAAGATTTAAAACTGTAATTTTTTGTGAAGAATCAACAACAAGTGGGACACAATCATGAAGTGGAATGAAATTTATTGGATATTCCAAACTTTTTTAACAAATAAAAAACTGAAAAATTGGGCGTGCAAAATTATTCAGCCCCCTTAAGTTAATACTTTGTAGCGCCACCTTTTGCTGCGATTACAGCTGTAAGTCGCTTGGGGTATGTCTCTATCAGTTTTGAACATCGAGAGACTGAATTTTTTGCCCATTCCTCCTTGCAAAACAGCTCGAGCTCAGTGAGGTTGGATGGAGAGCGTTTGTGAACAGCAGTTTTCAGTTCTTTCCACAGATTCTCGATTGGATTCAGGTCTGGACTTTGACTTGGCCATTCTAACACCTGGATATGTTTATTTGTGAACCATTCCATTGTAGATTTTGCTTTATGTTTTGGATCATTGTCTTGTTGGAAGACAAATCTCCGTCCCAGTCTCAGGTCTTTTGCAGACTCCATCAGGTTTTCTTCCAGAATGGTCCTGTATTTGGCTCCATCCATCTTCCCATCAATTTGAACCATCTTCCCTGTCCCTGCTAAAGAAAAGCAGGCCCAAACCATGATGCTGCCACCACCATGTTTGACAGTGGGGATGGTGTGTTCAGGGTGATGAGCTGTGTTGCTTTTACGCCAAACATAACGTTTTGCATTGTTCCCAAAATGTTTGATTTTGGTTTCATCTGACCAGAGCACCTTCTTCCACATGTTTGGTGTGTCTCCCAGGTGGCTTGTGGCAAACTTTAAATGACACTTTTTATGGATATCTTTAAGAAATGGCTTTCTTCTTGCCACTCTTCCATAAAGGCCAGATTTGTGCAGTATACGACTGATTGTTGTCCTATGGACAGAGTCTCCCACCTCAGCTGTAGATCTCTGCAGTTCATCCAGAGTGATCATGGGCCTCTTGGCTGCATCTCTGATCAGTCTTCTCCTTGTATGAGCTGAAAGTTTAGAGGGACGGCCAGGTCTTCGTAGATTTGCAGTGGTCTGATACTCCTTCCATTTCAATATTATCGCTTGCACAGTGCTCCTTGGGATGTTTAAAGCTTGGTAAATCTTTTTGTATCCAAATCCGGCTTTAAACTTCTCCTCAACAGTATCTTGGACCTGCCTGGTGTGTTCCTTGTTCTTCATGATGCTCTCTGCACTTTAAACGGACCTCTGAGACTATCACAGTGCAGGTGCATTTATACGGAGACTTGATTACACACAGGTGGATTCTATTTATCATCATTAGTCATTTAGGTCAACATTGGATCATTCAGAGATCCTCACTGAACTTCTGGAGAGAGTTTGCTGCACTGAAAGTAAAGGGGCTGAATAATTCTGCACGCCCAATTTTTCAGTTTTTTATTTGTTAACAAAGTTTGAAATATCCAATAAATTTCGTTCCACTTCATGATTGTGTCCCACTTGTTGATTCTTCACAAAAAATTACAGTTTTATATCTTTATGTTTGAAGCCTGAAATGTGGCAAAAGGTCGAAAAGTTCAAGGGGGCAGAATACTTTCGCAATGCACTGTACCTGGATGCACAAAGTAGTTGTGTTGATATTCATGGTTTTACTAACACATGTCAAAAATGCAAAATTTGGCTTAGGCGTTTAGATTTGTTTTACCCTTATGCGTGAAGGGGTTAAGAAAAACTAAAAACCTGTCCTCTTTTCTGACCCTGATTTTTGATCCTTACTTGATCCAAACACTAACCCTGGGACTGACCTAGATTAAACCTAGATCTAGGTATTTTCTTTATTTTTCATTATTTATTTTACATTTTTTTTACAAACGCTTTTTTTTTTTTTTTTAGTTTCTGCAAGAAATGAGAAAGCTACATTGTATTCTTCTCTATTTACAGAAAGAAAAAAAACACTGGGGTGGGCTTCACAGCAACAGACAATCACTGTGGTAGCCAATAAGAGGCTACCACAGCAATCAGGTGACCCAGAATTGGGAGATCCGGTTCCCAATCATTCATACAGCCTGGGGCTCTCAGTGAGACCCTGGTTTCTGTGCGGGGAGCATGCCATGTGGCGCACTCCCAGAACAAAGAGCGAAACACATATATACACCCCCACATAAAAAGCCCAGTGCAGTGAGGCTGTATATATGTGTTATGTCGGCGTTAAGGGGTTACGCTGGAACCAGCAATCTGTACTTTTGTAGACACAGTTGTCTCCTATAGCAACTGAAAAAAGAAGTCACAAGAAGGTGCAGGAATTCTCTGGATGAGGCTGTCTTGACACCTTCCTAGACTCTCCATGGTTCCCCGGTCCATGGCAGCGAACTTCTGCTACTTCATCTCAGGTCTCCATCCTCTCCTTCATGCCTCCAGGTAGTGAGCAGGCCCTCCCTTGCAGAGCCTTGAGCACATGGCTAGGCCTCAGGCTTCAGGCCTACACAGCAGCAGCTTTTCCTTACACACCCACCCCAGACCGCAGTCTGGGTGGGAGGACCCGAATCATTTGACCTCTCCAAATATTTATACTATTTCCCAGGATGCTCAGCGGCCAGAGAAACTCCTACTGATTGGCTGGGAAAAGTATAAGTAAAAGAAAATCCAAAACTTTGGGTTGTCCCCAGAAAAGTAATAGCGGGGAAATTTTCCAATGGGGACTCTAGTTCTGCTGACCTGGGGGTTCTCAAGAAATTCCCTTATTTGCAGGGACTACCTGTTTGGCTATAGGACAGGAAGTGAAGGGAAATTTCACAATAGGGCACAGAAGGCAAAAAAAATAAAAAATCTGACAGAAGTTATAATTCTCCCTTGCTCTGTCAAAAAATAAAAAAAGTTTTGCCTATAAATCTACTTTAGGACAAGGGTTTAATACAAATACTAACTACAACATACAGAGCCATTCACAACTCTGCCCCCAGCTACATCATCAGTCTTGTCTCCAAATATCACCCAAACCGTCCTCTCCGCTCCTCTTAAGACCTCCTGCTCTCAAGCTCCCTTGTCTCCTCCTCTCATGCTCGTCTCCAGGACTTCTCCAGAGCCTCTCCCATCCTCTGGAACTCTTTTATTCAATCTGTCTGGCTATCTCCTACTCTGGCTGCCTTCAGACGACCCCTAAAATCTCATCTCCTCATGGAAGCCTGTCACACCTCTAACTAATCTTTTATCACTTCCATAAGCTCATACTCCACAGTTACAACCTTCTGTACTACTTGCCCCACCCTATTAGATTGTAAGCTCTTCTGAGCAGGGCTCTCTTGTATTTTATTGTATTGTAACTGCACTCTATCCCTTTATATTGTAAAGTGCTGTGTAAACTGTAGTGCTATGTAAATCCTAAATAATAATAATAATGAGGGTGCTATGTGTAGATGAGGGCTTCTGTTAGATTTCTTTCATTCAGACCGCAGGCTGAACAACAGAGATCTATGCATGTATGGTCGGCTAAATGCTCCTGATTTGGCCATGTTTACGAAGGTAACTCCACGTAATCCAACTTCAATCTGATCTATTCTAGCAAGAGAGCCCCGAGAAATGAGCTGTAGATAATTTTGCATTAGGCTAGCTTCACATGCATTTTTGAAACACAACAATCCCTTTAACATTATTTCCGATTGGCCCCTGACATCTATGTAGTCTCCTGCAGTGCGTTTTTTGGAAAGGTGCAGGGACTGTTTTTTAACACCCAGGACGGTGTGTTTTTGGGTCAACAGACTTCAATAGAGGTGCATCAAAAGGCATGAAAAATACGTGTACGTGCCTTTTTGTTGTGTTTGTGGTAAGGTTTTGTGTTTAACAATCAGTCTCCTCCTCCTATAAAAACACATAAAAAAAAATGTGCATCAACTGCACACGGACAGGAGTGACCCCAGCATTATGGTGTACTTCTTATGTTGTACATTCACTTGATCACACTGCTTTTACCAAGGGTGGATTTTAGTTCATGTCCTGAAGTTTGTTTCTTCACTTGTTTCTTTGTAGAATTGTTTCTTACATTAAAAAAAAAAAAAAAAAAAAAGGTAATAAAACATCCAATAAAATAAATACATATCAAAGGTGTGGTGAGTTTGCAGTGCCAAAAATCCTGTCTGGGTGGTTTTCTAAAATCTGTAAAAATATTTCAATCTTTATGGAGATCCAGACTTGTAATGCCATTTATTATGTGAACATTATAGCTGCAAACCTGTTATGATCATTGGCTTTTCTCATTGGCTTTTCTGAAAAGAATTTGCTATCTTGCTGAATATACACACACTGTGTACACAGCAGTGCTGCCATCTTGTGTTTGTTTAAATTATTTCATGTGCTTCTCTTTTCTGCCAAGTGCTCTAAAACTGTATTGTGACAAATGTTTTGGCAAGCATGATTGTTTTAATAAACAGGTCCCAACAAAGCAGGACCCCTATGGTTTTCATTTTGGATACAGTAAGTGAGGGTTAGAATCCATGTGCATTTCTTTTTTTTGTCATCTTGAAAGAGAGAAGGGACATACATGGATACATATATCATGGATATATAGTTTAGACATGGGTCTGCTCATATTCATTTTTCAATTGTTATATACAGCTGTCAGAGGGAAAGGAAACTCCAGATGAGCCCTATTGGTAATTGTCCCCGATGTCCGCCCCCCAGACGTATATGACCTTGTTGGGGCTTTGGCATGTAAGTGATGATCGCAAATTGAAATTGAATGTAAAACAATAGTAATGTATTTTTTCAATGGTAAACTACTAACAATATCTGTTTTGTAATTAGTTTTATGTGGCATACCTGTGGCTGGTCTTGAGGAAGCATGAAGCGAAATGCGTCGACCAAATACGTCCTTCTTATCTCATATGTGAAGTCAATATACAGAGGTTATATGTATATGCCACAAACCTTATCACTGATATATACATGTGTATATGTGTGTGTGTTTTAATATAGCTACCTATGGAGCCTACTATGTTTTTACATGATGTTTAATAAACAATGTTTAGCAATCAATATAATTGTTACATGTGAGTGCCTTTTAAATCCACCACCAGCAGGATGTGGTGCTGCATATTTTCTGATTCTTTTTTGTCATCTGTGTCCTATTGGGGGGGGGGGGGTTTCCTTTCACTTCAGATGGCCAGGCAACTAGCATTTCCAAAAGGAGAGCAGCATTACCAGCCAAGCATTTCTCTCGGTGCAGATCCTATTTAGGCTATACATGAAGAAAACTGATAGTTTTTGAAATATGCACACAATGGGAATGGATGATTTACCCAACAGATTACATAGGTATAACACATTTCTCCCTGATGCTAACACTAACAAAGCATCATCAAAAATGGTCTGCTCCTCTAATACCTGCCCCTGGTAGGGTCTAACTGTAGGGCTACACTGGCAGTAAATATTTTTACTACTGAGAGCTTTAACCACTAGGTGGCAGTCACCTCATTTGCTGAAATCACACTAAAATAAGGTGCTGCTATTGGGATTACTGTCAGCAAGCAGTTAAATCTCACAGTAGCAGACATTTAACCAAGGATGTACCCCTGGCCTTAGGCCCCTTTCACACGAGTGTCCATTTTTCAGGCGGACCAAATTGGACCACCCATTGATCTCAAGGGGGCGGCGGATGTCAGCGGATATGTGTACACTGACACCTGCCAGGCATCCGATCCAATAAAATCTTCTAAAAATGTATGGTGATACGTCAGGCGGATTGGACGGGATACAAACAGACATGCAGTCTGTTTCCATCCGACCGCCCCTAAGAGAAGAGCTGGCTGTGTCATCCACTTGTTCAGCGGGAATCAGCAGAGAGATCCCGCTTGGACAGATCCACATAGTGATAAAGGGGCCTTAGAGGTAGCTTGTGCACATAAAAATATGGGATCTCTAATCGCTGAGTTGTTTTTAAAGGTCCAAGATTTGGAGCTGTTATCCTGGTTCTGGCTTCAGCACCTAACGAGCCAATGACTCTGGAAAATCATGCAGCCCATGAAGCCTAAAATGTTCTTTGTAACTTCAAACTTTACTGCCAATGCTTTTCCATGTCCCAAATTCTGCTCTTTAAAGCCCAATTCTAAGAATTGAAAAAAAAAAAGAAAATAAAACTACACTTGCGTTGTGGCCCCCTGCACTGCAAGTGTGAAAAGCTAATAAAAAGGTATTAATGCGACACAAAACAATATCCTTTTTTCCTAAAAATAATTCATACACATCACCAACCTAATAGCCCTTTAATTTTTCATTAAGTTGTTTCTTACTAAGTTTTTCTCTTTCCTTGTATCGTCCTCTGTGAGCTCCCAAAGCTCTCCATTTCCCTCTCGCTTCCATTTGGTTGGAACGAGCAGTGTAAGTTAGTTGCAGTCATGTGCACTGCCCAATGCACACTACAAATCCCATGGTCCATCCCAGAAGATCATGGCTATCACTGCAGTCCCACAAGAATTGCTCACATATAGCAAATCCATACATATTGGTGCAAGCTGGACTACCATAACTATGCAATAAAATTCTTATTTAACCACTTAAGGACCGCCCGCCGCAGATTTACTGTGGCAGACTGGCCCTTCTGCGCGAACCAACGTAGCTCTACGTTGGTCGCACACCTACAGCTAGGGGCGCCCTCCCACCCCCACTCGGCAGTGGGGACTCTGATGCACGGGGCCTGCAGCTCCGGTTGCCACAGGGCACCAGAGATCGTTCCCTGCAGAGAGGACGGTCAGCTATTGTAAACACAGCTGACCGTTCTTCTCCCTGGAATGATCATAGAGCCCCTGTGATCCTTCTATATAGGATCACAGGTCTCTGTGATCATTTCAAAAGCCCAACCCCCATACAGTTAGAATCACTCCCCTAGGCTTACATTTAACCCCTTAAGCACCCACTGTGTTAACCCCTTCCCTGCCAGTGTCATTATTACAGTAACAGTGCATATTTTTAGCACTGATTACTGTAGTAATGTCACTGGTCCCCCCAAAAGTGTAAAAAATGTCAGTAAGGGGTCTGATCTGTCCGCTGCAATGTCGCAGTTCTAATTAGAAATTGCAGATCGCCGCCGTTACTATTAAAAAAAAAACAATAAAAATTACATAAATCTTTACCGTAGTTAGTAGATGCGACAGCTTTTGCGCAAACTGAACAAAATACCCTTATTGTGATTTATTTTACCAAAAATATGTAGCAGAAAACAAAATTTTGATCTTTACATTTTTTTTGGAAATGTCATATAGCAGAATGTGAAAAATTTTATTTTTTGTTTTTTTTCCCCCCAGAAATGTCGCTCTTTTTTTGTTTATAGCGCAAAAAATCACCTCGCAGAGGTGATAAAATAGCACCAAAAGAAAGCTCTATTTGTGGGGAAAAAAAGGACAATAATATTATTTAGGTACAGCGTTGCAAGGCCGTGTAATTGTCCACTAAATTAATGCAGTGCCGAATCGGAAAAAATGGCCTCGTCATTAAAGGGGCAAATCCTTCCGGTCAAGAAGTGGTTAAATCAGAATAATGCTTATTAATAACTTTTAACAGTACAGTAAACAATGTTCATTCCAGAGTATTACATTATACAACACTTTCACAGAATACAAAGTGGAATAATGTTCTTGTACAAAGACAAAGCAGGTTTATAAAACCAATTGAACCTGAGATGTCATTAGTCGTTATATCTCACAGTGTATGCATCCCTAGGTATGGTTTAAGAACATTCTCATTATATCTCTTTCCCAGTACTTTAAATTAAACTCTCCCCAGGGGGACAAACAGAGGGGTTCAGTTCCAACTTTAAGGAAATAGCCTATCAAGAATTAGGTCCAATGGAGCCAAGCCAGGGGTAGCTAGCCAGCATCCCAGATCTTATTGAACCGGGTCAGGCTGCCTCTATGCTGATATATCAAGCGCTCATATCTCAAAGATCCTATGTTGGCTAACCACATCTCTAACATTGGAAAGGTTTGAGAGATCCAATGTTGCAAGATGATCTTTTGAGCTTGGAACAGTGCTCTGGACACCACTATACTCGAGTATAAGCCGACCTGAGTATAAGCCGAGGCCCCTAATTTTACCACAAAAAAATGGGAAAAATTATTGACTTGAGTATAAGCCTAGGGTGAGAATGCAGGGGGGCGGGCATGGTACAGGAGAATGCAGGGCGGCGAGCATGGTACAGGAGAATGCAAGGCTGCGGGCATGGTACAGGAGAATGCAGTGCTGCGGACATGGTACAGGAGAATTCAGGGCTGCGGGCATGGTACAGGAGAATGCAGTGCTGCGGGCATGGTGCAGGAGAATGCAGGGCTGCGGACATGGTACAGGAGAATTCAGGGCTGTGGGCAGTTGGTGTAAAGGCTGAAGGTTTTTTTTTTTTTTTTTTTTTTTTACCTTAATGCATTCTATTCAATTAGGTGTTATTAAATCCAGGATCCTGCATTCACTATATCTGGTCTCCCACAGTACACAGAGCATGGAAATGCAATTATTTTAGTAAATATAAATACCTTTTCTCATTAGCAGTTATAGCAGCCTTCTGATTTATATCAGTGTCTGGTTAAAGCTTGTAGTAGAAGTTTTTTTATTCTCCCCTGATTGTCCTATGAGGCTGCAGGACCCCTGACCCTCTGTCTGGACAGTGCTGATTGTCCCTGTGCCGATCACACGAACCATCCCAAGAAATAAAAACTCTCTAGAAATACACACCAAACTGAGCATGTGCAGAGTACCCCCAAGGCTCTGTTCTATCAGTAGATGGATTGGGGACTGTAGAAGAAGGGGGGGATCAGAGAAGACAGGATAAAAACAGCCTTTTTACACAATACAAAATATTAACCCCTTAGGTTCCATGGTGAATATACCAAGCATGCTTTACTGCATATACAGAGTGATTTTACTGTTGTGGGTTTAGTAACACTTTAAAGTGGAAAAAAAAAAGCACAGCCCCCCCCCCCCCCTATAGGTAATACTTACCTAAACCCAATCTTGATCCAATGCTTTACACAAGAGAAGCAGCTCTCTCTAATGTCTCTCTCCTCACTGGTTCCCACTGCTGTCAATCACAGCTAGTGAGGAGGGAGCAGAGGGCGGGACAGGGCCAAGGCAAGCTCTGTGTATCAATGAACATGAGCCTGCACAAGTACCCCCATAGCAAGTGGCTTACTATAATAGTCACTTGGATGGGGGAAGAGCCAGAAATGCCAGCAAGGGACCCCAAAAGAGGAGGATTGGGGTTTCTCTGTGCAAAACTATTACACAGAGCAGGTATGTATAACATTATTATTATTATTTATTATGCAGGATTTATATAGCGCCAACAGTTTGTGCAGCACTTTAAAATAATACCCACTTGCCCACCAGCCGCCGTTCACATACAGTGGCAGGTCGGCAGGTTCCCGCGAAACAACCTACCCGTACGTCACTTTGCGGGAGCTCTCGTGGGGGCGTGCACACACCCATTCACCAGAGGGGAAACTGATCTGTGGGGCCAGCGACTGCGATCGCTCCCCGTGGAGACAGAACGGCGGTCTGCTGTTGTAAACACGGCAGACCGGTGTTCTGTCAGTAATGCACACAGGGATCCTGTGTTCCTCCTAATTAGGAACACAGGTCCCTGTGTTCATTCCATAAGTCCATCCCTCACACAGTTAGAAAGCACCCCCTAGGGACACATTTAACCCTTTGATCACCTCTGGTGTTGACCCCCTCCCTGCCAGTGTCATTAGTACAGTAACAGTGCATATTTTTAGCACTGATTACTGTAGTAATGTCACTGGTCCCCCCAAGTGTCAAAAATGTCAGGTGTCCGATCTGTCTGCCGCAATGTCACAGTCCTGCTAAAAAAAATTGCTGATCGTCGCCATTACTAGTAAAAAATAAATAAATAAAAATAAATCTTTCCCTTAGTTTGTAGACGTGATAACTTTTGTGAAAACCAATCAATAAACTCTTATTGGGATTTTTTTTTTTTTTTACCAAAGATATGTAGCAGAACACAAATTGGCCTAAAATGATAAAAAAAATGTATTTAAATTTTTTTTAATGGAATGTTGTATAACAGAAAGTGAAAAATATTTTTTTTTTTCTCCAGAATTGTCGCTGTTTTTTTGTTTATAGCGCAAAAAATAAAAATCGCAGAGGTGATCAAATACCACCGAAAGAAAAGGACATCAATTTGTGAAAATAAAAAGGACATCAATTTTATTTGAGTACAGCATCGCACAACTGAGCATATAGCACAGAAACAGTCCAACATGTAGAGCCTATTGAGAGATAGTTTAGTTGTAGACCCAGGTCTGATTGTACAGCAGTTCAAAGGGTAATAAATAAATGATTAATATGTCTCAAACTTTCAAAATAAATGGTGCCAACAAATGCCAACAAGCGCCTAAAAATGTTCTGTGCAATAAAATAGGTATTTGGATGTGCCCCATAAATGTCAGTTCTGTCATTTTATGTCCAGTGTGCAGTTATTAACTGAAGCCACACGATGGCAGCACTTCCCCACAGTACCGCAGTCTGTATGTGCAGTAGGTAGGTTGGACAGGGTTGGTGTGTGGTGCTGTGTACTCTGAGTATTATACACAAACTACATTTTAAAGATATGTTCAAGCAATGCTATTTCAAGCTGAAAGTGTGATAACAGTGTGAATTAACCTTGGGATGTCCTGGCATATTCTAGTTAAATATAAACACTGTATGCAATGTCAGGGTATTGACTGAACATTTTGAAGATACACTGCAATTATTAATCATACTGAATGGATCAATAATTGGATGCTCCAACCTTGCCTGACCCTCAGATCTTCTTCTTTCCAGTCTAGAGATTAGGTGTTGACGTATGGACGGGGAACAAGAAAGATTAGAGTTTAGACTCTGCAGAAATAGGATGATTAGTCACAATCTGTTTCTGTTATTACAGCTAATTCTCTGTAAAGAGTCATTCAAATGTTGATGGAAACTAATAAAAACACATTTTAAAGTCATAAAGTAAAGAGTCAGTCTAACCAAAAATTATAGCCCTGTGTTTGGGAAAAGCTAACGTTGAAGTCCATATAGATAGAAACACAGTTTATTCCGGCTATATATTACAAAAAATGTGTTATAAATTATAAATATCATCACAGTAGGTACCCTAACTACTTCTCTACCGGGCACTTTCACCCCCTTCCTGCCCAGGCCAATTTTCAGCTTTCAGCGCTCTCACGCTTTGAATGACAATTGCGCGGTCATGCTACACTGTACCCATATGACATTTTTATAATTTTTTTCACACAAATAGAGCTTTCTTTTGGTGGTATTTAATCACCTCTGGGTTTTTTATTTCTTACAAAAAAAAGACAGAAAATCTTGACAAAAAAAAAAGTTTTTCTTATTTTCTGTGAGTACATTTTGAAAATAAATAATTTTTCTCCGTCACTGTTGTGCGCTGATGAGGCGGCACTGATAGGCTGCACTGATGGGCACTGATGAGGTGGCACTTATGGGAACTGATGAGTGGCACTCATGGGCACTGATGAGGTGATACTAATATGCCGCACTGATAGACGGCACTGATAGACGGCACTGATTGGCACTGATAGGTGGCACTGATAGGCGGCACTGTTGGGCACTAAGAGGTGGCACTGATGGGCACTGACGGGCGGCACTAATGGGCACTGCCAGGCGGCACTGATGAACACTGACAGGTGGCACTGATGGGCACTGACTGGTGGCACTGATGAGCACTGATGGGTGGCACCATCAGTGCCCACAATCAGTGCACATAGTGCTGCTAGTCAGTGCCAATCAGTGCCTAGATGAGCAGGCACTGATGGGCACTGACTGGCAGAACTATGGGCACTGATTGTGGGCACTGATGGCAGGCACTGTGGGCACTGATGGTGGGCAGTAATTGGCACTTTATTTACATTTTGTGTAATCAGGGCACTGATGATCAGTGTCCTGATTACTTGTACTTGTCAACCCTTTGAGGAGGAGCCGCTGATCGGCTCTCTTTGCCACACACTCTGACAGTGTGAGGCGAGGAGAGCCGAATAACGGCACTTCCTCATTTACATGTGAACGGCTGTGATTGGACACAGCTGATCACATGGGTAAAGAGTCATGTCATTGACTCTTTACTGAGATCGGGGGCGTGTGAGAGAGGCTGTACTTGTGCACCGTCATATGACGGTGTCCCAGAACAATAGCTGCATCGCTCCGCCATCATTTGACGGCGGGCGGTTAGCAAGTGGTTAAAATTATTTTAAATTCCTGTCCTTTTTTCTTTAAAAATAACAAACATGTTATACTTACCTCCTCCGTGTAATGGTTTTGCACAGAGCAGCCCAGATCCTCCTCTTTTCCCTGGCACTCCTGGCCTCTGCCTCCTGCCGAGTGCCCCCACAGCAAGCAGCTTACTGTGGGGGCACCCAAGCTGAGCCATTGCTCTGTGTGTTCATTCAGACATGGAGTCGCCATTTCCTCCTTGGCTAACTGACATTGATTGACAGCAGCAGGAACCAATGGCACCCGCTACTGTGTCTCAGCCAATCAGGAGGGTAGTCCTGGGCAGCCAAGGTTTTTCTGCAACTTCACTGGATCAAGATAGGGCTCAGGTAAGTATTATGGGGGCTGAGGGGGGCTGCTACACACAGAAGGATTTTTATCTTAATGCATAGAATGCACTAAGATAAAAATAAACCTTCTGATTTTACAACTCCTTTAAAGAAAAAAGTCTATTTGGGTATGGCCAGCCTTAGGGCAACTTTAAAGGCCCATTCATACCAGATGCAACGGGATGTCATTTTGACTGCATTCTAAATGTACAGACAGTCCTGAATCCAAGTTATCCTATGTGCATATCTCACACCATTGCAGTGCAGTACTGTCCCTAACAAGAGGGCTACCTGTCCCTACTCTACCAACTTGAAAAATGTGTGCCAATCCTGGGAGCCAGGGCCTTAAGTAGGCTCTGCCTGACCCAATATGGATGCTAGAGTCACATCCAATAGGATAGCTTCCCCAGTCACACAGGAAACTATAGAGGAACCTTCCTCCTCTCAAACAACAGTGCCTCAAAGGAGGAGCGCCACCTGCAGTGGAGAAATGTAGACTGCACCTGCCTACAAACACACTGAATGCATCACAGTGCACATTAAAGCCCAAAGAAAGAAAGAAGAAAGCGACCCCCACAGGGCAAATGCAGATGAAAAAATATACATCAACTGCATGTAAATTTGCATGAAAAACACATAGTAGAGGTGCAGTTTCTGGTGTGAATGTATCCTATGTGTTGATATTAGCATCTTGTAATTTCTTGCATGTTAGGGTTTGCATTTGGTGTGGGAGGAGCAACAGTCTTAGCCAATCAGATTTTACTGCATTGTTGTGCTGTCAATTTACAGATTGGGAGAGCACAGGGATGACCTCATTTATGTGCTGTGTCTCCTAATTGTCCAATCAGCAGGCAGGTAGAAAGTAGAAGTTTAGGTTGCACTACTCCTACCATTTATTGCTGGAAGACATCACCACACAGGCATTGCAGCCATTGTTGGTGAGCTCTCCCCCTCACTTAAGCCGGTGTACCAGCTGTTGGGGAGATCACATTGTCAGAGGGGCAGAGACTCTTCTTCAACACATCACAAAGAGGGGCCAGGGCTTTGCAGGCACACGATCAGATAGAAAATCAAGCAAATAAAGATATTAAAATTGTGACTTGTGCTTAAAGGAGAAGTGTGGGAATACAAAAAACAAACACACATACTCTACATCTGCAGAATCACTGTAATGTTGCAGCTGTCCCCTAACAGCTGCAAGACCGAGAACTGAGCAATCATATGACCTCTGATCACTCAGTTCTTGGGTAGCTCTAAGCAAAGAGCGGTAGCTGAGAATCTCTGGCTCTCTGCTCTGCCCCTCCAGTGCTCACTTGAAAGCCGGACTATGTGGAGGGGGTGGGAGCGGCTGGCCTAGGGTCTTAGCAGCACTCTGAGAGGCTAAGCCAGTTTCCAATGGTGCATCTGGTGGATGCTGACAATATGGTCAGGATCCTTACATACCCTGAAGTGGCTCTGTGACGTTGGCCGACAGCAGATTTTAGACTCTTCTCAGCTGACTATAGGTCATAGGAGAGGACAAGTAAGTGAACTCCTGGGACCACAAGAGAAGTATGACAAAAAATCATTGGCCATACTTCTCTTTTAACTGTATGCATCTAAATGGGAGGGAGGGGGGGCAGCATTTAAAAGGTACATGTTATAGAGCCTCAACTTCCTCTTTAAGCTATATTGCTTAAATAGTAACTCCACTTTTGTTGAGAAAAAACCATTCCCCTCTGGGTGATCAATGTACCCTGCAGGGATTGTAACAAACTTTGTTACAACTGTAATAACTTGTAATAACTTTTGTTATTCCGCCGAAATAGCTGTTTGTTTGTCTGTGTCCATGTGTACAGTGAATCTGTATGGGAGTGGTTTTATAATTATCAATCAGCTTCTGCACTTGAAAGGTTCTAATGAGGAAAGTGGCAGGATCTTCATCCATAGACATGATTTCCCTTTGGGAGTATCTCACCAAAAATGACATTTGTCATGCATTCATGCTGCAGAGGATGCCCAAAATCTGATCTGTGTCTTAGGCAGACTTCTGGGAAAATCAGTGAGCCAATCACACAAGCAGGAAATTACATTTCTGGGGAGCGCTCTGTACACCATCTGTAGCCATAATGCATTGGCCTTTACAGAAAATTACAGAACTGCACATTGAAAAGGAAAGGTCATTTTTAATAACATTCAGCTACAATATGACTTGTGTAGTAACTGTATTTGCTTCATTATTATTACTTTTTTTTTATTTGCTAATTTTGTTCCATGGAAGTGGATTTACCCTTTAAATCAGGGGTGGGGAACCTTTTTTCTGCCAAGGGCCATTTGGGTATTTATAAAACCATTCGGGGGCCGTACAAAATTATCACCTTAAAAATTAGCCTGTTATATTTGGTCAAACATTTAATTATCTCACCCCTAATGTGATGGCTGCAACTGCTTCTCTTTGGTGAAGTGTGTGATGTTAGCTGGTATTGATGATGTTGCTACTCGCAACAGGTTTTCCAGGTTTGCATCGGTCAGTCTGGAACGCGGACGACTTTTTTGTGGTGGTAAGTTTTGAAAAGAACTGCTGGCAGGTACTGCTGTGGGTACTGCTGGCTCAGGCTGGTACTGCTGGCTTGTACTGTGCTGTGAGTACTGCTGGCTGGTACTGCTGGCTCAGGCAGGTACTGCTGTTGGTACTGCTGGCTCAGGCTGGTACTGCTGGCATGTACTGCTGGTTGGTATTGCTGTGGGTACTGCTGGCTGGTACTGTGCTGTAGGTACTGCTGGCTGGTACTGTTGTATGTACTGCTGGCTCTGGCTGGTACTGCTGGCTCTGGCTGGTACTGCTGTGAGTACTGCTGGCTCTGGCTGGTACTGCTAGCTCTGGCTGGTACTGCTGTGTGTGCTGCTGGCGGGAAATGCTGGCTAGGAGAAGTGTAGAAGAGCCATGCTAGAGGAAGAGGTGATCTTTTCTGTATTGGTCACAGGCGGTGTGCATTTGATATCACTCCACCTGTGACTCACTCAGACTGTCAAAACGGAGCAGGAACTATACAGGAAGCATCGGCTCCATTCTGACAGATCAGCTGAGAGACACAGACTCAGCTGCATGGGGGGCCAGACCAGATGACTTCGGGGGCAGCATACCCTCCCTTGCTTTAAATAGTGAGGCCACTGACATGACTTTGTTGTCTGGCAGGGTGTCTAGATCACAAGAGGGGCTGAACAGGATTATACATATTGTAGCAGGAAATAATAATTGTATATCTACTATGTTTTTAGCTGTTTGCTTGGTGTTCAGCTTTAGTCATTCTGGTGTGTGGCATGTGTCACGTATTAACATGCCCCTTTCAAATGAAGGCTGCCAATGCACCAGAATGGACAAAAAAATCTGACATGCAGCATTTTTGCAATTCAATGCACCACAATGTAGAGTGCTGCATTACAATGCATTGTGGTGTGATGCAGATGCGTTGCCTACGTTGCCGCTCCATTAAGGTGGCATTTAACCACTTTTGGACAAGAAAGTTTTACCCCCTTAATGACAAGGCCATTTTTTGCGATATGACACTGCGTTATTTTAACTGACAATTGTGCGGTCATGCGGCGCTGTACCCAAAAAAAATTGATGTCCTTTTTTTCCCACAACTGGAGCTTTCTTTTGGTGGTATTTGATCATCTGCGTGATTTTAATTTTTTGCGCTATAAACAAAAAAAAGACTGACAATTCTGAAAAAAAAAAAAAAAAAAACAGATATGTTTTACTTTCTGCTATATAACATTCCCAATAAAAAAAAAAATGTAAAAATCATCATTTTAGGCCAATTTGTATTCTGCCGCATATTTTTGATAAAAAAATCCCAATAAGTGTATAGTATATTGATTGGTTTGTGCAAACGTTTCTTTAAACTAGGGGAAAGATTTATGTCATTTTTATTTATTTATTTATTTTACTAGTAATGGCATCGGTCAGTGATTTTTAGCGAGACTGTGAAATTGCGGCAGACAGATCGGACACCTAACTGACATATCTGACACTTTTGGGGGGACCAGTGACATTACTACAGTAATCAGTGCTAAAAATATGCACTGTTACTGTACTAATGACACTGGCAGGGGAGGGGCTAACACCGGGGGCGGTCAAAGGGTTAAATGTGTCCCTAGGGGGGTGCTTTCTAACTGTCGGGGGTGGGCTTTCTGCATGAATTTAGAGACCTGTGTTCCTAAATAAGAGGAACACAGGATCCCTGTGTTCAAAACTGGCTGAACAACGGCAGACCGCTTTTCTGTCTCCACAAGGAGCGATCGCAGGTCCCTGGCGGCAATCACGGCCACTGGACCTGCTGATCAGGTTCCCCTGTGGCGAATGGGCGCATGCATGCCCCCCACTAGATGTACGTCGTTTTGCGGGACAGAGCCGACCTGCCACAGTAAAACTGTGGCGGGCGGTCTTTAAGTGGTTAAAATAGATGACAACACACCCCAATGGCAAAGTGTAAATGGATCCCAACTCTCAGAAACTCCCCAGGGCTGCACAGCTTGCACCAATATAAGATGACCAGAGCTAAGACATATAGTGGGAAGTATATCTTGACAAATAAGAAGATAGAAGGTGACTCCACCTATGTTTAAAATATCACTTATGTACAGTATGTACTCAGAAGTAAGCAGGATCAGGACGCGGTGTGGGCAGGAGGGGCAGTTACCCCGGGCACTGTGAAGCAGGGGGACAGAGATTGAACACAGGGCAGTTTAACCCATTCTACGGCATGCATTAACAGCGGTGGGGTGGCGCAGTTTTGCATCCTTGCCCTGGGTCCTAGATAAACCCTTCCCAGTACTGGCAGTAAGGATTGTGTGCGGCTGTTGTTTACTCCCAGAATTAGAAGTTTATCTTTTTATGGGGTTGCAGCAGCTGGTTGTGGGGCTTTAGAGGTGAAAGCAGGAACCGCATGGTCAGGGCTTGTGTACATGTACTTAAGACTAGAAACAAGTCAAATGCAATATGTTTTCCTGGTCTTCTGAGATGCACTGACTTGCAAATGAGTTTCTTTCATTTCCTTTTTTCTTAGAAATTCTAAAATTCTATTGCCTGAGCATTAGAAACAGCTAACACAGCCTTTTCCAACCAGGCACCCTGATGTTCCTTGAGGTTCCTTCAGGGGTGCCTTGGCAAAATACCTAAAAATCGTATGCAAGCCAGCGGGTGGATGAAGCCTACTGTACCTATTAGTTACACAAAGCCACAGGTTTTCATTGTGCACTATTACAACATTCTAGATACTGACATCCTAACAACCAATGACGTCATCAATTAATAAGGAGAAAGTCTGTTGCCTCTACAGCATCCTTGTCTGACCCTCCTGTACCCCTCTCCTTCAGCACTGGGGTGACAATAGCTGACTGAAAGAGAGAAATTGAGGAAGAAGAGAAACATTGGAATACTAGTCAGTACCAGTGCGCACAAGTGTATTTGATTTGGAAGAATAAATCACCTCTAATGTTGGATGTCCTATGTGTGGATGTTGCTGCATTATGTAAAACTATTAGAATAGTTTTTTACATTTTGGAATGGGGTGCATTGAGATTGTCTATCATTTTAAAGGGTGCCTCAACTGAAAAAATGTTGAGAAACACTGTGCTAACATACTATTTTACCAAAAACATGTATACATTATTCATTGGAATGTGCACGTCATTAAAATAGAAATTTATAATGACTGGGGAAGAAACAGAAACTGTGTGAGTTAAAACTCTTTACAACCATAGTCTTCATGGAACTTTAATTTATTCTTCTCAAAGGGAAAAAAATAGTCTCCTTCAAATATTACTCATAAAGGTCAAATCACTTAGGGATTGGGTTGTAATACCATAAATTACCAGCAGGTGCCGCTGCAGAGCAGATGGTGGTAACACACTCAGATAATAGTCCAATATCAATAAATTCTCATTAGGATTTAAAGCTGAACTCTGGGAAAACAAAAAGTCCTTTTTTTACGGTGGTGCTGCAACTCCACTGCAAGGGTTAACTGCTCATTTATGTCTACAAGGACCGGCTACAGCAGTCTAGCTTACTTGATTCTCCACTCCCACAGGCTCTATCATGCTGCTAAATCGGTCTCTTCAGCCTCTTCTCTCCTACACTCCTGCAATCTGAGGTCCTCTGAAGTCATCAAGACTAATGCAGGGCCTATACACTAGTGATTGACCAATATTGTTTTTTTAATGCCAATACCGATATTTTGGTCATCGGATATCGGTCGATATTTTCGGACATGTAAAAAAAATATGTTTAATTTTTTTTCCAAAGGTTCTCCTTGTGAAGGGATCTGGGGGTCTAAAAGACCCCAAACCCCTCCTCGGCACTGAAAAGCATTCAAAACGCCAAGTTTGGCTGTTTTGAATGCTGTCAGTTTTTTTAATTCGGCACCGAGTACCGGAAGTGATGTCCTGACATAATTTCCGGGTTTTTACATGGAGACCCGATCAGAGCCAACTGCGGCTTTGATTGGGTCTTCTCTTCGGCGGCGGTAGAGGTAGGATGCCTGGGTCTCCCGTCCCACCGGGACAGAAGGCAGCCGGAAAGGGTAGACGTTCCCTCCCGCTCCTTGTAATGACAGCCGAGCGGCTTCTCAGCTGCATCGGTTGTCATTACAAGTCACCCGACCTTTGGCTAAGAACACCGGTACCGGGGTGATGCCTCTAGCTGCAGGCATCACCCCGGAACATGCACTTTCCCTAAATATCGACAATATTGGTAACCTCAGGGGCTTACGATATATCGGGAAAAATCGGCCCCCAATATATCGGTGTTGCTGATAATCGGTCGATCCCTACTATACACCGAGGACACCGAGGGACAGTCGATTGCCAGAGCGTAGGAGAGCACCGTCTGATCGATAGAGTGGAGAATCTGTAGGTAAGGGTGGTTTTCCCATTCCATAGATAGAAATAGGCAGTTTTGAGAACTTTTACTTTTCTTGCAGTTGGGCTTCAACAATCCAAAATAATCACGTATTTCAAGAGTTAAAAAAAGAAAAGAAAAATAGTAGCCTGATGATGTATCATTATTACAGGGGAATTGCCATATACTGTAGGCATCATATGAGCTTATCATAGCTCCCAAATACAATGACCTCCCAATTGGAATTGGGCAAATGGGACTGCTTTGAATGTGGCTACCATCATCCAAATGTGTAGAATTGGGGAGCTCCTGGACTGTAGATTCTGAATCTGGAAGTCGATAGTTTAGAGTATTTCCTTCGGGAGAAAAACCCTACTGCATTGAGTTGTAACCAGAATGGGACCCAGATGCTCCAAGCGATGCGTCAGTTCCAGCACTGAGTTCTGAACAGTGTTGGTTATGTAACCTAAAAAAAGTAATTAGTTGTAGTTACTAGTTACTTCTCCCAAAAAGTAACTGAGTTAGTGACTGAGTTAGCGCCGGTTCACACTACCGCGATGCTTCTTTAGGTAGTGACCTCCGAGGTCGCGGTGCGAGCAGCGCGCCGCGACCTCGGAGCGGCCGCCACGGACTTCATAACATTGAAGTCTATGGTGTTCGCCTCCTGGTCGCCCCAAAGAAGCTCCGGACCCTTTTTCTAGGTCGGAGCGACTTGTGTCGCTCCTATTAGAACGGGTCCGTAGCTTCCCTATGGGAGGCGACCTGCGGCGACCTGTGAACCGGCACTAACATCAGTAAAAAAGTAACTAATTACCAGGGAAAGTAACTATTGTGTTACTTTAAAAAAATAATCAAATATGTCAAATAACTTATATGCCCCTTGTATGTGTGGTATTTGGTTAGTGGTACCTGTGTGGTATTTGGTTAGTGGTACCTGCGTGGTATTTGCTACGTGGTATTTGCTGAGAGTGGCACTGTGGTACCTGCGTGGTACACTGCCGGTGTATAGGGTGGGTGGGTAGGTGTATATAGAGGTCTGTGGGTGTAGAGGGTGGGTAGGTGTATATAGGGGTCAGTGGGTGTATAGGGTGGCTAGGTGGTGGTGGTGGCTGGTGGTGGTGTGGCGCACTGTGGGGGTCTGAGTCCTCCTGTCTTGACTGTCTGTGACTGAGTTTTTTTTTTTTTTTGTTTTTTGGTACCTGTTGTGCTGCTGCTGCAGTGCTGCCTGGCTGCTGGTAGTGGTGGTGGTGGCTGGCTGGTGGTGGTGGTGGCTGGCTGCTGGTGGCTGGCTGGTGGTGGTGGTGGTGGTGGCTGGCTGCTGGTGGTGGCTGGCTGGTGGTGGCTGGCTGGTGGTGGTGGTGGTGGCTGGCTGGTGGTGGTGGTGTGTGGCCTGCCCAGGCACACTGGGGTCCGTCTGGCTCCTTCCTCCTCTTCCAGGCCTGTGCTGCTGCCTTTCTCTCTCATCGACTGAGGCCAGTGCTGTGGACAGCGCCAGCCTCGGTCATAGAGGAGAGGAGGAATTACACTACTGCCATCTAGGGGCGGTAGATGTAATTGTGGTAACGCGGTCGAAGTAATTTCAATGGCAATACCTTGAGGGGACGAGTAATCAGTTAGATTACTCGTTACCCTCTAAAGTAACTGCGTTAAGTAACGCCGTTTACTTAAACGCAGTTACTTCTATCACTGGTTCTGAAGGTTCAGGATCCAACTCAAGCTTTGTAGGGTCTGGTCAGCCTGCAAGAAGCCGATGCATGTGTCAGGCGGCTCAGACTGCCGCCTGACACTCTCAATCGATCCCCGCTGAGAGAGAAGGCGGTTGGCTATTGTAAACACAGCCGACCGTCCTTCTCCCTGGGATGAGCACAGAGTTCATGTGATCCTTTTATATAGGATTGCATGTCTCTATGGTCATCTCAGAAGCCCAACCCCCATACAGTTAGAATCACTCCCCTAGGGTCACATTTAACCCCTTGATCACCTATACTGTTAACCCCTTCCCTGCCACAGTCATTATTACAGTAACAGTGCATATTTTTAGCACTGATTATTGTAGTAATGTCACTGGTACCCCCAAAAGTGTCAAAAATGTCAGTTAGGGGTCCGATCTGTCCACCGCAATGTCGCAGTCCCACAAAAAATCGCAGATCGCTGCAATTACTAGTAAAAAAAAAAAAAACAATAAAAATGACATAAATCTTTCCCGTAGTTTGTAGATGCGATAACGTTTGTGCAAACCAATCAAAATACGCTTTTTTTTTTACCAAAAATATGTAGCAGAAAACAAATTGGCCTAAAATGTTAAAAAATGTTGATTTTTTTTTTTTTTTTTGGGAATGTTATATAGCAGAAAGTGAAAAATGTAGTTTTTTTTTTTCAGAATTGTCGCTCTTTTTTTGTTTATAGCGCAAAAAATGAAAATCGCACAGGTGATCAAATACCACCAAAAGAAATCTCTATTTGTGGGAATTTTTTTTTACTTGGGTACAGCGCCACACGACTGTGCAATTGTCCGTTAAAGTAACGCAGTGCCGAATCGCAAAATAGGGCCTGGTCATTAAGGGGGCAAATCCTTCCGGTCTAAAACTGGTTAAGTTAAGGCCCGTACACACGATAAGAAATTCGGAAGGGAAAATTCGTCCGACGACCGATTTTCGGATTGTTAGTATGGTGTTTTCGACAGCCAACTCCGACTTTTCGGCTGACAAAATCCTGCTGTGCAGGCTATATAATTTCTGTCCTCCGTCAACACAACGGCCGATTTTCGTCTCATTAGTACAGATTTCGATGGTGAAAAATCTTATGAGCAAGACTAGGCATGGTCAGAGATGAAAGAACACATACAAAACAATCCAACACATGACATCACTTCTGAAGTAGAATTCTGTCGTACGGGAAAATTCGTATGAAAATAACCTCTTCACTTTCCACATCAGACTAGCATGCCACAAAAAAACGGACGACAGATCGTTCGATAATCTGATCGTGTGTACGGGGCTTTAGTCTTCATATTACACAGTTTTGGTAAATCTAAAGCAGATTGTACAATCAGATTGCATAGTGTATGGCCAGTTTAACAGCTCCTTCGCATCATGTGCAATGATCTGCATTTTTCTGCACTGGATCAATGCTGGTCAATGCAAGGGAATGCAAAAAACATGTCTAAATTTAAATGCAATGCTCATGATCGCAATTCAACGCATCTGAAGGTAAAGCTATAAAAAATATGTTTATGCTAGTTTTTGACTCCTCCAAGGCCCCATCGCTTCACAATGATATGAAAATGCATACCAACACGCATAAAAACACAATGTAACACAGCACAATGCGCATGAAAATGCATGCTAAATGCACTTCAATGCACATGGATTTTGATGGGTTGCAGTGAGTTTTTCTGTGTATGTGATGTGATAAAAGTGAACCTCTCACATGCGGTCTGAGGGTCTGTGCCAAATACATGTTTGGGTGATAAAAATTCCCTCATGTAGTTTTTTGTGCTCATAATGTATGTGACAAAACATAGTACTAAACTAATATTCCCATACCAAAAACTCCTGTTTTCAGAATCCCTTTGTACTGAAACTGGAGGATTTAAGGTTAGAGCTGAGAATGTTGGTTTCACAATACCGGAACGTCTCCTTCAACAGCGATCTGGCAACCTGTTACAAATCATGTGGGGTGTTTTGTTATATTTGCAGAAATTCTGCTTTTAGGAGAAATATGTGCAGTTTTTATTTCTCTTTTTAAATCATTGCATAAAAGTAAACTTCGGAAGTAAACTTCAGGTACAAATTTGACTTGCTTTATACAACTGCTATGCTAGCTATGCATGTTATACCTTTGTGTATAATACAAACATGCATTCAATGTAAAAGGAATGCGACCTGACGGCTTTTGCTGCACACAAATAGTAAAGTTCATCCATAAAATGCAATATTTACATTCTGAACCAATTATTTAAAGCAGTGCCCCCCCCCCCAACAGAAGAAATCAGCGTAATGCTGGCCATACACGGTTAGAAAACCGTTCAACAAAAATGTCCGTAATAAAAATAAATCTGTGGAACGTGCATGCGATAACGGCATCAATGTATCAATAGATGTCACCCAATTATTGACATATTATCGATCGATACCAACATAACCGGTAGATTTTTTCATTGATCGATTATACGATCTGGGGTTACATTTTAACACATGTATGCGCTGGAGATTTGTTCTAAATGTTTTTGATCGATTCCACTACTAAGCTTTCAAAAATCTTTAGTTTCAGTGCAAAAAATGCTTACTGTGCATGCGCCATGTTTTCCAACATGGCCACGATGTGCTCCAATTAGGGATCAACCGATTATCGGCAAAGCCGATATATCTGGGGCCGATATGCACTTTCCCCGATATATCGGAATGTGCCCGGGAGGTTACCGATATTGCCGATATTTTGGGAAAGTGCTGTACCGGAGTGATGCCTACAGCAAGAGGCTTTACCCCCGGTACCGGCGTCCATAGCCGACGGTCGGCTGACTTGTAATGACAACCTATGTGGCTGAGAATCCGTTTGGCTGTCATTACAAGGAGCGGGAGGGGATGTCCCCCCCCCCCCGCCACCTTCCGCTGCTCACCCGGGTCTCCAGTCGCACCGAGAGACCCGCGCAACCAGCCTGCACGGCCACCGAAGACCCGATCAAAGCCGCATTCGGCTCTGATCGGGTCTCCATGTAAAAACCCGGAAGTGATCTCATGACATCATTTCCGGGTAGTCGGAAGTGATTTTAAAAAATGACAGCATTCAAAGCAGCCAAACTTGGCCTTTTAAATGCTTTTAAGTGCAGAGGAGGGGTTTGAGGTCTTCTAGACCCCCAGTTCCCTCCACAAGAGTACCAAGTGATAAAAAAATAAAATTTTTAAATGCACAAAAATATCAGCCAATATCAGACGATACCAATATTCAATGGCCAAAGTATCGGTATCGGCAACAAAAAAAACTATATCTAGTTCCAATAAGGTTTCTAATTTGACAGGACACAAAGGCAGCAGCGGGCATCTTCTTACACCCAGCCAATTCTTCAACTTCACACTTATTTTAGCAGTTAACTCACCTTATATATTTAAATACAGTATGACATTTTTATTATTAAATTATTAGTAGTATTATAGTAAATACAGCGACAGGCCTGCAGGCAGAAGGTGGCGACGGCCATCTTGGTACACCCCGACTGATCAGCGCCAAACTAATTTTATAGTGAACAAGGTAAAAGGACCGCGCCAATATATATAGTCTATATAAAATTAAGAACAGTACATGTAGTAAGTGAGCAAGATAAATCACCACACACCAATGGCTATCAAGAAGGAATATAGTCACACCACCAACACCACGTGGATAAGTGATCTGCTTACCAGACAATATTGGCTCTCAAATTATAATGAAGCCAATAACAGTGTGACAGTTACAGGCAAGATTAGTTCCTATGATCTCGCTGAATTATCCATCCCGATCTAATATGATGTACCTCAAGATTCCCACGTTCAAATGGTATATAGCAGTGATGGTGAACATTGACACACCAGATGTTTTGGAACTACATTTACCATGATGCTCAAATACGCTGAAGAGTGCATGAGCATCATGGGAAATGTAGTTCCAAAACATCTGGGGTGCCAAGGTAGCCATCACTGGTATATAGGATCCCCTACTCCCAGTGTTGCAGCTGTTATATTGGCTCCGAACCAGCAGATGAGAGGTTCTTCAAGTGGTTTGCGGAATCCCCTTTACACCAGATAAGGAGGTGCGGCGGATCTAACGGGTGGCGCTCCTCCTCGGACCTACATTTACAGCTTCCTCCTCATTCACTCTCCTGGCTCTGACACACACACACACAGGAGCACCAGCGAGCTTTGACACCCTCCAGTTTGCTCGAAGGGTGTGGATTGGCTTCTTTATAATTTGAGAGCCAATATTGTCTGGTAAGCAGATCACTTATCCACATGGTGTTGGTGGTGTGACCATATTCCTTTTTAAAAGCCATTGGTGTGCGGTGATTCATCTTGCTCACTTACTACATGGACTTTATTTTATAGAGACTATTTATATTGGCGCGGTCCTTTTACCTTGTTTATATATTTGTGTGGTGTGTAATCCAACCATTTTGCCGGCTGCCTACTTTTTATTTTTATTCTGAGCGCAGATAGTTATGTTTTTTTGTAATTATATAAATAGAGTATTTCATTTGGTCGTGGGGAAATAGTCTATTTCAGTATATAACTGCTAAATAAATGTGAAATTGAAGAGCTGCTTGGGTGTAAGAAGATGTCCGCCTTTGTGTCCTGTCAGATTGGGAAACCTATTGAAATGCATAGCACCCATGATGGAACGCATAGCGCATGCGCAATAAGCAATTTTGTTTGCAACGTCCCTTTCGTTGCATTTTCTGATGGGTAGGGGTATTCTGATAGAACACCGGTTTGGTTCACGTTATGCAAATCGGATACGGTTAAAAACACACCTAATTCGCATACATGTGAACTGAGCCTTACAATTTGAAAGTAATTTTATTGCACTGGGAAGGTGAAATGCAGTGTATATAAAAGTACTCTGCATGAAATAAAAATACAGCTTATTCAATATACAAACTAAACTTGCTTTTTAACATCTTATCTTGATTACAAATGGAATAACAAGGACTTTATATGTTTGGACAGGTTAAACTGGATGAGGGAGAAGAAAGGAGGGGGGGGGGAGGCGCCACTAAGTGCAGTATTATAAGGAATGCGTTTATTGCAAAAGATTAAAAACACTTATAAACGAGTAAGAAATGGTAGGCATCTCAAGGAGTGGAGGTCTATCTTCTACTGCTGTATCCTGGAGGACTTGATTGCTCCAACGTCACTGGGGCTAAAGGGCTGGTGTTCCTCCATAGTGCTTCCACGTTTGGCCAGCATGGAACACAAAAGCAGAAGTGACGTCACCGTTACGGGGCGGGGAGTCTGTGGAAACTAGAAAGCGAGGTTATACGCTCGGAGCTAACAGCGCCTTCTCAAGGCCTTGACGTTGGAGCGATCAAGTCCTCCAGGATGCAGCAGTAGGAGATAGCCCTCAACTCATAGTGATGTCTACCATTTCTTACCCATTTGTAAGTGTTTTTAATCCTTTGCAATAAACGCATTCCTTATAATACTGCACTTAGTGGTGCTTCCCCTCTTCCCCCCCTTTCTTCTCTCTTGTACATACGCAGAGCATGTGCACACTCTGAGGATGGCAGCCTAATCACAGTGCAATCAACCACCTGCACGGACAGCAGACTCAATTTCTCAGCCCTTTCTTTAACAGTCCAGGTGATTCTAAAACATTGGGCTCTCTGAGCGCCAGACTCCCAACAGTATTGTTTCTCTCTCTAAAACCTCGTACACGCACGTCGAAAATCGGCAGGGATTTTTCGTCCGACGACCGATCTGCCGATTTTCGGCTTGTTAGTATGATGCTTCCGATAACCGACTCCGAGTTTTCGGCCGAAAAAAATCTGGTGTGCAGGCTATAAAATTTTTGTCCTCCGTCAAAACACGGCCGATTTTCATGCAGTCAGTACAGATTTCGACAGGGAAAAATCTTATGAGCAAGTCTGGGCATGCTCAGAGAAGAAAGAACACAAAGAAAGCAAGTCAACACATAAACATCACTTCTGAAGCAGATTTTTGTTGGGCGAGAAAATTCGTGTGCAGTCTAGGCACATTCCAACCAACAAAACACCACTCTGGACAAAAGACGGACGATCGGTCGGCCGATAATCGTTGCGTGTGTACTAGGCTTTAAACTGGATGGACTATCGTCTTTATTCAACCTTAACTTCTATGTAACTATGTTTAAAAACAAATTTGTCAAGCAAATTTACCCACTTACCTGTCAATTAGGACCTGAGAGAAGGACAGACACTATCATATACTGCAGGGGTCTCCAAACTTTCCAAACAAGGGGCCAGTTTACTGTCCTTTAAACTTCAGGGGGGCTGGACTGTGGCCAGAGGGGGGAGAAAATGTCCCAGCCTCACTGGGAGGAAACAAGGCATCAGGCTTGGTGGTCAGTGGGAGTAAAAATAATTGCGTAGACCCTGTGGCCAGTAGTCATTGGTATTAGAGGGAGGAACAGTGGCCCATCACTGGTGTCAGTGGAGAGAATAGTGCCCACTATTGGTTTCAATGGAAGGAACAGTGCCCCAATACTTGTGTCGGTAAGAGGAATAGTGCCCCATCGTTGCTGGCAGTAAATGATGGAAAATCCAAAGGTGGGACCGCACACAAAGCAATTTGTTGAAATCAATGAATTTCTTTATTACTCATAGGTGAATTCATACAGACAGTGCAAAACAGACATGCCAGGTTGACGCGTTTCACAATACAAACGATTGCTTACTCATAACCACACCCACAGTGGAAATGATGCTCCACTGTTGGTTGTGCCTCATCATTATTGTCAGTAAGAGGAATAAATGGTCGAATAAAGGCAAGCAGAGGGCTGCATCTGGCCGACAGGCCACAGTTTGGTGACTACTCATCTACTGTACCCCAACAATCAACCAAATGTTGGCGGTACAGGATGGAGCCCACAATTATACTGGAGCCTTTCCCCTGCAGTGACCCCTAGTGTCAGAAATGCATATTTTTCTAGTTTGAGAACTGCATTAAGAAGTACAGTGTTACTTAAAGTGTTACTAAAGTCAGGAAACTGCATTCACTACATCTGGTCTCCTACAGCAGTGGTCCTCAACTCCGGTCCTCAGGGCCCACTAACAGGCCAGATTTTAAGTATTACCTTGGGGACATGCAGACTAGAGTACTGCAATCACTGAGCAGCAAATTATATCACCTGAGATGAATTTCAGTTATCTTGCAAACCTGGCCTGTTGGTGGGCCCTGAGGACCAGGGTTGAGGACCACTGTCCTACAGTACACAGAACATAGAAATGCAATTATTTTAGTAAATTTAAACTTCTAAATATCTTTTCTCATCAGCAGTATATAGCAGTCTTGTGACTTCTATCAGTGCAAGGTTAAAGCTTGTAGGAGGAGTTTTATTCTACTCTGACTGTCCTTTGAGGCTGCAGGACCCCTGACCCTCTGTCTGGACAGTGCTGTTTGGCCCTGTGCTGATCACATGCCTCCTTCCAAGAAAATTAAAAAAAAATCCCCCAGCAATACATACCAAACTGAGAATGTGCAGAGTGCCTCCAAAGGTTCTGTCTTATCAGGAGAAAGATTGTAGACAGTGGAAAAAGGGGAGGATCAGAAAAGACAGGATAAAACAGCCTTTTTACACAATGCAGAAGGTTAACCCCTTAGGTTCCACAGTGAGTATAACAAGCATGCTTTACTGCATATACAGACTGATTTGTTTGTCTTCAACTGAGAGAACTTGCAATTATTTAGGACATTACATAAAGACTCACAAATCTTTTATTAAGGTATTATTGTTATATAGTTTGAATACCATGTTGAAGATATATTATTTATCATTGTAAAAATAAAGATATTCCACACTTCATTTTTTTCAATTGGTCTAGAAAAAAGGTGAAAAACGGATTTGGAGGGAAAAAAAACAGTTTTTTTCCCAGATTTTTTTTTTACTTTTTTTTATCCAGGTCTTCACATTTCTTAAGTTAACCTTAAAAAAATAATAATATATACACATGCTTTTTGTAGAAAAAAATATGCATTTCATTTTTTTTCTCAGGAGCCTGCAAAGCACTGCACGCACAATCCATGGATCACGGGTGCAATATCAGGCTTCTTCAGAATGTTCCACCAGCTCTCTGCCCATACCTCTGTATGGGCTCTCAGTTGGAGATCTTAACAATGGACTACAAGTGTGATTTCCATACTAGTATCCCATGTAGAACCTTAAGTCTGTCAGCTGCAGTGGACTTGTACTTTATTCATTCACAGATCTCTGGGAATAAATGAAGCAGTGTTGTTTAGTAAACATTTTACCTTTTACAATCTAAATAGGGGTGTAACATGTAGCATGTTGCTAAAGCTAGGGTTAGTCTTTAACTGCATTGCACTTCCTGGTCTCTAGAAGCACTGGTGAAGTAGCCAGGGTCTCACAGATGCATTCTGGGAAGGCTACCTCAACCAGTGCCTTCCTGGGAAATCTTGTGTATACATTAAGGGAAATTGCAATTTTTTTTTAAGTCTGTAGGGTTCAATATTAAGTTGGCCCAACCTTTGCTGCTATAACAGCTTTAACTCTTCTGGGAAGGCTGTCAACAAGGTTTAGGAGTGTGTCTATGGGAACGCTTGACCATTTATCCAAAAGCGCATTTGTGAGGTTAGGCACTAATGTTGGACGAGAAGGCCTGGCTCACAGTCTCCACTCTACTTTATCCCAAAGGTGTTCTATTGGGTTGAGGTCAGGACTCTGTTCAGGCCAGTTAAGTTCCTCCATCCCAAACTCGCTCAAACAGGATGTCCTTTTGTGAGGCCCTGACAACAGGACAAAGAGAATACTGCTTTCCTTTAGAAGTTGTGGCTTTCAGATAAACTCTAAGCTCTTACAATGTCCAGGCAATCTCTTTCGAGTGCTTAGGAGCAGGACACAAAGAGGGAAAGACTATTTCTTCATTGAGGTGGAAGTTAAATACAACCTTAGGCAGAAAGGAAGGTCTTGACCACTACAAGACTACTTTATCTTCATGAAGGATCAGGAATGGCTCCTTATAAGAGAGGGGCGCTAGTTCAGTGAGACGTCTGACAGACAAGATAGCCATTAAGGAAGAGAGGAAAGATTCCTGGTGCCAAACATCCGTGGAGTCCAATGGTGGTATGAGAGAGAGACAACCTCAGCCTGGTCTCCCGCCAGGCCACCACCCCAATGCCTTTCACTCACCCTCAGAGCTTAGTCATGGGGATCCCCTACAGGAGCTGGGATGAGCTCCATCCCTTGCTGGCACTCCTGCAGTGGATGCAGCATCACCTACACTACTCCTTATAGTGATTGAGCCTGAGCGGCACACTAAACAAACCGTGGGTCACTGTGATAGCTACTAAGAAGGCCACTTTGCAGGAAAGCTCACCCAAGTTTCCTGATGGTTTCTGAAGGGCACAGAGAACCAAACTAAGATCCCAACGAAGCACGGGGTACTGTAAGGGTGGTCTAATCTGAGACACTTCCTAAATTAAGGGCAAATGAATAAGGCTGAAACCTGTCCCCTAAGATTACTTAAGACCAAATTCTGGTCAAGTACCAATTGTAAGTGTAGCACCCTCCTAGGTAGGTGCTAGGAAGAAGCATATGGGTGGCCCTGTCTGCATATCAGGGGGGCCTGATCATTTAGTTAGGCTGTCATGTGCTTCCAAGGGTGTCTGTTAAGTCTGGGGAATCTCCCCCCTGTGTCCAATGAGGGCTCTTATTGGACAGTGGAGGAAACCTGACCAATAGCACGCCAGGGCTTGTATCCATCGCAGAGGGCAGAATCTGCTGCAAAGCATCCTGGGATAGGGTATAAGTCTGAGGGGAAAACATGACGCAGTGTCTTTGGCGGGAAGCAGAGTCCCAGGAGGAGGGTGATGGCTGTCTCTCCTTCTGTCAGCGCAAGTGAGAGTTTCCTGGGCGGTCGGCCTAGAGGACGAAGGTTAAGCTGAGCTGCAGAGGAGGGATCCAGAGTGCTGTGGACAGAGTGGAGCTGCTGGGCAGAAGTTTGGGGTAAAAACAGTGTTTTGAGTACTTGAGACTGCCCAGGGGTCTGCCTAGGAGAGGGGACCACTCCAGAAGGTCAAGGGGAGCCAGCTAACCTGTGGAGAAGGTTTAGAGAAAGGGGGTGCCAGTGTTTAAGCCCTGAAGATAAGTGAGAGAAAGAGGGTGCCAGGTGGGCCATGAGGTTTTTAGCAGCGCAGCAGCAGCAGAAGTAGCTACCTCAGCAAGGAGTGCTTAAGGGAGCTAAAGAAATGACTTCTTTATGTGAGAAAGCAGTCCAAGGTCAGTTTGGAGTTAACAGGCAGCAAGCCAGCGTTAACCAGCATCAAACGGCATTGACCGGCATCTACCTCCTGGACTGGTCATTGTCTTAGCGCTCACACTGGAGGAACATGCACAGGGGTACTTTTGTTGCACCTGGTGGCCCAGGGGGACCCATATCCAGCAAAACGGCTGGGAATCCTGCTACATAAGAAATGCAGAATGTGAGGCACAAAGAATACTGCGGGATTGATGTGCCTGTGTTCACACCAAGGATTTCCAGGCACAACAGTAAATTTTTCTGGAAATTGCTTTCAGGCTTTGAGCAATGTGGGATTGAGAATCCAAGACAATCCTGGCCCTCAAGACCTGGAATTCAACAGCTATGTATGTTTTTAATGCCAGTGACTGTCAAGTAGAATGGACCAGGGCTGTTAGACAGCAGGTCCAGCCTGTTTGGAAGAGGCCAGGATTTGTCTCCTAGAAATTGAAGTATGTCTGTGTACCAGGTTCTCCTAGGTCAGTTTAGTGCAATAAGAAACAGCAGTTTCTTCTCTTGTTCTCTTTTGCAGAGCATTCGAGAGGTTTTGTAAGTTCATTACACAACCGAAGGCCTGAAGCAGCTGAATAGTCCTTTGGATGGTTGCCGATAGTTGAAGGGGAGAGGAATTCTTCAGAAGAAAGTAGTCTAAGTAACCTGTTATCAGAATACTCTTGAGAGAGCAAGAAAAGATAAAGTGGCAGCCCACATACTGTATACAGAAGTTTATTTTGACCGTAACTCCATGAGTACTCTGGGGGGGGGGGGGGGGGTGCTGGAATCTGTGGGTGGAGCAGGGGACCTCTATGTACTTTTTTCCATTGCCATGCTAAGTAGAGATTTTTGTTAGTGCTGTAAAGTCCATAACAATACCCATAAACAGTTTAAAATGTGGTTCACATATATTGTAACAGAAAAAATTGTTTGGATTGTGCTGCAGAGGAATGTAATTTTAAATGACTGAACTAGAAAATCTATATTTTGCTGTGGGAATAGGAAATGTAATAAGTGAAATCAATAACGCTATGCACAGTACATAGTGTCAGGGTGGGAGTCTGCAGGAGTCCTAGTGAAGGGCACATGAATAACTGCTTTTTAATGATCACGAATGGAGTAGGGAAATATGGCTGCAGAAATTAGCACTATACCCTGTGACAACTGCCAGACCAGCTGTGTTTACTGAGGAGTAAAATAAACTTCTGCTCCTGCCTAGGAACATAGACATTAAGAACAGTGTTATGATTAAACATTCATAACACAACTTGCTCTGCTTGGAATCTATTATGCTTGCATTGTGCGTTGAGCAAAAGTGTAGGTGGGGGAGCAGCTCAATGGGTTTGGAGTTAAAAGAAAAAAGGCATTAAAATCAGGGTTGGGCAATCTGCTAGTTTCCAAATAGAGTTAACATTTATTCAGCCAAATGATACCCAGTTGTAGTGTAATTTGATGGCAACTGACTGTAACCGGATCCACATTGGGCAAAGTGTGCAGCAGGGCAGGTCTGGAGAATACGGAACAGGAGGCCATGCACAATGGATAGCTGACAAATGTGCTAAGTGTCCCTTGTTATTTCTAATTGTAACATGAAACATTCACAGGTACTACTGTACTGGCTTCAGGTTAAAGAGGTTGTAAACTCGTTTTTTTTTATTTTCCACCCTGCAAGAGAAAGACATAATGAGCTAGTATGCATCGCATACTAGCTCATTATGCAATACTTACCTTAGAACGAGCCCCCGCCGTGCCGCTCACTCACCTCTATGACGGGCTACATGTCTAGTCGCCCGTCTTCCGGGATCGCGGCATCCGGCCATCTGATTGGCCGGAGCCGCGGTGACGTCGCTCCCGCGCACGCGCGCGAGAGCCGACAGTCACGGCACGGGACTCTGAAGGAACGGCACGAGTGGCCGTTCCTTCAGAGCGCATGCGCCAGTGACGTCACTGGCTGCATGTAAGGTAAATATCTCCTAAACGGTACATGTTTAGGAGATATTTACAGTACCTATAGGTAAGCCTATGATAGGTACAAGTTGTAGAGGAGGGTTTACTTCCTCTTTAAAGCGGAGTTCCTGCCACAAAATCATGCCTTTAGATTTTATGGCATCCGCTTCCTTATCCTTACCTGAGCAAGAATTGGATATTCCCAGCTTTTTTTTTTACATACCTTATTACAGAGGATAATATACTCACCTTTACATCCACTTCTTCCTTCCTCGGCCCGCACCGTCACTTCCTGTCCCGCAATGCGTCCTGGGAGCTCTTACTCGTCGCTCCCAGGCAGAGTTGTATAGTAACTAAGTAGAACTACTTCACTACTGTACTTAAGTACCGAAAGGCGGTATCTGTACTTTCCTGGAGTAGAATTTTTTCCTCCTACTTCCACTTTTACTTCACTACATTTTTTCAATGATTTCAATACTTCTACTCCGATATTTTTTTTTTGTGCTGCATAGTTACTCGTTACAATTATAAAAATTACCACTGCCAGAACAGTAGATGGCAGGTTTCATGAAGCTCAAAACATGTGTATTATCAGCGCATACGAAAATAAAAGCTACTGTATGTATAAATAAAAGCTGCATTTGAAATAATAAAAAACAATATGATGTTCAAACTTTTGACTTCCTTCTTTAAGAACTACATAACTCAGTACTTGTACTTTCAGTACTTGAGTAGCAAATTTTTTTTTCAAAACTACTGGTACTTTTACTTTCAGTACTTGAGTAGCAAAATTTAAAAAAAAAACTACTTGCAATACTTAAGTACAAAAAATGTTGAATACTTTAGTACTTCTACTCAAGTCACTTTTTGATCGAGCACTTCCACTTCTACTCAAGTCGCTTTTTGATTGAGCACTTGTACTTTTACTCAAGTATGGGTTTCGAGTACTTTATACAACTCTGCTCCCAGGATGCAATGGGCAGTGACGTAGGCGGCCAGCCGCTCCTCTCATCGCATTATTTCCAAACAGGAAATAACGCGATGATAGGCATCCCTATACTATGCCGATCGCATAGTACTGGGCATGCGCGAGATTTCGCGCTGCATTCACCGGCCCCTCTCCTTCTCGAACCAGGAAGCAGGGCATTCATTAACACAGCGGCTTCAGGGGAACCCGGACAAAGATGGTGGCGCTCAGGAGACTTTTTATAAAGTAAGATTTTCTAATTGCCAATGGATTATTATACTGTAAAAAACAGGATTAGTTGATGTATGAAGGGGGAGGGGGTGACAGTTTGGGAGGTATTGATAGAAAAAAAAAACTATTCTGTGGCTGGAACTCCGCTTTAAAGCAGGTTACATGCACTGGGGTATATTTTATGGAAGGGGATGCAGATTGGTAGCATGGGGTTTAAAATTTAGAAAAGTAATTTGCGATGCTAATCAATTGATATATGTGTACTCAAAAATATTTGTATTTGACTAAATAATTACACAATCAAATGTACAACACTTCCTACCCAAAGAAAAATAAATAAAAAAAAACACAAAATAAAATGCTGTTGCAAGCTGAAACACTAAATAGTGATTCACCCCACCATCCAACTCACATCCATAAAGTGCAGAGCAACACACAAATGCTTTGAATTATAAAATCCTAAAGTGCATGTGCAAACCATTAAAGTTCATAAACAACTAATTATGTCCAAAAATATGTATGAAACAACTAATAAGGTCCAAAAATATGTATGACAATAAGTAAATCAAAAACTTCTCCAGAAATTCTTCACCACAACTGTGTCTTCCAAAGTATGTAATTGCAGTGCTTTCCCATCACCAGGTGAATTAAATGCTCACCTCCCAACTCGAGGTAACTCGATTATCTTTTTAGTAATTGCCACTGTATGTCAATCGAAAACAATAGAGAGGCTGTCTCCTTACTCCACCTCTTTGGCTCCCGCTCTCATGCAGAGTCACATGCAAACAAAAACACAAACAGTATACTTCTGCATATAGACTTTATTAGCCCCCAAACATGGTAACACTTACAGAGTTCAAAAATGAACACAACATGAGATGTAGTACTCGTCCTTCACCAACTCACACCTCGGCCAGCAAGTGGCGTGACGTCAAAGGCTTGACTCCCTCTCCTATACGCATTGCACCCTGTGGTTGGGCTTCTTCAGTAGGCCATATGGGGTTGCTACTGAAAAAAAGACTGACTTGAAGCAATCGGAAACCTACTGTGGAGGTGCCCAAAACTGCATTCATATTGGAGGGAAGTGGTGAATACTCTGAACAGGATATTTCAAGTGTCACTTCCTTTAGACCCCAAATCCTGCTTGCTTAATTTACTAGACAAATTTGAATGAGAGAATCACACCAGAGAGGCTATTGTTAGGGCCCTAGTTCTAGCTCGTAAATTATTAATGACACAATGGAAGTCGGAGAGCCCTCCCACGTTTAAAGAGTGGATTACTGCTGTGGGTAATACAATTAGGATGGAAAAGCTTATTTACCAGCATAGGGGCAGTCCGTGCAAGTATGAAACTCTGGGACCCATGGCTAGATGTACTCAGGCTTGCCACTGTGGATATGGTCATGGATAGGCTCCTTGGTCTTAATGCTGGATGATAATCTAATTTGAATTTATTATGGGTGTAATGCTGATATGGCCATGTAATCTTCCTGTGTATGCTGTATCTTATACAAGTTGTTCATTTTCTGTAGTCACTGCAGGCACTAGTCCAGACTATTTCTGTATACTATACAGAGTATCTGGTTGGATAGGATGTTTTGGAATGTATGTAACCAATAGATAGAAGCTTTTTTTTTTTCTTCTGGATAAAAAAAAAGAAACAATTAAATCAATCAAAGCAGAGCACCAATCGTCTCAAACTTCCAGAGTCCCTTCATTTTGGTAAAAATGTGACATCGGTGTTAGCCAATGCATTTTGGGGGACCCTTCTCAGATGGATTATATAAAATCTCCTGGAGGCAACATGTCCTTCTCAATTGTCTGGTATTTGACATTCTGATCAGCTACTGCCTGCTATGAACCATTTTTTAGCTATAAAACTGCTGGTGCCTATTCTTCCTAAAACATTGTAGCTTGTCATAAGTATTAGAAAATTGCACATCAGCGGGTTAAAAGAAATGGAAACCAAGTCTTTCTTCATCCTGCTTGCCACACACATAGATTAAAACCTATGCTAAGACCTACTGTGATCCACGAATATATAAGCATTTACTCCATTGAGCATGCCCTATAAAGTCCTATGAGAACAGTAGGGCTACAGTGTCTGTTAGAGAAGCAGAGGTCTGTAAGTATGGATTAAACAAAGGGTGAGAGATTTATTGGGCGCATGAGCTTACACCTAAGCTGGCCATACATGGTTAGATTTTTCTTAACTGTTCATGGTAAAATCGTCAGAACAATATTTCCTACCAGTCATCTAATTTGATATGAAAGCTCCTACAATTTTATTTAGAACTGCTAATGGAATGATTGGATTCCAAATGTATTAAACAGGTTCCATTAGGGCTACGTCGCTAGCCTGTGAGGCTCTAGGGAGCGAGCGCGCGCCACAGCAGGCGAGCTCCCGCGCAGTCACAGACCCCCCCCCCCGCGCGTGTGCCCGGCGGACCCGATGTCCGACGGGCACTCGCGATCTTCCGTTACACAGGAAGAAAGGCAGGCAGCTAATGTAAATAAAGCCGCCTGTCATTCTTCCCTGTGTAAGAATGGAGATCACACAGTTCTACTATGTAGGACCGTTGATCTCTGTTCTTACACTAGTAGCCACAGCCAATCACAGTTAGAAACACGCCCCTAGGGACACACTTAACCCCTCCCTCTCCAATAAAGTTAACTCCTTCACTGCCAGTGTCATTTTTACAGTAACAGGGCATATGTATAGCACTGATTACTGTAGTAATGTCACTGGTAACCCCAAAAGTGTCAAAAATGTCAGTCAAGGGTCCGATCTGTCTGCCGCAATGTTGCAGTCCCGGAAAAAAAATCGCAGATCGCCGCCATTACGCATTAAATTAAACCAACAAAAATGAGAAAAATCTTTCCCTTTGTTAGTAAACGCAATAACTTTTGCGCAAACCAATCAAAATACGCTTTTTGCGATTTTTTTTTACCAAACATATGGTAAAAAAAAATTGGCCCAAAATGTTAAAAAATTTTCATTTTTACATTTTTTTGGGGGGGAATTTCATATAAAAAAATGTGAAAATATTGTTATTTTTGCAAAATTGACGCTCTTTTTTTGTTTATAGCGCATGATCAAAAAATCGCACAGGTGATCAAATACCACCAAAAGAAAGCTCTGTTTGTGGGAAAAAAAGGACGTCAAATTCGTTAAGGTATAGCGTCCCACGGCCGCGCAATTGTCAGTTAAAGTCACGCAGTGCCGAATCGCAAAATAGGCCCTGGTCAGGAAGGGGGTAAAATCTTCCGGGGCTTAAGTGGTTAAAGAATTACATTTGTCTTCTTGTGCTTCTGGGAGTACAAGTAGCAGACATGGCAATTATCAGATGGATGGTAGGATGTTCCTGAATTTGACGTATGCGCCCCCTCCATTTACCCCTTTCATATCCCCACACTCCCCTTTCCTTTCTACCCCCAATCTGACTACACGTTGTAGCGAGAAGTGAGCAAGCTAGCTATCAGGGGAGAATTAGCTATTTGGACACGTCAGTTCGCCTGTGTTGGCATCACACTATAATATGTTTATTGGTTGTATAAATAGTCCCAATCCTTACTTGTGGACCTTAGAAGATGCTGTAATTTTTTTTTTTACATTAATGGGACCAGTTTGCCACTACTCCTATACTCCTTGATTGTACAAAATGAAATGGATTAAAAAAAAAAAATCAATATGTATTATATATTTTTCCTAATGAAAACCACATTCACATTAGAATTTCCTTCATTCAAGAAAAAACGTTCCATCCCACTCTTTGAATATTCCTGTTAAAAGATTCTTTAATAGATGTAATAACATTATTAAAAAAATAATATTTTATGTCATAATAGCAAGAGAAGCATGTTGTAAATGTGACACAAGATTGGATTTTACAACAAAGCAATCTAAGAATCATTACAAAAAAAAAAAAAAAAAAAGAAAAAAACAATTATTTACACCAGACTGTTAGCTGTGTCAATAAAGGGAACGACATTCAGCAATGAAGCTACTTGTTTGGATGTCTGAGGTCTTCGCTAACAAGAAAGCTTGCAGCAATTGCACTGTGATTAGTCATTGAAGCTAAATTAATTTTATAAATGTTTATTATAGACTTGAATATAAAATGATATACTCTATAACAAATTATGTACGGATCATAATATTTACAAAGCATAACATCCTTAAGACATTGTTCTGTACAAATCAGTTTACTGTGATTTGTATGGGAAAAGAATACTACAAGCTGGGTGGCTTGTAGCCCGAACTGTTGCTTTCCTGTTTTTTATTCCATGGAATGTACAGTGCATGTGTCCTCTTTCACAGTCCAAATAACCGATCAAGTTCAGGTGGCAAAGCCATCATCCCTGGAAAATTTATATAAGGAAGGTGCTTCATAAAGGCTCTCTCCATCAGTGCTTAGGTCATCATCGTCATCAAGGTCATTCAACATCTTGCTTGGGGAGTTCCTGCGTCTGCTGCAAAGAATGCATAGCATTAAACACACAGTTACGCAAATCAATAGAAAGAATCTACATATGGCTTATCATGTCAAAGCATAACAGTAGTTTTTGAAAAAAACAAGAAAAACGAAGAAAAAAAAAAAACCTTTCCTTGTTGAACACTTTGCTATGAATAACACAACTGTAGAAAAGTAAGGAATCACTTTGCATAGAAGTTGCAAATATATAGATCATAATGAACACAGTATACATCAAGAAAAGCACACAAATTAATGCATATAAACAGGACGCGGCCATTACTAAAAGTGTATTTTTTTTTTTTTTTTGTTAATTCTTTATTTATAGTAACAAAGCATACGGCAGACAAAACAAGCCAGAAAAGTTAGCAGTACTGCAGGTTTTTACATCATTAATTTTGAAAGAAGAAAAAAGATCATATTATCCTGCAAAGGAAACTGACCCAGATATAGGAATTATGTCCAGAGCAATGCGAATAAACCCAAGAAGAGACCCCTGTAGAAATAATAATTAAAGCAGAGTTCCACCCACATTTTCATCTTTGCACCATCCGATTCTATGCAGTAAGTGAAAACATAATTGGCCGTTTTAATTGTTTTCTAGCTTGATTTACCCATGGGGTAATCTTTTTTTCATCCTGTTTAAAAAGCCACAGCAAAGTACCTAATTTCCGAAATCGAAACATGCCCTCCTCCCCCGCCGACTTCTGGGACCGCGCAACTCGCACTTGTGCAGTAGGAAACTGGCTGTGAAGCCTGAAGGCTTCGGTGCCAGTTTCCTTTACTAGCAATGCCGGCCCTGCACCCAAAGCTGATGGATGGATCGGCTTGGGGCGCCAACATCGTGGGCTCCTTGGACAGGTAAGTGTCCTTATATTAAAGGTCAGCAGCTACAGTATTTGTAGCTGCTGACTTTTCATTTTTTTCCCCCTAGGCTGGAACTCCGTTTTAAGAAAAGTCAGGCTATCAACCTTCAGGATAGGAAGCATGTGTTGCTGACAGGAGAACACTACAGTTCTCGCAATTTTTCATTATATTGTAGGTAAGAAGAAGAAAACAAGAGGAGAAGAGACGGGGAATGAAGGAAACAAGATAAAAAAGAAAAAACTGTTGGGAGGAGGGAGTGAAGAGGAGTTCCCTGAACTGTGTTCTGACTGTCTACTCCAGGCTGGAGGCCAGGAAATTCGTGCCCCTGTCAGAGAAGGAGAATTGAGTCCAATAGAACCAAGTCTTTCTAAAATGGACCTCTTGTTGCAAAGTAAGCTCATCCATCCTCATTATGTCATTCACAGCATTGATCCAAAGACTTACTTCGGGGGGTGGGGTGGACTTCCATGGACTCAAGGTGCAAGTTCTAGCTGCGTTGATAAAGTGAATTACTAGGGAATGGCAATATTTTTGTTTGGAAAGGGAGCTGAAGAAGACAGGCCACAGGGTCTTACTCAAGTGAAAAGTCTGTGAGATCTCGGCTCAAAGTATATGCACTCTGCCAGAAAAAGCGCATCGGCAGACAGGACAAAAATTTTTTTGAAACAGCGTGCCTCCATTTGCCTTGTACCTCCAGCAGGTAGGGTCTACCTCCAGGAAGATGCAGTGAAGTTTTGTAGGGACTTTATACTACCTGCTTAATGACTTGTACCCAGATTCCCGTAATTTAAAGGAGATAGGGGACTATTTTGCAAAGAGGATGATGAGCTTGCGTTGTTTGGAACCTGTGCTTTTTCACATGCAGCGTAAAGTAACAGGTTGATTTAAATGGCAGCCTATAGTTACCTCCTTGCTTCTCCATAAGACCATTAGGAGAGAAGAGAATTTGCCCCATGTAAGCTCTGGATTGTGAATTAGAACCTACACCGGACTGAACACCCTTTTCACCCCATATGATGGTCTTTTTGCTTGGTGATTGGTATTTTAGGCACCCAGCATATGTGGTCATGCGTCAAATGCTTCCCTCCAAATAAAGCTGCTGGGAAGCAAAGGAGGAATGATAAGCTGCAGGTGAGGCTGCCGTTTAAGTGCACTTGCATAGCTCTGTATGGGCAGAGCATAGGTTCACTTTGAAACTTGTGGCTGTGAAATATTAAAACACAACAAAAAAACCTGGGCTGCTCTTTGTAAGACATGCCACTATTGGTATTATTAAACTAAAGCAGAACTAAGCTCACAATATGCTCACCTCCACCTTCTAGAAATGGCAGCTGTCATCTTCTCCCCGGATGCTTGGTTTATGGCCCTTTAAATTGGCCAGTGATGGCGTAATCCCACGCATGCACACCAAAGTCAGTCATTCAGAAAACAGGAAGCAGGCAAGTGTGTATTATTGCAGAACAGACATGGCATGTCTCCGCTGCAATAAAGAGCTGCTTGCTCACAGGTTTCTATAACTAAGGTTTATACTGAGGCCACCAAGTCAAATATTGATCCCTTCGCTACTTGTGAGGTTAAGACAATCTCTATTTTTATGAATTCTTTATATAACAAAATGATCATGCAAGCAACGTCTACAACAAGTTAAAGCTGAATTACTATTATGGCATTTTTACAAAGTTGCATTGGTCTAACTTGGGGTAATGTAAATATGTATGCTAAATACCTGTGGGTTCCCCATGAAAACCACCACTACAGTGATCTCCACTAGCTTCCTGGTCCTATGCCCAGTGGTTGCCCTTCTGTTTACTGCACTGCGATCACTTTAGTAGAGGTGCCTACTACAGTGGTTTCCAGCTTTCGCGGAGATTCCATATCTATGGCACATATATACATACATTGGCCCAAGCTAGACCAATGTAACCAAGTATGTGGAATTTATCTTTAACAAATTATACCATAATAATTTGTATTGGGTTCTTTGAGAAGAACCCAATACAAACATAAAAAGAGCAAACACTTGGTAGACAGTGTTTCTTTTGAGATCCAAACCTCAGGACCAAAACACCATTTAGGTAAATGTACAGTTGTGCTCAAACGTTTGCATACCCTGGCAGAAATTGTGAAAATTAGGCCTTAATATTGAAAATGCCATGCCAAGAAACCTTTATTTAAGGAAAGTAACCATATGAAGCCATTTATTATCACATAGTTGTTTGACTCCTTTTTAAATCATAACAGGAATCACCCAAATAGGTTCATTTTCCACATCTCTGGCTTTTTAAATTGCAATTAGTGTCTGTGTATAAATAGTCAATGAGTTTGTTAGCTCTCATATGGATGCACTGTGCAGGCTAGATACTGAGCCACGAAGAGCAGAAGAGAACTGTAAAAAGACTTGCATAACAAGACCAGGGGAAAGCATATAAAAAGTGATCCAAAGCCTTAAATAGGTCAGTCAGTACTATTCAATATTTTACTAAGAAGTGAAAATTCTGGGATCTCTTGATACCAAGCCAAGGTCAAGTGAATCAAGAAAGATTGCAGCCACAACTTCCAGAAGAATTGTTTGGGATACAAAGAAAAACCCAAAGGGAACCTCAGGGGAAATACAGGCTGCTCTGTAAAAAGACTGTGTGGTCGTCTCACAGGGCACGATATGACAATATCTGAACAAAAATTAGCTGCATGGTCGAGTTGCCAGAAAGAAGCCTTTACTACACCAACGGCACAAAAAAGCCTGGTTACAAAATGTCCTACAACACCTTGACATGCCTCACAGCTCTTGGCACACTGTAATCTGTAGTGACGAGGCCAAAATAGAGCTTTATGGCCACAACCATAAACGCTATGTTTGGAGAGGGGTCAACAAGGCCTTTAATGACAAAATACCATCCCCGCTGTGAAGCATGGTGGCGGCTCACTGATTTTAAATTTGGGGGTGTGTGAGTTACAAGGGCACAGGGAATATTGAGAAAATTGATGGCAAGATTAATGCAGCATGTGATCAAAAAATACTGGCAGACAATTTGCATTCTTCTGCGCAAAAGCTGCGCATGGGATGCTCTTGGACTTTCCATGACAATAACACTAAGCACAAGGCCAAGTTGACCTTCCAATGTTTACAGCACAAAAAGGTGAAGGTTCTGGAAGGGCCATCACAGTCTCCTGACCTTAACCACTTTACCACTAGAGCATTTTGCTGTCTTACGTCTGGGCCACTTTTTGCGATTCGGCGCTGTGCGACTTTAACTGAAAATTGCGCGGTCATGCGACACGCCGTACCCAAACAAAGTTTACATCCTTTTTTTCCCACAAACAGAGCTTTCTTTTGGTGGTATTTGATCACCTGTACGATTTTTACTTTTTGCGCTATAAACAAAAAAAGAGCGTTTATTTTGAAAAAATAACAATATTTTTAACATTTTTTTATATGAAATTCCCCCCAAAAAAGATGTAAAAACCAATTTTTTTTAAAATTTTTGGCCAATTTGTTTTCTGCTACCCATGTTTGGTAAAAAAAAATCGCAATAAGCGTATTTTGATTGGTTTGCGCAAAAGTTATTGCGTTTACTAACAAAGGGAAAGATTTCTGTCATTTTTGGTGTTTTTTTTTTTTAACGAGTAATGGCGGCGATCTGCGATTTTTTTTGCGGGACTGCGACATTGCGGCGGACAGATCGGACCCCTGACTGACATTTTTGACACTTTTGGGGGTACCAGTGACATTACTGCAGTAATCAGTGCTATAAATATGCACTGTTACTATAAAAATGACACTGGCAGGGAAGGGGTTAATTTTATTGGAGAGGGAGGGGTTAATGTATGCCTGGTGCTTACTGACGTGTGGGGGGGGAGGTGACTGAGTGAGACAGGGACAGATCGGATGTCCAGCTATGCTTAACAGTCCGATCTGTCACTCCCTGTCACTGAGGAGATCCGCCCGCTCTGTTTACACAGGCGGGCGGATCTCCAAACTGGATTCCCCGACGATCGGGGCAGAGCAGCGGCGATCGCCGCTGCTCCTCCCCTGGCCCGACTCCCGCTGTGAATGAAAACAGCGGGAGCGCACCTCCCGCCTACAGGGGAGGAGTCTGGCGACGTAGGTCTACGTCGTCAGACCTACAAGAGCCACTTTGCCGCAGTAGTACTACGGTACTCAGCGGTAAAGTGGTTAAAGAAATACTAAAGCATCATTTTTTTTTTCATTAAAATAACAAACATGTTATACTTACGTTTCTGTATAGTTTTGCACAGAGCAGCCCCCCTCTTCTTCTGGGGTCCCCCGTTCGTGCTTCAGGGTCCTCCTCTTCCTCAAGTGCCTCCATTGAAATCTGCTTTCCATAGAGGCACCCGTGTATATTGGCCCTACCCCCAATTTGCTCAGCAAAGCGTTTGATTGACAGCAGCAGGAGCGAATGACGGAAGGTTTTTCAATGTATAGAATGCAGTAAGGTGAAAAACCTTAGGGCTTTAGAACCACTTTAACCACTGAACCTCCCTGGCGGTATGATTCTTTTGGATTTTAGGTGCTGAAAGCGGTACCATTATTTTGCATGTAATTCTTGTGAATGAGCAGCCCAAACCAACTGTATACATTTATTATATATATTATATATATATGTATGTATACATATATTATGTATACATATATATATATATATATATATAATGTATACAGTTGGTTTGGGCTGCTCATTCACAAGAATAACGTATATATATATATATTATATATATATATATATATTTATATATATATATATATATATATATATATATTTTACATTAAAAGTACAGTAAAACTGCAGGAAAGGGCACTGGGGGGCAAACTAATGTGATTTTTTTTTTATTTTGAATGGTATCAGTGTGTTTTACATTTGAATTTGCCACCCATTCCACCCCCCTGCGAACGTCACGTCGCAGGAGACGGAAGCCGGGGCACGGAGACGACCGGGAGGAAGATCCGCCGCGAGACACTGCCGAGACACATCGCTGGATCCCGGTGACAAGGTAAGAAACCTCTCTTACAGGATCCAGAGATGCTTCTGGCGGTACCCCGAGTGTGGCTCGGGGTTACAACTTTTGGCTCTGAAATTTAACCCCGAGCCACGCTTGGGAATACCGCTAAGAGGGTTAAGCCCCGGAAGATTTTACCCCCTTCCTGACCAGGGCCTATTATGCGATTCGGCACTGCGTTGATTTAACGGACAATTGCGCAGTCGTACGATGCTGTACCTAAACTAATTTCACGTCTTTTCCCACAAACAGAGCTTTCTTTTGGTGGCATTTGATCACCTGTGCGATTTTTTGATCATGCGCTATAAACAAAAAAAGAGCGTCAATTTTGCAAAAATAACAATATTTTTCACATTTTTTTATATGAAATTCCCCAAAAAAATGTAAAAATCTAAATTTTTTAACATTTTAGGCCAATTTGTTTTCTGCTACATACGTTTGGTAAAAAAAAAAAATCGCAAAAAGCGTATTTTGATTGGTTTGCGCAAAAGTTATTGCGTTTACTAACTAAAGGAAAGATTTTTGTCATTTTTGTTGTTTTTTTTTATGGCGGCGATCTGCGATTTTTTTTGCAGGACTGTGACATTGCGGCGGACAGATCGGACCCTTGACTGACATTTTTGACACTTTTGGGGTTACCAGTGACATTACTACAGTAATCGGTGCTATACATATGCACTGTTACTGTAAAAATTACACTGGGAGGGAAGGGGTTAACTTTATTTGAGAGGGAGGGGTTAAGTGTGTCCCTAGGGGAGTGTTTCTAACTGTGATTGGATGCGGCTACTTGTGTAAGAACAGAGATCAACAGTCCTACATAGTAGAACCGTATGATCTTCATTCTTACACAGGGGAGAATGACAAGCGGCTGTGTTTACATTAGCCGCCTGCCTTTCTCCCGATCTAACGGACGATCGTGAGTGCCCAGCGGACATCGGGTCCACCGGGCACACGCGCAGGGGGGTCCATGAGCGTGCGGGAGCGCGCCTCCGTCAGCGCGCTCGCTCCCCAGAGCCTCACAGGCTAGCGACGTAGACCTACGTCACTTCGCCTGTGAGGGGCTGACTGCCGACGTAGATCTACGTTAGGCAGTCGGCAAGTGGTTAATATCATAAAGCCACTCTGGGGAGATCTTAAGCATGTGGTTCATGCAAGACAACTGAAGACTTTGCATGATCTGGAGGCATTTTGCCAAGATAAACGTGCAGCTATACAACTTGCAAGAATTTGGTGCCTCATTGACAACTATTACAAAGACTGCACGCTGTCATTGAATCTAAAGGGAGCAATACACAGAATTAAGAACTAAGGGTATGCAGACTTTCGAACGGGGTCATTTCATTTGTTTACTTGTTGCCATGTTTTGTTTTAGGATTGTGCTATGCTGTTACGACCTAGGGTGATAGAATATGAATCCCATAAGAAATAAAAGAAACAGGTTTTGGCGGCTCACTCATGTTTTCTTTAAAAATGGTCCACACTGTACTCTACTAATTCTCCAAAGGTATGCAAACTTTTAAGCACAACTGTCACTCCACCAGTCTCCCTACTCATCACTAATTTACTAACAGACATATCAGTCTGGATGTCACACCACTTCCTCAAACTCAACCTATCCAAAACCAAGCTCATAATATTTCCTCCCCAACGCAACTGTACTTTCATTTTCTTCATCAGCTCATCCCCCACAGCTATTACCTTTTGTATCACATGACCCTCCCTCTTGGATTGTAAGCTCTAATGAGCAGGGCCCCCTGATTCCTCCTGTATTGAATTGTATTGTATATGTATTGTCTGATCTCGCGTTGTAAAGCGCTGCGCAAACTGTTAGCGCTATATAAATCCTTATTATAATAATAAAACTACTGCTACTACATGTATTGAGCTTTGAACTTCATTAAAACATAAATACTCTGTTACAGTAGATCACACAAAATAAGAAAATAATATATTCTATGAATTATTATTTATATTTCTAATGCTTTTATTATATGAACACCAGTCAGTACACACTAACCTGAGTTCCTTCTTTGCAGCATTCAGCTGGGTTTGTAATTGCTCATTGACGTCAATCTGTTCCTCGAGATCTCTTTGCAATTTCTTTTTGGAACTTTCTAGTCTATCAATTTCTTCTTCAGCTTCTTCTACTTGTCTCTTCATTGATTTCAGTCGTAGACTTAGCTAGATATTTAAAGAAGAAACACACGTTCTGTGAGCATACATCTGCACTACCTTGTTCCCCCAACCTAGGCCTAGTCACTAACCAGTAGATAAAGTAGTGCTTTTAAATGATAAGAGGCTGTTATATTATTGCTCTATATTGTAACAAGTCAAGAATTTGGATTATGTGTGGACTTGTAAAGTTACTGATAGGTGCACTTTAATTTAAAATGCCTAAACAATGACTATGACAATCAGAAAGATTTTAAACAGTTCGATAAACCTAGGGGTTTTACATACACTGTAAACAGTTCTGAATACACTTCAAGGTGACACTGATATGGCTGTATTATCCTATCACCACTGGATGACAGAGGGCGATTGTAATTCTAAGCTTTGCTATTAACAGGTTTCTATTGTGTGGCTGATAAATGTAAACTGGAGGAAAGGAACAATGAAAGTATTAATAACTGTAACCAGCTAGGAAGTGTTTTTATTCTTATCCATTTTTATAAAGTTTAAAGATAGAATCTGTTTGTTTTAGGGCAATGGTTATATATTATATGAATAAAGCCGGCACACGAAAAGGTTTCTTCCAAGTAAAATTCTTTATTCCAACATGGATAGCGGTGACAACATGACAAATGTTGACGCGTTTTCGGCTTTACGCCTTCCTCATAGCGTAAAGCCGAAACGCGTCAGCTTTGTGATGTTGTCACCGCTATCCATGTTGGAATAAAGAATTTTACTTGGAAGCAGCCTTTTCGTGTGCCAGTTTTATTCATATAACATTTGGTTTGGACGTTCAGCCTGAGCACCGACACTTAGCTCTTTATCTTCCCACAGTGCGGTGGAGCTAGGGTGAGTTCTTGTTAATGGTTATATATTCCTTTACACCACCTTTAAAATACTGAAACCTTGGTATTCTGGAAGTCAGACAGACTCAGGAAATGGAGTAAAGGGGGAGTTGTGAAAAAGAAGAATTATGTGCTATGCTGGGGTTATTAATAAAGAGAATCTTAAGTTCGCCATCAATGGGCTAATTATAATACTCGTGGGCAGTAAATGACATGCCCATCCTTGCTAAAACCACTGATACCAGCTGTGATATAGAGTTTGAGTCATAGAATAATAATAATTTGGACAAACATTTTGGACCTGCCATCCTGGTGCTAGTGCCACTAGATAGCACTCTGTACAGAAGAGCCTCAGTACTCCAGATTTCTACTTGTGCCATTGGCCCCCTGCATTCCCTAGACATTGGCACAACTACAGAGGTGACTAAGGTATTCCTAGCACTGACTTTATGTTTGCAGGGATACTTGCCAAGGACGCTACATGTATGAAGGGATGCGAAGATGCAGGCTTTCGATACAAAAGGAGTGTCACTAATTTTGTGACTGTTGGGGCAAGCAGACATATTTCAGACATTGAGAATTAGTCATGTGCTGCTAATTTGCAGTATAATTGAAACATGAGCAGCTGAAAAGCTAAAAATGTTGCTAATATCTTTGCAATGCATATATCCAGACAGCATTTTTTTAAACAAAAATAAATAGCTTTGATTTCATTGCATTAAACTACGCACCTTCTTCCAATCACTTTACTGACAACTGCAAAGCTAAATGCACTCAGGGCATCACCCTGACCCAGTAAGATGGTGCAGACTAGAATGAAATACAGATGCGGCAGATGTAATAAAAATGTCCATTCCTCTTTTTTTTTATAGAAAATCTTTTATATGATGGGTGAGTTTATTTCTGTTATTCAGCACTAATCCAATACAAGAGCTCAAGTAATGCCTAAACCTGTTGCATTCAGTAAGGTTGATTAACTAACGGCAAGTAGACTGTTCGCTTTGCCGGGAATTATTCACAGATCTTAGTGAATGAGGTGAAGATGAGCTAACTTCCATCTCCCAATCACGTGTATGCAAACATGCTATTTGTTATTTTCCTTGCACGTGATTGGGTATTCTTTGAAAAGTGAAGCTTCACCCCATTCACTAGGCTCTTGGGAAAATTTACTTACAACTTCATTTTAAAAGTGAACAATGTGTTTGCCTTTAGTAAATCAACCCCATTGTTTTTTTTGGGTCATGCCAACCCTAAGGCTGGACATACATGGTTTGAATCTTGGCCGGTTCAGCAGGAACTGGCTGGCATTCGCACCATTAATAGGCAGAGGCTGATTGTACCAAGTTGATTGATCGAACAACCGCCTATGGGCTACCCTACACCATTTCACAACCTTTATCTGTGCAGAATTAACCTAAAATGAAACTCACACAATAAAAAGGAGAACATTAAAGTGGAGTTCCACCCTAAAATTATACTTACCTCCATTTTCTCGCTCTGGGTCACCTGAATAACAAATGGATAATCGCAATTTTTTTTTTTTTTTACTTACCTCGTTTAGAAGAAAATATACTTACCTTACTTCCTCCCCTCGGCGACCACGGCGATTCGTCACTTCCTGGCACGCAATGATTCAATGCGCCTGCACCGGCCCCGACGTCAGTTCCGGTGCGGGCGCCGTCATACCTTGCTAAACAGCTTCTGGGCATGCCCAGAAGCTGTGCAGGGATGACGATGTGGCACCGGAAGTGACGGCGGGGCCGGTGCAGTGCATCGTGGGACCGAAGAAGACGGAAGAGGACACAGAAGAGGATCGCGCTGGCTTCAAGCTGCCCACACCTGAGATGGCAGCGCTGGAGAATACATTTTCAAGGTAAGTATTTCTTCTTTCAGGTAAGTGCGACCTGGGACAGATCAGAGGCTAGCCATTGTGGAATGCACTAGCACTGACTGTCCCGGGGGTATTTTTATAAAAAAAAAACGTTAACTGGGTGGAACTCCGCTTTAAATTATTACATATCTCAAATTACCTTGGCATAAATTTACCATGTTAGTATTATGCATACTCCTGGCTGTCTAATACATTTTATTATAAATAGTATTCATTTTTCTGAAAATCCCAGTGTTCTCAAGCAATATCAGTTTGATGTTACTTGGAGTTTTACTGCTCAAAGCAACATTAATCACATGGTCTGAAGATACCGCTTCAAGAATAAAACAGCTGTCATTTGAAAATAAACGTTGTCATCCAAGGCTAAACACGGGGAATACAAAAGCTGTATCTGAAGTCTTTATATATGACATGCAGTAGTTAATTAAGGTTTGAGAGGAGAGCCATTTAAAATCTGCTCTACCTGATCTTTCTGATCGGTTAAAGTGAGATGCTCGTCATCCACCTGCATCATTAACTCCTTCACCTTCCTCTCCAGCCTGCGGTTGCTGAGTTGGAGGTTTGCCCGATCCCTGTGGAAAGGAAAAGCACATTGTTGTGAAACAGGAGCTAGAAACTGTGCCAAACTCTTCAACTTTCACTCAGAATACTGATGAAACGTATGCTGCATTTAATATTCTGTGGATTTACTGCGTGAAGCTCAGAATGTTACATTGCTATGGATCTACCATCAAAAAAAAAAAAAAAGTTGATAACGTGATTTCTGAAACAAATACATATATATGTTTATCTACTATATGAAAATAGTATAAATATGTATGTAAACTAATTGTATTCAGCAAATATACAGAAAACACAGGAAAGTTTATGAAGACAGTGAAGCAAGACATCAGCACAGCAACCAGTCACTGTGAACTGCATTGAATCATAGAGCAAAGCATTCAAAGGAAAGCATAATAGACATCTGGGTACAGTATGCCAGCTTCCTGTGATGTTATCCCGCACAAGTAGAATACTAATGCTGGAGCTTCGACTGCAGACACACTGCAATGTCCCAATTTAAAAGAAATGAAAGAAACGATCCAAGTGATTGTGTTTAGCCATGAACAGGTTCCCTTGATTTCAACATTTTCTTGGCAGGGTCAAATAGCAAAATTTATTTGGCTCTAATTCTTTTCTCTTTATTTTTATTTATTTATTTTTTTAATTACAAAGGTTTTATTAGGGTTATAAAAAGGAAAACCACAAACAGTTGAGGCTTAGTCCCGGTTCACACTACCGCGACTTGTCAGGCGACTTGGCCGCCTGACAGGTCGCGGTCCATTTAGTGCTATGGGAACCGTTCTAATAGTCGCTCTGACTTAGAAAATAGTTCCTGCACTACTTTTGACTGAAGTCGGAGCGACTTGCATTGACTTCCATTATGTGAAGTCCGTGCAAGTCGCGCCGAAGTCGTGGTGCACGGCGACTTCACTAGTCGCCCCAGAAGTCGGATCGCCATAGTGTGAACCGACACTTAAGGTATAAAGGCACAAAAAAAAAAAAAAAAAAAAAAAAGACTATTCATCCATAGTCTTCCATCATTGAGATTTACAACGTACAATAGCCTCATACAGTATTATAACAAAACATTACAGAAAAGAATAAAAAAAACCATAGCAGATAAAAAGAACATAATGAGAAATAAAAAACAGAAAAACAATCGAATTAACAAAAGATTGGTAATCGGAATAATCCTGAACTAGGAAAGGTATATCCTAAATAGTGGACAATAGCCTCATTGTTCTAAACGAAAAAAAAAATAGTAAAAATATAGCACAAAAGTTACTACAACCTAGGGAATATTGGGTGGTAGGAACTATTTCCAAGTAGCAAAACACTATAAATCGAGAAAATCCCAATAAGTTGACCAGGTCAACCACTTAGTATGGAATACATGCATATTACTGTGTCAATTCTCTCCATAAGTTTTATCACCTCCATTCACTGTATAACCTGGGACCAGAAAACTGAGGGGGTTCTCCAATTTAAGGCTATGGCCCAATGAATCGCACTAAACAATGTATGAACCCATTTCTGACAGTGGGGCAACACCTCTGGTATATCTACAAAAAATAGGCACATTGGAAATGTGCGAGTAATAGGTGAACCTATAATGCGGGAAACCTTTGATACTGCTTGCCGTCATAAGGGCTTGATAGCTTTACAGCTCCAGAAAATGTGGAGGTGTGTCCCTTTGTCAGGGCAGCCCCAGAAGCAAGTATCCAGTTCCAGCGGGAACATTCTGTTCAGCTTAATGGGGGTGTAGTGCCATCTGGTGTGCAGTTTAACCACTGTTTCTTTGGTTGCAATGGATTTAGTGCATATTGGATATCATATCTTGCCAGTCTTAAACTGTAACATGGCGGTGGATTTGTCTGGTAGAATATGTTCCTTAAGCTGTTTATATAGCAATGAAATGGTGCTCTATCCCTGGAAGAAGCATTGCACATTTGCTCAAACACCAAGGCTGACCTTCTGCGAGCCAAAATATAATGTTCAGAAAAAAAAAGTGTCTAATTTGGAGGTACCTAAAAAACTCTGTATGAGGAGGTCAAATTGCTGTTGGAGGGTATTAAATGTAATAAAAGTAACATTGTGTTGAAAAGATTCCAGGGTTACCAGTCCCTGGTCAATTTATCTATTAAAGGTACTAGGTGAGTTAAAAGCGGGGGGGGGGGGATTTTGGGTCCCCTAAAAAGGGTGGCCAAGAGAGGAGGGAGAGTACTCAAATTAAATTGGTCCTTAAAAAGAGACCATATATGGTATGAATGACTTACCGCTTGGTTACGAGTGGCTATATCTTTGAGTTGAATCGACTTTGACCATAGAAGACCAGGGAGGAAGTAAGGTTCCATCAAAGTTATTTCAAAGCGCAGTTGTACCAGTCTGGAGGCCATGTAATATTTTCATAAACTTGGCAGGCCAAAGCCTCCTTGGGTTTGCAGTCTATACATAAGTGGTCTACCCATTCTAGGCCTCTTGTCTTGCCAGATACATTTATTGACCTCTTTTTGTATTGCCTCTATAGTTGATCAGGAGACATACAGTGGTAAAGCTCTGAAGGAAAACAACAATTTAGGGAGTATTGACATCTTCACTGCTTGGATCCTACCAAGGAATGAGATATGGTACAAAGACCATATCCTTACCATTTTTTAATGTGTGAAAATGCAGCAGGGTAATTGGTCTGGTAGATCTGTTGCAGCAAAGGGGCCAAGCGAATCCCCAAATATTGTAGTAAGCTTGTGCACCATGTGAAATGAAAGTTCTCTCTTAATCTGTCAATCAACAAAGGAGGCAAGGTAATTGGCAAAGCCTAGCATTTAGAGAGGTTTACTCCAATAGATCATGATGGATGACGGATGATGACATGATGGATGACATGATGGATGACAGGGTGATGGATCTCAGCCAAGGGCTCAATCTCTAAGGCGAAGAGCAATGGGGAGAGGGGGCAACCCTGCCTCGTTCTGCGACTCAGTTCAAAAGTATTCAGAGTTGCAACCCGGAAGTTTGATTCTAGTGCGAGGGTGGGTATATAGTGCCTTAAAGCCTTGCACAAATTTGACCCTGGAACCAAATTTGGATAGTATTTCCATATATGGCCAAAGAACGCTATCAAACGCCTTATGCATGTCAAGGCTTAATATCATGACCTGACGCGACGGCAGACTCGCATCCTGAACTACATTGCAGGCTAATCTAATGTTATTCGTTATCTGTCTAGATGGGATAGTTTGGTCAGGGAAGATCATTGTGGTGATAACTTTAGCTAAGCTATCAGCTAGTACACGGCCAAACAGCTTCAGGTCATTATTGATTACGGAGATTGGGTGATAATTCTGAGGGAGAATATGATCTTTATTTGGCTTAGGTAAAAGGAACAGATTGGTTAAAAGCATATCTTCAGGAAATTGAGGGCCATCTAAAATATAAGAAAACAATTTGGAAAGGTGGGGGACGAGTTGGTTATTACATTTCTTATAATAAAGAACTAAAAACCCTTCTGGGCCAGGGGCTTTGGAGGTTTTCACAGAAGCTATTCAGAGTGTGAATCTGTGCATCAGACAGATGTGGGAGCGAAAGATTCTCTAATCTAGGGGGGCAGGTCCAGGTGGGGCTGAAGAAGGGGAGAGAAGGGTTTTATAAAAGTCTGAGAAAATCTGAAGGACATCTTTTGGATGAGTCATCACTTGCCCGCTGCGTTTCTAAGTTTATATACATGAGGTGGTTGTGAGGGATTGGTGTAATTTTTTTGTGAACATAGAGGATGCCATATTGCTCTAAAGCGGTAAGCGAGCTTTCGACCATCTAAGTAATTTTTCTGTTTCCTCCGAGAGTATAGTTTCTAGTGCAGCTCATTTAGAGTTAATTTGTGAGTATGTCTGGGGAGTGCGAATTGCTATGAAGGTGAAATAGTCTATCTAAATCTTGAGCGAGGGAGTGAATCTCACAAAGTTTATGTTTCCTTCTTTGTGATGCTATTTTAATAAAATGACCACGCATGACTGCCTTATGGGCTGCCCATAACGAGGTTGGGGAAATATCTTCTACATTGTTGTTGTGAAAATACCCCAAGGCATTCTGATAGTTGGTTAATAGTCTCTGTATCCGTGAGAAGCGAGTCGTTCATGCGCCAAGTGGCTACTCCCGGATTGAACCCTATATATGATGTATGGAATCATACTATTTGATGATCTGACCAGGTACAAATGTGAACATGAGCCTTTGAGGAATTTGCTAATAATATCATACAGCAAAAAATGTAGTCCGGTCTAGAAAAACTGTTGTGAACTGGGGAGTAGTAAGTGTATTTGCGTGCTCCTATATTATGGGCCCTCCAGGAATCGAGAAGCTGGGAAGCATCCAATAATCTCTTGAGTGTTTTAGGGAAAGCATTTGCAGGGCTGACTATATGCCTCCTATCTACTTTGGAGTGCGCCACAAGGGTAAAATCACCAACAACCACCTTATGCAGAGAGTTATACCTATCTACCTTTATATCTACCTATCTATCAGTGAAGAAGGTTTTGAAGAATGAGGCTTGAGATTCGCTGGGGGCATATACTACAGCAAATGTGATAGATTTTCTCTGCAAGCAGCCCTTCACTATCAAAAATCTACTATCCGGATTTTTATACATATTATGAACCTCAAATTGTAGTGAGTTTTAATAAAGATGGCCACCCCCCTAGATCTGGACCCATTAGTTGTGAGAAAGAATTGTTTAAAGGATCTTTCAAAGTATGTGTGGTGGGAAGAATCGGAAAAATGAGTCTCTTGTAATAAGAGTATGTCTGCTCCCACAGGCATGAAAAGCTTTTTTATGCTTCTGGGGGGAATTGAACCCCTTAACATTGGGGGTAATTATTTGCAGATTCATCGTATTATAAAATACAGTCCTTGAACCAAATCCAAGCCCAGGCCTGGGGGGGTGCCAGCATAATACCATATCCCCAGGTTTAGTATCAGACAGAGTTTAGTGGAGAGGGATAAAATCCTTCTAAAATACCATTGTAGTAACCAATTCAGGAGGCTAATATGTGAGAGTTGTGGTCTTAAGCCATCGGACCTCCAGCATCCTGGCATAGTCTACGGCGGTCTCTCCTTGGCGAAGGGGTGGCCCAGATAGCAGATTGGCGAGAGGTCGAGGGCATCCTAGGTAATTCCTCTGCTACTAGAAGGCCCAATTTCACCAATAGCTCCTTCCCTTCCTGCACGTTAAAGACTGTGTATGTGGTACCATTGTGAGGAATTTGTAGCTTAAAGGGAAACCCCCAATTATAACGAATCCTTGCAGTTTGGAGTACCGAAGTGACCTCCTTCATCCTGTGTCTTTTCTCCAGCGTAGCAGGGGAGATATCAGAATACAGCTGGATTGGGGTCCCCTCTAGTTGGATGTGAGGATTACAGCGAGAAGCCCTGAGGATCTCTTTTCTTATAAGAAAGGCCTTGGGGCATAATACAATGTCTCTGGGTGGCTTGATCCTATCGCACAAGAAGGGAGAAGGGGGGGGGGTCTCAGGCCTGTAAGCCTGTGACTGATTCTGAAACCCCATGGACTCTTGAGATTCTTCTGTCTTTTTCTATTGTCCAAGTCCTCCAAGTGAGCATGGAGTTGAACAACCATCTAAGACAAACTCTCATGTTCTTCCCATAGGTCAGATTAGGCTAGGTGCAGTTTGTCATGTTTGGTTTTAAGCATGTGTGTTTGATTGACCAGAGCTGCCAATTCTTGTGAGAGAACTGCAGAAGATTTATTAAGTTCTGTCTGGAACTTATTTGCCATTTTCTCATATAGGGCTAAAAGACTATCATCCAAGTCTGCTTTAGTGAGGTGCAACCCATACTCGTTGTCCGCTGACTGTGCTGGAGAGGCCACTGGGTCCTGAGCCCTGGCGCTGGGAGGATCTGGCTGGGCGCCATCTTGAGGCATTTTCGCTTGTTCTCGCACACGGAGGAGATAGTTCGTAAGGGAACTTTGCACATTTTCTTCTGACTCCGAGGGTGTCAACATGCGATAGACTTTCCCCAAGGGGTGAGTGAAGAAATGGGGAAGATATAAAGGCTATATGGCCCTGGGGAGTTAGTTGATGGAAGCAGGCGTTCCCTTCGGCGCTCAGACTATGGACTTTCTTCCAGTTTCACATACACCCTCATTATGTATTTTTTAACAGGCTTAAAAAATAAACTACTGGGATTTTGCGAGACTCTGAATATTCACTCCTAAATTATGATTGTGCATTCTTGCTTATGAAAAAATAAAATACAGTATTTGTATGGCTGTCCTGTTATGAGACTGGAGTCTTGCCAACTGCTTGACCTTATGCATTGTTTCTTGGCTTCCGAGAGAGCATGGCAGTGTAAAAGAAAACCAGAGCCTTGTAGTTTTCTACATTGCTCTTGACTACAAGGCTTTACTACGCAGCACTGCTATGCACTCTTGGGAGTTGAAAAATAAATTGCCATCTCTTACATTTAAGCTGAAGGGTCATTGTATGACAAAGTAAGTGGAGCTAAATAAGGAAACAATAATAAAGCTTTTCATAAAAGGTAATGTTTTTTATAAAAAAAAAAAAAAGGAAAGGTCTTTGATTTACCCCTATACAGAATTTATTTGACCTATAGAACGGATTTCCATTGCTTTATATCCTAATGTATGGATCACCGTGAGTAACTATCAAAGGTGAACTAACTCAGAAAATCCTCCACACTGTCCTGATCCCCACCACACTCAACTGCTTCAATGATAAAGTTCTGTCACCCAAAACCAGTAGAACAGGCAGTACACATCAAAACTTCCCTACAATCTGACAATCTCTGGTCCTGATCCCTGAGGTAGAAGATTCAAAGGAGATTGTCATTGGTCAGATCAGTTATGTGGCAGCCTGTAACAGTGGCTGACAGGTGCAGCAGAACTATGTCATCAGAGCAGTTGAGTGCAGCAGGGACTGGGGCAGAGCTAGTTCACCTTTTTAACTTTTTATAAAAAGTTGAATTCAAAGCAGAAATAAACTCCTGCAATACACACCTCCACCTTCCAGCAATGTGGAGGTCACAACCCTTGCCAGCCGCTGTCACCTTCTCTCAGGCTCTGGGTTTTCAGCCTCTTGTTGACCGGCGGGGGAGGTGACGTCACCCCCTACATGCGCACGACAGTCATCCTTGCACAGCTGAGTGTGCTGGGAATGCACAGCTCAATGTTCATTCAATAGAAACTTGCAAGCAGGAAGGTACATGTGTGTTATTGCAGAGGAAATATAGCATGTCTCTTCTGCAATAAAGAGTTTTCTCCTTGCAATCTTTTAAAAATAACTTTTATTTCTGCTGTAACTTTTAAATATGACTATACAAGGATAATAATGCAGGGTTTAATATTCAGAACTTTAGATAAGCCTCATTCTGATTGGTTCTCTTGAAATTATAAAAATGTTAAGTGCTATGTAGTCAAAGTGTGGTTACCAACACTTTCAACCAGATACCACCATCACTACCATAAACTATACATATGTAAATTGGTAATAGGTTGTCTTCACCCACTCATTGGTTTTTGCAATCAAAAGTTGGACAGCAAAGCTCCTTTACCATTACAGCTCCCAAGTAACTTTTTTTTTAAAACCTTTTTCATGTTGTTACCAGTGGTTGCCAGATAAAGCTGATTAACTATGGCCAACATTTTACAACATTGCCTAAACCAGCAGTAAATATTTACTGATCTGACCATCATTGGCAGCCTTCTTTTCCGAAGACTTCCCACTATGGGGCACTTACTGATTTTTTTAATTATTCCTATGATTGTATATTAGCCACTAAAATCTCAGTCCCTAATTTTTTTGGAATTTAGTTCATGAAATGTCAGCTAAAAATAAAGCACAATGCAGTTACAAAGTTAGTTATATTTCTTTATAATTACAATAGCAATCATAAAAATGTATGTGAAGGCTCAGATAATATATTTTCATGAAGGTAGGAATGGGGAAGTAGGGAGTAATAGGGAAGTAGTAAGGAAGTTATATGATCTATATTACACTGCTGCTTTGTGGTTTGCCAGTTACTCAGAGCAAACTACCTTTACATTTTTGTTCTATAATGGTATGACATTTTTTAATAGTAAATATTTCCACACAAAATTATTTACTTTTATAGGATTTTGGTACTTATGGAAACTGTAGTTTAAACCTTTGAAAGTGTAAACCCTGCACAAACTTTTCTTATTTTAATCATTTTGGATTGCTAAAGATCCAATTGAATCCTTTGTATTTTATTTGTTTGATAGGTGCAAAAAAAAAATTGATTTTGCCAGAAATTTTGTCAGCCGATAACTTCTTGTGCTCTCTGGCTGTGAATAAAGAGTTATAGAAATAAGGATGAAGAGAGGTTTGTGGGGTTGATTTACTGAAACTGGAGAGTGCAAAATCTGGTGACGCTCTGCATAGAAACCAATCAGAAAAAAAAAACAAAAAAAAAACCAATCAGAGTCTAGATTTATTTTGTCAAAGCTTAAACAAGCTGAAGTTAGAAGCTGATTGGCTACCATGCACAGCTGCACAAGATTTAGCACTTTCCAGTTTTGGGAAAACCCAACAGAGTCCAGAAATTAAAGTTTATTTGCTCATTTACTGTCCCTTTAACTAGTTAATTTGTGCCAAGATGGCCAAACCATTTCTTAGACTTTTTATACACAGAGGTTTGCTGTATAAACTGTTTGTAGCATCAGCTACCTACAATGCAGTTGAAAAAGTACTTCCTGCCCCACTCCCAGAACAAAATTGAGTTGGACTTAGCTCTTCACAGCCATTCATAGGCGTGATGTCCTCCACCCGCCTCTCCACCTCAACCAATCATTATAAACTTTGCATTCCTTCATGGAATACAAAGATTCCTATGAATGGCTAAGTAGCGCTCAGCCTGACTCAGTTTTGTTCAGGCTTGGGACAGGAGGTTCCCATCCCACTGCTGGAAGACAGCGCTGCATACCTGTAGCTGCAGTTACATGGGCAGTAAATGAGGATTGAGATGTTAAGTAGACAGGGTTGGCACCATGTGCTTATAAATTCTGAGCTGTGTTGTCAAATCAAAAACGAGGGTAAGAAGCATATTTTTCATTTCTGGCACATCAACAGTTATTTTCCTTTATTTGCAGTAGGTTAGGCCTCATGCACACTGAGCTTAAAAAACTGTTTATACAGGGGTTGAGTGTTTTTTTTAGCCGGTAAAAGACCCTCTACTACACATAAGCCTATGTGTCCATACAAACATAGGCATTTACAGACGTATTAGAAGAGGAGTGTTTACAGGTTAAAAATTAAAAAAAATAAAAAAACACACATAAAAGGCGCATTTGGAGAAGATCTGAATAGCATAAATAAAAACAGGACAAGCCTAAATGCGTATTAACACTAGTCACGTGTAGGTGCGTCTATCATTTGAACGCTAGTGCATTCCAACAGCAAGAATAAATTAATATTCTGGTCGATAGAATGAATTAACATTCAAATGCTAAACATGCCTAAACATGTGTGCAATACATGGATTTTGCTGCATTTAAGCAGTTTTTTCCTGCTAGGAGTTCTGATGTTTAGAGGCGCTTGGCAGATGCACAGGGTGCATGAGGCAAGATAAAAGATGTGGAAATGTGCATGTATTGCAGAGGTGTATATATTTGTTTTATTTTGTTTAACGTATGTTGTAAATGTCCAAATCCAACATCATACAACAGTACATGCACTCAATTAACATAAAATATCACAAAGAACTTTACTAAAATATACAATGAATACCAAAAAATTATTCTAAACTCTGTAATTTGATTTCTTCTCTAGCCGCTTGCTGACCGCCGCACAACTATTTACTGCGGCGGTCAGCCCCTCACAGGCAGAGCGACGTAGTACTACGTCGCTAGCCTGTGAGGGTCTAGGGAGCGAGCGCGCCGCCGGTCACTCGGCGATCGTCGGTGCAGAGGGAGAAAGGCAGGCGGCTGATGTAAACAAGTCGCCTGTCATTCTCCCCTGTGTAGGAACAGTGATTATACGGTTCTACTTTGTAGGACCGTTGATCACTGTTCCCACACCTCAAGCCACAGCCAATCACAGTTAGAATCCCGCCCCTAGCGACACACATAACACCTCCCTCTCAAAAAAGTTAACCCCTTCACTGGCAGTGTAATTTTACAGTAACAGTGCATATGTATAGCATTTATTACTGTGGAAATGTCACTGGTAACCCCAAAAGTGTCAAAAATGTCAGTCAAGGGTCCGATCTGTCCGCCGCAATGTCGCAGTCCCGCAAAAAAAAAAAATCGCAGATCGCCGACATTACGCGTTAAAAAAAAAAAACAACAAAAATGACAAAAATCTTTCCCTTTCTTAGTAAACGAGATAACTTTTGCGCAAACCAATTAAAATACGCTTTTTGCAATTTTTTTTACCAAACATATGTAGCATAAAACAAATTGGTCGAAAATGTTAAAAAATTTTGATTTTTACATTTTTTTGGGGGAATTTCATATATAAAAATGTGAAAAATATTGTTATTTTTGCAAAATTGACGCTCTTTTTTGTTTATAGCGTATGATCAAAAAAAATCGCACAGGTAATCAAATACCACCAAAAGAAAGCTCTGTTTGAGGGAAAAAAAGGACGTCAAATTTGTTTAGGTACAGCGTCGCGCGACCGCGCAATAGTCCATTAAAGTCACGCAGTGCCGAATTGCAAAAAAAAACCCTGGTCGGAATGGGGGTAAAATCTTCTGGGGCTTAAAGAGGAAGTAAACCCTCCTCTGCAAGTTGCAGATGTAAATGTATAATTCAGAGGTTCATCAGCAAATAAACATATAGGTATGAGAAAAAAATAAAAATAAAAATATAAGCTTAATATTACACCATAAAGCATACCTGGAAGCACAACTATGCTACAGCACTAAGACATAAAAAGTCAATAAAGAGTTAAAAAATCATTCAGCAAGCCCAAACACAACAACAAACTCCATTACCTTTCTTCATTTTCCAGGCCTTCTTCCAGCTCCACTATTCTTACTTCCATCTGAGCAACAAGCCCTTCTTTATTGGATCGATGTGAAGTTTCAAGATGAGCTATTCTGCTCTTCAGATCTTTGTTCTGAGGAAAAAGAAAAGTGCAGTGGGTCAAACAATTTTCAACATCAAATGCTACACAAGGTTTTAAAACAAAGCTGGACGTTTCAACAATACCCAATAAATCTTTTACGTATAACAGAGATTTTCAGCTGAAAATCTTCCTTGCGATCCAACAGATCCCATTTACATGCAAACCATGGACTACACTCACAGGTGCTATACAGGTCATTAATAGTTAATTTACTTGCACAGTTCAAAATTCAGCACTCTAATACATTCATGAGAAATGTAATTTGATTTTCTTTAGCCCAAGTATGCAACAAAATATTCATGCTTCTAAAAAAAAATAAAATGTTACCTGTCTTTCCAAGGACATTTTATCACACTCCAGATCTTGCTTGGCAGCACGTTCTTGAAGCAGTTCTCCCCTCATCTGTTCAATCTGATATGAACAACAAACATTTTTCTTTCTTAATTATGAATCATATTATTCTGACATTTCTTTCAGCACCATTTCTTTTTTTTTTTTTTTAGAGGATTGCAACAGATAACAATAAAAACATTGATTCCATACAATTGTCAAGCATACGTTCCACATCACTGCAAGGCATACCATATTTTCCGGCGTATAAGACGACTGGGCGTATAAGACGACTGGGCGTATAAGACGACCCCCCTAATTTTCAAGTTAAAACATAGGTCTTGGGCTATGCTCGCCGTATAAGACTACCCCCCTTCCGAAGCAAGGCAACACCATTGAAAAACATCAGATTTCTCATAGATCCCTAGTACTGTAATACATGTAATCTCTCATAATATCTCCAAGGTACCCTAAGTATTACCAGTAATCTCAAGACACTGGCTGTGTGGGAATCCTGTACCGGTATACCGTATGTACCGTAGCTTCGGCTACATAAAGTATACCGCGCTGAGCCAATCACAGTGAGCAATGTATTCTATTATTGAATGCAAAGCCTGCTCGGATTGGGAGAGTCAGAGAGGCGGGCTGATTTTACTCTGCCAATCCGAGCAGGCCTTGCATTCAATAATAGAATACATCGCTCTCCCTGATTGGCTCAGCGCGGTACACTGTATGTAGCCGAAGCTACGGTACATACGGTATACCGGTACAGGATTCCCACGCAGCCAGCGTCTTGAGAGATTACATCTACCAGTAATACTTATACTTGGGTTACCTTGGAGATAGTATACTCGGCGTATAAGACGACCCCCCCCCATTTTTGGGGGATTTTTTTGAGGTTCAAAAGTAGTCTTATACGCCAGAAATACAGTAGTTCTAAAAATATCCACAGAGGCAGGGCCGCTGATAGGGGGGGACCACCAGCCCTCTTGTAGGGGGCCCGAGCACCCAGGGGGGCCCACACAGAGAGGGGGATTAGTGATGGAGAACAAATACAGAAATCTTCCTCCAGCACCTGAATCTGATCTGTCCCTCTCCCTGCTATCAGCTTTTATCTGTTGAGAAAGAGACAGTTGTCCCTCACTAATCCCCCTCCCTTGTGTGGGCCCCCCTCCCAGCACTTATCTCTGCTCAGGAGTTTATTTGTAAATTGTAACTTTGTTTCTCTCTCTCTGTCTCTCTGATCACTGAGCTCCAACTGCCCAGCCTGTATATTTTTATCATCTCATCTTCTTTTTTATTTAACATAGTTTTTTTTTTAGATTTAGCAGGAATTATGCGAGTTATGTTATATTTGTGTCTGATAATAGTGATTTTGTTGTAATTTTAGCTAAATACATCTTTAATATTTTCTTGGGGGGGCCCTGCCAGGTAGTCTGTATGGGGCCCCCTGATTTCTAACAGCAGCCCTGCACAGAGGGGTACAGCATTACATACAGAAACCACATTGACCAGTAAGAATCTGTAAATGGAAGCATCAATGGTCTATTCAAACATGGTTGACCTGGTTATCTCTGGGAGTCCGTGATTGGACACAAGGAAGAATCCAAAGCCCAGAAAACCCAAGTCATCTTTTATTAAAGGGATGTTGCTTTATTAAAGGGATGCTTTAAGGCTCCTGTTCACACCTTGTACAACTTTTTTGCGTATCGTGTTTAGGGCAACTCATTATTTCGATGGGTTGCCCTATGGGTGAGAGATGTGCAAAGGAAGGGCCTGACACATTTTTTTAAATCACCAAAATGCATGATACTGCATGGGGGAGCCATTTTTGTGCTTTGAGGAGTTGAGCAGCTGCTGCAGGGGAGAGGAGTAAGCGGACTGGGTCATGGGAACCTAAAGCCTAGTACTGACAGCTCCGGTCAGAGCCTCTTTACTAACAATCCTATGTTAGTACAATGATCTTCCTTGCGGAATTATTGTGTTCTGACAGTAGGAGTGCCCCATTACACTGGCGGGGGGGGGGGGGGGGCACTGATCGGGACCGCTTGGCTGCTGGTTTTCCAGCATGCACATCCGACAGAAGCCGGCCAGCTTCGGTCAGACTGGCTGCCACACACACACGGGCCAATGTTTTTTACTGAACTGGCCAATGTTGCCTGACATTGGACCCCTGTGTACTAGGCTTAAGGGTGACATCACAGCTCCCTTAATTTTTCAGCCGTAAGGCAAGTTAGGTGGAATCAGGAGGGGAGAGAACATTTTTAAGAGTTAAGCTGGCCTCAAATGGTTGGAATCTTGTCTGGTTTAGAAGGGCCTGGCTGAGATCTGAACCATCTTTGGGCAGGCTGATTGTACACAAGTCGATCTATCGATTGACTTGGGTACAACCAGCATGCTGGATTTTTACATGCAGTTATTGGCAGCGGCTATAGCTGCTAGCAATAATCACTGTGTTCTCCTGGCAGGGACGCAGGGACGCCGGGACGCCCCCCCCCCCCCCCCCCCACGTGGCAGAACACAAAAGCTCCAAGGGATTCCCCCATTAACACAGTCAGTGTTGAGTGATTTTCTTTCCTAAAACCTGTAATTGCAGGAAAGAAAATCACAACATCTGTGGCATGACTTCGACTTAGGCATTTCTTCCACTATATTATATAAACTGGCTACATTATTATTATTATCTATACCCAATATGTATCTAAAACAAAAATAATATTGTTTGTAATATTCGATCTGAAGAGAAAACTGATTTATTAGGGAGCTGGTACATTCACCTATCAGCTGGAATGACTCCTCACCTCTGCTCCTCTTTCAGGTTGAGTGACACCCAACATCATCAAACCCACCCCATATGAGCCCAGAGCATCAAGGACCCTCTTCCTGGGGGTGAATCATCGAGCTGCCCTAATGTCACAAAGGAGAACAGTGCAGTCCACATCATTACCTAACGCCGTCCTCCGTACCATAGAGGACCACCTGTGAAGGGAGGACCCCAGGACGTCACGTGACAGAACTGCTCCAAAAAAGTTATGTATACAAAAAAGTTGTAAAAAAAAAAAAAAAGATGTGAGGGTGCTTTGGGGGAAAGGGGGGATACTTTAGTTGAAAAGGGGTGTCCCCAACCTTAAGCTGGATCGTAAAGCATGCAATAATGTTAACCACTTGCCGACCGCCGCCTGACTATATACGGCGGCGGTCAGCCCCTCCCAGACAAAGTGATTTACCGGTACGTCACTAGCCTGGGAGCGAATAGGGGGCGAGCGCGCGCCGCCATAGGCGCGCTCCCGCCCCCACTCGTACCAGAGGAAGCCGGTCACTCGCGATCGTCGGGCAGAGAGGGAGAAAGGCAGACGGCTAGTGTAAACAAAGCCGCCTGTCATTCTCCCCTGTGTAAAAACACCGATCACTCGGTCCTGCTATGTAGGACCGTTGATCTGTGCTATTACACCACTAGCCACATCCAATGACAGTTAGAAGCACGCCCCTAGGGACACACTTAACCCCTCCCTCTCCAATAAAGTTAACCCCTTCCCTCCCAGTGTCATTTTTACAGTAACAGTGCATATGTATAGCACTGATTACTGTAGTAATGTCACTGGTACCCCCAAAAGTGTCAAAAATGTCAGTCAAGGGTCCGATCTGTCTGCTGGAATGTCGCAGTACGGCAAAAAAAATCGCAGATCGCCGCCATTACGCGTTAACAAAAGCAACAAAAATGACAAAAATCTTTCCCTTAGTTAGTAAACGCAATAACTTTTGCGCAAACCAATCAAAATATGCTTATTGTGATTTTTTTTTACCAAACATAGGTAGCAGAAAACAAATTGGCCAAAAATTTAAAAAAATTTTGATTTTTACATAATTTTTGGGGGGAATTTCATATAAAAAAATGTGAAAAATATTGTTATTTTTGCAAAATTGTCGCACTTTTTTTGTTTATAGCGCATGATCAAAAAATCGCACAGGTGATCAAATACCACCAAAAGAAAGCTCTGTGGGAAAAAAAGGACGTCATATTTGTTTGGGTACAGCGTTGCACGGCCGCGCAATTGTCCGTTAAAGTCACGCAGTGCCGAATCACAAAATACACCCTGGTCAGGAAGGGGGTAAAATCTTCCAAGGCATAAGTGGTTAAAGAGAAATGCAGATATGAGATCCACTATGGCACTGGGTATATAAACAGGACATTTAGCTCCTATTTTGTTGCTTACTTCTGGAGTACTCAGTTTCTCCAATAGGGAAGTTTACCTTGTGCTAAAGAATACCCGTAGGCTTATTTCCTAGAGCTGAGGTAATTGGTTGCATTTGTGATTTTAAGAGCTCTCTTTAAAAAATATATATATATGGTGTTATAGTTAGACTGAAGTTCTTTTTTGGGTCTTATTTCAATATAGTAAAAGTTTAATACAATCACTGTCAGCACATTTTTATTTTTTACTGAGCAATCTGCTTATACATAAATTCAAAGAAACAATCTGCAAACTGGATACAGCAATGGGTGTCCAACAGTCACACCTAAACTAAGATACAGACATGCCAGAATACGCATTTTATAGGATAGAAAGAAACCGTATGGTGAAGGCTGGCAATTAGCAGACCCTTACAAAGCATTCATAAACTAGAGAAGAAAAAGGCCCCACATTCCAGAGCAATGAGGTCACACTGTACTGCGGAGAATCACATGGGCTCATTTCTAGTGAAAGTAAATGGCCAGTCAAATCCTTTTAATTGCTGAAACAGCCCTCAGGTACAATATGTTACGGATGCTCTGTGACTCCGGCAGTAATAATATGACTGTGGGAACAGAACAGCAGCCTCCTGCATGCAATTTTTTGTGCCAAGACAGATTTAAAGGCCAATGTTCAGCTAACAATTTGGGTTCATTAAACTGATACTTCCAGAGACAGTGTAATGACAGACATTGTAAAGTGATTGTAAAGTCTCTTTTTTTTTTCTATTAAATCAACAAACATGTTAAACTTACCTCCTCTGAGCAGTGGTTTTGCACAGAGCAGCCCGGATCCTCCTCTTTTTGGGCCCCTGGCCTCTCCCTCCTGTTGAGTGCCCCCACAGTAAGCAGTTTCTTCTCTCTACTGATTGGCCAACAGAGTTTGATCGACCGCAGCAGAAGCCAATGGCCTCGCTGCTGTGTCTCAGCCAATCAGGAGAGGGAGTCCCGGATGGCTGAGTCACTCGTGGACATCGCTGGATAGAGAGGGAGCTTGGGGGGGGGAGGGGGGGCTGCACAAAGAAGATTTTTTTATCTTAATGCAAAGAATGCACTAAGATGAAAAACCTTCTGACTTTACAACTACTTTAAGATCGACTTTGTAAATGAATGGAACGCTTATTAATCATGTCTTTTTAAAGTGAAACTGTACTGAAATAGTTTGTAGGCTGCCATTGCTAAATAATAGTTGCCAGGGGGTCAACCTATTCTACAGTTACCTATCTTTCTGAGTTAGGCCTGGAAAAAAAAAAAGTAGTGCAGGAATTCATATGTCAAATGCATTCTAAATGCATGTCGGATTTAAAGCTGAAAACCTCATAGTCTTTATGCACTCATAAAATATGTTTAGGTAACATTAAAGTGTTACTAAACCCGGAACCTGCATTCACAATATCTGGTCTCTCACAGTACACAGAACATGGAAATGCAATTATTTTAGTAAATATAAACTGCTAATTCCCATCAGCAGTATAACGTAGTCTTATGACTTCTATCAGTGTCCAGCCAAGCACTGGTTAAAGCTTGAAGGATGAGTTTTTATGACTGTCCTATGAGACTGCAAGACCCCTGACCCTCTGTCTGGACAGTGCTGATTGGCCCTGTGCTGATCACATGCACCCTCAAAAAAAAAAAACTTCCTAGCAACACAAACCAAACTGAGCATGTGTAGCCTGACTTCATATACTCTGTGTTATCAGGAAACTATTAGGAGTCAGTGGAAAAAGGGGAGGATCAGAGAAGCCAGGAATAAACAGACTTTTTACACAATGCAGAGGATTAACCCCTTAGGTTCCACAGTGAGTATAACAAGCATGCTTTACTGCATATACAGAATAATTTTACTCTTGTAGGTTAAATTACAGATTAATGGCCTTTTCCAGCACCTGTGGTGCCACAAGTGGGGCATACAGTCGGCCAGGGAATTGAATGACTTTACATCCCTGCAGTCGTGTAAACTCCTATGCTCCTATGCATATGTGTTTATCCACACATGTGCATACAACCACCTTCCTGAATGCGGAAATGTTGCACAGAAGCATCAACGTTTACAGGAGTACATGGACAGCTTCCCTGGTGCGAGAAAACAGAGAATTTTATGCCTGACACGTCTGCAAACATTTGTATGTTTGAGGGCTTATTGCAACTGTTTAGAAAAAAAAAACCTGCATTTATCTGCATCAGCCGCCTGAAAGATCAGATATCTCTGTACATTAGGGGTTGTAAAAACAGTAGGCTTTTTACCGTAATGCATTAGGGAAAAAATCTTCTGTGTATAGCAGCTCCCCCTTAAATTTACCTGAGCCTGATCTCGATCCAGCGCTGTGTCCAAGAGCAGCGGCCCTCTTCTCTCTTCTCACTGGACATGGAGGCAGTAGTGGGAGCAATTGGGTCTCAGTGCTGTCAATCACAGTTTGTTAGGAGAAAGTGGGGGCTGGGCCAAACCATGCTGTGTGTGCCAATGGACACACAGAGCCCCACTCAGGGTTGAGCCCACACAAGTCCCCCCCCCCATAGTAAGCGGCTTGCTTTGGAGGCATTAAAAGCAGGGAGGAGTCAGTATCGGCAGGGGACCCCGGAACAGGAGGATCAGGGGTACTCTGTGCAATGACAAGTCGTTTTCCATTATTTTTAATGAGCCCCATTCATATCAGTGCGTTTTGAAGTCGCACCGACTTCAAAGTAGTTCCTGCACTACTTTGGCACGATTTGAATGCGTTTTGAGGTATATAGCCCTGAGCCATTGCTCAAATTCGCTTCAAAATCGCGGCAAGGTCGCGTCAAAATCACGTCGCATAAGTGTGAAAGGGGCCTAAGTATGGCATGTTCATTATTTTTAAAAAAAATAAGATTTTACCTTTACAGTCACTTTAAGCCCTAATTTATTTACTGCAAATAATACAACAATACGTTCTGCTAACCAAACAAATAAAATAACTTAGTTCATAAAAAGAAAGATAGACAGTTTTCCAATGTATACAATTATTCCTTTAAATAGTACTAAGCATACTATAAAGTTGCAAATAAAATTAAGCCTACCAGATTTCTCATACTGTGTGGTAGTTCCTAATTCTTTCTTGTGCCTGCCAGTTAGGTACTGGCAATACCATTGCTCTGCCCAGTAAACCCATAGGTGTTGCAGGACATTACCCTCGCCCGCCACAGAACATGGAATTTTAACTTCAACAAACGTTCATGCTGTATGAAGCAGCAGAATGGTGTACTTTTGACATTGCTGAATTCCAGTGCTAAGGTCCGAATTTAAAATGTTAACAGATCCTTTCCATGACTTGTGATCTAGGGAAGGGCAGGAACAAAGGCTTTGCGACCACTATAAGTACACCAAGTTGTAAGCCCAAAGAGGTTAGCTGTCAAAGCTGAACTCCTGGCATATATAAAGGACACACAATATTTCTTCTCTCTTCATTAATACATATTAAATATATATATTTTTTTAATGCAAGCAGTGTAAGTACCTAGATTTTATAGGTATCAGCCTCTTGCAAGCATAGCTTTGGCTGGGAGAGGTAGAAGCAGCACAAGTAGCCAATCAGCTGTTTTGCAGTGCTCTTGTGCTAACAGAGACCCCAGGTACAGTAGGACAGTCTTTGTCTGTCCAGTCACAGGCTGGGACAAGACCTGTAACTGTAAAGCTAGCCATACACTTTATTTTTGAACAAACATTCATATGAATTTGCTCATCGTTACATACAATAACATAAGAAATGTCATTCCAAAGTACCTAAAAACAAGTTTGCTTTTAACCTTTTAGAGTGAATGGACTTTCCCCAAACAAATACCACATTCACAGTTAGAAATTTGTTAGTCTGAGAAAAATTCTCCATCCTACTCCTTTGAATTTTCTTGTCACTACGGTCAAAATTAAACATCGAATTGACCCCACTAATGATCAGAAAACAGAACAAACATTCTAATAAAGGAAATAGTCTAACAGAATTCTACTAGTCTATGGCCAGTAGGGATGAGCTCAGGTGGGTTCGGACAAGGGACTGCACCCGTCTGAGCTATCCCACTGAGAAAATGTCGAAGCCGACAACCAAGCAAAGAATCATAGACAGCACAGGCGTTCCCCAACCCGCAGCCAACATATGCAAGAGATGTGTACATAAGGGACTGCGGGGCAGGGAATGACTCTGCTGCCTTTGATTGGCTGTTGGCCTTGAAAGTTTCCCAGAGGCATAGCTCAGAGGGATTTGGACTTTTGTCCGAACCCACCTGAGCTCATCACGTGATGGCCAGCTTAGCTTTACTGCAGTAAAGAAATCTCAGGTCTCCAGTCTGCCAGAGCTGGTAAATTTTCAAGACTGAAAGGACAGACATACAAAACCTTTGATAGGTAGAATAGCTTCCTTATTTGTAATTAATTTGCTATTTAGTGGTTTGCCTTGAGTTTGGCTTTAACTTCTCTGAAAAGCGAGCATAGTTACCCTATATAGAAATTTAAATATAAATATGTTAGTAATGATGCTTCCAAATGGCAATATGAAACCCCAGATCCACTGTTTGAGAAAACCCAACCAGCTCAAAGTTTGAAAATGCAAGTAATTAGCTTTGAGCTTATAAAGAAAGGCTTCTACTCCAACTACAAGAACAACTGCTGAAAATAACTGTATTTTCTGTTGAGAAGGGAATTTTAACTCCTGCGTTAATTGGAGCTAGCCGCGTAGCAGGTTCCTCTGGCAGTGAATGTGATCATTCTTAATGCATTATTTTCATCCTCAGAGGAACAACAAACATTGTGGATTTCAGCAGAAGTTATCACAGCTGGGTTTGGTGAGCACTAAAAACAAAGCATTTTCAACGAGCCACAATACCCCTCTGAGAGATGGCAAGGATTTAATAAACAGAGGCCGTGCTCATGCTAGACGCGGTATTAAGAACAGCTGGTTATCATCGTCTTGTTAATGAAAGCACACAATTTCATTTCTTCTCAATTATTGATAGCCTGGAACCGTCCCTTCATGTCTTTTTTAAAGCAGTCTGTAATCTTACATCTCATAAATAGAGTGTTTCATGTAAGCCCACACGGAGGAAGAAGGGGTGGGGTCCTGCTAATGAGGTACATATTCCATTTCTCCAGACAGTTGACTCCAAAGATTGCTGTGTGCTATAGTGCAGGGAGGAGGCCTGGATGTTCGGGGCTTCAATCCCTGGAAAAGGGCCTTGGTTTCTCCATTCTGATTTACTTGCTTTGTACACCTGGTGCACAGAGTGGAACAGGTGTTGAGAATCCAACCGGGAACGCTGCTCAGATGAACGAAAAAAAAAAAGTAGCAAGGCCACTGTAACTCTAGCCTGCCATATTTACATTGTCACCATAGAAACCCCCTGCTCTCCCACGGTTTCAGGAAAGAAATCCACAGCCAGAAGGTTCTCGTTTAGATTTCTCTCCCTGTATGAAGCTAGACATTTGACAATTAACTCTTTTCCGGTTACTGGGGTCCTAACAGCCCGATTTTGCAGTTTTGTTCAAAAAGTGGTCCTCTGCAGTAGGACATACAAGTTTGGCCATTTTGACAAAAACATTTCTTTATCAGCCCTTTAAATCTTGAGCTTTTAATGAAACAATGCCTCTTGTTTTCCTAGCAAGCGTTTTAGACCATGCTATGATTAAATAAGCTACTATATATATAATGATCAGAGGAAGCAGCAAACTGTATGGGGACTATTTAAGGCCAGTATTTCTGTTGTGTGCTGTACACCTACACATTTAATTAGAACTTCTAAAGTGACATGTCACTTTAACATCAGGGGCAGGAGCCAGGCCCCGTCTAGCTACTGTGCATCCCTTCAGGCATTGCCAAAACCAAAAGTCAATTATTAAATTGAAGCATCAACTCTGAAGGTCTATACCCCTGTATCAGAGTGCTGAACACCACAATCTTACAAGATAAGTACAGGCAGTCCCCGAGTTACGAACATCCGAGTTACGAACGACTCGTACTTACGAACGGATGTCAATTTCGGTCACTTGTGCTCTACGCTGGTCACAGTTATCACTGAGCAGTCATCTTGCACCTCCAGACACATTACACACTGCAGTAGTGTATGTACTGCATGGCCACAAGGGACCCCAGGTAACATGACTGCACGCCCAGAAGCACCCGAAACATCCCACATCCCTGCACAGGCTGAAGTTGCACTTAAAAATGCACTGTTTCAACTTACAAACAAATTCGACTTAAGAATAAACGTACAGTCCCTATTGTGTTCGTAACCCGGGGACCGCTTGTAAGTTCCCAATATCCATACCCCCTGAACTCTATCTGCTACATGCGGTCAATGAGCAACCCCCCTTTACTGACCAAACATTTACTTGGGCATCTCCTTAAAGAGGTTGTAAACCCCCCTGTAATGTTTGTACCTATAGGTAAGCCTATAATAAGGCTTACCTATAGGTACTGTAAATATCTCCTAAACTTGCACCGTTTAGGAGATATTTACTGTATACTGCACCAATGACATCCTCAGCTCATGCGCTCTGAAGGAACAGCCGCCTCTGCCGTTTCTTCAGAGCCCTGTGCCGTGACTGGTGGCTCCTGGGTGCATGCGTGGGAGTGACGTCACGTGGCTCCGGCCAGTAGCACAGCCAGAGTCAGCAGAGCCGGAGGGAAGACGGGCGAAGATGGATGCGGCCTCCAGCGGGGACGACGAGGGCTGGATGTAACAGGACTGGAAGGACTGGATAGAACAGGTGAAAAACTTTTTTGAGACGAAATACAATTATGTACTACAAATAAATAGACTGAAACAATTTAACAGCAGCACTAGGGTGCTGGTTCGAATACCAACCACAACACTACCTGCCTGGAGTTTCCATGTTCTCCTTGTGCCTGCGTGGGTTTCCTCTGGGTACTCCGGTTTGCCCCCAAACTCCAAAGACATGCTGGTGGGTTAATTGGTGCCTGTCTAAATTGGCCCCAGTATGTTTATGTATGAATGTGAGTTAGGGACCTTAGATTGTAAGCTCTTTGAGGTTATGGACTAATGTGAATGTACAATATAAATGTTAAAGGGGTTGTAAAGTCAGAAGGTTTTTTATCTCTGTGTATTTGTTTCACCTCTTTGTATCATTTGAGGCTGTCCACTTCACTGGATATATGTGTGGGTTTAAAAACACTTTTAAGTTACCCTACCCTTTTGCCAACCCCTCACTCCTCCCCACTTCCTCACCCTATAGGGTTGTCTCTTTGGGCTTAACTCCTAGCCCGGCGCAGATAACGAGGTGTGCTGGACCCTGGGCACAACCATGGGCCAGAAGGCTTAGAGTCATTTAGTGCATATATATCTTTTTCTCTTTTTTTCCCCCCTTTCCTATTTCCCCTCCATACAGACTACATTACATACACATTTCCTTACTCTCCATTCTTCCTCTTCTGGTCTCCTCTTCTTTCCCATCTCTTTCTATTATCCACATGACACTATGTTTTTGCTACAAGGACTGTTAGAACTTTTATACTAATTTTTTCACTCCCCCCTTTTTTCGGGGCCTTTGCGCCACATGCATTACAATACTCAAGTATTATATCGCTCGTGCTTAACCCAATGAAAGTTCAAGTGTGTAAAATTTATGTTCAACTGTCTATTTTCCTACAGTCCAAACATAATAGCTTGATCTGTATTTCACTTGGTTTTTGCATATCTCAATCTCCAATTTGCTTATATACCGGTATATTGTCCATGTTTAATTAAATTGTGACATTTGGAGATGCATTCATGTTATTGTTATAAATCAAAACTAAATAAAAAAGTTAAAAAAAAAAAAAATAGAACCCTATCTACTCCTACTTTTTCAACAGAGTTTGCATATATTTTATCAATAGGTTTGTTGGCATCTGAAGTCTAGAAGGACAGTTCTAGAAAATTGGGTCGGACATTTTGGTTATGTTGACTAATACATTTGTGGTGTCTGAAAGTCCAGTGGGGCTTATTCATAATACAAGGAGGTAACAACAGGTTTGTTGAAAGTAGAAATAACCCAGATTTTAACAATCATTGTTTTCCAAAGAAAAATATAAATGTGGGCCCAATAAATGTAATTTTCTTCATTCTAATTCGTTTTTTTTTTTTTTGATATTTATAATGTTCAATTTATCAAAGGGTTTGAGAAAATGTGTCTCACACCACCTATGTGACTTTGCAGCAAGATCATCCTTTTCATTCTAATTGGCTTATGATGGTCTGACAACAGAGATCTTGAGAAATTGATGTACTATTTAGGAACTTGACCATCCTATATCTATTATTCATCAATCGCCATTAGTAGAATATGCCTGTACCTGTGCCCCCCCTATTGGGGTGCTCTTGATTCTTTACCTTTCCATTTACTTTTCACCTTGATCCTACATCATCCCTCTTTAAGTTTTTCCTTTTTCTCATCTCAAATAAAGTCCTCTGTTCCCTTGGTATCTGCTGGAAACAGTGGACTTCATTCCATTCACCAAAGAAATGTTAATCCTAAATTTATGCGAAAAGATTGTTTATCTTTGACAATTACTTGCTGCATCTTTTATTGATATTACATTCAAAATGTAACCAACTTTACTGATGTTGATATATCTTTTAACAATGTAATCTTTTTACGTGTTATTCAATAATGCTCAGAAAAACCTTTTATTATGAAAAAAAAAGAAGAAGAATCCTACTGGTTGACATGTTTAACAAAAGTTACACCTTTAACCACTTGCCGACCGCCGCAAGTACATATACTGCGGCGGTCAGCCCCTCACAGGCAGAGTGACGTACCGGTACGTCACTAGCCTGTGAGGCTCTGGGGAGCGAGAGCGCGATGCCGGCGGCGTGCTCCCGCTCCCACGTGGTCATGGACCCCCCCACACGTGTGACCGGCGGACCCAGTGTCTGCCGGTCACTCAGCGATCGCCGGGGGAGAGGGAGAAAGTCAGGGGGCTTGTGTAAACAAGCTGCCTGTCATTCTCCCCTGTGTAGAAACAATGATCATACGGTTCTACTATATAGGACCGTTGATCATTGTTCCTACAGCTCAAGCCACAGCCAATCACAGTTAGAATCACGCCCCTAGGGACACACATAGCCCCTCCCTCTCAAATAAAGTTAACCCCTTCACTGCCAGTGTAATTTTACAGTAACAGTGCATATGTATAGCACTGATTACTGTAGAAATGTCACTGGTAACCCCAAAAGTGTCAAAAATGTCAGTCAAGGGTCCGATCTGTCTGCCGCAATGTCGCAGTACCGCAAAAAAAAATCGCAGAACGCCGCCATTACGCGTTAAAAAAAAACACCAAAAATGACAGAAATCTTTCCCTTTGTTAGTAAACGCGATAACTTTTGCGCAAACCAATCAAAATACGATTTTTTTTACCAAACATATGTAGCATAAAACAAATTGGCTGAAAATGTTAAAAAATTTGGATTTTTACATTTTTTTGGGGGGAATTTCATATAAAAAAATGTGAAAAATATTGTTATTTTTGCAAAATTTACGCTCTTTTTTTGTTTATAGCGCATGATCAAAAAATCGCATAGGTGATCAAATACCACCAAAAGAAAGCTCTGTTTGTGGGAAAAAAAGGACGTCAAATTTGTTTAGGTACAGCGGCGCAATTGTCCGTTAAAGTCACGCAGTGCCGAATCGCAAAATACCCCCTGGTCTTTCAGCAGCCAAATCCTCCGGGGCTTAAGTGGTTAACACTGGATAAACAGGGGCAAATGTTTTGGTCCAGTTTAGTGCCAGAAGCACGGCTTCTAAAGACACCTGTGTGCAGATAAAGACCTACCTGTTCCCTGCATCTGGTTATTCTTTCTAGGAGGAGATCTGAGTTGTTTTTTTCTTCATCAAGCTCAATTTCCAGCTGAGATAGCTTGTCCTGGGAAAAAAAACAAAAGCAGTTTTGTATGTGAAGTTTTAGAATACAAACTCAAAGATGAATGAACGGGATCATTAACAGAATTTGCTGCTGGAGTGTTGAGTGATCCGATGATCTATATTGTCATTTGCTATGTCAGTGTATACAGCATAAACTGTCAAAATGAAAGGAGAGGGGGACCGCCAGAGCTGCAGGTGAGGCCACAGGAACAATTGTGAATTTGTGCCTTTATGTTTTTCTTAAGCCAGCAATAATGTTTGACAGACAGAGCTAGCGCCTATTACCAGAACCAGCTTCTATTTTTTCTTAAAAAAGGTAATCCGGTGGATACCTGTACTCTATTAGCTGACAGCAATAACTCATTTAATAACTATAATAAAGAAAAATCATTTTCCTGTTTGTTATGATTTTCTCTCTTTTTAGAAAAAATTAAGGTCAGCTTAACCATTTTGTGACAATAGTCACTAAGGCTGAGATTCCCAGGCTAATTTTAGCAGCGTCAATATGTGTTGGTTAATTATAACCAATATTCCTTCCTACCCAAATAACTTTTACACTTTAAGGACATATTGAGCTTTTATTTGTTACACTGTTTTTAATATTTTTTTTATGTTTTAAATACAAGCATATTAATTGTACAAACGTGTTTTAAAATGCATTTTACACTTAAAATGCTTGTAAATGATCAGCTTGTAAACAACCTATTCAGTTTAATATAGAAAGAAAAGGCAAAACAAGTGTATAGATATAAAAACCTTTATAATTATCTTTTTTATGAGTGATCACATTTCCTGTTCTCAGCTGCATAAGAGCTGAGGAGGAAGAGGGAGGAGAAACAACAGTACACTGGATGTGCAAGAATGTGCAAGAATGTGCAGGGGGCATGTGTTACTACAAGTCTGATCATTGGAGGAGAGTAGGCTGAGTTCCCAGCACAGTTAGAGAACTGACCACACTGTGCTCTCATGCCTGGTGTGGCCAGTTGTTAAACAGGAAAGCAAAGATAGTGACAGGAACACCAGGGATTTCACACAAAAGAGGCAAACAAAGAAAACAGGATCCGTTTTTCATACAAGTATATGGTACAGCAGACACGTCAAGAATATGAAATGTTGTGTTTACGTACGCTTTAACAGCTTATTGTGCATTTTCTTTTAAACTTGTTTTTTTTTTTTACAAATTGATTTTTTTTCTAAATTTTTTATGTTTAATAGCCAGGTTGCTTTATACCGGATGTTTTTATATTTTAAAATAATAAAATGTTTAACAAAAGTTTCTATCAGTCAATAGAATGGAATCTCAGACACTCCAAGAACAATTTAGCGGATTTAGAATAGTTTAATTACAGAGCTTAGAATATTGACCTGTGGAGATTAGCAATTTAAAGCTTCTTGAATGGGAAAGAGCTACATTTACTGCACAGAATGCTGTTAGGAATATATCTTAAAATTATGAAAAATAACAGTACAATGTGAACATTTTCCCCCACTTAAGCATTTCTTCATAGCCAATATTCTATTTACAACAGTCTTTCTACTTTACTGTAAAGGCTTTGCTTTAGACCTCTGGGAGGAAGCACAGATGTTGTCATGTGCCCATCCACCGATTACCAAGAACAGAATGTCATAGAGCTAGGGGCCACATCACTTCTCAAAGCTCATCCCTGCTTGACTAATGGCATAAACATCAAATATATTAAAGCAAAATTTTAGGCATGGCAGTTTATACATAGTTACATTGGTCCAGTTTGGACCAATGAAAGTATGAATGTGCCATAATTGTGGGATCCCTGTGGGAGCTGGAAATCCCTGTAGTAGGCACTGATACTACAGTGATTGCTACTAGCTTCCGGGTCCCCTACTAAGTGGCTGCCCAGCAGTTGAATGAACACAGGTGGTAGCCTGCACCGCCTCTAAATTATGTTCAATCAGATAACGCTTTGCACTCAATGAAAAATTCCCTGAATGGCGCTCGTATTAAAGGGGTTACCTCCTGTGTTCATAATGCAAGCACCTGCTTGAAATGGGATCTAGAAGGTAATGTAGGTCACTGTAGCAAGGGTGCATGACAGCATATAGGGCCCTTTAGAATTTTACAGTATCTCACAAATGTGAGTACACCCTCACATTTTTGTAAATATTTTATTATATCTTTTCATGTGACAACACTGAAGAAATGACACTTTGCTACAATGTAAAGTAGTGAGTGTACAGCTTGTATAACAGTGTAAATTTGCTATCCCCTCAAAATAACTCAAAACACAGCCATTAATGTCTAAACCGCTGGCAACAAATGTGAGTACACCCCTAAGTGAAAATGTCCAAATTGGGTCCAATTAGCCATTTTCCCTCCCCGGTGTCATGTGACTCGTTAGTGTTACAAGGTCTCAGGTGTGAATGGGGAGCAGGTGTGTTAAATTTAGGGTTATCGCTCTCACTCTCTCATACTGGTCACTGGAAGTTCAACATGGCACCTCATGGCAAAAAAAAACTCTGAGGATCTGAAAAAATCCTCTGGTCTGCATGGTTGTCATCCCAGAAGGAAGCCACTTCTAAAGATGATGCACAAGAAAGCCCGCAAACAGTTTTCTGAAGACAAGCAGACTAAGGACATGGATTACTGGAATTTGTGGCCTGATGAGACCAAGATAAACTTATTTGGTTCAGATGGTGTCAGGCATGTGTGACGGCAACCAGATGAGGAGTCGGAGACAAGTGTGTCTTGCCTACAGTCAAGCATGGTGGTGTCATGGTCTGGGGCTGCATGAGTGCTGCCAGCTCTGGGGAACTTCAGTTCATTGGGGAAACCATTAATGCCAACATGTACTGTGACATACTGAAGCAGAGCATGATCCCCCTCCTTTCGCAGGGCAGTATCCCAACAGATAATGACCCCAAACACACCTCCAAGACTACCACTGCCTTGCTAAAGAAGCTCAGGGTAAAAGGTGATGGACTGGCCAAGCATGTCTCCAGACCTAAACCCTATTGAGCATCTGAGGGGCATCCTCAAATGGAGAGTGGAGGAGAGCAAGTCCATCTCTAACATCCACCAACTCCATGATGTTGTCATGGAGGAGTGGAAGAGGACTCCAGTGGCAACCTGTGAAGCTCTGGTGAACTCCATGCCCAAGAGGTTTAATGCAGTGCTGGAAAATAATGGTGGCCACACAAAACAGTGACACTTTGGGCCCAATTTGGACAATTTCACTTAGGGGTGTACACACGTTTGTTGCCAGAGGTTTAAACATGAATGGCTGTGTGTTGGGTTATTTTGAGGGGACAGCAAATTTACACTGTTATACAAGCTGTACACTCACTACTTCACATTGTAGCAAAGTGTCATTTCTTCAGTGTCAATACATGAAAAGATATAAAAATATTCACAAAAATGTGAGGGGTGTACTCACTTTTGTGAGATACTGTACTTTCACATACACAAAACTGCACTAGACAAGTAAAGATATCATCTTAAACTTGTGAACAATGGTAATGTTTGATTTCTATCCAAATGGCAAATTTCAGTACTAAGGGTATTGCCTACAAATACTACCTCCATTGACTTTATTTGCCTAGTACGATCATCCTTCAGGTGGTTTTTGGCATCCAGGTCGTACTGTAGATCTTTAATTGTCTGTTGCAAAAGATGATTCTTGGTCAGTGATTCATCATGGGCTCTCTGGTGGTCTTGCAAATTTTCTTCCAAGTGGCGAATCTAAGGAGAAGATGCCAACGTTACACAACCCTCTATCCTTTTACCTCAGAGTAATATCACATGGTACATTCTCACAATTTTATCTTTGCAACAGTGCTAATTACCTCGTCTTGCAGCTTCTTGATTGCCTGATAGCATCTTTCCAATTCCAGTGTCTTATCCTTAATCTGTCTTTGCATTTCAGAGCCGTCCTTCCGATTCTTCTCTTTATAGTCATCAAACTGCTTTTGAATCTCCACAGTGGATGAACGGGAAAACTCGACATGATCTGAAATCTAATCAACAATAATAATATTCAATGGGTGAGTCGTGGTTACAGGTACAGTATCTAGTAATCTGGCCTTAGCCTCAGCTCAAAAAAATAACAATCTGTATTCATTTCTGAACCTATTCTTATTAAGAAACATTCCCTAAATTGCATTGTATGAAAATGTTGTAGTTTTTGTTATTTTAATTGATCTTGTTTAAAATAGTTATAATGCCTATTGAATTCTAATTCTATTATATCTATGTTTGGTAAGTCACTATTAGAAATCTTTATTTTTTACTTAGTTTGTTAAACAGTTGCAGACTCGACGTTGAGTGGCGTGTGAAACGAGTTTACAGACGACATTTGATTAGCATGGCTGCAAGTCCCTCCTCCCCTTCCTTCCCCTCCCTTCTTCTCTTCCTTTCTTCCCTCTCTAACTCGTCCTTCCGTCTTGCCCAGTCTCCTTGCCCTTCCTCCCTTCTTCCCCCTCCTCTGTTTCCCTCCCCCCTTCCCTCTCCCCCCCTCCTTCCCCCTCCCTCCCCCTCTGTTCCCCCGCCCTTAAAATTCCCCCCTTCCTTCCCCTCGGCCCTCCCTCCTCTTCCCCTCTTCCTCTTCTCTCCTTCCTCTTATTCTTCCTCTCTTATTTCTCCTCCCTTTACCTCCCTCCCTTACTACCTCCTTCCCTCTCCCCCTCTATCCTTCCCCATGCCACTTTCACCACTACTTCTTCCTCTACCATTACTTCTTCCTCCCTTCTATCCACCTGCGCTCTCTCCTTCTATTCCCCCTCCAACCCCCCCTATCCCCCCTTCCCCCCCTCTCTCTAGCTACATCTCTTTCTTTCTTTCTCCATCTCCCTCCCCCCCCCTCCTCTCCCTCCCCCCCCCCTCTCCCCTCTCCTACTGTCCGCCAGCTTTGACAACGAATGTAAGTTTATTGATGTTCCACAGTTTACTTTTTGCAACAATGTATCCAACATACAAGAGTGATATGCTTACTCACTCACTGTCAATGTCATCCCCATGTTCTGCATTGTTACCTGTATAACTTTGTTCTTGAAAATTTCAATAAAAATTTAATGTAAAAAAAAAAAAAATCTTTATTTTTCATTTAATATGATTGAAATGTAATGGCAAACTAATTTAAAGTGAACCTGTATTTTTGCCACGCAGGGTAAAAACACAACCAGTTTTAACATTGGCCTCCATAGCTGCTTACATGTACCTTTTATTCGCTCCCATAGGGTGTAGTATGCTTAGAAAAATCACTGCTCTCCCAGTCCAGTCTATGTTGTTAACATTTGAAGATGGTTTCAGCCTTACACCACTTCACAAGCCATGTCCAATGACATGTTTCGCCCCACCCACCAAGGCTTAAGCCTGGTACACAAGGGCCAAATATGGGGCAGCATCGGCCAGTTCAATAGAAACCGACCAACATTCAGCCCGTGTGTATGGCAGGCGGTCCAGCTTCTGTCGAAGGGACATGATTGAAAAAAGGTCTGTCGATCGGTATCTGATCACCGCTCTCAGTCAATGGCTGAGCGCCCTAACCGGTGTGTTCTAGTGGGGGGCCGTCCCCCTGTCAGAACACAATAGCTCAGCGGGGAGATCACTGTACTAACATCAGATTGTTCGTACAGGATCTCCTCCCAACTTCTTCAGTTTTTTTTTCAGTTAGCTCGCTGGGATGAACGAAAAAAAAAAAACTGATAATGTGTACTAGGCTTTAGTCATAACGGTAAATGACAGAAACAGGATGGAAGAACTTATGAATCACTGGCCGTGAATATGAGGAGATAAACATGAGCAAGTGATTAAGATTCACTTAATCACCTTAATCACTTGCACATGTTTATCTCCTCATTTTCACAGCCAGTGATGCATGAGTTCTTCCATCCTGCTTCTCCCATTTACCTCTATGACTAAGCCCCGGTGGGTGGGGCGAAACATGTCAGAGGGCATGGCTTGTGGAGTAGTGTACAGCTGAGGCCAACTTACACGTTATTATTAATAACAGACTAAACTGGAAGAGTGGAGATTTTTCTAAGCATACTACACACTACTGGATGGTGATATTACATGCCGACACCCCATTCTTGAGCACCAGTAGAACAATATACATCTTACTTTTTTGCTTAGAGTGGCACTACAAGTGTAAGCATGTTCTATTCGCCACCTAACACTTTTGGGGGTGGCATTAAGGCCTCATTCAAATCATTATTTTGCACATTACTGCAGCGCAATCATGTGAATACGCCCCAAGTAAAACTTTGCTGCCTGGGAAAAGCACAGGTTCACCTGAGGGAGGACCATCAAACAGCAGCATAAACAGTTAAGGTAGATACGTAATACGTTTACTTTCATGCCTAAATATTGGACCATATAGGAGGAATAAGCCCAAAGGAATAGAACATTGGCCTCCAAACTGCAGCCTGGGGGTCAGATATGGCCCTTTGCTTGCATTTATCCGGCCCTTGGGGTACTATTCGTTCTACTGATATGAGACTCTATTTTGCCCAGGGATACCAACAATGGGGCACTGTTCCTCCCCCTAATACCAAAGATGGGGCACGGTTTACTCCCACTCATACCAGTAAAAATATCTATTCCCACTGGCCACAGTCCAGCCCTCCTAAAGTCTGCAGGACAGTAAATTTGCCCTTTGTTTAGAAAGTTTGGAGACCTCTGGAACAGAGGAACAGGAGGAACTGGGTTTAAATAAGATCAGTTGGAAGATACTGTACATGGATTTGTAGATACATTGCCTCCAATTGTTTCATATTTCAGATTTTGCTTTGTGTTGTTCTATGTACCTACACATCATAGGTGTGCACAGCTATTGCATTAGGGTGTGTACCCCAAAGCTCAAACATGTGCCTTTCTCTGCTGCCTCAATTGCACTGGACAGTGAATGAATGGGAAGTGCTAAAGGACTTCCTGTTCATTCTCAAACAGAAGCATAGTAAACACAGCTCACTATGCTTTAGTTATGAATGAACACAATGAGTGAGTGCGTTCACTGTGACGGAAGGGGCTAGTAAATTACATATTTACTAGCCCCTTCCCCTGTTCTTCGTTCTAAAAAATCCCCACAGCAGCCGGGTGGGAGATGGGGGGGTATGGGATAGAGGAGAAAGCCAGCAGCACTGGGAGGGGAGCAACTCGGGGGGAAGCCTGGCCAGGAGAGGGGAATCGGCACCACACACACTAACTAGGGTGTGCCCAGGCACACCCCCTGCGCATGCCCATGCTACCCATACAAGACTCACCCTCTAGAGCACCTGTGGCTCTCATGTCAGCATAATGTATAATTCAATAATTTCAATGTTAACCCTGAGCCTGCTATGCAATAAAGCAGGGCTGTTTAGGGGGCTATTCCTACATGACTGGGAAAAGCAAGTTATTGCTTTTCCTGAACCTTTGCAGAAAAATCCATCCCCAGAATTTTCGAACAGGCCTTCTTAAAAATAGCAGGTATTTACCGGTTATACCAAATGATGCCAATGCTGATGAAGCCAATGCTGATGGCAGAGCTGTGCATGCTACGTGGCATACAGCCAATCTGTGTTCATCTACACTGTTGTCATTCAAGGGGCCTTCTTTTGTTTAAGTTTACTCCAAACCAAATAGGCAAAAAGAATTTCAATTTTTAAATGAATTAAAATTATGACCACCGTGCAATGACTGTGAAATGAATTAAAATATATGACCACTGTGCAATGACTGTGAAATGATTACAAAAATGCCCCAAAAGTGTAAAGAAAACAGAAAAAAATGTGATTACATCCAAACTCTAAATAAAATTGACTGGTTGCCGCTGACATTAATATGTGTTCCCACACCTACAGAAGAAAAAAATACAAAAAATGCAGTGCAACCTTTGTAAAAAAAAAAAAAAAACACAACATTGCAACTTCACATTGTGTATAAAGTGTACTAATTTCAGGAAATAAATGTGGTTAAAATATAGCAGTGATGGTGAGACACACTTCTTGGGCTCACTGCCAATTCAATCCATCACCACTATATTACCCCCCTCGCCCCCAATACATTTGCTAAACAGTATAAACAGTGCTGCAATTTACAAATAACGGTGTAACCCCTTGAAGGGGTTATTTTCTTTTATTTATTTTCACCTCGTGATCTGACCAGTAAGTCTGTTGTTTTTTTATCAGAACAAGCTGTGCTGCAGATGTAGCAGTTAGAATGTTGAGATACACGATTTAACACTAGCTTTAAGACTTACAATAATCTGCTTTCTTTAAATTATGTAAAACCTTTATCTCGAAAGAAACAAAACTGTGCCCCCTGCACTCCTTAATTCATCGTGTAGGCACTCTAATACAGGAGGTGAGTTACTGGCCAGATCGTCCGGTGCAAAATGAGGAAAAAAGCCTTCAAAAAGAAACCCAATGTAGCCACCACATCTAATTATTGGTAAGCTTCAATATATTATATTATTGGTTTTAGGTTTAATGCCATTTTATGTGGTGTACATTAGTACAAGAATAACCATGCCAGTTTCAATATTCATTTCTATTCCATTTCTAGTGCCACCTTCCTATACAATTTTTGTAGGGAATTCTTGTCCTTTAAAAAAACCCTACTCTGACATGACCTTGGCTCAAGAACTAAAGTTTTGTCATCTAAATAACTGAGTGCAGCTCATGACTGACTAAAAGAAATATCAAAACATGCAGCCTTGCGGCACATTGAACCCAGGCATAATGATTAACAACCCCAGGCTGGATTTATTTGTGATGCTCTGGTATCCGTAGGCATATTTCAAAGTACATTCCAGTTAGGGTCTGCAGTTCTGCACTGCAGCGGCTACAGGCCAGTTCTTTCTGGTATCACATAGCGATCGCTTAGTAGGTCTTGAGTAATGGTGAAAAATTATTCAGTAGGTCATTATTTCTGACATTGCCTTGATAGGTGTGGCTTACTTATATAAGCAATGGTTACTAGAGTTACTTGAACATAACTAACCAAAAGTAAAGCCTTTACTATAAAGAAAAGTCCAATTACACTTTTTTTTTTTAGCACCACATGGGGCGGTCTTATATAAATCAATAATATTCAGGAACGTAGAGCAATATTTTCTAGGACTTGGTTCACACTCATAGAAAGTATCTTATAGTGGCTTAGACCTTGCCATGAAGTCTCTAAATGTAGGAAAGCAAGACTGAAAAAAAATGCATGCCGTAACCCAACAATATTTCCTAAGTGGAGGAACCGGTGGCATCTGGCAGTTTCCTTGTTAGTATAGCATTCCTTGTATGTGCAAGGAGTCCCGTAATGGGACTCCCCACATCCAAAAATGTTGGCTTTATGGTTCTTAAGGTAATCTAAAATGTATATCACCGTGCTTAAACCCATTTTTAAAGTGTATTTTTGTGCAAAATAAAAAGTGCAGTGCAGTATATCTCTGCAATACATGCACTAGAAATCCATTGAGCTCCCAACTTCCTGTAGTATACTGATCTACCGATACTGATTTCTCCTACTGGACTATAGAACCCATCACCCTAACATAAGGGGGTCATCTCCAATCAATAAAAGGACCTTCTCACCACAGGGTCACTTGTAAAAAAAACAAAAAAAAACTTGGCAACTCCTGTCTTCAAACTCTTCTGCTTTGCTAATTCCCAGCTGCTGTGGGAATTCAACACTTAGGGGTAAGTTGAACACCTGCTCCACAAACACTGGTTCTTTTTACAGGACTGTACACCACAAAAGGACATACAAGCCAGAGGGAGGAACCACAGCTGGACACACCTATAAGAAGCAAAGCAGCAGAGATTGGAGACACTGACCACCTGGAAGAAGCAAAGTAGCAGAAATGGGAGACATAGACTACTTGGAAGAAGCAAAGCAGTAGAAATGGAAGATATAGACCACATTGAAGAAGCAAAGCAGCAGAGATGGAAGAAATGGAACACATGGAAGAAGCAAAGCAGCAGAGATGGAAGATATTGACAACATTGAAGAAGCAAAGCAGCAGAGATGGAAGACATGGACCCCTTGGAAAAAGCAAAGCAGCAGAGATGGAAGACATGGACCCCTTGGAAAAAGCAAAGCAGCAGAGATGGAAGACGTAAAGCAGCAGAGATGGAAGATATGGACCCCCTGGAAAAAGCAAAAAAGCAGAGATGGAAGACATGGACCACCTGGAATAAGCAAAGCAGCAGAGATGGGAGACATGGACCACCTGGAATAAGCAAAGCAGCAAAGATGGAAGACATGGACCACCTGGAAGAAGAAAAGCAGCAGAGATGGGAGACATGGACCACCTGGAAGAAGCAAAGCAGCAAAGATGGAAGACATGGACCACCTGGAAGAAGCAGAGCAGCACAGATGGAAGACATGGACCACCTGGAAAAAGCAAAGCAGCAGAGATGGAAGACGTAAACCAGCAGAGATGGAAGATATGGACCCCCTGAAAAAAGCAAAAACGCAGAGATGGAAGACATGGACCACCTGGAAGAAGTAGAGCAGCAGAGATGGGAGACATGGACCACCTGGAAGAAGCAAAGCAGCAAAGATGGAAGACATGGACCACCTAGAAGAAGCATAGCAGCAGAGATAGAAGATATAGACCACATTGAAGATGCAAAGCAGAAGGGATGGGAGACATGGACGTGGATGAAGCTAAGCAGCAGACAAAGAAGGCATTGACCATGCACAATCAAAGCAGCAGAGATGGAAGACATGGACCACCTGGAAGAAGCAAAGCAGCAGAGATGGGAGACATGGACCACCTGGAAGAAGCAAAGCAGAAAAGATGGAAGACATGGACCACCTGGAAAAAGCAAAACAGCAGAGATGTGGAAAGAGAAGTATACATGGTCTTCTTTCACAGCACAGGCTGCAATTACAAGCAACCCTAGGGTGACAGGGTCATTTTAAAGACTCATTCTTATATGTTAGTAAGGGATTTAGAATTGATGGTTATCCTAAATGAATAACACAAGCAATACTTTACCAAAAAAATAAAACATCACAGACATCCATTTTGGTCAGTAACCAGAATGAATATTTCAGTTTTTTTTCCTTTGGAGGTGGAATGAAAGGCTGAGTTGGATCCAGGATTGTGACTGCAGAACAAGTGACTGCCTGTTGAAGAGAACAACACTTCTAGCAGAAAAACAAAGATCAGGACCCCTAGCCATGAGAAAGTCACGTACTGTGTAACCCTGTGTAATGTAAAACACGCAGAGCAAATTGCTCCAGTTCTGCTCAGCAGAGAAAGTGTTCCCGATGATAACAACCAGCTTGAAGGTTAGAACTGTATGTCCATGTTATTGCCCTGTTAATGTTTTATTGGGGAAGTTCTCTATAACTGCACAAAAAGCACAATCTAATGACCGCTTTTGCTAAATACTGTCAGTATACATCTCATTACACACACCTAATGTTTATTTGAGCAACCCCTTAGCCCTTTCAAACAGCACCTCTTAGTAAACCGAGAACAAACTGTACAACACGTGTCTTTCTTTATCTCTTAACATGAATTCAAGGCGACATTTGCTGCACTGCAGAATGTAAAGTGTTCTGCTCAATTCATTTTCAGTAATTTGGGAATGACCCAAATTGTTAATGAATAACCAAAAGAAAACTCATCTTCATGAACAGTTCAAAAATAGAGCAGTGAACCAGCTGCTTGGTGAAGAATTACAATTAACTTACAGAATGGCTCTTTGAAGCTTTACAAGTAATTACAATCCTTGAACTATAAAGAAAAAAAAAAGTATAAAACCAGAGCAATAAAGTGGGAGATGTTCATTCCTATATTTTAATGGAATTGATGATGCTTGTTCTCAAACATTTTATTCTTAGCACAGAATGTCTAGTCTGGTTACTAGCTGCAACTTCATAAGCACTATGAACCTCCTAAATAAAACTATGATGAGAAAAAGAATTTCCCATTAAACTGCAGCTGCGATAATTCCCGGGCAGGTCGGAGTAGGAAACCAAGATTCAGTTAAGTTGTGATGGGCAATAAATTTCCAGCACTTTTTATCTAAGCAGTACTTAGGTCCAGGATTGCTCAAATTACATATAGTGAGGAAGCTTTACAAGGCAGTTATGTGAATTCTAAAAAGTTCTAAAAGCTTATCTGTAACTTTAAGGTATATTACAATTGCCAACTCTAGATGACAAAAAGAGGATTAACAAGGCTTTTGAGGTGCTTATACCTACTCAAACAGCCATAGAAATCATAATATTCATTCACCTATTACTGTATATAAAAAACATGAACACATCCAAAATAAAACCATAAAAAAACGCCATAAATGACCCCCCTCCTTGAGATGACTACCACAAAGGTGGTCACCATTTTACTCTGTGCACCACCAAATTATGTATCAAATATGCCAGGTTTCCAAATCAATTTTCAGAGTTCTCCTTTCTCAATACATATCAAGCTTCATTCACATATAGGAAGAGGGAGAAAGAAAAGGCAGTCTTGAATAACAACATGGATGCTGCAAATGGCGTACATATTAATTTTATATCCTACTGTATTTACGGTATTTCAATAGGCCTAGGGGCTTTGCATCTCCAATAAAATTCTGGACCTGTGACGTGAGATAGACCCTGTTGGGCTCGTAATTTCAACTACCAGGCTATCAACGCCAATGTTGTCATGCTTCCGCAGCCTTCAAAAAAGGTCGGGAAAGAAAAAAATAATAAACCTACCTGCCTGCTTGCAGTCTTATTTAAAATTCACACTGAGCTACACATGCACAGTAACATCTTGTCATGGTGCCTGTCTGCCAACATGAATGAAAATGGGTAAAGGCTGGCCATGCGAAGAAGCCGGGGAGAAGGAAGTATTAGTTGCCATACACAGCTGCTTCAGTTTTCATAAATTACCCCTAAGGCAGGCACCCAAGGGCAACCATTTGGTTCAGGACCCAGAACTTTGTGCCGATCACTGTAATAGCACTGCTTACCACAGTGACTGTCACCTTTCATAGCGATCCATCAGCTATGGGATATAACGTGGGCATGCAATTAGGACATCACCGCCCTGCCTCCCCACCTCATCCAATGACAGAATGCAAAATCCCCCTTCCCAGCACACATTTCCCTCCCCCAATTCCCCCCCCCCCCCTTCAAATTCTCTCTCCTAGCACAACTGCCCCCATTCATCCCTACTAGCACAAATCCCCCTCCCAAAAAAAATGTCCCCTCCTATCACAAATTCCCCCCACCATATTACTTTTTCAGGCACAAATCCTCCATCCTAGCACAAATCCTCTTCCCCCATCTCCCTTCTCAACACAAATCCTCCCCCTCCCCCCAAATCACCACTCCTAGCACACCTAATTTTCCAAACTAGAACAATTGTTACCTCCTGCCGCCCCCCACAATTTCCCCTCCCAACACAAATCTACTCCAATCAATCTATCGCTTAGTGGTGCCCCTGAACCGCCCATGACACCACAGTGCCCAGGGCGGCCTTTCCTCCTGCCCACCTCTTGACCCAGCCCTGCTTACAGATGTGGGTTGATCTGATCAATCATACCCTGAACATGTATAAAATGACCTGTACTGCAAGGAGATGTCAAAAAAATTTGAAAAAATATGGTCAGAGTGGACAACCACGGTCTTTGGAGAGGTTGAAATTTAATTAGGGTAGGAGACATGCTCACCATGGTATCATGTGTCCTGTTGTCTTTTCTGTCTGCACATTTGTGTATTTTGAGTGGAAATCTGTGCTTCTAAAATGTCCTAATCACCAGCTGTTTTGTTACTGTTGTATTTTCTGTTGCTTTATGCATAACACTTGAGTACTTATGTATGCAATGGTTTCTTTATTATTCTCAGTTGGTATATATATATATATATATATATATATATATATATATATACACACACAGTACAGACCAAAAGTTTGGACACACCTTCTCATTCAAAGAGTTTTCTTTATTTTCATGACAATGAAAATTGTATAGTCACACTTCAAGAGGTAGTCACCTCAAATGGTTTTCATTTCACAGGTGTGCCCTGTCAGGTTTAATAAGTGTGATTTCTTGCCTTATAAATGGGGTTGGGACCATCAGTTGTGTTGTGCAGAAGTCATGTGGATACACAGCTGATAGTCTTACTGAATATGTAGAGAAGGACCGAGTGCTAAGAAATGCCTTATAACTCAATCACCCAGCGCTTAGTAATAAATGCAGCAATATCTCATGTGCATATAGACAAAAATAATTTAAAATCTTAAAAAGCAGCTGCCTAAAATAATTGATATATAAAAATGGTGCGTACCAACAAGTTAATAAGCACAAGCAGCGCTACAAATCCATAATCTGTCAACAGAGGAACAGAATGATTTCTTCAGAATAACAAGAGCTGACGACACCAAGTTTTCCAGTGGTAGTGAAAATGGGCCACGCTCATGCTGGAATGGGCAAGGTTTGAGGATACTGCAGCCGTGAGCTAATGCTATTGAGTGCTGAGTTCGGTGACAATCTATTGGAGAACATCATTGACTACGGGCTTTTTGTACAGAGAAATCTGGTAAGAGCATAACCTTGGGGATTTGCACGTGGTGAGGTGGAGGCATACTACCAGCAACTGCTTTATATTTGGTTAGCTGTTTCCTTCCCATGACCCCATTGGAAGCATTTTTGGTGATGGACTTTTGTCACATTGGACTCTGACACCCTATCTTGTTTCACATACTGATGTACTGTGAGAGCTTTATTTACGTAGTCCTACTGAATAGACTGTTAGAATTTGTATTATGGCAAGAAAAAAGCAGATAAGTACAGGAAAATGAGTGGCCATCATTACTTTAAGAAATGAAGGTCAGTCAATCCGAAAAATCGGGAAAACTTTGAAAGTGTCCCCAAATGCAGTCACAAAAACCATCAAGCGCTACAAAGAAACTGGCTCACATGCGGACCGCCCCAGGAAAGGAAGACCAAGAGTCACCTCTGCTGCGGAGGATAAGTTAATCCGAGTCACCAGCCTCAGAAATCGCAGGTTAACAGCAGCTCAGATTAGAGACCAGGTCAATGGCACACGGAGTTCTAGCAGCAGACACATCTCTAGAACAACTGTTAAGAGGAGACTGTGTGAATCAGGACTTCATGGTAGAATATCTGCTAGGAAACCACTGCTAAAGAAAGGCAACAAGCAGAAGAGACTTGTTTGGGCTAAAGAACACAAGGAATGGACATTAGACCAGTGGAAATCTGTGCTTTGGTCTGATGAGTCCAAATTAGAGATCTTTGGTTCCAACCACCGTGTCTTTGTGCGACACAGAAAAGGTGAACGGATGGACTCTACATGCCAGGTTCCCACCGTGAAGCATGGAGGAGGAGGTGTGATGGTGTGGGGGTGCTTTGCTGGTGACACTGTTGGGGATTTATTCAAAATTGAAGGCATACTGAACCAGCATGGCTACCACAGCATCTTGCAGCGGCATGCTCTTCCATCCGGTTTGCGTTTAGTTGGACCATCATTTATTTTTCAACAGGACAATGACCCCAAACACACCTCCAGGCTGTGTAAGGGCTATTTGACCAAGAAGGAGAGTGATGGGGTGCTGCGCCAGATGACCTGGCCTCCACAGTCACCGGACCTGAACCCAATCGAGATGTTTTGGGGTGAGCTGGACCGCAGAGTGAAGGCAAAAGGGCCAACAAGTGCTAAGCATCTCTGGGAACTCCTTCAAGACTGTTGGAAGACCATTTCAGGTGACTACCTCTTGAAGTGTGACTCTACAATTTTCATAGTCATGAAAATAAAGAAAACACTTTGAAAGAGGTGTGTCCAAACTTTTGGTCTTTACTGTATATATATATATACACAAATTTTTTTTTTTGGTAAATTTTCTTATGTCACAGAAGTGGAGTTAGCCTTTAAGTCCCGGTCCACATTTGTGCGATGCGGGAACGCTGTGAATATACAGCGTGTTCCCGCATCGCATCCGCACCCCTGGCAGTTCACACTGCCATATGCGATATGCTGGGGGTGTCAATTAAAAGTTAACGACACCCCCAGATCAGATCGCATATCTCAGTGCGATCTGCAAGTTCGCACAGAATCGGATCGCACTAGTGTGAACTACCATGCGATCCGATTCTGCTACGGACCAAAAAAAAGGGTCCTGTGCGAGTTGGGTGCGATTGCGGTGCGAATTCAGCCATACAAACTGTGACACTTTCAAATAAAGCTGAGAAAAAAAAAACCAAGCAGTGTGATGCACTGAAATGCATATTGCACTTCTCCTTGCTGAAGCCAAAGGTGCACTATTCTGCACAGTAAGACGCTGCCTTTAAACATGCAGGCTAGTGTGAACCTAGCCTTATTTTTCTCTCCTTTAATTATTTTATAATGACAAACATACATCTAGATTGGAAAGACAAAATACAAAAAAATAATTGTAAACAACCACTTCACTATATGAGATTGCTTTGATGGATCCCTCTCATTCATTTGTAAGACAGTAACACAGCTGCTATACTCATTAAGCAGTTTTAATGCTAAAGATATTTTCGATGAGGTTTACTAGTTACTATGAAAACTCTCATAAAGTGTGTTGTCACCATCTTCATAACTTTTTATACACATTCCAAAAATTTACAGTAATCATCATGCTGTTCTCTTCTGTGCACAAATGCATAAGAATACTTTACCTTGCACAGACATTGACTGGACGGAATATAATCTAATATTTCTAAACTTACTGTACAATTTCTGAAAAATAGTCCATTTTTATTGGTCAAAGGTCCAATCTCTTTAGTTATAAAAAAAAAACAGATGCTTACATTTGATCATCTTTAGCGACTACTACAGGCTTTTCAGAAAATGTCAGAGCCTACCCAAAATTTTACAATGTGTATCACCCCTTATTTGGTACACGCTATTTGGTACACGCTAAACCGAATGTGATATACTGTGCTTGCATTTAGTTTACAGTTAGAAATTTAAGGACAGACACATACCTCTCTATGCAATTTCTCAATTGTCTTGTCCAGTTGCCATCGTTCACTTTCCATTTCATTCTTCAAGTTCCTTAACTGTTCCTTCTGATTAGATTCCTCTTTTAATCGCTCAGTCAACTGCTGATGCTCATGGGTGATCCTAATGAGGCTTCTCTGAAAACACACAAGCATACGATCATCAGTATAATAGAACACAAGCATAATATGGAAGAGGGTTTTAAAGTAGAACTATAGGCATTTTTTTTGTTTAGAGTAAGGGAAGGTCTTAACCCCTGTCAGTGTTTCTTTTTTTTTTTTTTTTGTCATCTATGTCCCATTAGGGAGATTTGCCGTCACTTCCTGTCCCATACCAAAAATAGGAAGTGAGAGGAAATCCCTGCAAATTAAGGGAACCCCTTGGGGACCCCCAGGTCACCAGAACTAATGTCCCTATTTGAAGATTTACCCTCTATAACTTTTCTGGGGGCAACCCAAAATTTTGAATCTTTGTTTACTTTCACTTTAAATGATAAGACCCCATTCACACTAACGCGACTTGTCAGGCGACTTGGTCGCCTGACAAGTCGCGGTGGGTCGCCTGCCATTGAGTAGTACAGGACCCGTTCTAATAGGAGCGACACAAGTCGCTCCGACTTAGAAAAAGGGTCCTGTACTACTTTGGGGCGACCTGGAGGCGACCTGCATTGACTTCAATGATATGAAGTCCGTGCTGTGCACCGCGACTTCACAGGTCGCCCCAGCAAGTAGCGTCGCCCCTGTGTGAACGGGGTCTAATGGTAAACAGGGAGAGGTTCCTTAACGGGGACACAGACAGCAATAAAATCGGACGGTGTTCTAATCCATCTCCACTCTGTCCAAACCTTTTACAAAAAATTGCCCTTAGTTGTACATTAAAGTGGGATACACACTATAGGAAAATCGGGCAAAAGATCATCCAATTTTTCCTCACTGTTTCACAGCAAATTGGAGCCGATGAAGGAAAATTCACACAAAATTCTCGTACGACAAAGGCTTTTTTTTTTTTGTTTATTGTTTCTGATCATGCACAGTCTTTCATTTCTGAAAATCGTTCAAATACGGTACTCATTACACGAAAATGATTAGTTCTGTTCCCGCACGAGAAACATTTTGGAGCTTGTCCCCTCGGAAATTTTAGTTCAGAAGGACGGAATCGGCTGTAAAAAGTGGTGTACACACTATCTATACGAAGATCGCACGAAAGGTCCTCAGGCAAAAAATGTTTGCCCGATTTTCTTATAGTGTGTACGAGAGAGCTCAGGGTAGTGGACTATTTGAAATCCTGAACTCCAGACAAACAGCTGAAATTGACATACTGAATGTGATTGAATTGTGTTCTCCTAAATTTGCCTGGAGTTTAACACCGAGCCATCCACACATCAGGATGCAGTCAGTAACATTCTCTTTTGTCTGACAAAAGGATGTAGATTGGTGGCCTGTCAGTTGAGGCAATCTATAGTGGCCCTCTTGTTGCTGTCCCTGCAAAGTTTGTATATTCTTTGTTAGTGGAAAAGTGTACAGTGTAATTAAAGGTTGTGCATTCTTAGTTTAAACACCTTTAGACGTAATGCAAGCAGGGCACAGTAAAGCTGACCATACATGGTTAGATTATCGCTCATGTTTATCAGAACATTCTTTTCTGCCATGATTCAGTCAACTGTTTTCTTTCAAAAGTCCTTAACCACTTGACCTCCAGAAGATTTACGCCCCCCCCCCCCCCTCTTCATGACCAGGCCATTTTTTGTAATACGACACAGCATTATTTAACTGACAATTGTGCGGTCATGCAACGCTGTATCTAAACAAAATGTATGTTCTTTTTTTCCCCACAAATAGAGCTTTCATTTGGTGGTATTTGATCCGCGCTGCTATAAAAACAAAAAAAAGACTGACAATTAAAAAAAACAACAATATTTAGTTTCTGCTATAAAAACATATTCAATAACATTTTTTAAAAACATCTAATTTCTTCAGAAATCTAGGCCATTTGTATTTTGCTACATGTTTTTGGTAAAAAAAAAAAAACGAAAAAACCCAATATGCGTATATTGATTGGTTTGCACAAAAGTTATAACGTCTACAAACTATGGGATATATACTGGAATTATTTATTTATTAATTCTTTTTTACTAGTAATGGAGGCGAATCAGCAGCTTCTAGCGGGACTGCGATATTATGGTGGACATTCGGACACTGACACTTTTGACACCTTACGGGAACCAGTGAAACTAATACAATGATCAGTGCTAAAAATATGAACTGTGACTGTACTAATGACACTGGCGGGGAAGGGGTTAAACACCTAGGGTGATCAAAGGGTTTAATGAGTGCCTAACCAGTGTTTTAGTGTACTGTGTGAGGTGCTTTTACTAAGGGAAGTAATGAATTTTATTCCCTGCTAATGAATTTTATTCCCTGCTTTGAAGGGAAAAAAATCCATTACTTCAACGCTGACAGGACAGGGCTCGGTCCTGTGTGAATTCCTGACGATCTGCAGGTGATGGCCGTAAAAATAAACTTTAATTTTACTCCATGCCACATTCTAAATCTAATCTATCTAGCCCTGTAAAGCAAACATTGTTATACTTAGCTGTTCTAGAGCCTCTCTGGTCCAGTCCAACGCTGAGCTGTCAGCAGTGGCTTCACTGTGAAGGCATATGCAGGAGAGGCAGCTGACAACGGAAGCCCCATAGTAACTCTATGGGTGACATCACTTCCCGGCTGTTGACGGTTCTCTCCTGCACACAACTTCCGCTGCTGGAGACTGGAGTGGATCAGCTGCAGAACAACGAAGTATAGCGATTTTTGCTTAACAGGGTTAGATAAATTAGTCTTAGAATGTGGCATAAAGTAGGATTAGAGTTAGTTTTTGCCTAAACTTCCACTTTAAAATTTCATCAAGATGTACTATTTAAATGGAATCCCAGATTTATTAAACAGGTTTCATTCCTTCAAGAAAAAATTCCCATCCTGCTCCTTCAAATTTCTCCACTATAGTTGGCAGCGATAGCACTGACCACTGGAAAATCTAACAAACTTTTCAAAAACAAAGATCTTCTAGTCATTGGTTCAACAAGTTTCAGCCTCTTTCATGTCCAACCACAGCAAACATTTTGTGGCTACAGTGTCTGATCTTCTTAGCATTTTTCTAAGGCTAAGCGTTCTAATGATGCACAAGGGTATTCAGTACGAAAAAAAAAAGAATTAAAACATTTATATATTATTTACACATTTTATAATCCATATAACCAATGAATGGCTTTGAGCTCATTAGAAGTGAATAAGCCAGCATGAGCCTGGAGAGAGAAGTGGTAAGCACCTCTTGAAGAGTGAGCAGCATCAAAAAGGTACCTGTGAATTACATGGAACTCCTCAACTACTGCTTGGCTATGCTGCTCTATACAAAACATACTCTGAGCAGCTTCATACCAAAAGCTTCAGGGAAGATTTGATTTTTTTAAAGCCGGCCATACATGGATTGACATTCAGCCAATTCAGCAGGGACTGACCGAATTTTATTCCACGTATGGAGAGGAAGGTTGTACAGAAGTTGATCTAAAGATAGACTTCTGTACAGTCTCCCAGTCAGATTTTCTCTGCTTGATCAGCACTGCAGGTTATAGCCTGCAATGCTGATCAACATATCCTGACAGCAGGGAAGTCTATCCACTGTCAGAATACAATAGTTCAGCAGGGAGGATTCCTCCATCCACGGTGAAGGTCAGTTATTTTCATTTAACTCGCTGGTTGAACGTATAAAACGGACTCATCTATGGGCTGCCCAAAGAAGGGTTGGCTTCCTATTAAAGAGTTAATTGCCCAATCACCAGATGACCAGCTTACCTTTGTGTCTTCAAGTTGGTTTTCTAACCCTCTAGAAATCTGTACTGCTTCCTTTTCTTGTTCTTTTGAATCTTCTAACTCTTCAAAAAGCTGCTGCTTTTCTTTCTAGAATTAAAGAATGATAAACATCGTTCTATAAAATGTCTAAACAATAGCAGAAGTATAAAAGATCCCTCTCTGTCCCATTCAGTTTTTAATTACTGTGTTCTACTGCATGCCACATATCCATACCTGGGAACCTTTGGAAATCCTAATTCCTGAGATTGTAGGAGGAGAGGGGATGTGGCCAAAGCTAACTGCAGTTCCACTAGCATGCCACGCCCAATAGTGGGTGGTGCCAAATTATGGTAAAAGTGGGATATGCTTAAGGGATAGTTTCGGCGTCTACAGTAAAATATAAAAGAACCTCTTCTCGGCTCTGTGCCTGACTCACAAATTATGTCACAAACACAGTGATATCCTTGGACAGACTGTCCCCTAAATGTCACCAGTGGACCTGAATAGGTACATAGTTATGTACTATGTGGACTTAACAACTGGTATCCAGCTCTGCTGAGCATCTTTAAGTGTGTCCGGAGGGGGTGATGTACTTCTGCACATGTGCCCTAAGCCCAGGTTGCATATTTTTAATTAAATATTTTTTGGAACTTAAAAGTGAACTGTTTACCATTACATAAATCTGCCATTGTACTTTGACATAGGCTGATGACTGCTTCTGTTATTTTGAGAAAGATCTCTATCTTTGGAGGATTTTTCGAGATCATGGGGTTACAAATCACCAAGCCATGTTTTTTACTAATGCTGGCGCCTTCATAAACTTGCACGATTCTACGTTTTCCCACAGTGCTATTGAGTGTGGTAATTTGGGTCTCAATTGTAGATCAAAGCAGGACAGCTATATGCTCATAGTCATTCTGTCCTTTAAAGTTATATTAAACGTATTTATTCCTTAACCGAGTATGCATCTTAGTTAGCCTTTAAACCTTGCCTATAGTCCAGTTTAGGCTGGTGCCATGACCTCTGCCACAGGTTTCATGCTTCTGGGTGGCTCTTTTCTCTTGCAGCATCCCATGGAGCCATCCTTTCTTGCAGGGACTAGAGTTAGAACTCCCTACGCTGAGTGAATCAATAGAAACACACAGCTTCGTAGACTAGAATGGCAAGGCACTCCTTTGCTCCTCCTGCCTCCTCCAAGCTAATACACACCGCCCCACACTGCACTGTTCACTGTTAACTATTCCCTGTGAAGACCATAAGTTCAGGAAAGCAGCAATGAGAGGACAGGGGCTAGCAGCATTGAAAGTTGGAAACTGCAAGCACTGGGGTAGGAATCTTAAAGAGTTTACTGGGGAATGTTTATTTTATTGTGATATCCTAAAAGAATTTATTATGATAGGTAGGTTGTCCACTCGCAGTGTGACTTATGGGACTAATGGGGCGTCACTTTGGTTACAAAGTTTCTCTGACAAGAAGAATTCTGAGATTGACCCAGCAACCAAATTTCAGAAATCAGAATGCCATTATCCATTAGATTGTGCAACTGAAGCTACATTCAGACCAAAAAACGCTTACTGCGCATGCGCGACGCGTTCCACCATGCGTTTCACTGCCCTATGCGTTCCAAAAACGTCATGATCTGACAGGTAGCGGTAATGTGATAGAACACTCATGTGGAAAACTTACTACACCCTGCTACATCTTGAATTTCTGAGTATTTTTACCAATAAAGTGAGCATATAGTCTAGTATGCTGTTTTGGCGTAAAATTTTTAAAGAAGCTGGACGCCAGCAGTAGGAAGGTGGCGGAGGCCATGTTGGTACACCCCGCACTGCTCCTTGATAACACTTTATGCTTTCAAAATGAAACATCTAAACAACATCACAGATGTCAACATACTATATTTATTTATGTACGCTCACTTTATTGCTAAAATTACTCTGAAATGAAAGACGAAGCTGGGTGTAGTAAGATGTCTGCATGGGTGTTCTATCAGATCACCGCTACCTGTTTGAACATCACATCCGTTGCACAGTCTGATGGGTAGCGGCATTTTGATAGAACACTGGCATTGCTGGGTCAATTCCAGAAAGTTCTCTGATATGCACTTACTGCATCTAATTACATAGTCTTGTGACCGGTATGCTTCAGTTTCCCAACAGTTATCAGACAATCACAAACTTTGACCCCAACATACTACTTCAATGT